>NC_140341.1:2908176-4108176 GCF_963514085.1 Chelon labrosus
AGTGAAATATACGTTATGGGTCTGAGCAATGTTTTTATGTTTTTTTTTTTTGGTATTTCAAGTTTGCTTTTAAAACCAGAAACGAAAAAAAATAAAAATAAAAATTAGATTTTTATTTTTAAATAAAAAAACAAACAAAAAATGAAAATGAAATGAATATGAGTCTATTAACGCGATTAACGTCGTATTGTCCTTGACTGAAGCAGGAAGTCGTCTCCATGGCAGAGGTTGCGCTAGAAAAAATCCCGTCATAATCTATTTTTACCCGTCACTTTAATTTTTTTAAATGATAATAATGACATATTCAATAGCATTTAATTTTACTTAAATTTTCATTAACTTTAAGTACTTTTTTCAGGACTGTATTGACTTTAAATGGCATTAAAAAATAAATAAATAAAAAGTTTGGGCTGCCGACACGTCTTGTCCGTACTCGGACCGGGACTGCTAGCGCTAACAGCTCTTAGACGGCGCCGTAGGGTTGAAGTGCTTCGGTGGTATGCTAACTCTTTAATTTTGCACAATTTGCACAAAACTCCACTTTTATCAAGGCTTCCATCAGGTAGTTTTTTAAAATAAAATTTGCTCCATTAGTCCTAGCAACGTGCTTTCATACGATTCCTCCATTTTGGTAACCGTTAGCCGCATAGACATGTATATGTCTGTGTCTATGGTTAGCTTAGCTCTGACGTGTGCATCAGTGTAATCGGTGTACAAGGAAATCGTGTACTGACAAAAGTTCCGCGATGTTTAGAATGCAAACTTCAATTAGAGACAAGAGCCAATTAATAACGTCACTCGCCACCAAGTGGTCAGGGGCGTGAATTGCAATCTGTCAAAGTGACGGATGACCTTCAGATTTTTCCGTCACAGTTTTAAAAAAACGGTCAATGACGGAAAATATTCGGTTAACGCGACCCCTGCTCCATGGTGACCACTGGTCCAGGTCTCTCTGGTCACATGGATCATTGTGTTCAGCTCTAAACAAACCTGTGTTCAGCTCTAAACAAACCTGGTTCTTCTCCAAATTCAGAGAGAAACTCAGACGACCAGATACCTTGAGTCAGAAAGTCTAATATTACATCTGAGTATTGTTCCAGAGTCATGTCTGACCAACAGAAAAGATTTAAAATCACTGACTGATGGAAACTACTTCTTCTGGTTTTATATGAATCAAGCCACCACTGGTTTCTGTTTTCATAGATCAAAGGAAGAAAAAAGCAAATTTTCTTTAATCTAAAACCAAACATGAAATACCAAAAAGTAAATGGATCAGTTATGAAGCAGCTGATTCACAAGAGGAGCGATGTCGAGTGAAAATGAGTCAAGTCAATCCAGATCATCATTTTGTCAGTGTGTCATGTTTTGTGTTTGTATTCTAAAAAGATGTTTTTAAATATTGGGCCTGTTCCAACATGAACATCATGGACAAAGTCTGTGTGTTTTCATATGAAGATATCCAGCGTGCCGTCCTTATTTGTTTCACCTTCAGTGAAAATAGCAGCTTCACTAATGCCAAGCTGGGCGGAAGCAGACGCCTGGATGAGCACACAAACACAAACTCGCCGAGGACACATGACAGCACGCAGAGAAACGGACGCGTTACATGAACTCGCTGGCGTGCAAAAGCCCCGACACGCCCTCGGTGCGATGGCAAACGCATTAATAATGGATTCATCATTTTTAGGTCTGCCATTCGATGGTCTCTGCTTCTTGTCCACGTTTAAAAGCAGAAATCATTGTTCCCATTTCCACATTAAAATTCCACCTCCCAGAGACGTGCTTTTATGTGGCCGGTTTGGCGGCTTGGCTCATGTCTGAGTGCGCCCATCCGCACAAATCCACACAGATCCACACAGATCCACACACAAACACGCGGCGACGCGTCCGACTCCGCCTCGAACGCTGCACGCATGCATGCCGCCCTGCAGACACACACTCCTGTCCCGTGTACGCACAGTAATCCCATTGTTTTAACGGTCGTAGCGGCCTGCACACGCATGCAGGGCTCCCTCCAAACTAGTTCCAGGTTCCACCCCTGGCACACGCTGAGGGAAACCCCCCAGGCCTGAAGCTTCCCTGTCACCCACGGCTGACTCAGTCCTCTTTATGAAAGTCTGGATCACCGTCTTTCACACTTTGTCTTGTAGAAGAGAAAGGGATGATCCCAAACCCTTTTTAATTCCTAGTTCTGTCTTTTTATTACCTCTCCAAAAATCCAAACCATCTACAAAATAAAGCTACAAGAGCATCTTGACCAAAAGCCAAATAATAATTCCTCCAGATGTCTCTGCTTTTAGAAATAATAATTTGTGTCTGACATAGTTTAATGATCTGCTTCCTCCATGTTTATGTACGTCTGTGTTCCCCTACATCATTTAAACTTAACTCTCAGTGTTTGGTCTTTTAGGGGAATAGTTGTAACGACACAAATCCTTCTTTCTTCTTCTACTACTTTTTATTCAAACTCTTTTTTGAGATGAATCAGTAACTAAACCAGATCCATCAGGAGCCTTTCACACCTATGTTTTGTTCTGATTCAGTGATTAATTGAGACGGACGCATTCAGATCTTGACTCGATTCGTGTTCATCGACAGAGAGTTTCAGACGCGCCCTCAACTCTGCAAACAGTTTTGAGATTAGTCATAATTTTGTGGAAAAAATTGGATTTCATGGAAATCAGGAAATAATCAAATCGAATGTGGAGCATCAGCAGCAAGTGTGGTCCACGTATCAGTGTTCTGTATACCAACAACATGTCCAGTCTGATCCAGCATTTAGACAGCATTTATGTGTATATACACCGGTCAGCCACAACATTATGACCACTGAATGGAGTAAATAACACCAGTGAAGTAACCAACGTTTGGACCTGGCATTCATTGGTGTGGATGTTACTTAGACATGTAGCACCCACCTAGACCAGACCAGGCACCCCCACCCCACCTAGACCAGACCAGGCACCCCCACCCCATAGCAATGACACTCCTTGATGGCAGCAGCCATCCCCAGCAGGATGCAGCCTGACACAGACACACACACAAAAACACTTTAGGAACAACTAAAAAAAAAACATGAAGAACAGCACAAGGTGTTGACCTGGCCTCCAAATTCACTAGATCCCAAACTGATCAAGTATCTGTGGGATGATCCACAGAGGCCCCTCCCCTCAAAGACCCCCACTAACAACAGGACACCCTCAGAAGGCCCATGTCCATTCTCTGATGAGTCACCACAAGAAAGACCTGCACAATATTAGGAAGGTGGTCATAATGTTATGCCTGATTGGTGTGTATACAGTACATAAACCATATGTTTCATTATGTAAACCCAGTCCTCCACATTAGGTTCCTCTGTCTTATGTATTTATTTCTGGACAAGTTTTAGGTGAGAAAGTTAAAGTCAGTCTTCAAACTCATCATCATCATCATCATCGTTTGCACAGCGAAGCTCAAACATCCAAGTCACATCAAAACAAACACATTTTTGTGTTGAGGGCGTCTTTAACATTCATCAGTCCAGACGATGAATGTTTCATTAATGACGTCTAAACATTTCTAGTTTCAGTTTCAGTTCAGGAGGATCTTTGCTGAGATCTGGACGCAAATGATAAAAGGTTATAAAACAAAGTCAACAGCTCTCAGACGCTGGTCAGACCCTCACATTAACATCTGGTCTCACCTGTCCATCTCTAAGTCCCTGTGTCTCCACCTGGCCTTAATATAAATGTGTCTCCACATGCGTCCCCAGCCAGCACTTGAGATCTGATCTCTACCTACCGCTGGATCAGAACCATCAGCAGCTGGTTGTTGACTTGAAGACATGATCCAGATGTTGGAACAAGATGGAAAGACTCTCACATGTTAAGATCTGATTTATTTCTGACGTTAGTTATTTTAGAGACAAAGACTGAGCACCTTGCTTTATTCTGGTACCATATAGTCTTCTGTTTATACGGTGACATTGTTGGTCATGCTCTATGTATGAAATAGGAGGTGGTGGGGGTGGATGGTGGGTGCACAAAGTTCACAACAGTCACACCAGAGACTGGGATTCATGTCCAGACTCCCGTCTGTGGTTTCAGGCAACAAAAGCACTTTGGTTAAAGTTAGAAAAAGACGGCGGCTTCTGGTTGAATGTAAATAAACACATTGTGTCTCTGAGTTATTCTGTATTAAAGCTGAACAGGATCATTCCTCAAAACAATCGGAAACTAAAAATAGATCAAATGGATGTTGTGAAAGTCACAGTGATGTGTCAGTGCCCTTGGAAAACAGCTGAAATTGAGTTGTTTATAAAGTAAAACAGGATTTCTAGGAGCCTTCGGCCTTCTCTACAGTTATTGTTATAGTCAGTGAGAGACTGAAATGACTGATCTTCGTCCTCCAACAGTTTTAACTTGTTCAGGTTAATCTTCACCAGATTATAGAAGAGCTTTTTCCAGAAAAACAATGCTTTTGCCAAGACGTTCATTTTATTCTGGTTCTATTTAGCCACCAAATTCATGTTAATACTATGTTCTCTGTAATATTAATATATTATTAAGGTGGAGGTTTTTGACTCTTATTGCACTAGAGATTATATTGTTAAACTTTCCTTTTGCTGTTGTTAATTAAACAGATCTCTACCTACCACTGGATCAAAACCATGTTGTGTTAGCGTCACGACTTAAGGCGACGACTCACATTTTGGAGCAAGCTGTAAAGTCTCTCACATGTTAAGTTTTTATTTATTTATTTATTGATCTCCACCTTGACATTAATCACTTTCATCTACTTATATGATGTTAATTACGTGTTCTATATAATATTAATAAGTGATTAAAGTGGTTTTCTGCCTCTTCACGCGCTGCAGATTAATGATATCATTATCTTTGCCTTTTATTCTTTATAAATTAAGCAAAACTAAATAAATCAAACAGATTCCTATAAGATATTGATAGATAATTTATTAGTAATTAATAAATAAAGTTTACTTTGTGTTCAGACGAAAGGCCGGAGGCTACAGCTGAGTCGGTCTGAGCTCCGGCGGTGACCCTTTGTGGCCTCTCAGACGTGGCACTGCAACAATGCTGACCACCGTTAAAGTGTTCGCTGACTAAAGCCGTAAAGTACAGGTCTGCTCCCATCCACTCTATGGAAGCCTTCAGACCCTTATAATTGAAATAAACAATATCTCCCAGTTAATTACTGGGCTAAGCTAATTAAAGAAAGGCTGGGGACTTTAAATACACCGCTGGGACTCAAGAATGCAGGACACAATTCAGGCAGGGAGAAAATAGCCGGGACTCTGTGTAATTTTGGTCGTGGACCGCAGGGGAAAAAATGTATAATTTAGGCCAGAAATTATTCATTTAACATAAACGCTTGTTTTAAAAAACAAAAAGTATTCATTTGAGAGAGGCTGGTCGGCGGGAGGCAGGGAGGGAGAGAGGGACGGGGTGGGGGGGTATGTGTGTGTGATACTGCATGACTACACAGGATTGACATGTGTGTTAAATGCATCCTCGCGTGGGTTGAACGGAGTTTAAAAGTGTGTCGAACGGGTTTTGTTTGTGTCGAGCGGTGACGTCCCGTTCGGCCTTTGAAGCCCCTGCTGTGGTGTGTTTTGAGAGGAGTGCATTGATGTGGACGGGGGTGGGGGGGGGCAGTGTGGCTCGCTGTTTTCCATACACTCTGATGAGACAGACAGACAGAGACCTCCCCTGATACTTGGCAGAAACACTGAGGCTAAAAAGTGCTACTAATGGCATTCATCTGCAAAACCCTCGCAAACACTCGCCATAGCATTTAGAGGACTATTTCAGGCCACCACGGCAGGATAATGTGCATCTGAGCGTTGTTTATTTTTCTAACTCGCTTTAAACGGGCTGTCAATTACAGCTTTGGATTTAACAGCCCAAATCTAGAGAGATGTGCAGCGTAGCCGCCTCACAACAACCAGTTAATACGTGTTTTTGTTTAGACGGGAAGAGACAATAATAGAGAAAAGAGATTGGGATTCGCGTGACATCTGAGATAATCAGGAGAGAAAAAAAAAAAACGCCAACGAGCAGCTGGACTACAAAGTTTCATGAGAAAGCATAAAAAAAAAGAGGCTCGTTAAAAGATAATCTCCTTTAGCATCTCGTTTCTCATCCCAATATCCTGATAGCAACAAATGGATGAGGTGTAAACATCTCTTGTGTTTTATTTTGGGTGTAATATTTGTCCATTTCCATTTCCTCATCACTATAAATAAAGTTTGGTTGTAAACAGCTTCAAATCAGGTCATAATTCATCTTGGGATTGTTGGTTTGAAGCGTTATTTCTCTTTAATGGTAACTTCAAACTGAAAACGAAACCAAACTTGGTAACCTTAAAGCCTCGTCCTCAAATAAAGCTGGTCGCTTGTCGTCCATGTCTTTGTAGCTGACGGTTGACCTCTAGTTGACATTCAAGGCTCTGGTTTGTTGAGGTAACATTTCTATATTTAAAATTATTGGTAGTTTATGGACGGAGGTAGCTCTTCTTCCGTCTTGGTTTGACTAAAGCTCTGAGCCGCTACCAACGTGGTCAACTTTGAGGTAGGAACCAAAGCGGTGGACGGTGTTTCCGTCAGGTTTTGGGGAACTCTGTGTTTGCGTCACGTGTCAATCAACTCTTTAATTTGCTCCCATTGGTCGAGATTAGTTCAACTTCATGTCTACGAAGCTTTGTTTCTCTTAGCATCTCTTAGCTACACCAACGTTCATTATCTCTGGTCGTCACACATCGCTGCCAGGGTCTTCCTTAAGCTAACAGGCAGCTAGCTGTAGCTTCGCATATTTAAAGCTATCTGCCGCAACGAAAAATGGTGGTATAGATCCTGAACTATGCTTCTCTACGCTAAAACTGTCAAGAAAGTAGCTGTGTCGATCAACTGCGTCGGTCAAAGTTGAGTCTTGGTATCATTCCATCTGGATTTCATTAGAGGTGAGTTTCACCTGATACCTCTGCATCAGCTGGACGGTCCTCCAACCAATCAGAGACATTTAGTTGTAAACAGCGCTCAGATGACGTGTATGACTCCTCTTCTGTGCATCACCACATGAATTGACCTTTGGCTAAGCCCCGCCCTAGAATGTAGATTGACCAATCACAGCCAAGAGAGCTCCCACAGGGGTCCGACACTTTTTCCACAGCGCTCCATTGACTTTAACGCAGGCGTCTCATATTTTCGGTCTCGGCAGGCTATACTGTCGGTATATATCCAGCATCCAGGGTATGGATAAGCCCAATGATGTGCGCGCAAAACCCTGTGGAGCTAACCAAAACATCACCGTTACAGCTTAAGTTGCATAGTTGTTGATACGCTAGCACACGCTGAAGAAATACAACGTTATACGTGCGTAACGTTAGTCCGTTTGCTTCGTAATAACGATTATAGAAGTGAATAGAGACGTACCCAGCTTTGCATGAACAGTGTTGCTCCTTGATATTGATACCAGAGCATAATAGATAACCAGAAAACCCGAGCCCAGAAGAGAATGTCGGACGTAGCAACAGTAACTAAGGGGGGCGGGGCTTAGCCAAAGGTCAATTAACCCCCGACCCCAACTGGCCCGGCATTCAACCGATGCAGAGAGAAAAAGTCTTTTGCATGAATTGGATAGTCCAACAACCAATCAGAGCCATGCTGTTGTAAACATATTCAACGTGTATGACTACTGTTACTCTTCTGTCCATCACTGCATTAAGCCCCGCCCCCAAAATGACTTGATTGACCTGGAAGACCTTTGCAGGAGCACAATCAGTTCCCAACGGAGAGACTCCAGACAAACTTTCTGCTGCAAACATTATTGTAGACGGGGGAAGTTGGTCTGGCTTCCAGGTTTTTTATGGAGCAAAAGAGGAAAGAAGCTTCTTTCTTTGCGGCATTAAAACCTTTTATAGCTTTTAGAGTTTCTTCAACAGACATATGGGGGATGGATTTAGGATAAATATCTGAAGCTGGAGCATCGTATCCAGGTTTTTAAACGATGCAGAAAGCAGTAGAGATATCGACCTCTTCAAGTCTGTAGGTTACAGGATGCTGTGTCCCAGAACCAAAACAACTCATCAGTTAAACTAATATAAGGTTAGCTGCCACAGGAATAACAAACTAATCTGAATATCCACCATGTTTAAGCAGATTCTTCCTGAGTCCTGGTCTTCCTGATGCTCGCGCCCATATAAACACACCGATATACATAAGAACGTGTCTGCAGACTGAACTCAAACAAGGCCTGATGTGTATGACACAAACAGATTTCAAACAGATGGGGATCTCCCACCATTTTCACTGCGCTGCTGCTGCTGCTGCAGCCGTGTAGCTCGCTGTCTGTTGTTACCACTTAATATCGACGTGAGGCAACTTCCCCAGATGGAATATTCTGCATACTTGAGAAAAAGACAGCAGTAAATGACACTGTCCTGCTGCAGATGACTTCCATGTGTGCGACGATAAATTACTTTTCTTTTTCCCCCCTCCGCTTCATAAATGTTCTCACACGTACTGTACACCAGCGCTCACACACTAACAATGTATTTTTGTCTTGCGGAGACATTCCTGTCCGGCTCTTTGTTGTGTCTTTAATGAGTTTTACAGCCTCTGTCTGTGTCTTTGAAGCGTTCTTGTGCTTATTGCCACTGTGACAGAACAGCGTCGGCTCCAAATAGACGTCCTCGCATCCAGTTTTCCTCTCAGACCGCTGATTAGAGGGATAGTCTCCTTTCAGAGGCCGATTCTGTCTTGACCCCTGAGCTGAGAGGCATGATTATTAATAATGGCCTTGGTTAAACTCGTCATCTTAACAAACAGAGGTGGTCTGACCTCAGATATTTAAGCATCTAAATAATAAGGCATCGTAATTTACTGATTCTGGCAGCGTCTGTGTTCAGTTGCGTCCACTACTTGGGTGTCTTTTGCTGCTTCGGCCTGGACAAACGTTCAAGACGATGTTGGTTTATACTAAATCTTTTAAAAACATATTATTCAGTCCAGCACTTCGTGTTTTAAGTGTGTCTAAGAACATTTTCTTTAAATAACGTTGATCAATCGACACCACTCTAATGTCTTTATAGCAAACATGTAGCTTTAACCAGAAACTGGTTAGCTTAGCATAACGGCTGGTAGCAGCTAGCTGGGATTTCTGCAAAAAACACAGATAACACTAATCAGAAAATAAACATTAGCTTGTTAATTGGTTTGGTAAAAAGATGCTGTCAAGTGTAAATTGTTGTTTTCAGATCCAGGCTAGCTGTTTCCAGAGCTTATGCTAAGCTAAACCCACATATAGAGCAATTCTCTTGTTGCTTGATTTGTTTTTAGCTAGCAGTTGGTCTCTGGTGGACGTTCCGGTGTCAAGTTTTGAGCATGTTTTGTTTAAATATGGTTGATAAAACGGACACCGCTCTTATGTCTTCATGGTAAACATGCAGCTTAAGCTAAAAACTGGTTAGCTTAGCATAATGGGTTTCTGCAAAAAGGTAGATAACACAAATCAGATATACATTAGCTTGTTAATGAGTTTAATATGTCCAGTCTTAAGCTAAAGTCACATATTGATCGATTCTCTTGTTGTCGATCTCTTTGTAGCTAACAGTTGGTCTCTAGCAGACGTTCCACACAAGTAGAACATTGCTAATATAAAAGTTTTGTGCAGATATTAGATAAACATTAGTATGACATAAGCTTGTTAATTAGTTTGATGTAGAGATGCTGGGTGGAGTTTGTTGCTTTTAGTTCCAGGCTAGCTGTTTCCAGCCTTTATGCTAAGCTAAAGCCACATGTGTGGATGTTCCAGGCTCTGGTCGGTGTCTTGTCTCACTCCCAGTGGCTACAACTATGAATATCATCAACATCTATGATCTCTGTTTGCTGCTCGTCTCCTCCTTGAGCTAACAGGCAGCTAGCTGTAGCTTAGCATATTCAAAGCTTTCGGCAACATGAGGCATGTTGGTAAAGATCCTGGATTATACTTCTCAGCACCAGAGTGTCTACAACATGTCTAAGGGGTGTAATCAAACGTTATTTTGAAAACCTGGAGTTGATTTTTATGGGAAGAATAAAACGAGACTGTGGTCGTCTCCGACTGACCGTGAGCTTGTGCGGCTGAGCTGTGCGAGTAGCCGAGGGCCAGCAGAGCCGTCTCCACCAGCTGAGAGAAGAGAATATCCTTCCTGACCAGGACAAACTCGGCGTGCTCCTCTCTTCCTTCGCATCCGTCCGTCTGGATCCCTCCATCCGACTGCTCCACCACACAGAAGACGGGAATCATCAAACCTGCGGAGGAGGGCGACAGAGAAAGGCCTGGCTTTAATTTAATTGTCCGGTTTATCCCTGACAGTCAGAAGACATGTGGACTGGATTCACCGTGGATGAAGTCTGTAATCGATTCATCCTTCTTTTTGTTCTTTTACGCTGTTGAATGTTGCAACACCTGAAATTCTCAGCGCGCCGCAATCAACCAGGAATGTGAAATAAATGACACACAGTCCTAAACAGACTCATCCTCAGGCCTTTAGTCTAACGGACTCTTAGATAGGAAGCCATGAGAGTGGCTCCCTCGCAGATATGCAAAACAATATACAAAAGACCAACAGCGATAACTGGCAGCTGCTTTCATTAGAGGATTAATACCAGAAAAACAATATGAGACGAGCACAAATGTTCAAAACGATTCTAAAAGTAAAAAGAAAACTCTGAGATTCAAACCAGATTCTGCAGGAAATTAATTTAAATGAATTCCCTGTAGAATCCTGATTCCCTCCAGCTCTTACCCTAAACCTTAAACTCGTCTTCACTCAGACATTTACTGATTTAACGTTACAGGAACTCACAGCGCCACTAATACAAGCGCACGCCGAATTGGTTTCAAAGCTTTCAGAAAGTTTCCCTGAACCACTTCACAGCAGCACATGTGGAAGTTTAAAGTTTTTATCTATTAATAACGGAAACAAATTCAAGTAAATCCAGAGAAAATTTTAGCGGTGGCTCTGAACATGTGGTTCATAGCAGATCAGCAGCCCAATGGTTTCCAAAGCAAACGGTTTCATACATCTGTTTTCTGGTCTTTCGCAGTTACGGTTCTTTATTTGGTTTAAAGGAACCAAAGCTGACACTTCTTCTTTACAGCGTCAGTATTAAAGCGGCAATGACGCCTGCTGGTTACACTTTGAGGCGTCGCAATGTTACGGCGCCGCCCACTGCCAAGCTGAAAATAAGTGAGAACGCCAGAACCAATGGTCAGAAGTTGGGAATTCTTCATACAGGGGCCTGTTAGCTGGTCCCAGTGTCTATGCTAAGCTAACGCCACCTATAGATTGATTCCCTCGTTGTTGATTTTTTTGTAGCTAACAGTTGATCTCAAGTGGACGTTCCATAAAGTATTAACTGTGTTTAAGGACTTTTTTATTTAAATATAGTTGATAAAACTGACTCCACTCTAATTTCTAACACCAGAAACGGGTTAGCTTAGCATAAGGGCTGGTGACAGCTAGCTGGGGTTTCTGCAACAGTAAAGAAAAAGGCTTTGTGCAGATAATACGTATCAGATATATATTAATTTATTATTTATAAAGATGCTGTCTAGTGGAATTTGTTGCCTTTAGATCCAGGCTAGCAGTTTCCAGTGTTTATGCTAAGCTAACACCACCTTTAAATTAATTCTCTTGTTGTTGATTTCTTCGTAGCTAACAGTTGATCTCTAGTGGACGTTCCAGTGTCAAGTATTAAGTGTCTCTAAGGACTTTTATTTAAATATAGTTGTTAAAACTGACACCACTTTAATTTCTAACCCCAGAAACGGGTTAGCTTAGCATAAGGGCTGGTGACAGCTAGCTGGGGTTTCTGCAACAGTAAAGAAAAAGGCTTTGTGCAGATAATACGTATCAGATATATATTCATTTATTATTTATAAAGATGCTGTCTAGTGGAATTTGTTGCCTTTAGATCCAGGCTAGCAGTTTCCAGTGTTTATGCTAAGCTAACGCCACCGATAGATTGATTCTCTTGTTGTTGATTTCTTCGTAGCTAACAGTTGATCTCTAGTGGACGTTCCAGTGTCAAGTATTAACTGCGTCTAAGGATATGTTATTTAAACATGGTTGATAAAACTGACACCACTAATGTCTAATGTCTAACCCCCAAAACGGATTAGCTTAGCATAAGGTAGCTGATGTTTCTGCAACAGTAAAGAAAAACACTGAGGCTTTGTTCAGATAATACTGTACGTATCAGATATATATTAATATATTATTTATAAAGATGCTGTCTAGTGGAATTTGTTGCTTTTAGATCCAGGCTAGCTGTCTATGCTAAGCTAACGCCACCTATAGATAGATTTGTTGGTACTCTATGTCTTCTTAACTGACAGTTGGTCTCCAGTGGACATTCCAGTGTCAAGTTTTGGGTGTGTCTAAAGACATTTTATTTAAACATGGCTGATAAAATTGTCACCACTAGTTAGCTTAGCATAAAAGCGAGAAACAGCTAGCTGAAGTTTTTTTTGCAGATAACACAAATCAGATAAACATTAGCTTGTTAATTAATTTGAAATAAAAATGCTGTTAGGTGGAATTTGTTGCTTTTAGATCCAGACTAGCCGTTTCCAGTCTTGGTGCTAAGCTAACGCCACGTGTTCTCTTCTTCTACTTGAAAAGAAAATAGCGTCGACAACAATCTCGTCGCTCGTCCAAGACGCTATCAGCACGGTGGGTTTAGTTGGTAGGAACCAATGTTGCGGACGGTGCTTCCTTCAGGTTTGGGGAAAGTTGCTCCCATTGGTTGAGATTAGTTCAGCTTCACATCTCTAAAGGTTTTTTTCCTTCTATTGTCGACATCACTGCTAGTCTCTTCCTTAAGCTAACCGGCGGCTAGCTGTAGCATGTTTAATGACATAAATTGAGATTATAATTAGGATAATGAACCAATATTAGTTGATCTTTAAAATGTTAATATCACTCATTTCCTGTTTCAGTTTGAGCTCTTTTTAAGTTCCTTTACCAGCAGTTGATTTCTTTAAGCTTCACTCATCCTCACGTGGTTTTTAGTGTCGTTATAGTTGCGTCTGATGTCGTGTCCTCCTCACTGTTTTCTACTTACGGTAAGAGTCTAATTCCTAAATTTCTTGGCTCCCGGCGCTGATATCAATCCTTCCTCTCCAATATCAGCCGTTTTCCTAAAAGGTTTTTGGTTTTGGGCCACCTGTCAACTGCCAATTAATTAAAGCCCTCTGAAGAAATGATGGACTGAGAGCATTAGGCAGCGTCCCAGCACAAATAATAAAGGGCATGGCGGTGTGTTCTTTCACCGCATGGCTACCACACAATACCAAACACACACACAGACGTTGTCCTCGGCACACATCCATGCGAACGTCCCCCCCTTCCCCTCCTCCCTCCCTACACCCCGATCCGTCCCACCCCGTTGTTTTAATCAGTCAATTCCTATATTTCTATTTCCTCCTCATTAATCACTCGGCTCCCAGTCCTCCAGGCTCTCATGGAGTGAATTACACACTGGAGCACCGTGCCAATTCAAGTAAGTGAATTTCCCCCAACAGGGAAATATAACTGTCAACACAGAGCAGCTCCCTGCGACCAGCTCCGTCTCCACCTCAGTCTGTCTTCTCTCATATCCAGTGTCCTGTGATTTGCCCGCTGACTATATATGATCTGGTTTGGATGATGCGACGTTGCCTCAAACCTCTAATCTCTCTAATATGTATATGGGTGGAGGACGGGGAGGGGGTATTAAAATAAGATGTGTAAGCGGGTGCGCTGGCAGCTTTTCTTGGGTGTCGCAGCGTCGGTGGACATGTGTTGTGCGTGAGCATTTAAATCGGTGTGGTTTGGAAGGAGACACGTCGGGTTTCCTGTCTTCAAAGACAACCCGTCATTATTACAGACCGACCGTCCGTTTGAGTCCTGGAAACCCCGTCCTCCTTCCTCCTTCTCTCATTTCTTCTTCTTTAATATTCATTCACTGTCCCTTTATTTAGACACAGTTTTAACCGTTCAAACCTACAGAAATTACATTTTCCAATTCTACCAAAAAACCCCAAAGGTTTGCAGAAACGTTCCTGCATATTGTTTAATTTTGTGCTTTTATAAAGTCCCAACCGCGCATAAGCCAACAGCTTTAATCCTGTTATATTTAAAGTTTACTCTAAGGCCTGGAATACGCCCCTTAATAAAATCTACATGTCACCAGATTAGAATTAAATACATGGCTAAGAAACTGATGTCAAAGAACTAATGGACCAGAAAACTCCACTTGAACGCACCACTAAGACGACAGGCAATGACCAGGTGGTAGATACACCTGAGAGAGCTTCTATTAGCTGGGAGGCTAAGTAGCTAAGAAGAGCTACTATTAGCTTCTAGGCTAAGAAGCTATGCAGAGTCCTTGATAAAACATGACAAACCAGTTTTCAAACCAGATTTGATGATTTAAAGACGCTAAAATTAACCGTGACCTGTAAAATATGTTTCTGCAAATTTAAAATCGTTGCAGCTCAGTTTCAAAATCTGATTCAGTGTAAAATAAAAATAAATTAAAACGGAAGAAATAAGTAAAAATAAACATACGTTTCTGCCACACCCAGAAACATAGGGACGACTGCACACACACATCAATAATAAAAAAACTTCCACAATGAATGCAGGGATCGATAACCCCAGAGTGACTTGTATAAATCTTGTTTATATGGAGCAATCTCCTTTATTTGGTAAGCCTGTGTTATACAGTTCCCCCCAGACTTATAGATTAACAGTGCACAAACAGCTCGGTGAGGAGGGGGGGGGTTCTCCCAGCCGGCGACATGCCACACTGAGCCAAACTCAACTCGTGGCCAAAGGATGTGGCTCGCTGCAGAGCCAGAGGATTCTCTCTGGGGTTTGGAGCACGAAAGCATGAAACCTGGAAACAAGGCACTGTCCGCTTTTACAAAACGCAAGAACTACGACCTAAAGAACCACAACCTAAAGAACTACGAGCTAAAGAACTACGACCTAAAGAACTACGAGCTAAAGAACTACGAGCTAAAGAACTACAACCTAAAGAACTACGAGCTAAAGAACTACAACCTAAAGAACTACGAGCTAAAAGAACTACGAGCTAAAGAACTACAACCTGAAGAAGTACAAGCTAAAGAACTACAACCTGAAGAACTACGAGCTAAAGAACTACAACCTGAAGAAGTACAAGCTAAAGAACTACAACCTGAAGAAGTACGAGCTAAAGAAGTACGAGCTAAAGAACTACAACCTGAAGAACTACAAGCTAAAGAACTACAAGCTAAAGAAAGAACTACGACCTAAAGAACAGGCTGCAGCTCAATTCAAAAGGTCAAATTAAACTTAAATTTTGCAGAATATTGGCAGAAGAAATGTTAAATTAAAGCGTCTTATAATAATTCATGAAGGTTCTCTTGTTAAAACTCTGCAGACAAATAAATCGAGACTTTGAAGGATGGGAAACACGATGGAAATACGTCATATATTCTAGGAACTTTATGATTTTTCTTGTTGCTGCACGCAAATCTGATGTTTTATTCTCTTCCTGGAAGACGTGAGGTCAAGTTCTTCAAATTTTCCTAAATAGTTTCCGCTCAGTATCCATCTGCAGACTAAAAATGCTCAATGTACAAGACAGCTGTGCTCCTCCTGACCTTCAGTCCCTCCTCGAGGCGATGCTTACCTCCTAGTGGTCTTGGTGGTGCTCCGTTGTGGCGTATGCGTGGCCCCGTCGGGCTCCCGTTGAGCTCCAGGCGGCCCTTCTTGCCTGGTGGAGGGAGGCCGAGGTCCGGGCTACCTCCCCTCCGCTCGGGACTGTCCTGGGTGATGGGACTCTCCCCTCCTCGCTCCATCCTCCTCCAGACCCCCAGAGGAGCTCCAGCAAGAGAGAAAGAGTCTGGAAAAGGAGAAACGGGAACAAACAGGATAAACGGCTTTGAAGCAAATGTGACTGAAATACCTTTACACCTCCAGTAAATGTCATGTTTGTTGCTCTTTGATTCATCTTAACCGAAAAACTGCAGCGTCAAATATTTGAGGATCATTTGAAAGCATCTACAGAGCTGCTGAAAGTTTTTCTGCTTAAAAATGACTCAAAACATCAGCGGATTTTCACAAAGAGAACCCAATCAAGCAATCTTGGGCTCGTTGTCTTGCTGCATGACCCAGTTTCTCTTCACATTCAGCTCATGGACAGATGTCCTGACATTTTCTTTTAGAGTTCACTGGTAGAATTCAGAATTCATTGGTCCATCAATGATGACAAGCCGTCCTGGACATTAGACATCAGAAGAAGAAAGGGGAGGAGACAGGAGAAGAATATTTCTCCATCTTTGTCTTAAACCTTGAATTGATAAAGTAAAAGACCAAGACCTCGCCACATTTTTAACGTTGCTGTCAACTTGGATTCTTGGACACGGACAGAAGAAAAAGACGAGGACTTGACTAAAAGCTAAAAGAAGGATTAGGAGGAAAAGGAGAAGTGGAGGAAAGAAGTTGCTGCCAATGTGGATTCTTGGACATGGATAAAAGAAGAAGAAGTTTTCCCTAAACTGTCTTTCCAACCCTGATTTGATTCAGTAGAAGAAGACAAAAGAGGAAAGATGGTAGAAGAAGAAGAATGACAAGGAAGAGGAGGTGGTGGAAGACTAGGGGAAGAAGGATGAAGAGAAGAAGGATGTTTTCAACATTGCTGCACATATGGATTCTTGGACATGGACAAAAGGAGGAGGAGAAGAAGTCATACAAGAATATAAGACGTTTTCCCTCAACTTTCCAATCGTTGATTCGATGGAAGAAGACAAAAGAGGAAGTATATCCTCCTCCGTGTTAGTGTCCAGTCCTGAATGACGACCAAGATGTCTCCACGTCTCCATCGTCTCTGTCCACATTGATTCCATCTTGGTTCATCTTGTTTTTCTACCTCCATGTTTCTGTCCCTCCTGGTGTCCCACCTGATGTTTACGTGGGTTTATCACCAGCAGACCTTCAGTTTTATTCTGATCATCAGACCCAGTGTTTGTCAGGAGTTTACTTTAAACACTGAGGCTCGTGAGGTTTGTGTCTCCTGATGATGGAGCTGGAGCCAAACGTCTAATATCGGGGTAATGCCATTAGCGGCGCTGCCAGGTCCGACGGTGGACTGGTGCCAAAGTATCAGAGAGCAGCCGGCTTTTATTTACACACGAGCCCCTGGACGATGGCGAGAGAGGAAAGAGACGAGAATATCTTTGTGTTGTTATTCTGAAGTTCATGAGCAGATTTGGGCGTGAAAAGAAAACATGGTTATTGTTTGAGCGTGACATATTTCTGCTGCTTTTACTGCTCCAGCTGTCGTAACTGTGAACAAAAGACGCTGGCTTTTCTTTTTTATTTTTTTAGTCTTTTTGTGGTGTTGCCTCCTCCTCCTCCTCCTCCTCCTCCTCCTCGTTGTTTCTCTACCTTCTCCACTGACTCTTACACAACAACAAGAGCTGGAAAATCCACCGCAAAAGAGCAAATAAACTCACAATCTGAGAAGTATTCAGAGCTTGAGCGAGGGAAAAAAAAAGTCAAAATGGGTAATAAATTAGAAACATTAGCTTTGGTGTAATTAAAAAGTGTGGGAGGGCAAAGGGGGCAAAAAAATAAAAAATAAAAAGCGAGTGGCAGAGTTTAATAAAAGCGGCTTTAAAGAAGAAAACAAGTTCAAAGAGCTGCTCTGAGCGGAGAGCGATGGGTTTAAATGTGAGTACAGTGGTGGCTGTAATTCACAGTGGGAGGCTCAGCAAATAAATCTAACCACCAACAATGTTGTAGCTTCAATAAATAAAAAAACAACTGAATATAATACAGAGGAATTCACTGGCTGTAGTCGGGTGAACTTCACAGCCGGTCGTGATGCTAAGCTACCTGCCTGCAGCCTCGACGGGAAGCTAAAGACCAAGCGGCTAAAAGTGTTTAAATTTAAAAAAGAAAAATACAAATCCTCCAAAGAATTTGACAGGTCCCGTCCTGCTCCTGATGATCCCAATCGAGAGCCGACATCTCACCATCTCACCCCCCCCCACCACCACTCCTCCTCCCCCCCCCTCCTCCCGTGCACATCCCAACACATCCTGCTGCAGAAACATTTCACTCGGCCTTCGACAGATAAAGAAACGTCCCAGATAAGATGTCCCGCCTGAACAGCAGCAAATATTACGAGTGGTTGCCAGGGCGAGCGGGGTCACCGGGTGGAGCTTTTATTTTGAAATTCTAGCGTCTAACCGGAGCAGAAAGAGTGAAAAGTTGCTAAATACCGGACGTTAAGAGACGTTTAAGTGATTTAAAAGAAGAAGTTATTAACAGGTTTATGGAAGTTATTTGGAGATGTGGAATAGTGTTTAGAGAATCACTTCTGATTTACAGATTCTGACACAGTTTGGTCCCAGATATTTGTGGCATCTCCTCCATCTTCTCCTTCTAGTTTCTCATCTTTCATGTGTCTTTACTTTTGTCCAGCTCTTCTCTGTCCTCAGACTTTTTAAATCCAGTCAGCTCTCTGGTCTGACGTTGTTCTCTCTCTGTGTTTTGATTCTCCTGAGATTTTCTGACGCAGGAAACTTTTGAAAACTGATCTGAAACTGATTTTATGAACTGATATCAGGTCTCCCAGGTCAAGCTCAATTAGAATTTGCAAATCTATTTTTTTAAACCCTTAAATTTCTTTAATTCACAGGTGATCTCGCTCTCAGTTTATTTGGCAGTGTTCACGTTCATCGGTTGAGTTTTATTAGAACTTTTATTTTATTTTGACATGCTGTTTGGAACAGGAAGTGGTACATTTAAGCCCCGCTAGGATTTAATTAAGGAGAATATCTGGTCACTCTTAACATTTCAGATTTGCAATAATCTCCTTGTGCAATATTTAGTTTTTATGCATCTTACATTTTTTATATTTGCATTTTCTTTCCTTCTTTGCAGCTTTAACTTTATGGGAGCAACTGCAAAGAAATTTAAAAGATTCTGATTCTGACCCTGATATTTAAACTGATAAAGAGAAAAACTAAGTCACCATCTTGTCAACATCCAATGCAGACCACTACTCAGGGCCCCGAGCCAGTAGGGGCCCCCTAAAGGGCCGACATGTCTTTAAACTACAGCAGTGGCAGTGTGCTAAGATTTCATGACTCTTTAGAGAAGTTCAGTTCGACTACAACTCAAAATTAAAGTGAGTTTTTCTTTCTGAGATTGAAAGAAGAAAGAAAAGAGAAAGAGGAAGAGGAAGAGGAGAAAGGAAAGGCAGACGGTGCTGAGTGAAGCAGGTGATGATGATTCAGTCAGACCAGACCAGAACTTCAGTCTGAAGTCTCTCCATTGGGAACTGATTCTGCTGGAGCGTAATCAGATAGTTAGGGTGGCGCTTTGTGAACAGAATTAAGTCCGACAAAGAACCTTTTGGGTGAAATGACGTCTAAAACCTCACAAAGTTGCAGGAATGTGAGTTTGGAACTGATTCTGCTCCAGCTAAGATCTACAGGGCCAATCAAATCAAATGGTTTGGGGGCGTAGCTTTATGTGGTGATGGACAGACTTTGTCTACATCTCGATGTCTCTCATTGGATGTAGGACTCTTTAATTGATGCACAGATATTTTCTTTATCTGAACTGTTTGAATCGTTTCAGCCTTAATGAAAAGTAAATGACACAAGGCTCGATTCTCCAGGAACACCTGTGGGCGTAGATATCTGAGAATCATACGCTGATAAATGCTAATCTGTCTTGTGTAATTATTATGGGCGTGTTGAGCAACAACCTTTTGTTCTGTCTTTAAACCCATGTCTTATATACAATAAGATAATAAGTCATCAACCGTCGCTAAAAACATGGACATCGTAGCCGATCGTTATCGCCTGCATCCTGAACGCCGCTCGGTGCGATAAGAACCGAGATAGTCGAAGCTGTTAATAAAGAGGCGATAAGAGGAGCTGTTTCATATCTGCTGTGGAGACGGGAACCGAGTTTAATGTCTTTTTTGATAAGGAGAGACACATTTACCAATTTACTGCTTCTCTGGGCAAACTGTCACTCCTCCCGATCCTGTGCAGGTGGATATTAGATCTGAATCATGTTTGTCCCAGATAATGTTTGAGCCGTTATCTTATTACATGTCCTAGACATAACAAATACGCAATGGACGCCAAAGAGACGAGGCTGCAGAGGGGGAAAAGAGGAGGAGGAGGAGGAAGAGAAAACAAACACACCTATAAACAACGTGTCCGGCTCAGAGACGTAAACACAAACAGAGATGTAACTCAACGCCAGCACAGAAACACTGAGTCCATCTGGAGGACGTGGCAGCGTCTCACCTGGATTTAAAAGCTGTGTCCAGCTGGTTTCATTTTTGTGTTTCTCTGCTTCTCTACACTACACTTCTCTGCAGCGTACCCCACAGATACTTGATCAGTTTGGGATCTAGTGAATTTGGAGGCCAGGTCAACACCTTGTGCTGTTCTTATTGTTTTTTTTTTGTTGTTCCTAAAGTGTTTTTGTGGCTGCATCCTGCTGGGGATGGCTGCTGCCATCAAGGAGTGTCATTGCTATGGGGTGGGGGTGCCTGGTCTGGTCTAGGTGGGTGCTACATGTCTAAGTAACATCCACACCAATGAATGCCAGGTCCAGAAGTTTCCCAGCAGAACATTGAACTGTCACGAGATGGTCAATGACTTCTCCTGTCAGTGGTCATAAAGTTGTGGCTGATAGGTTCAGATTTATTGTGTGTAATTAATTGAGATGTTTTCACTACATTCTGTCATTAATTATCCAGAGAGTCTCCATTCATACTCACATCAACCCCCTCCAGTTATCCAACAGCTTAGAACCCACAACCTTCATGCTGTGATGCTATGCTAACCGCTGCTAAAGGCTGCTAACACCCACTCAGAGCAAAACATTAATTCCTGGAAGTCTACCTGGTTTAGTCTTAGAGGTCTATATGTGCAGAAACAAACTGCAGGGAAGCGGCGCTACCACGCTAGCCATTAGCATCTCCATTAGCATCTCCATTAGCATCTATTCTTTTCCCAAAAACAGCCGATGAGATCACAGCAGCGACTCCCAGGCTCTGAACACCAACCAACCAACCATCAGACTAAAGGTCCAAATGTTCATCAGCTCATCTCCAGCTGGGAGACGAGGTTTAGTTTCATCTTCTTCTGCAGGTTTGAGCTACTGGTCGTGTTACTGCCCCCTGCAGGATTAAAAAAGTATCAACAACGAGACACGTCTTTCAAACGCTTGACGAGCTCCTCAGTTTTATTTAAGTAGTAGTAGTAGTAGTAGCCCTACAGGAAACACAGGGACACGTCTTAATCGTAGAACAGACACTGAGGCCTTCGCACGGAGGAAGGCGAGAAGTAAAAAACAAACTTACAACGCCTCCGTGTGCCTCCTCCTCCTCCTCCTGCTGCTGCTGCTGTGGCTCTAACTGCCTCTCCAGTATCTACTCCTGTTATGACACCTCTAATGAAAGGTTGGACCTTTAACATGCAAACCACTCAGAGAGAGAGAGAGAGAGAGAGAGAGAGAGAGAGAGAGAGTGACCTGTGAGGGCATTATTAGCCCTGATAGCAGAGGAGGGGGGGCGTCACCAATAGGAAAATATGCAGAGATACGGCCGTGCTTCCTGCTCCAGATCCACTTTTATAGCATGGTAATCAAGCTATTGGTTAATGCTTGGCCCTGCAGCCCAGATAAAAGGAGGAGGAGGAGGAGGAGGAGGAGGAGGAGGAGGAGGAGTGGTATTAAGAGCCCTGCTGTCACTGGGACATGCAGAATGTGAAGGTGCATGTTCGGTTCAGGAGGTTTGATAGACTTCAGCTGAACATGAGTCTCGTTATCAACACGTCTGACTGTCACTCAATTAATGATTTATTATTATTATGTTTATTTATTTACTTCGTTAGAGTCTTTATATCAGGAAGACACAGTCGACCAGTTTCTGGTGGAAATAATCAGAAACTATTGACAGAGGAGGACGACGTGAGCTGAGCTTCAGTCTAGATGTGAAGTCGTTTTATTGACGGTTGAAGTGTTTATGTGGTTTTTCTGATACTGAGCAGAAGCATGAAGCTCGTTTTGTTCTTTAAAAACTATTAACACAAGCAGGACAAGCAAAAAAATAAAACATCTAAACATTTAAAGCTACAAGATCTGATCTCCACAGACAGAAAGTCTTCTTCAAAAACTAGAAACCGACAGAAGAGGACTTAAACTAAACTTCACATCAGATCATTATCAGACACTAAATTAAACCTCGAACCTAGAAAACGATTAAGCCTTTTTTTCCTCCTGATCTGAACATATTTCTTTTTTAACCGAGTCAAATAAACGACACGTCATGAGCCGAGTTTTTCCTCCGTTTGGACTAAATCAAAGAAACGTGTCGTCATGTTGGAGCACAGGCCGCTTTTTGTTCTTTTATAAAATGTCAAGCAGCTAACGTATGGTTCCAGCTCCGCACAGACGAACGGCTTTCTGGTGGAAATAAACAAAATCTATTGACAGAACAGAGGAGGACGACGTGAGCTGAGCCTCGGTCCAGATCTGAAACTAAAAGCTGCTCCTCGGACAGAAAACCTTCTCCTCCTTGACGTGTTTATGTATTATTATTTTTTTCCTGATTCTGCACAGAAATATGATCAGGAGGGCAAAGATAGTTTCTGGAAATGTTTACAAATCAAAGGCTGACTTCCTAAAAGCCAGCAGCAGCAGCAGCAGCAGCAGCAGTACGGGCCCTAGCCAGCAGCTACGTCTGACTCCGTGTTTAACAGGTTATAAAAGGATGTTTGTAATAAACTGAGGATCGTGTGACAGAAATATACGGACTGTAAAGAGATTCACGGGTTTCGTTTCTAAACTTTAAAAGACGGATTGGTGACGTTGGAGCAGGTGAAGCTGTAGAGGTGGGACAGTGGGACAGTGGGACGGTGGGACGCTGACTCTAGTGGGACCAGAGGGAGTGAAGCTCTGATTCTGGATTTAAAGAATAAATGTTAGAGACTCGACGGCGAAACATATAATGACGAGAAGGAGCCGAGTTTATCCTTACAATAATGTCAACTAACTAAAGGATCCTTACATATCTGCACAGTCGACTGGATTCTGGTGGAAATAACAAAAACTACTGACAAGAGGACGTGCAAAAACAAATGACATTAAAATCTTTTTTTTTTTTTTTTAGTTTAGAACTGAAGCTCTAGAAGTTTAGATCATTTATTTTTAATCCACCACAATCCAGTCGACTGTGCAGATCTGGAAGGATCCTTTCACCGTTGATTCTCTAACATTTATTTCATCCAGTATCTTATAAATATGAAACATTTCTGCAGTCAATACAAACGCATCATGAATCCTTTCACATAAAAAAGATTTTAACGTCCAGACTTTAACAAAACTAAATTTGTAGAAGGAAGACTTTGTGTCCGTGAGCGTCCAGACCTAGGAGACGTTCCACATCCAGGTGTCTCTTCCTCAGATCTGAACCAAAGCTGTGCACGGCTGCAACGGTTTGTCGTGTAGACGGCGGCTTTTAAAGAACAGAAAGTGTTTTTACATTTCTGTAAATGTGATCTGCAGATGTTCAGACGACGTCTCCGCAAGAAAACTTTCTGTCTGCGAAAGATCTGAAGCTTCAAACGACCAAACGGCCACCGGTGCTGCTCTGAGGTTCCTTCAGGTGTCGTCTTCACGTCTGAACTGAAGCTTAATTTATCTGTTCGCACCAGAAACCAGTCGACTGAGCAGAGCTGCAAGGATCTGAGAGGGAGGTGATGTTTTATAGAAGAGAAAGTGATTTTATATTTCTGTGCAATGTTAGAAAAAAATACAGAAACGTCTTCAAGTTCTTGAGTCTTTTTTCTCAGATTTAGTTTTTTAAAGTTGTGCAGCGTTTATGTTTCGCTTCTGATATTCCACAGAAAAATATAAAACAGTTCCTTTAAAATCTCAACGGACCAACAGCTCTGCTCAGACGACAGAGGACGACGTAAACTGAGCTTCAGTTCAGATCTGAAGACGACACCTGAAGGAACCTCAGAGCAGATCGGTGGCCGTTCAAAGTTTTCTTCTGGAGACGTCGTCTGAACATTAAAATCACTTTTACAGAAATATAAAAACAAAAATCATTCCAGCTGTGCTCAGAGTTAGAAAAAAAATCCAAACTGAAGAGGAGGACACCTGGACACTCTTCAGAAAGTCTTCCTCACATTTGAACCTTTCTACGCGACGGGATTCATGAAAACAGAAACGATTCTTCTTGGAATAAGAATTAAAACACGACGGGGTATTTTTCTGAGGCTGGTGGCTGTCGGGGAGGGAGGCTGCATTATTATTGTGGAATCTGCTGTTTATGGTGATGGTAATAACGCCGTTTAACTATTTTCTACACACACACACACACACACTAGTCCGGGCTGGGGTGGGCTGGGGGGGTCGGACTCTGGAGGGCTTCTGGGAAACATGTTTGTGTCTCTCATAAACATCTGATTTGATAACGAGGGACGGGGAGCGTTTCCAGCCTCGCCCCTTCCAGCTCCAGAAGACGACGACGACAACGACGAGGACGATGATGACGATGATGAACACACACACACACAGACACTACAGCCACACAAACCACAAGCCGGCACGCTACACACACTCTCTGCTTTAACACTTCCAGGGACCACACACACACCGACCCAGGACGAGGAGGAGGACGAGGAGGAGGAGGAAGAAGAGCGTCCATTCAAGCTGCTTTAAAGCATTTCTATTATTTCATCCACAGTAAAAGTGACCACAGGTTGAAAGCGTCCACCACAGCTCACACCAGGAGGGGGATGGAGGAGGAAGAGGAAGAGGAAGAGGAGGTGTTTTCTAACTTACACAAGGCCTAAAGAGATAAATGTATCACCAGCAACAACCACAGTGAGTCCGTTATGAAACATGTACCAGGCTGAAAACACAAATATGTGTGTGTGTGAGAGAGAGAGAGAGAGAGCAGCATCATTAGAGACTTATCTAATCTGTAGTTTAATAGCAGGACACACCCTTATTACTTGTGAGCAGATAGCAGAGGGAATGCAGAGTTCCTCAAACGTCCAGATTTAAAGGTGGAAGAGTTGATCAGAGGAAGGAAGTGACGTTTAGGTTTAAAAGAACAAGTTTTAATGAAGGAGAAGTCACCAAACGGCCACCCACTAAAGAAAAATATAACTACATCCCCTCCATGTATTATTATTATTGTTATTTTAGTGTTTTATTATTTTTATTATTATTTCTGGATGCAGCAGCTCCTCAAACATCTGAGCAAACTTTAAACAGACAGAAAACTGGAGGCTGCTCAGAAACTCTCCCATCACACCGACTGAAACGAATCCCTTTCTCCTCGCCTCAGAACAATTAAATAAATATATAAATAAATAAATCCCCGTATTTTTTTTCTTTCTTCTTAAATATATTTTTCTTGCCGCTGCAGTCTCATGGACGAAGTGTTTTCTGATCGCGCGTCTGCGCATTTAAATTATTTGATTCATTGGTTAAATCCAGATATTAATCTCATTAATTAAATCATCAGTAACCAGATCACCTGCTCAGGTGACAATGAACCTTTAAGAGATTTAAAAACAGAATTTAAAAACGGGACATTTGCGTCGTTTTGTGCCGCGTTGAAGCAACATGAGGAGGAGTGAGTAAACAGGAACGCTGTTTGGATTCCTGGTGGTTTGGGCAAAGAAGAAACGGCTGAGGGAGCCAGAACTTTCTTTTTTCTTTTTTCTTCTTCTTCTTCTTCTTTTATATAAATAAATAAATAAATAAAGGTCACAGAGGACGAAACGTTTGAGTGTGAACGCAGCAGCTGTCAGAGTGAGACTAAAGGAATCAGACGCGTTTTAGAAGAAATCCTCATTTGCGCGTAAAACTGGTTTGAGCTGCGTAAAAAGGTTTGATTTATAAATAATAATAAAAAGTTCCTTGTTGAGATTTTACGCGATGATTTGGTTTCTTGGCAAAAAAAAAAAAAAACGTCCTGTTTCAGGAGGAATGGTTCTGATTGAGGCTGGAGGCCTCGGTCCAGACCTGAGCTCCAGGTTTCTGACGTCTCCGTTTATTAAACAGATATTTTATCTGAATGTGTCCGAGGTTAAAGCAGGAGCTGCGCCCTGCGCATGTTTTATTCATGTCTTATTACATCCTTGGTCTCGATTTAAACTCAACCAGCGGCTGATTTTAATTTCCACTCGTGTCAACGAGTCACGAATCCCCGAGTCAGTGGTCACTAGTTATTATTAGACTCATTTATTTATTTATTCTTTGTGCGTTAAAAGTTAAAAAGCTGCAAAAACGTGCGAAAATTTAGACGCGTTTTAAGACGTTTCACTGTTTTCTAACAAAAAATGTTTTATCTACACACACACTCTCTCACACACACACACACACACACACACACACACACTCCTTCCTGCACTCACGACATTTGAGTGTAAAATATTTTGATCATTTGCCAAAAATCCAAACATGATTTAAACCTGTCCGTGTGTCCAGGTCTCCAAACAGCGGATTTATTAGTTATTTATTTTTATGTTTTTATTTATTTTAGAAGAAATGAACCTTAAATATTAAAATCACAATATTCTGGTTTTATTTTAATTTTATTTTTATTTTATTTTTCTTAAAACAACCTCTGTGCTTTTACACATACACATGCTTTTACATCTTGCGCAATATTTAAATTTAAAACTCTTAAACGGAGTCAACCTGTCATTAAAAATAAATAAATAAATAAATTCAGATGATTTAAAATAATTAGAGGCTCAACTTCATCAACGTCCTAATTAATGACACAAATGTGTTTTTAATCAGCTTAAATTTACTATTAATTAAAAACACAGTTATTCTAATAAATATATTATTATGACACTTTGTAATTTGTGATAATATTAATAAATTAAATTAACAACTGGAGGAATTTAAAGCATCAGACCTGAGGAGCAGAGAGGCATCCGCTGAAAGTTTCCTGGATCAGTTGTTTTATTTGTCACACGCTGATTTTCTGGGTTTATTTCTGCAGCTTTTAAATCTGATCCTGTCCCAGACCCGGACCCAGACCCGCAGCCCCTCTCTCTCTCTCTCTGAGTGTCCGTGGTTGTACTCACTGTTTACGGCGTGTCTGTAGCGCTGCTGGCCGCTGAGGAGGCTCTGTCCATTGATCAGGAGTATTGAATCCAGGGCTGAGCTGTGGTTCGGCTCCTGGACACGAATCTGGACTCGGAGCCGGAGCGGAGATCCACAGGGGAAAACAAAAATATGTGAAAAATAAAAATAAAGTTAGATGGTTGTAGAGAGGAGGAGGAGGAGGTGGAGGAGGAGGGGGGAGGAAGAGGAAGAGGAGGAGGAGGAGGAGGAGGAGAGTTGTTCAAACAGAGTTGGTGTTTTCTCCTGGAGCCGTGGTGGGACCGCAGCGCTCCTACGGTTTTACGCGTCTGTCCGCCTTTTAGCTCAGGATCAGTTCGAGTGTGATCTCCTCTGAACTCATGGCTTCATCCTCGGAGCAGAGAGGAGGAGGAGAAAGAATGAGGAGGAGAAGAGGAAGAAGAAGGCGCAAAATGAGCGGAGGAGGAAACGCGCGGAGCAAACGGTGGAAACAAAAACAAGAGCGACGGACGAGTTTCTGTGCGCAAAGAGGTTCCGATCAGAGTGTGTCACTTTCAATCTCCCCTGTGCCAACGGGCGCACTGACTGACTGACTGACTGACTGATAGAGGGAGGAGAGAAGGGAGGAGAGACAAAGGCGGAGGGGAGGGAGGGAGGGAGGGAAGACATGGAGAAGGGAGGGAGGGAGGGAGCAAGAAAGAGGGGGGCGTTAGAAAACTAATCTGACCCGTTGTGAGTTTCTGGACCTGAAGAGTCCAGCAGAACCTTTAGGAGAAGGTCGTGACCCGTCTCCTCCGACACAAACTGCTGGGTTTTAACCCCCCTCCACCCCCCACCCTCCCCCCAGAGAGACTTTGACTCCAGAAAAGCCTGAGCCGCTCTCTCTTCCTCCTCCTCCTCCTCCTCCTCCTCCTCGTTCCTGCTTCTCGCAGCAGGAACTTATCGTCCCGCTATCAGCGCCTCAGCTTCCCTCTGTCACCCTCACACATGTCGGTATCATCCCGCAGATAACCCCCCCTCCCCCCCACCCACACACCACCCCACAACCCTACCCCACCCCGGCTCACAAGCTGAAGTCCACCTCCCTGTGCGTGTTAATAAGTAGCCTAATAATGAGAGATGAGCTGCTATTAGACGGAGCCTGTCAATGATAAACCTGGGACTTGATAGACAGATGTCACTGCGCCGTGACTGATAGATAAGGAAGCCAGAGAGGGACACTAGAGCCTGACACCGCGTTCACAGATAACCTCTGGAGGGGAATGCGGATTGCTCTGTGTTTTCATTAAGTGTTTATTTCTGGAAAACCGCAGCAGAGGTTTTCGGTTTTTAGGAAACTTCTCGTGTTGACGCACCGCCTCAGCCTCCGTCCGTCTCCACGTTTTAAAAGCACAAATGAAGCCACAGGTTATTTTTATTTTATTTATTTTTATTTCCCCAGCACTGCGCGTAAAAAGCGTCCGAGAGGAACCGCGGCTGGCACCGGTGACGCGCAGCTTCCCTCGGCCTCCACGCGTGAACACAGCTGGAGCAGGACGCAGCGCACAGGCCTCAGAGTTCATGCTCCTTTTTGCTCCAACACTTTACTTATTTTTTTATACATTTATATATATTTTTTTGCACATTAAAGCAAAAGTAAAAATGTCCGGGAATCATCTCAAAGCGTTTCAGTCTCCTGACTCCTCCGTGGATCCTCGGGAGCCCACTCACCTCTGCGATGAAGCCGAGCCTCGCGTCGGTGTCACCTGCAGCTCCGCGGCTCAGAGGAGGAGGAGAAGGAGGCTCAGTCCTCTGCTCCTCACTGCTCATTCCTCAATATTATTAAATATGATGATGATGAGCTCTGGGAGGAGGAGGAGGAGGAGGAGGAGGAGGCTGATGAGGAAGAAGACGCGCAGGCCTCTAATCTGTGATAAGTCAGAGCTTTTTTACAAACTGTTCCCTGAAATGAAGAGATTTGAGGTCTGGTGGCGCAGAGGCCGCTGAGTCCTTGGACTTATTTTTAATTTAGACCGTGAAGAGCTCGTTAGAGGTTGAGAATAAAAGCGTTAAAATCCTTTTCGAGCTTTTATTTGTCTCCGTGCGGGGCCCCTTCACACCCGAGTGTGTCTTTGGAGATTTTTACGCAGCAAACGTTTTCCTTCAGACCTGTTTAATTTAAGACAGAATATTATTTTACTGAGATTAAAACTTTTATTTATCTATTTCTTTTCATTTCTAATCAATGCTGTGAATTTATTTTGGATTTATTTAATTTAAATGGAGTCCAGGCTGCAGATATGAGTTAAATATCAGGACGAATAAATGTTTCCTGTGTTTGGGTATTTACATCAGATCAGGACAAGAGAGGAGAGATATGTTGGAGTTAAATAGAGTCTTCTTTTTTTTTTTATCCTGGAGATGAGAGGAGTGTATTTATCCAGACAAACTATCACTGCATCATTCCACCTCTCGGCTGCAGCAGGAGCAGATCTGAATTATTGAAGCCCGGCAGGGGAACCACTGCGCTCCTCTCCTCTCCTCTCCTCTCCGCCGCATCACTCACCGGCTCCCCTTCTTCCCTCTGTCTCTGTTTTCCACTTCTTCTTGGTTGAAGCGTGGAGGTGGGGGGTTGGGGTTGGGGGGGAGGGTAGGGGGGGTCCAGGAACGAGGCCAAACAAGCGTGAAAAGCTCCGCGGAGCAGCGAAGTAGAACGAAACATTGATCCCCGAAATAAACCCCGATGGAAACTAATTCACAGGACTGCTCTGAATTATTGATCGCGCCGCGTAAAACACCAGAGTGATTGGACAGTAATGTGCACCAGGTACGTTGGAGACACAGGTACAGGCCTCCCTGTCCCACTGAACACCCCCCTCTCCTCTCTTCCCCCCTCTCCAGCAGAAATAAGCCGCTTTTATTTACTTCTCATGCGGGAACCAGAGAGATTTATAGAAAGTGATCCTGTGATTTTACGCAGAGCTGACCCTCCGGCACAGAACTCATTTCAGATTCAAGAAGTCAGCGGAATCGTTTAGAGAAGAATGCGCCTGGTTTGGATCAAGCAAAACGAAACATTAATAAATAAGAATATTCACTTTTTTAGGATTTAAATGTGCAGACTGGAGGCTTTAGAGGAGCTGTGGCAGACGTGGAGAGGAGCCTCGCTTTTACTCTTGTGTCCTCTCTGAGCTGATCGTGGAGGTTTAGTCTGATCTTCTCTGACATGTTTCACAGGTCGCACCGTGTCTCCACGTTCACCATCTTTTCTCAGACGCCTGTTTGTCACCTTGTTAAATGTGCGGCTTAGAAAACCAGACAGAGGCATCATCTGTGCAAACAGCGCGGCTCTGTGGTGGAGAGAGAGAGAGAGAGTCACCAGAAAACAGATGAGAAACTAGAAAACGACCCGAGGGCTTTTTATTCAGGTGGCACCTCTGACTCCTAGCAGGACTCGGGTCAGGTTGAGTTGGAGAGAGATACACTTTTAGTTTAGTGTGATGCTCCAGGAGCAGCCACCGTCCTGTCGGAGCAGGGCTTTGTCAGATAAAACGGGGAAGTTATTAGGTTTAAACCTGAAATACGTATTAAAGCAAATATAAGCAAGTTTATCCAAAAGAAATAATTTTTTATTACGTGAATGGGAAACTATCTGGAGGAAACGAAGAGCCAGATTCATATTTTGGTCTTTAAAACATGATGTTGGAACGAAATTTAGTCTTAGTTTGTATTTTACGTGACTAAAAGTGTATTTAGTTTGTCTAAAGTTAAAGTTTTTAGTATTTTTATCGTATAAATTGGTGATTTTGGTGCGTAAATTAGTATTTTCGGCCTTGTTAGTGTCTACATTTATATTTGTGAGTGAAAATGAATATTTTTCGCGCGTAAATTAAAACATTTAATGAGTAAATTTAAACTTGCTTCGCGTAAAATGACCGTTTTAATCCGAGCCTCGCTGCGTTAACGCCGCCACAACTTAAACCCGATCACACATCACATCAGACGTCTCTTTACACCTTCAGAAAAATAATCTCCACGTTTTAGAAGCAAAGAAACCAACAAATGATTCTCCTCCTGTTTCTTATTTTATTGTGTTTTTATTTTTGTTTTTTTATTTTTTTCCTGAAGACAAAATCACATCTGTCTCGTTTCACTCCACAAACACAAACTTCATTTATTCATGACAGAGAAGAAACAGAAAGATCTGGATCCATGAGATAAGAATGAGTAAAAGAACTGGATAATAATAATAATAATAATAATAATAATAATAATAATAATAATAGGAAGAAGAAGAATGTGAAATACAACTTGAGGTTAAACCAATTTTAAAAGGACTTTTTGCGCATTATTATTATAATAATAATACTTATTATTATTATTATTATTATTATAATTATGGGATGGGGGGGGGGGGGGGGGGGGGGGGGGGGCAGGCTGGTCCTCTGTTGACCGTCACATCTAATTGGAAACGAAAGTAACGAACAACAGACTCGTGACACAAAACAGACGATTAAACAAAAAACCACGAGCAAAAATAAATCCATATTTTACTGAGGAGCCATTTTACTTTTCTGTTTGTGGTTCTTCTTGATTGGGACAATTACGACGTGAAACTCAGCTATATTTATATATATATATATTTCTCTATATAAATATATAAATAAATGTATATATGTGTCGTTTCTCGTCTAATAGTCCGCTCTGCTCCTCCGACATTAAAGGGCCACAGGGGCCCAAATGGCTTGTTTTTTTAAGGATGTATCTCGTTTCCGTCAACGATTAATTTGTCTTTTACGCCACTTTTCAGCCACTTTTTCCCTTTTCTCTCTTTTTCTTTTTTCTTTTTTCTCTTTTCCTAAATTGCTTCCATGCAGAGGTCACGACTCGGAGTCCATTAATGCGGCTTCTCGCCATTTTTCACCGGATCACTGCTGCTGCTGCTGCTGCTGCTCGGAGCCCCTCACCATTAAAACCAGTAGAAACCAGGAAAAAAAAAAAAAAAAAACATGCACAAAAAAATAAATATTAATACAACTCTTTAAGATTATTTTAGTGTGAAGATTTCAGTCAGTATCCTGATAAATACAACAAAAACGCGTTTAAGACTCTTGGATTTATTAACAGCACATAAAACTATTTATAAAAGTTGCACCTAAAGGCTTAATTAACAATAAATAAACAACTAATTATATATAGGGAGTTTATTTAGGTTGCCAGGTTGGAAGTGATCCCAATCAACTTATAAAGGATTTAAAAATATATATTTATATAGTTTTTTTTTTCACTGATTCCAACCAACCTGGCAACCTCAGATTTACTAAAACTAAAATCCATATAGTTGAATCAATTAAATTTATTTCCTTAATGATTAAACTCTTGACCACGAGTCCGTCTGAGCCCCTCGGTGTCTGGGTCACAGCAGCGTCGTCGTCCTGCAGGATTGTTTTCCTCCTCGCTAACAGGCCTCTTAGCTTTCGCTTTTTTCCCTCCACACCCCCCCTCCTTCCCCTCGCAGCCCAATAAGTTCTTACCTGAAATCAAAATCCTCCTGCTTAACGAGGAGGAGAAGGCCAGAGAGGGAAAGAAAGAAAGAAAGAGAGAGAGAGGGAGAAAAGGCGGTTGTGAGCGTCAGCCCTCTGCACTATGTCATCTTGGTATTTGACAGTTGGAATTATCTGTAAATACTTGGTTAAAGTGTGTATGAGTTCCCCTCTTGTGCCCCGCGGACCGCCCCTGGTTAGATTTACAAATGATAACATAAACAAGAAAGAAAGAAGAGGAAAAAAAGAAAAGAGAGAAATTCAATTCTCATTTGAGGAGAATCGAGGAGGAGGAGGAGGAGGAGGAGGAGGAGGAGGAGGAAGGTTTGATTGGGGCCCCACCAGCTACAAAACTTTGGAGGTCTCTGTGAATGAAGGTTTGGAAACCGCGTTGACCCTTGACCCCGCAGACAGGACTGTCTTCCGAAACGAGCTGAGCCCAAAACCAGAATTCATCCCGCAGCGTCGTCCCTCCAGATCCACTTGTGGATCTGGAGGGACGACGCTGCGGGATGAATGTGAACGAGAAAAACCACAGAAGAAGAATTGTTTTTGTTCTTAGCGACGATTAATAAAGTTGCTTCAAGTTAAAACTCCAGGTTGCTCTCATTCCGTAAACAAACACACCTCCTCCTGCTCCGTGCACGTCAAGATGCCTGCGCTGACAAGCCGACCTCATACACCTGGAGAACGGGAGGTGAGGTGAGCGAGGTGGGGGCGTCCGACGCTTACAAAGATAGAAAAGAGGAAGAGGTCAGAGGTCACGCTGCGACCAGGTCCTACCGTCAAAGACAGACGTCCCAGAACATCTCCTCGCCGCCGCGCTCACGAGCAAACCAAAAGCCTTGTGGGTAAACACGGCCGCTGGATGGTTTCACTTTGCAGGCCCCTCGGTGTGGGGGCGGAGCCAAAGCTTTCAAAGTCAACGTCAATCATTACTGTCATGAGGAAGCCTTTGTCTCTTTGATTTCTCTGCAGGGAGGCGGTCAATGATTGAAAACGTCTTTTTATTTAGTCGTTTGAGGCCAAACTGGAGCAGAACGCTAACGTCGTCGGGCTGCAATGTGCTCGAGACGCCGAGGCTTAAAGTTTCAGGGTTTAAGTTGAGACGGTGAGGAAACGCACGGAGTCCTCTCAAAGGTAGAAGGACGTTTTGGTGTTTGTGTGCGTCGGCTGGTTCCTGAGTGCCTGAGAGAGCGATAGAGATCTGGAGGGTGCAGGGGGTCAGAGGTGAAGCCCGGCGCTGTGATCTCCTGTTTGTTATTGCTATTGCTGCCCTTGGACGGGTTAACATAGCACACACCGCATCAGCTGCTCCGTGCACTTCCTCTGACACTCGGGAGACGTCTGAGGGTCACTTCCACATGTGTTGATGGGCCCCGAGTGAACTAATCTAAGCTGCTGAAATGTTACCCCGCTGCAGGGAGGACGGGAGCAGAAACGGCCTCAGTGCCGCCGCCGCTGCTCCGTGCTGCAGAAAAGACGCTTAAAAGTATTTAACGTCTAAATATAAAGTAGAAAAACATCAATAACGATCAGTAACAGACATTTAATCACATGATTTTTATAGTTTAAACTAATTATTAATCTAGTGAATACTGGAGCCTCTAGTGGACATTAGTGGAACTGCAGTTTTTTGATTTACCACATTATATAATAGTATGTTTATTATTATTGTTATTATAACACTCAAACATATTTGAGCTAATCTGATAACTGTATTTATATATATATTTCCTCCAGTTACAACTTTAAATAAAAAAGCGAATAAGAAGGTCCCAGATTTGACCCAAAATTGCCGTTCTGCAGCGCCCCCTAGTGTTTCACGGAGTAGTTAGGCTGCACATCAACTATTTGATAAAGTTATTAGACCTTTAGCTGCTACACTATCCCATCTAACAACACGCTGTGGAGTACTATTAAATGCTACTGATGGTGCTGAGGTGCTGCATGTTTTTATACAGACTATACATATCTGCAGCTGTCTGTTCTGTATTCAGGTCAATTTAAAAAATGTTAACTTGTGCAACCCGTCGTGTAAACTCAGAGTGTGAAGCAGTGTTCGAAAATGTTTTAGGTGCGTTTGTTTTCGTTTTCAAATAAAATTTAAATCTCCCGGTGAGTCGACTTCGGCACCAACATACTAACGAGTCCTGGAAGCAGAGCTGCAGACCTCTGAGGATTTGATGCATTTAATTGTCGAGACTTCGCCTCCAGATACGTCTCTGTCTCTCTTTTTTCTGTTGTTGTTGCGTTCCAGTATGACAGCGGCCACATAAGAGGCAGCAGAGGTATGCTAATGGAGTCAGAGGATAGTTCTGTGTGCGTCACCGGTCTCCTCTGAGTACGGTGGTCAGCTGCCCACCCACCTCCTTCGTTTTCATCCTTCAAACGCTCAACAGAGACCCACTAATACAGAACATACTGGGTGGGGGGGTGGGGTTGGGGGAGTGGGGGGTAGTAGTAATGTAACAGAGAGAGAGGAAGAAGAGGAGAATCCACTCCATCAGTCATTATTTATGGTCCAGAGAGGTTTAAAATCAACACGTTCAGGAAGCAGGTCCACGGCCTTATGGCTTTATAACTGCTGTTCAAACAAACACAGCACAGATACCAGATATGGATCAATCCTCAGACCTTTACAAGGAGCTGGAGCTGTGGTCCAGTGGTTAGAGAAGCAGCTTTGGACCATCAGGGTCACTGGTTTGATACCTGGAGCAAGAACCTAAGTCTAAACTGCTTTGATTGTGATCTTCAGTCCTGTTCTCCTGCTCTGAGGTGATGCCGCTCATACACCTGTCTGGATTTCACCCCCACTTTTTCTCTTTTTACTTTTTATAGATTTCACATTTTATGTCTGTGAGATTATGGATCAAGATGTCGTCCAACAAAGACATGTTGAGTTGCGAAATGTCTTCATGTTAGGACACAGTCGTCCACCAACACCTGGAGGACACTCCTTTCCTCTGAGGTTTGGATGTCCTGATCAAGTTGTTTTCGGGCCCCAGATCCGATCCCGATATTTTAGTATCGAGTATCAGCTGAACCGAGTCCCGATCTGATCTGTGTCTTTGTCATTAACATATTGTAGAAGTGACAATTATGACGACTTGAATTTAGGATAAACCATGACCTGCATGACTGAGAACCTTCACAGGCAGACTTTGGAGGAAAGTCTCATCAGTTTGGTTCTTCTTTGGTTCTTACGACCAAACCAGTCTCTTAAAACTGAAAATATTTGGACGAAACGTCTTCAAGAAACTCAACAAGTTTTGTTTTTTGATGACTGATGAAAACCTGTAAAGACACACTGTGGAGGAAAGTCTTGCTTTTTTCTTAGGTCTTCAACTAGTTCTCCTTCTTCTCTGAGGTGCCCATTGGCCACGCCCCCAAACAGTAATTTAGAACTGAACTCTTACAGTCTTCAAGAAACTCTACAAGTCTGGTTGTCCTTATTTCGGCTTTGTTTTTTGGGCATATGATGATGACTCGGATAACTGAGAACCTTTAAAGACAGACTGAGGGAAGTCTTTATGGTTCTTCTTCTTTGAGGTGTGTTGGGCTCAGATGAAACGTTTTTAAAGGTGAACTACTGTTTTTTTACAACCTGGACCTTATTTCTGGCATAAAATACGATCGTTTCCTCACCCATATAACTTTGGTGTCATTTGTAGTCGTTCGGACGATATTTAGATCTGCGTATGTCCATATAGTGGGAGTGAATGGGGCACCGAAATGCAGCCTCTAAATAATGCATTATCTGCCGCGATATATAATATTTTGTTATGATACGCTAGTGCTATTCCCTGTTGAGTTACCTGTTATCATCATCCGATGTCTTCTGACTTGGATGATGTCATCTCCGAGCGCCGCAGGAACCCGCGACGGTCGACTTGTTTACCTGTAATTTGCTACAGCTTTGGTTCGTCCACAACCTCAGAATCGGCCATGTTGCAAAAAACTAGCAGTAGAAAATTACAGGTAAACAAGGTAGATAATGTGTTATTTAGAGGCTGCGTTTCGGTGCCCCAGTCACTCCCACGATATGGATATTCACTGATCTAATTATCACCCGGCCTGCAAAGGACTACAAATTACACAAAAGTTATATGGGTGAGTAAACTATCATATTTTATGCCAGAAATAAGGTCCAGGTTGTAAAACAGGTCCAGTTGTCTCTGTTTTAGCTTTGTTATTTTTTTTTGGATAAACCATGACCTGGATGACCGAGAGGAACGTCTTCTTTGGTTCCTCTTCTTTGGTTGAGGTGCTCGTTCTCCATCCCGACTCCCTGCCAGTCACCCAGAACTAAAGACTTAATCGAAACGTCCTCAAGAAACCCAGCAGGTCCAGTTGTTTTTGTCTCTGCTTTGTTTTTTGGATATTTCACATTTTAGTATAAACACACAGATATTTGTTCATCTGGTGTTTTTTTGTGTGGAATGAAAACAAATGGGAATCCTAACTGAGGTGAACATGAGTGATGGAGCTGCTCGGGGTGGGGGGTGGGCCAGAAGCATTAGTGTGTATGTATATATATATATATATATGTGGTAACAGAAGAATGGGAATGACAAGGCAGATGAGGGGAATGGTGGGATGGAGTCAGTGAACGTCTGACATTGCCAGAACCTGCCATGTGTCATTGATTAACCGGGTAGAGTTGCAATGATTTAGTTGACAAAGCATCACGTTAGCTGGTCCAAGTGTGTGTGTGGGTGTAGATTAATGACCCGGGGACGAGCCAGATACTTGTTGACATAAACCGAGGTGCCAGGGTGATATCATGACATTGTTTTATTTCTCACGGTGCTATTTTTCCTCTTTATTACCAGGAGATTATTGAGTGCAGCGCTCAGTTGGAAAAAAAAAAAATGCAGAACTTTCTTTGCAGCAACTGTAAATATCAAAAACGGTTCAGCTCTAGGAGTCAAGGTATCCTGGGAGGAAATAACTCTTCATTCCAGCAGGTGGCAGTAGTCTGTGTTCGTTTTTTAAAAGGGGAAACAGGAAGTGCTACTGTTAGCTGAAAGGCTAGGAGGCTACGATGAGCTACTATTAGCTGGGAGGCTAGGAAGCTAGGAGGAGCTACTATAATTTTATTAATTTCTTTGTTCTAAAAATGCTCAACTGCGTTTCTACCAAATTTGAGGCAACAGAAATGAAGAATCACAACTTTACATCTGTTTTAATCACATCTGTACCAGGTTTCCTGTTTCCCTGCAAACCTCCTAATTAACGTGGTTGAATGAAGAAGATTATCGAGTGCGGTGTTCTCTTGCTCGCTAAATTATTCTTGCAGAACATTTAGTTTGTAGGAACTGTAAATATTAAAAACCTCTACAAACTGTGGTAATTGTAATAGAAAAGCAAAACAGTGAAGTAAAGAAATCTAATGAAACAGCTCCAAACAACCACTAAATAAAAAAAATAAAATAAAATCCACCTTCAGGCCTAAAGAGCCTGAAACTACGTCCACTGCTTCCAGTAACAGCACATGAGTGTGAGGTGAAGGTGAAGGGGCCAGGTAGACTAAGGACAACAGTCGACACTTTTCTCAAACCGAAGCTGGACCTGTTTTATCTCAGCGGGGTCTTTGGAGGGACAAGGCCGGACCTGACGCTGTGTGGCTGGGAAAGAAAGAGGAGGAGGAGGAGGAGGGTAAGATGAAGCTGCTGTAGGCCTGGAGGTCTGACTGACTGTCTGTCTGTCTGTGGGAGGCTCTGCTCTGGGGGCTAACTGATTAGGCTATAATTTGAGGGGGTGTCTTGAGGGAGCAGCCCCGTTTTCACCCGCCGCCGCCGCCACCACCACCATCACCGCCGCCGCCGCCACTCCTGGGAGGCTGGGGCTGGTGCAACAGGACCCCGAGCATCAACACACACACTTATGAAATGATGGATAAGCAGACGTGGGGATTGAGAACAGGAAGTGATGATTTAAACAGAGACGCCAGCAGCAGAAACACACTCTCTCTCTCCCTCTCTCTCTCTCCCATTGAAGCTACAGGCCAGTGGAAGAAACAGGTAAGATTTGAGTTATGTTTCACAGTCACGTCGCCGGCACACACTCATTTAACCTGGATATAATCAGCATCTTGTTGGATCACATGACGGCCTGTATGTGAAAGGGACCGCAGGAAGTTTCCCTCCGCTCTAATGAGCTTTTTATCCTCTTGGTTTCTGCTAGAATAACAAAAACATCTTTTATTTGAGTCATTCGAGTGATTCTTGGACAGGTGTATGAAAATGTTCCAAACGCTGCTGCTTTAATTTTGCTTATCGGCACAGTTGTTGCAGCACTAACTGACTTCCTGATTGTAGAAAGTTGAGAGAAACTAGCGACAAAACTAGCAACGACGAAGGGCGACTGACGTAACCTCTCCTCTGTCTGAGCCAAAACGTTGCTCTTGAACGCACCACAAAGACGTCAGCACCTGAGATGAAATAACTCCATTCACCATTCAAAAGAGGAAACAGGAAGAGCTACCATTAGCTGGGAGGCTGGGCAGCTAGGAAGTGCTACTATTAGCTGGGAGGCTAGGAAGCTAGGAAGAGCTACTATTAGCTGGGAGGCTAGGAAGCTAGGAAGAGCTACCATTATCTCGGAGGCTAGGAAGCTAGGAAGTGCTACTATTAGCTTGGAGGCTAGGACGAACTACTACTAGTTGGGAGGCTGGGCAGCTAGGAAGAGCTATTAGCTCAGGAAAAGTTGCCGTTAGCTCAGAGGTTAGGAAGCTAGGAAGAGCAATTATTAGCTTGGGAGCTTGGAAGCAAGAAAGAGCTACTATTAGCTGGCAGGGTAAGAAGAGCTACTACTAAATGGGAGGCTAGGTAGCTAGGAAGAGCTAATACTAAATGGGAGGCTAGGCAGCTAGGAAGAGCTACCATTAGCTTGGAGGCTAGGGAGCTGGGAAGAGCTTCAAATAGCTATTATTAACCAGAAGGATAGGAAACTAGAAAGAGCCACTATTAGCTGAGAGGCTAGGAACAGCTACTACTAGCTGGGAGGCTAGGCAGCTAGGAAGAGCAATTTGCTCAACGTAGGAAGAGCTACCATTAACTTGGGGACTAGGAAGCTGGGAAGAGTTACTGTTAGCTGGGGGGCAGCTTTTTTACAAAGATTTAAATTAAGTTTTAGATGCGAATGTTTCCCTTAAACATTGGTAGAGACCAAACATGGAGCTAATTTATGAGATAATTTATTCACTTTCTTGCAGAGAGTAGATGTGCAGCGACCACTATCACGTCTGTATAGCCTACGTTAAGCTAGTTAGCTTAGCATAGAGTTCAATAAAACACTTTAGACGTGCCGGAAAGCAGATTTGTTGCCTCTGTTTTCAAGAAGAACGGTGCAGTCAGTCTCCTCCACTTCCTGCCAGGAAACGGTGAAAACCTCAAACTATACATGAATGTATTTAACAATCGATGCGTGGTTAAATTAAAATAATAAAGATAGCAATCTGTTGCGGTGCTGTCTCCATATTTTAGCCGGCGCAGACAATATAACAGCCGTAATTAAGGCAGTCTATAATATTTATTGCGGCCAGTTTTAAGCAAAGAGGCTGATATTTATCCAGTGATTACAGGTACTAAATCTCTGGCCAGCTTTGTTTCCCAGTGGTGTTTGGCCATTGCCATGACGCTGCGTGGGTCTCCACTGTCAACAAGCAGCTTGCAATCTCCCATTAGATCAGACGCTATTAGGGCAGAGAGGAGTCGCTGAGCAAACACCGTCCCTGCCTTTAAAACCAGGTTATCTAATCTCCTCAACGGGGATGAGCTGGACTTTGGAGTTCATGGACAGGCGAGGCGGTTCGTCCACAAGGGGCTGTTTGAAACGCCACTCAGCGCCAGGCGAGATCTCATTGGTCGAGCCCCACGACGGGCCCCGTACGGAGCTTTACGAGCGTCGATCAGATAAGAGGTCGTGGAGGTTCTTTGTTGAGGGTCTGATAACGTCTGGTGCTGATGATCGGAGATGTCGCCGTGTCAGACGTTTTGTTTGGAGAGGGTCACATTTTGTTTTTAGTCTGAGAACAACAGTTTAAGTGTTTATTTGACGTAAATGTTCCTCTGGACTGACAAATAAGAAGTGCTCAGGTAGAATCCACAGTTACCGTGAGGTTTGACTAAAAATGAAGTCGATATCTTCTAAATATAAAAATATATCTTGTTTATTCAACCACGTTAATGAAGAAGTTTGCAGTGACGATGTGATTAAAATAGACGTAACTTTGTGATTTTTCATTTCTGTTACGTCAGATTTGGTAGAAACGCAGAATTTGTAGAACATAAAGGAATAATTTGAAATTTTAAGTTATTGTCCGAGGTTTAAAGAGTCTACATCAATGACTCTGTATAAAGATTCAACTCCCAACTGTTTCTCTTCATGTCCATTACCGCATTAAGCCCCGCCCCCAAAACCATCTGATTGACCTATTAGCAGATCTTTGTTCCCAACGGAGAGACTCCAGAACAACTTTATATTTACGTGTTATTTATTTATTTCAACCAATAGAAAAAAAAACAACTTTCAGCTCTGCAGTTTTCCGCTCGATTGGGACAGACTTTTAGAACTGCGGCCTGATCCTTTAAAAGTCCTTTAAGACTCCTTTAAGACCAGTCTGGTCTGGTAAACCTCTTGTTGTTTATTCAACAGTTTAAATATTTATTTAACGTAATTGTTCCTGGGTAAAATCCAGTTATCACGATGTTCAACTGAAGAAAAATTAAGTCAGTATCTTCTAAATATATTTTATTTATTCAACCGTGTTAATTAGAAGGTTTGCAGTGAAGAGTGAACCTGATGTGATTAAAATAGACGTAACTCTGATTCTTCTTTTCTGTTGCATTCAAAGGAATGAATGGAATTTTTAAAATATTGGCGTCAACGCTATGTTTCCAGACATTTTGAAGCTCCGTGTGGCGTTTCTGGCCGTCGCCATCTTGGCTCCCACCTCACTGGCAGCTAACAGCTTAGGTGGCAGGTGAGCTCTATGAAATGGAGAGACCAAAGCTCTAGCTCTGGAGACCAAAACGTCTTCCCAACTTATTACTATATATTGGACACTTCTTCTTCTTCTTTTTTTTTTTTTTTTGGAGGCCGTGGGCAGTAGAACCACATTTATATCCAATTATGTCAAGTTTGATGTGATCCTTTAAGACTTATTCTGGTAAACTTGGTCTTATCCTGGTTATTTACTCTTATTTTCATGCCTGTTAGACACTGATTCCCTCTTCGCTTCGACTCGTTCACGTCCTCGTCTTCCAAACCTCCAGAAGCTCCCGTCCCTCTCTCTCTCTCTCTCTCTCTTTCTCCTGCCTCTGCTCGTTCATGGCTCGGTGCTTTAGCCCAGGCTCAGGAGGCAGCCAGCCCGGGACCCGGCCTGCCCAGCGTCAGGCTAAGTGCCTCTGACAGCCCACCGCACAGTTATTAACTGTGATCCGCCACCACAAGGCCTGGGCAGCCCCGCATGGAGGGGAGGGTCCACCAGAGGGCTCTGCTCTAAACACAAAGACCGCTTTCACCGTGCAGCCTTCCTGCTCTCTCTAATACATATTTACATCATACACTGTGCATGCACTTTGTCTAATATTACTCATGAGGAGCTGGGGCTGCTGGGACGCTGCCCGCCGACGCCTCTGAACGTCTCTTACATGTACAGCGCTCTGAGGAATGCTGTCCATAGACTAGCGGCTTTCATCCATATAGGTGGTCTGCAGCATTGTTTGTCCTGCGCTCGCCCTCCTGCATCCCGGGCCGCCCCTCCTCACAGGATGTGGGAGACCCTCCAAACAACAACACAACACGGGTCATTAGACGACAAAATTGGGAGAGAAATAAATAAATGTTAGCGAGTCAGAGAGACAGAGAAGGAGAGGGAGAGAGAGAGAGTGAGATCCATAATGACAGCTGACTATGTTTAGCCCCCAGAAAGGCGCTGGGATAAACAGCAGCTCGTCCGAGCTAACAGGAGGGCTTTAAGTCGCCGGATTGAAAACCCCCAAAGCCACTTTTTTCCTGCCCACGCCGGCCATAATGAGAGCCCCACCATTCAATTGTTGAATAGTTGAGGCTTTTCTCTTTGAGGTGACTGGCTTTAATATAGCAACGCGACATACACAGTGGAGCAATGGACGTCCCCAGCCGTGTTCAAAGCTGTGGCGGGATAAGGACACGGCTGACATGCATTATTCCTTACAAAAGCTGCCCTTTGTTTGCTTTATGCTCAGATCCCACAAATTGTAGGCTTTGTCCGTCAACATTTCTTATTTCAGGCAGAGCTTCCCTCCCTCCTCCTCCTCCTCCTCCTCCTCCTCCACCTCCTCCCCCTCCTCCTCACTGTCCTGCATGGCCTCGGCTTGTGTTGATGCTTCACGGCGTTGATCTAGTCCGGTGACTTCTTCTGTTGTGTGCTCTGCCCTCTGTGGGAGGTTGAAGGGAAGGAGGTGACTTTTCTCTGGGTTTATCTGGTCGCTCTGTTCTTGTTTGTTAAAGTGATTTTAGTTTGGCTTGAGGTGACTCTGACAGGTCAACCTCGTGAAGCCTGACAGACAACGTTCCCACGTATGATTATTGTTTTCTATCATATTTGATACGTCAGACATTAATGTCAATTTACTGACCACAATGTCTTTACATTCATTTAGAGCAGAACAGTCTTTTGGTAGGAAAACAAAAACTTTTTCTGTGCTTGTTTAGGCAACGATGGACTGAGAAACTAGTCTTCTCTCTGAAATGAAGAATATACATCATATATGTTATGATCATCAAGTCATTTAATTTGTTAAAAGAAAGTATTTGTCAAGTGAACTCAGCAATTTACTGAAAATAACTAAATGACACCGTCAAACTAGCTTAGTTTAGCATAGTAAGAATAACTGTCGCCATTGCATTATTTTGTATTTTTATTTGCTCTCAGTTCATATATCTGCTGATGCTTAGCTACAATGCTAAGCTAGGCTAGTTAGCCTTTAGTGTGACTAGCCTAGCTCAGCATATTAGGAGTTAATGCCACCACTGAATCATTCTGTATCTTTATTTGCTCTTCGATCATTTATCTCCTAATGCTTAGCTGCCATGCTAAGCTAGGCTAGTTAGCCTTTAGTGTGACTAGCCTATCTTAGCTTAGTAGGAGTAACTGTCGCCATTGCGTTATTCTTTATCTTTATTTGCTCTCAGATCATATACCTGCTGATTCTTAGCTACCATGCTAAGCTAGGCTAGTTAGCCTTTAACGTGAATAGCCTAGCTTAGCATAGTAGGAGTCACCACTGCATTATTCTGTATCTTTATTTGCTCTCAGATCATATACCTGCTGATTCTTAGCTATTATGTAGTTAGTCTTTAGCCTAACTACCCTAGCTTAGCATAGTAGAAATAATGCTAAGTTAGGGTAGTTAGTCTTTAGCCTAACTACCCTTGCTTAGCATCTTAGGAGTGTCTCTGTGTAACTGTCCTCACTGCAGTCTCCCACCCTGACAAGTAATTTTATTTGCTTTTTAATATTAGAAAAAATATGTTCTTTCTAACATCTCTCTAATGCTTTCCTACCATGCTAAGCTATGCTAGTTAGCTGCTAGCTTAGATATTCCTAAGAGTTCTGTTTTGAAATGTTTTTTATAGGGTATTTTGTCCAGCTTAAAGTTGCCCTATTGTTGCTATGAAAATATTGACTTAATAGATTTATTTAAGGGGCTTGTTAGCCTAGCTTAGCATATTCACATCTGCAGCCTCTCACTGTGGTAAAATGTGAGGAATTTTATTCACTCTTTAATTATCCTGTATCTTTATTTGCTCTCAGGTCATATATCTGAATGTTTCAAAAATAAATTTATTACACTTTGGTTAAAAAAAGCAAGTTTGAGATCGTCCCAGTGTGAGTTCTGTATTCAGATGTTTTACAGGTTTCATTGCTTAGTCATTGTTGATATAAAAATACTGACAATAGATTTATAGATGTCAGAAAAATACGTTGTTTCTAAGCGAATGAATATTTCTCAGCTGCTGTGAACCACATCGTTAGTCTACCATGAAATCTTGGCCTCGAGCCTGGGCCTCTCTTAACTCTGCAGCAACACTTACAAGTCATTACACTCAGGGTCAAGTGTGATCCCTGTGCTTATCTGCATCAACACAAGTGCCGGCGTACTCGCACTCAAACCTCCCAGAGCTCTGGTGAGTGTTCTAATAAAAAGTGATTTAAGGAGGGAGGTGATTGAAGAGGCAATGCTGCCCTCATGTGCTCCCCAATTTGTAATTACAAGTGGTTGAAGGATATTATTTGTGGACGGCTGGTAAATCCCCGACGTAACTCACCGATGTTTCTCTGCTCAGATCCACATGTCATGGAGCGGTTTGTCACATGGCTTCTTAAGAGAAGAGATGAACAAACTGTGGAGATACAGCAGGTTTTCCTTCTTCCAGGTCATTCTATGTCTAAAAGACAAAGCTGGAATAAGGACAGATGGAGTTGTAGTGTTTCTTGAAGACGTATTGCCGTGTTTCTCCACTCGAAACGTCATTTTTAGACATCATGTTTGAAACACCTCGATTTGGTTTCCTGAAGACATTTCTTCCAAGTAGCTTGTTGTAGAACGGAAGATGTAACTTCAGCTTTGGTTTTTGGACAAGACAGGAGCTGGTTAATGTCGTCTTCAGACAACAACTTGTCTAAAAAACAAAACTGAAGCAAGAGCAACTGGACTTGTAGGGGTTCTTGAAGATATGTTTCTACTTTTCGCCACTTGAAAAATCTTTTTTAGACATACTCTTATCTGACGGACTGAAAGCTGAAACACAGGGAACTGGACTCTTAGGGATTCTTCAAAATGCTTTGCCATGTTTCACAACTTGGAGCATCTTTTTTTAAGACAATGTCTTTGCTTGTAGTGTTTCTTGAAGACATAGCGCCACCTTTTTTAGAAACTGTTGCCTGGAACCAAGCTGAAACGAAGGCAACTGGATTCTTGAAGATGCTTTGCCATGTTTCTTGCCAAGTTGCCAAGTTGAAGCATCTTTTTTTAAGTCAACATCTGAAACAGGGACAACTGAACTTTTATGGTTCCTTGAAGACATTTCTCTATATTTTGCCACTTGAAATGTATTTTTCTAGAAACCAAGCTGAAACAAAGGCAACTGCACTTAATTTTCAAGGTTTCTTGAAAACAGTTTCACCACATTTGACCGCGTTTTGCCACGTTTCACCACTCAAAACTTCTTTTTTATACAATATCTTCTCTAAAAAACAAAACTTGCAGAGATTCTTGAAGACATATCACCATGTTTTGCCACTCGAAACTTCTCTTTAGACATGTCCAATAAAAAACCAAACCGGAACTTTTAAAACACCTTTAAGAAACCCTACAAAGACAACTGGACTTGTAGGGTCCTTGAAGACATTTCTCTATGTTTTGCCAATTGAAACATATTTTTTCAGTATCATTCTGTTAAAAAAACAACAATCCTGTTTTTCTAGCCTTAAAAAGTCTAAAAGTGAAACAAAGGCATCTGGACTTTCTTGAAGACATAGCTCCACCTTTTTTAGAAACTGCCTTGTCTAGAAACCAAGCTAAAACAAAGGTAACTGGATTCTTGAAGATGCTTTGCCATGTTTCACTACTTGAAGCATATTTTTTAAGTCAATTTCAAACAGGGACAACTGGACTTTTATGGTTCCTTGAATATATTATATTTTGCCACGTGAAATGTATTTTTCTGCACTTGGTTTTCAAGGTGTCTTGAAAACGTTTCACCACATTTGGCCATGTTTCGCCACGTTTCACCACTCAAAACTTATTTTTTTAGACAATGTCTTCTCTAAAAACAAAACTTGTAGGGTTTCCTGAAGACATATCACCACGTTTTGCCACTCGAAACTTCTCTTTAGACATGGTCTTGTCCAAAAATTAAACAAACCGGAACATTTAAAACGTCTTAGACACCTGGACTTGTAGGGTCCTTGAAGACATTTCTCTGTGTTTTACCAATTGAAACATCTTTCTGGATCTGGACTTGTAGTGTTTCTTGTAGACATGGCATCACCTTTTTTAGAAAGTGCCTTGTTGATGCTTTGCCATGTTTCACTAACTGAAGCATCATTTTTAAGTCAGCATCTGAAACAGGAACAACTAGACTTTTATGGTTCCTTGAAGACATTTCTCTACATTTTGCCATGTGAAATGTATTTTTCTAGTCTTGAAAACGGTTCACCACATTTGACCATGTTTTGCCACCTTTCAAGACTCAAAACTTCTTTTTTATACCATATCTTCTCTAAAAAACAAAACTGAAACAAGAGCAACTGGCCTCGTAGGGTTTCCTGAAGACATATCACCACGTTTTTCTAAAACAAAACAAACTGGAACATTTAAAACATCTTTAAGAAACCCTACAAAGACGACTGTAGGGTCCTTGAAGCCGTTTCACCACTTTAAACTTCGTTTTTGGACGACATCTTGTCCAAAATACAAAACTGAAACAAAAGCGAACGGACTTACAGGGTTTTTTGAAGACATAACGTCACATTTCGCCACTTGAAACGTCTTTTTTAGTTTTCTCCAAAAAACAAAACTGAAAGAAAAGCATCTAAACATCATCTTTGTGTTTTTTTCTTTGTTGTTTTTTTTTTGTGGACAAGAAGACAGGAGCTGTTCTATTAATCTTTAATAGCTCCGAGCTGAAACACTGAGATGTTCTGTCTCATCTTAAAGTTCCTCTTCTCCTCCTCGGAGCCTCTTCAAGTCTGAAAATGACTAAGGGATGTGTGGTGGGCTGAGGAGGAAACTCCCTTTACCACAGCCCTGCTATCTCTGTGGGAGTTCATTATAAACACACAGGACGGCCACACACGTGAATGCACACACACACTCACACACACAAGCATTCATAAGCCGAATCCACAGTGGGAGATTATTACACACACATACTGTATATATACAGTGTGTGACCTGAACACTGGTGGGCAGATGTGCACACCATTCACCGCACTATAAACTTACCAGCATGAATATGTTTCTGTGGACATCCCCTGCTCCACCCATGCAGGCAGAGCTCCCCACCCACGACATCTCCACCCACGGGCGGAGGATGGAGGCAGGCCTTACCGGGAAACAAGGAAGGGAAGCCCCAGAGGGGTCACGGGGTCAGGGCATGCTGCTCTACTGTCACATGGACCACACACATCTGTACGTCGACACTAATCGATATGTTCTGTATGTTCCATGGCAGCAGCATGGACTCCAACACTGAGGATCCATCTTTACCCCTGTATGATGTGACGATGACTGTGGAGGGAACTCATCTAGTAACTGAGATCTAAATGACTGGTGAGAAGTTGGGATGGAGAATGACCTAAAATAGACCTCAGAGGAGAAGAAGAAGAACCAAAGAAGAACCGAGGAGATGTTCCTCCACAGTCTATATGTGAAGGTCATAGTATATCCAAAAAAACACAACAAAGCTTAAACAAGTAGAACTTAGACTTGTAGAGTTTCTTGAAGATGTTTCTTTCTAGTCATAAATTCCGAAAGATCGGTGGGGAGTAGGCATGGAAAAGAGCTAAGACCAAAGAAGAACCAATGAGATGTTCCTACACAGTCTATCTACCCAGGTCATGGTATATCCAAAAAACTAAACTTAAAGGAATACAACTGGACTTGATGGGTTTCTTGAAAATGTTTCATCCTCGTCTTAAATTCTAAATGATCGGTGGGATGAAGAATGTGGCTAAACACACCTTGAAGAAGAAGAATCAATGAAATGTTCCTCTATGGTCTATCCATGAAGGTGCTCAGTCATTCAGACTGTGACGTATCCAAAAAATGAAACAAGGACAACCGGACTTAAAGTGTTTCTTGAAGACGTATTGCCTTGTTTCTCCAGTTGAAACGTAATTTTTTAGACAACATCATGTCTGAAACAACTTGATTTGGTTTCCTGAAGACATTTCTTCCAAGTAGCTTGTTGTAGAACAGAAGATGTAACTTCAGCTTTGGCTTTTGGACAAGACAGTAGCTGGTTAATGTCCTCTTCAGACGACATCTTGTCTGAAAAACAAAACTGAAACAAGAACAACTGGACTTGTAGGGGTTCTTGAAGATGTGTCTCTACTTTTTGCCACTTGAAAAATATGTTTTAGACATACTCTTGTCTGACAGACTAAGCTGAAACACAGGGGAACTGGACTCTTAGGGATTCTTCAAAACGCTTTGCCATGTTTCACGACTTGGAGCATCTTTTTCAAGTCTTGTCTTTAAAACAAAAGTAGAAACAAGGACAACTGGACTTTTAGGGTTCCTTGAAGACACTTGGTTTTCAAGGTGTCTTGAAAGATGTTGCATACAAGTAGCTTTTTCAGATCTAAATGACTGGCAGGGATTTGGGAAGGAGAACGTGGCCAAACACACAGAAGAAGCAAGGAGATGTCCCACCACAGTCTGTCTGTAAAGGTGCTGAGCTGGTGCAAAGCTGAGAACTGGACTTATTGGATTTCTTGAAGACGTTTCATCCAAGTCTAACCAAAAACAAGGATAATTTCCTCTACAGTCTATCCTAAGGTCTTTTGGGTCTTCTTTGTGTTTTTCCTGCTACAGTATAAAACACTTCTCCACAGAGATGGAGATGCTGCTTCTCCTTGGTCAGGGTGTATTCATTCCAGACTTTATGCTTCACTTGTGGTTTTATTCTCTCTCCTCTTGGTCCTTCTGTTACTGCCACTAATCTCCAACTGGGATTCATCATCTCCATGAAATGCTGCTTAATCTTAGGCCTCGTGTTTTGTCCTTGTTTGCCTCCTGGGAAATGGTTTAAGAGACTCTACTAGACGAGTCTTCTTCTGTCAGTACGTCTTCTGTTCTTTATTCTTATGCTGGTCCACATTTCCCACCATCCCAGGATCCCTTAGTCAGGAACGTTCTGCTGGAAACTGGAGGCATGGTCATATTTCTAATAGCTGATCAGTGGATGCAGCCAGGTTGATGTAGTCCAAAAAGACGTCAGTGGAAGGTGATGACTCAAGGAAATCTGAGGTTTGACAGGATCAGTGACACTGATCTGATCTGATCTAGTTTAAACAGCCTTTGACGAGTTGATCTAAGTTTTAGCTTTGAGCTCTAAAGAAGAAGACACGAGCTTTACCATAATTTGATCGGTTTGATTGATTAGACTAGCAATAGGGCAGAATCCAAAAAAGAACATTTCTTTTCGTAACTTCTCGTGTTTTTTAAGTTAATAAATCTGCAAACTTTCAGGTTTATATTAATATACGACAGGTTTTTAAATATTTTTTGGGGTTCTGTTTATAAAACTCAATCAGATCCCTTGTAAAGCCTTAGTTTAGCAAATCACAGCATTTGATTGATTAATAGTTATTCCAGCAGAAAATCTCCTAATGTAGAATAAATCACCTCCAAAGACTTGGCGCCCGCTTCAGTCGGCCTTCTTCTTCTACATGAAAGCTTCCTCCTGACAGGAAGATTAGTGGCCATCAACTACACTCTGATACCCTCTAGTGGTGACTTTGGGGTATGACATCCCATCAGAATTTGTAGAAATCTTTATTTATTTTGTCAGTCAAAAGTACACAATCCCCTAGAAGAAATAAAAACGGCCAAATAATTCACATATAAGGCCACGTCACTTGTAAAACTGGGAGGCAGCGTTAGAAACCAGGAACAAACAGGGATGCCGATAAGTCGTGATGTGAAATCCCTTATGAGTCAAAATGTTTGGCGGCGCTGGAGGACGTGCCCGAATCAAGACAGAAAAACCTTCACTGGTAAATTTAAGAGGTCAACTCTCGTCGCAGTGAACATGGAGGTCGTGTCAAATGCAAATAAGACATAAATTAGGAAAACTAAAACGCAACCCATGAGCTTTGTTCTTCCCTATTTACAAAGTATTATTGAACAGGAATCAGACCAGAGTAAACACAGGTTCAGAGCTCAACAGCCGTTACATTCAAAAAGAATTAATCTAAGAAGAAAAAAAAAATAAAATGATTTAACAAAAAGTAGATTTAGGGTTCAGTTTGTCTGTGGCTTGTTGTTCAGTTGATGGAGTTAACAGTAACTGAGTGTCTTCTCCAGAACAGGACAGTCAGTGGTGGACACGTCAGTACGTAGTGACGGTGAATCTGATTCTTTAAACCTAATGGTACGATATAATGATTGGGACAGAAACTGTTTATACGCTGCTCGTAATAAAACGATCTGCTGTTGAGAAGATGTGGAGTCTTAAGAGTAAAAACTAGTTGGATTCAAGCCATCCTGAGAACGATCTGAAAACAATAAATACACGCTGGCCAGGGTCACGGAGCGAGCTCCCGCTGATTGAACGTGTTTTGTGTTGGTGTGGTTTATAAATCAGTCCAGGCTGCGTTGCTTCGGTGTGTTAGTATCCCTGTAGTCCGTTGTAAACCTTCTTTATGGAGTCCTGCTTCAGGAGACCTCGGATACCTGGAACCACAGAGCAAAAATATCACAGCATAACAGATTTAACCACTGATCACGGTCTGTACTGTAGAGTCTCTGTGCTCTTTAGTATTTTCTGCATAAAGGTGACTCAAAACATCAGCAGATTTTCACACAAGTCCTGAAAGTAGACAAAGAGAACCAGAAATATTCTACTTGTGCATTTGAGTTCAGGAAAGTGAGACAATATTACATATCAGTGAGGTGAACCTCTACGATTACAAGTTATTTTCAAAACCAAATCAGAGTCCATGTGTCCAGAAGTGTTTCCATCAGTGTAATGAGACTCAGGTGTGGTTCAAAAATGACGTTAAGTGGACAAGACAGAAGACTATTGGGACAATGTTTAGTGGACAGATGAGACCAAAGTAGAATAGTTTGGTTTAAATGAGATGAACCAACACTGCATCATTCCAGCATCAGAACCTCATCCCTCCATCAAACATGGGGGTGCTAATGTCCTGGTTTGGGCCTGTTCTGCTGCATCTGGACCAGGACGGCTTGTCATCATTGATGGACCAATGAATTCTGAATTCTACCAGTGAACTCTAAAAGAAAATGTCAGGACATCTGTCCATGAGCTGAATGTGAAGAGAAACTGGGTCATGCAGCAAGACAACGAGAACCAAGAACACAAGTGGTTCTACAAAAGAACGGTTAAAGAAGAACAAGATGAATGTTTAGGAACGGCCAAGTCAAAGTCCTGACCTTAATCCAATAGAAATGTTGTGGAAGGACCTGAAGCAAACAGTTGATGTGAGGAAACCCACCAACATCTCAGAACTGAAGTGGTTCTGTTCTGAGGAATGGGCTAAAATTCCTCCAAGCTGCTGTAGACCACTGATCAGCAAGTATTATATTACGATTTCATGTGTTTGATAGAGTTCTCTTTGTCTACTTTTAGGACTTGTTTTAAGTCAGAAAAAATAAAACGCCAGCCCAAAACTTAAAGCTTTGTGCTGATGTATAACCTAGAAGCCAGACAGCCTCATCCTCACCGTCTTTCTGCTGGTCGTCCAGCTGCGTCTGAGGAAAGTCCACATCGAAGGTGATGATGAGGGACCCTCGGATATTGATGTTGTCAAAGTTTGGCAGACCTTCTCCTTTCTTCCACATTCGAGCGCCGGGCTTAGTGATCTTGTCTCTCACTATGTGGACCTGCAAAGACGGACACAGGATTCAGTCACATCTGCACCACTTAGCTTTAACAAAATTATCTTTTGCTTAGTTATGGAAAAGATTTTGTTGTCGTCGGTTCCAGAGGTTTGTGATATCTCCACAGTGTTTTCCCTCTAGTTTCTCATCTTTCTTGTGCAGCTCTTTTCTATCGTCGTACTTTTTAAATCTTTCAGGTCTGATGCTGCTCTCAGAGTTAGAGCAAGTTCACCGCCTTAAAATCTTTTTTTTGGTTTTTGCTTTAAACAGCCGGATACTGAACCTTGTGTCCGTCCAAATGTTCGATGTCCATCTCAAAGCCGACCAGAGCCTCCACCAGAGAGATGGTGACGTTTGTGTACAGGTCGTCTCCTCTGCGTTCAAACACAGGATGTCTAAAACAGAAACGCATCTCGTTATTACCGTGTCTCTGATCACACGGATTCACTTTATATGAAGTGTTCTATAGCTTTATTTTTATTTTTTTATCTCGTACTTCAACACTTTGATGCGGAATCGTAGATCTCCGGGTTCGCCGTCGATGTGAGGTTCACCTGAAGACACGAGTGAAACGTCAGGAAAAGAAGAAAAACGAAATGAAAAAACGTTTGAATTAAGTCTGAGAAGACTCACCCTCTCCAATGAAGGGATACTCCATCTCGTCTCTCACTCCCTGTTCTATCTCTACCTCCAGGGTCCTCTCTTCGTTCACTAGTCTGTTAGAAAACGGCACAGAGAACATAAGATATAGACCTCTTTATATCTCTAATACAATCAGTTTGCTTTACCAGTTTTCTACCACGAGCATCGACTTACTTGACATTGGGACACTCGTCACACACCGTCTCCTGAGTCATCTGGAAGCGTCCGGGTCCGAGCTGCGTCGTCCTCATCTCCTGTCTGCAGTTACACTTCCTCTTACCAGGAGCTTCTTTGGCTATAGGCTTGTTACGAACAACCTGGGACGACAAAGCAGTTTCACCAAAACAAAACAAATTAATTGATGGAAGCAAATCTGTCAGATGTGTCTGTTGCAGCTTGAGGACGTGAAATCTGAATAACGAGTTGTTCATTTAGGGAGCTGACCTCCACAAAGTTCCCAGAGTACACCTCCTCGAGCGTGACCTCCAGATCCAGTATTATGTCGTTCCCTCGGGGGATGTTCCTGTCCTGCTGCTGCCGGTTTCCCCCAAACATGAACCCAAAGTCGCCAAAGAAGCTGCAGAGACAACAGAGGACAACAGGTGAATTTTCTTTAAGCGTGTCTGCAGAAAATATCCCAGAAGAACGCGTTCAACTTGTCGGAATAGTTCCATTAAAAGCACAACTAAATCTTCTGCTTGCCTGGACAATACAGGATCAATTTACGTTTTGTCTTTTGGGTGAATCAGTCATTTGAGTCGAAACACCTGAGGCCGTGGAACCCACCTGGAGAAGATGTCATTGTGAGAGCCTTGGTGACCTTCTTTGAGTCCATCTTCTCCATACGCGTCGTACTGCTTCCTTTTCTCTTCATCAGAGAGGACCTGGGAACAAACACGACAACATGTCAGTCAGAACATCTTCAGTCGCTGGTTTAACACAAAACATATGAAATGTCGTCCTAGTCTGAACTGTAGAAACACGAATAACTCATCAGTTAGTAAGAAAACAACACCCAGAATCTGTCACTTTATTATTAGGTACACATCAGGACTGTTCTAATGTTGAGTAGATTCAGAACCAGAGTCAGGAAGGAGGTGATTCAGCTGGAGGATTATTTTTGAGGAAGGGGTCTGTGGTGCTGTTAAACTGGATTGAATTAAACAACTAAAGTGTTTCTGTTATTTAGATTAAAATGTCAGAATAACAGGAACAGTTTCCACGGGATAAATAAATTATCTAATCTAATCTAAAAGTTGAATCAACAGCTGTTTTAATTATTTGAAACTTATTCTGAATATCAGAGCTTTCATGAGGACAAGATTCACTAGTGTACCTAATAAACTGGCCAGTGATTGTGTGTATTTTCCTGTCAGCATAGCACCCAGGGAGAGTTTTAATGCATATATCCAGTCAGTGCTGATGGTAATTGTAGTCAATTAAAACAATAAAGTGTTGAGTTATTCTTTTAAATCCACATATTCAGTATTTATTAGAAGTTTATAATAAACTAGACTGTATCTCCTCTGAAAACACATTTATGTTATTAAAAGTTGTGTCTCAGTGTATTATTATTCATTTTATAGTCAATAAAATACTTAAATCTGACCACTACATTCTAATGTGATATGAGGGATGAACTGAACATCTTATAAAAGCTGAATATGAGGATTTAAAGTGAGTTGTTTTTTAGTAAAATGACACGGAAGCACCTGCAGCTCTTATCTGAAGCTAAACCTACTCATCCACGTCTGGGCTCTCAGTGCCAGCTGTGCTAAGCAACAGCCAATCAGATGCAGCCACACGGTTTAGTCGACCAATCAGAGGGCGCGTAGCGTTTCCAACGACAACCAAATCACAGCCGTTTGAAATACTCTTTCTATTATTAAAGCCCCGGGCACTTCCGGGAACTAAACACACGTATACAGCCGTATTTATAATCTACTGGTAGAGTGTCAGGACAAATATTGTTCGGTTCAGAGATGATTCAGGGCATCAGGGACACAACAACAGCTGCAGACCCACCTCATAAGCTGCCCCCAAGTCTGCGAATTTGTCTTGAGCTTTCGGGTCGTCCTGGTTCCTGTCGGGGTGTAGCTGCAGAGCCAGCTTTCTGTAGGCCTTCTTAATGTCCCTGATGGAGGCACTCTTACTCACCCCCAAGATCTTATAGAAGTCTCTCCTACAGGGGAGGCAGAGAGGGGAGGAGGGAAGTTATGGAGGGCAGCTAGCCGGCTAGCACCAAGCTAACTAAGCTAGCTCCGAGCTATGTGAACTAGCTCCGAGCTAACAGAGCCAGCTAGTCCTCCAAACACGACCGTTACGACTCTCAGTGGAGATTAGTGAATGTTAACAGTCACGTAGAGAGCTGTAAAGCATGTATTATGAAGTTAGCTCCGTGTGTCAGCCCAGTCCACAACATGCAGGTCATAGACCAATCACAGTCAAACATGTGTACCAGCTGGCGATGCTGTTTCACCACTGTCCGGGGAGCGAGCGACTTACCCGGCGAGCACGGCCGTGGTCACGTAAAGAAGCAGGCAGCACACGTTGCAGAGGTTCATCCCTTTAGCGGCCATGGATCCCGGGGTTTAAAACGGAGGTAGCAAAATATAGAACCAGCCGGCTTCTGAAGCTTGGGTACCCGCTGCCACTTACGAGCCTTCTTCCTCCTGTCAGAGAAAGACACGCCCCTTTTGGTGTGACGTAACTCCCCTAAACTCCTCCCGCCGTTAAAGAAACAGATCTTAAAATTAATTTAAATAAATTTAATTAATATTTTACTTTTTAATTCGACGAATTTATCATTCAAATATGAATAAAACTACACGAAAAAAATTTTGTTATTTTTTTTTTTTTATAAACTGGGTCACTGTCTAAAGCGCGCCCCCGACAGCTGCGCGCAACAGATGACAGTAGAGAGGAGGGCGCCAAATAGGAAGGACGGCAGATGTGTGTGTGTGTGTGTGTGTGTGTGTGTGTGTCCCACACCGACAACAAACTGCATCAACCTCCGGACCTGAGCTGTAGTGGCACCCATGAGGTCTTGATTAGTCTACCCCGCTCCCATCCAGACGGAACACCGCCTTACCTGGACGAGGACGACGCCTCAAAGTAAGCGCGAGAGCCCGGTTAGCTTTGCCGGCTAACGGTAGCTAAGTTAGCAGTTGGTGAACTTTGAAAACACACAACTCTCGCCTTTTCCTCCGCTCACCAAACCGCGTTTAACACACAGAGACACCGCTAGAGTTGTGTGTTAGTTTATTTACAGTGTGACGGGGTTAGTTTTTAGTTTCCGTGTTTATATCTTGTTTGGTTCTGTTAGCTGGATATGATGATAAGAGGTCAGGTGTTGGTGACATGAGCTGTTGTCATGGGAGCGTTACTGTGGAGACATGTCGCCGTGTTTAATGTAAATTGCATGTTTTCAATGATAAGATTAAATTTCATTATTATTGTAAAGAGTGCCACGAACAAAACAAGCTAATAAAACGCAGCTAGCATAATATGTAAAGAATTTAAGTGGTGACGTGCAGGTATGAGGAAGAGTAGTGTTGTGTTTATTGAGCTGAAGGTGATACAAGATATTAACGTCACCTGTAAGCGGTCATAATATTATGGCAGACTGGTGTATGTGACTCATTTTAGAGGATAAAATGTACATTATATATATAAAGTGTACTGTACATCTTTTATATCAGTATACAGGTATGACAGACAGCTTGAATGAGAGACTATTTCTGTGTATAAACCTTTAAAAATGTGTGTTTGTGTTTCCTCTCTCTCTCCAGTCATGGAGGCCGACAGTGTGAGCATATGGCCTCGTATGGAGCCCTTCCTACTGGGTGCCCTGCAGGTGAATATACTCTTCTCAGCCATTTAATGGACTAATAACGTTTAATGGATGCACATTAATGACCGGCATCGATGCCATCGCAGGTGTCTCCGTCCACCAAGCTCAGCCTGCACTACCTTCGTAAGATGGCGGTCTACGTGCGGACCCGGGACGGCTGCTTCCCCGTCCTGGGCTGGCCCATGTGGAGACACATCGCCTGCGGGAAGCTGCAGCTCCCAGAAGACCTGGCGTGGCTCTACTTTGAGACCTTTGACCTTCTGATAGGACACGCTCCAGAGAAGAGGCTGGAGTGGGCCGAGTGTCTTTCACAGTGTTCCTCCAAAAGTGAGCTGGACCAGCAGAGGAGCAAGGTAACAAAAAAAAGATGTCACACTTTTATATCAGGGGTGTTCAGAGGTTAATGTTGTTTTAGATCTGCTCTCAGGTCTCGTTCAGACCTCATATTAATGTCTGTCCAGGGTAAACATGCGTCCCCAGCCAGCACTTGAGATCTGATCTCAGTTTGTGTGTCTGTAAATCAGCAGTGCCATCATGTGGTCAGTAGAATATTGTAGCAGCTGCTGTCTCTAATGGATCTCTACCTACCGCTGGATCAGAACCATCAACAGCTGCTTGTTGACTTGGAGACATGATCCAGATGTTGGAACAAGATGGAAAGACTCTCACATGTTAAGATCTGATTTATTTAGGATGGTAGTTATTTTAGAGACAAAGTTCAGATTAGACCACCTCTACATGTGGACTGAGATCAGATCAGATCAGACAGAGATGACCATTTGTGATCAGATCAGATGTTAGTGTGAGGTCTGAGCGAGGCCTCAGGCTCAGAGACGAGCTTCCCGTTGATGTGTTTCTTTGTCTCCTTCATTTTCCAGTTGTCTGTGGACACGCTACAGTTCCTCCTCTTCCTCTACATCCAGCAGCTGAACCGCGTGTCTCTGCGCACATCCCTGATCGGCGAGGAATGGCCGAGCCACCGAAATCGCTCGCCCTCGCCGTCGGACCGAGAGGCCAAGACGAGCTCTCAGATTAAGGTCCTCTTTACTGCGAATTACAGAAAACACGAGCTCAAATGTTATTGTCGTCTCTTTGTGTTGTGTCACTGATATTCTGTTTTTGTTGAACAGAACTGGGACGACCAAGCCCACCTGTCATTCGTTCAAAGCCATTTAATGGAGATTCTGGAGCTGCTGGTGGAGCCGGGTCAGCTGTCCCAGTCTGGACAGACTCAGACCCTCAGAGACGGTCAGGTCTGTGGACGATCAGCACATATCTGGCTTTACGTTATAGCAATAATCTATAGTTTAAACCTACAGGCAATTATCACATTGATTTACAGCTCTACTCAGGTTTATAGGGAGTTTTATCAAATTGTTTAACTGCTGACTGTGATTGTACTGTTTCACTTCACTCTCACCACTTTCATATCTTTGTTCTGAGCCACAGCAGGAATCTGGTTTTACTAAAAAAGCTCTAAAAATCACTCAATGTTTAGTCTGGCACATTTATAGACTAACTATATTTCCTCAGGAACTGGTAGAGGCCATAAACAGCTGAAGGAGAATGAAAATGTAACTTTATCTCACCAGGACTGAAAGAAGGATCATGTGTTTCTGGATCTTTAAATAGTTTTACAGTGATATAACAATGTTAGAGGTATATGTTGTATTCAGAGGTTGTTTCCACTGTTGTGAAGTGGCTAACTAGACCAGTTACTGCAGAATTAAAGATTGTGTTTAGTAAGGGTCATCAGGCGATATTAATCTGTTGCTGCCGTGTTCTCCAGATATCCCTGGAGGTGGTTCGGAGCCTCGGTCTTCTCCTGGAGGGCTCAGTTTCTCCCGGTAAAGCCGTCCTGCCCGTCCACCGGCTGCTGACCAAAGGTCCGCTCCAAGCACAAGCCGGCTACTCCGCGCTGAGCCGCTCCTTCCCCCTGCACAAGCTCCACACCTGCCTCCAACACTGCCTCACCCTCAACCCCTTCGGCATCACCGCCTGCCTCCGCTCAGGCAAGAAACTGGCCTGGGCTCAACAAGGTGCTCTAAAATGTTCCGTCCTTTTACTATTTCGTCACGTTTCTGTGCCTTTCTCTACACCTCTTTTCATCTTCTTGTGCTTTCCAGTGGAAGGTGCCATGAAGAGAGCCAAGATAGCCAGGAACACCCACATGGCTCCTCCCGGCAGTAAGATGGTGCTGATGTCCCAGGTCTTCAAACAGACTCTGGCTAAAACGTCGGACAAGCTGACGGGCGCCAACATCAAAATCCACAGATGCTCCGATGCCTTCATATACCTCCTGTCACCTCTCAGGTAGAGCTCATACCCTGAACGGTATCTGGGCCGATTCAGGTAGTTTTAAAGTGATCTGATCTTTTGTAGTTACCAATTTTAGGTCTAGTGTCAAGACATCTTCTTCTTCTGCTGTTTTAGTGGCGGTTGGCTAACGTCAAGGCTGCCAAATATCTAAGTAGAAGAAGAAAAAGAACCGAAATCACGTGACTAAACGTGTCTGAAGTCTGACAGACAGCCGTTGACTATAGGACAACTTTAGGACATTTAAGATCAGATCAGGATTCAATATTTATGGATCGGTATTGGATCGTGAGGCTAATAAACTAGATCGGGACGTCCCTAACTGATATTAATTGTGTTGTTGGGTTCATTGTTCACTTTTTTCTTCTAGGTCTGTCAGTGTGGACAAATGTCGTGACAGCACACTGGTCCTTGGTCCCGTTGAGACCAGCGTCCACATCCACGGCTGCCAGAACGTACGGGTGGTGTGCGTCGCCGGCAGGATCGCTATCGGCGCCTCGTCCCGCTGCACCCTCCACGCCCTGACGCCCACTCGCCCTCTGCTCCTGCCTGGAAACACGGACGTCACCCTGGGTCCCTTCCACACCTTCTACCCCTCCCTGGAGGATCACATGGCCACCGTGGGGCTGGCGGTCGTCCCCAACGCCTGGGATCAGCCGTTGCCTCTAGGCACCGAAGGCCTCGCCAGCCCCTCGCTCAACGCATCGGCCATCCCGCCGGACCCCGCCGCCTGCTACCGCCTGCTGCCCCCGTCAGAGTTTCACACCCTGGTGGTGCCTTTCCAGATGGAGGGCGACACCTGCGAGGTGCCCGGCGGGCTCCCTCCTCCGTACCAGGCGGCGCTGGATGAAAAACAGAAGAGGATCCAGAACTGGCAGAAGACTGTGATGGAGGCCCGGCTGAACAAGTGAGTGGCCGTTAATAATCCGTCATCTACGTATGCATGTGTGAAAATCTGTTGGATTGTTCCATTATCTCACTGAGCCATCCCATAAATCAATGCTGACATATGACGGACTTCAGTGATGGCTTTTGTGTCCGAAAACTTTGCTTGAGGGGCTCCACACTCTGCCTGACCCTGACAGCGCAGGGAACTCATCCTATTACCGCCGTTAAAGTGTTGTAACACCAGTCTCAACCCGTTTGCTGCTGATTTCCTTCCTGTAACGTTCCCTCGTTCTCCGCAGGGAGCAGAAGCGTCAGTTCCAGGAGTTGGTGGAGCTCAAGTTCCACGAGTGGCTCCTGGACACGGGACACAGGCAGGAGCTTGACAGCCTGATCCCGCAGACGATCGCCTCCCTGAAGGACTCGGACGCGGCGGACACCGTCCAAGTTAACAACACCAAGCACCAAGTTAGGGCTGAGCGGGCGGTGCCGCAGTCACCTATGGCGTGTTGAGCCGTCGGGTCAGGATGATAGAACCAGTCGGTTAAAAGTGTTCAGGCTTCCTGTAAAGTTGTTAAAGATTGCTCAACCAGCTTTTAGAGCAACTTACAGGTAGGTCCAGCTTTACAGTTTCTTCTTAAAGACGGGCAGCTGAGTTCTTCCCACGTCTAAGATAAATAAGGATTGGCATGTTGTAGAGCAACATACTCAAGTGTCACTGTGGAGTTCAGTAAACACAGGTGGAGCAGGTGCAGGCTTTTAAAGGGACGTAAACAGGTAGCTAGAAAAAAAAAGTGACAGTGATAGATGTCAACATTTTTCAGTTTGAAGAGATAAACGGAGACTTGTAGAAACGAAACACAGTCTGAGACGTTCTAGAGACGTTTAAGGGATTTGATTCATGATCCCACGTGTAAAATATTTCCAGTAAAAGAAGCGGATGTGCGTTTAAAGATGGAGAATAACGAATAAATGTAGCACTTTAGGTGTAGAGGACTCGTTACTGAAGCTCAGGTCACAGTAGAACATTAATATCTATCGAGGTTTCCGTCACGGAGGAACATTAAAATAATTTATGTGTGATGGCGTCATTCGTTCAGAGTGTGAGTCGGTGCCGGTGCTCGTACCCGACGCTGCTCTCTGATTCGTTGCAGACTATTAACAGACACGTGCCAGTTTCTAAACGTGTTTTTCTTTATTTTTGTATTAATATGTGTACAGATTATTTTTTCATATATATATATTTTGCCTCCCGAACAAGTCTTAGTATTTAATTACCTTCAAGTGTACTTTCAGGCTGTCGGCTTCCTCTTTGCACATTTGCATTACGACGTGTTTCACAACATTACAAGGAGCTGAGCTGCTGCTCGTCTCCAAGGCAGCACTGAGGTTTTATTTTATACAGGATGAATGTGGACTTTAAAATAGTACTGTAAAAGTATTTACACTGTAAAAACAACAACAAAAAAACCCCTGACATTCCTGTTAATCTGAGCACAATTGAAGTTTGATTGTTAAAATGGAAAATAATAAATGTTTTGACTAAAGACAATGAAGTTCATGGTGAAGTTGGTTCCTCGCACGCACATTTTTAACGACGAAACCATTGGTCTGGAGTCTCTCCGTTGATAACTGATCATGTTGATGTTCTTAATAATTCATCTAATTGACCTTTTGTTAGCCTCCTGATTGGTCCACCCATTTCTGGCTTCCTGTGTTACTGTTGCTTGGTTACAGAGATCCATTCCCATGTAAACGTTGAAAACCTTTTTAGATGTTTTCACAATTAATCAGTTTAAATGCTAACTACTATACATCTACAGGTTTTCAATGGTTGCTATGGTAATAAACCCCCACATTAGCCTGGAAGCTAGCCCAGACTTCACCCACCAACCAATGCGTTATGGGATGAAGTTGTTCTGGAGTCTCTCTGTTGGGAACTGATTCTGCTTCAGCAAAGATCTTCTGGGCCAATCAGATCATTTGGGGGCGGGGCTTAATGTGGTGATGATGAACAGAAGAGTAACAGTAGTCATACACGTCCGCACCGTGGAGTTAAAGTAGTGGTCACCCCCACGTGCTGCAGTTCCTCAAGTGTCCACTAGAGGCTGGCAACGAAATTGAGTCAATCTCCATAGACCTCCATGTTAAAATGTAAAACTTTTAAAGCTGAAATAAACATGTTTACAGCCTGGTATTAAAACAGATATAAACATTTATGACTGAACTGGATAATTGTTTATAGAAGTCACCTGTTTAAAGTATATCAAAGGTTAAAGTTATGAATAATGAAGGGTGTCAGTGCTTTGATTGACAGGTGGGTGTCCACTCACGCCGCAAAGACTTTTCTTTTCGAAATCAGCCGGGAGTTAGGTGGAGTCAGACACCGCCAAGATGGCGACGGCCGGAGACGCCATACTGAGCTTCAGAACGTCAGGAAACACGCGGTGTAAGTATGTAGGTAATAAATAATTAATAATTTATTTAGTAGTTGCTTTTTATTCACTTTTGCCATCGTACACAATAATACGCTTGTAAAATAGGATCCAATATACATCAGATTAGTTTCTTTAAAGTTTATGCCAACACAATCAGTAATAATATATAACCAGGGAGATGCTTTTCCTGCAGTTTGCTGTTCTTTCTTAAGAACATTCACCACCATGGAGGCCTGCTCTGTCTGGATCAGTCCAAAAGGCAGAAATAAGTCATGAGTTGGCAGGTCCTCGCCAGGTGGAGCTGGCATGAGGTGACGGTGGGCACTGGACCCAGCTGGTAGATAGTGGGGTCAGTGGGCGCCTACCCACACCGCCGGCCATTATGCCGTAATCCTTCCTCGCTTTTCTGGAAAAACTGAATAGCACTAGAATCACTGACTCAATTTTTGGATCTAATTTTCATGACAAAGCGATTGTTCCCCTTTAACCACCGCCGTCAGTGTTTATAAACTTGGGAACGCAGCGGGACGGGGGTATAAAAGGCAGCAGCTGAAACGCCAGCGCAACATCGAGACCTCATAGGAACCACCAGCATCGCTCACCATCACCAAGGCCGACCGACACATTAGATCCAAGATGGGCAGGGTGGGTTCAGACTCTTTGGGTTTTTCTTCCTTGCTTTCCATTTTCATAAAAGCTTTTACCAGATGTGATAATCAAACCAACGATCTAACGCAGAAATCCTTTTCCAGATCGTCTTCTACGAGGACAAGAACTTCCAGGGCCGACGCTACGAGTGCGACAGCGACTGCTCGGACTTCCACGCTTACCTGAGCCGCTGCAACTCCATCCGGGTGGAGAGCGGAGCCTGGGTGGTGTACGAGAGGCCCAACTATCTGGGATACCAGTACGTCCTGACCAGGGGGGAGTACCCAGAGTACCAGCGCTGGATGGGACTGAACGACCACCTCAGCTCCTGCAAGATGATCCACTTTGTAAGTCAAGTCCAAACGTTAATGTGAATCTTTTGACTCTGAGTCGGACGAAGTGAGAACACAGGAGAGTAAAACCAGCTGAATGTTAAAAGAGGTCATGACTGCAGGGCTCTGTCAATGGAGACCAATACACACGTCAATATATTTCTATGATTAGGCTTCGGTCCAGCTGTGGGTCAGCTCTTTCATACGAGAATCAATACCTTCAGCGCGAGCTGGATGTGGACGGTTGTGTCTGTTTGTAGAGGCAACAGGACAACGGTGATGATTGAAGTTTGAATAGCGAGAGTCTAATTGATTGTACCAGATACACCAAGCATACAATCAGTACAGAGGCTTGTTTACTATGATTATTAAGGACTAGGGATGTCCCGATCGGTATCAGGGCTGATCCAGGCATGTTTGAAATGATCGGATCAGGTTTCAGCCGAGTCCGATCTCTTGTAGTTATAAATAATAAACCAAAACCACGTCCCTGTACCGTCAAAACTTCTTATCTAGCGTCAGAGTTGCCTAGAAGAAGTGGTACTTATTTTGGGATAAGAAAACTTGATCAGAACGTCTCTGTTTGTGCCAGTTTATTAGGTACACAGAGCAAAGACTAACAAACCCTTCTTACTTGGGAGAATTGAAGTCTGACGAACAGGTTCGACCAGTTTCAGCAAAACTCTAATTTTCTTGAAGGAGTTGTTGGAGGACGGTTGGATGAATTGTTGGTAGGAAGTCTTTCTCTTACCCCATATCCCCATTCTCCCTACGTCTTTCTCCCAACCCCCCCCCCACCGCCTCCCCTTTTCCTCCCCCATCACCTTCCAGACCAGTGGGGCTCTGTACAAGATGCACTTGTACGAAAAGGCCGACTTCGGGGGCCAGGCCCTGGAGGCCACAGACGACTGCCCCTCCCTCCTGGAGAAGTTCCGCTGGAGGGAGGTCAACTCCTGTAAGGTCTTCGATGGCTGGTGGGTTTTCTACGAGCACCCCAACTACCGTGGACGCCAGTACTTCCTGGAGAAGGGGGAGTACCGCAAGCCTGGCGACTGGGGGGCCGTCAGTCCTACGGTTCAGTCCTTCAGACGCTTCAGTGAATGATTTCCATCCAAAACATTTAAAAAAAAATAAAAAATTCAGGAGTTGAAATTTGACTTTAATTGACTGACTCCGAGGTCTCAAAAATAAAATCTGTCCAGTCAGCAGAACTAAGACGTTTGTTCTTTTTATTAATGAGTTTTCATAGTTACACACTGCATCCACTAAAGACACAAATACAGATTTTATCTCATTATAATGTATAAAACACTAAAGAGACTGGAGTTAGCTGCAGTATTTTCAGACTCAAGAGTCTTTTTTTGCTTTAATCATGGACCAAAACTTTCTTTGAATAGTTTTAATGTCTGTAGCATGAGTCCAGCTTCCATCCACCAAGGTCTATAGTCCAGACTGAGATGGGACATCAGCTGACAGGACGGGTTCCTGTAGACGTTCTGGAAAGAAACAGGAAGTTGAACCTCATTATTTCTGATGTTCATTGCAAAAAGAAAAACAAAATGAACATTCATAAACTCTGCCATAAGTCACAGATAAAACTACATTGACATCAGATTAATTTCCTACTAGTTGTTGGTACATTTAGTGGTAAAAAGCAAAAATTAATTGATTCTGTCTTGTTTTCCCAAAACTAAAAAGCACAATTTGGACAAATAAAGAGTAGAAAGTTGGACATGAGCTGTAGCACACAGGGCAACACTAAATAATCCATGGCAAAGATGTACTTCCTGTTTCTGTGTTCATTCTGATTGGCCAACCGGAAGGCTCCTAACCTTTGTCAAGTTCTGACTTCCTGTGTTACTGTTGCAAGCAGAGCGGTTGTCAGTGGCAACAGTCAATCATCCTGTTTCTATAGCGTCAAATAAAAACTTCACAGAAAAATTGACTCTTGAAGACACAAGTCCCATCCAGTAACATGGAGGGGGCGGAGCTTATATGTCCTATACTGTAGCCAGACACCAGGGGGAGCTCTACAGGTTTCGGCTTCACTTTAGAGGAGCTGTCATGGCGTCTACTTTATTTTACAGTCTGTGAGACGGATGCTGAGACACGCAAACAAGAAGCAGCATTTTGGACCAATCACAGACGACTATCAATTAGATTTTAGTCTTAAATTAAGGAGCAATTACAATTAAATCACTCAATTACTAGATTCAGCCGGAAGTCATTTAGTTTCACCTGAGGCAGCGTCACACCAGTGCAGGTCTGAGGTCCACGGTGACCAGCTCCCGGTTCCAGTGGGTCCCGAACGAGAAGCAGTTCCCTCCTCCACCAATCAGGAGCAGCGTCGGTCGGTCCGGGTCGGTCAGCTCGGAGCAGAAGGAGTGGAGCATCAGAGGCCACGGCACCGGCGCCTAGAGACGACACAGCTCTGTTCAGACAAACGAGACGACAGCCAGAGGTGTCTCGTGGAGGAAGAACTGACCGTGTCCAGACTGAACTCCACGCTGCAGCCGGTGGCGATGTTGATCACGACGATGCCCGGGACGCCGTCAGGATGCAGCCAAACTCCGCCCACCACGACCAGCTTCTCACCGGACACATGGGCTCGGTGGGAGTATCTGAAACACAGCACAGGTCTGAGCACAAAGCTTCCTGGAGGAGAAACTGGTTCTGGTTTGTAGCAGACCTGGGAACAGGAGGGGGCGTCACGTCTACCCTCTCCCAGATGAAGCCTCTCTCTGTGGGCCTCATCAGGACCGTGTCGCCCAGCGGTACCCCCCCTCTGTTCAGTCCTCCAAACAAAACCACCCCTCCCTGATACGGACAGGCTGAGTGGGAATGACGAGCCTCTGGAGACGGACCCTCCACCGGGACCTGACAACGATGGAGAAGAACAACGTGATCAGAACATCAATCACTGTAGAACTTTACTGATGAAGAGGAGCATAACATCTACTGGAAATAGAACAGGAGAAGAAGAAGAGACAAAAACAAAGAAAAAGAAGGAGGAGGAAGGAAGAAGGAGAAAAATAAAAGGAGGATGAGAGGAACAAGTAGAAGGAGAAGAAGTTCTGAATTGACAGAGTAGAAGAAGATAATAACAAACAGCCAACCTCAGTCCAGTGCTGCTGGTCCAGACTCAGGAAGTAACCGTCACCCAGAGCGGCCTCTGATTGGTTCTTTCCACCAAACACAAACAGGAAGTCTCTGCCTGCAGAAACAAACGACAATGGGCCGTTTATCAACACTAAGTTCTTCTGAACTTGGAAGTTCAGCTTTAACAAGTTTGACTCTGAACTCTGGAGGTCGTTCATTCCGCTCAACTGGAGTGAAATGCATTCTGGGATATACCTGGCCACGCAAGTTACCTTCTGAAGAACACATCCAGCGAGTGACGACGTTTCACGTTGACAAACACCCAAAGAAGAATGAGTGACGTGAAGAGACTTCCTGTTCCACTCACCTTCGTGAGCGACCACAGCGGCCGCGTGCCTCCACCTCGGAGGCGGAGCATCACCTGAACAGACCAGCTGCTCCACACAGACCTCCACCTCATCTCCTGACTCTGACTCTTCAGGACCAGGTGAAGCACAGGTGACTCTGACGAGGCTCCTGCTCGGGCTGAGCGGAGAGGAGCGCCCTCCAAACACCACAGCGCCTCCTCCAGGAAGGGAGGTGATAGTGTGGTAGAGTCGCACACCTGGAGGGTGATCTGGATTAAACAACATTTTTTTCATCTATAAAATGTGAAGCAGAAACCCGTCTCACCCAGATCAGCTGATGGCTCCACACTGACAGACCTCCAGCCTTCCCTTCCTCTGAGGAGGACTCTGGTCACTGCTCCTCTTCCTCCTCTACCAGAGCCTCCTGTTAGCAGCACCTGGCCCGTCCTTGTCCAGGTGGAAGCCATCCCTAAACCCTCCACACTCACCGGTATGGTCCTCACACTCAGGGCTGTGGAGCTCCAACGTGGGCTCACAGACGGCACTGATGCAAAGCGACAACAAAAAAACATTTATAAAGAAGTTTAATTGGACGACAGAAGAGGGAAGTGAAGTGAAATCTACCTGGTGGACGAGCGAGTAAAGCCTGAGCCGTCAAAGATCCTCGAGACGCCGTGAGGATGAAGTAGTGGGAGCATTTCTGGTGCCACTCCTGACGGCAGACGGATGTTAAGAGTCGTTCTGTTCATTTACTGGAACATAACATGTGATTTATTTACGAGACGACAACTGACCTCGTATTCATCAAAAGGCTCCAGACTCTGGACTCGGTCTCTCTCCTCTTCAGAGACCAGACCCAAGTAGAAGTCGTTCATGTCCAGACAAACACACTCCTCCCAGCCCTGAACACATTAAGAATTATTTTACATTTCTGCATAAACATGACTCAAAACATCCTGAAAGTAGACAAAGAGAACCCAGTCACACTTCAAATTAGCCAATATTACATATCATGTCCTCCTTGTGTTCAGTATCTGCTGTGACCTCCTTGTCACTAAATGTTTCTGGTAACTGCTGATCAGTGGTCTACAGCAGCTTGGAGGAATTTTAGCCCATTCCTCAGAACAGAACCACTTCAGTTCTGAGATGTTGGTGGGTTTCCTCACATCAACTGCTTGCTTCAGGTCCTTCCACAACATTTCTATTGGATTAAGGTCAGGACTTTGACTTGGCCGTTCCTAAACATTCATCTTGTTCTTCTTTAACCGTTCTTTTGTAGAACCACTTGTGTTCTTGGTTCTCGTTGTCTTGCTGCATGACCCAGTTTCTCTTCACATTCAGCTCATGGACAGATGTCCTGACATTTTCTTTTAGAGTTCACTGGTAGAATTCAGAATTCATTGGTCCATCAATGATGACGTCTAATATTTCATGTTTCATGTGTTTGGTTGGGTTCCCTTTGTCCCTTTGTCTACTTTCCGGAGCGTTAATCGTGCTGTACGTGGTCTGTGTACTGGCCTTGTCCAGGAACCTGTGTCTCTGAGCAGCGGTGTCTGGATATTGTCGCAGCGCGTGCAGAGTTGAGTTCAGTTTCAGGAAATGCTCCTGCATGACGCGACCGAACGGATCGTGTGGATGAATCTGCTCGTACATGACGAAGAGCGACTGAGGTAGAAGCTTCACCGCCCAGCTGATCACAGCGTCGGACCTGGAAGAACCACACGGAGCCAGCAGCTTTAAGTTTCATCACCAGAGCCGGTGACAGTAACATTAATACATGTATTATACACATAGATCAGCCATAACATTATGACCACCTGCTGACTAGTCATGGCTGCTGTCAGTGGGTGAGATGTATTAAACTTTGTTCTCAGTTGATGTTGGAAGCTGGAAAGATGTTCAAGAGGAAGGATTTGACCTATCAAAAGATGAAGAGGAGAAGGTGAAGAGGAGGAAGAAGAGAAGGAGGAAAAGGGGGAGGAAGAGGATGAACAGGATGATGAAAAGGAAGAAGAGGAAGAGATGGATGAAAAGGAGGAGGAGGAGGAGGAAGAAGCAGAAGAGGAGAAGGGGAAGAGATTGAGGAAGAGGAGGAAGAAGAGAAGTAGGAAAAGGGGGAGGAAGAGGATGAGGAAGAACAGGAGGATGAAAAGGAAGAAGAGGAAGAGATGGATGAAAAGGAGGAGGAGGAAGAAGCAGAAGAGAAGAAGGAAAGGGAAGGAGAAGGAGGATGAACAGGAAGAGGAGGAGGAGGAAGAAGAACAGGAAGAGGAGGAGGAGGAAAAAGAACAGGAAGAGGAGGAGGAGGAAGAAGAACAGGAGGAGGAGGAGGGAGAAGGAGGAGAAGGAGGAAGAGAACAAATAGAAAGGAAGAAGAGGAGGAAATGGAAGATATGGGTGGAGAGGAGGAGGATGATGATGAAGAGGGGGAGAAGAGGAGGAGGCCAACAGTGGTCCAAGGAAGGAGAAGGACCAGAGACAGGCTCGTTGACCAAGGATCATTGAGGATGATTGTCCCTGGTTCAGGAATAGTTTGAGTCCAACTCCAGATTCAACCAGATCTCAAGACCAGATCCACGGAGGATCCACCTCAACTTAAAGCAGGACTTAAAGGATCCACAATTTCAGAGGACTGGTGGAGTCCAGGCTTGGACATGTCAGGAAGGTGGTCATAATGTTATGGCTGACTGTGCCAGCTGTACCATTGTGTTTCCATGTAGGTGAGCACGACCTCAGAGAGAATCAGAGTAGGAGCAGCCCAGTCCAGCCCGGCCGCACCCAGAGCCTCCTTCACCTGGGCCTCGTCTCTAACGTCCACCCCTGAGAGACGGTAGCGAGGGCTGGACGCGAGTCCTGGAGGAGACGACCCCGACGGAGCAGACGACCCCGACGGAGCAGACTGTAGAGGGGCGTCTAACAGCCCCCTCAGGGTTAAATTAGAGTCGATCAGAGCTGCCTTACGCCGCACGACGTCAGGGAAGTCCACCTCAAACACCACGGCCTCGTCCAGAGCGCCGTCTGAGCGCAGACGGAAATACAGAGAGTCGAAGCCGGCGCCCAGAGACAAGATCTAGGACAATACAGAAGACCAGAGACAAGATCTAGGACAATACAGAAGACCAGAGACAAGATCTAGGACAATACAGAAGACCAGAGACAAGATCTAGGACAATACACAAGACAGGACATCACATGGATAGTCCTCTAACCAATCACATAAAGCCCCGCCCCAGAATCAGTTTCCAACGGAGAGACTCCAGAACAACTCAGAGGATAATAAACAGTATCTCACCTGTCTTTTGGGGCATTTTGCAGTGACCTGAAGGAACTTCCTCACACAGTGATCCACAGCTCTCCAGCGAACGTAATAACCTCTAAAACATGCAGAGACACTTTAGACTTTAATTCACAGAAGTCATTACTGTTCACCTCTGCATCATCTCACTCCCACTCTCTTTTCTGTGTATAAACATATACAGAGGCGCTTAAGAGTATTTGCAACCGAATATTCTACGTTTCTGCACAGAAATGACTCAAAAAATCCTGAAAGTGCTGTTCAACAAGACGATGGCGTCCACAGAGTCCCACTCGTCCCACTCGTCCCAGCTGCTGACCTGTTGATGAGCGGCGCCCTCCTGCTCACTTTGCAGACAAAGTGTTGGAGGAAGTCGTCCCTGAAGTATCCCTGCGCCGCTGCAGACGCTTTGCTCACCACACTGCTGTCATTGGTTCGCTGCACCTGGTTGAAGAAATAAAACTTAAAAACCTTCTGAATAATATTTTTTTACAGTCGTGCCAAATGTAGAATGACAGGAAGACAAACACAGAGGCCAAAAACAAATATTGATTTACTTATGTTTCAATGATCGGCCTTAAATTGATTAGTTTAAGGTTGATTAACAGGTTCCAGACTGCAACACCATAACACCAGAAGCTGTTCTTGAACGCATCATTTTGTCAGGATGAATTTAAAACAGGTTTTATGTGTTCATTTTAATATCACACTATTAATAAATTATAATAATTTAAGGTATAACGTGTTTAACATGTCAAAAAAAATAAATGTTGTAGTCATTTATGCTATAATAACAGAAGTAGACAGTTTGTTTATAGCTCCGTTAATAAAGACTCACCGCTGTGTCCTGCTCCTCCTCCTTCTTCTTCTTCTTCTTCTTCTTCTGTGTTGTTGGCATAATGTCGGCAAGTCGTCACATCACTCCTCCAACAAATATTGGAAAGTATTTTAAATAAATGTTGACATTAAAGTTGACATGTTTCACTATTTCCTCTTGCTCCAGTAATCCACTGATGAAAACAATTCAAACATCCTTCACGTGTTGACAACTTCCGGGTTCCTTCGCTCAGCTGCGCCACAGCGTCTCCTGCGGCCGGGAGGTTTCACCGCAGCGTAAAACACAGGGCTCATTCAAAATCCCATTCCGAATAACTGCGGTTTAAGAATGCGGAGGTTTTACGCTTAAATATGTTTGGAATATAACGATTATTAAGTGTTCATCAGTTAAATGAGTTATTTGACAGAAAACGGCGTTGCCTTTCATAATATTTTAGAGATATTAGAAGACAAATACCACCGAGAAGTGTGCAAGGAATATGTCATATGTATAAAATAAGTATGTTAATTCAAAATCCTTAAAAATATTAAAAGGTCTTATCTATCTAAAAAGAAAATGATCCATATACACCTCAAAATATAAATTAAACATTATAATTATTATAAATTAAATATGATAATCCTTTATGTTGTAATTAATTACATACACTGAGTCTCAACACGATTTCTTTTGGAGCATAGATTTTTTTAAAATAGTTATTTCTTTTTGACAAACAGTTAATTAGTTATTAATTTAACAAAAGTCACAAAAACTATTTCCTGTACATTTTTGAACATAGATTTTTTGGGAATTTTATTTATTTATTTATAATATAATAAGATACTGAAAATCAAATTTCTACATTGTTATAATGCTCAACATTCGCATCTCTAAAAAGTTCTATTAACGTTTTCAAACTACTACTACTACTCTTACTACTACCACAAAGAGCACTCCTAATATGTGCAATATTATTACACCTTATTGTGCAATAACACCAGTCTGTGCAATATCTGACTGTTCTGTCTCTGTCATTTCTGCATGCTGTTGCAAACTGCAAATTCCCCATTGTGGGACAAATAAAGGTTTCCTTATACTTATTATTCTTTTTAATACTCTTTACGTCTTGTAATGCTCCTGTTAGTTTTTTTTTTTTTTTTTTAAAGCATAACTTTCTGTGAACTTTCAGGAAAGTCTTCTCGGTATGTTTTTGTGTTTAAAGGTCGAAAATAAAATGCAACCAAACAGGAAAGTTTAAGAAACGTTCCCTGAAGGGTTTTACCTTTTTAGCTTGGTATTTTTAGTAATGTTATTATTATATTAACCCTAACCCTTTTTTTTCCTGTTTTATTTCGTTAAAGTAAACTACTAGTCCTTACTTTCTATATTTTATTATTTTTTTAATTTAATATATATTTTTTTAATTATTGTTTTTATTCGTTTTATTTTTACATTTTAATTTGTTATATTCCCTGTTTTCTGTGTTTCACATTTTATTTAATATTATATAATTTTTAATTTAATTTATTTTCTTTAATGATGTATTTATTAAAATACCGACAACGAGAAGAAAAAGGGGGAATGCGGTTCTCTTCACGCGTTGACAATGCGGCACTCAGGGCGCATGCGCAAATATCCAGGAAGTGTTACCGTTTTTTCCCTCTGCCAGCTGATAGCCAAATTGTCAACAGTGAAACGCTCGACAGCCGCGCAGCTGAACCGACAGCATTCACGGTAAATATTCCTCCTCTTCTCCTCTAGTTGTGTCGGTAAGAGTCACGTGCTCGGGTTCCGTTAACGTCTTTAATCGGGCGTCGAATTAAAAAGCTTTGATTTGGGTTTCGTCTGGTCCGAGCCGAGCCGAGCCGAGCCGAGCGCTGTCCCGTTAGCACATAACGCCAGATAAGAGCCGCTGAGCTGATCACATTTACTCAGGGAGGAACCGTAACACCGACTCAGACCGAGAACCGGGGCCGATACCAGTGAGCGGACAGTCGGCAGCGGGGCTCGGGGTCCGAGGGGCCCCTCACAGGACTGATCGGTGCCGCAGTGATGGAGGTTTAGCTTCGTGTCTGTGGGCTGGGAGAGAGATTAGAGAGGCGCAGCATCAGCAGGGACGTCCAGACTCACAGCTGGAGCACAGCTGGAGACGGGACAGACAGACAGACAGACAGACAGACACCTGCCACTTCATTAGGTACACCAGTCAGTGCGTTTTAATATATAACAGCCTTGTCTGCATGAAGGTTCTGGTGTTTAGCATTTATTTAAAATAAATCAGCTGTGTTTTTATTTTGGAGTCATGACTCAGGGAGATGATGCTTATTTTAGAACAAGTTGTAATGTCTCTCACTCACTGAGAGCAAAGAAAAACCTCTGTTAATTAAAGTAAATAAAGATTAAGGAAATACAATTTAGGTTTCCCCCCTTGGCCAGTTCATTAGGTACAGCTAGTGAATGTATTCTGATATAACAGTATTCAGCATTAGTTTCTAATAACAGAGAGAGCTGTTGTGTTTAACTTTTCATTTTAGAGGCTGTGGTTTGTAGAACTGTTGAATATTGACACATGTTCCTAATATTTTGACAGGCCCATCTTAGCAACACAAACTACGTCCTTTCACAACCTTTCTGTTTCTACATCAGCTGAACATTATGAACTGTCATGAAGCTAAGATTTAGTGCAGGGCTGTTAGAATACATTTCACTGGTGTGCCTAATGTTTTGGCATGTATGAAGCAAAGTCTCACTGGTAAGAAAACCCACATCCCTTCTGCTAAAACAATAAACGCAAAGAAAGAAAACTGTGTTGTCATGTTTTCGTCAGGTCCCTTTAAGCCTCAATCGTTCGACCTTTGTGATATACAGAGAGTTTAAGCGCAGCAGACGTGCAGAGGTTGTAAATATGAAGCAGTTCAGTCCTTGTACTTGATTGCGTGTCAGCTCTGAGATTAGATTCGGTCATAAATGCAAAACAATGTCTAGCGTATCACAGGAAGTGGTTTATTGCTTCTCGTCAGATGAGATGTGCACACAGTAGGTGGTCTTTAATGTGACCCAGGACTCATTGTGTGTTCACACTAACAAAGGAAGGAGGTCACATGAGGACTGACACCAGATCAGTGTTCACACCTTGTCTTTACGCTGGTCCCTTATGCTCAGATTACTCAGGATGGATGTGAAGTGTATGAAACGTCTGTGAGGTAAACCCTGATGTATCCCTATAACCTTTTACTTCTTCACGCAGACACAACTCAGAGAGGTGAAGACGTCATCAGCTCCAGACTCGACTACAGTCGGTTTGGGAGTGACTGAAATCCCAGAGGCGCCGGTCTCCCTTCGCGGGTCGGGATGAGCTCCAGAGGGAGCGGAGGCCGCACCAACGGCACTCTACCGCAGACCAAGATCTGCCAGTTCAAGCTGGTGCTGCTGGGGGACATGGCTGTGGGCAAGTCCAGCCTGGTGCTGCGCTTCGTCAAGGGACAGTTTGACGAGTTCCAAGAGACAACCATCGGAGGTGAGGACTTACGCGCGAGTAAATGACGGGTAGGGATGTCCTGATTGGTGCTGGGGCCGATCAGGACATTTTAAAATGATTGGTTTGGTATCAGGCTTCAGCCACACCCAGTCTTTAGTAGTTATTTATTTATTTAGGTCTGCCATAAACCAAAACCATGTCCCTGTAGCGTCTAAGTATCGTCTTCCTTCTGCTTGCCTGGCCTCATAGGTGCGAAAAATCAAAGTAGAAGAAAAGGAAACAGAATCATTTGACTAAACAAATGAAGTCAGTCAGCTGTTAGTCAATAACTAGCGTAATGTGGATGTTTGGTGAGGTGGTAGTAGTTGATCATCTAAACAGAATCCATGGAAAAGTTTCCTGGAGACAGCGTCAAGGAGACACATGTTCCAGAGAGGGTTAGGGAGTTTATGGCAGCGTTGGATGACCAGAACATTTGTGGAGTAGAGAACACAAGGTACCAGCTACCCTCTCCACACTACATTAACTTTGACTGAAAGATTTATTGGACTGAATCCAGTCCACTCTAGGAGAAGACAAGGAAGACAAGGACAGACTTTAGGAAGACACAGGAGACCAACTCTAGGAGAAGACAAGGAAGACAAGGACAGACTTTAGGAAGCTACAGGAGACCAACTCTAGGAGAAGACAAGGAAGACAAGGACAGACTTTAGGAAGCTACAGGAGACCAACTCTAGGAGAAGACAAGGAAGACAAGGACAGACTTTAGGAAGCTACAGGAGACCAACTCTAGGAGAAGACAAGGAAGACAAGGACAGACTTTAGGAAGCTACAGGAGACCAACTCTAGGAGAAGACAAGGAAGACAAGGACAGACTTTAGGAAGCTACAGGAGACCAACTCTAGGAGAAGACAAGGAAGACAAGGACAGACTTTAGGAAGACACAGGAGACCAACTCTAAGACATTTAGGATCAGATCAGGACTCTAATCGGCCGATACTCAATATTAAAAGATTGCCGTCGGATCAGGGTGCAACAAATCTGTAAGAACCCCTGGTGACCTGTCCTTTGTCCCCATCCATGTCCAGCTGCGTTCCTGGCTCAGTCGGTGTGTCTAGATGACACCACGGTGAAGTTTGAGATCTGGGACACCGCGGGACAAGAGCGATACCACAGCCTGGCGCCCATGTACTACCGTGGAGCTCAAGCGGCCATCGTCGTCTTTGACATCACTAAACCGGTACGTAGAAACGGACTGAGAACATCTACCACCCAAATAATCTGATATCTAGAAATAATGAAACAACTAAAACTGGACTTTTAGAGTTTCTTGAAGTAGCATCTTCAGTTTTAAAGATGGTTGTCCCTCAGAAACCTGCTTGACTGGTGTCTAGCAGCCATCGAGGAAACTTGTCTCAGCTTGTTTTCTGGATAAACCATGACCTGGTTCACTGAGAACCTTTAAACCTTTAAATAATCATCACACTCCCTGGCTGTGTATCAGCTCCCGGGAGGTGAGCAGTTTGTCCCCTGATGAATAAAGAAACGTATGTTAATCTCCCTCTGCTATCGTTGCCTGATATTTGCATGCGCGCTGAAGGATTATCTGACCTTGGTGTTTGTGTTTGTGCAGGAAACTTTTGAGAGAGCCAAAGCCTGGGTGAAGGAGCTGCAGAGGCAGGCCAGTCCTAACATTGTTATTGCTCTGGCTGGAAACAAGGCCGACCTGGCAGAGAAGAGACTGGTGGAGTACGAGGTAACGCACGGTTTAATGCTGCTTCAATTCTTTGTGACATAGGAAACATCTGGAAACATCCTTTAGAGAGTTTGCTGCATTGGCTCTAGAATAATCCCGAGGTCAAGAGCTTCATCAAACATCAGGAGAAGATGAAATGTGATCGCTAGGAAGCTTCACCGTGGCCTGATTGTTGGTTTGAGTGTTTCTGACGCTGGTGGTTCAGACTTGAGCAGCAGTTCATTGGCTTGAAACTCCTCGTTGATGAAAGATGGTTGGTTGCCGTGGACACATGGCTCACCAACACTGGAAAAGCTGAAGTTGGACAAACCTGGTGTGATGAGTCTGTGTTTGTGCTGACTGCATGAATCCATGAAGCCAACGTGCTGCTGGTGTACTAGTGTGAAACCAGTCGGTCACGGTCTGAATGCTACGGTCTGTTTGAGTGTTGCTGACCATGCACGTCCCTTTTAGCCTGGAAACTAGACCACCTTCACCCCCCCAACCCAGAAATGTTTTGTTCTGGAGTCTCTCCGTTGGGAACTGATTCTGCTCCTGCAACGATCTGTCAGACCAATCAGATTAACTCTTCTGTACGATGGACAGAAGAGTAACAGTAGTCGTACACGTCGACTGGATTAGTTTCCAGCTAAATGTCTCTAAATACTAAAATCCAAAACTGTTGTCTCTGGCTCTGTGTCACAATGTCAAACTGGTTTCATGAGCTGGATCCAGATTGACAGCATGAATGTGAAACTGTCAAGTCAGCAGGAATGAAGCAATGAATCATGTCAACGTGCAGCAGAAGCTCAGATGATTGCTCAACCCAGAGACTAGAATGAATTTAGCTCGTAGTCACACGTGCGTCAGGGGGATGGTGATTTTATAACCACGTGAGTCAGCTGCCTCCTAGTAACGCTGCATTCAAGATCAATTTACCGGAAACAGTTAATTTCTTCTCTTTAACTCTTCAGGTTGTTGGTTGTGTTTGTAGTTTTATTCTTTTGTTGTATCTGTGTGTGTGTTTGTGTGGTGAAGGAGGCCCAGACGTACGCTGAAGACACCGGCCTGCTCTTTATGGAGACCTCCGCTAAGACGGCCATGAACGTCAACGAGCTCTTCCTGGCCATTGGTGAGTCACATTCAAATAAGAATTACGTTTTTTGTTGGGTAAGGGGAAGCTGTGAAGCTATGAGGAGCTACCATTAGCTGTGGAGCTAGGAGGAGCTACCATTAGCTGTGGAGCTATGAGGAGCTACCATTAGCTGGGAGGCTAGGAGGAGCTACCATTAGCTGTGGAGCTAGGAGGAGCTACCATTAGCTGTGGAGCTAGGAGGAGCTACCATTAGCTGTGGAGCTAGGAGGAGCTACCATTAGCTGTGGAGCTAGGAGGAGCTACCATTAGCTGTGAAGCTAGGAGGAGCTACCATTAGCTGGTAGGCTAGGAGGAGCGACCATTAGCTGTGGAGCTAGGAGGAGCTACCATTAGCTGTGGAGCTAGGAGGAGCTACCATTAGCTGTGAAGCTAGGAGGAGCTACCATTAGCTGGTAGGCTAGGAGGAGCGACCATTAGCTGGGAGGCTAGGAGGAGCTACCATTAGCTGTGGAGCTAGGAGGAGCTACCATTAGCTGTGAAGCTACGAGGAGCTACCATTAGCTGGGAGGCTAGGAGGAGCTACCATTAGCTGGGAGGCGAGGAGGAGCTACCATTAGCTGTGGAGCTAGGAGGAGCTACCATTAGCTGTGGAGGCTAGGAGGAGCTATCATTAGCTGTGGAGCTAGGAGGAGCTACCATTAGCTGTGGAGGCTAGGAAGCTGAGAGTACAGAGCTGTCCTCTCCTGACTCAGTTGATCAGTTTATTCATTCTAGATGTCGTTCTGGATTTAAATGTTCAGGTGAGAAATGAATGAATGAAAAACCTTGTGTGTGACCTTAAATCTCAAAAACAGGAGGTGGCTCTCATAAGAAAATGACTTCCTGAAAACCAGCCAATCAGAAGAACGTAGGGCGTGGCAGCCTTAAAGAGACAGGAGCCAATATTACGAGTTAAACTGACGAGCTGCTTAATAGATAAAATGGATTAAATAATGAAACTGTGAATCAAGCAAAGGTCCCAGAATAAAAATATAAAGCTTCAAATTATTTCTTCACATTATTTTAATAATTTCCTAAATCCTTTCTGATAACTTTATGAACTTTATGTTAAACTACTTCACCTTCTCTTCTTAACGTAGCAAAAAAGATGCCAAAAACAGACACCCAGAACCCGACACACGCAGCGCGACACCGGGGAGTCAACCTCCAGGACCCAGACGCCCACTCCACCCGAGCCTGCTGCGGTGGGAACTAGACCTCCACCTAAACCAAGCCCCCCCCCAAACACGCTGTACTCCACCACCACCACCACCATCCACACCACCTTCAATCATCTCCTACGACCAACTTACAGTGGTGAGCCTGATGTGGTGGGGGAAAAAAATGAAATAAGAATTGAAAAAAAAACAAAAAAAAAAAAACACCCAGAATCCTGTCGCCCTCTTACCCCGCCCTGCATCCACCCTCCTGTCCCCGGGGCCGACAGAAATTCAAAAGGAGACGTTCAGAAAGAAGCAGAGATGGAGGACTACACGTGGAGGTATAAAGACTGTTGTAGTATTTAGCACTAACTGTGTCATTTCTTTGGTTTTCACTCTGCCTTGCGCCATTTTCAGCCCTGATTGTGTTAAAAAAAAAAAAAACAGAAAAGGCACAAACTGAGCAGTGCACGCTGGAGACTGGCAGCAAACACAGGGCCAAATAAAGATCAAGGCTCCTCCTTCATCTTCTTCTTCTTTTGTCAGCGCTTGCTTTTGCCCCGAATCCATCAAATCCTGCTGTGAATAACGCCACATGTTGAACCCCTGGAATGACGTGTAACCCCTCCGTCCCCCCCGTCCCCCTCCTCAGACCAGAGCAGAACCTTGTTTGTCCAAAACGTATTTATTGTCCCGTGTGTTTTCTCTCTTGACTGCTGGCTGTAGTCTAGGTAGAAGTCAGTATTTAAAAAAAAATAAATAAAAAAAGAAAAGAAAAAAGCAGATTTCAGCCACGACTTGACGTTTAAATAGAGATTATATTTGGCTGACGTGCATCGACTATTGCTTTGTATGAGCAGGAAACCTAAGGACAGCAGCTTTGCATCAAATACAAGATTCACAGTTTTCATTTCGTACGCGATTAGTTGATGTAAATGATTTATTGGGGTCGGTGTGGAGGAGCTGCTGAAATCCTCAGACGAGACGTTGAGAGGCGGCTGGTCTCTTAGTCGGAGGATTAGCTGAAGAAAATGGAGGAAAGAATTAACAGAAACACACAAAACAGAAGTGCCTACTCCTAGTTTCTTTCTGTGAATCATGTTTTGCTTCGTACTAAAAAAAAAATAATAAAATAAATAAAGTGAAGGAGAATCGTTTCCGCCCCCCCTCTCCCCCTCGTAAACCAATAACCTGGCACCCTGTCCTTTAACTGCATCGGCTCGTTGTGTGGATGTAAAGAGATCTTGTCGGAGACACTGTATGTTTAAATGAAAGTGGATGTTGATTTTTAGCAGAGCACACCTGTGAACCTTGAATGGATTGTTTGAAGGACTCTAATCGATGTTATAAATCTGATTGATTTAAACAAATATCGGTGTCCAGAGAAATCTTTTCTGTACTCGTCGTGGGATTTGTTAAAATATGTCGAACTGATGGGGCGGCACAGTGGTGTGGTGGTTAGCACTGATGCCTCACATCCAGAAGGTTCTGGGTTCTAATCCATGAGTCCGACTGGTTCCTTTCTGTGTGTAGTCTGCATGTTCTCTCTGTGTCTGCGTGGGTTCTCTCCAGGTTCTCCAGCTTCCTCCCACCGTCCAAAGACATGCTGGTTAGGTTCATTGGTGATTCTAAATTGGCCGTAGGTGTGAGTGTCTCTCTGTGTTAGCCCTGTGATAGACTGGAGACCTGTCCAGGGTGGACCCCCCCCCTCTAGACCAATGACAGCTGGGATAGACTGGAGACCTGTCCAGGGTGGACCCCCCCTCTAGACCAATGACAGCTGGGATAGACTCCAGCAGACCCTTAGTCAGCGATCCTTAGCAGGAACAAGAGATATCAGAAGATGAATGAATGTCGAATTAATTAGCATAATCTTACTTATTACACAAATTAAAGCTGAGAAAAATTATCCCTGGACGTTAAAAGCTGACAAGAAGGTTGAGAGGACAGAAATTAACACCTACAACATTTTAAATGTTAAATAAAACTGATTATTTTTCTTTCACTTGCCTCATAAAACTATAAAAAACATAATTTTCTTTGTCCCGAGTCTGAATTCATCTTTAAAAAAAGATCTTCCATCTTTTCAGCCTCTTTAATTATAGTTGTCATCTTGAAAACACACTTTCTCCAAAGATTTGATTTAAAAATATAAAAAATGAAACTAAATCCAACTAAAGGAGCTCACGTGAGCAGCTGTGTTGAATTAAAGCCTCTAAATAAACTAAAGGAGAACAAATATCCAGAGAAATCTTTTCTTTATTCGTCATGCAATTTGATAAAAAAATACATCGAGTCAGTTAAAATCGTTTCTATCAGCGTACAAACCAAAGCTAAAAAAAACAAAAAAAAAGGATGGCTCCTTTTTTTTTTTTTTTGTCTAAGTCTGAATTCATGTTTAAAAAAGATCCTCCCGTCTCTTCAGCCTCTTTAATTATTGCTGGTATCTTGTAATCACACGTACAAAAAAATTAAACTGAACTCAAATTTTTTTTCCTAATTTTTTCTTGATTTAAAAATATTAAAAAAAAAAAGAAACTCTGACTGTAGAAACTAAATCTTTCGTTGTGTACAGTTTGCGTTCAGGTCATCTACGTCCGCGTAGCACAGCTCAGGTGAGCTCAGTGTTAAATTAGAGCCTCCAGATAAACTAAAGGAGAACCGCACACTCGTCTCATCCCGTCCTCTAACTCTCACACTCCTCGTCCTCCGCTGCCGCGTAGATGACCTGGTTCCTGCGTTTGATTCTGGGGGTGGTGCCTCTGCTTCCAGGATCCACAGTCTCATTGCTGGTTCGTTTCAGGAGTCGTGCAGATGTGACGTCCTCCTCCTCCTCCTCGTCCTGCTCCTCCTTCTCTGCTGCTGCTGCTGCTGGGGTGGAGTGCGCTGGGGGCGGCAGGTTCATTGAGAAGGACCGATCAGTTTTGGGTTCGGGTAGAACCATGCGTCCCGGCGTGTGCACGTCACCAGCTGGAACGTCTTTGGACTCGGGCTCCTCTTCCTCCCACTCGTCCTCTATTGTGATCTCATCGGGGTTGAAAGAACCCGACAGCCCCGACGTATCCGTTGGATACTCGCTGGGCTCGTCCGCACTCCCCGCGCTGTCGTCGTCCTCCATCTCGCCTGCCGCGCCGCCTCCGACTCTGCCCGGCTCGCCGCTCACCTGGACGGCGTAGATGTCGGTGAGGCCGAGCTTGGCGCAGAGCTCCGTCGTCTGGGGGTTGGTGCCGCAGCTCGGGGCCGTGTAAGGCTGCGGCCTGTTGGGGTCGTAGGACGGCACGGTCTGGCTGAAGTTGTCTGGAATGGCGAGTTCACCGCTGAGGTCCTCCACCACCTCCATCATGGCCGCTTCTGACACCCTGAAGTCCCACCTGATGGAGAGAAGAGCCTCCGTGAACTGAAACTAAAAGAAACTCTTTCTAGCCTCCCAGCTAATAGTAGCTCTATCCATCTATCTATCTATGTGCTTTACCGGTCATGCAGGCCGTTATTCTCTGGGGGGTTCCAGGGGTGAGGGGTGGTCCTCTGCAGACTGTTGGTGGCTTTCAGAATAGCGAGCCACTCTGGGTCATATTCCAGACCCTCAGAGGATCTCTCTGTAACGTCCACAATCTGAAACACAAGAGCCCTTATATAAATACACATCACTGCTAAGAACCAGAAACGTGTGCAGCTAAATCTGGGTAATCACCAAACCTTCCTCTCACCTGTAAGAATTCCCTGTAGGGCAAACATTTATCCAGAGAAAGGAACTTGGTCACACGTGGAGCAGCGTTAGCTTTAGGCTGAAGACGAGAGAATCCTGTGAGTTAGTGAAACCAAACATTTAAAAGCATCAGACGCTGATACACAGACATTAAAGGCGCTCACCGGGTGCTGCATGACGGCGGCGAACTTGACGTGAAGGTGAGCAGAGAACCAGTAGCTGGGCTGGAGGTGAGCGAGGAGCTCCTCGGCGGCGGGACTTCCCAGAGTGTTGGACTCCACCTCCTGACGCAGGAACTTCTTCTTCCTCAGCAGTTCCCCCGTGCTGCCGTAGTAGTAGATTCCACGAGGCCAGTCGTGGCTCATGAAGACGTCTATGGGCATCTGGATCTGAGAGGAGATCATCATTTATGACTCAGCACACGGCGTTTAGGTAAATGAATGGAAGATATTTTAAACTGCGTCAAAGAGTCGATGAGATTTACCTGTTTCAGTTTGAAAACCTCAATGTTTCTGATGTGGTACACGCTCCGGAGCGTTTCAGGATTGTATGGAGGGAATTCATGGTGACCTTAAAATAGAAAACGCCCCTCATGAATATATACTGCAAAGTGAGTTAGGACGCTTTAAAAAAATAAAAATAAAAAGCTTACCCTTTCTGTAGTCATGGTATTTAAAGATTCCAGACACGCCGCCGATTCTGATCCCTCTGTAGCGAATTACACCAGCGTAACCTAAAAACATGAAGAGTATCAGAGGCCCTGCTCAGACCTGCGTTAACATCCATCCTGGGCAATCACTGAGGTGTGAACACAACCAGGACACATGAGCGTGAGCAGGGTTAGACAGGCAGGTAGTCACATCTATTACAGGCTGCTTCTTACCCAGATAATAAATGTTAGGTGCCACCCAGCCTCCGTACGGCAGCTCCTGAAGGTGGTTAGAAGCCTCATGGTTCCCTCCAATGAAGATGGTCAAGACTGGCGCCTTCTTCTCTCCAGAATAGTATCTGCAACACAGCTGAAACGTTTAAAATGCCCTTCCTCTTGTGTATTTATATTTAAACGTGTAAAAAAAAAAACACAAAGAACTGACTTGTAGAACGTCTGCATGGTCCTGTACTTGGCGGGCACGGCCATGCACTTCATGTCCCCTTCATTGCGCACCGCCTGGAAGTCTCCGCAGCACAGCAGCAGGTCCACCTTCACCCCTTCCTTCTTCTCCAGATACCCGATCGTCTCGTAGATCTTGTCCAGCTCGCCGTGGCAGCAGCCTTCCACCGCGATCTTCATTCTGCGTCGACAGGTGAGCTGCAGGTTTGCCTTACTCCCCCCCACACCCGAGAAATTCACATTCACCGTGAGGACGTCAGGGTCCGGGCACACGAACGGGATGGATCAGTGATCTGTGGGCGCATTAAACAAAGCTCAAAACATTCAACTTAGACTGAATATTCATGACAAAAGAGCGATTAAGTCACTTTAGTTAACTGTAAGGCTGATAAGTGTGATATAATAACTAACTATACTGTAAAATAAGACAATTTCTTCCATATATATGTCTAAAAGAATGACAGTTGCTTCTTTTATGTGTTAAATATTATTGCAGACTTAATATTTAAGGTTTTTTAGTTTTGCTTTTTGCATAAACAACATTTTTAAAGACAAAAACACATAAAACTCTTCTAACAGTTTTCTCTTGATGTGTCTAGTTTCATGTTTTCACACTGAACAGAAGCTAATCTTGACGCCTTTACAGACTCAAATATGCAAAACGTGCAGGTCAAAGTAGAACCAGATATGACCTTTCTGATTTCATCTCTACTCTGAAATAATAAAAAATATCCAGCTTCACTTTCTATTTCTACAAATGAGCAACAAATATGCTACGGCTAGCTAGCCATGCTACGTCTCTAATCTGCCCGTTAACTACCACATGGTGTTGAAACGACACCACAGCAAACAATCAAAGGGCATTTCTATCAAACCGGCTACTCACGGGGGTGGAAGTGTAACTGAAGAGTCTGTGTGTCCTGGTTTAGGATCCATAAAGTCACGAACTTCTTCTAAAAATCATGTTTCTGTTTCAGGTTCGTGGACAGAACGAATTTTCCCACCTCGCGTATTCTGTAACACGCATGCGCAGTAGTATTTTTGATCGTTGGCAGTAGATTCCACTATAAAAAGAAATATGTAGGCAATTAATTAATTAACTTTTTGGTTTAAGTGACATTTACTATCAATATAAAAATATAGCGATGCCTTAAACTTTGATTTTGCGTGTATTTTTTTAATTTAAATAATAATTCGCTCGGGTTAAGTTTATCGTGTCGAATCTGTCGCAGGATAACTACGTCACATTCATAAACAACATTTACTTAAATGACAAATCCATGGTCTGTCTGACAGCTCGCCAAGTTAGCGGTGTTGTTTTCTGTTGTGTATCTGCTGCTGGAGACTGGAGCCGAGCTCAGAGAGAATAATACTCATTTGTTTTTATAATAAAGGCCAGCGGGGAGTTGTGTGATCGGGCCGCAGTTACTTTTTAAAGGCCGCTCACAGCTGCTCTGGGGGGCGGAGTGTTTGGAAAGTGCTGCGCCGATTGGGGCGCTCGATCGGGGGAAGAGAGATGGCGTGCTTGTTGGAGGCCCCTCTCCGCATCAGCGTGCTATCTGTGAGTGTCCCCTTCATTCATTCATGTAGCGCTGCCACTTTCACAGAATGCTAACCCCGGCAGTGAGTGGCTAATATCATCTGGTCAGTCATGTGAAGCTAGGAGCTGTCAAAGTGTCAGGGCTCCGGTCTTCTGTTAGCCTGGGAGCTAACTTGAAGGCTTTTCAACATGTAGCCGTGTAGCGAACCGCCTACGTAGCTGTTGGTGAGAACGATTTATGTGCTCGCATCGTCCGGGCGGGCGGGAACAGGCTGACGAACGCGCGACGTGTGCCCGATCGCCCCGCCGGTGTGAGAAGGAAACCAAATCAAACGAACGACGTAGCTGTCAGTGTCACTCGGAATGAGTTAGCAGCTAACTGCTAAGAGTGACAGCGCCGCCGCCACTATTGTAAAAGGCGATTAAAAATGCAAAACACAAAGCGGGAAACTAGTCTTCAAACATAATTTGCTTTGAATTATTACAGTTTGTTATTTACGACAGCAAGCTAGCTAACGCTCCACGGAACGTTAGCAAACCGCTAGCAAACGGCTAAGCTAGCTAAGCTAACTTAGTTAATTCACCGGTTTCCAACATTTTGAGGAGTTTTTGATTAAATAACATAACCCAGGTGTGTCTACTAATTAGTAACTTGACAGATATTTATTGCAGCAGGTGTAAATGTCTGCCAGGTGTAACTTAAGCTAAAGTTAACGTAACATTAGTTCTGAAAACAGGTTAGCAAGAGTGAAACGCCCCCAACATTAGGAACAGGCAGAAAATGGACTTTGTGTTTGATATTATGTTTTATTTGAGCCATGTTTATATTTTAAAAGACAAATATCTAGGGTTCAGTCTGTTTAATAGAATTAATTAATGTGCATTGAATTTGGCTTCCTAAATAAATATGTGAAGTCACATTAATGCAGGTACGGTGTGATCTGAACACCTTGGCAGTTGTGTGCTGGCAGCAGAGGTCAGTGGTATCAGTGTGTGTAGTCTGCTGGCGGACCTTTACTCCTCTGGGGTCGTGTGGAAACTTCTGGTTAAAGCTGCAGCGATATAAGCGCAGTTTTCTGGTGGCACATGCAGCATAAACACAGATTATAAAGCCTTTAAAGGGTCCTGGCATGGAGGGCGCCGCTGTATGTTTCACCGTGCATGAGTATCTGTGAATATCTGCAAGAAAGTAGAAGGCTTAGCCAAGAAAACGTGTGTTTAATGATGTTTTATGATAATATTTAGCTGCTTTTCTCCCCTAGAAATTAAGCCGATACATAATTAGACCGGTTCTCTCAGCTGTGTGTGCTGAAATCTTTTAATACGTTTTTAGCATAGTGGCTCAAATGTGAAAGTGTGTGTGTTTAATTTGTCCTCACAGGAAGTCACTGCAACCAGTCGCCATTATGTTGACAGACTGTTCGACCCCGACCCACAGAAAGTGCTGCAGGGAGTCATGTAAGTCCAGCAGGGTTTGATGTGCACTCACTACACGGGTCATCACATACGCTAGTAAATACATTCTAATATAACAGTCCTGCATTAAATCTAGTCTTCATGAAGGTTCTGGTGTTCAGCTTTGGTCTTAAATAACTGAGAGAGACGTTGACTCAGTTGTGTTTTCATCTTGGAGGCCGTCGTCATGACTTAGGAGGGTGACACATGTTTTAAAACAAGCTCTAACGTCTCTCTTACTCAGTGAGAGCGAAGAAAAGTCTTTGTTAATACAGGTAAATAAAGACACTACCTTGCCAGTTTATTAGGTACACTAGTGAGTGCATTCTTATACAACAGTCCTGCATGAAATCTTTTCTTCATGAAGGTTTGAGCCGTCAAAATCAGTCTTCATCAGTGACTTTTAAAAAAAAATGTGTCCCCTAAACAAGAGGATGATTTCCAGGAACTTTCATAATTAATCCTAGAACTTTATCAGCTTTAATTCTAATATAAGAGTTGTGTAATAAATGGTATTCAGTACGAGCTTCAAGTAACTGCGAGAGCCGTTGACTCATCTGTTTTCGTTGTGGAGCCTGTGGTTTGTAGAACGACTGAACCGACACGTGTTTTGACGTTTTAGCTAGTCAGAGGTTTAGACTAAATATCAGATATAAATGCACAGCTAACGTCAGGGTGAAGATGAATGAGTAAATAAATAATAACTTGTGTTATTGTCTTAAATGTTTCAGTGAGAGAGAGACTTCACAGCTTGTTCCAGAATATTTATCACGTCTCCAAATCCAGTTTAACAGCAACGCAAACAACGTCCTCCACAATGATCAGCAGGTTGAGTTACTACCTTTGCAGGACTGTTAAATCAGAATGTATTTTTCTCCATAAACATTATTGTTAGCTGACCTTTGTGTTTACATGCTTTCATCCCTCTGTCTCTTTTAAAAAGCATTTGACTGTTGCGTCGTTATTTTTAACCTCTGAGGAGACCTGCTCTGGTTACGACTCGTGCCGCTCCGCTGGCCGAGCACCTGACCGACCGGACTGCCCCGCTGCAGCCAGCTGTACTTTTCCACCAGCTTCGCTCAGCTGCTATTCAATATCATCTGGGCCACTCGCAGAAGCAGAACGAGGCAGCGTTTGGGGAGGGGGGGCAATACAACGGCTATAAATTAACAGGCTGCTTCCATGTGGTGCATCTGCTTCTTGTTAACATTCTCTAGAAGCTGTCAGCTCTTTGTAATTCATCAGCTGATCGTGCACATGGCCTCACAGGTCTCTGAGTCTCTAATATCACCTCTGTGTGAAATGCATCTTTGCTGGAACATAACGTGCCGTTCATGTCACCTCTTAATCTCACCTTATGCTCGTGCATTTGTGTTTGCTAACGAGACTCGTGTGTGTGTGTGTGTGTGTGTCCATATGTGTGCTCCCACAGTGACATGAAGAACGCCGTCATAGGAAACAACAAGCAGAAAGCCAACCTGATCGTCCTCGGCGCTGTACCCAGGTACGTCTCTGCTCACCTTTCTCTTTTCCTCAGTTTGACTTCTAATAAATTCATCCAGCTGCTCTGACGTGAAGACGCTGGTTTCTCAGCTTCCTCTCCGTCTCTAGAACATTACGCTGTGGCATCACTGTATCACAAAACCATGGTTGTTTCCATACGTCACCTATATAAATATATATATTTTTTTCTATCGTGTATGCACCAATCAGCCATAACATAATGACCACCTACAGGTTAGAAGCGCACAGTTTGTTCTCAGAGTTGATGCAGGAAAAGGATTTGAGAGACATTAATGAGAACCGAACGATGTGAGGTCTAGACGACTGACTGAGTGGTCAGTACCGATCAACAGTGATCTGAGGAAGGAGGACGAGAAGGAAGGAAGAGGAAGAAGAGTAGGAGGAAGAAGAGGAGGACGGGGAAGCAGTCCAAAGTGGTCCAAGGATGGAGAAGAACCAGAGACAGGGTCACGGACTGAGAAGGAGGAAGAAGAGAACTAGGAGTAGGAAGAATAGGAGGTGGAGGACGAAGAGGAAGAAGAAGATTAGAAGGAATGGGGGAGGAGGGGGGTCAACAGTGGACTGAGGAAGTAGAAGAACCAGAGACAGGATCATGGACCAAGAATCATTGAAACGAGGAGGACGAAGAAGAGGTTGACGAGGAGGAGTCTAGAGACAAATGTTTTATCTCTAAATGACTACAGTTAAATCCACTTTTTAACCCTTTACTCTCTGATGTAGAACATTTAATGAGACGCCGGTTGCTGATTCTGTGAATGCCGGACTAACTCTGGTTCCAGGTTGCTGTACCTCCTCCAGCAGAGCTCGTCCAGCCTGGAGCTGAGGACAGAGTGCGCTGTGGTGCTGGGCAGCCTCGCCATGGGAACCGAGAACAACATCAAGTCTCTGGTGGACTGTCACATCATCCCTGCCCTCCTCCAAGGTCAGGACCAACAAACCAACCAACACTGGTTGTGTATAAATACTGATGGAGACACGGTCAGTCAACGACTCTCCTGTTCTGTGTTTGAAGGTCTCCTGTCTCCAGACCTGATCTTCATCGAAGCTTGTCTTCGGTGTCTCCGAACGGTTTTCATCAGTCCTGTCACACCTGTGCAGCTGCTCTATACAGTAGGTGGTCTTTAACGTCATAATGTGCATTTGTGTAATGAGGTGTGCACAATTATTAGGCAGCTTCTTTTCTTCGGGGAAAATGTACCAGAAAACAGATCTAACAGACTCTGACAAGTCAAAAACTTGAGTTGTGTCTTATTCTTTTCGACTCTTCTCATCTCGTCTCTTTTGTCTTTTTCAGGACCCCACTGTGATTCCTCATCTAATGTCTCTACTGAGCAACTCTCAGAGAACCCAGGAGTACATCACTCAGATCTTCTCCCACTGTTGTAAGGTATTTGCTGGTATTTGCTGGTATTTGCTGGTGGTATTTGTCTGCATTTTTGTTGGTAGTTGTTGGTAATATGTGCTGGTATTAGTTGGTATTGGCTAGTATCAGTCGTCGTTATTTGTTGTTAATATTTGTCCCTTATTTGCTGGTATTAGTGGGTAGTTATCAGTATTTTCTGGTATTGGTTGTTGGTAATTGAAAATATTTGTTAGTATTTGTTAGTATTTCCTAGTATTAGTTAGTATTTCCTAGTATTTGTTAGTATATCCTAGTATTAGTTAGTATTTCCTGGTAGTTGTTGGTAATTCCTGGTATTATTTCCTGGTATTTGTTAGTATTTCCAAGTATTTGTTGATGTTTCCTAGTATTTGTTGACAATATTTGTTGGTAGTTGTTGTTATTTGTTAGTATTTTTTAGTATTAGTTGATATTTCCTAGTATTTGTTAGTATGTCCTAGTATTAGTTAGTATTTCCTGGTATTTGTTGGTAGTTGTTGGTATTTCCTGGTATTATTTCCTGGTATTTGTTAGTATTTCCAAGTATTTGTTGGTGTTTCCTAGTATTTGTTGACAATATTTGTTGGTAGGTGTTGGTATTTGTTAGTATTTTTTAGTATTAGTTGGTATTTCCTAGTATTTGTTAGTATATCCTAGTATTTGTTGGTATTAGATGGTATTTCCTGGTATTGGTTGGTATTTGTTAGTATTTCCTGGTATTACTTGCTGGTATTTGTTAGTATTTGCTGGTATTTGTTAGTATTTCCTGGTATTTGTTAGTATTTGTTGGTATTATTTGCTGGTATTTGTTAGTATTTCCTGGTATTATTTGCTGGTATTTGTTAGTATTTCCTGGTATTATTTGCTGGTATTTGTTAGTATTTCCTGGTATTATTTGCTGGTATTTGTTAGTATTTGCTGGTATTTGTTAGTATTTCCTGGTATTTGTTGGTATTTGTTAGTATTTGTTAGTATTTGTTGGTATTATTTGCTGGTATTTGTTAGTATTTGCTGGTAGTTGTTAGTATTTCCTGGTATTATTTGCTGGTATTTGTTAGTATTTGTTGGTAGTTGTTAGTATTTCCTGGTATTATTTGCTGGTATTTGTTAGTATTTGTTGGTAGTTGTTAGTATTTCCTGGTATTATTTGCTGGTATTTGTTGGTATTTGTTAGTATTTCCTGGTATTATTTGCTGGTATTTGTTGGTATTTGTTAGTATTTCCTGGTATTACTTGCTAGTATTTGTCGGTGGACTCCGTCACACTCTCAGCCCGACACAGATATTTGTTTCTGACTGGATGTTTTTGTCGTCTCCAGACTCCAGACCACCAGACGGTTCTTTTTAACCACGGTGCCATCCAGAACATCGCTCCTCTGCTCATCTCACCCTCCTATAAGGTAAGGTGTCTCCCTCAGAGGTCACATGATCAACCAGGAAGTAGACGTGACCCTCAGTAACCTCTGAATGTCGTCTCCAGGTCCGGATGCAGGCGCTAAAGTGTTTCTCTGTCCTGGCCTACGAGAACACTCAGGTCTCCACGACACTAGTGAATGGTGAGGACGTCTTCTCCTCTCGTCCCTCTTTGTCTCCTTTCATCTCTTGCCTCGTCCCTGTTCTTGTTTGTGTTTCCGTCTCGTCCCTGTCTTCTCGTCTAGTTTTTCTTTTACTCTCTTTTCTTGACATCTGTCTCTGTTCTCTTCTTGTCTCCGTCTTATTTTTGACTCTTTCTTTTCTCAGCTCTCGTCTCGTATCGTCTAATTTCTTATCTTGTCTTATTTCTTTTCCGGTCTCTTCTAATCTTGTCTCTTCTCGTCTCATCTCGTCTCTCATTTCTTGTCTCTGTTCTCTTTCTTGGTCTTGTCTCGTCTCTCTTCTCTTTTCGTCTCATCTCATTCTTTACTGGTCTCATCTGGTCTCCATCATCTTTTCTCGTGTCCTTTTTATTGTCTTTGTTCTTTCTGTCTCGTTTCATTTATTTTCCGGTCTCATCTCTCTTTTTCTCTCCTTTTCTTCTCCTGTCTCCTCGTCTCGTCTCATGTCTCCTCTCACGTTCTCCTCTGTTTTGTCCTCAGTGCTGGTGGACGGCGAGCTGCTCTCTCAGGTATTTGTCAAAATGATGCAAAGGGATCAACCCGTTGAAATGCAGCTAACAGCAGCCAAATGGTGAGAGACCCAGTCACCCTTCATTTATTATTGTAGCCTCATTAATAATGCCCGTCCTCCCTCTTTAACTGTGACCTCTTGTCCTCGTGTCCCAGTCTAACCTACATGTGTCGAGCAGGTGCCATCAGGACAGACGACAGCTGCATAGTTCTCAAGGTCAGTCATTACGTGGTTACAGTTCTTACGGTGCTGTACGAGTGGCTCTTCTTTCTTTTAACTCGACTTCCTGTTGGTCCAGACGCTGCCGTGCCTCGTGAGGATGTGCAGTAAAGAGCATCTGCTGGAGGAGCGGGTGGAGGGCGCAGAGACGCTGGCCTACCTGATGGAGCCCGACGTGGAGCTGCAGAGGATCGCCAGCACCACCGACCACCTGGTGGCCATGCTGGCCGACTACTTCAAGTACCCCAGCTCCGTGTCGGCCATCACGGACATCAAGAGGGTGGGTCAGAGGGTCTGGGCTGGTCAAAACAGAAATGGACAATATGTCTCCGGTCTGATTAATGATTGTGGTCAGAGAGGAGCTGTTACCATGGAGATGAGATGAAATGACCTGATCAGATAGATGTGTTTTCATCAAAACATCAGTCATCTACTGGAAATAGGACAGGAGGAGGAGGAGACGACGAAGAAGGAGATGAAGAAAAGGGGGGTGGAGGATGAGGAGAAGGAGCCGACGACATAGGAGAAGGAGGAGAAGACAAATAAGGAGGACAAGGAGGAAATTAAAAAGGAGGAGGAGGTGGAGGAGAAGATGAAGAGAAAGGAGGAGGAAAATGGAAGAAGAGACGACGACAACAAAGGAGAAGATGAATTAGGAGGAGGAAGATGACACGGAGGAGGAGTACAAGAAAAAGAAGAGAAAGAAGAATGACAAGAAGAAGTGGGAGGAGAAGAAAAAGAAAGACAATAAGAATACAAAGATGAGGGAGGACGAGAAGAAAGAGGAAGTTGTTTCCCAACTTTACCAACTGATTTGATTCAGGAGAAGAAAATGATCAAGATGAAAAATCAGGAAGAGGAGTGGAAGAAGGAGTGTTTCCTCCTCCATCTTTATCTCCAGTCCTCAATGTCTAGAGTCTTAGAAGACGACCAGGATGTCTCCACGTCTCCGTCGTCTCTGTCCACATGGATTCCATCTTGGTTCATCTTGTTTTTCTACCTCCATGTTTCTGTCCCTCCAATAAACTCCTCACCTGATGTTTACGTGGAGCAGACATGCTCAGAGAGAATGGATTTATTCCAGCAACAAGTTTACGTGGTTATTAGAGATCAGATAGTTAAAGGTTTACACCACCACCTACGTCTACATCCGTTCTGATGTAGGTGATAAGATGAGGCTGCATTCTTGTGATTAATAAGGAATATTATTGTCTGTATTAAATGCAGCATCATTTAAAACCTCAAAGGAGTCATTTAAGAGAGAGTCCATTTGATATTAAAACATTGGGACATTGGGTCTAAGCAAGTCTAAGATCCTGATTCACATTTGTTCCATATAAAACTCTTTGTTCGTTTTCCTGTCGTTTGCAGCTGGACCATGACCTGAAACACGCACACGAGCTGAGACAAGCAGCCTTCAAACTTTACGCCTCTCTAGGCTCCAACGACGAGGACATTCGCAAAAAGGTTTGTTAGTATTTCCTGGTAGCTTTCATTTGCACATATTAAATTGTGAGTTCACGTGTTCGTTATATGACCCATCTCCTCGTTCTTCTTCTATTTTTTTTTTCTCCCTCAGATCACAGAGACGGAGAACATGATGGACAGGATAGTCAGCGGCCTATCAGAATCAAGCATTAAAGTTCGTTTGGCGGCCGTCAGGTACGACACCTTCAGTCATTCAGTCTAAATCTCTTTAAATTACTCAATTAAAATCTTAGCTAAGACGATATGTTACACACTTAGGATGACTCTGGGTTTTAAAATCAATTATTAAAATGAATTAATAAAAATATAGCGTGTTGAATTTCTACTATAAACTATTAAAGTCTGCATTTGTGTATCTGATCATATTTATTTTGTTGTTGTTTTTTTTTTGTCCAGGTGTCTACACAGTCTTTCGCGATCTGTGCAGCAGCTGAGGACAAGCTTTCACGATCACGCCGTTTGGAAACCCCTCATGAAGGTTGGTGGACTTTTACTAGCTCTTTTACTTTGAACCCATCTGCTTGAGGTCGGTCAGGTAGAGAAGAGTACTGTGCTTGAGGCCAGCCATTTAGAGTAGAGTATTCTGATTGAGGTCGCTGGGTTAAAGTAGAGTACTCTGGGTAGAGTATTCTGCTTGAGGCCAGCTGGGTAGAGTATTCTGCTTGAGGCCGCCCGATTTGAGTAGAGTATTCTGCTTGAGGCCAGCTGGGTAGAATAGAATATTTTGCTTGAGGCCGGCCGGTTTGAGTTTGAGTAGATTATTCTGCTTGAGGCCGGACAGTTGGAGAAGGGTATACTGCTTGAGGCCAGCAGGGTAGAGTATTCTGATTGAGGTTGCTGGATTAGAGTACTCTGCTTCAGGCCAGCTGGGTAGAGTATTCTGCTTGAGGCCGGCCGGTTTGAGTAGAGTATTCTGCTTGAGGCCAGCCGGGAATACATCATTCAAAATACGAAACGGGAAAAGTTACTATTAGCTGGGAGTTAGGAAGCGCTACATAGACAAATTAGGGTCACAGATTCTTGACACAAGGCAATGGCCAGCCTTCGGCTTGGTGTGCCACAGCCTTTGGCAGCGAGTGTATACAATCATGACATTCCTCTAAAGCACTATAGATAAATGTATTTGTTTTTTTTTGTTTTTTTGTCTATAGCTGTTGCAGAACGCTCCAGACGAAGTCCTGGTCATGGCTTCATCCACACTATGCAATCTACTGTTGGAGTTCTCTCCCAGCAAAGAGGTACGTTCAGGAACACACTGTTACATAAACAGATAAGGCTGAATGCCATTAAAGCAGCGTGAAGCTCCACTCGTCTTCATGGATAATTTAGAGATTTTCAGCTTGTTTCTCAGTAACTTCACTATTAAGATTCAACCACTGCTCTCAAACAGTATCAGTATTTTTAGCCTCAGCTGTTGTTTTATAAACCCAATGTACACAGCAGAGAGACAGATAAACTGGTGAACATAGTGGAGCATTTATCTCTCAAGACAGAAAGTGTTGGACGCAGACCATGTTCAGACCTGGCAATAAAATGAGTCACAAGCCACCACTTGAGTTTAGATCACAATTTCTCACTCTGTATAAAAAAACACAGACATGATTTTGGGCATAGTGGAATATTGTACAAACAGTTGTCACTATGTACAGCTGTTTCAGAATACACAAAGTACCCTGTGTGTAACCCGGGTAGAGTATTCTGTTGGAGGCCAGCCGGGTAAAGTATTCTGCTTGAGGCCAGCCGGGCAGAGTGGAGTATTCTGCTTGAGGCCAGCCGGGCAGAGTGGAGTATTCTGCTTGAGGCCAGCTGGGCAGAGTAGAGTATTCTGCTTGAGGTCAGCTGGGCAGAGTGGAGTATTCTGCCTGAGGCCAGCTAGGCAGAGTAGAGTATTCTGCCTGAGGCCAGTCAGGTAGAGTAAAGTATTCTGCTTGAGGCCAGCCGGGTAGAGTAGAATATTCTACTGAGGCCAGCTGGGCAGAGTAGAGTATTCTGCCTGAGGCCAGTCAGTTAGAGTAAAGTATTCTGCTTGAGGCCAGTCAGTTAGAGTAAAGTATTCTGCTTGAGGCCAGTCAGTTAGAGTAAAGTATTCTGCTTGAGGCCAGCTGGGCAGAGTAGAGTATTCTGCTTGAGGCCAGCAGGGTAGAGTATGCTGCTTGAGTCCAGTCAGTTTGAGTAAAATATTGTGCTTGAGGCCAACCGGTTGGAGTAGAGTATTCTGCTTGAGGCCAACCGGTTGGAGTAGAGTATTCTGCTTGAGGCCAGCTGGGTAGAGTAGATTATTCTGCCTGAGGCCAGCTGGGCAGAGTAGAATATTCTGCCTGAGGCCAGCTGGGCAGAGTGGAGTATTCTCCTTGAGGCCAGCTGGGCAGAGTGGAGTATTCTGCTTGAGGCCAGCTGGGTAGAGTAGATTATTCTGCCTGAGGCCAGCTGGGCAGAGTGGAGTATTCTGCTTGAGGCCAGCTGGGCAGAGTGGAGTATTCTGCCTGAGGCCAGCTGGGCAGAGTAGAGTATTCTGCCTGAGGCCAGCAGGGTAGAGTGGAGTATTCTGCTTGAGGCCAGTCAGATAGAGAAGAGTTTTCTGCTCTAACTAGATGGTGTATTACTAAACTCTGATTCTGGTAAGAATTAAGGCGCGAGGATCAATCAGGACACATGTAAATACCAAGTCTGATCAAGACAACAACATGTTATATATAAATGGTTTGATTGTTGATATTGTTGTGACATGAGTTGGTTGTGTGTTTGCAGCCCATCCTGGAGTCAGGAGTGATTGAATTACTATGCAGTCTGACTCAGAGTGACAGTCCTGCACTGAGAGTTAACGGGATCTGGGCCCTGATGGTAAGAAGACGTTTCATTTATTGACATTTATTACATTTGAAGGTTTTTATCTGATCACTAAAATCCTGGAATGATCACAGATTTTATAATTTGATTTTGACGCCTCTGGATGTTTACCTTCTTCTTCTTCCCTGTTCTCTCTCGTTCAGTGTGATATCTATATAAAGCCGTGACTCATCCTTCCAGGTACAACGCCCGAGTCTAACACCTCCTCGTGTGTGCGTCTGTTTTCAGAACATGGCGTTCCAGGCGGATCAGAAGGTGAAGGTGGAGATAGTTCGGTGTTTGGGCACAGAGCAGTTGTTCCGCCTGCTGTCCGACCCCGATGCCAACGTGTTGATGAAGACGCTCGGTCTGCTGCGTAATCTGCTGTCGACGCGCCCGGTGAGAAACACAACCATCAATACAAATATAATATACAATAATAAACCTGACTATGATTCTTCTACAGGTTCTGTTCTTGATTAACAGATAGTATAAAACCCAAATATATTCACATTAAAGAAACTGTCATCAGAGATTGTATTTCTACTAACAGAATATTTGCAGATTAAAGGGGAACTACTGTTTTTTACAACCTTGACCTTATTTCTGGCATAAAATACAATCGTTTACTCACCATTATCACTTTTGTTTCATTTGCACTTGTTCAGGAGATAATTAGATCAGCGTATATCTATATAACAGGAGTGAATGGGGCACCGAGACGCAGCCTCTAAATAACGCATTATCTGCCGCGAAACTCGTTCATTTCACCAATAGTTTGTTATCGTACGCTAGTGCTATTCCCCGTTGAGTCCGGAGTTACCTGTTATCATCACCGAGTTCAATCTACAGACCCCAGATGTTGTTTTCTGACCTGGATGATGTCATCTCTGAGCGGTGCACACACCTGCGACAGTCGGCTTGTTTAGATAGATAGGTTTTATTTGTCACATGCACAGTTATACATAGTACAATGCACAGTGAAATGTATTGTTAGGGTAAGGTAAGCAATATAAGTGTAATGTACACCGAGAGAAATAAAATAAAATAAAAATATAGACTGTAAGACTCAAGTGTAAACTTAGAGGGGGGGTAGTTGTATATGTACATAAATTTACAGTATTTAGCAGCTACATGAATAAAGTGCAGTGATATTTAAGTCCATTTAAGGCTCAGAGTTGAGCAGGCGGATGGCATGTGGCTAGAAACTCTTCCTGTAATCTGCTGCTGCTAGTTATTAGCAACATGGCTGAATATTTTTTTCCGATTCTGAGGTTGTGGACGAACCATAGCAGCAGCAAATTACTGGTAAACAGGGGTCTGTAGGTCAATCTACAAAACCCGGATGATGTTAACACATAACTCTGGACTCAACAGGGAATAGCACTAGCGTATCATAACAAAATATTGGTAAAATGAACGAGTTTCGTGGCAGATAATGTGTTATTTAGAGGCTGCGTTTCGGTGCCCCATTCACTCCCACTATATGGATATACGCTGATCTAAATATCTCCTGAACGACTCCAAATGAACCCAAAGTTATATGGGTGAGTAAACGATGGTATTTTATGATAGAAATAAGGTCCAGGTTGTAAAAAAACAGTAGTTCCCCTTTAACTTTCTGTAAATCCTGTGACTAAATACTTGCTTCCTGTTCCTTCAGCTTGCGATGTGAAATTTAAGCGTTTACATAAACGCTGTCTGGGTTTTGATGTAGTCTGATTACTAGTCATAGATTATGAGGAATACTGGTAACCTCTAAGTACAGCAGGAGGTGATGTTCTATAGTTGGAAGGAGAAGAAGAAGGAACAAAGAAAATGAAGGAGGAGGAGGAGAGTGGGGCAGCTGTGGCTCAGTAGGTAGAGTGGTTTCTCCACAAACCAGAGGGTTAGTGGTTCAGTCCCAGAATGAGCTACATCCTGAAGTGTCCTTGAGCAAGACACTGAACCCCCAGTTACCATTTTATCAAAAGGAGGAAGGTGGTGAACGTCAAGTAGGAGGAGGAGGAGAAAAATAATTAAAAAAAGAGAGGAGATGAAAAAGTAGAATTGGGAAGAGATTGAGGATGATGAGGAGTTCTGTTCTTCTTGTAAATGTCCTCAGAGACGAGCTCTGTCTTAGTGTCTGAGGTTATTAAAAGGTATCAGGGTTAGACCGTCAGTGTTAGGTCATAGATAGACTGTGTCTCAGTCTGAGGTCTCATCAGAGCTTTTATCACGTCTAGAAAGATAGAAATCTGTACATCACCCTAAATCTGTAGATATGAACACACCTGACCCAGAACGAGTTGTGCAGCGTGAAAACTGATTCTCTGATTCTGTCTTGTTTCAGCACATCGACCAGATCATGAGCTCCCACGGGAAGCAGATCATGCAGGCGGTGACCCTCATCCTGGAGGCAGAGCACAGCGTAGAGGTCAAAGAGCAGGTGAGCTCATGTGATCAGTTCACCTGGATGTCGGGTCATAGTCACCAGGTCCTGATTTGATCCCAGACGTCACCGATCTGGAGAGGATGCTGATTTATTTTAAGAATCAATCAGAGGTTTTTATGAATCGATATCAGATCATTCAAATTAAGAGCGATTTGAGTTGGAAGAGTATTTACTTATATTTTAATAAACTCATCCCTCTGATGGTGTTGTGGTATCTGACTCCACGTATTCAACAGCACTAATGCAACACTTTTATTATCTGTCAGACGCTGTGCATCCTAGCCAACATCGCCGACGGCAACACAGCCAAGGAGCTCATCATGACCAATGACGACATGCTCCAGAAAATCAAATACTACATGGTACTGTGTGTTTGTTGTTTTAGCTGCTGTCTTCAGCTCAGATCAAACGTTAGATGCTGAAACATCATCATCATCATCATCATCATCATCCTGTGTTTTATTTGTTTACTTCAGACCAAGTGATGTTTGTTCTTGTTCTCTTTCTTTGTATTTTCTTACTCCTTTCACAGGGGCACTCAAATGTGAAGCTGCAGCTCGCCGCCACCTTCTGCATCTCAAACCTCATCTGGAACGAGGAGGACGGTAAGGAGGAGACGTGAGGAGGAGCTGAGGTTCTTGACAAGGATGAAGAACATCGTTCTAAAGCTTGTGTTGTAAACAGACTTCACATTAAAATGAGATTCATTCACACCTGGTATTTAAATGTGTCTCCACACGCTTCCCCAGCCAGCTCTGGAGATCTCATTACTAATGAACAGACGTCACTGATTCATGTGATCATTTCTACTAGTGGTTGAATGAATGAGTTAAACTCCTCTTCCTCAGATCAGCCCTGTTGAGTAGGTGGTCTTTAATGTGACCCAGGACTCATTGTGTGTTCACACTACCAAAGTAAGGAGGTCACATGTGTCCCAGACCACCTCCACATGTGGACTGACACCAGATCAGTGTTCACACCTGGACTTTAAACCAGTCACTTGTGTCGATCTTTATATTAACAACCTAAAATGACAGAAACCATCCTTAGAAAACCCAAGTCCCACCCACTAACATGGAGGGGGCGGAGCTTATATGACCTATACTGCAGCCAGCCACCAGGGGGAGCTCTACTTGCTTTGGCTTCACTTTAGAGGAGCCGTCATGGCGTCCACTTTTCTACAGTCTATGGGACAGACATACAAGACACCAGAGGAGCAGTCCCTGTAGATGTAGTAGATGTTTGACTCTTCCTCTCTGCTTCATCATCAGGTTCTCAGGAGCGTCAGGACAAGCTGAGGGAGATGGGCTTCGTGGACGTCCTGCACAAACTGACCCAGGCGTCTGACCCCAACCTCAGTGACAGGTAAAAACACGACCTCCTCATGTGCTGATTCAACATCAGAGCAGGGTGGGCTCATCCTGTGTGTGTTTACGTCCCAGGGCGAAGACGGCGATGCAGCAGTACCTGGCGTGACTACAGTGGGCAGCCATCCTCAACTGCCAGCCGGACTAACAGTTGCCGGGAGCTCGCCTGCCTTTCGGATCTTCTGTTTCTTGTTTTGGTTTTTGATCTTGAGGCTCGTTTCGTTGCACAAAGACACCTTTTCTTTGGACCTGTGGCGGACCTCCCTTCACCTCCCTCTGCCACCTGCACCTCTTAAACTCACCTGAACCTGTGGTCGTTGGGGAAATCAGCGGTTAGGAGGCTTTCACTTGTTTTTTTTCTTGAAGTGAATCCTTTTGGGACGTTTTGATTTGAGATTTTGGATCTTAGTTGTTTTTTTGTTTTTTTTGAGTGCAGAGGCCTGACACCAGCGCCACTTTGGTGCTCTTGGACTCTTGGATTCTGGTCTCAGAGAACCGACTACAGGAGCGGGGCTGTTGGACAGCAAAGCTTCCCAGTTATATATTTTTTGTTTTTTAATTCTTAATTAATATTACTATTAATATTAAATGTTTCCTTAAGGCGTCGCAAAGCAAGGACACATTTGGAGAAAACAAAAGGACACAGACTGCCTATTTTGAAATTTTGGGTGTTTTCTTTTTTCTTTTTTTGTGGATACATACCTCGTAAATATATAAATATATATAAATATGAACATAAATATATATATTTTTGGATTTTTATTTTCTCCCTCACCCTCGTGTGTTTTTTTTTTTTTCTTTTTTCATTCGTTCCCTCCGAACCACGACGAGTCTGCTCTGATCATGGTCTGTGGAGGTGATAGCTCTGTCCAGCGTCCTTATAATCCCAATGGGAAATGGAGTTTGATGGCGCTTCCTGTGACCTGCCCCGTTATTAATTAACACGCCGTGTGTAACACAAAGAGATACGAGGACGCATGTATCCTCACACCTCTCTGTTCATCATCTGCAGCCCTCCCTTATGTGTGCGTGTGTGTGTTTTGTCAAAAAAAGGTTTAAATTCCTGAGCTCCTGGGTTTCTTTCCAAAAAAAAAAATAAAATAAATAAAAGAAGGAACAATTTGAGGCAGGGCCCGTGGAGGGTGAGGCACTGAGTGCATCCACAGCAGCAGAATCAAGTGCTCCATTGTTGTCTCACCCCTCTGTTATATAATTTCTTCTCCCATCAGGATATTTCTAGAGTGTTTTTCCCTGACATTTCAAACTTTACTGAAGCTCTGATAGAATGAATGTTACCATTGAAAATATATGCAGACCTGAAGAAGGATCCCTCTGTGTGTGAGTCTCATTTCTCTGTTGCATCAAAGCTGAAGACGGTGGTTGCTTCGTCGAGGCTTCTGCAGATGTTTCAAAAGTGTTCTAGAGGCGGTAGTTGGTAGTTAAAATCTGATCCACTGTAACATTATGACCACTGATAGAGGGCTAAAATGGCACCGGTCAGTGGGTCCATCCAATCCAGGATCTGTGGGATGTTTAACTACACTTCAAACCAAACAAAAATCCAGCATGGCGTTCCACAAGCATCTGTCCTGGAGCCCCTTTTTGTTTTTCAAACTTAAATTAGTTTACGATCTGCTGCTAACGTCTCAGTGGAGGATACCGCAGCACAGGTGGTCATAATGTTACGGCTGATGCACTGTCGATTGAAATACAGCAGGTTCTGATTGTGGAGTTCTGTCAGAACGGAAGCTTCAATGTAATTATAATTTTGATGTTTTTGTTTTGGTAAATTTAGGTTAAAGTTGACTGCCATTTAATTTAAATGTATTTAATAATATTTATTTATAATTGATTTCATATAAAATTATTCCTATATTATATAGGAATAATTTTATATGAAATCAACTCTACCGTATATAGGCTATATATGGTAGAGTACTTCCCACTGACAAATATCTGTGGAGAGTTTCTATACTTACTTAATTTTTCTGGTGGTATGACCATAAATAGGATTTTTTTTGTTTTGTTTTGTTTTTAAAATATGTATATAACATGTTTTAATTTAATACAGTGCTGTTTAAAATTGCAGTTGAACGTGCTGTCCTCATAAGTACGTCAACACTTGTCCAGCACTGGCGCTAATCTACATTCAATTCCTGCGTCGAAGAAGAAAACAGGCGCCATGTTTGACTTTGAGTGAGTGAGGATGGACCGAATGGATTCATCAGGTCGCGTCTTGTTGTTTTTAACTCCATGGATACATTTAAAGATTTTTTTTTTTTTCATTTGTTTTAAGTTTTATTAATCTTAAAAGTCGCGCTGAAGCCGGCAACCAAACGGTAAGTCAAGAGTTTTTATTATTTCGGAGCAGAAGCGTTTAGATAAGTTCGTTAGCCATGTTAGCTAGGTCCTTCGTGCCTGAATACTTCTTAATGCTTAAGCCTATCATTTCGATTAATGTGCATGTTTATGTCGTTAATGTGAATTATTTGTTTATCAGGAAAGTTAACCGTTAAATTAATTATTCGGTTGGCGCTGGGCTACTTAAGAAGTTTGAAAAGTTGCTAGCTTACAGGCTAAACCGCTAGCACGCAAACGATTTCATTGGCTGGAGCTGTTCCTACCCACAATGCAATGCGCGTCTGTCGGACTTCCTGTAAACGCATACAAGTTAGCGCTCATAAAACTTAACAAAAACATACGACAAACGATAAAAAACAGAACTTTATGTTTAAGATTAAAGACAAAACGAGCGGGAGTTGATTAGAGACTAAATTAAATAATTTAAATGTATAAAGCCACCAATTTAAATCATTTTAACTCAGTCCAGAGGTGTTGTTTAATTAGCAAATAGGCTATTACAGCTGTTGTTGTGCACAGCTATGAACACAAAATGTAATATCAGTAAATTAAAAGCACGTAGAGTCATTTTGTTTCATAATTTTACTATAAAATATGTATAGCCTTTATTTAATATTATAATTTCTCTTAAAAAAACCTGTTAAATTTAATATAATGAGCCCTGCAGAAACTCTATCCTCTGTTGATCTGTTAAAGGTAGCAGAGGTTAAAATCCAACTTAATTTTGAATATTAATTTAGCAAAGTGACTGTTGAGCACTATATTTAATTATTCAGAATTTTCACAGCAACTCTTGTCCCATGTTTCTGTCTTTTAACAGTAATGTTTTGATTGGCCACAGATCTTTTTCTAATATTCCACCTGAATAGTTAGATTAATTACCTCTGTTCAGTATTCCTGAGTAACTTATGGTGAAAACTCACATTATTTGTATTTTTACCTCTTATTGAACCACAGAAAAGATTCAAAGTTCTTAAAGTGGCTTCAGAGAGACGTTATCGGCCAGTAGCGCTTCCCACGATGGTTCATTGGTGACGGGCTTTAAATATTCTGCTCAGAACATCCTCTAGTTCTGGACAAACTGAGGCTGTCTGGTTCCCAACACAAGCACAAGACTCAGCGATCGTACAAAACAACACTTCTTTATTGTTGTAGGGTAGTTAATCCTGGTTTAGGTTTTTATGTAACAGCAGTCTTTAATAAAATACATCTGAAACCCAACAGCCTCTATTTGGGCTGGATGTTTTCTACTCCCATTACACCCCCCCCCCCCCCCCCCCCCCTTAGCTCAAAAGCAGGCACATTTCTCATGCAAAAAACAAAAAACCAAACCTGTGACATGCATTTGATTTTTAAAACTCCCACCCATCCCCTTAACATCAGAGTGACGTCCCAGGATCAGAACCCGAGACATCGATGGGAGTTCTGCTCTGTGAGTTATTTCAGTGAGTGAAGAGTCCAGAGTCTCCTGCTCCCGTTACAGAAAATAGAAACCAGAAATCTGACTATAGTACACGCAACGTTTGGGCGCACAAAAGCACCTAAAGCAAAACGACGTGTCCAGAAAGTCCTGAGACCTCCGTGGTGACGTGGACGCTGTGGATTTCGTGGTCGTCTGTCGTCTCAGTCGTCGGTAAATGAGTCGGAGATGATGAACAGTGTGCTACATAAGAATCAGGACGGTCCCGGGTACATCTCCCACACGCGCAGAAGCAAATAAATAAAAGCCCAGGTCAATAAATAATTAAATAAGTCCGTTGTGTTTCAGGTAAAGGTGCAGGTGTTCTCCTTAGTGATGGCTTTATGTGTAAATTTTGATCCAAATGCTTCCCTGTGATGAACAGGTTTCAGGAGGGCTTTAGAGAAGGCACGAATGGCTGGATGGCTAAAGCTCAGGGGGTGATGTAGGAGTTTAATATACAATCTGATAGGCTGGTTGTAAACAGTCGTGATGGTGAGAAACTGTGTTTATAAGGGTGCCATTTTGGGTTTTAGTTTATTTCCCCGTACACCTTTTCTCTTTGGCATACAACCCCTCATAGATGGAGGCGTTGTGTCTCTACTCGTTCTTCTACAGGGCTCAAAGGAACAACGTCAGAATTTAAAACCAAATTCAACAGAGTTGTGTTTGAAAACATGAGCGACGACGGGGACGTGTGTGTGGGGCTGAGGAGACGGTTCAGTGTTGGCTGTGGAAAAGAAAAACTAATAATAATAATAATAATAATCCAAAGCAAAGCTGGCCGACTTGATGCGACGTGAGACTGATTGAAGAGCTTACATTCCCAGTCCCAGAGAGGTGGCTCGGAGTATCTGCTCTTCTTTTCCGCTGAGATATTTGTGTGTGTTTGTACTAGGGATGTCCCGATCAAGTCCACCCCGCCCCCCTGCCCCCGTCCCGATCTGATATCAGTCTTCTAATATTAAGTATTGCCCGGCCTGATGTTTAATTAACTAAAAGAAGTCGTCGTCTTCTTCTGCTTCTTTGATTCTTTGGCAGCTTTGATGCTCGCCAGCCGCCGTTACAAACAGTAGAAGAAGACGTTTTGATGTGGTTTGTGTTTACAAAAGATCAGACTTTGCTGAAGCTTTATTCCGATCCGATCGTTTTTAAAATAACGCCTGGACCGATCGGGATCACCCCTAGTCTGTATTTGCCCTTTTGAAGATTAAAAAGCGATATTGTTATGTTCAGTTCACTGGATTAAGAGCTAACGAGGCTCCGGATTAAAAACGATGTGCTCTGCTTCGACTCATGCTACTGGTTGGTTGATGCTGTGAGACAGTTTGTGCTGTGGTGGTGGTGGTGGTGGTGGGGGGGGGGTCTATAGGAAGGTGCTTCTTCACTGATCTGCAGGAACGCTAAGGTGACGTCTCGGCCTCGCAGGTGTGTGTTTGTCTTTTCCTGTGTGAGAGACGGACCAGCTGTCTTTTTATTTCCTGCTCTGAACTCCTCCTTCTTCTTCTCCTCCTCCTCCTTCGTCCATCTGTGCTACTCTGTTGCTCCCTCCTTCATATCGCCGGCTCCTCTTCATCGATGAAGCTGATGTGCTCCGTGGACGACTTCCACTCCTGCATCTCCATCTCCTGGTGGCGAGCGGCGGGACGCGACGCCTCCCTCTGGCGCCCCCCCCGCTGCGAGTTGCACCACGCCGCGACGGTTCCGGCGTCTCGTCTCCTCGCAGAGTCCAGAGACAGCGGCAGGGACACGGCGGAGGGGTGGAGACGCAGGGAGGCGGGGGACGGAGGGGAAGGCCTCGGCCGGTGATCTCCAGGGGAGGACGTGAGCGACGGGGGAGCCGAGCAGTGAGAGGACGACGGGTGAGGAGGAGGAGGAGGAGTGTCCTGGGAGGGAGGTGGAGGGAGCAGCCCCGGTCTGGAGAGGTGGAGGCCTTGGCAGGAGGAAAAAGAGGGTGAGGAGGTGAGAGACATGGAGAAGGAGAGGGAAGGTGAGGGGGTGTGAGAGGCCAGAGGAGGGAGGAATATCCCGTTACTGGAGGAAGCGTGGAGGCTTGGAGGGAGCGGGGACCCCCCTGGTAGTCCCTCCTCAAACGAGAGGTTGGAATCTGAGGGCCTCTTGGACGGGGGCGGCTGCTGGGACGCTGTCTGGGACGCTGTCTGGGACGCTGTCTGGGACGACTGAGGCCTTTTTGGTGAATGAGGAGTCGGGAGAAGGCATCCTGGAAGATCCACGCCCTCCACGTCCCCGCTGTCCAACAGGGAGCGAGTGTCGGGTCTCTGGGCGGAGCAAGGCGTGGCGGAGGGCGGAGGTTGTGGTGGTGGAGGTGGAGGCGGCGCCGCCGTGGTCAGAGACTGCTGGCTGGTGCTGCTGGGGGGCGGCGTCAGATTTGGCATCATCAGGACTGGCTGCGGCGCCGTTTGGAGGAGGAGGGGCTTCAGCAGGCGTGTCATTTCCTGCAGCTCCTGACTGAGCGTGGAGACTTGTCTGGAGAGACTGTTCATCTGAGACGAGGACGGAGACAAAGAGACGGAGTCAACGTGAAGGACTTTATGGTCACATGATGCTTCTACTGTGTCTTAACGTCTCCAGGACAAAATGAAACATCTACCCTGAAACAAGCTGTAACCTTCAGAGAGTTGGTTCTCCTTTCTTTCTTTCTGGTCTTTTCCATTTTCCATTTCTGTCCTCCTTTCATTTTCTTTATTCTTTTTCTATCTTTTCTTTCTTTTCCTTTCCCTTTCACTTCTTTGCCTTTTTCTAGGTTTCCTTTTTTTGTCATTCTCTTTTTCCTTTTCCCTTTCTTTCATTTTTCTATTTTTCTTCTTCCTTCTTTTTCTTTCCTTTTCACTTTCTTACCTTCTTTCTTTCCCTTGTCTTTTCTTTCTTTCCTTTTTCCTTTTTCTTAATTCTTTCTTTCTTTTTCTGGGTTTTCTTTTTTCCCTTTCTTACCTTCTTTCTTAATTCTTTAAGAAATTCTTTATTTCTTTCAGTTTTTCCTTTTTTCCTTTCTTTCCTAATTCTTCTGGGGTTTTTAGCAGCTTTGACTCTAGCCAACCATCACTAAAACAGAAGATGTTTTGACGCTACAGGGACGTAGTTTTGGTTCGTGTCAGACCTAAAATAAATAAATAAAAACAAACGACTGGACTCTTTCAGCGTAGCAGCAGTGAGGTACATGTCTCCCTCTAGTCTCTAGTTTCTGTGTCCAGCTCCTTTTGTTGTTCTACTTTTTCCATCCAATCAGCTGTCAGGTCTAACGGTGCTTCATCTACCTGTTGGAGCAGGACGTCCCTCATAGGAGGACGGACACTTTTTCTAGTTTGTTTTATCAGATGTTTAAGTTAACTTAAAGAAAGTTTCATTTAAAACAAGTGTTAAATGTTATAAACAAGTTAAAAATACCAGCTGAGCTGTGACCATCACTACAGTATATGAGTAACTAACTAGAGGACAGAGGACAGTATGTCTCTGTACCATCTGGACGTCATCACTCACCTCCTCAGTCAGTTTAGAGACGCTCTGCTTGATCTCTGAGGTCTCTCTGATCCCTGCAGAACACACACACACACACACACACACACACACACACACACACACACACACACACACACACCAGTTAGCAGCCACCCTCCACCAGGACACCAGGTCTGTGTGTACAGTTGTGTGTATTTGTGTGTAGCTGTGTGTTACCTGGGTACGGTGAGGATGGAGCAGGTGACAGGTTTGGGGTGAACTCAAACTTCTGAGAGGCCAAGGAGCTGTTCTCTGTCTCTATACCGTCAACGAACCTGTGGAGGAAAGAAGGACTGATCAGAGAGAGAGAGAGAAGGAGAGAGAGAGAAGGAGAAGATGGATGGATGGAGAGTCGTTCTTTCTTTCTTTCTTTCTTTCTTTCATCTGTGTTCAGATTGACCTGATCGAAGCTGTGTTTAGTGTTTTCATGTAAACATTTAATTAAAAACTAAAAACCTTCATCAGCAGCTCACACCACATACAGACAGACCCCAGCTGATCCACCTGCAACTGCTGGTTGCCGTGGCAACCAGACACCTGTCTGTGCTTCCTGAAGCCCTGAAAGTTTATTCTTTCTCTCTGATGATTGGTTGATTTCAGGGGTCAATGGGGTCATTTTGTCTCAACGCTTTAAAGAGTTAATACCTGTTAACGTCTTTCTTTCTTTTTTCTTTTTCTTTCTGTCGTTACTTCTATTACCTTTTCTCTCTGTTTATTTTCTCATTTTCTTTATTTTTCTTTGAATTTTTCTTTATTTCTCACTTTCTTATTCATTCTTTTCTGTCTTTTCTTGTTCTCTCTCATCTATTCATTCTAGTTTTTCTTTGTCTTTCTTTTTCTCTTTTCTGTCTTTTCTATCCATCTGATTCTCTTTTTCATTTTCTTATTTCTTAATTTCCTTTTCCTTGTTTTCTCACTCCTTTTCTGACTTTTCTTTCTGAATTCTTTCCTTCTTTCTTTCTCCCTTTTATTTCTTTCGTTCTTCCTTTTTCTTATTTCTTAATTCTTTCTTTTTCCTTTTTTCTTACTCCTGACCTTTCTTTCCTCTTTTTCTTTCCTACATTCTTTCTCCCTTTTTCTTTCTTTATTTGTCCTTCTTTTTTCTTTTCCCTTTCTTTCCCTGTTTTTCTTTCTTCCTTCTTCCTCTGGGTTTTGGGCAACATTGACTCTTTTTTCTTTCTTTCTTTCTAACCAGTTCTAATTTCTTATCATTGTTGTGATCATCATTATAATTAATCTGATTACTGCCTCGTGTTTGTGCTTCACCTGGGGCTGAGTTCGGGGGGCGCTCCACAGAAGCTGACCACGGGGATCTGCAGGGTGGCGGGACGCGAGTGCTCGGAGGGGGCCCTGAACGGCCTCGGCGCCAGGAGAGGGGAGCGCAGGGGCGAGTTGAGGCCCCGGCTGAGATGCAGCGGGGAGCGGGGGGCCCGGGACACGGAGTGCCCCTCTTCGTCGCCCTCCTCGTCCTCACGGATGGACGGCAGCTTCTTCACCAAACCACCGTTACTCTCCCAGTCGACCTGAGAGAAGAGAAGAAGATGATGATGATGATGATGATGATGATGGAAGGAACAGAATGAGTGTAGTTACATGGTTGAACCAGTAGGTGTCAGACAAACACAAGAGTTTATACTGTGAGATATAAACATTGGTTTTTATCTTTTAATATAGATAAGAAAACATCTTTACATGAGCCCTAAATAAATGTAGATTCAGATTTAATATTAGTTTCACACAATTCAAGAAGAATTGATACCTGTTAAAATCTAATATATAAATAAATATTGGTTAAATTATGAAATGTTTTCTTTCTTTTAACTTTTATTTTTCTTCTCTTTCCGTTTCTTTATATTTTGTTCATTTTATTTTTTAAATGTATTTTGTTATTAATATGTAGAGACCTTGGTATTTTATCATTTTTTTTTTTAGTAGTATTTTATAATTTACTTTCTGTTTTAACTTTTAACATGTAATTAAATCAGCATTTTGTGGCGTTATTGTTTAATTTATCAGTTATTTCTTAGATTAGTCAATAAATATTATTTTTTTAAACTAATGTTTTGATTATTTTCTAAGTCGTCAATTTAATCCTTTGCTTAAAGGGGAACTCCGGCGCAAAATGAACCTGGGGTTAATAACACATGTGTACCGAGTTCGACCGTTCTCTGGTATTTGTTTTCATGCATTTGTTTTGTTAGTCAAATGTGACCAGTTTTCTTGCAAACCGCTATTTAGCGTATAACGCTAGCCTTCGGGGCATACCTACACATAAAAAGAAATCGCTATTTCTATACCACTAACAAGGCTCACAATATCACCACACTTACACGGTAGCATAACCAGGGTCTCTACATGTAAACCGAAGCATTGAGAACTTTGCAAGTATACAGGCAGTTTATTAAAAAAGGAATACAGTACTGTTCGTGTCTGGCTCGCTTATCCAGGCGGGCGCCATCTTGGGGAAACTGAACTCTCTTCGTTCAGTGCTCTCAGTGCTTTCTTCCGGCAACAGACAGTTCAGTTTCCCCAAGATGGCGCCCGCTTGGATATGCGAGCCGGACGCGAACGGTACTGTATTCCTTTTTTAATAAACTGCCTGTATACTTGCAAAGTTCTCAATGCTTCGGTTTACATGTAGAGACCCTAGTTATGCTACCGTGTAAGTGTGGTGATATTGTGAGCCTTGTTAGTGGTATAGAAATAGCGATTTCTTTTTATGTGTCGGTGTGCCCCGAAGGCTAGCGTTATACGCTAAATAGCGGTTTGCAAGAAAACTGGTCTCATTTGACTAACAAAACAAATACATGAAAACAAATACCAGAGAACGGTCGAACTCGGTACACATGTGTTATTAACCCCAGGTTCATTTTGCGCCGGAGTTCCCCTTTAAACTGAAGCTCCTCTAATAAACCTTTCATCAAACATTATCGTGACATATTTGAGCCTGATATTTATTAATGAAGACGACATTTTAAACTTTCACCTGATTGTACAAGTCCAAAGTTCTGATTTATTCATTGTAATTAGGAAAGATGATTAATTTTTTAATTAGCATGCACAGGGATGAGTGTGATTAAAGTGTAATGGTGTCTTATCCAGTAGAAGGTCACCATTAACATTAACCTAACAAGGAGAACACCCACAGGACACCACATAGAAATACACTAGAACCTTGATGCTGAGTCTCTCCGCTGAGAACTGATTCTGCTCCAGCAAAGATCTGTCGGGCCAATCAGATCGTTTGGGGGCGGGGCTTAATGTGGTGATGGACAGGAAGAGGAGCAGTAGTCATACGCGACAAGTGTTTTTTGTGTAGTAGTTGAAACCATAGACTGAAAAAAAAAAAATGGACAACACTTCCTCCCATTGGTCAAACAGAGTGCTTGTCAATGGCAACTGTCAATCATCATGATGTCACATCCTGTTTTCACAGCGTCAAACAACTATAACGAAACTCCTCAATAAAACTGATTTTTGAACAAACATCAACATATTAACTACAAATAAAATGACAAACAATCCTTGAAAAAAAAATATATATTTTAGTGTTTTAGTTTGACCCAAGCCCCGCCCACTAACATGGAGGAGGCGGGGCTTATATGACCTATACTGCAGCCAGCCACCAGGGGGAGCTCTACTTGCTTTAGCTTCACCTTTGAGGAGCTGTCATGGCGTTACAATAAGTGTCTTCAAAAAGTGGTCCCTGCTAAACACGTTAGAAGATGAGGAAACAGAAGAAGCTCAACGTAATTAGATGAACAACTAATTATTTAATTTGATTTTGAGTTAAATATTTGTTGCAGTAACAAGCCGGTCATGCTACATTTAATACAGACTACTGTGTTTGAGTTTTCCTCATCACCCCCCTCCATCAGTCATGTCCCTGCTTATCCAGTGAATAATTTAGTCCGTCCTTCAGTGCTGATGCTGAAAACTTTCAGAAAAACTACAAACAGGAACCAGACAAGGATTAAGAAAGAAAAAATGCTGTTTGTTCTGCTTTAAAAACAAATCTATGACTAAATATTAGCCATGAGGGGTTTAATCAGTGTTTGGGTTTAAGAGTGATTTAAGGTTAACAGGCAGCAGGGCCGTTGCCACTTTATTAGATACACCAGTGAATCAATTTCAATTCAGTTAATCCAGAGAGAGTTTAATTTGGAAACTATTTTACTTGAAAGAGTTCTGAACACAAAACTATTGTTGTTATTGGTTCCAGAGTTTTACTAGAATTTAATTTTACCTTTATATGTTCACATTTACAATCTTTAGCTTATGTCTGTGGTTTTTGTTGTACTAAATAAATTATTTACATATTTAAGGAACGTTTTTTTTGCACGAACCACTACCTCACCATCTTATACTTTTGTTTTTAAAGTTTTTATCAATTATTTATTTGTAAAGTTTTTTCCACCACCACAGTGTATATTCAGAATGTCTTTATATTTCTAGTTTTTCTCTATATATTTTTCAGAGTATTGTTATTTTCTTTTATATATTTTTAAAATTTGTATTTGTGTTTTGGTAAATTCCCCTGTTGAAGTCATTATTGTTTTTTTATATATATTTTTGCCTAATCTGCGCTACTCTGACAAGGTAATTTACCATATGTGGGATTAATAAACACATCTTGTGTCTTATTTCAATTTGAATTTGAGTTTTTTTTGTGTGTGTGTATTCTGGGCCCAATATGTCATGAGGTAGATTATAGTGAAACAAATAATTATCAGATCATGTAGGTGAAGTTGTGCTGAACCATAAGACACCTAACATGGATATGGTAAACATTTTCTTTTATATATGTGGTTTATGAAGGTAAAATTATTATATATATAATAAAGTGACCAGTATATTAATTATCTAACGTGATGAGTACAGTTATCTGACCTCTATGACATGTGCATTCACTGGTGTACCTAATGTTTGGGCCAGCAAAACGATTCATTCATCTTTTCTGGTATAAATATATGTTCTGTCTGTTCCTGCTGCTCCTTCACATAACACATATATGGGTGTTGTTATATACATATATATATATATATTTCTATCTCTATATGTAGGAGTGCAGCTCGTCCTCTCTCTGCTTCTAAACAATAACATCACTGTGTCTCTAACGTGGAGCGACTGGTGCAGTGAGTAATGAATGTATTTCATATCTCATCATGCAGACAAGACAACGCCCCTCTGCATCTTCTTCTCCCATCTTAATCAAGCCTCTCTCTCTCTCTCTCTCCTCCCTCTCCCCCTCCATCTCCATCCCTGCCTGCTCAGCATTCTCTCTCTTCCTCCCCCAGTGTCCCCCTCCAAGCCGCCGTCTCCCCCCCTCCTCCAGTGATGTATTTTTAGCCGTCTTGTTTCTAATCTTAGCTCTGGGCTCTGGAGGAGAACCGGGGAGCGAGGCTCCGGGACGCGGGGGTGTGACAAGTGTGCGCTCGCCACGTGTTGGCGTGTGCTCGGCTGCGTGTGTGCTCGCGCTCCGAGGTTTTGCATCATGCATGTGAAGGAATACGACCGCAGGCATGAGGCTGTATGTGAGATGTGTTTGTTTGCAAAGATGTGCTGAAGAACGGAGCTGGATATCTCTACAGACCACCTGAATTAATTTGATTCTGTTTTACGAGCAGGGACGTCCCATCAGGTTTTATTACCCCACCATCTTTTAATCTTCAGTATCAGCTGATTTTTGTCCTGATCTGATCTTGAATGTCCTAAACTTCCTCCCCCTTAATTCTCTTCCTTGTATTTTGCGAGACGTGACTGGATTTAGTCCAAGAAATAGACACACACTTTATGAAGAGAGATACTGGAATTCAAGATTGATTCTTAATCCATAGGGTTTAATATGACGTCTGTCCACCCTTTGCAGTTAGAACAGTTTCAACTCTTCTCTGAAGGCTTTCCTCAAGGTTTAGGAGTGTGTTTATGGGAATGTTTGACCGTTCTTCCAGAAGCTCATTAGTGAGGTCAGACACTGATGTTGGACTAGAAGGCCTGGCTCTCAGTCTTCACTCTAATTCATCCTAAAGGTGTTCTATCAGGTTGAGGTCAGGACTCTGTGCAGGCCAGTCAAGTTCTTCCTCACCAAACTCTCTCATCCATGTCTTTATGGACCTTGTCATGTTGGAACAGGAAGGGGCCATCTCCAAACTGTTCCCACAAAGTTGGGAGCATGGAATTGTCCAGAATCTCTTGGTCTGCTGAAGCATTCAGAGTTCCTTTCACTGGAACTAAGGGGCAAAGCCCAGCTCCTGAAAAACAACCCCACACCATCAGATTACCAGATGGAGAAGCGTGATTCATCCCTCCAGAGAACACGTCTCCACTGCTCTAGACTCCAGTGGTGGCTGCTTTACACCACTGCATCCAACGCTTTGCATTGCACTTGGTGATGTACGGCTTGAATGCAGCTGCTCGGCCATGGAAACCCATTCCATGAAGCTCTCTACTGTTCTGGAGCTGATCTGAAGGAAACATGAAGTTTGGAGGTCTGTAGAGATTGACTCTGTAGAAAGTTGGCGACCTCTGAGAACTATGAACCTCAGCATCCTCTGACCCTGCTCTGTCATTTTACGTGGCCTGACACTTCGTGGCTGAGTTGCTGTCGTTCACAAATGTTTGTAGAAGCATTCTGCATGCCTAGGTGCTGGATTTATACACCTGTGGACATGGAAGTGATTGGAACACCTGAATTTATCTATACTTTTGGCGATACAGAGATACCACAGATCTCTGGCACCAATGGCAGCATTAGTTTGGAGAAAATCTCTCTCATAATTCAGCAAAATAACAATTTCTAATGAGAGGATGCAATAAATATTCTGTATTTAAAAAACATTCAATCAGAGGATTTTATCAGATCAAGATAACTAACTCTATCTTCATGGGCTTTAACATCTTCTCTTGTTTTTGCTTCATGCTTATTTAGTAGCTCAGTGTTGCTACGTGGTTAGCATGCTCTTAACACAGTCTCTGCTGCTCGATGTTCAGCTCCCGTTTTATTTTCAACTCTTTTCCTTGTTCTTGTCCTCGTGTTGTTATTTTTGTCGTTCCACCTTGTTCCTGGCGCAGATTGAATAACGCAGGTACAAATCTCACGGTAACATCCCTCTCTTTCCAGGCAGCACAGCTCAGCTCAGCTCAGCCTGTCAACTGGTTGGTCATGCACGCTGCATCTCTTTGGCCCGTGGCTGTGGAGGTCATGACAGTATCGTGTGCGCAGCCTGTGAAGCAGCACTGGAAGTAGAAGCAACACTTCCTCCTCTTTTTCCTCCTTTCTGATTCCTGGAATAGCTCCCATACAATCATCCGTTCTTGTGTTTTTTATCGAGTCTACTACACCTGTCTGTCTCTTCTCGTTGCTGTCGACATCATCATTCATCCTCGGAGATTGCCTCTTGAAGTATTTGTTTACTGAGAGCGAGGCAGGGTGCTAGATCTCTGCAGGCGTTTCTCTCTGTCTTCCTGCAGTCTTTTCTTTCATACATATGCAAACACACTCTCCTGGGCTGCTGGTACCAGAACGGTTTTATTTTATTTATTTATTGTTTTGCATCGATAACCAAGGGTGAACATCTGCAGCCTCGGCGTAATATATGGGCAGCAGCATCTAGAGTCGTGCATCCTCTAAATGTGACTACACATTTGCACCCCGCTCACACTCTGCAGTAAGTGTGCTGCGCCCTGGAGAAACAAACGGCACTGCAGTGGAAGAGAAGAAAATGAGATTGCCAAATTCCCCTCCACCACCACCGCCGCCTCCTCCTCCTCCTGCTCCTCCTCCTCCTCCTCCGTCTTCTCCTCGACTGGCTGAGCTATTTATATCGAGCAGGATCCAATCTTAGCAGCAGCTGCTGGGGGACAGCCAGTCAAGGAGAACCCGTGCTTCCCCCCCTGCTCTATTTTTAGCAGCAGGACAGCTTCAAACAGCAGCACTGAGCTATTCTTGTCCCTGCGCTGCACCAAGCAAAACGTGCAGCCTGTGTTCAGCGTGGCGGTGGTTAAAGGCTGCGTGCACAGATCTGTGTCCGTTCTAGTGTATTAGTGGAGAGGTCATGTTTAGCTTTTATCAATGAGACCTCAGTTAAAGACTAAACATTAGCTCCAGGTGAAGGTTTCATATTTGATTTACTCTGTTAAGGATCCACAGAGCCTGGAGTAGAGTTCTTATCAGAATACCTGCATCAAATGGATCAGATCAGGCCTATCAGAGACATTTTAAAGTAATTCAACAGTGAGCAGACAACGTGTATGACTACTGTTCTGTCCATCACCACATAAAGCCCCGCCTCCAAACGATCCGATTGGCTCTGCAGATCTTTGCAGGAGCACAATCAGCAAATAAAAAAAAAGAAAAATGTGGTCGGAGAAAGTTTCTCTGGCTTCCAGACGAGCATCAGTGACTGAATAATAATTTAGATGTCTCGTTTCGGATGATTCCTTTAAACTCCATCACCTTTACTCACAGCAGACCTTTAACAAACCACCATTAGTTGGAGAGTTTGTTTAAAGTCTGTTGCGACTGAAGGCAGCAGCTTAACCAGTTTACTTTAGGCAGAGAAATGTTGTTTTTCGACCTTCAGTGAACAAACTGAATCATTTTTTAATTGTGCTCCAGAAGACAAGAAAGGAGCCGAGTGGAAAGATAGTCGTGACGCCTCACGGCTCTTAAGATGAGCTGGAAAGTCAATCTGCTGTTTGACGCAGCATTGTATTTTTGTATTTGACGTCTGCTTTAATCTTTTAGTTTGGCCCATGCCCCATTCTCTAACATGGAGGGGGCGGAGCTTATATGACACGTACTGCAGTCTCCAGCCACCAGGGGGAGCGCCACATGCTTTAGCTTCAACTTTAGAGGAGCTGTCATGCGTCAACTTTTTAAAATGGCAGAAACCAAATGGTGACAACTTTTAAACAAAATGGAAAGCAGTGCTAAAATGCTAGTCATTAGCATCGCTACTAGCATCTGCGCTCGAGTTTCTGTTCTGGATGTGACTTCCCACCAACTATCAGACTAAATTCACTACAGTTTTAATGAACTCTGTCGTATTACTAGATTCTTGTTGGAGATTTTTCACCAAACATTTTGACGTATCGACGTATTTACGCATCAACAATGACGTCGCCTCATTAGCTCTAAGTCTAAACGTTGTCTAACATAGAAGCAAACAGAACAACTTCATTCGTAACTCATTCACGGCTTTACTCACGTCGGCCCCGTGGCCCTCCCGCAGGTTGTAGGTGAGATCGTGTTGTATCTCGCTGATAAACTTCTGGGCGTACTCGGGGTAGAGTCGCAGGACCTCGCGGAGGCCCTTGAGGCTGATGTACTGCAGGTCGCAGTAGGTCAGGGCCTTGACGTTGGCGTTGGTCTTGATCACCTGCTCCTTCGTCAGGGAGTCCGAGCCAATCAGATCTCCTTTACCTTTAACAAAAAAACAAACAGTGAGACTCAGTTTTCTTTCTGAAGCAGAAGGTTTTTAACTGAGAGAACAGGATCAGACTTAAAGGTCGAAGGTTAAACCTGTGAAGTTATTTCGGAAGCGTCGCGTTGGAGCATGTGTTTGTTTAAAGCTCCTGGAAACTCGTTTGACTTGAAAAAGACACACTTCCCACGTAAAGCGGCGCTGAGTGGCGTTAGTGCATTCCTTCTGAATGTCAAAGTTATTTGTAGTTCCATTATTGTGAGGAATAAAGCACATGTAATGGGTATTGTGCTGATTTTGTACGTCAAGATGACTATTCACAGCGACAGCTCCCCGGCTTTAAAAACAGTCACATATCATCAGTTTGCTTTATTCCAGACCTCTAAAGTGCCACCCACCATTTTATTTTTATTTTTTTAATCCAGTGATTCAAAAAGGGTTTGGGTCTGGTGCTCGTTTCATAAGTTGGAAAAACAACAAGTTTCATGTCAGAGCTTTGGAAAAATATTAGTGCTAATTATTAAAACAGTTATACAGTTTCTTCAAATAATAATAAATTACAGCTATAATGACCCAAAAGTTCATATATTTTTAAAATTGAAACCTAAACCTTATCAAATATTGTTGTATCAATAAAAATTAAAATTAAAATAAAGACTGTTGGGACTCTTTGGGTTTCCTTGAAGACGTTTCATCCCAGCAGCTTCTTCATCTCTAACCTTGGGTTTAAATAGGAACATCTATTTGTTTTCCTTCTCCAATGAATGATCCATCATTGACCTTCAGGAAACATCTTCACAAAACTCTACAAGTCCAGTTGCTCTTGTTTCAGATTATTATTTTTTGGATTGGTCTTCCAGCTAATAGTAGATTATAGCATGACCTTGATGACGGAAAACTTTCACAGACACGTTGACGTGTTGTTAGATCCCAAACACACAACAGATATGAACACTTTCTGGCAGCAATGTTGTTTGGGTTAACTGAGACACGTAAAAACTATTTCTAATTGGCTATGACACTATGGTGGCCCATTGCAATCTATGCCTCTGTATTAATGGTAAACACAGCCTACAATGAACAGATGACGTCATTAGTTTTTGAAAAGACTACTATCTTATGCTAAGATTTATTGCTTCCACCTGACAAAATCTGACACCAAAAATCCAATGTTTGCTCAGTTTATAACGGCAAAAGTGGCATCTTTTAATATGGGTAAAGAAGATGTTATGGTTTTTTAACAACAAATGAACTGACTGAGACAGCCAGGTTATTTATTTTACACACTGGAAAGAGGAAGAGGCGATCCAGTGGAGAGAAGTCGAGGCTGCAGCTGCATAACGAAACACCAAGACCAAACAAAACCTAATGGCTCTAATCTTCTCTTTAATATATATTTAAAAAGTTTTGTAAACTTACTACGTTTCCAACAGTGGCTGACTCAGACAGTGAAGTTATTTACTTAACATAACAGAAAGAGGAAGAAGTAATCCAGTGGAGAGAAGTGGAGGCTGCAGCTGCATCTACAAACAGAGCAGTTAATGACAAACAAAGACTAGCGGCGAGTTTTTATCTTTAAAATGTTTCTTGTGAAACATCCAAGTGTGTTACTAGATTGTTAGAGTATCTCTTTAATCAGTTCTCAATCACAGTAAGAGACCGTTTTGTTTTTCTACACTGCTGCAGGATCAATGCAGATACTTATTTCTCAGAATAATTTACAACCCCCGTGCATGATTTCTTTGGAGGTAATCACAAATATTTATTTATTTTTTTAAAACTCTTTGCAATTACAAGAGGTTTATCGACGGATGAAAAAGCGGAGGAGCTGCCTGGTGACATTAGACAATATAAATAAACAACAAAACAACAAAAAAAAGGAAGAAGTGCTCAGGTTACTACTCTAACGTCTTTATTCTTCTTGAGTGTGATGTCAGAACGAAAATGTAAAACCTATAATAGTCTATAAGGAGAAACACTAATTTACAAGACAGTCAAAGGCCTCTGCAGCGTTAGGGAAACAAAGACGGCTCTGGGCTGCACAGCCGCTGAGAGAAGAGAAGAAAAAAAGATGGGGGCTGGAGAAAGAATGAGCCGAGAGGGAACAGAGGCAAGAAGATGGAGGGAGGCGGGGCGGGATGGGTTAGAGGCGAGAGGGGACCTAAAATGGGTGACGGAGTGTGGAGGTGGACTGGAAAAGAGGGAGGGTGAAAGGACAAAAGAAACAAGGGAGAGAGAGAGAGAGAAGGGTGAGGGAGAGGGAAGGAAGGGGAGAGGATGCCAGGAGTTACTGGATGTAAACCACCTCCACATCCTGCTGTCGCTGCACCAGCCAACACCCTCGTCTTCCTCACCCCGCCCCATATGTGATGGGATTTAATTTGACATGATGAACCCTTCACATGCTCCGTCTGTCTCCCTCATCGTCTTTCTTTCTCCACTTCTCTTTTTTTTTTCCCACCACCACCTCGCCCACAGTTCAGCTCCAGCCTGTCTTTGTCACGGAGACGATGGGTGGCAGCGCCGGGGAAAAAGCTGCTGCTCGTAATCACAGCCAAATGTTAAAGTGAGCAGGTGATGAGCACTTGAAAGTGACATTTAAGTTTGTGTAGCTGTCTAGACTTCAGAGTGTATCTGGAAAAAAAAAGAGACTAGAGGCCGGGAAACGACAAGCTCGAGAAAAGACGTTCATTTCATCACTGTCATTGATTGTAAGCCGGTTCGTTTCTCTCTGGCATTTCTTTTGTTCCTCACACCGTGATTCAGACATCGTTAGTCTTATTTTAAAGTGGGATGATAACTCAGTGGCTCTGCTGCTCCTGTATGACACTAGGCCTTCTACAGGTCTTAGGACCACGATAAACACAGCTGACAGCCAGAACAGCCGGAGCTAACTGATCGTCATAATCATACACAGGAGGAGCAAACGATGAAGGCTTTTCTTGTTTTTAATCTAAATTGTTTTTAATTTAAATCCTCAAATATTTCCACAACAACATGATTATCTAGAATTAAAAAAAAAATTTAGACCAGCTGATCACCATGTTTCAGGAGAGGTCAGCTCTTCCTAGCCTTCCAGCCGCTCAGATAATTTTAGCTCTTCTTATCTTCCTAGCTTCCCAGCTAATAGTAGCTCCTCCTAGCCTCACAGCTAATTGTTGCTCTTCCTAGCTTACAAGCCTTCCAGCTAACTGAGCACTTTCCAGCTTCCTAGCCTTGGTAATATTAGCTCTTCGTAGCCTCCCACCCAATAGTAGCTCTTCCTAGCTTTCTAGCATCGCTATACTAGCTCTTCCTGGCCTCCTAGCTAATAATAGCTCTTCCTAGCCTTCCAGCTAATCTTCTTAGCTTTCCTAATCTCACTAATAGTAGCGCTTCCTAGCCCCCCAACTAATAGTAGCTCTTCTTAGCTTCCTCGCCTCGGTAACAGCAGCTCTTCCTAGCTTCCCAGCCTTCCAGCTAATAGTAGCTCTTCCTAGCGTCCTAGCATCGCTAATAGTAGCTCTTCCTAGCCTCCTAGCTAATAATAGTTCTTCCTAGCCTTCAGGCTAATAGTAGCTCTTCCTATTTTCCTAGCCTCAGTAACAGTAGCTCTTCCTAGCTTCCTAGCCTCAGTAACAGTAGCTCTTTCTAATTCCTAGCCTCCCAACTAATAGTAGCTCTTCTTAGCTTCCTAGCCTCCCAGCTAACAGTAGCTCTCCCTAGCTTCCTAGCCTCCCAGCTAATAGTAGCTCTTCCTAGATTAGTCGACGTGTGATCCAAAAAACCCGACAGAAGCTCCAACTCTGAGAGCATCACCGGGGCTGAAAGCTGAATGGATTTAAAAAGTATGATGACAGAGAAGAGCTGGACGCAACGTAAATATTTCTAAATCAGTCGAATCGGAATCCAATTGACCAGCCCCACTGTCCGGGACCTTTACGCGGACACCAAACCTCCTTTTCTCATCCAGTCCTGCTGCATAATTAAGTATCTTGCCCTGGCGGGGGGTGTTAATGAAATAAAAGGTCAATGTTTTTATAAGTGTCACATGCTGTTAGTTCAGCGTTAAGTAATTCCACCGATTTCGTGCGATGGTCAAAGTAAAGGTCGATTTAAGAGCAAATTGACAGGTTACATCACAGTCCCTGCGCCGGCCCGGTGCTTTAAATGAAATTATGAAGACATTAGTCTCGGTGTCGATGGAGCCAACAGGTGTCTGCATCGTCTAGGCAGCGTAAAATCGTTCTCGTTGAGCAGAGATACATTCAGCATGCAGCCAGTGGCCGTGTGCAAACTACAAAAAAGAGCAGCAGCAGCTATTAGCAACAAAGCAAAGCAAACTAAATATCAATTGGTGTAAATAATCAATTTTAGTCTTTAAATGAGGACTAAAACTAAAGGAGTAAAGGACGGTGCTACCTCTGCAGGGGTAAAAGGTTTGATAGAGCTATTGACGCTAATGTGTGTGCTTCGTATACTGTGGATATTACATGCACGGTTGCACTTAAGCACTCGAGATGTTTGGAGGGTAAACGGCGAATGTCAGATTAGTCTTTTTATTGTCACCACGGGCACAGAGTAATTCCTGGAGGACGGGCGTCGTCTCAGGTTCTGGGTAAAGGCCACGTGGAGGGCTTTCAGGGCTCGTTCCACCCTTCAGCATAAATAATCACGCCGCTTTAATAATGTAAAATCTATCCATTATTAATACCAGCACGGCGCCCCGTACCGCGCTGATGTGTGCGTCACGATCAGGATCAAAATGTGGGCCGGACGCTTGGCATTTCAAGACAAATCCACCTCGTTCCACACACACAGGTACGCGGCATTAATTCAATCCACCTTGACCTTTTGATAAACTTGACCGCTGAGACGTGCACACAAAGCCTTCTTCTTCTTCTTCTTCATCATCATCGTTGCGTCCCTCGTCCATCACATTTGTCTACTACACATTCACACAAACACGCCAGATTAGAGCTGCAAAATCTTTGGAGCGCAACCCGGAGGAAATTAGATTTCAGCCTGAGAGACGACCAAAGGTTTCGTCGCAGGTGTTGACCACAAAAAGTGTGAGGATGTTCACCCCTTAAACGTTGGTTAATTCAGAATTATTAAATTTGTTTCTCTGAAACGATGTAGATTAGCTTCGGATGTTTAAACTCCATGCACCAAACGGTTCCAAACATTTAAGAGTAGTAGCACTGGGGCATTTTAAAGCATTTTGGCATCAACAGGAAGTTAAATTAAGTTATTTTCTAGTAATCCAATCACAAGTGTCCATCTTAAAGTCCAGGTGTGAACCATAGACTGTATAAATATGGACGGCAGAACTGCTCCTCTAAAGTGAAGCCAAAGCAAGTAGAGCTCCCCCTGGTGTCTGGCTGCAGTATAGGTCATAAGCTCCACCCCCTCCATGTTAGTGGGTGGGACTTGGGCCAAACTAAAACACTAAAATACACATCAAATAATTTATTTTCAAGGATGGTTTCTGTCATTTTTGGTAGTTAATATAATGTTGATGCATGTTTTTGGATAAGTTTCGTTTCGTTCGTTATTTGACGCTATAGAAACAGGATGTGACATAATGGCGACTACCAGTTGCCATGCCAACCGCTCCTTGAAACATTCCGGTGGGACCATGAGTGTTGTAAAAAAGAAATAAAATACGTACAACGTATAATCCAACATTTCCTTGTAACAGGTGGAGGTAGAGCAGAGCGTAGTGTTAATTAGACGAAAACGCGAATGAGCCTGGAGGAAATGTGGGCGGGGCATCGATATCGTGGCTCCACCCTCAGACCGTACTGATCAGACTTTGGATCCAAACTCGCAAGATGCCGCCGCCCGTATCCCCGGGAACATAGCGTTATTTTGGCCAGTGACATGAAGTGGAGACGTGTAGTCCATGTTTATGTACAGTCTATGGTGTGAACACTGATCTGGTGTCAGTCCACATGTGGAGGTGGTCTGGGACACATGTGACCTCCTTCCTTTGGTAGTGTGAACACACAATGAGTCCTGGGTCACATTAAAGACCACCTACTCAACAGGGCTGATCTGTGGAAGAGGAGTTTAACTCATTCATTCAACCACTAGTAGAAATGATCACATGAATAAATATAAATAAATATTAATGCTTTTTCCCCCAGTAAGAGACTGCTAGAACCTCCACCTGCTAGGAAACGAAGACGCATCTTAAAGCTGCACATTAAAGCAGCGTTAACGTTGATATACGTTGGATGCACCAGCCTCATCCTTTAATGATTCACACACATCTGCAGCTCAGACAATAAACAGGAGCGTGCAACCGCAACTACAAACATCCTCATACGTCCCTTCATCCACTCTATACTCCGCCGTATGTGAGGTCTGATAGGAGGACATCCAACGTGTCTCCTCGCAGCAGCAGAGGAGAATCGTTCGGTATAGCTCGAAGGATCAACACCGCGGGACGCCGTGGCTTTCCCTCCGTTTCTTTATCAGCTCCCTGTCAGCCCTGCCTCCCCTGTTGTTTCAACTGTAAAACTGTACTTCCTCCTTCCACCTTCCTCCTTCCTCCTCCTCATCAAACCTCATTTCCATTAAAAATCCAGATCAAGTTGCTCTGCAGGTCTGATTTAACTGTAATCACTGAACTGAGATGATCACTCTCTCTCTCTCTTTCTCTCTTTCTTTAATTTTCTCCAGAACTCAAACACATTCTGCAGCCTCTTCAGATTAATAGCCCTCGCCGTCATTAACCATGCAACGCAGCGTCCCGCCGATTCCCGATCATCGCGCCGAGTCTCGGTTTTGACGGGTAATTGTCTTCGTTCAGCTCTGTCTCACCAAATTCATGCATAATTGCCGTCAAATAATAGACCCTTCCCTATTACATTTTAGTCCAATTATGCAGCCAGCGTGTCATCGAAGCAAACTGCTCGCCATCTGAAAGCTCCGCGTTTGCTCCTTTCTTTAATTTGCAAACAGGATCTGCTTTTCTTTCTGCTGGAGAGAATGTGAACAAGGATTATCATGACACACCTCGAATGAAGTCTGTCGTTACTTCAGGTTCTTCACCTGAGACTGATTCCAGGTACCAGGAACTCGTAGCTCTGGGAAATCAATGAACTCAAAAGGTATTTTCTAAAAACTCCTAAGGCAAATTAGTCTCCAAAATATTATTTCTGCTCAACTCCAGTCCCGACGGTGGCAATTATGCACTATAAAACTAAATGAACGCCATATAAAACAGTGACACTGCAAAAACAGTAAATACGGAGGAGATTGAAACAGGTCTGCAGACGTGATCACTGAGACAACGCTTGAAAAGAAAGAAGCAGGGAAGCAAAAAAGCAAAACGTCTGAAAAATGAGACAAAGGATTTTACGTGGGGTTGCTCCGCCCACAAAGTTCTACCACCCCGTTCAGGGACTTAAGTGAACTTCATTTCCGACCTAGTCCCCCACCACGGTGGAAACGCAACCTCTAAAGTTCCTGGAGTCAAAAACGCAACTGAACGCACAAATTTAAAACTTTCACATGCTATTCTCAATTCATATTTGATTCAATTCAATATCAACTTAGAGATATTTAAGTTTTGAAACAGTTTTGATTAAATTAATGTCATCGTTTCCAGAGGTTTGTGGTATTTCTACTGTATCTCCTGGTTTGGTGTCGGTGTAAGCTGCTGATTCACAAGGTCAATTCAATTATTTCTGTTTTGGAACAAACAGTTCCAGAGATTTGTGGCATCTCCTCCATCTTTTCCATCTAGTTTCTCATCTTTCACGCGTCTTTGCTTTTGTGCAGCTCTTCTCTGTCTTCATTCTTTTTAAATCCAGTCATCTTTCAGGCCTGACGGTCTCAGAGCTGGAGCTTCTGTCGTGTTTTGGATCTCCAGGAAATGTCATGTATATCTAAAAAAACTAAACCTAAAGACGAAGGCTCCATCCACAACACGTAAACAACCACGAACCGTCGTCATACTCTTTGACTCACCCAGGATAGCCAGCACAGTGTTGTCCTTCAGGACCTCCATGGACCCCGAGCAGACGAAGTAGATGGCCTGCAGGGCGTCTCCCTGCCGGATGAGGAACTCCCCCGGGGCGCAGAAGGAGGTCTTGATGATGAGGGACAGCGAGCGGAGGCAGCCCCTGCTGGCCGACTCGAACAGAGGCAGCTGGAGCAGCTCCTTGTTCAGGTGCATGGCGATGTCGGCCCTCAGCTCGTCAGGGAAGTCCTTCAGGAGCTGTGGAGGGAGAGGAGGTTCAGACTGTTCTTTCTGAAGAGCTGTGTGGGCTGCCTCAACTTTAGCAGCCTTAATTAAGTGAAGGCAGTAATTATTTGGCTGCTCTCACCTCACTGACGTCTATCCCGTTGTTGACGGACCACGTGGTCTGGAAACACTCCAGCATACGTTGCTCCAGGGCCTTGGGCAGCCGGTGGACCCTGATGAAGTCCTTCAGGTCCTTGGTACGAGTGTGGTAGAGGGAGCGGCGCGAGTACATCCTCTGGATGATGGCCGTCACGTTACCAAACACCACGGCATGCATGAGTGCTGCAGACAGAGGACACACACAGATCAGCCACAACATTATGACCACCGACAGGAGAAGCGAATAACATTCAAACCATCTTGTGACAGTTCAGTGTTCTGATGGGAAACTTCTGGACCTGGCATTCATTGGTGTGGATGTTACTTAGACATGTAGCACCCACCTAGACCAGACCAGGCACCCCCACCCCATAGCAATGACACTCCTTGATGGCAGCAGCCATCCCCAGCAGGATGCAGTCTGACACAGACACACACACAAAAACACTTTAGGAACAACTAAAAAAAAACATGAAGAACAGCACTAGGTGTTGACCTGGCCTCCAAATTCACTAGATCCCAAACTGATCAAGTATCTGTGGGACGATCCACAGAGGCCCCTCCCCACAAAGGCCCCCCACTAACAACAGGACACCCTCAGAAGGCAGAACAGCTTCCATCTAAGTGAAGACTTGGTTGAATCGTCTCCAAGAATCTCTACACGTCCAGTCTCCTTAGTTTCAGTTTTCTTTTTTTAGATGTGTGTTAGAATGACACAGATTTAATTACAGTTGTTTGATGGGTTTCTACCTATAAGACCCCCCCAGGAACATCCTATAATGCTTCGGCCCAGCAGGACGTCTTTATGAGCCCCATGAAGTCAAAAGGCGAAGGGCTTAAAGCGACTTAGCTGCTCTAAAACCACGGAGGATTACTGCTCCTCTAAAAGGCAGAGAGACGCTGCAGAGAAATAAAACACATTATTATTCTAAACCCACCAAAACACGGCTCTAATCCCGGTATGAGCAACGGTTCTCTGCGTGGTACTAATATTTACTCTACAGTCACAAGTTTGAGACCTGGATCCATCTATTCTTGTTTTTATTTCCTGACTGCAGCGGTTTTTAAACGTGATAAGCTGCTGAGACGGCGATCAGACCAGAGGACACGTCCTCAGTCCACTGACACCCAGACTAATGACTTCATTTTAGGATGATAGAGCGTCCCACCTCTCATTTAGGAGAACCTCTTTTTTTTAAATGTTAAACTATCTCTCAGGTTACAGATCACTGAGTCGTTGCTCCTTTCTAATTTAATAGACGTCTCTACTTATACACATATCACTGAGGGAGCAGCACTGAAAACATCCACCTACATAATATAAATTTAATTAAAGAATTGCTAAAGTCTGCGTCTTCTTTCTGTCCGTAAATCCTATTAAAAACCAAAAAGTAGTCCGTCTCTATAAACAGAGCTTTGGGCCCAAGGCTCCTCTACGTCTAATGAACCTGTAAATATTTCATAATGAGTCAAAATAAGCAGCTTTATCAAGTTTTTATAAAACAGGCCGTCACCTTAAAATAAAAAAAAAAACACCTACCGAGCAGAAAAAACATAAAACTACATTTATTGCCAGAAGGAAGTGAAGTCTGTTAATCTGTTTTTAAAACAAGTTTATTTACCGTCATTAACTCAAACAGCTCAAATAAATAAATCAGATCTTAACATGTGAGAGTCTTTCCATCTTGTCTCCAACATCTGGATCATGTCTCCAAGTCAACAAGCAGCTGTTGATGGTTCTGATCCAGGGGTAGGTAGAGATCCATTCTTCCCTTCCTTCCTTCCATTACCCGGTCCTTCCTTTCTTCTCCCCTTCTTCCTTTCTCTCAACTATCCTCCCTGACGTCTATCATTCCTTCCCTCCCTCCCACCTTCCTTCCTTCCTTCCTTCCTTCATTTTTTTCTTCCTTCCCTCCCTCCTTCCTTCCTGCCTTTTTTCTTCCTTCCTTTCCTTTCCTTTCCTTCCTTCCTTCTTCCCTTCCTCCTTCCTTCCTTTCTAACTTCCTTCCCTCCTTCCTTTTTTCCTTCCTTCCATCTTTCCTTCTTTCTTTCTCTCATGTATCCTCTCTGACATTTATCCTTCCTTCCTTCCTTCCTTCCTTCCTTTTTTCCTTCCTCCCTTCCCTCCCTCCCTCCCTACTTCCTTCCTTCCTGCCTTTTTTCTTCCTTCCTTCCTTCCTTCCTTCCTTCCTTCCTTCCTTCCCTCCCTCCCTTCCTTCCTTCCTTCCTCCCTCCCTCCTTTCTTCCTCCCTTCCTCCCTTCCTTCCCTTCCTTCCCTCCTTCCTTCTTTCATTCCTTCCTTCCTCTTCTTTCCTTTTATCCTCCCTACCTTCCTTCTGTCACCCCATCCTTCCTTTCTTCTCCCCTTGCCTCCTTCCATTCCCTTTTTCCTTCCTTTCCTTCTTTCCTTCTTTACTCCAACTAACTCCCAGCTGATTAAATAAGTGCTCTAAGACGTGGAGTTGAGGCTAAAGACAGGTAGCAACCTGTGAGGACACCCACCTGCCACTCAAGTTCGAGCAACGTGTCAATTTTCATTCATTCATTCATTCATTCATCTTCTGAGGGGTCCCAGCTGTCATAGGGCGAGAGGTGCGGGACATGAACCTAACCAGCATGTCTTTGGACATACCTGGAGTACCTGGAGAGAACCCACGCAGACACAGGGAGAACATGCAGACTCCACACAGAAAGGAACCAGTTGACCCATGATGGATTAGAACCCAGAACCTTCTGGCTGTGAAGCATCAGTGCTAACCACCTCGCCACTGTGCCGCCTCACGTACCACTTTTAATAAAGCATAATAAAGCTGAACAGTTCTTGTTTCTTATACCAGAAAATATAAGATTTAAAGCCCAAACTTTACGCCAACCTTCGTATAAACCTCTTCATCTATAAACAAATGCAAAAGCCAAACACGCAATGAAACGTCTGAATCAAGAAGGCGAGAGCAATGAGACAGGCATCCAAGTGTGTGCAGAAGAAAAATGTGCACAGCTGCTTGAAAGATAATGAAGTGAGCGAGCACTTAAGACTGAGAGGAGAAGAAGAACTCAGAGGAAACACCAACGTGAATACAAAGTGGACAGAGGTGGCTCCAGCTGAGAGTCTTAACAGGAAGACACCAGCAGCAACGTGGAGAATTTAAATGTGAGGTGAATAAATAAAAATAATAAAAAGACTGTCGATGAGTCATCCTGCACTGGGGGGCGTGATCTTCCCTTCTCTACTTCCTTACTAACGGTGCAGAACAGTCAGCGATGCCCCTCCAGCCTCCAGCAGACGTCTTACCTCCGATGAGCATGGTGCAGATGGAGAAGATCTTCTCCGAGTCCGTGTTGGCCGACACGTTTCCAAACCCGACGCTGGTCAGGCTGCTCAGAGCGAAGTAGAGCGAGGTCACGTAGCTGCTCCGCATCGACGGGCCGCCGCCCAGCATGCCAAAGCTCCCTCCGCCCCCGCTGCCGGACCCCGACGTGTTCCCGTAATACTGACTGGAGTTCCAGGTGCCCGGGCCTCCGACCTCCGACCCCGACGCGTTCCACTGAGTGCCGTTGGCCGGGAGGCTGCTGACCGCGGTGACGGGGACCAGCGTCGTCAGGGGGGACAGGAAGTACGGGGTCCCCAGACGTTTGGCCAGCTCATGGAGCCAACCTAAGAGAAAGACAAAGAGAAATTCTTCTTTACTCTGAACTGACAGGTGTTTTTAGTCTTTGACAACAGATTAACTCAACAATATCAAATATTTCCTGTGCTGTTCATAGTACAAATAGAGACAGAAAGAGTTGAACACACTGCAACTTTAGAAAACGTCTTCATCAGTTTAACACATGCTCTGCAAATAGAAACACAGTGAAAGCATCACAAACAACGGTGGAAATACTTCCTGGGGACCACAAAAAGTTATGAAAAGGCTCATAAATAATAATAATAAATATTGAAATATCATTAATGCTGTTGATCTGCAAAATAATTATGTATTTCGTCAGATTATTTGACTTTTTAGCAGGTACATAACTTTCCTGGGGTCCCCCTGGAAACTCCCCGTTCTCATTTGCACATCTTGCAGTAAGTATCTGCTGTTGTCAAATATACATATACATTATAATAGATTAAAGGCTGCAGCTAGAGTTGTTGTCGTCTAATGATCTTGTCGTCTACAGCAGATGAAAGTCATGGTCTTCCTTATCTGAGACGCCGACTTGGAGACATGATCCAGATTTTGGGACAAGATGGAAAGACTCTCACATGTTAAGATCTGATTTATATATGATGGTAGTTATTTTAGAGAAGGAAAGAAGGAAGGAAGGAAGGAAGGATAAGAGAAGGACGGAAAGAAGGATAGATGTCATGGAGGAAGGTATGAAAGAAGGAAGAGAGGAAGGAAGGAAGGAAGGAAGGAAGGAAGGATAAGAGAAGGATGGAAAGAAGGATAGATGTCATGGAGGAAGGTAGGAAAGAAGGAAGAGAGGAAGGAAGGAAGGAAGGAAGGAAGGAAGGAAGGAAGGAAGGAAGGAATGAAGGAAGGAACAATGGAAGGAGTAAATGGGAGAAGTAAGGAAGGATGGGGTGATGGAAGGAAGGGAGGGAGGATAAAAGAAAAGAAGAGGAAAGAAGAAGAGGAAGGAAGGAAGGAAGGAAGGAAGGAAGGTTAAGAGAAGGATGGAAAGAAGGCTAGATGTCAGGGAGGAAGGTAAGAAAGAAGGAAGAGAGAAAGGAAGAAAGAAGGAAGAGAGAAAGAAAGGAAGGAAGGAAGGAAGGATAAGAGAAGGACGGAAAGAAGGCTAGATGTCAGGGAGGAAGGTATGAAAGAAGGAAGAGAGAAAGGAAGAAAGGCAGAAGGAAGGAAGGGAGAAAGGCAGAAGGAAGGAAGGAAGAAAGGCAGAAGGAAGGAAAAGAGAAAGAAAGGAAGGAAGGAAGGAAGGATAAGAGAAGGACGGAAAGAAGGCTAGATGTCAGGGAGGAAGGTAGGAAAGAAGGAAGAGAGAAAGGAAGAAAGAAGGAAGGAAGGAAGGAAGGAAGGAAGAGAGAAAGGCAGAAGGAAGGAAAAGAGAAAGAAAGGAAGGAAGGAAGGAAGGAAGAAGGAAGGAAGGAAGGAAGGAAGGAAGGAACAATGGAAGGAGGAAATGGGAGAAGTAAGGAAGGATGGGGTGATGGAAGGAAGGGAGGGAGGATAAAAGGAAAGAAGAAGAGGAAGGAAGGAAGAAAGGAAGAAAGGAAGGAAGGAAGGAAGGAAGGTTAAGAGAAGGATGGAAAGAAGGATAGATGTCAGGGAGGAAGGTAAGAAAGAAGGAAGAGAGAAAGGAAGAAAGAAGGAAGAGAGAAAGAAAGAAAGGAAGGAAGGAAGGAAGGAAGGAAGGATAAGAGAAGGACGGAAAGAAGGATAGATGTCAGGGAGGAAGGTAGAAAGAAGGAAGAGAGAAAGGAAGAAGGAAGGATGGAAGGAAGGAAGGATAAGAGAAGGACGGAAAGAAGGATAGATGTCAGGGAGGAAGGAAGGAAGAAGGAAGAGAGAAAGGAAGGAAGGAAGGAAAAATGGGAGAAGGAAGGAAGGATGGGGTGATGGAATGAAGGGAGGGAGGATAAAAGGAAGGAAGGATAAGAAGGAAGGAAGAACGGATCTCTACCTGACTGACACCAGATCAGTGTTCACACCTCAACCTGTTTAACACTTGTGATCAGATCAGAGTGGGTGTTAACGTCAGGTTTGAACAAACGAGCAATCTAAACTAAATTAATAGGAACGACTGAAGGAACGTAGAGGAGAGGATTATAAAGTGAAGAAAGTAGGAAGTGAAGAACTGAGGATAAATTATTAAATGAACTCCATTCTCAGGTGGATGATTGTCTGGACGCCCAGCTGAGGCGCTGACAGCAGAGTCAGGAGAAAAGACAGAGAGCATGAATAATAGAGAGAGGACCCGTCCATTCATTGATCTGAGACGTGAAGCCTCAACCTTGTGTCCATGAGTAGAAATAACAACAGAGCTGTGAGCGGAGTCGCAGCTAAACCAACGTCATTAGAGGATTTCACACCTGAGTAGTTTCCTAATTACGTTGTCATTAGCACAACTTAACCTCTGCCAACCTGAGGAAATGTGGTCCTGAAAAAGACCATATAAGGCATGTCTGTGTCTTATTTGTGTCCAGACGGACGGAAAAATCTATTTATTTGAAAGTGAATTGCTTATATGACCTTCTAAACTAAATCTTTTGTGTATTTCTTCTCTGTAAATTGGTAAATATATATATATATATATATATACACTGTATACACACACATACACTATATTACCAAAAGTATTCGCTCACCCATTCAAATGATCAGAATCAGGTGTTCTAATCACTTGGCCTGGCCCCAGGTGTATAAATTCAAGCACTCAGGCATGCAGACTGTGAAACAAGACATTTGTGAAAGAATGGGCCGCTCTCAGGAGCTCAGTGAATTCCAGCGTGGAACTGTCATAGGATGCCACTTGTGCAACAAATCCAGTCGTGAAATTTCCTCGCTCCTAAATATTCCACAGTCAACTGTCAGCTCTATTATAACAAAATGGAAGCGTTTGGGAAAAACAGCAACTCAGCCACGAAGTGGTAGGCCACGTAAAGTGACGGAGAGGGGTCAGCGGATGCTGAAGCGCATAGTGCAAAGAGGTCGCCGACTTTCTGCACAGTCAATTGCTACAGAGCTACAAACTTCATGTGACCTTCAGATTAGCCCAAGTACAGTACGCAGAGAGCTTCATGGAATGGGTTTCCATGGCCGAGCAGCTGCAGCCAAGCCACACATCACCAAGTGCAATGCAAGGCGTCGGATGCAATGGTGTAAAGCACGCCGCCACTGGCCTCTAGAGCAGTGGAGACGCGTTCTCTGGAGTGATGAATCACGCTTTTCCATCTGGCAATCTGATGGACGAGTCTGGGTTTGGAGGTTGCCAGGAGAACGGTACATTTCAGATTGCATTGTGCCAACTGTGAAATTTGGTGGAGGAGGAATTATGGTATGGGGTTGTTTTTCAGGAGCTGGGCTTGGCCCCTTAGTTCCAGTGAAAGGAACATTGAATGCTTCAGGATACCAAAACATTTTGGACAATTCCATGCTCCCAACCTTGTGGGAACAGTTTGGAGTGGGCCCCTTCCTCTTCCAACATGACTGTGCACCAGTGCACAAAGCAAGGTCCATAAAGACGTGGATGACAGAGTCTGGTGTGGATGAACTTGACTGGCCTGCACAGAGTCCTGACCTGAACCCGATAGAACACCTTTGGGATGAATTAGAGCGGAGACTGAGAGCCAGGCCTTCTCGACCAACATCAGTGTGTGACCTCACCAATGCGCTTTTGGAAGAATGGTCAAAAATTCCTATAAACACTCTCCTCAACCTTGTGGACAGTCTTCCCAGAAGAGTTGAAGCTGTAATAGCTGCAAAAGGTGGACCGACATCATATTGAATTCTATGAGTTAGGAATGGGATGGCACTTCAGTTCATAGAATGAGTAAAGGCAGGTGAGCGAATACTTTTGGTAATATAGTGTATATATATATAATATTACAACAGATTTATCTTTATTGTCACTGTATAGACGAGTAAATAACAAAAAGTGCAAAATGAACCCAACTGTAGGGACAATGTACGACTATTGTGTTTGTATTTTACATTAATAGTATATATAAAGACTTAATACTTGCTGCCGACAGAGGGCACATACCGATCAGCCACAACATTATGACCACTGACAGGAGAAGTGAATAACATTGACCATCTTGTGACAGTTCAATGTTCTGCTGGGAAAGAAAGAAGGAAGAGAGAAAGGCAGGAAGGAAGGAAGGAAGGAAGGAAGAAGGAAGGATAAGAGAAGGACGGAAAGAAGGATAGATGTCAGGGAGGAAGGAAGGAAGGAAGGAAGGAAGAAGGAAGGAAGAAGGAAGGAAGGAAGGAAGAAACTGGGAAAATTTTGGACCTGGCAACTAAAAAAAATTCACTAGATGCCAAAATGATCAAGTATCTGTGAGATGATCCACAGAGGCCCCTCCCCTCAAAGACCCCCCCCACTAACACAACAGGACACCCTCAGAAGGTCCATGTCCATTCTCTGATGAGTCGCCACAAGGGAGACCTGCACAATACTAGGTCATAATGTAACGCCTGATCGGTGCACATGTACGATCCAGTAGTTCAGTAAACTGTGGCTTGTTTGTGGTGAATGCAGCTCAGCAAGAGTCTGCAGGGACCACCATGGGGCACGCTGCCCTTAAATTATTGATAGCCCCGCAAACACAAACTAAAACACAGCCCGACGCTTGAACACGATGATATCAGTCCTCCATTGTGAATCACAGCTGGTGTCACATAAAGGTCAGGCTGCAGCCCCGGTCTTTGTTGTCTCCTGGATTCTCCCTGTATGTCTGAATAGTTGATAGCGGGACCTCTGACATGAACTGACCACAGTGCTACTGTCTGTCATTATGTGGTGGGCTGATAGGACAATGATTGGTAGGTTGCTGCAAATCAATGAGAGACAGCAATAGAGAAAGGGAGGACGATGGAGTATACGCTCATTATGTGTCCCCTAGCAAAGAAAACACGCTCGTTTCTTGTTTTATTATACGTCCTTGTCTGTTTGTGTGACGCTTAGAATAAAACAAGACACACGGCTTGATCTTTGCCCCAGGTTACAGCCAGAAGGATTACAAACCTGCCTGCGCTGCTGCATGTCTTTATGGCCTTTTATTTTGTTGTTTTTTAATTGTATGCCAGGGCTTCATGACGCCCGCAGGATTTAAGATTCTCCACCGAGAGATAAAGAGGGAATATCAACAAAGCTGCGTCTTATTAAAAGCATCGGTCGTCGCGGGAAATGAAGACACGCAAGGGTTCTTCTTCTTCTTCTTCTTCTTCTGCGTCAGTGCTGCTGGGCCTTTGTTGTGGATACTGATTCTCTGCAGAGGTTAGACGTGTGTTATCTTTATGAGCCACGTGAAGTAGGTGGATTTGTTTGTTTTTTTTAAGGTAAAAATCTCATAAAGGGGATCAGCAACAAGATAAGAGCTCATTTAATCTGCACGTGGAAGCCCTAAAATCATTTCCTGTGCTTACAGAGTGACGGAGAGGAGCGAGGCGTCGGCTCTAACATGAGAGACAAATTAAAAAGTTTCACTCCGGTAGAGAGAACGGACCGTAAAGCTGCTTCAGGGGGAATATTTCCACCACACTCACCTCAAAGACTTGATTTAGACAAAATTTATCCAACAGGGCAATTCATTCATTCATTTGCAGCTTTTCCACATGCATCCCGTACACAGTCAGTCAATCAAATAAACAAACAAGCAAGCCAAGGAAACAATAAGTAATCACAAAATCAGTGCTCATTAAGATCAATAAAATCAGAAGTAGAAATCCAATAAATGAATAGATAACATCTTAAAAAGGTTAATCTGAAATGAGTCTGTGTTTAAAAGCTTAATAGCAGAAGGAATAAAAGACTTTAGGAAACGATCTGTCCTACTGATGGGCACATTACAGCGACGACCGGAAGGCAGCAATAAAAACTCTGGTTGGCTGATTATTGATTTTACTCTCTGAGCGACTCCTTCCTCCCACATCGAGCCCAAATTCTTCTGCTTAGTGTCAGTAATTTTTGAACATACTTTAACAATTGTGTTCGAGCTATTTCTTTTTTAAACAGTTTACTGTAAATGACTGATGCTCGGCATCGAGTGAACCGACTGAGATTGGTTTTATATTTGGATGAAAGAAGGAATAGATCAGAGGATCTTCTTCAGACTGCAGCGCCTTTTGTTCCTGACTTATCGGTGACATCAAACTGACTTTTTATTATTAGGCCCCAGTTTGTGCGGCTGATACTGTTGTCAGTAATGTGGGGGCACCACAGGGGACCGTCCTGTCTCCATTTCTGTTCACTCTTTACACCTCAGAGCTCCAGTCCAGCTCTGGGTCCTGACACCTGCTCTGTTCTCTGATGACTCTACAGTGGTTGGGTGTATTGGAGATGGACAGGAGGTGGAGTACAGGACACTGATCGGAAACTTTGTAGAGTGGTCCCAGACAGATCACATGGATCACACCAAGGAGCTGGTCATTGACTTCAGGAGGAGGAGGACACCAATGGAGCCCATCACCATCCAGGGTCTGGAGGTGGAAGTAGTGGACCACTATACCTGGGTACCTGGGAGTCCACATGAACAGCAGACTGGACTGGAGGGACAAAACTGATGCTGTGGACCCTTCTCAGGTCTTTTAATGTATGCAGCAAGTTGCTGGAGACTTTCTAACAGACTGTACTTTGCTGTAGTTTGTTGGGGGAGCAGCACCAGTAGAAAGGACATAGGTATGATCGACAAAATGATCATAAAGGCTGGTCATGTTATTGGCAGTGAGTTGGAGACGTTTGTCTCAGTGAGGGACAGGAGGACACTGGACAGACGTCTCTCCATCATGGACAATCCATCTGATCCACTCCACCAGACTATAGAGGGACAGTGGAGCTTATTCTCCAACAGACTGATCCAGCTCCACTCCCACAGTGAACACTACAGGACGTCATTCATCCACTACTCTATCCAGCTGGACAACAACAACATAACTACATGTTATTCATGTTAATGGACACTATTTCTTTTGTACATTTGTTCATATGCTAATTCTGTAATTTTCTTTTGCTTATGATATTTCTATATCATTTTACTTGTGGTTCTTAAGAGTGTTTCCTTATGTCCAACTAATCTACTCTGACAGAGCAATTTCCCTTGTGGATCAATAAAGTTTATCTAGATCTAAGTCTATTAGCCTGCATTTGGGTATTATAACGTAATGTTGTGGAAATCAAGCAGAGTCTAAAGTGCAGTCGTAGTAATTAATTTTACCCTGCAGAGGCCATTAAGATGCCCTGATGCATCACAAACTGCCCCAAAAATAAAAATAAACTAAAGGAGCAGAAGAGGAATACAAGTAGAAATAAAGAAAGAAACGTTTCTATTTATATATTTTTCTAACGGCAAATTCAGCTTCAAAGTCCTACCAGATGCTTCTCTGGACAAGAAATAGGTTTTCAGCATTTACTGTCGATGTGGATTGATGGTTGAATCTCCAACAACACTTTAAATATTCCTTTAAGAGACATTTAAAGCAGATTAAACATTTATATTAGTTGACCATTCTAGTATAAGACTAAAGCGGTGCCACAAAAACTAAAGTTCACTACACAAAAACCTTATTTTCCAGCCCTGTGCATAAATGAAGAAGGTGCCCACTGACCTATGTCCCAGGAGCCGGGGCTTTCGATCTCCTTGCGACCAATGAAGTACCAGACGCAGGCCATCCAGTGGGCCAGCAGGGCGAACATGGACATGAGCAGGGTCAGGACCACGGCGCTGTACTGGGAGTAGCGCTCCAGCTTCTGGAGCAGCCGCAGCAACCGGAGCAGCCGGACCGTCTTCAGCAGGTGGACGCCGAAGTACTGCACAGGTAGATACATAGCACATCACAGAAACCTCAGTGAAGCTTAAAGGAGAAGGAACCATTCTGCAAAAGGGATCTAGGTAGAGTCACTCAATGGAGATTTATTCTTCACATTAAACATTTTTCAGTTCAGGAGACCTGCTGCAATCACATAATTAAATGTATTGTTGGAATACATTAGTTTTAGGTTACAAATAATATCTGAGGCGTTCTGTTTTCTCACAGTATTATTGATTTTACAGGGATTTTAAATTACAGTAACTATTACAACTAATTACTACTATTAGCTAGGAGGTTATGAAACAGGGAAGAGCTACTATTAGCCTGGAGGCTAGAAAGATACGAATAGCTACAGTTAGCTGAGAGGCTAGGACGCTAGGAAGAGCTACAATTAGGTGAGAAGCTAGTAAGCTAGGAAGAGCTACTTTTAGCTAGGAAGCCATGGAGAGTTACTATTAGCTGTGAGGCTATGAAGCTAGGAAGGACTATTAGCTAGGAGGCTAGAAATCTATGAAGAACTACTATTAGCTAGGAGGCTAGGAAGCTAGGAAGAACTACTAATAGCTGGGAGGCTAGGAAGCTAGGAAGAGCTACTAGCTAGGAGGCTAGGAAGCTAGGAAGAACTACTAATAGCTGGGAGGCTAGGAAGCTAGGAAGAAGTATTAGCTAGGAAGCTAGAAATCTGTGAAGAGCTACTATTAGCTGGGAGGCTAGAAAGCTAGGATGTGCTATGATTAGCTGGGCAGATAGTAAGCTGGTAGTTAACTGTGGTAGTTAAGCACATAACATCTACACATTTCTTTTAAATATTGTGAAGAAACTAAGTGTTATAGTAGTTATAGCATTACTATTTATTTTTACTCCACATTCAAGTGTTTCTCTCTCTGCTATGTGGGGGGGGGGGGGGGGGGTCCTGAATCTTCTCACCACGCTGACGTTGAAGGCGTACAGAAGGTCGAAGGGCAGCGCAGCGATGAGATCCACAAACAGCCAGGTGGTGACGTAGTGAACACAGATGGAGCGAGCGTCGTACACCACCTGACCCGACGTGCTCACAAATGTAGTTCGAAAGTTCAGCAGTATGTCTGCAGAGGACGACAACGGGTATACGACAACATGTGTTAGTCCAGTGAGTCACATGTACAATACAAACTAAATACATGAGTGTAAAGAAAAGAACTGGTGTTTACAGTTTTATTTTGGAGCAGAGAATAACCCCGTAGCTTGCGGGTGCCCTTTACTCTCATGTAGCACCTCGAATAGTCACCAACTTTAAATAGCGTTTGTCCATCACAGCGTAAAGCAGAAAGCCAGGGACTCACTCTGTAAATTTAACAGCTCTTCAGTTAACCCGCTGTACTCCAGGTCCGCTGGTGTTACGAGTCTTTAGGATGAATTGGAGCCGGTGGAACGTTTCAATCCCACTCTCATTTGCCAAGTGAACGTATCAATAAAACCGGCTCGGCCTATTAGTCCTGACAGATGGGATATCGACTGACCGGAGTGAGGCGTTTAACTGCGGGTGGCTCGTATAATTTCACTGAAGACGTTTATTGATGGAGGGCTTGTGTTCACTCGCGTCCATTAACCCAAATTGTCATACAAGTTTCCTGCAGTTAGGTGGACAACACTGGGGACAAAGAGGCCTGTTGTTTTCTCAGTAATCACTTACAATGAGGCGTAATGGTCTATTGTGAATGGCTCATATTCTTTAATGCAGCGTGCATCATTAAAAACTTCTGCAAAACTTTTCAGTATGACTCACGAGCCACGAGGATGAACACTGATGGCTGACTTCCCATCAGCTGGCACTTAATACAATAATGAACGGAGATCTTTACAGTGGCAAGTTTGGACACGCCTACTCCCTTGGGATTGTGTTTGAGGTTTTAGATTTGGAACGGTTTCAGGTTTTATCAGCAAAGCCTCGTCAAAAGTTGAATCTCTTCCTTAAGAGCAAAGAACCATATTAACCGGCTGTAGTAATCTATATCATATCAAGAAGTCCAGGTGTGAACACTGATCTGGTGTCAGTCCACATGTGGAGGTGGTCTGGGACACATGTGACCTCCTTCCTTTGGTAGTGTGAACACACAGTGAGTCCTGGGTCACATTAAAGACCACCTACTCAACAGGGCTGATCTGAGGAAGAGGAGTTTAACTCCTTCATTCAACCACTAGTAGAAATGATCACATGAATCAGTGATGTCTGTTCATTAGTAATGAGATGTTCTTTCCTTCCTTCCTTTCCTTTTTTCCTTCATCCTTCGTTCCTTCCTTCCTCTTCTTCTTTCCTTTTATCCTCCCTCCCTTCCTTCCATCACCCCATCTTTCCTTTCTTCTCCCCTTCAATACTTCCATTTTACTTCCTTCACTCCTTCCCTTTCCTTCCTTCCTTCCACCTTTCCTTCTTCCTTTCTCCCTTCTTTCTTACCTTCCTCCCTGACATATATCTTTCTTTCCGTCCTTCTCTTATCCCTCCCTCCTCCCTCCCTTCCTTCCATCACCCCACCCTTCCTTTCTTCTCCCCTTCGCTCCTTCCTTCCTTCTTTCCTTCCTTTCTTCCCTTTCTTCCTTCCTTCCTTCTTTCCTTCCTTTCTTCCCTCCTTCCTTCTCTTCTTCCTTTCTTCCCTTCCTTCCTTTCTTCCTTCCTTCCTTCCTTCCCTTCCTTCCTTCCTCTTCTTCTTTAATTTTATCCTCCCTCCCTTCCTTCCATCACCCCTTTCCTTCCTTCCTTCCTCTTATACTTCCTTCCTTCCTCTTCTTCTTTCCTTTTATCCTTCCTCCCTTCCTTCATCACCCCATCTTTCCTTTCTTCTCCCCTTCTATACTTCTCCCTTCTCTCTTACCTTCCTCCCTGACATCTATCCTTCTTTCCGTCCTTCTCTTATCCCTCCCTCCTTCCTTCCTTCCTTTCTTCCCTTCCTTCCTTCCTTCTTTCCTTCCTTCCTTCCTCCCTCCCCTCCTTCCATCACCCCACCCTTCCTTTGTTCTCCCCTTCGCTCTTTCCTTCCTTCTCTCGTTGCTTTCTTCCCTTTCTTCCTTGGGATCCAGGTGGGATTGAACTGGTCTGCAGACGGCTCACTGCTCGACTGGATTAAGATCTGGAGAATTTGAAGGCCAAATCAACAACTCAAACCTTTTGTTGTGCTCCTTAAACCATTCCTGAACCAGGTCACAACAATCAGGGAATACTGTTTAAATGAAATCCACGTGGATGTCAGGACTGTGTGTGTTCAGGTCAAGAATATAGTTTTCATTGTTCCAAAGCCCTGACCTCATGTAACCTCTAGTGTGGAGGTTCTCCGTTCACTCTCACCTAAAATGAAGAGGATCTCTACGAGGATGTCGCTGACGCTGGGCGGGCTCCTCGGCGTACTGCTGCTGCCTTCGTCCCGACCTCCCACCACCGTGAAGCACACGTTGTAGGGCACGGTGACGGCCACGTAGAAGGTCGCCAGCAGGATCAGCCAATCCCAGCCAGCCTTGAAGGTCCCGTAGTGCAGCAGGATGAAGCGGGATTTCTGAATGGCCGCTACTTTGTACTCGGGGATCGGAGGCTTATCTCCAAACATGTTCTGAAAAGGGAGACAGACGTCAACAGCTCTCACACTCTCATATTTTTACATCTCTCTGCACTCAGCCACACACTCACTCAACCTCTTCACAAGCTGCATAAGAGGGATTATGGAGGCCTAGTGCTCATATTGTGTGTCAGGTTGAATTACAGTATGTGAAAAATCAATATGAAATGATTAGTCGTCTGCAGCAGAGCAGATGTAAAAAATCATCTGGAAAGGAAGAAAAATTTAGTCAAACAATGTGGAAAATATTATTTCTCGCGGCTTTGAGGAGACATCAAAGAAGAAAGATGTAAAATTAAAGGTTTCAACAGATAAATAAAACATGTTAGTTCTTAGTTTGAACAATTTACCAAACAATATGCGCAATTTATGAATGGGCAAGTTTAAATAAAACGTTTTCTCACAGATTTGTGTAAGGATCAGTAGTTGAATTTAACTCAACAACTTTCATCCGTCCGCTTTAGTTTCTAATTATTTTACAATTTAAGATTTTTGAATTTAAAACGTACAAGTGTAAAGACACACGCAGAGATGAAACTGGCGATTTGCATGAACCATTTCCAGAATTAAAGTAATCTTTTATTAAAAATCGCACATTTAAAATAGAAGGATTTGTTTCTTTTCAAATTAATTATATTAATTATCTTAATTTATTTAAAACATTATAGACATCCGGGACTGTCGGTCGGACAAGAGCATCGGAAAAGTGGAATCAATCAATTACTCAAGAATAGAACTTAAAACAGTGCAAGATTAGCTCCAAAGTACTTTCTTTAAGTAATATTTTATCTCGCCGGGTATTTTTTACAGGGCTGTATTGTATTTACTCAGATAACATCTTGTTCACGATGCATATTTCATCTGTTCTGTGCTTTAAAAATGTCACGTTCACCTCAATATTTGGAGGTTTTTAAAAAATACATAACCCTCCTCACTTAGTGGACGTCCCACTTGCAGGAACTGCAGAGGTCTGCATGTTTCTGTTTTTCCCTGACTTCAGCTAAATGTGGAGCTCTTTTACCCCAAAGTCAGACAGAAGTGAGGAGACCCCTGCTTGTGTCCTTCACACCATCTGTTGTTGTGTTAACTGCCCAGTTTACTGCAGCAGAATATTCTGATTGATGCAGATACTAATATTTGCAGAATTCTCTTGATTTCTGTATAAAAATGACTCAAAACAAACTCAGCAAATAGTCCTGAGATCAGACTAAGTGTGAATATTATACTTGTGTATTTGTTTATTTATGAAAAAGAGACAAGTATGGCTTTTACCTGTGAGGTGTAAAAGTCAGTGCACCTCTAGGATTAAAAGTTAATTTCAAGACTAAATTGGAAGAATTAATGAGACCCAGAGTCGTTCAGTTTGATCAACATCACGTGGACAAGACAGAAGACTATTAAGGAATGTTTAGTGGACAGATGAGACCAAAGTAGAGTAGTTTGGTTTAAATGAGATGAAACAACACTGCATCATTCCAGCATCAGAACCTCATCCCTCCATCAAACATGGGGGTGCTAATGTCCTGGTTTGGGCCTGTTCTGCTGCATCTGGACCAGGACGGCTTGTCATCATTGATGGACCAATGAATTCTGAATTCTACCAGTGAACTCTAAAAGAAAATGTCAGGACATCTGTCCATGAGCTGAATGTGAAGAGAAACTGGGTCATGCAGCAAGACAACGAGAACCAAGAACACAAGTGGTTCTACAAAAGAACGGTTAAAGAAGAACAAGGTGAATGTTTAGGAACGGCCAAGTCAAAGTCCTGACCTTAATCCAATAGAAATGTTGTTGTTGGACCTGAAGCAAGCAGTTGATGTGAGGAAACCCACCAACATCTCAGAACTGAAGTGGTTCTGTTCTGAGTAATGGGCTAAAATTCCTCCAAGCCGCTGTAGACACTGATCAGCAGTTACCATAAATATTTAGTTACGGGTAACTGCTGCACCTAGAGGTCATGGCAGGTACTGGAAACAAGGGTTCACTGACTTTTATAGCTCACTGATATTTAGCGCCACCGTGTATATACACAAATATCTAACTAAGAAAAGAGACTAACAATCAAAGAGGAGGGAAACACAAAAGGAAGCAAAAATTGACAAAAAGACACAGGAAACACAAAGTAACACAGGAAGAACCTATAACAAAACCCAAACTGAAGAAATGTCCAAAACTTAAACTCATGGCGATATCCCAGAAAAGTCTAAACTATAACAAACTATACAAATAAAGAAAATCCAAAACAAGTACGAGCCAGAATTAGAAGAAATTCCTCCAGGATGTAAATCACTCCTGGCTCCCCTGTTGTTCAGTTCAATAAACTTTGCTGCCGCTTGAGAAACAATTAAAAGTCTTTTCATTGTGATTCAGGATCTGGATAAGAGTTTCTGAAGAATCTTTTACCTCTTCAGCGTCATCATCAGTGCAAAAGCAGAAATAATAATTACAAGAGAGGCAGATTGGCACGAAACAGAGTTGAGTAAACTCAAGTGGGAAAAGCCACTTGAGTTTACTCAACTCTGTTTAATGTAAACATCACAAAACCACTTATAATGGCTCAAAGTGAAGCGAACACATTCGATCTATAAGTGTAAACGGGTTGATTTCATTCATTCCATTTATTTTACAGTAAACCAACTAAAACATGAATTAAAATTTTAGATTTCCTGGTTTCTGTGCTTCTTCCAAAACCCCAGGTTGATACACAAGGTTCATGTTTTATTCAAATGAAAGATGAAATTTGTTTGATGCAGTATAAATTTTGGTTAATGAGGGACTAGTTTCAGTTGTACTGCACACACGGTGTCCACACTCCACGGGGTGTCTGCAGATAGAAGTTAAAACTCGGTCGTGTGCGGCTGTGAATGCTAATAAAGACAAAACTCACGTTGTTGATCTTCAGTTTGCTCTTGTCTTGTTTCTGCAGGTGTCCTGACAGGTGGTAGAGCACGGCTCGGCTGCGGCGCCGGTTGGCGTTGAAGCCCGGAGGCCGAGTTACCTGGTGCACCTCCAAACCCGTCTCCTCGTCTGCAGAAGAGAGGGGAAACACGCTGAGCTACAGTCAACTCCGCAAAATCACAGGGAGGAATTTAAAGCAGGTTCTTTCTGATCCTCTGCATGTCGACTGAAACACCACAGTCCTCTCGGCCCAGAGGTAAAGCTTTGATGGAGAGCTTTCATGTCGAGGGCAGTGAAAAAATAACCTGTCGGACTTCATGAACATGGTGACGGTGAATCAACTACGTCTGCTTTTGTGGCCTATTGTCAACTCGAGTTCCTAAGGTGGAATTCGATGGCCTGGATTTAGATCCAGATCTGTCTCTATAGAAGCGGATCAATAAAAACGATCCTCGTCACCATCTCATGTCGTTCTTTTAGTTGCAGGGATAAAGAAGGAAAAGGTCAGGGATGGACCGTACAGAGGAGCCATCACTCATACAGAATAAAAATGACTCAATTTCCACTTTTCATTTCCTATTTCGATTGTTCCATAATACGATGCCACCCTCTCATGTAACCAAATCAAGTCGTTTTCGGTAAATTGGATTTGTTCATAACACCGATAATAGGATGGATCTCAAACTGATCTGTGGCTCCATCTCCCTCTCTGCACAGATCACTCAGAAGACTGTGGACGGCTAAAAGACACGTCATGGCCTGGACAAGGTGTTTGATTTCTGCCTGAGGACGGTGCTGATGGAAACAAAATGAGGTTAAGTTTTTAAAGGTTTTCCTTTTGGATAAAGCTTATAGTTATGAATGGCTGAGGTGAACTATCCCTCAGTTATGCTGCTATAGGTCTAGGCTGTTGGGGGACTTCCCATGAAGCACTTCTTCTGTCACTTTTAGCACCTATTTCTTCTTCATCTCTTTTTCTGTCTGTAACTGTCCGACATAGGATCAGGCTATAGGTTCTTTAAAGCTTCTTGAAACATTTTGTGTTGTTATTGATGCTATATACATTAGCTTTCTAGCCTCCCAGCTAATAGCAGCTCTTCCTAGCTCCCTAGTAGGGGTGTAACGGTACACACAAGTCACAGTTCAATACGTACATAGGTGTGGGGGTCACGGTTCGGTACAATGGGGGGAAAAAAAGCAACAAAAACGCACATGTATAAAACTAGCTTTTTTCATTTATTTTGAACAGACTGAAAAAAATAAAAACCACCTCCTGTTAGAAAAGTAAAAATAGAATACTATCATTTATTTTGTTCATACAGAGGAAAAGAAAAAGCACTATTTCTTGTAGGGATAAACTGAGGTAGTCAGGTAGCAACTGGCAACTTTGGTGACTTCATTAGAAGAAACTTACTCAACTAACTTGCTGCACACACGTTTTTTGTCCTCGCACCAGTGACAGACACATCGGGGCGATGCCGTCTTATGTGTGTTAGCATGTTTGATGTGTTTCCAGCGACGTACCGCACCTCCGCCAAACATCGACGGCAGACAGTCTTTGTCCGGTCCACCACTCGCGTGCCATCACCGTTATGTTGCTCCGGGAAACCAACGTGTTCCCACACTGGTGATTTAAATGAAGCTCCACACTTCTCTTAGTACATCTATGCTCCACACGCTCAATTACTTTTCTTTTTCGTCTGTTTTTAATTCTTCTGTAGACTAATGTTGTTAGTTGGCAGCTTTTAGGCTCATTACCGCCACCTGGATCTGAAAATTAAAGCCAATGCGGAAGTGCAAAAAACTGCAGTTCACTGAGTGGCCGCTTGAGGCTGCCTCCAAAAAGGGAGCAAATCCCCATAGACCCCCATGTTAAAATGCCCAACTTTACAGCAATATTAAACATGTTAACAGCCTGGTACGTGTTTGTTTATTTTTTATTAAGGTTTAAAAGGTCTCTCCACTAGTCCCTACTTCTTATATACAATCAATGGTGAGGACTCAACTTTTTCTTTTTTTTTAATAGCTACTCACTCAGATTCGCCATATGACTGCGTGCACCGAACCGTGATGCCCGTACCGTGACACTGTGGGACGAATAAATATTGTTACACCCCTACTTCCTAGCCTCCCAACTAACTGTAGCTCCTTCCAGCTTTCTATCCTCCCAGCTAATAGTAGCTGTTCCTAGCCTCTCAGCTAATAGTAGCTCTTCATAGCTTCCTAGCCTCCCAGCTAATAGTAGCTCTTCATAGCTTTCTGTCCTCCTAGCTAATAGGACCTCTTCCTAGCCTCTCAGCTAGTAGCTCTTCATAGTTTTCTATCCTCCCAGCTAATAGTAGCTCTTCCTAGCCTCCCAGCTAATAGTAGTTCATAGCTTTCTGTCTTCCTAGCTAATAGTAGCTCTTCCAAGCCCTCCAGCTAATAGTAGCTCTTCATAGCCTCCCAGCTAATAGTAGCTCCTCCTAGCTTCCTAGCCTCTCAGCTAATAGTAGCTCTTCATAGCTTTCTATCCTCCCAGCTAATAGTAGCTCTTCCTAGCCTCCCAGCTAATAGTAGCTCTTCCTAGCTTTCTGTCTTCCTAGCTAATACTTGCTCTTCCTAGCCCCCAGCTAATAGTAGCTCTTCCTAGCCCCCCAGCTAATAGTAGCACTTCCTAGCCCCCCAGCTAATAGTAGCTCTTCCTAGCCCCCCAGCTAATAGTAGCACCTTCTAGCCTCACATACAAAGTAATACAAAATTCATCTTTTTATACTAAAACGAATTCTGGACCATATCCTCTCGATTTGACCAACTTGTAAAAACTTCAGATAAAGCCTTAAATACACTTTTGCACCAAACAACAACTGCATGTTAGGAAAAAGTGTTTCAATGTCCAATTTGAGCAGAATGAGAAGAAGAAAAACTATTGTTTCCCAGAAAAAGGGAAAGACTGATGGATACATTGTCGTATTTATTTTTCCAGAGTGGAAGCTGCTCCTGCCTTAAGTGTTAAACAGAGGAGGGACGCTAAAAGCAAACTATTGATCGCATATCAATGGCACCAGCTGGCCTCATTTTGTCGTCTCCTAAAAGGGCTTTGTGTGGGGTGGGGTTAATTCTTTGCTCGTTAATAAAACACGACGGACAGAGTACATGGAGAAGGCTGCATCTAAAGCCCAGGATTGTGGATATCTCAGGGAACAACTTGTGACTACATGCGTGGGGCGTCGGGTAAAAAGGTTGCAGGTGTGGGAGAAGCCAGGCAGGACTTTAAAGGTGTCGTAGGTGTCAACTGAAGTGCTTGTTGGAAGGTTGAACGGCTTCTGAAAACCTCCTCCACACCTTTCTCAGCTTTAAACACTGACAGTGAAAAAGTAAAGACACTTTTTTTTTTAAAAGAAATCTGTGTGTGCTCCCATATCATGCCTATTTTCTAAGCCTTCTTCGAAACCATTTGGAAAAGCCTTTACTGGAAAGGAATTCTACACACTTGTTCACTTTCTAGCAACGAGCAACAAGCAACTAATGATTGTTCTCTATAGCAGTTGGTCTGAACATTATTTTCTTCATTGATTTTTCATTTTGTCTCTAAAATGCATGTGGGAAAGGGTTTCTTGTAATTCCCAAAAATCCAAGTTCTTGTCTGCAGATGACCAGTGAATAACAATCAATCAGAGAATTTGGGGCGGGGCTAAAAATAGTCGAATTTTCGCACACAATATTTAAACAAAACAGAAATAATTTTTGCCAAAATATTTGATCACCATTAGCTCAGGTTGTAGCCTGAGTCCACCCACTGGAACATAGCATAAGCTGGGTGGTATTTGTAGTAGCTCTTCCTAGCTTTCTAGCCTTCATAGCGTCTTAGCCTCCCAACTAATAGTAGCTTGTCCTAGCTTCCTAGCCTCCCAGTTAATGGTAGCTGTTCCTAGCCTCCTAGCCTCCCAGTTAATGGTAGCTGTTCCCAGCTTCATAGCCTTCCAGCTAATAGTAGCTCGTCCTAGCTTCCTTGCCTCCCAGCTAATAGTAGCTCGTCCTAGCTTCCTACCCTGACAGCTAATAGTAGCTTGTCCTGGCTTCCTAGTCTCCCAGCTAAAAGTAGCTCCTCCTAGCTTCATAGCCTCCCAGCTAACAGTAGGTCTACATAGCTTCCTAGACTCACAGCTAATAGTAGCTCTTCCTGTTTTCCCCTTTGAATGACGAATACAGACTACTGCCACCTGCTGGTATGAAGAGTTATTTCTTTTAATGTGTACACAACATCCTGTGGCATGGACGACAAAGGTATGTGGCAGCCACCTAAAGAAGGAGATGATGCATAAGTGCACCACAAGGCAGATTCTTCTCATAATATTCTACACTTACTGTTCTCTGGGGAGCTGACTATATATTTGAATTAATAAAGTCAATTAACACAGTCTGCATCTTTGTGTGACCTTTGTGTGGCTTTCCGTTGCCTTGCGTACTGAGTTAATCTGTCGGATTTTCTTATGATTTGATTTTTTTATCGTCTTAAATGTGCACCCAGCCAGCCTTTCCCTCCTCGCCCTCCCTTCCATCACGCTGACTGACTCTTTGTTTTGAAAAGGCACATCACGCTGAGCTAAGTGCCAGAAGTGAGCCATTCAGCCCGTCTGCAGACTCCCACCGAGGAGCACCGGCAGGTAAATGTGATTGTTTGTTTCGACTCCTCGCACAAAAAAAAAAGCTTTTCCTTTTCTTCATTTTCAAGGCGTGTGCCAATTCTCAGATGTTCTTAATATAGCAAAAACATGAATTTTATGTTTATGGTCATGGTAACAGCTCCAGCTTCTTGTCTCTTTCTCGCCTTCCTCCTCCGACTGATTCATTGTTTGTCCTCTGTCTCCTGTGTTGTGCACTCCGCTCCAATTTTAGTGGCTTGAATGCAAGAAGTAATAACTCATGCGGCGGGTACAACACATCCAGAGAGCATGAAAGCATTCTGCAATCATTTCTGCTGCAGAGAGGTGAGATATTCAGCCAAATGAGAGAGTGGAGGAAAATTTGAAAAGTGATTTCAAGCAGGCGTGTTTTTTTGTTTTTTTTCCCCTAGGAGACGCAAAGTTCTAAAAGCTAAAACTTTAACAGAAACACTGATTCATGTGAAGAGTCCTGGTCACTCTGCTCATCTCTGCTCGTCTCTACAGCTCTGGAATTACAGCATATAAACCTTATAATATGATGTTTTGCAGTATTGTATCTGCAGGATTGCTATTCTTCACACCTGATGCAAAACAGTCCCTTCAAGAGACTGAGCTGACTCCTCCAAGATGTTCAGATCTGATGTTTCGTTCTTCTGTTTTCAGAGGTAAGAAAGAGAAACCCCTTAAAATACCCCAAACAACTCATTATTATTTTTTTATTGGTCAGAGATCTGAAATTGATGCAGGTGAATTTATTTTTAGCCTGCAAGAAAAGCTTTACTCTAAAGCTCCTCCCATCTTCCTAGCCTAGCCTAGCACTTTCTAGCTTCACAGCTAATAGTAGCTCTTCCTAGCCTTCCATTCTAATAGTATCTCACACAATCTTCCTAGAATTTTAGCTAATAGTAGCTCTTACTGGCTTCCTAGCATTCTAGCTAACAGTAGCTCTTCCTAGCCTTTTAGCTAATAGTAGCCCTTCCTGGCTTCCTAGCATTCTAGCTAATAGTGCACTTTCAAGGAGCTGCTTTAAATCTCATTGTACTGTGTATAATGACAATAAAGGCTTTCTATTCTATTCTATTCTATTCTATTCTATTCTATTATATTCCTACCTCCCAGCTAATGGTAGCTCTTCCTAGCTTCCTAGCATTCTAGCTAATAGTAGCTGTTCCAAACATCCTAACCTCCCAGCTAATAGTAGCTTTAGCTAAAAGTAACTCTTCCTGGCTTCCTAGCATTCTAGCTAATAGTAGCTATTCCTCGTGTCCTAACCTTTTAGCCAATAGCAGCTCCTCCTGGCTTCCATAGCATTCTAGCTAATAGTAGCTGTTCCAAACGTCCCAACCTCCCAGCTAATAGTAGCTTTAGCTAAAAGTAACTCTTCCTGGCTTCCTAGCATTCTAGCTAATAGTAGCTATTCCTCGTGTCCTAACCTTTTAGCCAATAGCAGCTCCTCCTGGCTTCCATAGCATTCTAGCTAATAGTAGCTGTTCCAAACTTCCTAACCTCCCAGCTAGTAGTAGCTCTTTCTAACGTCCTAGTATTCTAGCTAATAGTAGCTCTTCCTAGCCTTTTAGCTAATAGTAGCTCTTCCTGGCTTCCTAGCATTCTAGCTTCCTACTTTCCAAGACTCCCAGATAATGGTAGCTCTTCCTAGCTTCCTAGCATTCTAGCTAATAGTAGCTCTTCCTAGTTTCCTAGCCTTTTAGCTAATAGTAGCTCTCCCTGGCTTCCTAGCATTCTAGCTAATAGTAGCTGTTTCTAGCCTCCTTGCCTCCCAGCTAGTAGTAAGTGTTGAACGACTTCCGATTTTTTAGTCGACATTTATTTTTATTTGGTGAAAGTCGAGTCACCTCAGACTTTCTTCACCTGAAAGAAGAACTTTAGCGGATGTCTTTTCAGATGCATTGCAGTAATACTTTAGTTGTATGTCAGGGTAGTATGGGCTTCACCTTTCACACACTTGATGAATCGCTGCTAGTTTGCTGCAACCCCTAGCTAGTAGTACTTAGCATCTGATGGAGACACTCATGGGAAATAGACGGTTGAAATAAACTGGAATTATCTTTGAAGCCTTTAGCAACAAGAGTTAATATGATATGATAGATTTCAACAAATGATTCCTAATTTCAACTGTGGCTTCCTCCTTCAAGTATCACATATCACATTTCACACGGCAGGATGTTTATGGTTTACCATTTAAATCAGGAAAGTCATTAATATTAATGAAATAGTCAAATTAACACATGGCCGCTTATTTAATCACGTTTACTCTGGAGATGAAACAAAAATTATTAAAATGATTAATTGATGCTTAATTGTTGTTTTGAAATTACAGTAACTGCTGCGGCACTTAACAGCTGAAGGGCAAGCGTGGTGCGTGCTGTCCCCCTGCAGCGGTGACGGCTAATTAAAGATGACTCGCTGGCTGTTGACATAATGAGGAGATTAGACAGTGAGTGTGAGCCAGTCCCTGTGAAAAAATAAACCAAGCAAAATACAACCAAGCAACCAACCTTTCCTTTTTTTTTTTTTGAGTTAAATGTCTCGTTATGTTGCAGGTTACTTACTTATAACCTAGACTCTTAGAACAGATGTGTTAAAAGCAACACAAATTGTAGGATATGGCACAACTAATGTGTCCGTTCCTTTTAACACATCTTTTGTGTCATAAATGTCAACACAAAGATGTGTTAAAATATGTCTATAAAGAAAAGCATTAATTTAAACTCAGTATATTTTTGGAAACAGGAGAGAAACATGTCATTTCTGGATGTTATTTTATTACAGTTAAATCCTTCCCCTTTCAAATCCAAATCAGATCATTAAAATTTAACTAATTTAAAAAGATCTTTGATATTTAAGATCAGATTTTATATATACACACACTATATTGCCAAAAGTATTCACTCATCTGCCTTTATACGCATATGAACTTAAGTGACATCCCATTCTTAATCCATAGGGTTTAATATGATGTCTGCCCACCCTTTGCAGCTATAACAGCTCCAGTGGTGGCGTGCTTTACACCACTACATCCGACGCTTTGCATTGCACTTGGTGATGTATGGCTTGGATGCAGCTGCTCGGCCATGGAAACCCATTCCATGAAGCTCTCTACTGTTCTTGAGCTAATCTGAAGGCCACATGAAGTTTGGAGGTCTGTAGAGATTGACTCTACAGAAAGTTGGTGACCTCTGAGAACTATGAACCTCAGCATCCACTGACCCTGCTCTGTCATTTTACGTGGCCTGACACTTTGTGGCTGAGTTGCTGTCGTTCCCCATCTCTTCCACTTTGTTATAATCCCACTGACAGTTGACTGTGGAATATTTAGTAGAGAGGAAAGTTCATGACTGGACTTGTTGCACAGGTGTCATCCTATCACAGTACCAAACTAGAATTCACTGAGCAACCCATTCCTTCACAAATATTTGTAGAAGCAGTCTGCATGCCAAGGTGTTGGATTTTATACGCCTGTGGACATGGAAGTGATTGGAACACCTGAACTCAATTATTTCGATGAGTGAGTGAATACTTTTAACAATATAGTGTATATAAAAAGTTAGGTTTGCATTTCTAAATTCACACGTGATGACAATTTTCAGTTTCATAAATCAGATGTATTGCTTCCCCGTCTAGTTTTCTAGCTATGCCTTGTGAATATAGTTTTGGATTGATATAATACATTCGCAAAAACAAAATACCAGCAATTCAACACATAAATAATGATGTTCAGGCAAAACATGGCCATGAAAAACATAAAACAGCCAACTTGGAATAAATGCAATCTTGCCTTCAGTACTGCATCAAAAACACAAAACCCATTTACAGTTTATTGAGCGTTACATCCAAGCAGCACAGTCTTGTACCTTGAGCTCAAACACAATTGACTCGTGTCAAAGCTTGTCATAATATCCAAAGGCCAAAAATCAGAACTTTTCAGCCAGTGTAATGAGTTCAGTGTCATAACGCTGGCTTTAAGCTGCCTTTACACATGTGTAGCGTCCTGGTGAATTACTTTTCAGATCAGGGCCCTGCAGGATAAAAGCTGTCTTTTCAAAAGAAGCAGTGCAAGCTTAAAAGGGAAATATGTAGGCTAAGATCAAAAAGTCAAACATTATGGACACGTTCATATGAGTGTTATTTCTCCCTGCGTTATCACCACAAACACCAGTTTTCTGTCACACTTTCCTTTGAGTCTGAGTTTCAGCACAACACAACAAGACGACAAAATAAGACCAAATCAAGGAACTAAAATAAATTGAACTTTTGAAGGCAGCTGTTTGAACTTGAAACATTTCTCTGAGTCTATTTCCATAAAAACGTTTTAATCTGAAGTTCATTCAAATCTCAGGCAGGAAATTTTGTGTTGAATTGAGCATAAACTTTAAGTTAGTCGAAAGACGGAAACAGGAAGTGACAACAGTAAAAAAAAATAATTAAAAATGGTAAAGCCCGTAGGACGTGCAGGAGACTCTTTTAGTTTTTCTTCTTCATTGTTGGAAGTCTTCTTCAAGTCTTCTTCAAGTTAGATTACCATCTTCGACCATCTTCAAGTTGGAAGTCCACAAATATTTCCGCAACGTCACGATGATGTAGAATTAATGAAGTGTGGACCAACTGATCAGCATGATTCACGACGATTTGTAGCGCTTCCTAGCCTCCTAGCCTCCCAGCAAATAGGAGCTCTTTCTAGCTTTCTAGCTAATAGTAGCTCTTCCTAGCTTCTTAGTTGCCCAGCTAATATTAGGTATTCCTAGCCTCCCAGCAAACAGTAACTGATTTGAAACAAAACCAAAGTGCATATACTCCTTCCTGAGCTGCTCAGTCTCTCAGATTGCTGTAGGCAGCATAACCTGTTATACAAATTCTGCTATGGATGTCTGTGCTTGTGCAAAGAAGAAAATGTCAACAGACACTTTCTTCTTTGTCTGTGTCTGAGTTCATTTCCCTCATTCTTCGTTCAACTGCTGGGGACTCTTTGCACGAGAGTTTACACAAAGACCAAATGTCAAGCTGCTTCCAGCGACCTGTTATAAAAAGTGGACATTAACTCTTGTCACGATTAGCACTGTGTCCAATTGTCTCTGCAGAGTTTGAACTCTCAAACTGTGTTTGCCATAAAAACTTTTTAATTTGAAGTTCAGTCACCTCTTGAATTAACCACAAACTTTAAGTCAATTGACATACAACCAATTCCATTAATTTCCTGCATGTTTGACACAGTCCAGACGTCTATCACTGGGATTCAATGAACTGAAAAATGAAACTCACCAGTGTCAGGTCCGTGCTCAGGGTCCTGGTCCTTCTTCTTGTCCGAGATGTCCTTGTGGGACACAAGGAACAGAACCACCTCGCCCTTCTCATTCTTTATGGGCACGATGTCCAGAAGACACCAGAACTGTGTTCCTGGAGAGAACATGGACGCAGACATTTACAGTCAAAGCAGGTTTGACATAAACCTGGAGGTCTGCACTCCTAAGTGCTTTACATAAAAAAAAACATAAAACTAATAAAAAAACAATAAAGGAGAAACAAAGAACCAACGAAACATAAAAGAATAATGTAGGGCAATAAAACGGATCATGAATTCATAACTCCAATCTATCGGCAGGCAAACATAACGACCCAGGTACAATATGAGCATGTTAATCTTAGTAAAAGCTCGTCTGTATAAATTTTTAAAGTCCAGCGAGTCAACAGTTCCAATATTAATAGGAAGCTGATTCCACAAGATTGGGGTCAGCACAGCAAAGATCTCCTTTACTTTAGTTTTTTAGTTTCAGGTAATGGAAAGAAGGCAGAAATAAGAAGATGAGACTGGAAGAGCGATATAGTACGGAGTTAAAAGTTCGGAGATAGATGGAGAAGACAGATCTTTAGCTCTTCCTGGCTTCCTAACCTCCTAGCTAATAGTAGCTCTTCTTAGCTTCCTAGCTTAACAGTAGCTCTTCCTAGCTCCCTAGCCTCCTAGCAAATGGTAGCTCTTCCTAGCTTCCTAGCTAACAGTAGCTCTTCCTAGCTTCCTAGCCAATGGTACCTCTCCCTAGCTTCCCAGCTAACAGTAGCATTTCCTAGCTTCCTAGCCTCTCAGTAATAGTAGCTCTAACTAGTCGTAGTGACTACTACTACTCGTTCATAAATGCTCATGACGGTGGGTCGTGACCAGAGCTACACAGTGAGCCACTAATGGATTTAAAATGTATTTTTTAATTAATGGCAGAGAGAGAGTGAAGTTAATCAACCACTGATACCTGAATGGGAGTGATGGTAATCTAATTAGATACTGTCATGTACACAAACAAAGAGCATGGGGATTGGTTATTATTAGCTACAGCCTATGGCCCTGGTGTTCAGGGGGTCGGTCCTAATCATGGATGGATTATTGTATCATGTTAGACAGACAGGTTCCCAGATAATGAATCCTACTGGCTTTGGTGATATGTCACTTTTATTTGGCGCCACCATTTTCTGGTTGACATTTATGGTTTTGACTGAAATATCACATCTGCTTTCAATTTAGACATTTTGTTCATCTCAGGATAAACTGTAGTCACGTTAGAGTCCTTGGATTTTCCAGGTAGCGCCACCATTAGACGTGAATTGTGTGTCTGTACCTTAAAAGGTTATAGGTGCGTTCTTCCACCATTCCTCTAACATTTAATGTCCTGTCATGTTTGAATGAAGCCAAAAACAACTCCGACAAGTTCAGACACGGCTGAACATTAATTGAGAATGAGGGTCCATATGGAAGGCATCTGTACTTCAGCTCAGAGTAAACCAGACTGAGCTCTTGTGATTTGCTGCAGATCCATATTATCCAAGAAACAAGCTCAAAACACACTCGGACTTCAAATGAGGTTGCAGTGAAAAGTGAGTGCGGGAAGAAAAACAGGATGGACGAACAATGCTTCCATGCATCTAAAAGAATTTTATGCAGAAATGCTTTGACTTGAGAGGACAATGTGTCCCCAGAACTTCTCCACGTGAAAACCATACCGCTGCACGTTCATTACATTCAGAGGTAGCTCGTGCCTCGAAGCCTTAATCCCAGAGCTCCTTCAGCCTGGATGAAAAATTGCCTTTTCTCTTTCATCTATCAGAATTCACTCGATCCCCTGTGAGAGTATTGTTTCACTTTAAAGCTCCACAAGTCCGAGGATCGACAGAGATGAAGAACACAACAGAAAATATGTCCAGCTTTCACTATGGGATCCTCTTCTGAGTGTTTTACCATCGACATATTCAATCTACCGAGGAGTCTGGCAGAAAAACATTGAGATTTATTTATTTTGATTAAAGAATGAATGGAAACTACATTTTTTTAAATTTTGATTGATTTTTTTTTTTCACTGGTTTTAAATGTCTTTAATGTACACATGATGCAGTCAGTAGACACAACAGCAGAGGAAACGTATTGGAAGATATTTCTAAATACAATTTCTAAGAGTTTATAGCTCATAAGATCAACAGTTCTGAGAGCTGCCTTTGTGTTGCTGCAGAAAGGACAAAGAAAGTGAAGTGTTTTTTTTCCCCCCGTGTTGGATGTTTTTATAAGGATAAAACTTGAAATGCTTCCAGCACCTCCATATGTGACACTCAAAGCCACTATTTCTTACTGGAGATGTAATTCTCCTCAAAGTTATTCATTCAAAGGGGCATCCCAAAGATTTCTGTTTAAATAAATGCCCGTAAACCCAATAGTGACTGAGTCTATGGCCCACTGATGAAACTATAGCAGTATTTACATATTTCATTCTTATAAACTGTGTAAGTTACTGCTAATTAAACAGAATGCTAAATCGAAAGATGGCCAATGATGGAAACTGAACATTTCCAACGGCTACAGCTTCATGTTAAAAGCATTTGACCGGAACAAAACAAGCTGACTTTCATTATGAAGTAAAAAAAATATATATATCTTTATGTGTATGCAATGTGCTGCATCAAAACTGAGCCTGCAAAACAACAACAGTCAATTTGTTTTAGAGGCAGCCACATTGAGCTGTTAGATAAGGAGCTGCAGACGACAACATCTCAGCGGGTTAAGTTCCTCCTGTCACTGAGTTCTGATATTCGCAGAATAAAATCAGATCACAGCTGTTCACAGAATGATGGAAAACTGACTTTTATTGTCTGACTCCTTTATTTAAATGGTAGCAGCTGGTTTTGCTTTCCCAAAAAATTGTATTTGCTGTTGCCATCAGTGACTGCAGATGTTGCCATATCAACCAGGACATAAATGGTTTCCTGGTTGATTTGGTGACAGTGTTTAAGATTATATATAATATTAAATTATATATACTATGTTACGTGATAACATAGTGTAAGTTTGAACAGAAAAGGCTCCAGAATTGGTCCTTGGGGAACTCCACTCAACCTTTTAGTTTGGTAGTAGGTAACTGAAGCTATGACTTTAAAAATAATTTCCTAAAACAGTTGCAGTCTTTAACAAACATTAATCAATCAAGTGAAAATAATTAAATTGGACTATTTTTAGCGTCAACTACAGAAAATATTGTGCATGTGTATTATATCTTCTCTGTCGTGTCTTGTTAACAACAGAAAAAACACTTGTAAAGTTAAAATACTTTTTGCTGTTATCAGTTCTCAGCTGATTTTGTTCCCTTCATGGGATTTGTTGTCAATAGAAAAAAGCTGAATAATCACCAGCCTTATCCTTTAAATGCGGTTATCAGACAAAGATAAAGTAATCCCCTGCTTGCTAGTACATGAATGCATGAAATCAGACTAAAACAAGCTGTTTCGGTTTTCTGTTACTCACCTGTAATCTCTATGATCATATGGTGCAGAGCAGGGACTGATGGCCGACGGGGGATCATGCATGTAAATAATGCATTTAAACAAACAGGAGGATTACCTCGATGAAACCATGGGCCATGTTGAGGCCTGGTTTGTCCCTGTTTGACTGGAACATGATAATGAACAAAAGAAGCCGAGGCAGCGTGTACTGTCTGCAGTCCTGCCTCTCCATGCATAACTATGAGAGAGTGGATGAAGGAGGATAATACTCTAACATGACTGGTAATTACTGAGTGATTATGTTTGTTTACTGACTTCGGTTAGTTGTATACTGAATTATCTACAGTGCCACTTTAAAGTGTTTGCATCTGGTCTTGCATAAAAACATCAGAGGAATCCTGGAAGTAGACAAACAGAACCCAATCAAACTATTTAAAACAGAAACATTATTCTTGTGTATTTGTTTATACAGGAAAATGAATCATTTCTACATATCCGTGAATTGTAAAAGTAAGTGAAATGTTGTTTTAAGTTGTGCCCCAATAACAGCAACTACATGTTTCTAGTAACTGCTGATCAGTGGTCTACAGCAGCTTGGAGGAATTTTAGCCCATTCCTCAGAACAGAACCACTTCAGTTCTGAGATGTTGGTGGGTTTCCTCACATCAACTGCTTGCTTCAGGTCCTTCCACAACATTTCTATTGGATTAAGGTCAGGACTTTGACTTGGCCGTTCCTAAACATTCATCTAGTTCTTCTTTAACCGTTCTTTTGTAGAACCACTTGTGTTCTTGGTTCTCGTTGTCTTGCTGCATGATGACCCAGTTCATCGTGAGTGATCTTTGTTGGAGGACCACTCCTGTGGAGGGGAACAGTCGTCTTCAATCTGTCTGACTGTGGATTATTTGTGGGTTCCAAACTCTTTAGAGATGGTTCTGGAACCTTTTCCAGCCTGATGAGCAACAACAACTCTTTTTCTGAGCTCCTCAGAAAGCTCCTGTGTCCGTTGCCATCATACACTTCTACAAACATGTGTTGTGAAGATCAGACTGAGACAAATCCCTGATTTATTCAAACTAAACCAGGAACTGAACCACACCTGAGTCTCATTACATTGATGGAAACACTTCTGAACACATGGACTCTGATTGGAGCTTGAAATTAATTTCCGAGAGGTGCCCACACTTTTACAACTCACAGATATGTAATATTGGCGTATTTTTTTGAGTAAACAAATACACAAGTATCATATTTCTGTTTCAAGTGTTTGATTGGGTTTTCGTTGTCTACTTTCAGGAAAATATGCTGATGTTTTGAGACATTTTATACAGAAATGTGAGTAAATCTCAAGGACAGTGACTATCTGCAGTGTATCCATGATAAATACCACTGCTGTGCTTTGATACTGAAGAAAACTTAAAACGTGAAATGGATTTTTTTTTTCCCACAAAGATTTCTAAACCAACTTATGGATGTTTACACACGCGACAGAATTAAAACTGAACCTTATTAATGTATGCTGTAGTTATGCTTCTTTAGAACATTAACAACTGTAGTCAGAATAGCGACCATTACATTACAGACTCATTACTGACCTGTGATTAAAAGAGGTCACTGCGAATCATTCAGTATTGTAAATCGTGTTGAATAATTTATACGTAGTCAAGGAATAAAATAGAGTTTTCAGGTTGAGCCCCGGGCTTTGTGAGCGGCTGGATATAAAACGTGTTTGTTCTTTTCCTCTGCAGCTAAAACGTTGGATGGTGGTCGCGAGGAGAGAGAGAGAGAGACGTTATTTAACGGCTTCTTTTGTTGCCGGCCTCTATCTCTGAGGAACAGATGTGTCCACGTCTCTCCCATCTATACGTCGCCCTGCACCCCCACCCCGCTCCCCCTTTCATCATCAATGCATTGATTCATTAATAATTGACGAAGGGTGGATGAATAGGAGGAGGAAGCGTCGCCCGGTGTTTCGCTCTGGAGGTTTCAGGCTCTGTGAAGCATCTTCAGAAAATTTGGATTGTTGTTGGAGGCAGAGGCATAAAATGCTGCCGTCCTTCTCTCCTCATCACACACTTTATCCCTCATCTCCTCTTTGGTGTAACGCTCTAAACTAAGTGAACTCACACTCGTATCAGAACAGTTCAGACTTTCATCGCCGGATGGGATTCACGCCTTAATCACTCCTTTACCGACTGCAGGAGGAGGTGACGGGAGTTTGTTGCAGGGGAACATTTGATGTAGACACGACCAAAATAAAAACCTCCTCAACTTGGTTTCCTTTAATATTTGCACCACTCCTTGATGTACTGGAGCATCTGGCAAATAATTCATTCTTCTTATTTATCCTAATTAGGTATTTGTGGATACCACAAATATAATTCTTCTGCAACACCTATCCTACTTTAAAACGATTTTAAAGTAGGAATGTAGGAGCAGTAGTCTGGAAATAAAAAGCTGTGTGTCGTATTCATTTCTCTCTCTGCCTTTTCCTTAAAATAGTCTTATAATCTTATAAAATTCCATTTTCAAAATGAGCTTTAAGGTGGACTTCATTAAGATCACTTACTGAGAAGAACTGAGAAGTCAGCTCGACTTCCCCCGTCCACAGTTTAGTTTTGTGATCGAAAGTTTATCTGAAATCTCTCCATTGACAAACTAATTCTGCTCCTGCAAAGATCTGCCGGGCCAATCAGATCGTTTTGGGGCGGGGCTTCTGCAAAGATCAACTTTTTTTAATCTCCACCACCTTAAAAATGAATTGTCGAATTTGTCAAAACAGATGTGATCTGGAGTCTCTCTCGGGCAAAGAACAGAATTTACGACAACACGTGGGATTTTAGCATGAATTAAAAACTACAACACTGTGGTTCACTCAATTTGTTGTGAACTGTTCTGGAGAATTGGTTGTAGGATTATACTAATTGTGTGCAGAGTTTTTTTTTTTTTACTCAGCATAGGTTGAGATTCGTCCCATAATGAAATCCAGATGTTACCAGACTCATATTCTGATAAGTCAGTGTCAGTTGCTCTCCTGCAGCCTCACCTTCCTTCTTGTAGAAGACCAGCTCGGTCTTGAACTCCCTCCGGTCGTCCAGGGCTCCTTGGATCTGAGCCGTCGACCGGTCGCTTGTTTCAGGGCCGTACAGGAAGTGGCAGGCGCAGCTCTTCTGCATGAGCTCGGCTCGGGCGTAACCCGTGAGCTCGCAGAAGCCGTCGGAGCAGTAGACGATGGGGTAGAGCGACTGCACCTGGGCGTTACCCAGAACGAAGTTACTGTCTGGAAGGAGAGAGGAGAGAAAACAATCAGTTGATTTCTTCACTTGAACCAGATCTGAGTGGACTTTTCACAACTTTCTACATTTTGATCACGTATGCACGAGTAAATACATTCTTTATTTCATCATTTCTCTGTCTGCTGGTCAAAATATCTCGGACTTCAATTGAGAATTCTGCTTGAAGACAGTGTAAAAGTTGCAAAAGCTTTTATGGTCCTGCCAAAACTGAACCTCTGAGGAAACACTTCAAAGACATTTTCGGATTAGTAGATAAATATCAAAGTGTTTGCACAATATGTCCAAGTATCTGGGGCCCAGTCCGAGAAAAGAAAAGAAAAGAAAAGAATCACTACACTAGAGCATTCGCTGTTAGACTTGCATCGTATTTACAAGAAACCACTCAGCTCACTTCTGTCAGATATTCAAAATGATGCACATGAAAGCTTCGTTGTGAGGGAGCAGATCGGGTGAAGTAAACACTGTCAAGAGTCGCTGCCAAAGCCTTAAGAGCTTTCATTCATTGACGCCGTCGGTGGCGCACACACTCACCCTGGTCTTGTGTACACGCAGGAACTGACTAGTATCTGATCACGTGACAATAACAACATGGACGCCTCCTAGAAGACGGGTGAGGAGTCCAGTGGGTCGTTGGTTCATCTAATGTGTAGAAATACTTCACTAAAGACACATACTACGCGACATGTCAGTCCTGAAATACAACTAAAGTACTACTGCAGTGCATCTGAAAAGGCTAACGCTAACACTAGCAGAGGAACGGTCCTCTGGACAGCAGTCAGTTAACAACTTCACTAAACGTCCTGTGGTAACAGAGAGAAGGAGGCTGCACATCAACTATTTGATAAAGTTATTAGACCTTTAGCTGCTACACTATCCCATCTAACAACACGCTGTGGAGTACTATTAAATGCTACTGATGGTGCTGAGGTGCTGCATGTTTTTATACAGGCTATATATATATGTGAGTTGCAAAAGTATATGAACTGTTGTATTAACCCCTTGACACCTGAATTTTGAGTTTTTGCTTTCAAGCGGATGCTAAATTAAGTGGAGATTGTTAATTTGTCTATAGTACATTTGTCTATAGATATAATTTTAGGTATGATGCAAATTAAAAACAAATGGTAAAAATGGTAAAACATTTATTGCAATTATAAAATCTGTCAAATTCTAACTACACACTATAACACCAACTATTATAATCCAATTTGAAACAGAACTCAAGCTTTTCACTCAGGACCTCTAAACTTTAAAACGTTACGCTACGTATTCGTTAGCTTCCATTGACCGGATGTAGTTCCCACTCCGACTGGTCCTACGAGAAACTGGTGCTTGCAAAAGGTTCCTAGGTACGTAGTGAATGTGCACAAACCGGAATTGGCGAAATACATACGTTATCTCGGCTCCAGTCTGAGTGGAAGCTGTGTGTCACTCAGCGTCAAGGGGTTAAATGCTACTGATGGTGCCGAGGCGCTGCCTGTTTTTATACAGTCTATACATTTCTGCAGCTGTCTGTTCTCAGCATATGTATTCAGGTCAAGAATATAGATTTCATTACTGTCTACTGGGTTTTTGTTAGTGACATTATCAGAGACTAGTCAACTTCTTGCTTTGCAGCGACTTTGATGGGTGATCTGAAGCTGAGTGACGGTCAGAGAGGGTGTGTCTAAATAAAGAGCATTTGTCCACTGCATTTTTAGTTAATGGCCCCGAGGATGAACGCTGGACTATTTATTACTCTGTTGCTCGGTCGTTCCCACTGATCCATGAATTCTCAGGACCCTCTAAAAACAGTATTAAATATTTGATGGCCTAACAACGCGGTCAGTGTGTGAGAGAGAGAAAATGGAAGTGGTTAGACGGGAGGTGAGAAAGGAGCATTAGGATCCATGTTGCGCGTTAGCGTCGTATTCCCCGAGCCTATAGTCACAGAACAATCACACAATCTACGTCATTAGCTAATTACTCCCTCGCTGACATATCCGGTGATGCCAACACAAACAACAGATGAAAAAAAAAAAAAAAAAAGGTGTGGACCACCTTTGTTAGATTCCCAGCTGGATGTAAGTCTTCCTGTCTCAGCTGATCCTGTGGGAGTCAACCCTGATGTCATCCAGTGCTCTGGGCTAGCTCCAACTACACAACAACTCACTGTTTACACAGGAAACCCACATGTGTGACATGTCTGCCTATAGAATTATTTTATTATTGTCAACATTAAGGTTTATTATCTGAAGCTCAAATGAAGACCTAGCCTAGCGTAGCCTAGTGTAGCCTAGCATAGCCTAGCATAGCCTAGCATGTGGAGGGTTGATTCATGGACATCCAGGATTAACAAAAGTGTTTTAGGGACATGTCTTAAATGCTGGTCATGACTTTTCCGTCATGAGTTTCGCAGCTAGTTCGAACAACACTTCTTGTCCACCTTAGTCTCCTCCTGTCCACCCTAGTCTTGTCCAGTCCTGTCTACTCTAGTCTTGTCCTGTGTCTTTCTGTCCACTTTAGTCTTGTCCTGTCTTGTCCAGTCCTTTCCACTCAAGTCTTGTCTTGTCCAGTCGTGTCTACTCTAGTCCTGTCCACTCTAGTCTTGTCCTGTCTTGTCATGTCATGTCGACTCGGGTCGTGTCCAGTGTAGTTCTGTCCACTCTAGTTTTGCCTTGTGCAGTCCTGTCCACTACAGTCTTGTACTGTCTTGTCCAGTCATGTCCTATCTAGTCTTGTCTTGACATGTCCACTCTAGGCTTGTCCTGTCTTGTCTAGCCCAGTGCACTCTAGTCTTGTTAGTGCAGTCCTGTCCTGATTATTGATCCTCATGTAGGAAATCTAGAGTTACAGTAGTTTGGCCCAAGTCCCACCCACTAACATGGAGGGGGCGGAGCTTATATGACCTATACTGCAGCCAGCCTCCAGGGGGAGCTCTACTTGCTTTGACTTCAATTTAGAGGAGCTGTCATGGTGTCCACTTTTCAATAAAGCTCGCCCTTTTGGCACATTTTTGTATTTTTTTTTTTTTTTGACTTGTACAGAGCTCAGAGGTTTTTCATCCGTCACCACGGAATGAAACATCTCTCTAATCCTTGATTCTCACCTAAGCCTCAAAATGTACACCTGAACTTTTTTTTTTGCTTATTTTGACTATAAAAATGTCAAAAAATGTCCTGTGAGGAAGTGCTTTTGCCCATCTTTTATAATTTACTGCCTGTTACAGGAGCGTAATACCCGTCCAGGAGAGGTGCAGGTGACCTTCATGACACCATCTTGGCTGGAGAGGGCTTAGCTTTCAGAAACCGCTGGAATTTTTCCGATAGCGCAAACCATGATGTGATTACGATAATCCAAAGTGCACTTGGGCAAAGGAAACCAACCAAAGAAGCAGCTCGACAGGCAGAAAACAAACTTGGCTCCTTCACTCGTTCTCTGGTTTAGTTTTAATCCGGCGTGTCAGTCTGGAGAGAAGAAGGAACGAAAAACCTGCGGCAAGTTTTTCTGAACTGATGTCAGGACATGAGGATCAGCTCCATGCACACGTGATTAACACACCTGCATACGACTTAGACAAATGTCCTTGTTAATATATGGGTGGGAGTATAATAGAATAATGTTCTGTGTTTGTCCTGCACACTGTGTGCTCTGTGACGTAACAGATACTCAAACAATAATCTGTTCTGTACGTCCCTGCTCTGATCTGAAGCCTCAGGCTCCAGCTAACACTGACAAACGACAAAGCCTCAGCAACGGCACCGCGTCGACGTGGGCTCCCGTCCCCGGTCTCATCAACTTGTCGGCAACAATGATCCACTCGTTCCCCCGGGCGACAGCTGACTAGTCTACCCTGAACACAATGTCAAGCTGTTGAGCCGTGTCCCTGGCGAGGCCTTTTGTCCAGCGCCGAACCGTGATAAGAAGAAAGGTGCGCTCCGTTCAGCCTCATGTAACGTGATAACGTCGGCCGTTTGCCGGCGGCGGGTTTTAAATATTAAAAATAAAATATTTTTATCTGTATACACCAATCAGCCACAACATTAACACCACTGACAGGGGAAGTAAATAACACGGACTATGTCGTGACAAAACTTTGAGGCTTTTAATTGCTGCGTGCATTAGCAGCCGCTTCCTGCCAAATGATAACATTAAAAGTCGTCCGAGGCTAATGTGCTTTCTGAGGAAAAGCCTGGCGGGAGGAAGCGAGTCCTCGATTTACTTTTTATAACCAGTTTTTCTTCTTCATCATGTAGTTTCCTCTGAAACAGATAGAGTAGTTAAGAAAACACACAGCTGCTCGTTCAACATGTAAGTTTTTCTCGAGGCTACCGCTGCAGTCACAGTGGAGCAGGTTAACAGGATGCGTCCGACAAAAACTTAATTTAAAGTGTCTTAAGTTAAGCACACCAATCAGCCACAACATTAAAACCACTGACGGGAGCGTGACTCGACACACAGCTAACTCTCGGAGGTGGTGTCCATTTATTTTTGGCAACTGGCGAAATTTAAACAGCAAGAACGACAACCATTTAGCTCAGCTGTCTGCTCCTGGTCCTATATGAATACATAAATACACCAATCAGCCACAACATTATGACCACTGACAGGTAAATGACACTGACCATCTTGTGACAGTTCAGTGTTCTGCTGGGAAACTTTTGGACCTGGCATTCATTGGTGTGGATGTTACTTAGACATGTAGCACCCACCTAGACGAGACCAGGCACCCACACCCCACAGCAATGACACTCCTTGATGGCAGCAGCCATCCCCAGCAGGATGCAGCCTGACACAGACACACGCACAAAAACACTTTAGGAACAACAAAAAAAAAACAAAACATGAAGAACAGCACAAGGTGTTGACCTGGCCTCCAAATTCACTAGATCCCAAACTGATCAAGTATCTGTGGGATGATCCACAGAGGCCCCTCCCCTCAAAGCCCCCCCACTAACAACATCCTGTTGCCAGACACCACAGGACACCCTCAGAAGGCCCATGTCCATTCTCTGATGAGTCACCACAAGGGAGACCTACACAATAATAGGAAGGTGGTCATAATGTTATGCCTGATCAGTGTGAGTTAGTATTACTGAGTTTCGAGCAACTCTGTCTGTTTGAGGTCACAGTATAAAAAGTCTGGACCAAACTGGGGCAACGCAACATGTGCGCTTTAGAGAAAATATTAGATTTAATTTATCAATTTTTTCCCCGAGCGTGACGGGATTTAACGTTCGCTCTGAGGAAAACAGTTTAACCACGCAGCTCTTCAACACATCTCAGCCCTGAAGCTGTCTGACGGCCGTGAAGAGCTCCGAGGAAACCAGTTCCTCTAAACATCAAACGCTGCGTCTCTGTCGGCCTGGACCCCCGGCGGCGAGCGCTCTGAGAACCACAAAACCTACATCAGGACGGGACATGTTGATTCAACGAGCTGGCGAACTCAGAACTCTGCGCCGTAATACAAATCTCTGCACATGGGTTGTTGCTCATCTACAGCTTGAACCACAAACACAAGGCGTTGCATCCCAGGTCAGGTTTGTTCATTTCTTTTTTGGTATTTCAAGTTTGTTTTTAAAACTAGTGACTTAAAAAATAAAAGTGCAACAAGTCAAGCACATAAAAACAGCCCAGTGGGTCATTGCAGCAGACTAGCAGCGGTTCATCAAGTGCGTGGAGAGGATGAAGAAGTTGAACGAGGAGAAAGAAGAAGAAGGTTGAGAACGAGAGGAAGCAGGGGAAGAAGTTCCTCCTCCATCTTTATCTCCAACCCTGAATGTCTAGGGCAAAAGTAGACGACCAAGATGTCTCCACGTCTCCAGCTTCTTTTCAAACACTGGTTGTTTTTCTACCTCCATGTTTCTGTCCCTCCTGGAAACTCAGAAATGAATTGATTCCACTTAGCACTGAGGAGACATTACCACCAGAACCTCTACGCCTGATTCCGTTCTGTTCTGATGATGAACAATAGTCATTTAATAGAAAGTTTACCGGCCTCTCTTCACATTTGACAGGATATAATAAATGTTTTTCTGCGTTGCTCTTGGGGGGAGGAGGCTGCTGAGATGAGTAAAAGCCGGAGCTGAGGAGTCTCATCAGCAGCAGGGTGAGCGGGTTGTGTCTTAGGGCGACTCCTTCCCTTCGTTATTCTCTGGATTCTGCAGACACCTCGTCTCATTACCAACGCCTGACGTGACCAGACGTCATCTCTGCAGCTCTAAAGACCTCTTAGAGAACCTGACCTGAGAACCGCCTGTTCTTTAGTTTCCCTAAGAAGTTCAGACGTCATCTTTCATCAGCAAGAAGAAATGCCGTCCACGTCATCTGATTCTGTCTCTTACAAATCAATGTTCTGACTCAATTAGAAAGAAATGAAGCAGCAGCAGAATCTGCCTGAGGCCACCAACAGAGCCGTTGGCAGTCATGTTGCATTCTGGGTAATGTAGACACCAGAATAAAAGGATTGTTCTTTTTATTTATTTATTTATTTATTTAGAGGTGAGGATCATGGTTGAAAAGTTCACGGTGTGTTATCAGCACCGACATACCAGGAGGAGTAAGAAGACGTGGAACACTGCGGAACCACAGGAGGAGGAGGCAAAAGTAAAGGAGGAGGGGAAGGAGGAGGATAACGATAAGGAGAAGAAACAGGAGGAAGAAGGGAAGGAAAAAGAGGAGGAGGAGGAGGAGGAGGAGGGGGAGAGGAAGAAACAGGAGGGAAGGAATAAGGCGATGGAGAGGAGGATGAAAAAAGGATGATGAAAGGATGAAGGAGCAGTCGAGGAAGATGGAGGATGTGGAGGAGGAGGAGGAGAAGAACAAGAAGAATGAGGAAAGAAGAAAGAGAAAGAAGAAAAGGAAGAAGGTGGAGAAGGAAAGGAAGCAATGGAGTAAACATGAGAAGGAGGAGAAGAAGAAGGAGGAAGTGTAGAAGAAGGAGGAATAAGACAAGAACAAGAATAAGAAAACAAAGCAGGAGAACAAAAGAAGAAGGAGGATGAAGAGAAGAAGAAGAATGAGAAGGGGGAAGGGAAGAACAAGAAGATTGAGGAAGAAGAAAGAGAAGGGTGAAGAAAGTGGAGAAGGAAAGGAAGCAATGGAGTAACCATGAGAAGGAGGAGAAGTAGAGGAAGAGGATGGAGGAGGAGAAGAAGAAGGAGGAATAAGAGGAGAACAAGAACAATAATAGGAAAACAAAGCAGGAGAACAGAAGAAGAAGAAGGAGGAGGAGAAGAAGAAGAATGAGAAGGGCGAGGGGAAGAATGAGGAGGAGGAGTAGAGGAAGATGGATGATGATGATGAGGAGGAAAAGAACAAGAAGAATGAGGAAGAAGAAAGAGAAGGAAGAAAGGAAAGGAAGCAATGGAATAACAATGAGAAGGAGAAGTAGAGGAAGAGGACGGAGGAGAAGAAGGAGGAGGAGAAGGAGGAGGAATAAGAGGAGAACAAGAATAAGAAAATGAAGCAGGAGAACAGAAGAAGAAGAAGAAGAAGGAGGAGGAGGAGGAGGAGAAGAAGAAGGAAAAGGAGGAGGATGATGGAAAAAGGATGAAAAAGAGGAGCAGTAGAAGTTGGGAGGAGGAGGAAGAGGAGAAGACGATGAAGAAGAAGAACGAGGAGGAAGAAAAGGAAGAAGGTGTAAGAGGAGGAAAATGTTTTTTCCCCAACTTTCTCTCCAACCCTGAATTGATTGAGGAAGGAGGAGGAGGAGGAGGAAGAGGAGGAAAAATCAAGTGTTTAGGTGGTTATTAGTAGACCAGATCATCAGGTTCATACCTCCACTCAGTCTGTTCTTCTTCTATGGTTTCAACATCGACCGTAGCCTCTTTCATACACGAGCTGACCACTACAGACGCTCTGCTCGTTATACAGTTAAACTCACTACATTACAAACGCTCCATACTTACTAATACTAATTATTTATTATTCCTGGGGGCGTTTGATTTGTTATGGACAGAGTATGAGACGGAGAGACCAGAGAGGGATCGACCCTCCAAACACGCCTGAAGGCACAGCAGCTGCACGGCTTTGATGAATAATCTAACACACAGGCCTGGCAACGGACCTGACACGACTACAGATCTGGACCCAGCGAGGCTCTTTATGTGAATGAGGAGGAAGAGGAGGAGGAGGAGGAGGAGGAGGAGGAGGAGGAGAGATGAGAGGAGCTACTGCCACTAGATTACCAATCTGAGACAACATCTGGAAGACTTGGAGCGATTCAGACGATGTGAACAAAGCCAGAAATGGGGGTTTGTCAAATGGAATCCACACGTCCTCTAATCCACTTCCACTTCGGGCTCGGAGCTGTCAAAAGGGAGCGCTCCTCCGTCAAGAAATCACAATCCTCTCCTACTGCGCTGGGAGAAAGTGAAGTGAGCAGCATGACAAACTAATTAACAGCAGCCGGCGCTCTGAGTTAACGATATGACAGCGACGAGGACGTGGATTTGAAATGTGGGACTGGTCAACCTTTACGAGGAACCCCCTGACGGGAACATTATGAACCTGCAAAGAGCTGGAAGTGGCTTAACCCCGTGAAGCCTGGCACGTGAAATATTAGTCAGGAAAATCTGTTCTTTTGAAATTGAAGTGGTTAAAAGGGCCTTTAAAAAAACAGACCAACAAAAAGAAAAGAATATGAATTGTATTTGGAACATTTCACCCTTTTTAGGTCTTCTCTGATTTCTGATCAAGCATACCATTATGACCACCTTCCTAATATTGTCTAGGTCCTGTCCTGTTGAGGCCTAGACTCCTCTAGACCTCTGAAGGTGGAGCTGTGATATCTGGCACCAAGACGTTAGCAGCAGATTCTTTAAGTCCTGCTTTAAGTTGCGAGGTTGAGGCCTCCATGGATCGGATTTGTTCGTCCAGCACGCCCCATAGATGCTCGATTGGATTGAGATCTGGTTTGAATTTGGAGGCCAAGTCAACACCTCGAACTTGTAGTCCTGAACCATTTTTGCTTCGTGGCAAGGTGCATTATCCTGCTGAAAGAGGCCACAGCCATCAGGGAATACCGTTTCCATGAAAGCATGTACTGTCTTCAACAATGCTCAGGTAGGTGTGATGTGTCAGAGTAACATCCACATGGATAGCAGGACCCAAAGTTTCACAGCAGGACATTGCCCAAAGCATCACACTGCCTCTTTGTCTGCTTGCTTTCTTCCCATAATGCATCCTGGTGCCATGTGTTCCCCAGGCAAACGATGCACAAGCACCTGGCCATCCACCTGATTCACCTTCTTCCATTGTTCCACGCTCCAGTTCCCACATGTCCATTGTTGGTGGACAGGAGTCAGCATGGGCACCCTGACTGGTCTGCAGCTACACAGCCCCATACACAACAAACTGAAATCCACCAGCATTCATTTCTCCAGCAAACTGAGCTACAGTAGCTCGTCTGTTGGATCGGACCACACGGGCCTTGACCCTGTCATCGGTTCACCACTGTTCCTTCCTTGGACCACTGCAGACCCAGAACACCTCACAAGAGCTGCAGCATTGGAGACGTTCTGACCCAGTCGGTCTAGCTACAGTTTGATCACATTTTCCCTGCTTCATCAACTTTGATGACAAAATGTTCAGCTAAATCCCGCCCACTAACAGGTGTTGCGATGAAGAGATAATCAGTGTTATTCACTTCACCTGTCAGGCATCATTATGTTATGCCTGATCGGTGCATGTGACTGGTCCGGCCCTCTTCAGATCTGTATGTGGCCCCTGACCTGAAACCCCTGCTCTAGAGGATAATAGAGAATAGACGGCTGGACGTACATTTGACAGTTTGTCTTCTTCAAGCTTCCTCTCTTTGCACTGCATGAGAATTACCGAGCAGCCCTCAGTGAAACAGCGTCTCCTTAGTCTCCAGGTAGATGTAGGAAGCAGCAGCCTCCCGTTGAGTTCACTGACAGGTTTTTAAGGCTGTTGCTAGACATTTGAAAACACATTTCCTTGTTTCTCAGCAGTCAGACAAGCACGGAGAAATCTCCCTCCCACACGCCGTACTACCCAGACGCCTTCTCTCTCTCTTCTGTTGCAGCCATTCCCGTAAAAGTAACTGTTGTTCAACATTTATTAGCTCCAGCCGCAGAAGTACACGGAGAAACTCAACACAACAGCAAAGAAATCAAAGCTAGTGAATACAGAATGATACCGATACAGGTAGATATTCACTGTGGTGGAGGCTCCTTGCGTAGGCTACAAAGTAGGCTCTGCAAAGATTAATAGTGGAAGAATAAACCAAGCTGAACACTAAAGCTAATGCTACATACTGCACGCTCTTCAGCTTGCAAGACTCTAAGAAGAGCTACTATTAGGTGGGAGTCTAGTAAGTTAAGAAGAGCTAGTATTAGCTGGGAGGCTATGAAACAAGGAGGAGCTACTATTAGCTTCCAGGCTAGGAAGCTAGAAAGCACTACTATTAGTTGGGAGGCTGGGAAGTTAGGATGAGCTACTATTAGCTGGGAGGCTAGTAAGCTAGTAACAGCTACTATTAGCTGGGAGGCTAAGAAGCTAGATAGAGGGATTATTAGCTGGGAAGCTAGGAAGTTATTAGAACTATTGAGAAAGAAAACAGTTTGCAAATATACAAAATTGAAGCAGTGTTTAGCGACCACCTGCACAGCTGCAACTCATTCAGAGTGACAGCTGGAGACACTCATCTCTCTTTATGTACCACACATCCACAGTTCAGATCCAAAAATTGTGTTTTTAAAATTTCACTTCAAGAGGTACTACAACTAAACTATGCTTCACATTAACATCGATGTCATTTGTCCTCGCATAGAGTGGACGGATAGCGGCTGAGTCCATATCTGAAGGACACCTCTGACCTCGCTCTGAATAACCAAAAGAGGACGAGTCTTTAATGGAATAATGGATCACGCCGTTGGATTAGGATGCGGTGAATGAAGCTGGCTGCTGACCTGAGTTCAGTTTAAATGGACCGGTACGCAGCGCTCCGACTGCCGTTGCACATTAAACAGGTGCTTTGAAGTAGACCTTGCCAGCAGCAGTGGCCAGCTCTCATACCAGCTATCCATCAGTAACACCGGGCAGCTTCGTCCTGCTCTGACACACTTTATTCCCCTTGTTTTCTTTTACTTCCATGCTCCCACCACTCTTCTTCTCTTGTCATTTTCATTATTCATCTGTATTTGCTGTCCTCTTTCTTTTCCCGCTGATATGTAGTGAGCTTCAGTACAGCTGTCCGGTTCATACTCATCAGGACTGGTACGTGATATGAAGGTGTGAAAGGCTCTGTCATTATGTTAGTTTATATATCTTTCAAATGCAGGCTCTGAATCAAAGCGGTGTGGTGAACCCACAGCCATAAACTTTAACTATTGATTAAGAGAAAGCCATCTTGGATACAAGCGACTGAAATTAGTATTCTCTGCAGGGTGGCTGGGCTCAGTCTTAAGGTATGGACAAACCCAAACCGACTACTGTGTCTACTGTGACAACACCTCACGTCTCCTGTGTCTGGACCAAAACATTGCACTTGAACACGACGCAGAGACTAAAGCCAACAACCAGCTGGTACATACGTTCTACACCTAAATAACTCTTCATACCAGCAGGTGGCAGAAGTTTGTTTTCATCATTCAAAAAGGGAAACAGGAAGAGCTACTATTAGCTGGTTGGCTAGAAAGGTAGGAAGAGCTTCTGTTAGCTGGCAGGCTAGGAAGAGCTACTGTTAGCTGGGAGGCTAGGAGGAAGAGCCACTATTAGCTGGGAGACGAGGAAGACAGGAAGAGCTACTATTAGCTGGGAGGCTAAGAAGTTAGGAAGACCTGCTATTAGCTGGTAGGCTAGAAAGTTAGGAAGAGCTACTGTTAGCTGGGAGGCTAGGAAGAGCTACTGTTAGCTGGGAGACTAGGAAGAGAGGAAAAGAGATTCTATTAGCCTACAGTTTATTCATTCTCGATGTTAGTGAGTGGATGCACCACTGAGACATCTCGGAACAGAGCCACTGCTTCTTCTCGTCAAAAAGGTGCAAGGTGAGGTGGTTGAGGCATTTGGTAAGGACTCATTCTTGGACGTTTACCGGCACGCTCACCTGGAACAAGACCCCCTGGGTTGGACCCAGAATTTCCTGAAGGGATAGCATATCTTGATTGACCCGGGAATGCCTCGGAGATTCCTCATGTGGAAGAAGAACGAGGCTGAAATTCAATTCTTCCTCTTGCTGCAATGCGACCTCACTTTGGATAAGCTGATTAAAATAACGGATGTATGGGCAGACAGCAAACAAATTTTGAATATGCGCTAAATTTATGCATTAAATCCTCCTTTATTCAGGTTTAAGAGGGAATTATCTGTATGCAGGTATTCACATCCAGATTTATGCAGCTTTTTTTTTGGGCTTCACATCAGTCTGTGGTGAGTGTGTTTTTTGGGCTGGCGTGTCGGATGGACTGAGGCTGGATGCTAGTTATAGCCAGTCTGGTAATCAGGGTCCCTTCAAAGAGCCTTTGAAGGGACCCTGCAGCTTTGAAAGGAGGAAATAGTCGGGGTTGTTTGTGTGTGCGCCTCTGTCCTCTGATACCCTTTAGGGAGGGGGGGCATTATATAACTCCAGGGGCACCTTCATTTAGCAGTGTAGCAGATTAAGAAGATGAGCATCTCTGTCTGTAAATAGTCGTGGGTATATTCACAGATTGAACGGACGGGGATTTAACGGCAGACTGACGGCGCTCCAGGTAACTACGACTGGAGACAACACCTGATTCAACAGGCCTGTCACGTGATTTAAAAACACATGCCAGGACAAGGACGAAGCAAAAAGCAATGGATACAGAGACTATAGGAACAGGAGTAAAGATGGGAGCAGAGGGAGGACACAGTCTGTTCTATGAGGCATCCTGATAAAAGGACACATATGTTTCAGACAGAACAACCTGGCCGTGGCATTGAGGGTACTTGTACTCATGCTTTTTATTGTTCTCAACTCTTTTCTTTCTTTCTACAAGTTAACAAATCACCCGGCGTCAGACACAAGTGTCCTTGGGGTTGACGTTAAGGAAGGAGAACTTGTATTTATTCTCTAAACGGAGTAGCTACTAGTCTACTACTTGATATTCTTTTTTGCCTCTCTCATCCAATACTGATTTTATTTTTTATCCGAGGTCGATCCAGGTCCCTATCCGATCTCAAACGTAAAGCTTCAGTGAAGCAAGATACTGGTCCAATCATTTTAAAAATGCCTGGATTGGGACATCCCTACACATTTGTCCAAATCTCAGTCCAATTCCCACTTCGGTGCCCAGGCAAGACTCTAAGGCCATGCTTACTTTATCTTCTTACAGCAGACATTATTTATTTTTTCATTCATTTTCTGGAACCGCTTGTCCCCGTGAAGGGTCACGAGGGGGTTGGAGCCTATCCCAGCTGTCACTGGGGCAAGAGGCGGGGTCCACCCTGGACAGGTCTCCAGTCTATCACAGGGCTAACACAGAGAGACACGCACACCTACGGCCAATTTAGAATCACCAATGAACCTAACCAGCATGTCTTTGGACGGAGGAAGCTGGAGAACCTGGAGAGAACCCACGCAGACACAGGGAGAACATGCAAACTCCACACAGAAAGGAACCAGTCGGCCCATGGATTAGAACCCAGAACCTTCTGGCTGTGAGACATCAGTGCTAACCACCTCAGTGCCACCCTTCGTTGTATATATCTCCTTTAAAAATACATCAAAACTGAGCTAAACAACTCTTCACCTAACCAGCTCTGAGTCAACCTCTCAACACAAACTATAAAATAACACCTAATAAGAACGTGAATTAGGTTCCCGTGCACAGATCTGTTATTACAGCTTCACTAGACTGAGCTCCAAAGTGAATGGTAGAGCTGTTTACTGGCCCTCCAGCTAATATTGTTCCTCTGGCATCCTTTCATCTGACTGATGGATGATTTAATTGGGAGAAATAATCCGTCCAACGCTCGCCGCTTCTTCTCTAGCAGCGTACAGTCCGAGTCTTTTCGTTCCACCCGCTGCACTTTTATCGGTTGAAAGTCAATATGCTTTCATGCCAGTGTTTATTCTGTCACTTTTTAGCCATTTCTGTCTTTCACGGTTTCAGTCGATGAAAAGTCAACTTTTAATTATTACATTTAGTCAAACTGCAGCTAACAACATTCATTTTAGCAGCTGTTTCATGTCATCTTTAGACTAAATAGATATTTTCAAAAAAAAAATAAAAAATCAGAAGCAGTTCAATGTCTGAACACATAGTATTGAGATAACTTGTGCCAGACTCATGGGTGAAGCAAAATAACATTTCAAATCTTAAACTATAAATTGCAGCCTTGCAGCTTGAATAGTTCACTGTTTTACCTTCGGAAGGCAACAACTTCATGCAAGTAGTAAAGTTCTTAGATGAGATTTCTATAACTTCATAGTTTGTGATGGAGGCTGCAGAATTATCAGTGATGCTCCTTCAAATGTCGTATTCTTCCTCCTCATCTGTAGCCGCAGGGCTTGTAGCAGCTAGCTAGTTTAGCTAGGCTAACGCTAACAGAGATCAGATAGGCCCCTTATCCAATCACATGACAGGTACGCACATTTTGTAAGCCCACATGAAGAAGTCATGACTTATGAATGTACAACATTCAAAAAACATTCTAGTCTTGTCTCATTTGTTAACATTTCATCAGATATAAGTTTCAGCTCGTCAACATCTCATCTCAGTCATAGACGAGTATCTTTACGTGATCGTCTTCACCGATGTTAAAAGCCTTTTAGGTGAATAACATTTACCTTCTCTGTCATCTCTCCTAACCATTTCTATCTGAACACACATTCATTTGAGAATTTGATACAATTTTTAACCAACGAAATCTAAAACCGTAAGAGACGACAGAGTATTAACCATAAAACCACAAATCCATGTGTCGTATGACCCACTGCAGCTCCAACCATCTGCCATCAGCCCGTGTGTGAATACATTCGACAGGGTGATCCGTCTCTGAGGACAGATCAACGCCCGTTGACACCCCATTGAACTCTCTGACCTCAAGCCGAACCCTTTCCTAAAGCTCACGGTTCACTGCTGTGGTTGATTCTAGATGTCAGTGTGAATGCACGTACACATAGATCATGTGCGCCGATGCTTAGGGCTAATGTTAAACGTGCTGCCAAGAGTCCCCTAGGACCCTCCATACTGGGCAGACTGGGGAAAAGAGATAAGGAGAAAGACTGGATGAAGTGAGGCTCGATAACTGGACGTCAATGATGGATTTGGTGAGATTAGCTGAGTAGGTGGTCTTTAATGTGACCCAGGACTCATTGTGTGTTCACACTATCAAAGGAAGGAGGTCACATGTGTCCCAGACCACCTCCACATGTGGACCGGGATCAGATCACTCAAATGCATGCTCAGTGGCATTGAGGCATTGATTGTAAATGTCCAACTTAAAGTACAGGTGTCAACTGCATTGACTCGCATTGATACCGTTGACACCTGTACTTTAAGTTGAACTTCTGTGATCAGATTCACCAGGACGGATTTTAATGCAACGTCTGAAGCTTGTTCCATACTCCACGAGAAGCGAGAAATTAGTTCTTGTTCCTACAGTCCTCATAGGCCCCTCCGACTGCAGCATACATCACACGTGCAAAGCATTGTGGGAGATGGACGACGAGGAGAGGCAGATGTCGGACGGTCGTTTTTGACGACTGCGTCCGTCGGATTAAGCCGTTCATTTAGCATGCACCCACAACGCAGTATGCCGAGATAACAGAGTGGCCGCTAGCATTTCTAGTTTTCCGCATTAACCACACCCACGTCCAGTTTCTGACCAATCACAGAATAGTTGCCGGTCATGGCACAAGAGAACGAGCTGCTAGAACTCCCAAACGAAAGCTGCAAGAACAAAAGGGCTTCTCGCTACTTGCAGAGTACGTAACCGCCTTGAGAGATTATGTCTGTGAAGGTTCTCAGTCATCCAGGTTTACCCAAAAAGCAAAGCTGAAACAAGATGGACAAAATGGACATTTCACCAAGAAACATGAAACTCTAGGGTGTGTTTGTAATGAAACACTTGTTTTGCAGCTTCTCTTGCAGGTGTTTACTCTTAAGATACTTCTACCCTCCTCCAAGAGACCAAGGAGGACTCATTAATCTGCGAAGAGCATCTCTAGCTGCAGACCCTTTGTAGACCCCGTTAAGCTAATAACTCCCATAAGGCGTTGTATCAATCGTTTTAAGGTAGCTTCTATAAGGTAGCTTTTATTATTGCTGCTCCGGTCCTTGTGTGAGCAGACCCACATATACAAACACACACCTTGGTGACGACATTCGGGCTCCGAGGCAAAAGCCAGTCACCCTCCTCCTCCAGCCAGAGTGTGACAGGAGCAGAAATAGCAAACTAAATATGTTGCTGTCAGAGCTGTCGGCCGCTGGCTCGGTACAGTGAGCGAATAAATGTGTGTGCTGACGTGACGAGAGGTTCATCCAGCTGCAAACTCCCCCCTAATCAGACTACCTAAAAGCCAGTTATGTAAAAAAAAAAAAAAAAAAAAAACCCTCAGAGTTCAAAGCTGCCGAGCGGTGACATTTTCTCTTTCAGTTGTACAAGACTTTCTAGAATAATTGTCCATTCGACGAGCAGCACAAACTTTAGGCTTTTAATTGCTGCGAGCATTAGCAGCCGCTTCCTGCCAAATGACAACATTAAAAGTCGTCCGCGGCTAATGTGCTTTCCGGGGAAAAGCCCGGCGGGAGGAAGCGATTTACTTTTTACAACCAGTTTTTCTCCTTTATCATGTAGCTTCCTCTCAAACAGATAGAATAGTTAAGAAAACACACAGCAGCTCATTCAACGTGTAACTCTGAGGCGTCTTCGAGGCTGCGCTGCAGACACAATGGAGCAGGTTAGGAAGACGTGTCGGACAAAAACTTCATTTAAAGTGTCTTAAATTAAATACAATCACACCAATCAGCCACAACATTATAACCACTGAGAGGAGAAGTAAATAACATTGACCATCTTGTGACAGTTCAACGTTCTGCTGGGAAACTTCTGGACCTGGCATTCATTGGTGTGGATGTTACTTAGACATGTAGCACCCACCTAGACCAGACCAGACATGTCCAACAAAAACTTAATTTAAAGTGTCTTAAATTAAATACAAGCGCACCAATCAGCCACAACATTAAAACCACTGACGGGATCATATCTTGACACACCGCTAGCTCTCAGAGGTGGTGTCCATTTATTTTGGGAAACTGGTGAAATTTAAACAGCAAGATCGACAAACATGTAACTCAGCTGTCTGCTCCTGGTCCCATATGAATAAACACATACACTGATCAGCCACAACATTATGACCACTGACAGGTAAATAACATTTAAACCATCTTGTGACAGTTCAGTGTTCTGCTGGGAAACTTCTGGACCTGGCATTCATTGGTGTGGATGTTACTTAGACATGTAGCACCCACCTAGACCAGACCAGGCACCCCCACCCCATAGCAATGACACTCCTTGATGGCAACAGCCATCCCCAGCAAGATGCAGCCACAAAAACACTTTAGGAACAACTAAAAAAAAAAAACATGAAGAACAGCACAAGGTGTTGACCTGGCCTCCAAATTCACTAGATCCCAAACTGATCAAGTATCTGTGGGATGATCCACAGAGGCCCCTCCCCGTCTTTACACATAGGACCTCAACAACACCGAACATCGTAGGACTGTGCAGCTTAAACGTCTGGACAAAGAAATGTGAGACGAAGCATCTGTGTGTGTGTGTGTGTGTGTGTCCGTTCCCTGCCAGCAGCTCTGTGTCCCAAAGATACTGGGCAATGTTGCCAGGCGACAGGTACCAATTGTGTTGCGTTTCCGTGGAGACAGTCGGGAGGGTGGGGCTTTGATGAGAAGAACACAGTGTTTTCTGACTCTGTCACACACACACACATGCACACACATTCGTGTTTCCATCCTTTGAAAGGACTTTCCGTTGACATGATGTACTTCCTCAGCCCTTTACCCCGACGATAACCTCACTGTAACCTTTACCCTAAAAAACAGGTCCCGGCAGTTTGCAGGTCTGCGAGGTATTTAATTCTATTTTTAGAGTAAAGGTAGACAGGTGAAGAAAATTTGGAAAGGTTTGGGTTTTCTGAGTTGAAACAAAACCAAGGTGGGAATGTGAACTGCTCATCTATCAGTAAACTACTTGATAAACATTAAATCTCTTGCTAGTAGCCAGACGACAGACCGACTTCCCGCCACAAGACATTTGCAAACAGAGGAGTCATGTGACTTCCAGGCCAGAGTGAGGATGTGGAGGCCAGTGACAATAAGTGTCCAGCAGTGACTTGTGATTTCTTCATTTAATGTATATTTATAACAGCATTCAAAAAAAATAATAATTATTAGAAGTTGTCTCTGTTTCAGTTTAGTCTATTTCAGTTCAGCATCACTGCTTAGTTGTAATTAAACTCACAGATTAAAATTAATTTCCTCGCAAAGATGTGATAAAAGTTTAAAATTCACAAACTTGTTTTCTGGAATCAGGCATTAATATAAAAACAAAATGTGGTCATCAGAGCTGAGAGCATTACTGCTAACAGAGACCAAAGCATTTTCTACAGCTACTAGTTGCAGCTAGTGCAAAATGTAGAGACTTTTATTTTGAAACGGACACAGGAAATGCATTTTATTTTTAATCCTGACAAGGATCAAAAATAAAAGAAACTACCTAAAATTGTGGCTGCTCAGATAATGATTGGGAAATGATGATTATTTACTTACGTAACATGATTTCAAGGAGATTTTTGAATCTTTTGTCCAAAACCAAACAGAAGCTGGAAACATTCAGCATTAAATAATTTAAACACAGTTATTAAAATGGTATTTTATGCTTCTATGAATCATGTGAGTTTGCTTTTCCTGCACTACAAAATATTTACTATTAAACAGCTGTGGGTTTTTTAACTCGAACTCCCGGTTGCTACGGTAACAGTAGCCAATGTTGAAATAAATTTTCCTCCATTAAATCGGTTAAATTTTCAGCATTAAACGGAGCCAAACGTTGTCCAGTAACACAGCGCTAATGATGCACAGCTTTAATTTGATATAAATACATGAAGCTTTGTTTGCTGCTCGGAGGCAACAGAGATAATTGGCACACGCTCGTTAGCAGCGGAGGCGGAGTCTAATGTGGAAGATTTAATTGAACTCTTGACTCTCGCTGTTAAACTGTCATTTGGGGATTTTCTCAAAGAGTTCAGAGGTTATTTATCAGATTTAAAAAAAAGAAATCAGGATGATGTTTAATTAGGACTTTTTTTTTGTCCGTCTTTCAGTTATAGAATCAGTAAACAGAGCTTGTAATGTTTTAAAAAGCTAAAGCTGGCCCGCTGTAGAGAAAACAGGATGGGAATTGATGGGGATTTGGTGTCAGGTCCGTCCTCACGCAGCTCTGACCCCTCGCCACAATGCTGTTCACCAGAGAGTCTATGAGTGGCCAGGTGCATTGAGGTCAGCGTGATCTCCTGCATGCATTTAAACATCTGACAGCGAAGAGCAGATGTTCCATGCAGGTAAAAAAAAGAAAGAAAAAAGAAACGTCCACTTTGAACTTCAAAGTCAAATATGTGCAGTGGGCTAAAAGGATATGGAAAGCATGGACCAATCAGGATGAGACATGTTGGATACGCTTCTCCATTGTGTGTTACCTTAAAGGAATTCAGGTAGATTATTACAGAACTCTGAAAATGTACTTTTGAGAGAAATCTTTGTAGCACACATTCTCTTTTCTCGCACACAGTCCTCGTCTGTGAAATAAGTTTGCATCCATTAGTACACTCTGTCCAGAGTACTGCAGCTGGTTGCAAATGGACTGAGATGAAACAAGACATCAGATGAATAATGAGACGTGAGAGATGAGACATGAAACAGATGAACAATGAGGTATGAGAGATGAGATATCAGATGAGACATGAGACATGAGACTAGAGACTAGAGACATGAGACATGAAACTAGAGACATGAGACAAATAAGATGAGAGATGAGATAAGGAACAGCTGAGTCAGTACTCTTGAAGTACTGCAGCTGGTTCCGAATGGATTTAGATGAGACATGCACCATGAGATGAGACTTGAAACATGAAATATGAAAATGAGAGATGAGACATCAGATGAGACATGAGCTATAAGACATAAAAGATGAGATCTGAGAGATGAGACATGAGATATAAAGTATAAAATGTGAGACATCAGATGAGACATGAAATATGACTGATGAGATACGAGATATAAAGTATGAAATATGAGATATGTGACATTACATGACAATTGAGATATGGAACAGGTGAGTCAGTACTCTTGAACTTCTGTAGCTGGTTGCAAATGGATTTAGATGAGACATGTGCCATGAGATGAGACATGAGATAAGACACTAGATGTGAATTATGAAACATGAAATATGAGAGATGAAAGATGAGACATCAAATGAGACACAAGTTATATGACATCTGATCTGAGAGATGAGATCTGAGATCTGAGATATGAGATATGAGATATAAAGTATGAAATATGAGACATCAGATGACACATGAAAGATGACATATGAGAGATGAGAGATGAGGCATCAGATGAGACATGAGCTATAAGACATAAGAGATGAGATTTGAGAGATGAGATCTGAGATATGACTGATAAGATATGAGAGATGAGATATAAAGTATGAAACATGAGACATCACATGAGATATGAAAGATGAGATATGGAACAGTTGAGTCAGTACTCTTGAAGTACTGTAGCTGGTTGTAAATGGATTGAGATGAGACATGTGCCATGAGATGAGACACTAGATGTGAATTATGAAACATGAAATATGAAATATTAGAGATGAGAAATCAGATGACACATGAAATATGGCATATGAGATATGATTTCCATAATATTTCAATGGTGCCAAATTGTTTTATTGTTTCTCTTAAAGTTATATATACTGTATATTTTTAACCACAGTCGTTTGTCCCTTGATGATCTTGTCTTTTGATGAATATTTTACTTATCACTTATTTTACAGTTTCAATAGATTGCAGTGATCTTTTGCCTCCGAGCATCTACAGTAACCATGTGACTCCTTGTGAAACCTCCACCTGTGTGTCACAGATTAATCACCCCCCCCCCCCCCACACACACACACACACACCCTCCCATGCCTCTCAGCATTACAATGAGCAAACAGAGATGAACAACAGTTAAGAGTCCTGTGGTGAAGTTGGAATATCACTGTCACTAAATAAATATATATATCTATATATAGATATATAAAACAAATGTGGTTAATGAAATCAGCCTGGCACAAAATGGAGATTACAGTTTTCACCTCAAAAGACCTCAAGAGAGCAGCACAGAGAAATGCTCCAAATTGGATTAAAGGGAAAATGGTAAAGACTGGAGAGAAGACACACCGTCTGCTTCAAACACACAAACGCAGTACACCAAACTTCTTTAATCATGAATCTTGGAATAGAACTAATAATCAAGCTCTCTTTCCTCCTTAAGACACTGGCGATTAGTGGCACTTTACTGTGTGTGTGTGTGTGTGTGTGTGTGTGTGTGTGTGTGCGCTCAAATACAAGGGAACAGGAGTGAGACAAAAAATAAGAGCAGGAGTCCTCAGCACAGCAAACACTTTCCACGTCTGCACCTTGGCCCTGACCCAATCACGCCATTAATGGCTCATTAGGAAGTAGTCGAGCTGTAAAAAGGAAGTCGATCATTAACACCCCGCTCCCTCCTTCCCTCACCCCCCCTGATAACTGCTGCATCTTAGTGTCGCCATAGTAACCCAGCTATAGAGACTATAGATAGGTGGTTAAGGTCAAGCTCCACCCTGGCCAAAGTACAGGATGCCATCCAACCAACTGGCTTAAATTAAATGTGTCCGGCCAGCACTAAACTATGTGACATGGCATGAGATGAACGACGAGATGAGACATAAGATATGAGATGAGATGAAATGAGAAATGAGATGAGATATGAAATGAAATACGTGAGATGAAACATGACAGTTTAAATACGAGACTTCAGTTGGGACGAGATGAGACATGAGATGAGACATGAGATGAAACATGAAATTAAATTAAATGAGAAATGAGATGAGATATTAAATGAAATATGAGAGATGAGAAGAGACATGAGATAAGACGTGCGATATGAGATGAGACATGAGATGAAATATGAAACATGAGAAGAGACATGAGATGAAACATGAGATAAGACATAAGATATGAGATGAGACATGAAATGAGATGAGATATTAAATGAAATATGAGATGAGATATGAAATTAGACATGAGATGAAATGAAATAAAACAAGAAATTAAATGAAAAATGATAAATGAAATATGAGATGAGATATGAGATGAAACATGAGACATGAGAAGAGACATGAGATGAGACATGAGATGAAATATGAAACATATGAGACACGAGATGAAACATGAGATAAGACATAAGATATGAGATAAGACGTGAAATGAGATGAGATATTAAATGAGATATGAGATTAGACATGAGATGAAATTAAATAAAATTAGAAATGAAATTAGAAATGAGATGAGATATTAAATGAAATATGAGATGAGATATGAGATGAAACGTGAGACACGAGAAGCAACATGAGAAGACATGAGGAGACACGAGATGAAATACGAAATATGAGACGAGACATGAGATGAGCAATGAGAGATGAGCCAAGAAGCCATTTCTACTGTCACACACACCATCATCTCTTTTATATGTTCAGAAACAAACTCATGTTATCATCCAGGATGTAAATGACTCAACACATCGTACTCTCTCCTAAAAGCACCATCAGACCTCCTGATATAGCATCAAGTATCTGTCGAGTGCGTTTTCACTGAACACAAAGATGATTTTAGACGATTTTTAGAAACATTTTAGCAGTGACATTAGAGAGAAGCAGAGGACATGCAGATTCAGTCTCTATGCGAATTAATTCTAATGCTTGAAGGCTTTTAATTGTAACTTTACAAAGACAAAAAAAGGACTGTATATAAACTGGAGGGAAGCAGCAGAAACCAGAACTTGTGCTGATTAGTGTGGGATAATTCCACAGTAAGTCTGAGTGACAGAATAAATACAACATGTAAAACGGTCGGTGTGTATGTCGACTGTTTGAGGCCAGTGGAATAGACCACAAAAACAACTCAGAGGTAAAAAAATATGCAAAACATCAGCGGATTTTCACACAAGTCCTGAAAATAGACAAAGAGAACCCAATTAAATAAATAAAACTGAAATATTATACTTGTGTATTCAGGAAAATGAGCCAATATTACATATCAGTGCGGTTCACCTCTAGCATTCCAAGTTAATTTCAAGGTCCAATCAGAGTCCATGTGTTCAAAAGTGTTTCCATCAATGTAATGAGACTCAGGTGTGGTTCAGTTCCTGGTTTAGTTTAAATAAATCAGGGATTTGTCTCAGTCTGATCTTCACAACACATGTTTGTGGAAGTGTATGATGTTAACGGACAAAGGAAAGAAGAGTTGTTGTTGCTCATCAGGCTGGAAAAGGTTCCAAAACCATCTCTAAAGAGTTTGGAACCCACAAATAATCCACAGTCAGACAGATTGAAGACGACTGTTCCCCTCCACAGGAGTGGTCCACCAACAAAGATCACTCCATAATAGTCTGAGAGGTCCCAAAGGAACCATGGGGAACTTCTAAGCAGCTAAAGGCCTCTCTCTCATTGGCTAATGTTAATGTTGATGAATCCACTGAACAACCATGGTGTGATGGACAAAGACACTGCTCTCCAAGAAGAACATTTCTAAACATCATGTGGACAAGACAGAAGACTATTGGGACAATGTTTAGTGGACAGATGAGACCAAAGTAGAACAGTTTGGTTGAAATGACTCCAGTTTCAGCTTTATATTCTGGATGATGCAAAGGTCGGGCCATTGCTGAGAGTCTGTGACCCCCTCATCCATCACAATGGATCAATTTCACACAAGCACTTAAACCAGTTTTGCTCTCCACCCAGCAAATAGTCTTACATTAAATTTAAGTTTTCATTGCTGCTGTTGTTTGTGCTGGAAACGCTGCGTGGTGCAGCAGCCTGCGGCGGCAATTTACAATCCCAACATGAGTCCATCCTTCACCTACTGGGAGGGAGGCCTGGAAGAAACCTGGGAGCAGAGACAGAGCTGCATAGGAGTTGGTCCAAAATCGACGGGAGGGCAAAACGAGAGGCAACCCGAAGAGCGACAGGCAGGTCAGAGAGGGATTTAACAGCATCTTTAGCGATAAAAACCACAGAATGAAACAAGAACATCAAAGTTATTGTTCCAATTCTCCCCGGGTTCATTTCTGCTAAAATACTGACGTATTCAGTGGTTCTGCATGGAGCAGTTCGTACTGATGGGCCTATCAAAGACATCATTTTGTCCAGATTCAATCTTATCGGCGAGTGCACACTAGCTAAATACAGTAGCTGGAGCAATAAGCGGAGCAGAGCCGGAGGCCAGTCTGAGGACGCCGAGCTGCGACAGATTCATTGAGCGCGACGGGGTGTTTCCCTGCTGTAATTCACTGATGAAAAACACAATTAGGGAAATCGCCAGCAGGGCACCACAGAGAGAGAGAGAGAGAGAGAGGAGGCAATAAAACAAGATGGGAGGAAAACAAAAAAAAATAAATACAGACTGAGGGATTCTGTGTGTCAGCGAGAGGAGCAGCTGGAATTGATTTTAAAGGAATTGTGGGCGAGATGGTCGGTTTGGATCTGTGCGGTTGTTTGGGAGCTAATGGACGGAGTGTCAAACGTAATCAGCCATTTCTGTGGCGTGTGATTAAGATGCACAATCAACCAGTACGAGCAAACGCTACGACTGGCTAAAAACGATAAACTCTGAAAGAAATTAAAAGCTGTGTTTCCATGGATACTAATATTCCACTAATAATCAGAATAAAAAGGCCTCATGTGACAGCCTCAGTGAGAACACAGTGACCTGATCAGAGGGAGGATGTGATGATGAGACGATGTAAACCTTAAAAGACGTAAATAATTTTTGCAGTTTAGTTTAGTGTGTCTGATATAACCTGATACCTGATATAACTTCTGAAGCTAAGCGCTCAGGATTTTCAGGCTGGTGCATTTTACAAAGTGGGCTAAATGTTCTTTTATCAGATCAAAATAAAATACAAAGAGAGTTTATTTCGTCTTTATCTCAGTCTGCTGCAGACTAGAAAGGAAGGACTTAAGAGGGATGGTGTGTAAACCTTTGATAACCATGTACACTCTTGATGTTGCTGGTTTCTCTCTGGTTAGTGGAGTAAATCCATTCTCTCTGAGCATGTCTGCTCCACGTGGAGTAAACATCAGGTGAGGGACAGAAACATGGAGTTAGAAAAACAAGATGAACCAAGATGGAATCAATGTGGACAGAGATAATAATAATAATAATAATACATTTTATTTGGGGCGCCTTTCATGGCACTCAAGGACACCTTACAGCAACAAACAATAACAACAACAAATGAAATAATAAAATACTAGATCACTAAAAGCATGTTTAAAGGGAGTAAGCCTGTTTAAAAAGGTGGGTTTTCAGATGTGATTTGAAGGTGGAGAGTGTGTCAATGTTCCTGATGATGGAGACGTGGAGACATCTTGGTTCATCTTCTTCTGAGACATTCAGGGTTGGATGGAAAGTTTGAGGAAAAACTTATTTTCTTCTTCTCTTTTCCTCTGTAGCTCCCTTTTCCTCCATCTGCTTCCTCCTCCACCTTCTCCTCCTCCTCCTCCTCTTTCATCTCATTCACCACCTTTTTCTTGAACCAAGCTGGAAATCCATGTGGACAGCAACGCTAGAGACGTGGAGACAACTCGGTTCAGCTTCTTCTACTCTAGACATTCAGGACTGGAGGAGAACATATTTCCACATCTTGTCCTCCTGCTTCTCATCATTCCTCCCCTGCTTCCTCTCCATCTCCACCTTCCTCTTCTTCATCCTCCTCTAGTTCTAATTATTTTTTCCTCCTCCTTCATTATTTTTCTACTATTTCCCCTCCTGCTCCACCTCCACCTCCTATTTCCAGTAGATGCAATGCTCCTCTCTCTCAATGAAGTTCTACAGAGATTGATGTAACTAATGGTAGCAATGAAAACATTATAGAGGGATAAACTGCTAACTTAAGGTGGTTTAATTTCTGTAATGTCGAGTGATGTTTTTGCAGATTAACTGCTGTGAGCACGGCTGGCTGTAATAGCCCAACAAACTTCTAAATCTGTGGCAAGAATTTTCAAAAGCTTCCTCAGATCTGCTCAGTGTGGAAACAGCTGATTAATTAGATGATCTAATTAATCCAGAAACAAGTTTGACAATAAACAAATAAAAATTCCCAGAGTACAAACACAGACGATCTGCTTCTACTGCACCCGTTCGTACAGACGCTGAAGGAAAGCAGGAACGGTAGAGGAGAGAGATTGATTGGCACCTGCTAGATGAATGTGTGTTCTGCTAGAAACACATCAGACTGCTTGCCTTCAGCGTGTCTGGCCTTGTTCTGGCAGCAGAGACGGGCTTTTATAAATACAACCAGGACCCTTGTCTGATGTTAACAGGACGAGTGCTCTCAGTCTTTTTTTTTTTTTTTTTTAGGTAAAAACCAGCTTAGCTGTGCAGAGTACCTGCAGCGCTGAAACGTGCTCAGAAATCATCAGCATCATCATTATGAGGTGGCTTCCTGGATGCACCAGAATGAACCAGGAGTTATAAGTTTCCTTTGAATTCTGAAATATTTACTTGAATGCATGCATGTAAGGGAGCCTCTGATGAAGAACATTAAATAAGAGAAAATACACTTAGAGGAGATCTGGTGGTTCATACAAACACATCTTGTTTCTGTTAAAAAAATCTATATTTAAAACGTTAATGCAATCGCTGCATGCGTTATACATCTGACACAACAACTTCCAGTGTGACTGCAGGGCATAACGACGACACAATCAGAGCCATGGCCTCGACAATCATCATTGCAGTGGTCCCATGTCCGCTTTAAGGACATTTGATTTGATGGGAGTTCTCTAGCTCTGGGTCCACCTGAGCATGATCGGTAGTTTTATTCAAATGAAGCCTTAAGCGCTGCCACATTTCAAGCGATTCTCTTGTCGTACATCTCTTTGCAGCTGACAGTTGGCTCTGGTTGCATAGATAACCATCCTGTATATTCCTGAGACAAGAATAACATAAAAAGATGGACAGAGCTATTCCTTCTTGCCGTCACTACAACCTATTTGAACAGAAAATACAGGTGCTGCTCCACCTGGGTTCATCTGATGCTCCAAACTTTGCTGTCAGCATGGTGGATTTGGTGGTAGAAACCAAAGATGTGGACGGTGTCTCCTTGATTTAAATGTCATGTCAACTGTTCCCACTGGTCGTCTCCTAAGAGTCAAGATACGTTCAACTTTGCATCGCCAAAGGTATTTTTCCTCCCGTCATCACTCCAACTCTCTGAATTTCATTAAAATTGATGGTTTCCTGTCAACACATCATCTCTCTTCTTGTGTGTACACCCCTTTATCAATCATATAATACTATCAGGGAGCTATTGATTAACCCTAGATTCATTCAGAACAATAACGGCAAACATATAGACTCGTAACTCAACTATCTTAATGAACCTGGGTTCGCCTGACGCTCTAAACTCACTATCACCATGGTGGATTTGGTGGTGGACAGTGTTTCCTTCAGGTAAATGTTTGAGGAACTCTATATTTGAGTCATATCAATCATCTGTATCAGAGGCTCCTATTGGTCATTTCCTAAGAGTTGAGATTAGTCCAGCTTTGCATCACCAAAGGTTTTTTTCTGCCCATCATCGCTACAGCTCTCTGAATTTCATGCCTGCATCTTTATTGATCTCTTTGTGAGTTGAAAGCATCCTCAATCGTACAAAAGTAGTGATCCAAACTGTGCTGGTCCAGTTAAATTAAAGGTTGAAACTTTAAACATCGGCTCTGCAGCATGACATAGAATTTAAATCTGTCCTTCTAAAGCTTCTTCCTACACGTCCAAAACAATTAAACTAAACCACTCCATCCAGGTTTAAGACAACTGCAATGACACCAGAGTACAAACTCTCCCCTTTTTTCAAGTCTAAATCAATCTTTAGTCCGTTCTCTACGGAACCATTTTCGGTGAAATCTTCCGGAGGCTTCGAGGAAACGTTGGGTTCGTAAATGGTTTCGTTTTGTTGCGCGCTGAACTGAACTGAGATGTGTCGAGGAGGGGAACCTTGAAGCCTTTAGCTGTGTTGGTGGATGATCAAAGAAAGGTCACATTATGGCGGAGGAAAAAATAAAAACCCTCTGACCTTTGCATCAGTGTCTGGTGATGATTGCTCTCTGCTGACAGGAGGACGGATAAAAGACGCACTGTGTTACGTAACGAAAAACAATCTGCATGGGTTCCGTTTGCTTTTACATTTTATACTGATCACTAAAAGTTTTCAAACAAGCTAAACGACAGCATTTGGTAAATGTCCAGAGGCTTCAGGAAAATAAACTGAAATCTTTAGTCCTTAATGGTATCGTTACTGCCGAAGCTCGCTCTGGAACGCTCCACTGATGCCATTCCACTGATTCTCAGATGTCAAATGTTTATTTAAAACTATGTCTGTTGCGGCAGAGTCAGAAATCAGGTTTTATTCCACTCACTCTTCTCCATGGTTGAAACCCACAATGCTACTCAGTTGCCAAAAGTTTGGTGAGAGATTTTCCGGTTGTGTTCTGTTGGTACAAGCGAGGTCTGTAAAGTTCACTTCTTTCCAAATTCAGCCCTGCAGATTTATTTTTATTTTTCCCTTTCGTGTTTTATTGACGATGGTGAAGCCAGTTGCTCTCAGTCTGTTTCCACAGTGCAACACGGCGCAACACAAACACATCGCTCAGAAATAAATGATAATTCTCTACTGCATGATACAGAAGATACCAAACAACTCTGAACAGGGAAGGCTTCTTGTGTAATCTCTATGAAGGACAACCTACTCCCCGTCCTTAGCCTTAAGCCGAATTTATGCTTCCGCGTTGACACAGCGCGTCCGTGCGTACGGACCTATTGCGGACCTATTGCGTCCTTGCGGACCCCCGTGCGTCCTACGCAAGGGCCAGACGCGCACCTCCCAAAAATCCTCGACGCGCGTCGAGGCGACGCAACAGCAACGCAGCAGCAACGCAGCGGCATTGGCTGTGATTGGTCCGCTAACTACATCCGCTGGAGACCGCTTTTCCGGTTTCCACTCATAAACATAATTGTCTCCTTTGTCGTGCCCTAATTTGCAATAGAAGTATTTCTTCCTCTGCTTGAATAATTTGGAGCTCCAACGCCAGTCTCTCTGTCTCGGTGTCCATCGTTCACGGCAAAAGCCGGAAGGTAAATAACGAGGCGAGATAGTCACAAGAGTGTCGGTCGGTCGGTCACAAAAAACCATAGCGCCCTCTACCGGTGTGGCATGCATTTCGACACGTAAACCCCACGCAGAACCATCACGGTCTCACACTGCGTCCAAGCAACTGCGTGGCCATTGCGTGACCATTGCGTGACCATTGCGTGATCACTGCGCGGAAGCATAATTCAACCTTTAACCTTCACATCTCAATCTGACAAAATGGCTCCAAAAGCTTGAAATGTGTCGTCATGGCAAGAGAAATGAGCCAGAAGTGGCTACTCCATGATACTGCATTGATTACCTGAAGTTAGGAAGGGCTACTATTAGCTGGGAGGCTAGGAAGCTAGGATGAGCTATTATTAGCTGGGAGGCTATGGAGCTAGGAAGGGCTACTATTAGCTGGGAGGCTTGGAAAATAAAAGAACAACTACTAGCTGGGAGGCTAGGAAGCTAGGAGGAGCTACTATTAGCTGGGAAGCTAGGGAGCTAGGAAGGGCTACTATTAGCTGGGGAGGCTAGGAAGCTATGTGGAGCTACTATTAGCTGGGAGGCTAGGAAGCTAGGAAGGGCAACTATTAGGTGGGAGGCTAGGAAGCTAGGAAGGGCTACTATTAGCTGTAAGGCTAGGAAGCTAGGATGAGCTACTATTAGTTGGGAGGCTAGGAAGCTAGGAGGAGCTATTATTAGCTGAAAGGCTAGGGCGCTAGGAGGAGCTATTATTAGCTGGTAGGCTGGGACGCTAGGAGGAGCTGCTATTAGCTGGGAGGCTATGAAGCTAGGAAGAGCTACTAGTAGCTGGGAGGCTGGGACGCTAGGAGGAGCTGCTATTAGCTGGGAGGCTAGGAAGCTAGGAGGAGCTATTATTAGCTGAGAGGCTAGGAAGCTAGGAGGAGCTATTATTAGCTGGGAGGCTAGGAGCATGGATGAAAATTGTCTTAAATCGTCCTCACACGTCGACTTATCTTGTCGTCCTCAGGAAATTGTGAATGATTCAGGAAATGACTTTTACTTAAAAAAATAAATAAATAAATGAATCAACCTCAGATCTTTTAAAACAACACAGATTTATTTTTAAACCCAGCTCTATTTAGACACAACAGTTGCTCACCAGACTGGACCGATGTAAAACAAAACCGTTTCCAAAGTGAAGGTTCTGTGTTTCAACTCTGAAATCTACAGTTTTACAGTCTGACAATGCCGAGTGACGAGCGTTCCAGCTGAGTTAAAGGTGAATCCCATCGACAGCGACACCTTTTGTTACCGGGAGCTGAAACTCTACTGAATCAAATCCCCACAGACAGAGAGACGGAGCCAGAATCAAAGTTCAAATCTGTATAAAAAGCCTTTGGACTGTGTCTGAAAACACAGAGAAAATTAAACCCTTTTCACCGCTTGGGTGTCTGAGCATATACGTGAGTTTATGAGACAAAGAAGAGAAGGAGCATCGAGAGGTTTTTTGGTACTAAACGGTAAACAGACTGTATTTACGTAGGACAGGGCACTTTACGAGGCGTCTCGTTCTCCCACGCTCACCCAAACAAAGCAGCAGCTTTCTCTTTTGGAACGAGTCAGGGGGGTTTCGGCGTTTGGCTCAACGACACTTTGACACATGGACGGGAGAAGCCTGGCATTAAACCACCAACCAACCGTGTGATTACTGCATCAGGTGATCTCCCCGAGCTTTAGTCGGTTTCCTGTAACAGGTTGGACAATGAGAGCAGCACCCGAGGAAAAGGAGAGATTAAACGCGTTCAGGATAAATGAATATCACACTCCATTTAAGAGTCAACTGAATCCTTGACCTACCAGATGATGACTTCCTCAGAACGTGAGATGAATACTCTCCCCTCTTCATAGAATCACATGCTAACTGTATCATTAGTCATCATTAATTCAGTAGATGAAGCAGTTACATAATAAACCCTTTAGTCGCTGTATTTTCAATTAAACCTTTCATTTAATTTCATCAAATCATTATTATAGTTCATTTTTTCCCATATTTCTTCGATTTTTTTTCTATATTATTTAGGTATTTAGATAATTTATTCATCCCCATTGTGGAATAAACTAAGAATTATCTAATTTTATCTATAAATTGTCTCATATTGACTTATATGGTATTTTATAGATATAACATATATATTTTTATTTATTATACTGCTTCATTTTCTTGCTGTTATACTAATGCCTATACTCATCCCATACTTGGTACATTCAGTTATCAATTATTATTAATTATTACATTCCACCCCTTATTTTATTCTCATTTTATTTATTTATTTTTTATTCTAATTAATTTTTGTAGCTGTATTTTTCTATTGATTGCGATGCTGCAAAAATTTTCAGGTACAGGATCAATAAAGTATATTTATCAGTCGGTCTGTCTGTCTTATATTTTCTTTTCTTTGAATGAAGACAGTTGCAAAAAAGCACTTTACTTCATGCCGTACTGTGTATGGTTACGAATGTGACAAATAAATCTTTTAAAATTTGATTTTCTTACAGTTCTCTGTCATTTAAAGCGACACACACTTGTGCAGGCGTTTGAAAGACGAGCTCGGCCATCCGGACGTTTATGGAACTTAATTTAAGCTCTGACTAAACCACATCAGTTCAGTTTTGTCTCTTAAAAATGATGCCCGTCTTCCAAATAACGTTAAACTCCAACATGAAGCTGGATAATGTCCAAAGCGTGACATTCAAGATCATCACCGGAGTCAACAGGAGGTGGTTGAGATGGATACTCGTCTCTCATACCGGAGATCGGGGTTGACATTCAAAGAAAACCACTTAGAGTTAAGCAAAGACCGTGTATATTTTTAAAACAAAGCAATTCAAGTAACTGTAGACGTCATTCTGTACTAAATCAGATCAAAATCATTCAACATTCGACCAAGTGCTGCCAGAAAAAGTGAAATAATGCTGAACTGTACTGAGAGAACGGATAAAAAAGCACCGTCAGAGAACATATCACTGATAAACTGAGTTTCAAACATTTAGTGACGTAAATGCTTTAATCATTTTAAACCCTAGGCCTCTATCTCAGACTATTGCCCAAAAATGGCGTGCCCAAAATAAATGGAGTATATCCTATTAGTTCATGTTTCATAACAAAGGTAACCCTTCTACGTTTAGTGCAGCGATGAAGGAATCAGGTAAATATAGACGAGGACTGAGGCTAATAAAGAGAAGCACAGAAGAGGTTTTTAGTGGACGCTCTGCAAATTGGCACATTTGGGACCATCTGTATGAGCAGCTGCCCCCCAGCACCGGGGGGCACTCAGGTTCTAGAGGTTAATATGAAGCTGCAGCAGCAGGAAACGCTCATTTCATTAACAGAAATCCATAAATGCCTGTTGTCTGATGAGCATTTAGCATTCTTCTTCCACTTCCAGATATCAGTTTATCTCTTCCCTGTGGACGCTCCTTTCGTCTCCCATTAGTCTCATTCAAACTAGAGAAAGGACCGTAACGACCGTAGTCGAGACATCGGCTGTCGGCTCAAGATGATTTAGCATTCTGCATTTATATCTGAGTATTTGTTTCAGGAATGTCACCACAAACACAGAGTTTGTAATACTACTAACATACAGTGCTGCCTAAAAGTATTTGTGCCCCTCACGATCTTCTGCATTTCTGCAAGAAAATAACTCAAAACATCAACGGATTTTCACACAAGTCCCGAAAGTAGACAAAGAGAAACCAAACAGAAGTGAAACAGAAACATTATACATAGTCAGTGAACCCTTGTTCCCAGTATCTGCTGTGACCTCCTTGTGCAGCAGTTACCCGTAACTTAACATTTCTGGTAACTGCTGATCTGCCATCTACAGCAGCTTGGAGGAATTTTAGCTTCATTGCTTCAGTTCTGAGATGTTGGTGGGTTTCCTCTCATCAACTGCTTGCTTCAGGTCCTTCCACAACATTTCTATTGGATTAAGGTCAGGACTTTGACTTGGCCGTTCCTAAACATTCATCTTGTTCTTCTTTAACCGTTCTTTTGTAGAACCACTTGTGTTCTTGGTTCTTGTTGTCTTGCTGCACAGGCCCAAACCAGGACATTAGCACCCCCATGTTTGATGGAGGGATGAGGTTCTGATGCTGGAATGATGCAGTGTTGTTTCATCTCATTTAAACCAAACTATTCTACTTTAGGGCGGCACAGTGGCGAGGTGGTCAGCACTGATGCCTCACAGTGAGAAGGTCACCGGTTCGAATCCATGGGCCAGCTGGCCTTTCTGTGTGGAGTTTGCATGTTCTACCTGTGTCTGCGTGGGTTCTCCGGGTACTCCAGCTTCCTCCCACCATCCAAAGACATGCTCATTAGGTTAATTGGTGATTCTAAATTGGCCGTAGGTGTGCATGTGAGTGTGAATGGTTGTCTGTCTCTGTGTTAGCCCTGCGATGGACTGGCAACCTGTCCAGGGTGTACCCCTGCATCTCGCCTGATGACAGCTGGGATAGGCTCCAGCAGACCCCCGCGACCCTTAACAGGAATAACCGGGTATAGAAAATGAATGAATGAATATTCTACTTTGGTCTCATCTGTCCACTAAACATTGTCCCAGTAGTCTTCTGTCTTGTCCACATGATGTTTAGAATGTTCTTCTTGGAGAGCAGTGTCTTTGTCCATCACACCATGGTTGTTCAGTGGATTCATCAACATTAACATTAGCCAATGTGAGAGAGGCCTTTAGCTGCTTAGAAGTTCCCCTGGGTTCCTTTGGGACCTCTCAGACTATTATGGAGTGATCTTTGTTGGTGGACCACTCCTGTGGAGGGGGACAGTCGTCTTCAATCTAACTAAATGGATATCTACCTGGTTTAGTTTTATAGCCAGACTGTGTTTTTGCCTCAAATTCAATGTAAATGGTCTCACTTACAACATCATTGATGACACTGATGCAACCCTACTGCAATTATTAGGTTTTTATTTATCTTAGTTTTTTTTTTCTCCTGTCAGTTTTGACCTCATGTCTCGACCACACCAAATCCTTTCAGATATGTTCTCTATAGTGATTTAGGCTCTGTGAAAAACAGACCGTCTCCAGAGCAGATGCGTGGCTCTGATTTACAGTTATTATTTATTTCTTTCTTTCTTTATTTTTTTGTTTGCCTGATAATAGAGAGCAGAGAATAAAAAGGTTTTTCAGCTGTTATTGTTCAGGCGTTTTAGCGCGGATGGAAATCTTTATTGAAAGCATTATGTGGGCTCATGTAGTTTTCACACGTAAACACCATTTATAACGTGGGAGGGACGCGTCTCTCTCTCTCGCATCACGCACACGTCCATCGTTTTATCTCGTCGTATAAGCGGGACAGGATGATCCAGAGAGAAACCGATGCACACAAGGCGGCTCACGTCACCCAGCCTCTCTGACCTCTCTGCGTTCCATCCATACTAAACATTTTATCTCTCATGTTGTATTTATTGTTATATTATTGTCTCCTGTACGCCTCTCTCTCTCGCTCTCTCCGTCTCCTGAGCGACTGTGTTTTATTGCGGCGTCTGCGGTATTCATAAACCCATTTAGCCAAGCATTAGTTTCGGCCATAACGCTGAAGCTGTGATTGCATCAGCTGATTCAATTCATGCTGCAGTGTCATTGAGTCATAAGCTGATTAGCAGCTACTTGTAACGTCCCGCTGCGTTCATACAGGTGCAGCTTGATCGTTCTCAGTCCAGAACGTTCACACGTGTGTCTTTGATTTGTTTCTGACAGGACTCCTTGTTGCTGCCTGATTCTTTGAGAGCTCCTCATCAGCTCTAACAATGGAACCAATAACAACAATAATACATTTACAGTAGTTGAACGTGGAAGAGTGAGCAGACCTCCACGTGTTCAGTTCTAGTCATTTTGTACTTTTTATTGCAAAATCAGTTTTCTTTTTCTTTTTGGAAAACAAAACCAAGGCCAACTCTTTACAATGACGTCCGAGAAGCTGCAGGATCCATCAACAAGCAGCTGGTCAAGGACGTGAAGTGGGTTCATATTAGAGAGAGAGAGAGAGAGAGAGATTTTTATATATATGTCTTTAAATCTTGCAACGGTAAATGTCTTCTGAAGGAAAAGTGACTGAGGATGGATTCTTAACCCTCTGAGGTCTAGAGTATTGGACTACTTTTGGTTTTACCTTTATATTTCATCTTAAAAACAGTTTACCTCTCCTTGTTTGGTGTCATTCTGTTCAGTACAATGTGTTATTTTTTCATTTTGATATACTATATTAACACACTGGACCTAAAACCACACTAAAAACATAATATCCAAGCAGGAAAAACTTAGATTCTTCACTGTGAAAACCACAAACATGTTTAACGAACCTTTTTAATAACTTAGAATGCAAATCTAAACTGTACATTTCAAAAGCTTCTGTAAAAATTTAGCAAACAACAAAGTCGTTTACAACCCTAAACCTAGGAAATGCATCAGGCATTTTTTGTACAACTTTTTAACTACAAAACTATTAGGCGTCACAATGAGTAACGTCTAAAGGTCACAAATCTCTCAAATCTCAAAAACTCGCTCCTCTCTTTCACCATCGTCACTCCATAGATTGTACATAGTGTCACTCCAACTACTTTTCCCTCTTCCTTAGCAACCATTGCTATATAATTTTCTGTAATTGGTTGACGTCATAGACATATATACATAGACGCCGCATCGACTGTGGAGGGACGTGCCTAAAGCGCCGCCATCTTGGTACAGGGCTAGCAGAGGCAGCGGTGCATGAACCTACGAAGGAAAGAGGTACTCCTCAATCTCAAAGTAGAATTATTCGCTGAATTTTGGACCAATTTCCAAACGTATTGATTTGTTAAAAACGTCACACATGTAGCTATGATAAAAAATATGGTTTTACTACCCAAATACAAATTATACTTAATGTTATCAGCAGACTAGCTTCTGACAGAAGATTGTAAAGAAAAGATGCCGGACTTCAACTGAGCGATTTATGATCACTTTCATTGTGTAGAAACACCATTCCTCCATAGATGTAATGCACTGTAGGAGCGAGTGGCCCTGTTCCAAGATGGCCGCCCTGTGGGCACGCCGCTCCAGTAGGTGGCAGCGCTCAATGAGGCGTCTATGTATATATGTCTATGGTTGACGTGATGCATTTATCAACCAACAGGAAAGAGGGTGTCATATTTTTTATTTTTTTTTGCTTTCGAGCTTTACGCTTGCTAGCATTTTCCTCTTCGCTGTTTCTTCCTGCACTAAACGCGCACCAAACATGAAGCATGGCGTAAATTATTTATAAGTCTAGTTTTACTTGGGCTATCAACACAATTTAAAAGCTGGTTTATAGTTTGACGTTAGCACTTTCTACACAAGTTGAAACGGAGACTCAGTGAGGATGCATCTTGCTGCTACGTCGTCTTAAACCGGTCATGTGATTTGGACGCGACTTCAGAGGGTTAGAGTGCAGCTTTAAGGGGCCGGAAAGTTTTTATATATTCCTCCAAGCTGCTGCAGACGACTGATCAGCAGTTACTGGAAAGGAACAAGGGTTCACTCACTTTCCTAAATGAGCAAATACACAAGTGCCATAGTTCTGTTTCGTGTGTTTGATTGGGTTCTCGTCGTCTACTTTCAGGACCTGTGTGAGGCATTTTTATGCAGAAATGTAGAAAATTCTGAAGGAAGTAAAAACTCTTGTTGACTAGAGTCATAGTAGATTCCATGATAAATTGTGCAAAATCGTAGGATAATAGAGGATTAACTGGTTAAAACAAATAATCATAGTAGACCTAAACTGTCCACATATTCGTAGACACACATTCACACCAACTACCACGAAGACAAGGCATGTGAGAAACTGAGACATGGGGGTAATGAGCCCCAAAAGGCAGATGGAGAGTGAGACAGTTTCATGGTGCTGTGAACAGATCAGCGTGATCCACACATGATACGGGAAATTCAATTACACAGCAGAGAGGAGGGAGAGATCTATAAAGAAAGATATAATATAAAAGGAGGAGAGGATGAAAGAGGAAAAGGCTTTGGAGAGGGAAGAAGGAGGAAAGGAGGAACGTCAAAATGGAGTGGCTTTGAAATTATATATCAAACTATAGAGGCAGAGAGGTCGAGGTAACATAGACTCTGAGTACAGTGGCCACCAGTTAAGCCACAAAAACTGCCTTTTCCCCTCTCTTTTGTTACTGGCTCTCCTCCTCACTGCTATTTTTTACTCTCTTTCCGTCTCTCACCCTCTCCGGCTCAATCTCGGCCTGTGCCGGCGTTAATTTGCCTCGGTATTGTGCGGCTCAGCACAAGGGGGAGAGAAAAAAATCTTTCTCTGGACAGGTGGCAGCGTTTTCTGATATCACAAGCGCTCATGCAAATACATATATGCCCGGCACATCAAGCCCGTCCATAAAAAAAAAAAAAAAAGAGAGAGAGAACATATGGTGCAGTATGTTCAGTAATTGTGGTGAGAGAGGGACAAGCTGTGTGTGTTTATGGTTATTGAATTTGCACAGAGGTCTCTGTGCATTAAGCCACAAGGAGAAAAATCCTCAAATGTGACCGCCTCAGACCTCGGTCATCTACATGTGGACTCCCCAGCAGACGTCTATTCCAGTACATTTTGCTGGATTGTTCATTGGTGGTCAGAGCCCGGGAGGATTTATTGTGTTTCACAAGGTAACTGAACTCACAGCGGCTCTCTAGATGCTAATGGTTAGCATGGCAACGCTGCTTCCCAGAGCTATAAAACTAAACCAGGTAGATTTCCATTCGCTTAAAAGATTGAAGACGACTGTTCCCCTCCACAGGAGTGGTCCACCAACAAAGATCACTCCATAATAGTCTGAGAGGTCCCAAAGGAACCCGGGGGAACTTCTAAGCAGCTAAAGGCCTCTCTCACATTGGCTAATGTTAATGTTGATGAATCCACTGAACAACCATGGTGTGCTGGACAAAGACACTGCTCTCCAAAAAGAACATTTCTAAACATCATGTGGACAAGACAGAAGACTATTGGGACAAGGTTTAGTGGACAGATGAGACCAAAGTAGAATAGTTTGGTTTAAATGAGATGAAACAACACTGCATCATTCCAGCATCAGAACCTCATCCCTCCATCAAACATGGGGGTGCTAATGTCCTGGTTTGGGCCTGTTCTGCTGCATCTGGACCAGGACGGCTCGTCATCATTGATGGACCAATGAATTCTGAATTCTACCAGTGAACTCTAAAAGAAAATGTCAGGACATCTGTCCATGAGCTGAATGTGAAGAGAAACTGGGTCATGCAGCAAGACAACGAGAACCAAGAACACAAGTGGTTCTACAAAAGAACGGTTAAAGAAGAACAAGATGAATGTTTAGGAACGGCCAAGTCAAAGTCCTGACCTTAATCCAATAGAAATGTTGTGGAAGGACCTGAAGCAAGCAGTTGATGTGAGGAAACCCACCAACATCTCAGAACTGAAGTGGTTCTGTTCTTTGACGACTGATCAGCAGTTACCGGAAACGTTTAGCTGCTGAAAACAAGGGTTCACTTAGTCCACAGATATGAACAAATGTCTCCCATGGTGCGATGGCAGAGTGGCAAGGGTTTTGCATTTCGTTCAATCTACATGTAAATGGAAACCAGCAAAGCACAAAGCATCAACCGGTAATGGAATACCTCCCACCCTGCCTGTTGGCCTACATGTACGTCCAGGTGATAAAGGACCGCGCGGGACGTTTATGGAAATCACTCTGCTCATCATTCATCATGAAGGCTCCATGAATAAGGATCCGTCGTGGTGTCGTCTTTGCGGAGGCCTGGACTAGATGAAATACAGTCATTATTCCCCAGCATGTCCATGAATCGCGCTGCACCAGTCCCGTGGACGGGCTCCACTTCGCTTATTTATTCATCTTTTTCCTCGTGCGGTTATTTACAAACTCTGGCTGTAATTGCTGGGATGAGATGGCTCAATAACAGCCTGCTGTGCCGTCAACAAAGCTCTTCCAAAAACCCAGCTGGGAAAACAGCCAATGAGCGTTTTGTCTTTATCACTAATCCTTCATTGAGTCCTCTTTTTTCCTCCTGAGAGAAGATTTAACTGAAGTTGAGGCCGTTCAAAGGTGAAGTATCAGCTCAGTTATTCACTTCTTATAGCTGCAAAGTTGGCAAAGATGTGGCAACTGTGACACATATTTTGCTGTGATAATCACAGATTTAACTGTTTTCCCAATTTAGATTATTAACATTTCTAGTATTTATAGATTTTCTTTTATGTATTTCTGTTTTATTTCTGTTTGCAAGATACCATCACTGAACGCAACTCAAACTCATCCCATCAACTCATCATGTTTATTGTTCAGCAAATTCAACAAAAAAAATGAACTTTCTGTTGAGCGAAGGCTACGAGTCTGAGATATTGGACGGCTTTGCCGTTGCATATAGAATAGTGTAATTACTTATGGATCAACAGCCAAAACTTTACTTTAATCTTCAAATGAAATGCGGTAGAGTGTGAGAGATAATAGTCTGAGAAACTAATGAAACTGCGTTCAGCTCCCCAGCCTTCCAGCTAACAGTAGCTTCTCCTAGCTTCCTAGCCTCCCAGCTAATAGTAGCACTTCCTAGCTTTATAGCTCTCAGATTATAGCAGCGTCTTCCTAGCTTCCTAGCCTCCCAGCCAACTGAAGCTCCTCCAAGCCTCCCAGCTTATCATAGCTCTTCATAGCTTCCTAGCCTCCCAGCTAATAGCTAGTAGCTTGCTCGAGATATAATCTGCCATCGATCTACAACACAGTCTGAACATCTGTCTCAGTAAAGTTTCACCCTTATTCACACCTGGAGACAGGAGCCTCTCGAAATAAATGGTAAACGGAAAACTGAAGAAGCTACTTGGATGAAACATCTTCTAGAAACTCAACAAGTCCAGATGTCTTAGCTTTGTCATCATGACCTGGATGACCGAGAACCTTCACAGACTTTTGTCATCATCGTAATATTTAGCTTTCATTTGACAGAATATGAAACTCTAAACAAGCAGCACCTTCAACTTTTTTATCAAAGAGCCTTTGATGGTTCAGACACTGCTCCAACTGTGAGTCACCAAACATCTTCTTTTATTTCCATGGATTCTTTTACAGCTATGCACATAACCACACCTAACAGCCATGTCAACAGACTAATGATACACTAATGAGGATGCTCTCACCCTTCACACAGCATCAGGAGAATGAAATGGAAAAGCTGCACGACCTCAGCTTTGAAGTTGATAAATGGAAACTAGAAACATCTTTATCTGAGTGAAAGTGAATTTGTGTGCAGGATTCTAGTTATGAGAAGAATTTGGTCTTGAAGACTTAAAAGTTTTCATAGCTTCACGAATGCAGAGCACGACTACGCTGTAGAGGGCTGTCGTTCACATTTCAAAGAGGTTATTTTTCTGAATTAAACACTTGCTCTCCTGTGATAATTATCATTTAACGACATAAATCCAAGATAGAAACCTTAGTGTACAAAAAAATACAAAATATTTTCTACTATGCATCCAGATTATCAGACTAGAGAAAATATGGACGACAGGTCTCCACTTCCTCTCATTGGTCAAGAATCAAGAATCAAGGGTCTTTATCGTCATTATGATAACTTAACAAAATTCTTAAACGGATTCAAACTACAATCCCAGGGATACGGCGGTGCCATCTTGTGAGTTTAGACCATAGACTGTATAAAGATGGACGGTGGAACTGCTCTTCAAAAGTGAAGCCAAAGCAAGTAGAGCTCCCCCTGGTGTCTGGCTGCAGTATAGGTCATAAGCTCCACCCCCTCCATGTTAGTGGGCGGGACTTGGGCCAAACTAAAACACGTCAAAACTACATGTCCAAATATATTTTTTTCAAGATTGGTTTCCGTCATTTTAGGTAGCTAATACAATAACACTTTTCCGATAAGTTTTGTTTTAGTTAGCTAGTTCGTTTTAGTTCGTTTAGTTTAGGTATTGGACGCAATAGAAACAGGATGTGACATCATGATCACAACAAGGTGCCATGCCAACCGTTCTGTGAAGCGAGAGTGTTTTAGTTTGGTCCCGCCTACTACCACGTAGGGGGTGGAGCTTATGACCTATACTGCAGCGAGCCACCAGGTGGAGATCCACATGCTTTGGCTTCACTTTTGAGGAATCTGTCATGTCGTCCATCTTTTTTATAGTCTATAATCCAGTTTATATCCTAAAATAACTTTGGAGAATGTATCCTTTTGCTCAGACTGTAAACCTGCTGGCTTCTTGATGATGTTACTGTAACAGACACAAAACAACGGACTAGATGTCATGAAGCTCCTTCTAGAAACAGCTCCAGTTTGAATCCTATGCCTTCTTGGTCAGTTTGATACTAATCTTCACTTTCTTTCGCCTCCTCTCGTTGGTGAAATTTACTTTTTAAATTAATCTCATGTGCGTAAGATCACTCGGAGAGAAGCACATTTCCTGAGATGCAGCCCAGAGAGCTTATTCACTGGATTTAACAAAAGGAGATGATTGCTAGGGTGCTGGAAATAGACGAGTGTGCTGAGACGCTGAGGTCATAATAGATGACAACGGATAAATAGAGTGTTATCTTCTTTGTAAGACGTCTTCCTTCTGTTAAGGTCAATTCAGCCTGTTAGTAAAGGTCCATTATTCTGTAAACGGAGTAAAAATTCTCTAAAGCAGCGCTGCCTAAGGTCAATACGTCTGTATTTTGTTCTGATTCAGGAAGCATTTGATATAATCGTTGGATTTAACCTCGGTTCAGTTCGTCATCGCAGGGCAGTAGAGAGAGCGATCTGACACGCCTTGCAAACAGTTTTGTGAATGATCAGGAAGTAATTAAGTAGAAAACGAACACTGAGTGCTGCGTTTAAAAGAAGAGAAAAGCTTCCTAGAGACAGTGTCAGTGAGGAAAATCCTCCAGAGAGGGTTAGGGAGTTTATGGCAGCGTTGGATGACCAGAACATTTCTGGAGTAGAGAACACAAGGTACCAGCTACCCTCTCCACACTACATTAACTTTGACAGAAAGATTTATTGGACTGAATCCAGTCGAGAAGACAAGCCAGAATGCAAACAGTATAGCAAGTAGAATATGTCTCAAACATCCAGATCTGTTCACTGAGTTCAAGCTCACTCAATTCCTGCTTGTGTTTTCATTCTTTCTGTTACTCTATGTGGATGATTGATGCATTTTATTTTTCCCACCATTGCCGACATTGACTGCTATGGATCTGCCAGCAGTGAGAGAGACTGTGCATTATAAGCAGAATAGAAATGGTGTTCACTGCAGGGCTCCATCACTCTCTCTCTCTCTCTGGCTTAAGATCTAAGAAACAGTCCACAGAGAAACTGACAAAGCCTTTATTTCAGCGTCAAAGGAGCCTACAGACGTATGCTTTACCTTGAATAAAGAACTGCCGGTCTCTGCAGGCCAGGCGGCAGTCTTACTACTCCTTAGCTGAGTCACCTCCACCTTCTTCACCTGGAGCACAGACGGTGTCATAAGCAGCTCTCGTTTCCAGAATGAGAACGGTCATGAGCTGAATCAGACGATTTCTAACCTGACTCCTTACACTGCAGCACATTCTGTGTCTTGTTCCGTCTGCTGCAGAAAAGATCTTTGATGCCATTAAAGCCAGTCGCTGTTAATCAGCACCAGTGACTCCGCTCCTTAATTTGAAGCGAACTGTTTGCAGTCCCGTTAAGTGCGCCGCTGTTCAGTCTGACAAGGCTCGTCTGCATTCTCCACGCTGACGTTTAATGAAGTTAGAGTCATTACTGAGCAGATAAAAGGCTGCGAGCTGCAGGCTGCTTCCACACCGTTCATTTGTTCTGGTGTGAACACGTTAACCACAAACTGATACGACAACCTTAAGGTTCAAACGAGAAACATACAGAGAGTGAAGTTGGAATACGTGCACATGGATTTACTAGAGATGCCCTGATCTGATCCTAAATGTCCTAGAGTTGGTCTCCTGTAGCTTCCTAAAGTCTGTCCTTGTCTTCTCCTAGAGTTGGTCTCCTGTAGCTTCCTAAAGTCTGTCCTTGTCTTCCTTGTCTTCTCCTAGAGTTGGTCTCCTGTAGCTTCCTAAAGTCTGTCCTTGTCTTCCTTGTCTTCTCCTAGAGTGGACTGGATTCAGTCCAATAAATCTTTCAGTCAAAGTTAATGTAGTGTGGAGAGGGTAGCTGGTACCTTGTGTTCTCTACTCCACAAATGTTCTGGTCATCCAACGCTGCCATAAACTCCCTAACCCTCTCTGGAAGATGTTTCTCCTTGACGCTGTCTCCAGGAAACTTTTCTCTTCTTTTAAACGTTCAGTGTTTGTTGCTGTTTTTTAATCAAGTTGGTAGTATTGATTGATGATCATCTACTACCACCTCACCAAACATCCACATGCAAATTTCTGTCTGACTGGCTTCATTTCCCAGGGTAAAGTTCTTCCACACAGCAGACATGTTTAGTCACATGATATCGGTTCCTCTTCTTCTTCTTCTACTTTGACGTTTGGCAGTTATGTCGCTAGCCAACCGCCACTAAAACAGAAGAAGAAGAAGAAGAAGAAGTTGTCTTCTTTTTCTTCATGTTTTTTTTGTTGAATTTGGCTTCTTTGGTGCAAGAAGAGGAAGACCTAAAATAAATAACTCTAACAGCCTGATACCGATACGACACCCTAAAAACAATCGGGGCATCCCTAATATAAAGATCATCTTTGTTTTTTAACTTATGAATCTTTTCACCTTTGTTGACGTCTCTTTCCTCTTTTGCTTCTGACCTGAACTGGAATATGTGTGTGTGCCTGTGTGTGTATATTGTTGTTTGGGTGCAGCCTTTGACTGAGTGGACTCCATGGATTCTGTTTAGATGATCAGCTACTACCACCTCACCAAACGTCCACATAGTCTGACTCGCTTCATTCCACACAGAAGACATGGTTAGACACAGGATTCTGGTTCTTCTTCTTCAGTTTTCTGCAGCTTTTGCGCTAGCCAGCCGTCATTAAAACAGAAGAGGAAGAAGAAGCATGCATGATCCAACTTTATAAATGATCAAGGTCAACACAGCAGGTCGACATCCAACTCTTGATCCATATTTCTACTACATATATAGGCTTAACTAAATTAATCTAAAAATCTGATAAAGTAATAATGGATAAAAATGACTAAAATGTGCCTGAAGACTACGACTGAATCAAAAAGTTCAGTCCCTCCAGCAGGAAGAGTTCCTGGGTGGCCATGACAGTTCATCACCTCACCAAGACACTGATTTAATTTATCTTCCATCAATTTACAGAAAGTTAAACCAAAAACACAAATATCAGTGATGACTTTCCAGACCCTCTTAGCTCTCTCCAGACCTCTAGCTGCTACTGAACCTCACAATGAACAACCGGTGGTCTCTCATTGCTGCACTGGAAGCTGAAAATAAATCACCGCCCTCCTCAGTTTCAGCGTTTTCACGGACGATTATTAAAACCCGTCATTTACATGTAATCTCCTCGCAGTAATTCCCACCGCTTCCCAGAGTACACACATTTTCTGATATCGCTGCAGTGCATTACAAATGTGCTGTGCAGTAAGAGAGTAAATAACAGGAACCCACGTGTAAACTGGAGCTCGGGGTATGTTGGATTTATCAATAAAGCTGCTTCATGAGGCCGCAAACTCCCCGGAATAATGAAAATTCCTACTCCGCTGCCTCCTGCTGAGGAGATTGGCTTGATATTCACTCGCTTCGCTGGCCCTTGGGAAATGTCCCAACCACCATCACCATCATACAAATCCCATTAGACGGCCCGGCAGGGAACAGGATGATTGCTCATTGTATGGTTGTCCATCAGCATCAGAGGTTGTTTTTTTTCTGTGGCCCTTTTTTACTTCTCACCTCCTGAAAACCCAGGTGTCTCTGAGACGACTGCGGCTAGTGTAGTCGCCTTGTGAATTATTCCGTTGGTCCACAGCAGTCAGCCTGTTTATTCTGCGGAGAGGCTCATCAGCATTTCACCCTGGAGGATTTGAGAGAGTTCCTGGTTGGACTTGGCCGCTGGCTAGAATTTTTTTTCCTTCAAGAAGCTGCAAGCTTCAAGAAGACAGAAAGTCTTTGTTGAAAAATAAATTTATTTAGAAGATTGTAGGAGGATTTGACTCAGAGCCAGTGTTAGATGGTTGCTTGGCGTTCTTGCAGCCATACGCTGTAATATGTGCCTTTGAGCCACAACAAACACTGAGGAGGAAGAGTAACCCACCCCAAAAGAAAACTTGCAAGCATGTGAAGCTTTAACCTGCTGCAGACTGCAGGGGACTTGTGGTGCCAAAAACTGAGCATCGTGGATTATTATCGCTTCCTCTTTGTGCAGAGCTGAGACACGTCAGGAGCACATTCAGATTCAGTCTGCAAACGATGCATCAAAGCTCAGCAGGACTCACATTTACTCCCAATTATGGCGGCTCCCCCCGCTGCCAAGAAAGCTGAAAAAGACCCTCAATCTTAAAAAGTCAGAGTCCGATCATCACAGTCTGGAATTACTTTAAACAGACTTTGATGAAATCAATGCTTTGTAAAAAAAAAATAAAAAAAAAATAAAAAATTGCCTATAGCTGCTATGGTTTCACAGCTGAAAGCAACGAAACAGCAGCGTCAGTGTTTGGACTGTTCCAGTGAGTCTAGTCTGATTGTTCTGTCCTTATCAGTTGTTTTTGAGAAGGGAACTCAACAAAGACCCTCTGGAAGAGATGCTAATGGAAATGCTAATGGTTAGCATAGCAGCGACCCGTCTCAAACTGAGTATCCCAGAGATACTAGCGTCAGGCGCCGCCATCTTACGAGTTTGGAGTCAGAGTCTGAGCAGGGCTGTTGATTAGTACTGTGCTCTCACGTTCTTACGAGCAACTGGCAACTGTCAATCATCATGATGTCACGTCCTGTTTCGATGGCGTCAGGTAACTAATATAAAACTTCTCTGAAAATTTGACTCGAACATGCATCAACATTATATTAACTACCTCAAAGACAGAAACCGTCCTTGAAAAACAAATAAAATGTATTTGACATGCTTGGTCCAATCCACTAACATGGAGGGGGCGGAGCTTACAACCTATGCTGCAGTACTGCAGCCAGCCACAGGGGGAGCTCCACATGCATTGGCTTCACTTTTGAGGAGCAGTCATGGCGTCCACTTTTCTTACAGCCTATCATGTAGATCTATAAAACTAAACCAGATGGATTTACATTAATGTTGCACTCTAAATGGGTGGACGCAACCTTTAGAGGATCAATGATAACGCTGGATTTCCGATCAGCAATCCGATCAGCAATCAGCACAAGTTATTGACGTTATCGTACTCAGCTCTATGTATGCTAATCATTATCAGAATATAGTTAAGCTTATGTTGTAGTAATAACCAAAGATTGAGTGACTGAGTTAACCAAAGATTAATCGACTACTTTGGTTTCTGTTGGTTAATTTTTTGCATTACTTATGTTTTGATTTATTCACGAACCTGCGGCATATTTCCTCACGTCAATCTTGCACTTTACTTTCAAGGGATCAGTAAAGGTGCACCATATCTAATCTGATTTTAGATTACACAACCTAAACTCCACACCAAAGACAAATTCCACAAATATATGTCAAAGTAATCTAGAAGACCCTTAAAATAGAATTATGAGCCTATAAATGAGCATCATACGGCCTTTTTATCTGTACACTCTTTAATAAAAAGAGAAAAAATAAGAAATTGATCCACTCTTGAAGGTAGTACCTTCCAACACCACAGCACAACACATCGACAACACAAACCAATCTGCTCTGAACCCCTTTTCAACCAAATAGGATGAATTAAGAAGACATTAAACACAGGAGGTAAGTCTTAATTGTTCCATCAAGCTGAATGAAGGAACCGGCCTGTAGCTGCTCCTTGTTAACATCTACACATGCTTCTGGTGTCTGCAGAGAATAAGACCAATTCTGGGTCGATCCCGTGTCAAACACTTTGAACCGAACCCTTTGAATGCCTCCGCAGTTCTTTCACTCCCACTTGATTACTGCTGGAAAAGCTGAAATCTATAAGGGCCTGAAAGAAAAGGTGGCGGCGGCGGTAAGAGAGTGAAAAGACGGTGTGGGTGCTCGGCTTTAATAAAAAGACGTGCAAAGCAGGAAATATGATCCAGAAAAAAATTTAAATAAAGTGCTACAATACAAAACTTAAAGCCTATATAACAAAAAAGATTTTCTTTTGACTTAAAACAGAAGAGCTACTATCGTGCAGATACGTTGGTTTACAAGCTATTAATTCCACACGGCCGTGCTGAGTTGTGAATAGATGGAAAATCAAAATGAGCCTTTGCTGATTCTTTACTTTCCTCACTTTCATTTTCTCTTCTTTGTGCATTTGTGAAGCTGATCAGCCAATCAGAGTGATCTCTTTCTCAACAACAGGCTCAACGACCTCATTGGGACAAAAAGAAACCATCAGGCATTGGACAAGCGCCATCGTTGCAGGGCACAATATAAAAAACAAAAAAACAAGACGACACAGATACCGACACTGAACATCGGCCCTGAAACACAAATCAATGTGAGATTAAAGGGGAATAACGATTTTTTACAACCTGGACCTATTTTTGGCATAAAATACGATCGTTTACTCACCCATATAACTTTGGTGTCACTTGGAGTCATTTGGACGATATTTAGATCCGCGTATATCCATATAATGGGAGTGACTGGGGCACCGAAACACAGCCTCTAAATAACACATTATCTGCCGCGAATCTCGTTCATTTCACCAATATTTTGTTATGATACGCTAGTGCTATTCATCCTGGGTCTGTAGATTGACCTTCTAACCAAGGTTTTGTTGACCCGTCCATCTACCTCAATCACCTCCAGGTTTTGGAAATTGACGATACGGCTGGATTTCAAATTACTGTCAATGCAAGTCACTAAAGTTTAATTGTACTCAACGTGTATGCTAATAAATCATAGAATAAAGCTTTGGTTATGTGATAGTCATGATTTAGTGATGAGTTAATCAAAGGATTAATCGACTGCTCAGAAAATAACTGAAAATTATTAATTAAAAACATTGTTCTACATGTTTTATTTCTCTCAGTTCTACTCTTGCCTTATTTCTATCTTGATTTATTTATGAGCCCGTGGTAATTTCTTCTTCTCTTGACACTGAGGACTTTTTTCCGGGAAATAAAACTCACAACATGCATGCACAACTTCACAGCTTCATCTGTGCACAGCTGAAGTGTTATCCTTGACCTCGCTCTCTGGGCGCGGATAGTAATGTGCATCTGATGTTTCCCTATTACCGCCGAGTGTGAAAAGCTCTCTGGGTGAAAGTCACATGGTGTGATGAGAGGAGGTCTAAGAGGACGGACGGATGCAGCAGCAATCACCGGTGTATTAGGAGATAACACGGGAAAGCTCAAGATGTTCAACTGAACTCGAACGCATAAATTGCCCTTATTCGCTCATTTTGAAATCACAAATGACTCGTTGGTCGACGGAAGAAGAGGCGGAGAGTTGTGCGAGTGCGAGCTGAAGGAGAAGATGAAGCGCAGAGGGGTGCTTCTCGGGTGCAACGCCACATTTTCTTGCCCTTTCATCACCTCCTGGTTATGACAGGAGCCGCGGAGGCTAACAAATCAATGGGGAACCCTGCTGACTTCAGCTGGACACACAAGGCCAAACAATGACCGCTGAACGTGTGCACGTATGCGTGAACAGTTTACTCCGCGAGTATAAATGACTCACGGCTTCCCAGCACCTCCAGAAAGCAGGTAGTAGATCAATAGCAATTTCTTTTACCAGCAACCTTTTCCTAGTTTGACCCACAGCTCGCTGGATGCCCTTGAGGAAATGAAGCTCAGTGTTGCGTGGACAGGCACCTTTTATATTCGTGTCAGGAGTTCAGCAGGGAGCTCTGATCCCCATGGTTTAAACTGATGGAGGTGATGGGGGGGCGTTGGTGTGAAAGACGATGGGCTAAAATGGAAATGATGTAAGAATCCATTAGCCTTTTGGCATAACTCTACAAACACATGCACACACACACACTAAGCACCGCTTAGTAGTGTTTTCATAAGGAGGGTGAAATTGGAAAAAAAGCCCGTTCTGCGATTGAGCACGACTCTCTAGACTAATCTTTGATGTGAGCGGTTAACTAGAAGGCTGTTTTTGTGGATGTTTTTACAGCTGCCGTTGTCAGATTTAAATTTCAGCAAAGAGAATTAACAATTTAGTGGAGTAAGTGCCATCATCACAAGTTATCCAACCGGATACATATCACCAGGTTTGGTTAGGACACACCAAACCCACCATTACTGAGGAACTACCATCAGTGAAAGACGTCTAAGATGTTGCATCATGGTCCAGACGAATGTCGCGTCCAGACCAAAACGTTGCACCTGAACGCACCGTAAAGACTACAGCCAATGACCAACCATGGAAATAACTCCACCATAACCAGCAGTGGGCAGCTAGGAAGAGCATCATCAGGGAAACACTAATCATCATGGAGTTAAGGTAAAAAAACAACATTGTTTTGTTCACCCGTCCATCTACCTCAACCTCCCTCAGAACTGTCACAGTTCACCATCCATCTTTATATACAGTCTATGGTCACAAACTATACATTTACTACACGAAATACAAACTCGTTTTTAGTATATATCATAAGGCAGTTAGCTTAGCTTAGCATAAAGACAGGAAGCAAGGTGAGTCAACTTTAGAGAAAACCTGTTTAAATCTCAATAATTAACCTGTTGATTATTGTTTTATTCAGTTAGAACAGCATTAATAACTAGGGCGATAGTGTTTTTCTTTTGTTTTTACCCATTTTATATTCATTTATTTACTTTACTTACTGTTGTTTTCAGCTCTTGCTCCTGGAGTCTTGAGGATGGATCTTGGTCGGTTAGCTGAACAGCTATAGATTAGACAGTACATCAATGAATTTGACTGAAGCGCACTAAGATGTAGGTGGCTTCACATGTGACAACACAGGAGACTGTTTGACAAACATGAGATCAATACGTAAGACTGTAAATCCAAAGGATAAAGTGGACATACTGACACTGAAGAGCACACAGACCACAACACACAGCCGCTGGCGTGTGCTCTAAACTAAAATCATTTTGTGATCAATCAATATTTGAAAGTGCACGTTGACACGAGGACACTTTAAACGGGCTCCTATAGAAGACGGAAGATGCTTTTAAACTTACGAACATGCTTCAAATGAAAAGATTGTAGCTTCATATCTTTTGTGGGCCACGCTGGGAATTCACCAGATGTTTCCTCACAGACATTGAGGGGATTATTGTTGCATGGCGACCAAACTCACCCAGGATACAAGTTTAAAGACGCAACAAAAGAGTCTCCATGTTTGTCTGAACGAGCTGAAGTTTCACTGAGGGCTTAAAAGATCTACGACGCTCATAATCACACTGCAGTTGTCGCTGGAGTTAAGAGCCTCCCGCTAAAAGGCGTCAGCCAGTCAACCACAAATGAAGCTGTCAGGAGGAAGTGCTAACTCATTTTACAGACGGTGTACAAACAGGGATGGAGACAAAATCATTCTGGGGGCTACAGCATGGAACGAGGCCGGGGAGTGATGGGACAATAAAACAAATACGACTTCTGAGCGGCGCCTGCAGCCACAGGTACAAACTGTAAGGACGGGAAAACTTCATGAACGCAATATTCACACAAACCCCCGACGCACAGAACAGTGGGTAGGTACGACACTGGATAAATCACAGAGGCTACGTTGGAGAGCGTTGCAGAATATTTCAAAATATGACTTAAATATAAAGAGTTGTCACTGCAGCTCACATGATCCTCGGCTTCGGGAAAATCACACGCCGTCTGGATTTAAAGGACTGGATGTGGTGCACGTTAGAAACTGTTCCATCCTGTTTGAAAAGGAAACAGAAAACTGAATGACCACATCAGTCACAATTTAATACGAGTCAATTTGCTTGTTGTCCAACTCTTTTTACAGTTGGTCCCTATAGTGGAGGTTCCAGACTCTGGTTGCCAGGGTAATCCTTTTTCTCACAGCGAAGCAATCAGAGCATAAAAATAATAAATAAATAAAGTATAGACGGAGCTGGTTCTTCTTCTGTTTGAAGAGAAAACACAACCACTCTATCTGGGTTTACCCGACGCTCCAAGCCCGATGTTCCTGCTCCACTTTCAACAATGGCGACTGAAACTTTCACCAAAGACGAAAGTCAGACTCCAACATCATAGTCAAGTTTGCTGAGGACGCCGCTGTTGTGGGACTAATCTCCCACAACGACGAGACAGCCTCCAGGAGGGAGGTCTCCCACCTGGAGGACTGGTGCCAGGAGAACCACAGAGGGGACACTTTCAGATACTTTGGAGTGACCATCTCATAGGACCTGTCATGTACTCACCATCTGAACACCATGGTGAAGAAGGCCAGACAGCGTCTCTACCTCCTCAGACGCCTCAGAGACTTTAAGCTCCCTCTCAAGGTGCTCGGAAACTTTCACACCTGCACCATCGAGAGCATCTTGTGTGGGAGCATCACCACCTGGATGGGAAATTGTACCAGGCAGGACTTCGTGGCCCTCAAAAGGATGATCCGTTCAGCGGAGCAGACCATCAGAACCCCATGTCATCCGTCTACTCAACTCTGAGCCTTAATCGGACTTAAGTACCACTGCATCACTGCACTTTAATCACATAGCTGTATATACGAGCTACCCCCTTTAAGTTTACATTTTTTTTTCTCAGTTATACATTTATACTCATATCTTGTGTGCTATGTGTAATTATTACTGTTTTTACTGTATTATTTTTTTACTACTGGCTGCGGGTACAAAAATACAATTCACTGTGCATGTGACAAATAAACCCTCTTATCTTATCTTGTCGGCTGCGTCGCCGTGACGTGTCAGGCTGCGGCGCTAGGATCTGGGTCATGCGGCGAACTCTCACACACTTTCCCAAAAAGCTTGATGAAAATCAAAATGCTGCAACAAGTGTTTGAGAAGACGAACCAAGATGGAATCCAACGTTGGAGACATGGAGACATCTCGGCCGTCCTCTCATAATAATATGAGGCAGATGTTTGATTGATCACATCCATTCAGGACAATGAGCCTCGGCGTGCAGACCCATAACTATCTTCTCAGTCTGTTGCTGAGTTACAGAAATATTAAGAGGTTCTGACTGGAATGCCGCTTGAAGCCGGATGTCCTACCAGTGAAGCCGGGGCGAAACGATCTACCAAGACTTCACTGAGATGCAGCAGCCTGACGTCACAGAACAATGTTTTTTTTTATTTTGGTCATACTAGATCTCATCACATTACACAACATGACTTTTGTGTGAGGATATGTCGCTATAATCTCTCTGCATAAAGTTATAGATGAAGTGTAGCCTAAAACACAACAACAAACAAGCGTCTACCGTCTAGCTTTCAGCACAGAGAGAAGTATAATACCTATTACTGGTGGAAAAACTTTGGGAGACCTCAACTTCGATCATTGTCAGTAACTTCAGAAACAAAATTATCTCATCGCGGTCGGCCATGTTTGTTGTTTACTTTCAACTCGGTTCTCCTGGAACGCTTTGAGGTCACATCTAGTAAACTCCAAATGGGATAAATCCGACATCCCAGCTTTCTGGAATGCAGCTTAGCAACTTTTGTCAAGAACCGTCACTGAACCAAAATAAAAATCCATCACAAACTGAGAGCGCACCACCTGCCCCTCAAACTCATCAGTCAGACGTCCGCCCACCATAATGTATGTGGAGTTTGACGCAGAGATGCTGTTTTTAAACTCTTCTAGTGAAAGTAGAAAGTTTCCCCTGAGCTCACTTTAAATCTTAAAACCCTCTGAGTTTACCTGTGAGACAGATTTACTAGTTTGGGAACTTCCATCATGATGTGAAACCTGAAGCCTGCTTTACAAAAACCCTGAGGACAGACCTGCAGAGAAACCAGAACTTAAACTTAAACTTAAATATAAGTGCATATTTGTAGATTGTGGAGGAAACAGCAAACAGAACTGCTGCCGTCCTAAAGGCAAGGTGTTCTCACGCCAGGAACTTCATTTATCTTCCAGCCCGTCTTAATTCTGTCCTGACAGCTCGTCTCTTCCTGCACAACACCGTCTCATTCCCGAGCGTCTCAGAGGTCCAGCCGTGAAGCCGGCTCTATTTCAGGCAAGAATCACTCAAAATGCTTCAAAGCGGTTCGTTCCTTCTCCTCCTCCTCCCTTCTCTGTCAAACCTCAGTCCCTAAAGAGGGAGGGAAGCAGATGAAAGTCTTTCGGCTTTCAGTATTCAGATTACCGGAGCTGGTTGGAGTTTAGAAAAGCCATGGAGCTTTTCTTCGTGGATCAGTTCATAAATTAAAAAGCCGTTATAGGTTGATCAGTCAACACTGTTTTCAAATTATTCATGACAAGGGATTTTTATAAATTAAATTAATAATTAAAAAGTTTCCTTTTTGAATCATAAAACTAATTAAAAAATAATGATTTTTAGGAGAAGTTTGGCCAGACAGAGCTCTTTAAATGATTGTTAAATAAAAACTGCAAATATCTGACGTGAAGATAAAGCATCAAAGGCTCATATTAAACATTTATAAAATGCAATTTTAACAAGTTCATAACTAGTTTTTAAACTTAGATTTTTATCAATATAATGATGAAAAAAAATCTCTCTCATTGGTTTAAAGTTAAATGAAGGTGAGAGGACATGGTGAGATCACCTGCTCAGACTTTGGGCGTTGTGGCTTCCTGGTCCAGGTAGTTTTTTTTTTTTTTTTACGGCGCCTCACCAAGGCTCATTAACCTCCACACATGAGACAAAGGCTGAGTCACCTTCCTGCCGCTGGCGCCACGACCAGATGCTCGGGGCAAGTTGCGGAGGTGGTCGGTAAAAACATTGGATCCAGCAAATTCAACTCTGGGAGGACCCCCCCTCCCCACGACGTCGGACAAGACCGTGGACGGTCTCTAGAGGCTGGAGCTGAAGTCTGAAGGCTTCATCTACTCAGACTGCACCAAACATGTAGGAACCAACGGTGTCTTGTGAAGAAAATATGGAGGAGGAAAGTCTGCAAATACCAGGAAGTTGTGTCAGAGTGCAGTAGCCATCAGGCCGCCATCGAGGTAGGGTTAGGACAGATGTCAAACATACGGGTCTAATCTAGTCTGCAGCATGACTTTGCAAAGTGCAAAAATTACACAGAAGACTGAATAATTTACTAAATGTAAACATTGTCCTAATTCACTTGTTCTTCTTTGCACTAAAACAAATTGGAAAAATCTGGAGTTGTCATTACTTATTGGTTATTATTCTGTTATGTTTCTGGTGCGGCCCTGCTTGAGATCAAATTGGGCTTCTATGTGGCCCCCCCAACTAATATGAGTTTGACACCCCTGGGTTTAAAAGAGGTGAAAAGTTTCCTGGAGACAGCGTCAAGGAGAAAAATCTTCCAGAGAGGGTTAGGGAGTTTATGGCAGCGTTAGATGACCAGAACATTTGTGGAGTAGAGAACACAAGGTACCAGCTACCCTCTCCACACTACATTAACTCTGACTGAAAGATTTATTGGACTGAATCCAGTCAACTCTAGAAGAAGACAAGGAAGACAAGGACAGACTTTAGGAAGACACAGGAGACCAACTCTAGGAGAAGACAAGGAAGACAAGGACAGACTTTAGGAAGACACAGGAGACCAACTCTAGGAGAAGACAAGGAAGACAAGGACAGACTTTAGGAAGACACAGGAGACCAACTCTAGGAGAAGACAAGGAAGACAAGGACAGACTTTAGGAAGACACAGGAGACCAACTGTGGGAGAAGACAAGGAAAGACTTTAGGAAGACACAGGAGACCAACTCTAGGAGAAGACAAGGAAAGACTTTAGGAAGCTACAGGAGACCAACTCTAGGACATTTAGGATCAGATCAGGACATCCATATTTAATATTATCTGTAAAAGTACATCTGTCTCTCGTGGATCTTTGGTTTTATCTCAGCAGAGCGCCTCCTATCTCCCTGAAACCTGACCTGAAAGCACATTTTTATTTGACCAGAGCAGGAAAGACTTTAGGAATCTACAGGGGACCAACTTTAGCACATTTAAGATCAGATCAGGACTCGATATTAAAAGACTTGGATCGGATCGGGGCCAAAAAAAACTTGATTGTTACGTCCCTTACTCAACACCAACAGTCATCAGGTTCTTGCCACGTTTTCTGTCAAATCAACAGGAGGCTAAGTTTCCACCGGTGTGAGGGGGAGTGTGTTATTGACCAGCTGACTGACGTCACCCCCCTGTCCCCCACCTCCCCTCTGGCTCCATACCGATCCATACGAACCCTCCAGAAAGCTTCAGAGAGACTCACACACACACAAAAAAAAAAAAACACAAATGTACGCCTGTTTGACGATGCTTTCCTCTCGCACCATGCAACACCAACCGCCCACTGCAATCTGTGGCACATGATAACAGAGCAGAGCGAGGGAGCGGGACGGGGAGAGTGCAGAGAATGAGGCCGCCGAGCTCCATATGTCTCGTTACGTCCAAAAATGTTCCTCCAACCCCAAAACAGCTCAGTTCTGTGCACGATCAGGGACTGAAAGCCTGCAACGCTGCATTAGACAAATATATGGAGGCTTCAGGATCTGTTCACAAATCAGGTCAAGACCAAAGTAGGGTTTTTGGTCCGTCATGATTCTGTTTCAAAACAAAGATGGCCGCCAGCTGAGAAACTAGTTAAAGAATCTGTTTTAGTGTGCAGCAGAAGAATCTACCCAGATGGTTTGAAGAGTTAGAAACGCGTTTAGAAGACTTCTGATATAAACACTGCCTTTAAATTAAGTTGTAAATTCATAGACACTGATGTTTTCAGAAATGGTGAATGGTAAGTTAATACACCAATCAGCCATAACATTATCACCACCTTCCTAATATTATGTAGGTCTCCCTTGTGGTGACGCATCAGAGAATGGACATGGACCTTCTGAGGGTGTCCTGTGGTGTCTGGGTACAGGATGTTGTTAGTAGGGGGGCCTTTGAGGGGAGGGGCCTCTGTGGATCATCCCACAGATACTTGATCAGTTTGGGATCTAGTGAATTTGGAGGCCAGGTCAACACCTTGTGCTGTTCTTCATGTTTTTGTTGAGTTATTCCTAAACCCTTTTTGCTGCTGCCATCAAGGAGTGTCATTGCTATGGGGTGGGGGTGCCTGGTCTGGTCTAGGTGGGTGCTACATGTCTAAGTAACATCCACACCAATGAATACCAGGTCCAGAAGTTTCCCAGCAGAACACTGAACTGTCATAAGATAGTTTAAATGTTATTGACTTCTCCTGTCAGTGGTTTTAATGTTGTGGCTGATCGGTGTGTGATAATGCTTTGAGAAAAAAAAGCAAGCCACATCACAGCTTTCTCGATTATTTAAAAAGAAATGCCCCGATACTGATCAGGACGTCCCTCAGCTGCACTAACGAGTCATTTAACTGCACCAGCCTCCTTCATCAGCTGGGATTAAACATCAGAGGCTGGTGCAGAAATAAATGTCACTGTAAATGGGACGATAGTCGTGGAGAAGAGGGGTGGGGGTGGGGGTGGGTTGGTGGGGGTGATGTAAGGATGTAAATGTTAAGTGTGATGTGTGTACCTTGGAGCAACAGGAGGAGTGAGCGCACCAAGACAGTTGGGGGTGGAGGAGCTTTGAAGCTGATCCAGAGTGAAAGAGGATGAGGATGAGCGTTGAAGAGCAGCGATGACATTCCCACCACTCTCCCGCCTACACATAATGGGAATGGAACGGTCTCTCCTTCCCTTTTCTTTTTGTTTTTTTTTCTTCCTCTCGTTTCCTTCATCCCTCTTTGCCTCCTCCATCCAGCTGCTCCTGCTCTCCATTATTAGCCCTCCTTAGTCTTCTGCTCCTCATTCTGTCCTCCCCTCCCCTCCCCTCCCCTCCCCTCGAGAGGTCGTGATGTGGTGTTTCTCCGAGCTCTCGAGGTGCAAACAAAGCGGGAGCACTCATGGATCCCGGTTTGTGTCCATGAATCTGTTTTTATTCTTATTATTGACCTATTTTTTTTTTTCGCCAGTTCATCCACACATGAGACTTTCTGCCCAATTTATTCCACATTGATTTAAAAATTCACCCACGAATGCAGCTCCTTCATCAATAAATGAGACTCAGTGTGACCGTATGTTCACCTGGACGATGTTCCTTCAACCTGATCAGAAACTATTTAATAAAATAAACATATATACCATATAAATAAAATAAAATACGCTGAATCTGCTGGAAATAGGACAAAACTGAATACCAAGATGGAGAAGGAGGAGAAGATGACAGAGGCAGGTTTTAAAAAATGTCTGGATCAGACGTACCTGGTATAAAACATAAACTCATGACTACACTATATTACCAAAAGTATTCGCTCACCTGCCTTTACTCATTCTATGAACTGAAGTGCCATCCCATTCCTAACTCATAGAATTCAATATGATGTCGGTCCACCTTTTGCAGCTATTACAGCTTCAACTCTTCTGGGAAGACTGTCCACAAGGTTGAGGAGAGTGTTTATAGGAATTTTTGACCATTCTTCCAAAAGCGCATTGGTGAGGTCACACACTGATGTTGGTCGAGAAGGCCTGGCTCTCAGTCTCCGCTCTAATTCATCCCAAAGGTGTTCTATCGGGTTCAGGTCAGGACTCTGTGCAGGCCAGTCAAGTTCATCCACACCAGACTCTGTCATCCACGTCTTTATGGACCTTGCTTTGTGCACTGGTGCACAGTCATGTTGGAAGAGGAAGGGGCCCGCTCCAAACTGTTCCCACAAGGTTGGGAGCATGGAATTGTCCAAAATGTTTTGGTATCCTGAAGCATTCAATGTTCCTTTCACTGGAACTAAGGGGCCAAGCCCAGCTCCTGAAAAACAACCCCATACCATAATTCCTCCTCCACCAAATTTCACAGTTGGCACAATGCAATCTGAAATGTACCGTTCTCCTGGCAACCTCCAAACCCAGACTCGTCCATCAGATTGCCAGATGGAAAAGCGTGATTCATCACTCCAGAGAACGCGTCTCCACTGCTCTAGAGGCCAGTGGCGGCGTGCTTTACACCATTGCATCCGACGCCTTGCATTGCACTTGGTGATGTGTGGCTTGGCTGCAGCTGCTCGGCCATGGAAACCCATTCCATGAAGCTCTCTGCGTACTGTACTTGGGCTAATCTGAAGGTCACATGAAGTTTGTAGCTCTGTAGCAATTGACTGTGCAGAAAGTCGGCGACCTCTTTGCACTATGCGCTTCAGCATCCGCTGACCCCTCTCCGTCACTTTACGTGGCCTACCACTTCGTGGCTGAGTTGCTGTTTTTCCCAAACACTTCCATTTTGTTATAATAGAGCTGACAGTTGACTGTGGAATATTTAGGAGCGAGGAAATTTCACGACTGGATTTGTTGCACAAGTGGCATCCTATGACAGTTCCACGCTGGAATTCACTGAGCTCCTGAGAGCGGCCCATTCTTTCACAAATGTCTTGTTTCACAGTCTGCATGCCTGAGTGCTTGAATTTATACACCTGGGGCCAGGCCAAGTGATTAGAACACCTGATTCTGATCATTTGAATGGGTGAGCGAATACTTTTGGTAATATAGTGTATGTCACAGTATACACCAATCAGCCACAACATTATGACCACTGACAGGAGAAGCAAACAACATCGAACATCTTGTGACAGTTCAGCAGAAGTTGCTCCTCCAACTTCTAACACCCAGGGCTACTGGACGTTAGGGGTTGGCTACTTAGACATGTAGCACCTAGACCAGACCAGGCACCCCCACCCCATAGCAATGACGATCCTTGATGGCCAACTCCTTGACTTTTAGGAACAACTCAAAAAACATGAAGAACAGCACAAGGTGTTGACCTGGCCTCCAAATCCACTAGATCCCAAACTGATCAAGTACCTGTGGGATGATCCACAGAGGCCCCTCCCCTCAAAGGCCCCCCCGTTCAGTCCCAGCCCTTTGTATGTTTATTCATACGTGGCTCTCTGTTAAAAAAAGTTTGTTGTGTTTTTTTGTGCGTCTACTTGGAGTGTAAAGTGTTTTTGTTTTTAACTAGAACACAAAGATCCACGATGGATTGAGCTCTAATGTTTCTCAGAGAGGAAGGAGGGAGGAGGGAGGGAGTGCTCTTCAATGTTCTTTCATCTTGTGCTTTGACAGCTGAACATCACTATATGGACCTCTCTCCTCCTCTCCTCCCTAAAAGCTCCCTCGAATTATCTCATCCGTCAGCCTCCTCCTCCTCCCCCCGTCTCCAGCTCTCCAGGCGCTAGTAGCCAAGACGCTTCCAGTCCCAGTCTTCCAGGCTCATTAATATAACACAGAGTATTGACACCGGGCCTTTAATTAGCCCGGCCCTGGCCGCTCCTCCAGGAATTACCTCGACATTTGTTCTTTAGGCTGCAGAGAAGGCCGTGGGTAATGGCTGGATAAACAACTTATCCCACAACAACTACTTTAGCCGGTGTTGTAACAACAGATAGTGATTAGCTCCGTCACCTCGCATCGAGGAGAGAAATAAATAATAAATGTCAGGTCTGGGGAGAGTTCAGAGTCGACGTGATAGAGGTCTGGGTTTGATTTCTGCACAGACACCAACGAGAATCAGAGCGGAGTCACGTAGCGGCTGCAGCTAGGTGACACGCTGGAGAAGATTTCTTTTTTTGTTGTTGTTCCAACAGATTGAAGAGTTTCTCTACAACATCCCGGCCGCTGAGTTTCACCTGTTCGCAGATAACACGGCTCCAGAATACATCTGTAATAATGCGACACAGCTGCATCTCACTCTCACCTACCCCGCTATTTGTGTGCTGTACACGACTGCGGCTGGAATACAGATTCTTGCAAAAGTACTGCAGCATTTATGCATTTGTGATAAATAATCTCCAGCCAAGGGGATCAGAGGCTCCTGCTTCACATTAAAAGCATCTGAATGACTTTTATTGTGAAGTATGAACGGGAAAATGCATTTTGTCTGGAGGTATTTATCAAGGACGCGTCTTCAAAACAAGTCGTTCTTTGTCATTTCTTGACAGCCGATCGATATATTTTTCAGGGAAGAGAAGAAACTGTCACGGTATCGAGCGTTTTGTAGAAAAAGGAGAACATGAGGAGGAAAAAGCAAGATGAGAAAGAGGAGAAGAAGAAGCTGAAGAAGGAGCAAAAGGAGGAGGAAGACGAGTAGAGGAAGGTGAAGAGGGAGGAAAGTGAGCAGAAAAGAAGTAGTAAATTAATCTCTCTCCACAACACAACACCTTCGTCTTTTTACCCAAATGACAGAAACGCAAAACACTTTTCATCACTGTATTAGTAAAAATCTCTGTTCAAGTTCAGATAGAAGCTGATTAAAGTGACTTCTTATCCCTTTAGAGTTAGAATGAGTTCTGTCTCTGTATCACCGTATGAACGCTAAGACAGAGGAAGTCTTCAGAGACCAGGAACCGATGCGAGTCCAGCCTCCATCAGCGTTTACACTCTGCTCCCAGAGTTTATTAATGTTCTGCACTGATTGATTACCGTGGAGCCGACGTACACCGGGATCCATCAGTCAGTCCGACAGATTCTGATCAATCGCAGCCATTAAATATTAACACTTGGTGTGTGTGATGCAACATCACGGCTCTAAATAAGACATAGAGGATAAAAATGTACTTTCAGGTCAGGTTTCAGGGAAATAAGAAGCTCACCGTTTCCTGCTCCTGTTTCTTGCGTAACCTACAAATAATGATGATGATGATGAACACCTGCAGTCATTAGCGGGTGATTCCTGACAGCTTTTTTTTAATAACCTCCTTGACCCCTTGCACCTGCTTTGACATGAGAACGTTCATCTCTGCCCAAGTACAACGCCATCTCCATCCCCCTGCCTCCAGCCCCCTGCCTCCGGCCCCCTGCCTCCACCTCCCAGTCTCCATCCATAAGGATCGAAGGTGAGAATGAGCAGCAGCTCTCACATGCAGGCTCCATTTCGTACAGATTATGATGTGAAATGGAAAATGAATTTCACCTGAGCAGCTCGGGTCTTTATTTAATCCCCCCCACCTCCTCCTCCTCCTCATCTATGCTCAACAATATCTCCTCAGTTCGCTCTTTTCACACCTGTATTGTATTCTTTGCTCCTTCCAGGACTGAGATGTCATTTCGCCGCCACCGACTCACATAATGGATATGAATTTCTAATTTGTGCCCTTTACAAGACAGAATAAAGTTTGTCCCTCTCCTGCAGCTTCCCTTGTTCTACTTTTCCTCAATATTCATTTTTAATTTAGTAAAATCTTTATTTTACCTTTATTTTAAATATGTTGGCTGGTGATGGGTGAAGTAGCGACTCCAACAACCTCACAAACAATAGACTGGTGAAACAAAAAACTATTCAAATGAGAAGAAGAAGAAAGAGGAACCGAAGGAGGAGGAGAAGGAGGAGGAGGAGGAAGAGATGATGAAAGAGGAACTGAAGAAGAAGAAGGAAGGAGGAGGAAGAGGACCTGAAGAAGGAGGAGGAGGTGAATAAGCTGAAGAAGATGATGAGAGAGGGGAATGGGAGAAGGAGTAAAAGAAGAAGGAAGAGGAGCAGAAGAAGAGGTAGAAGAAGAAGCCGAAAGAGGAGGAAGAGATGATGAAAGAGAAAACGAAGAAGAAGGAGGAGGACAAGAAGACAGAGGAGGTGGAAGAGAAGCCTAAGAAGGAGGAGGAGGTGGAGAAGAAAAAGGACCAGAAGAAGATCAACACCATACAAAAAACAAATCTGTAGTTTTAATATAAACAAGAAGAAGGACGAGGAACCATAGAAGGAGGAGGAAGAGGAGCTGAAGAAGTAGAACATGAAGCAGCCTAAAACAATAGATGAGGAGGAGGAGAAGAAAGGGAGAGGAAGCTAAAGAAGGAGCAGAAGAAGATAAAAGAGGAGCTGAAGAAGTAGAAGAAGAAGAAAGAGGAAGAGATAGTAGGGACCAAATAATTAAGAGGAGGAGCAGAAAAAGAATAAAGAGGAAGAGCACAGTGAGAAGAAGAAAGAGGAGCTGAATACAAAAAAAAATCATGAGGAGCAGAATAAGGAGCAGTAGGTGAAGAAGAAGGAGAAGGAGGAGGAAACTGGGAGTAGAAGAAGAAGAAGAAAGAGGAAGAGAAGGTAGGGAACTAAGAAAGAGGAGCAGAAGGAGGAGGAGGATTGAGGAGAATAAATGAGGCATTTTCCTTCTGATAATTAGTATAATATTAGAGTAACCGTGGCCTTCAACCAACAACAAAAAAAATGTTTTATTCCTTCTTTTACTCGATGAAACAGATCTTATTAAGTCACAAGTTAACTTTTGTATCTTGAATAAACTCAGAGTGCATCTATTATTCTGTACAGGGAAGTGAAATTACATGTTGCCGAGACATTTCGTCTGGGTCCTGATAGGTTCGTGACTTGTTTTTGCTTTTTATATTCTTCTTACTTCCAAAATAAATATATAATAATAATATTCCTATGAATAATTTCACATTCACACAAACTTCTCCTCAGTTCACTCCCTCTCTCTTCTCCAGTCTCTCTGTTGATTTGGTCTGATTATGTTTCCATGCCCTGCACAGTTAAAACTTTTCCTTTTCTAAGATCTTAAGAACTTATTCCTGGTCCCGGTCAGAGCTTTGATGGATGAGGCTCTTCCCTATGTGATCGTTCACGGCTGTGTCAACCTCTGCATGTGTTAAAATATGTATAAATTGTGCGCTGCTCCATCGACCGCGGACGCCTATTGTCGCATTGACCCGTCCGCCGATCGAGCGTCCGCGAGGCCTGTTCATTACTCTGACCATTGATCTAGAAAATTCCTGAAACCAACTGCTGCTTCCAACACGGCGAGGGAGGGAGGAAGACGGGAGGAAGGCGGGAGGAAGACGGGAGGAAGACGGGGAAGGCAGCTTTTAAATGGTGAACGTGTGTGTTAGTGTGTTATGACTGCTGGGTTATGGCTGAACGGGTCGACTGCTGATGGGAGCACAGAGTAATTGTAGAGTCAACAGCTCATGTGTCTCAGTGAGGCCGCCATTTAGACGTAAGCTTATGTTCTGCAGCTCCTGTTTCTATAAAAACTCACTTTGCCAGAATCAGGATTCAGTGGCATGTCGATAATCATCTGGTTATGAGCTATTCAGGTTTATGCACATGAACTACGGACGTCTTGATCCATTTTTTTTGCCCATCCAGATCTTTTAATATTAATTATTGGCTGATCTGAGTCCTGATCTAAGGTAAGATCATCCCGGTGTTACAGCGGCAGGGAACAACTGTGCAAAAAATATAATAAGGTAAGAAAAGAGAATCTATATAGATGTGAATATGTTTAAACTCCCTAACAGAGGGGTGTCAAACTCATCTTAGTTCGGGGGCCACATACAAGACCAATTTGATCTCAAGTGGGGCCGGACCAGTAACATAACAGAATAATAACATATAGGTAACGACAACTCCAGACTTTTTCCATTTGACGCTAGCCAACCACCATTAAAACAGAAGAAGAAGAAGAAAAGGAAGTAGAAGAAGAAGAAACGGAAGTAGAAGAAGAAGAAGAAAAGGAAAAAGAAGAGTTCTTCCACACAGCAGACATTTGGTTCTTCTTCAGTTTTTGGCAGATTTGACACTAGCCAACCACCATTAAAACAGAAGAAGAAGAAAGTGGAAGAAAAGGAAGAAGAAGAAAAGAAGAAGAAGACATGTTGAAGCTACTGGGATGTGGTTTTGGTTTATGGCAGACCTGAAATAAATAAATAATTACAAAGCATCAGACTTGGCTGAAGCTCGATACCCGACCCCAGCCAATTAATTTAAATATGCCTCCATTAGGACATCCCTGCATGCACGAAGAAGAGCTCAGTGTCCAAACCTAATTCTTCTCAACTGAGCAGCAACAACAACAACTCTGATGAAGCAGCTACACACTTGTACTTCTCAGTAAACAGCGCAGACATGCCTGTACAATAAATAAATAAATGAATCAGTGAACCTTTCAAGGTTAGTCTTTCGTCTGCTTCTTCTATTGCGCGCACACACACACACACACACACTTCACAAAGACAGTCTCACACAAAAGCCTGCGAGCGCTCGCACATGTGCTGCTCTTACGCTGGCGGAGGACGACGTGTTTGTAGCCGAAGCTGCACACTTCAGATGGACTGTCTGCGCATCTGAAATGACTAAGTGTGGGGAATTAAACTCACGCTGAACCCAGAACTCAGAGCGACGGCTGCAGAGCGACGCACAAGAGCTCAAGCTGCAGCGAGAAAACATTTGTCGTCGAGCTGAAAACATGCAGAAAGTCAGCGACGATGGATTAAAGAGACGCGAAGAACAAGAGTCTGATCTTAAAGTATTTCCACTGAGGATGCAACGACACGCTCCCTATCAATAGCACATCTTTATTGTTTCAGATGTTATAATTTTTGGGGTTTTACAAGATAATATTGTAGTAAATGTGCAGATAATTACAACAAATCAGATACTGAATATTAGATAAGGAGAATCAAAGACGATAAGTATACAATGTCTAGATGGATGGAAAATATGTAACGTGTATGAAATGACGTCCTCTACACTGTTTCTGAGGAGGAACAAGAAGCGTATTGATTCCAGAGGATGAAACTGTGTCATCTATAAAGTGTTTTGTGCTAAAGGTTGACTTGCCGAGACCAGACGAATGAAATCAAGAGAGAAAACAGACACTAAAAGTCAAAGGGTAGAGCTGAGGCTGCAGAGGAGAGCTGGAGAACAATGGGCTGCTAACACTAAGAGAGAGAGAACAAGCTGTTGTGTTGTTGTGAGTCAGGACTAAGATGTGAACAGCTCAGTTCTTATGAACTGATGGAGCTTCGTGAATGAAACGTCTTTTAAGAAACCCTTGTCTTCTCACCGACATTAATCAGACAACATTATCTACACAACAAAATCCACATCGATCCACCTGAGTTTGTGTGAATTCATTGAAACTGAGAAAACACCAGGTAAATATTAAGTCAGCTAATGTTCGTAGCTGGAGTGCCTCAGGGTTCGATTCTGGGCCCACACTTTATATTTTATTTATATGTGACTCACAATACAGGTGATTGTTTCACACTTATCTCTGCATGATGCCCAAATATTCCTCCTGATCTGCAATGGTTCACAGGTGTGGATGAAGGAATGTGAATTAGCCCATTTCTGTTTCGTTATTTAAAAGATATTTACAAGATCGGACCCGTTTTATTCAACCAGAAGCTGAACCTTTGTCTCAAGACAACCACACGACCCATATATGTTTTAATATCCCCCCCACCAGCCAAAGACTGTACTGATTAGATCTAAGGATGTTCGTAGCTCTCCTTTGATAAAACTTTCATCAGTCTGAAGTTGTCACACATGAACCATATGGCTGTTATGGAGCTGGAAAAGGTCAGGTTATTTCAGGTTAATTAACTCTCCTATTGTCCTAAAGGTGAAATATGACCAAATGTGGTCTACTGGCTTTCGATTCCTGAAAATAAGTGTACAATGTACACCAATCAGCCACAACATTAAAACCACTGATAGGAGAAGTAAATAACATCAACCATCTTGTGACAGTTCAATGTTCTGCTGGGAAACTTGTGGACCTGGCATTCATTGGTGTGGATGTTACTTAGACATGTAGCACCCACCTAGACCAGACCAGGCACCCCCACCCCATAGCAATGACACTCCTTGATGGCAGCAGCCATCCCCAGCAGGATGCAGCCTGACACAGACACACACGCAAAAACACTTTAGGAACAACTAAAAAAAAAACATGAAGAACAGCACAAGGTGTTGACCTGGCCTCCAAATTCACTAGATCCCAAACTGATCAAGTATCTGTGGGATGATCCACAGAGGCCCCTCCCCTCAAAGTCCCCCCCACTAACAACATCCTGTTACCAGACACCACGGGACACCCTCAGAAGGCCCATGTCCATTATCTGATGAGTCACCACAAGGGAGACGTGCACAATATTAGGAAGGTGGTGATAATGTTATGGTTGATAGGTAAAAATTTGTATTTTCTGCTTTATAAATATGTTTCATGGTCGAAGAGAAGACAATATGAGGAATGCTCCACATGACTAATCTTCTAATCTTAAGTAAACTAGCAACTATGTGGGATAATTCTGATTGGCTACATAACTAACATCAATTTTCTCAAAGATTGTTTTCTGTGCACGGATCTAATAGAGTCCATCAAATAAAAACATATCCAGCACAACTGTGATATTCATACGAGGGACATGCAGAAGACAGAAAGGCTGACATATTAACCACAGAGTTGAAACAGAGACCACTGTAACACGTGTTAATGAGCCATATGGACTCACAGGGCGCTCGGACGTGTCCTGAAGCACGGCGTGCAGCCTCAGTGATTACTGCAGCGCGATCAAAGCAGCACCGACGGCCAGATATAATAGTGAGACAGAGACAGACAGATGGAAAGACAGGTGGATAAACAGAGCGACGGTTGGGATGGATGGACGTGAAAAACGAAGAGACAAACAGATGGACAGACAGAAAGGCAGATGGGACTTAAATACCACTCATAAAGGCAGAGACAGACGAGTGGACGGAGACACTCATAAATAGACGAGTGGAAAGACAGAAAGACGTACAGACTTTGATCTGATCTTGTGTCGTGTCAGTGTCATTCAGTCCTTAAGAGATTTATATTCAATGCTCTTTTCAGTTTCAGCAGGCGTGTGCACAGAGAGCTGCAGAGGTACGTCCATTAACCTGAACGTCGGGATCATATTTACATGCACAAATAAAACAATGAGTCTATCTGAAAGTAAACATCATTTGAAGGATCCACATGGGACACATTCATCGATCCAGGAAGACAACTTCAACACCCACAAATTGTTTTGTGGTGGAAAATCGCTCTGGAGTCTCTGGAGAAAACCAGAAGCTCAGGTTAGACCAGAGAGACCTGGACCAGTAGTCACCACGGAGACTACTTCCTGGACTAGAGGGACCTGGACCAGAGAGACCTGGACCAGTAGTCACCATGGAGACTACTTCCTGGACTAGAGGGACCTGGACCAGAGAGACCTGGACCAGTAGTCACCATGGAGACTACTTCCTGGACTAGAGAGACCTGGACCAGTGGTCACCATGGAGACTACTTCCTGGACTAGAGAGACCTGGACCAGTAGTCACCATGGAGACTACTTCCCGGACTAGAGAGACCTGGACCAGTGATCACCATGGAGACTACTTCCTGGACTAGAGGGACCTGGACCAGCGAGACCTGGACCAGTAGTCACCATGGAGACTACTTCCTGGACTAGAGAGACCTGGACCAGTGGTCACCATGGAGACTACTTCCTGGACTAGAGGGACCTGGACCAGTGGTCACCATGGAGACTACTTCCTGGACTAGAGAGACCTGGACCAGTGATCATTATGGAGACTACTTCTTCAACCAGAGAGACCTGGACCAGAGACTACTTCCTGGACCAGAGAGACCTGGGCCAGTGGTTACCATGGAGACTACTTCCTGGACTAGAGAGACCTGGACCAGTGATCACCATGGAGACTACTTCCTCAACCAGAGAGACCTGGACCAGAGACTACTTCCTGGCCTAGAGAGCCCTGAACCAGTGGTTACCATGGAGACTACTTCCTGGACCAGAGAGAGACCTGGACCAGTGGTCACCATGGAGACTACTTCCTGGACCAGTGGTCACCATGGAGACTACTTCCTGCTTCACTCAAGGAGAATGCGACTGTATATTTTTTATTTTTGACTTGTTGCACTTTTATTTTTGTTAATTACATTAATGGAAATACATCTTTTTGTCATGGCTTTAAAAATAAAAATACCAAATAACAGCTGTTTTACCAGTTTTTATTTCTGGTTTTAAAAATACTTGTGTATTTGAATATTTTACACACTGTACCTCAGTTTTATTTTATTTTTTGACCCTTTTTGCTGACTGTAATTCCTCCTGTTTCTATGTAATGATGCTACTGGACACCAAATTTCCCACGGGATAAACAAAGCATCAATCTATCTTTATCTGCACACACCAGCCTTCGATATATAGAGTTTAAAACATGTAATACTTCAAATGATTTCTCTGGAGAGTAGTGGAATCTGCATATGCAGATTAGCAGACCAGATACCGTCTGAATCAACCGAGCGCTGATGTGCAGGCTGACAGTCAGGCAGCAGGACGTCTTGATCCCAGCAGGGACACATCCGACCACCTTCAGGAAGTCAATTTACTGTCTACCGTCACACAAGATTCACACAAAGTCACAATCAGAAAGCCTTCCTTTCTTTTTCTTTGCCAGTAGCTCTTCCTTCTCTGTGAGGAACAGTTCCTCAAACATCGACCCACTTCATTTGTCTTCTGTTCCTGCCAGTAATTCCCATCTGTCTGTGCGTATTAATCACGTCGTTGGCAGTTACTTAAGCAATGATTCGGTCACATGGTGCAGGACAAAGACGCCGGCTTTAGCTTCCATTAGCACCGTCCTCCTTCCTCCCCTCCGCCTCCTTTGTGTCCCTCCATTCACATCTTATCTAATTAGTCCATCTCTCCTTCCATCCAATTGTGTTTAATCCAAATCCAGCTGCAGGGGAGTTTTTGCTTTGTTTGCTCAGGAAGTACAAACAATAAAGATGATGTGATGCTAATAAAACCCCAACGAATCTCAATCTAATCTCAAATCTAGAGATTAAAAAAGGGGGGAGTGTTGATAAAAGAAGTTATCAGACCAGGATTTCATGTTTAAATACCGGCCTTCAGGTTAAAGTTTAATGTGGCGTCTGTCTCCTCTTCCTGAACAAGCTGTAACTAAAACCAAAGTCTGTCTTGACGAGTCTTAAATTAGCGGCGACGCTGCACCAGGACCAGATCAGTTATCATCCCTCTGAGAAGAACGTCGCCTCTACTGGTTTGATTGACAGATCCTGATCTCGGCTCCAGGCCAGAGACTTGTAGAGACGCCACATTTGCAGCTTTGAACGTAACACACACACACTGATCTCCAGCTGAACCGAAGTGTATTGTGGGAGAACGTCTCCTCCATACTTACTAATTTTCTTTTACTCTTTCTTCTCCTCCTTCCTCCACTTCTTCTCCTCTTCTGCTTTCTTCTCATCTTCATAATATTCCTACTTCCCCTTCTTCTCCTTTCCCTCTTCTGTCACCTCCTCCGTCTCCCTCCTATTTTTTCTTCCTCTTTCTTTTCCCTATCTTTCTTCTTCTTCCTCCCCTTTCTTTTTCCTTTCCTACTTTTCTTCTTCTTCCTCTCTTCTTCTCTTTTTCCTATTATTCTTCCTCCTTTCATTCCTTTTTCCTCTTACTCCTCAACCTTCTTCTTTTTCTCCTTCTCCCTCTTCTTCCTCTCGTTGCCTTCTTTCTTTCTCTTTCTTCCTCCTCTCTTCTTCTTCCTCCTTTCATTCTTCTTCTTCCTCTCTTTCTTCTTCCCCCTCTTCTTTTTCTCGTCCTCTCCTTATCCGTCTCCTTTTCCTCTTCCTCTCTTTTTCTTCTTCTTCATCATCTTTCCTCCTCGTCCCCCTTCCTCTTCTTCTCCTCTTGACATTCAGGGCTGTCAGTAAAGTCAGGGTTAAAATCCTCTTCTTCTTCTTCTTCTTCTTTTGTTCTATTTCCAGCAGACTTGATGCACCACAGCAGCAGAACCCTCTTTGCCAATAAAGGTTTATAGTTATTGATGTTTCGGGACGCGTAAACACATATTTGATCAGATCATTTTATTGAGCGTCCATGGAAACAGTTTTTCCATCTCTTATCAGAACAATTTCACTCGGGCTGAAGACAGACTGACCACGTAAGGCAAAGGATCCAGGTCTTCGGTCTAGACAAAAGATTTTTATGATTAGTGGCATGTGTGGGTGGTGCACACCTGGAACTCTCAGGACTACGCTCTCTAATGACCGGACGGAAGAAATGGCACAAAACGTCTTCTATTGGACACATGTTTAGTCCTTTGCACACTATGCTGCTACTCTAACTCATACTCTCTGTTTATTAGTCAGCGCTGCTTTCTGTTGTCGTGTAGTCTTCTTTTCTCATTGCTCTGTGTCTCGTCTTTGCACCGTTTGCACTGTTTTCTATCCCACATGCACACTTTATGCTCAGTCCCTTGTACTATATTTAATTACTACGTCTTCTTCTAGCTCCGTGCTCCTGGAGGAACGTCCTCTCATCTCACCATCCACCTGCAACTGCTTTACATGCATGACCTTTGAACTTTGACCTGAGCGGTCCATCTCTGACACCATTCATGCACACTTTGTCCTTCATTCATTCACCACGACGGCCAGCAGTTTTGTCGAGTGGCTTCCAAGGCCACCGAAGAGGAGCAGAAAGACTAATGTTCCAGCGACGGAACAGCCCGGCGACGCTCTTAGTATTAATGGATGCAAATGAAAACAGCCACGACGGTCTTGGCTTGACAGACACAGCTACCTGCCTCCTCCTCCTCCTCCTCCTCCTCCATTTACAGATGCTAAATATTTCATGTTCCCATCCAGAATGATCCGTCAGCTCTGCATACGCTGGTCGTGTCTGGGCCGTCTGCTATGCAAAGACGACCGCTGCCTGGGCCATGCATTTATTTTTCCATCTCTCTTCCTTCAACACAAGGTTTGAACTGGAAAGAACCCAAAGCTGCAGAGGAGAAAGCAGCTCATTTGCATTTATGTCACGTTGTGTGTAGGAAAATGTGCGCTCTTTTCGTACCGCTTCTCTTTTGTTTGACGGATGGCTCCTCTGCAATGTGTGAGGAATGCATTAGTCTGCACTGTGTACATTACCGATATGCTGGCGTAACGTGCAAGGTCTCTGGTGGAGCGTTTGATTGTCTCAAGTGCTGAAACACTTTGTTGTGCGAAGCGGCTTCGACTGTGCAGCGCTGATGAATGTCTCATTTCATACGAGGTCTATATATAAAATAATCAAGGAAGAAAAGAGCAGAAAGACAGAAGTGCTGCAATGTAAAAGAGCATTGCTTCCTTCTATGAGGTGGGGTTGTGTTTTGCACCTTAACGCCACTTACTGTTGTTAGAGCGAGAACTTCCTAAAGCTCAGTAAATGTATTAATTTATATATTTAATGAATCAAACATATCAGTGCATTTATGAACACTGTAAAATCAATACGAATAACAACTGTGCAGTCCCACGATAAATATTTTCAAATAAAACAAATCAATTCATCTATTAATATTCTCAAAGTCACAAATAATCTGCAGAGCTTGGTAAGCGGGAAGCTCATAGTGTGGCGTCTGAGCTCTGAGTTCTTGGTGAACAACAGGACAGCAGCAGCAACAACACAACAGTAAATCACAGCCTTTACAATGAACAACATCCAGGGGCTGATTTACAGCACAGCGCTGACCTGCTTCCTTTGATAAAAAACAAAATAAATAAGGTAAAGCAGGGGCTCATAGTGCTGTTTAGCAGGTTGGAGGATTTAGTCGCATTTTAGAGCGCAGACGCAACATGAGAGAACTACCAACAGTGAAGGACGACTAGGACATCGCTTCACGTCGCCTGCGTCTCCACCACTGCTTTCAGTTATTTCAAACAAAGACTGAACATCACAACCTCGTGCAGAACTATTCTATTAAAATGCATTCACTAGTGTACCTAATGAACTGGCAACTGATGGCACGTTTGGCACCTGAGTGAAAGGAAATAGCTCCTCATACCAGCAGGTGTCTCTATTCATTATTTAAAATCCGAAACAGGAAAAGCTACTATTAGCTGGGAGGCTAGGAGACGCTACTGTTAGTTGGAAGGCTAGGAAGAGAGGAAGAGCTATTGTTAGCTGGGAGGCTAGAAAGAGCTACTGTTAGCTGGGAGGTTAGGAAACTAAGAAGAGCTACTATTAGCTGGGAGATTAGAAAGAGAGGAAGAGCTACTATTAGCTGGGAGGCTAGGAAGAGAGGAAGAGCTATTGTTAGCTGGGAGGCTAGGAAGCTAGGAAGCGCTACTGTTAGCTGGAAGGTTAGGAAGCTAGGGACAGCTGCTATTAGTTGTAAGGCTAGGAAGAGAGGAAGCGCTACTAATAGCTGGGAGGCTAGGACGAGAGGAAGAGCTACTTTTAGCTGGGAGGCTAGGAAGAGAGGAAGAGCTACAATTAGTCGGAAGGCTAGGAAGCTAGGAAGAGCTACTGTTAGTTGGAAGGGTAGGAAGCTAAGAAGAGCTACTACTAGCTGGCAGGCTAGGAAGCTAGGAAGAGCTACTGTTAGTTGGAAGGCTAGGAAGAGCTACTGTTAGTTGGAAGGCTAGGAAGAGCTACTAATAGCTGGCAGGCTAGGAAGCTAGGAACAGCTACAAATTGTCATACAGAGCTGACCTCTCCTGTATCATGTTCGTCAGTTGGTCAACGGTTTATTCCTTTTAAATGATTGTGTTGTTGTGAAAATATATCTGATTCATGAAAAACGAGAAGGGCTTCTTCTTGTGCAAATCAAAGTGTTAGATTACACAGATCAACTTCTACATCACTGCTGGCGATAAGGCTGAGGATTTGTTTAAGTTAGACGATGTAATAAAGCGAGTAAATCCTTTAATGCCACAAAAGTGAGATATTTCCTTACAGTCAAAGGACGGTGATTCTACAGTAGAGCTGTCTAAGACTGTCTTAGTACTAAGTATACGGACGATTTAGTAAAATGATGTCAAACGATGGGATTGAACAGAATAGAGCTGCAGTGAAGCTAAATCTAAAACACAACTGGAGTAAATTATCTTGTGGATGTTGTGATCTCCAGGAGCTTAACAAGGCCGGTGAGACAGAAACATCATTAAATTTTAAAGTTGCAAATTAACGGCTTCTTAACAAACTCTCTCAGGTTATTGTCCTCCTCGCTCCCCTCTGACGAGCAGTTTCATTCACAGCAACATTAATAATCAGTATTTTAATTAAACGTCAATGTCCGCCTTCGGGAAAGTTTTAATACAGCGTCACCGAAAAAAATGAACCAAGTGATTGTTTTCCTCCTCATTTCCACAGCGAGGAAACTAAGCTCCTCACACACCAGCATGTTTGGCATTTTTAATATTTATCAGGCTGCAATCAAACCGACCGGAGCTGCTTGACGCCTCGGGAACAAACCAGAACAATTTGGACGAGACAGAATCAGAAAAGTCTACCTCATCATTTTGACACAGTGCCATAATTTCCACAGTCGTATGACTTATGGCGGGCTATATCAGGAAAGCTGCTAATAATAATGCAAACGGCTCGAAGCCACGATGGAGAGTCGCACACGTTACACAAACGAGGCTGATTCTCTCTCACACACACACACACACACACACATTACACAGCCAATTATTAGTTTGCCGGTGGAGAGCTGAGGAGTTTAGTCAGTCGTTGTCGCGTCTTCTGGAGCAGGTGGACAAATACCTGCACCATAAATACACAATAATATACCTCTACAAACTCTCCACTAGGAGTTGTATGAGTTCAGACTGTCATGTGATATTCTTGACCTGAATACATACACTGATCAGCCACAACATTATGACCACTGACAGGAGAAGTGAATAACATTGACCATCTTGTGACAGTTCAGTGTTCTGCTGGGAAACTTCTGGACCTGGCATTCCTTGGTGTGGATGTTACTTAGACATGTAGCACCCACCTAGACCAGACCAGACACCCCCACCCCATAGCAATGACACTCCTTGATGGCAGCAGCCATCCCCAGCAGGATGCAGCCTGACACAGACACACACACAAAAACACTTTAGGAACAACTAAAAAAAAAATTAAAACATGAAGAACAGCACAAGGTGTTGACCTGGCCTCCAGATTCATGTCCATTCTCTGATGGATCACCACAAGGGAGACCTGCACGATATTAGGAAGGTGTATGCTGAGAACAGACAGCTCATGTGCTACATACTGTGAGCTGCAGATATGCATAGTCTGTATAAAAACAGGCAGAACCTCAGCACCATCAGTAGTTCGTTATGAGATGCCTTCTTTGTGCACTGAAGCTAAAGGTCTAATAACTTTATCCAATAGTTGATGTGCAGCTTTCTTCTCTCTGTTACCACAGGACGTTTGGTGATGTTGTTAACTGACTGCTGTCCAGAGGATTTGGACCGTTCCTCTGCTAGCGTTAGCGTTAGCCTTTTCAGATGCATTGCAGTAGTACTTGAGTTGTATTTCAGGACTGACATGTCACGGTAGTATGGGCTTCATCTTTAGTTGAAGTATTTCCACACACTTGATGAATGACCCACTGGGTTCCTCACCTGAGTTGACTAGTCTGTACCACCGCTGCTCTGCACTGTGTCAGTTTGTGTCCACATCTCAGCAAACAAACACACTTGAGTGTCAGTTTAAGTGTTATGCAAGGTGGGTTTCCTGTCAGAGCTCCGATCTTGAAGCGGAGGGATTAATAGCATCTAGAGAGTATTTGACCAGAGCTGCGCTGCGTCTTGGCTGACATCCATCTACGAGTTAATCCCTCTAACACACACACACACATTCTGCTGTTCTGTTAACAAATGTTCCTGCATAATTCAGCAATACAGGCACATATGCTGCTGCGTTAGATACTAAACCACCAAACGCCTCGTCAAACCAAACAGAAGAGGCTCGAAATCACAAACAACAACAAAAAGAAGCGTTTGTTTTCTAGTTAAAGTTGAGCTGACTCGTCGATTAGCAGGTGCATCTCTCTCTGAGCAGCTGCTGCTTCCACACAATTGTTTTTCGTTATTGGTGCTTAGTCACCGGACCTTTTGATGCAGGAGAGAGAGAGAGAGAGAGAGAGAGAGAGAGAGAGGGAGAGGGAGAGAGAGAGGGAGGGAGACGAGCCCGTCGCCTTCTCCAGAGTCAATATTTGCCACAATTACACAAAAGCAGGACGAGATGGCAAACTGGAGAGTAGCAGAGGAGCTAATGATGCAATATAATGGTCATCTGCCAATCCCAAGGCAAACAAGCGGACACGAACGCACGCTAAATGAAATACGGCCTTATCGCTGGCACACAAAAACATGGCTGTGGAGCTGGGCTGAGGAGGTGTTTGGAGGCCGAGGTGCCACGTCCATGATCGATAACAGTTTGTTCAGTGTCCTCCTCTCCGCCGCGGCTTTTAGAGAGAGACACTGAACAAACCGTTATCGATCACGGATAACCCTGACCACCCTGACCGCCCTGACCACCCTGACCAGCCTGTCCACCGTGTGCTGGACAGACGACAGAGCACCTTCTCTAAAAGGATCAGACACCTTTACTGTCTCAAGGAACGCTACAGGACACCTGTCCCGCCACCAGACATCAGTCTGCACAACTCCTCATCAGAGCGTGAAACTGGACCGACTGGAACTAGTGCGTTATTATTTCTTACACGTTTAAATGGACTCAACCTGATCAATGGTTCTGATCAGAGACTCTGACTGGATTGTTTCCATGGAGACGAGAAGAAGAAGAAGAAGAAAGAGAGGAGGAAGATGATGACGAGAAAGAAGGAGATGAAGAACAAGAACAGAGAGGAAGATGAAAGAGGAAGAGGAGAGGATGAAGAGAAAAAGAAGGGGAGATAGAAGAAAGATAGGAAGAACAAGAACAGAAAGGAGAGAAACAAGAAGACAAGAAGAAGGAGATGAAGAACAAGAAGAGAAGAGAGAAGAGAGGAAAAAGGAGAATGAGAGGAGGAAGAAGAAATAGAGGAAGAGGAAGAAAGACAGGAGGAAGAAGTAGAAAAAGAAGAAGTAGAGGAGAAGAAGAAGGAGGAAGAGGAAGAAAAAGAAGAAGTAGAGAAAAAGAAGGAGGAAGAGGAAGAAAGGATGATGGAGGAGAGGAAGAAGAAAAAGAAGGAGAAGAAGGCCGAAGAAGAGGAAGAAGGATAGGACGAAGAAGGATGAAGTGAAAACAGGGGAGGAAAAAGAAAGAGAGGAAGGAGAGACAAAAGACGACAAGAGACCAAGAACAAGAAGAGAGGGGAAAGAAGAAGAATGAGAGGAGGAAGAATAAGAAAGATAAGAAGGGAAGAAGAAGGAAGAGAGGAAGAAGAAATAGTAGAGGAAGAAAGAGAGGGCGAAGAAGAGAAAAGGAAGAGAAGGAAAAAGAAGAAGCCGCGGAAAAGAAGAAGAAGAAGAGTGAGGAGGAAGAGAGGAAGAAGACAGTAGGAGATGGAGAAGGTGGGGGAAGAGGGGGAGAAGAAGAAGAGGAAGTAGGAGGATTATGAGGATGGGAAGAAAGTGGAAGAAGAGAGGAAGGAGGAGGAAGTGGAGGAGGAAGAGTAAAAGAAAATTAAGAAGAATGGAGGAGACATTCGCCTGCATGTCCTCCTCCTCCATGTCCTCCACCAATCCTGAATGTCTAGAGTCTTGGAAGACGATGAAGATGTCTCCACGTCTCTGTCCATATTGATTCCATCTTGGTTCATCTTTGTCTCTCAGAGAGAAACTAAATCATCCATCCATCTATGGCAGCAGCCCCTGAGACAATGCCTGCAGGTTGGAGGAGGAGAGTGACGTCCTCCAGGCCCTCGCTGCCATGTCCTGTTTGGGTCGTTGTCTCTGACACGGTGTCTCTTTGACTGTCACACTGACTGAAGACATGTCAGCTGCCTGCACCACCTTTAACTCTCCTCCCAGACACAGGCCTCCACTCGTCTCCCTCAAGAAACACAACTTCTTTTCTTACACGTTTTGGGCTGAGTGGTTTGTTTTAGAGTCGACTGTGTATTTTCAATAAAAGATGCAGAATAGAACCAGTAGACGCCGCCGTAGGTGAGCCAAGAGTCGTGTTTGGCTGAGCAACATGAAAAAGCCAAAAGGTGAAAAGAGAGTGTGAAACCACTTCACAGGAACACACGGCCAGAGATGAGGAGTTCAGTAAACACATGCTGATGCACATACGGTGGACGAAGCCAGTGTCCAGCGTCCACAACGTTAAGACAGAAAGCTGCAGGACAGGGACACCATGAAGCCTGTCTGAGTGAGACCTGACATCCACAGCAACACCAACAGGTCTCTGACTAGAAGCTAACAGCTAATGTTAGCACGCTCTGTGTTTTACTCTAATTTACTGTCCATAGTTCTGTCTCTGCCACTTCCCTCTTCACTCCACTGCACATCAGAGGACATTTTACACTTTCTGACGGCTTTAGTTACTTTGCAAATTCTGAATTGACAATAAAAAATATATTTTAAAACAATAAAACATGATGTGATGAGACTATAGAGCCCCGGTAGCTGACGTCACCCTGCACCAGCAATCACAACACCGCCATATCGGCAGGAAAGCACGCTTTTTAAATTACTATTTGGATGACAACTAACGAACTTGTCCTTGTACCAGTTACATCCAAAAATGGTAGACAGCTGTCGTGCACCAGGACGCCAGAATAATCGAGGACAAGCAAAGGGAAAATCGTTTTATAGGATCCCTCAAAAGCGATCACTTTATATCAGGTACAGAATCCAGTGTTTTCCAAGTGTAATGTCTTGTGGGAAGAAATTACGAATGACCATGCCGGTATCAGCCCCAACATCTGTCCAGACTTTGATTTATAGCGCATCCTTCATATTTTTGCATAAAGAGGCAGAAAAAAGCAGAGAATCAAACTGAAGTCCAAAGGACCTCTGTGTTAGAACGTAATTTGAGTCATTTTTTCTTTAAAAATTAAGGACGTGGTCAATTTGCACCAGATTAAAATCACAGACGACCTCCGACATTATTATAAATTACCTGAGGTAGGCAGATAAAACTAGTCCTGTACGAATAGGCCTTCAAATGAAATGAGTTTCAGGATAGGCCCTCTGTGTTAGGAGAAACAGTGCAGGTAATTTGAGGTGTTATTTTTTTACTTTACAAATTACCGACATGGCCGATTCACACTGGATTAAAATCTCTGTAATTATTACAAATTACTAGAAGTCTCCAGGTAAAACTAGTCTGGACTAATGAGGAGGTTTATACTTCATAAATTTAAAAATAGCATGCATTCAAAAGCTGCAGATATTAACAGACATAACACAGTAAATAAAGTCGACTACTGTCCACTGGACAACCATTGACTTTGTCCTCTGACACTGTCAGACGCTTTTGTCCTTGTGACTTTGCGTCTTCTTCTTCTCGTCCTTGTTTGTGCATTTATTTGCATCCATGACTAAAATAATCTCCCTCAGCTATAGGAGAGCTGTGTATCCATATGTCTGCTGTACTGTGTGATGTTTCTTTGGACCGGGGGACGGGAGGACGCCCCCTGGGGACATCGTGCCCCATCTGGCGACTTCTGTACATCCCACTTTGGTTACAGTATGTCAGAGGTTTAGGAGTTTCTATGTGTCTATAGCAGGAGGTGTTCAAATGTCTTTCACTAAGAGTCACATACAGAAAAATACATGAAGATGAGTTATATTAGCAAATAGATGTAGGTAAATGACGCTTAATATACACCAATCAGCCACAACATTATGACCACTGACAGGAGAAGTGAATAACATCGACCGTGTTGTGACAATTCAATGTTCTGCTGTGAAACTTCTGGACCTGGCATTCATCGGTGTGGATGTCACTTAGACATGTAGCACCCAACTAGACCAGACCAGACACCCTCCATAGATGATCCACAGAGCCCCGCCCCCCCCCCCCCCCCGGTTAACAATATTGTGTTGCCTGACACCACAGGACACCCTCAGAAGGCCCATGTCCATTCTCAGATGAGTCACAACTGTTTTATAATAGCTTCACAACATTAGGAAGGTGGTCATAATGTTATGCTTGATTGGTGTATATACATAGTCTGTAACGCCCACTAATGCCATCACTGCAGATCGTGGTGTAAGTCCACATTAAAAGGTTTATAAATGCACATATGCACACCAGCGTCAATCACGATGAATTTCAGCAGAAGCTCCGACACAGAAAATCAAACTGTCTGCAGAACTTTTCTAAATAAAGTCGATAAAGGTCGGGTTGAAAATTCAAATTCTGCTTGGAACTGGAGCTTTAGTCAAAATGCATGAGTTCTCTGCAACATAGTGTTCACTAAAAGAGACGATGTCAAGGAGGCAGAGTCAGTACTCTCTTTTAAATCAGATTAAAATCGTGTTAGAATTATCATTTGTTTATTTGTTCCTTCTAATTTGTCCATTGTCCTGATGAGTCATCAACATTAGGAAGGTGGTCTTAATGTTATGCCTGATTGACCCACGGGCCGTAGCTTGGACACCACTGCTCTATAGGACGTCCAGGTGTCTCCATCGTATCAGAGAAACCATTTCACACTCACCGACCGCCTGGCTGGATTAACCGAGCGCTTCCCTTTCACCTCATCAGGGTAAAATCTGAGCTCGCCCTCTGATCTGAGCCGGGTGGAGGTGCAGTGACTCATACATCACACGGCGTTTGGCATCTAGTTCAAAGCAGCCGACTGTATCCGCTCGGTTATTGCCGGTTTCACTCTGCGGTTCAGCGCAGGCGACTGGAAACGGAGTGATTACAGTACGGATGGACGGCTTCCACAGCGTGTACAGTAGAGGCAGGGAGGGAGGGAGGGGTTCATCACGGAGACACATATGGTTTAGTGGTTTGCACAACAATGTGGGAATCAAACTAAAGATGAGAAGCCTCTACATGAGGACACATCCCTCTGAAACATGAGCATAAATATTCCACTACATCCACCTGCTCCTCAGGGAAGGCTGCACACATGTTCTCCCATCGAGGCCGAAGATCAGATGTTAAAGATGGAGACGAGACCTGGATGAACCTCAGAGGTGATGGATGAGGATGAGTCTGTCATCTCTGTGCAGACAAGTCTAACACAAAGATGAAGCTAAGAGAATGAGCTCCATCGCACCATTTCCTCATCTCTTTCCATTTTCTCACACCTGTCAGATTCTGTGTCGTTAATTTGATCCACTGAAGTATTTTCCCGCCTTCTCCTCCGAACTAATCAATGCCTCGTCCCTGTGCTTTATATTCAGCCTTCCTCCTCCCCATCTCCACCCCTCCACGGTCATCCCAAAAAGTCTTCATCGAACGTCGAAAGTCTTGTTCTTCAGACTTTTTCTTCTTCTTCATCTTCAGACTTTTTCTCCTTCTTCATCTTCAGACTTTTTCTTCTTCATCTTCATCTTCAGACTTTTTCTTCTTCTTCAACTTCAGACTTTTTCTTCTTCATCTTCATCTTCAGACTTTTTCTTCTTCTTCTTCATCAGACTTTTTCTTCTTCTTCATCAGTCTTCTTCATCAGACTTCTTCTTCCTCTTCTTCTTTTTCCTTTTATTCGGACTTCTTCAGACGTCTTCTTCTTCCTCTTCTTCTTTTTCATCAGACTTCTTCTTCTTCTGATTCCGTCTTCTTCTTCAGCAGACTTTTTCTTTTTCATCAGACTTCTTCTTCTTCAGACTTCTTCAGACTACTTCTTCTTCAGACTACTTCTTCTTCTTCAGACTTCTTCACTACCATCAACATCTACCGTCCTTCCTGTTTGGGATTCAGCTGAGGTCTTCACTGCAGAGCTGGAATCGTATCCTAATCGTACCCTACACAACTAAAGAAGCATATTGGGTATTTTTCAGGGATGTGCAGTCAGGAGATCATGGCAAGTAATAACGATAAAATAAAATCTAACCTTTATTCATTGGTCTGTGCTGTAAATGTAATTTCTGTACGATTCCAGTCATGTTTTTTTAGCCAAAATAATTGCCTAATTTGCATATTTCCCGGCCGACCCAGTTTGTGCAGAACAGTTTATCGATCTGTATCTCTGCAGCACTCTGTGCACATACCTGCTGAACCTCCAGCAGTTCATTTATCAGGTCTGAAATGAGCATCAAATAGAAAACACTGCACAAGACCCAGATCAAAGTCTACACCACTCGTCTGTTTCTAAGTTTATCCGTCCACTCGTCTCTCTCTGTCTTTAGGAGTATGGTATTAAAGTCCAAAACTAGGTTTCTGTTGCCGTTAAGAGCCATGCATGTCGCTGCACATTTACACGACCTTTCTGTGCATGTACTTATCTTAAAAACCTATCTGCTCAACCCGCCGCGTGGTCGCTCTTCATTTAAAACCATTTCCTGTCTGTTCAGCCTCATGCGCTGCAACATATCAAATTAGTCATCTACTCAGGAGTCGCTACTTTATTTAATTCTTTGAAACTATGAGCATTAAGTGGTAAAAACCCGCTCGACTAAATGCAACAACACGACATGATTGCACGCTCGCAGAAACTGCAGAGTCGTAAATATTTAGCCCGTCTTTCCGGATGGCGGCCTGTAAAAATACATGTCGTACATTCGTTAGCTTCAATTGTGTCTTCATTGGAGACGCATTAAGGCTGGTGGGCGCTAAAATACAGTTGAACAAGAAACCGATCAGCCACAACATTATGACCACAGGAGACGCGAATAACATTATTTAACTCTACTTGTCTAGGTTTCTCTCTATTATGCAGCATGAATAAAACTGTATTATATTTGAACAAATGATGGCATATTTAAAAAATAAATAAATAAAAATTTGACACGTGACTTTTTTTCCACCTTAAAATTACCTGTCGATTTATTTCAGATGCATCTCTCACAAAGAAAAAACGAAAAAACGAAGAGAAAGTAAGAGAAACTGTCCTAACATGAAGTAGAAACCTACAGCATCTACACTGATCAGCCACAACATTATGACCACTGACAGGAGAAGTGAATAACATTCACTGACAGTTCAGTGTTCTGATGGGAAACTTCTGGACCTGGCATTCCTTGGTGGATGGATGTTACTTAGACATGTCGCACCCACCTAGACCAGACCAGGCACCCCCACCCCATAGCAATGACACTCCTTGATGGCAGCAGCCATCCCCAGCAGGATGCAGCCACAAAACGCTTTAGGAACAACTCAAAAAAACATGAAGAACAGCACAAGGTGTTGACCTGGCCTCCAAATTCACTAGATCCCAAACTGATCAAGTATCTGTGGGATGATCCACAGAGGCCCCTCCCCTCAAATGCCCCCCTCTAACACTACAGGACACCCTCAGAAGGCCCATGTCCATTCTCTGATGATTCACCACAAGGGAGATCTGCACGATATTAGGAAGGTGGTCATAATGTTATGCATGATGGGTGAAATTTGCTGGGAAGTCTTGCAAGGACGTTGCAACAGCTGCTCTTTCCATCAGGCCGTGGTGAGTTCAGGGTCTAATAAAGCCGGAGCTCAGATTCATCTGCTTCCTATTTCAACGAATTACTTCGTTGCAGTCGAATGGACCCCTCTGTCGCTTCGGCTCCATCACTTTCATTTACTGCCATTAGAGTCCCGAGCTCGGTGCCCTCTCCTCCTGCTTCCCTCATGTCTTACGCACACGGTGACATCCTCATTGACCACCTGGTCTGGCGTCTATTCATAGCCTCCTCTGCCTCCTCTCTACCTGTCTGTGCTCTCCAGACGCCCGGCATTTGTTGTCCACTTCACTGCGATGGAAAAATTGCTCCGAGCGCGCTTTCGACAACAAGATGAGATCAACTTTATCAATCCTCGCGAGGGAAATTCACTCATTACAGCAGGAAAGAGTGGAGAAGGTGATAAATAAAAGCCATTTACATCAATCATGTACAGACTACATGGCAAACTGATGATTTCACCACTTGTACGTTCATGAAATCTCGTTTGTCGGTGAAGAAGAGAACACAAACATACACCAGGACAGAGAGGAGAGGACAGAGCTGAGGCTGCTCTGTGAGAGGCAGACAAAAACGGAGCCAGGGTGACAAAATTCATCTTGACATTTTGACACTCGCTTCCTCCGCCTCGCTCCTCGAGCCCTCGCAGCGCCAGCCGGACACTTAGCTCCATTAGAAAAAGGTCTTTTCTCATCTGAAGCGCAAATGTTATGCAGCGTCACATTTGTGCCGGTGCCGTCAATAGTCATTTGGTAAAAATCATTTTGTTGCCGCTGGCGCTGAACGGTAACGCAGGAAAGAAAGACACTGAAATAATCTTATCCTTCTTCTTGTGACGTATAGACACCGACTCTGCAGGACGTTTAAATTCATACTTTTGAATTCAAGCTCTAAAACTAGAACCAGAAACTTTAGAAACTGCAAATAAAATATGTGAAATGGATTAAAGAAACAGAGAAACCTTGGACTGAGGATAAATATTTTCTCATATATTCTTATTTAATTTTTATTTCTTCTGCCAAACTACTGGATTAACTCTACTTGTTCGGGTCGCTCTCTTTTATGCAGCGATTGTATTACACATGCATTCACCTTAAAATCACCTGTAGATTTATTGTAGATGCATCTTTCACAAAGAAAAAACAAAGAAAAAACTTCCTTATTTCCTTCCCCCCTTCCATTCCTTCCATCTTTCTTCCCTTCCTTTACTTCCTTCCTTGCTTCTTTCTTCCCTTCCATTCCTTCCTTCCTTCTTCCCTTCCTTTACTTCTTTCCTTCCTTCCTTCCTTCTTTCTTCCCTTCCTTCTTTATTTCTTCCTTCCCTTCCTTCCTTCTTCCCTTCCTTCCTTCTTTCTTCCTTCTTCCTTCACTTCTTTCCTTCCTTCACTTCTTCGATTCCTTTACTTCTTTCCTTCCTTCCTTCCATTCCTTCCTTCCTTCCTTCCATTCCTTCCTTCTTTCCTTCCTTCCTTTCTTCCATTCCTTCCTTCTTTCCTTCCTTTACTTCTTTCCTTCCTTCTTTCTTCCCTTCCTTCCTTCCTTCCTTCCTTTACTTCCTGTCCTAACGTGAAGTAGAAAGCTGCAGCGTCTACTTCGCTCAGCCACAACCTTCAGGTGTCCCTGTGTCACGGTCGTACCTGCAGCCTGAGCACGCTGCTGTGGCGGCAGGTGGAAAGCGTCCTCATTGATCCTCTCAAACAGACGGCCGTTGTAAATAATATATGACTGTTTGGGTTTCTATTGATTGCTGCTCACCCCCTTCAGAGCAGCAGCCACAAAGACTCCGCGACTAACGCAGAGACTCCAACCGTCGGACCGGTGGAAACGAGGCGTCTGTTAAAGACCTAACTCGGTTCTCTCGTCATCGATTATCAGCTTCATGATCCGACCGCCGGGGCAGATGTGCCAAAAGGGACACGGTTAAATTCGGTAATAATGAAGTGAGCTCTCAATGAGGCTGCGCTCACTTCACCGAGAGCTCTCCGGATCATAAATGCGCTCGAGAGCCTACATAATTGATGGCTTCATTAACTCTCCTCCCATCACCGTCACTGTAACTTCATTTGTAGAAGTTTGTGAGCGGATCCCTTCAGCTCCTCCAACAGACCGAAGGAGGAGAACATCCTGAAGACACGACAGAGGTCTCAGGCTGCAGAGAAGACGGTCAAAACAACTACTCCTTCTGCAGGTTTAGGATCACAGACACTGACGTGCTTCTCAACCGACGGAAAACTGGTTCTGTTCTTGAGTTCAGAGGATTTTTTACTAAATACTGAAGCTCTGCCTGAGAACCGAAGACACGTGAAGAACAGCACAAGGTGTTGACCTGGCCTCCAAATTCACGAGATCCTAAACTGATCAAGTATCTGTGGGATGATCCACAGAGGCCCCTCCCTTCAAAGGTCCCCACCACTAACAACTGGACACCCTCAGAAGACCCATGTCCATTCTGTGATGACTCACAACTGTTTTAGACCTACACAACATTAAGAAGGTGGTCCTAATGTTATGCAACTAATGCCATCACTGCAGATCATGGTGTAAGTTCACATTAAAAGATGACATAAATGACAAACTGAGCATCTAACACCAGCGTCTATCACGCTCTAACGCAGAAAATCAAACTGTCTGCAGAACTTTCTAAATAAAGTCGAGTTGAAAATTAAAAATTTGCTTGAAACTGGAGCTTCAGTCAAAATGCACGAGTTCTCTGCAACATAGTGTGCACTAAAAGAGATCAATAAGTCAATAAGGCAGAGTCAGTACTCTCTTTTAAATCAGATTCCCATTTATTTATTCCTAATAATAATTTAGATCTGTTCTGTTCTAATATTATTTCAGATACATTCCTCAAACACAGATCTGCCTCTCCTCCTTTTTCTCTCTGTCCGCCGTCCTCTTCCTGTTTTGCATTTTGATCCTATCTGCTTTGACTACACACACACACCACACCCTTTCATTACCCACCCAGCTCCATTTACCTCCCTCTACCTCCCTCTTCCTCCCCCCGCGGCCTCGACATCCTCTCCTCTCTGATATCTCGCTCTGCAGACCATTCCTTTCACCTTTGTGCCTTTGTGTTACGACCCGCCGGCCGATATCAGCTGCAGTACAGTGACACACGCGTTGAGTCATCTTCTGCACGATTCCATCAAATGCTGATGCCATCTAGTGCAACGCCGATTTAAATCATGTACAGTATGTCAGCGGAGCGGAAAAATGCACTTTCCTGTTTTGTGACCGGACCGGGAAAAAGTTCAAATCAGTTCTGAAATTAGTGCATTTGCTCAAGTGTCCCGTCTAATCATTAGAGTTAGCCTCTGTCACTCAGACAAAGCCACACTGAGGTCGCTGCCATTAGACGTCCTAGAATAAAATAAATCTAAGCTTCCAAATCAGTGCGTTTCATCATTGTGACACCATCTTGCAGAATAGTCTTTCTTTGACAGCTTTCAGCGAGCAGCTCCATCGGGATCTCCTCATTGCTCAGCGTTGCTAACTGGCGAGCATTACCGTGGCCATGAGTCAGAGTCAGAGCAGCTCACAGGTCTTTACCCTCTCTGTGCCCCTTTTCTTTCATGAAAATTGACTCTGGCTTTCTAGCTGCAGGCGTGGGAGGGTCAGGGTCAGACTTGGGTCCAGGTGAAAATATCTCGACAGCTACTGACTGGATGAATCTCTAAACCGTCGTTTATTATCCTCAGAGGATGGAGAGGGGAGAAATCTCTGACCCGCCTGACTTTTTATCTCACGCACCACCATGCATTTATGTCTGTTCATCCAATTCCAGGGACCGTTTTCATCTGGCTTATGACTCTATTTAAAATGACCTGCAGAAACCAGTGACGCCTTCATTGCACACTTTCCCCACGTTTGACAATCTTCGCAGATGAGCGTATCCTAATTTTAAACCCTGCAAATGTCACTGCGCGTCACTAATTGAAATCAATTTAAAGCGAGGGGCCTGTGAACGGAGTCACAGCTCACTGCGTAGAAATGAAGGAAATGGAGGGAGCGAGCAAACACTCGATACGATAATGACACAGAAAAAGAGACTGTTCATGTCTGTCTGTCTGAATCTTTGAACCGTTTACTGTTCCTTCACGACGGACCCAAGATCTGCTCAACAACGTCAGTATCAACACACGCAGAGATGGTGCAAAAGTTAGCATGCACTAGTCAAGTTGACACCGACTAGTCTCTGATGATGTCACCAATAAAATCACAGTGGAAAGTAATGCAATCTACGTTCTTGATCTGAATACATCTGCTGAGAACAGACAGCTCATGTGCTACATACTGTGAGCTGCAGATATGTATAGTCTGTATATAAACATGCAGCACCTCAGCACCATCAGTAGCATTTAATAGTACTCCACAGCGTGTTGTTAGATGGGATAGTGTAGCAGCTAAAGGTCTAATAACTTTATCAAATAGTTGATGTGCAGCCTCCTTCTCTCTGTTACCACAGGATGTTTGGTGAAGTTGTTAACTGACTGCTGTCCAGAGGATTTGGACCGTTCCTCTGCTAGCATTAGCCTTTTCAGATGCATTGCAGTAGTACTTTAGTTGTATTTCAGGACTGACATGTCACGGTAGTATGGGCTTTATTCTAGTACAGATCAGACAAACTTACAAGATGGCGCCACCCGCATCCCCAGGAAAATAGTGTCAGTTTGGCCAATGCAAGGAAGTGGGGATGTGTTGTCCATATTTATATACAGTCTATGGTTTGAACACATCAACTGTATCCTTTACATATTAGCATGTGTGACATCCTCACGTAGCTAACAGCGCTGCTAGCATAGCTTTAACTAGATAAACATAACGAGTGCAGCTCACTAATATCTGCACCTTAGAGAGGCCAGCCCTGAAATTATTAGGCCCTATCATGCCCAACAATAAGCGGGAGGGGGTGAGGTGGTGTAAGCACAGAGCGCCTCGGGGGGGGGGTGGGGGGGTGGGGGGGCAGGAACGCACACCTGGGACACGACAAAGCTCCGCCGGTAATCGGTGCTGTCAAACGCACAGGTACACAAACACAGGAGCAGAGACGTGGTGACAATCTCCCTCTCTGCAGCCTGGAGACACGTACACTCAATTTCTCACTTACACATATGCAGAGAGACGCCATGGGAATAACAAGAGGAGGGGGTGGGAGGCGACTAATGAAGGAGGGAAACAGGTAGGAGGGGATGAGGGAAGGAGGAGAGAGCGACTCTCAGATAATGTGACACTTATCTCAGCGGTTAGAGACAGACGGGGTGTAATATAGCGCACTTCAAAATAGGCTCCGTGGCAAAGGGAGGAAGACGGAGGTGAAGGATCTTTATAACATCAAAACGCTGCAAATACGCTCTGTCGTTTTGTTTTTTTGTCCAGCACCTTAGTGATAAATACCTGATGTTTGTGCTAAATTGCCACCAAACATAAGGACTGAAACGTGTACGTTTAGGTATTTCAACTTTGGTTTAAGAAAATAATGAAAGAATTCAATAAGAGTTGACTTTATATTCAGTTTCAAAAGCAGATATTACATCTAAAATAAAAATCACTGGACCTTCCTGAACCGGAGAGACCTGGACCAGTGGTCACCATGGAGACTACTTCCTGGACCGGAGATATGTGGACCAGTGGTCACCATGGAGACTACTTCCTGGACCGGAGATACGTGGACCAGTGGTCACCATGAAGACTACTTCCTGGACCGGAGATACGTGGACCAGTGGTCACCATGGAGACTACTTCCTGGACCGGAGATACGTGGACCAGTGGTCACCATGAAGACTACTTCCTGAACCAGAGAGACCTGGACCAGTGGTCACCATGGAGACTACTTCCTGAACCAGAGAGACCTGGACCAGTGGTCACCATGGAGACTACTTCCTGGACCGGAGAGACCTGGACCAGTGGTCACCATGGAGACTACTTCCTGGACCGGAGATACGTGGACCAGCGGTCACCGTGAAGACTACTTCCTGAACCAGAGAGACCTGGACCAGTGGTCACCATGAAGACTATTTCCTGGACCAGAGAGACCTGGACCAGTGGTCACCATGGAGACTACTTCCTGAACCAGAGAGACCTGGACCAGTGGTCACCATGGAGACTACTTCCTGGACCAAAGAGACCTGGACTGTGTCCGTCAGATCACCACCTCTACAAATGCTTCTCTGCATGAACCACGCCCACTTCCAATTTCTGACCAATCACAGAATAGTTGCCAGACACCACATGAGAAAAAAGTTCTGCCCGGTTGATGTGTCAAGAACAAGGTGCAAGAACAAACTTCTCGTGGAGTATGTAGCAGCCTTAAGTTGATTTATTTTTGTGTCGTTTTTAAAAATGAAAAGAGCTCCCACCTTTTTTTTGTGTTCATATTGTGTAATATATATTTTGTGTTTGTAAATGTGAAAAGTTAAAATAAAAATGTTAAAAAAAAAACAACATCTTGTTCTTGGTCAGCGAAGGTCGATGAGGACAGACCTAAATCTCGCTGTGGATTAAAGCGAAGCCTCAGAGCAGGGGCAGGGAGCTGCAGGCCGGCGGCAGAGTGCTGGACCAGACGTGTCCCCGTGACGACGAGCAGGGCTCAGGCCCCTAACCTGATTAAGGCCGAGCCAAGACCCACTCAATTAATAGGACCAATTGACTGGCGCAGTCCCACGCAGCTGCTGCCTTTTGCTCGGGAGCGCAGCAGCAAACGAGCATTGATTGAGGACTCGTTCCATCCAGGCTCCCGCTCCCTGCTTTCTGTCATTTCTGCATTTTAAAGCCAACAAATGTAACTCTGCACGAACCCACTGATTGCAGAACCACCTGACATCGGATCAGTTAAATGCATGCGTGTTCTTTTTTGTCGCTCTGTTCTGAGAGGTGTCGCGTCTAGAAATAATAACCTTCCTCCACATGTATGATTCAGACGCCGTGACGTCGAAGCGCAGTGATGCAGCACTTCAGGCTCTTATTATAGATGATATGCTTCTTCTTATATGATCAACGTGGAGTCAGTTTGAATGACAGTGACTCAGTGGACATCTGCAGCACGTCTGGAGGGTCAAATGCACAGAGATGACCTTTAATATAGAAACCTCTGCTGGAACTTTACTCTGCAGTGAAGTAGAACCACTTTAAAGTCCAACAAATATCATTCAAACAATAAAAACAGAAGCTCTTCCCATTCAAGAAGCTAAACCCAGCAAATGTTCTGCATGTGTGCTTGATAAATGACCTAATCAGTTCATTGATTGTGGAAATATGTGGCGATTAATCTCCCGCAGATACATGATCTCGGTGAGGAATCAGATCACCGCCATGTTGGGATTGATCCGGGTTAAATACAGTCCTGGTCAACACACATCTTCAGCTGCAGTATAACGGGTCCCACCGTCTGTCTGGAGGGTTCAAACCTTCAGCGTCTGACTGGTTGTAAAATGTGTTCTGTAAATTTGCATCAGTTTTATTGTAGTAAGTATTTAAAGTATTTAAAACCTGACGAAAACAGGATCTCTAAAAGTAGAAGCTGGCTGCAGGCCATTTTGAGGCTTCTGTGCAAAGAAATAACTTAATAACTTAAAGTACTGTTTATAATTTGCTGTAATCTCTTTTATATCTAAAGCATAAAGATACAAACAAGGCTATAGGTTCAAATTGTGAAGTAAACATGTGAAACACTCAGTTCCCAACGTTTCTTTTCTACTTTTGTACAGAGTCATTTGAGAAGTTACCATTTCCTGTCGAGAACAAGAAGTTAGGTCACTGAGAAGGTTTTAATTTCTTCCTCTTTTGTTTTTAAACCAGCTTAGATGTGCATTACTGCCACCACCTGGACTGGAGTGAGGGGCAAAATAAAAAACTACAATTTAAATTAGATTCTTCCTTCATGCTCCGTCTGTTGTCTTATTCAAGAGGCCGGATAATGAAAAATTACCAAGTAAACATGCATGAAAATAGTCCCAGCAAGCCAAAAGCTTCTTCTTTTCTACTTTTGAGCCGAACTGTCGGATTTCTTCCTCTGCTCCACCTACAGCACACCTACAAACTAAAAGTACGATCCACCTGGGCAGTTCTATCAAGAACAAGAAGTTAGGTTACAGAGTCGGTTTAATTTCTTCTGTTTTTAAGCGGTTTGCAAACCAGCTTAGATAGGGGTGCATTACTGCCACCAACTGGATTGGAACTCTCCATGCGCCGTCTGTTGTCTCATTTAAGTGGCCGGATAATGAAAAATCACCAAGTAAACATGTGTGAAAATAGTCCTTTAGTCATTTAATCCGCTAAAGCACATAAATAACAACCGTTGTGTCACAGAGCAAAACGCTTATGAGGGTAATATTAGGGTTAGATTAGGGTTGAATCTCTTCTTCTTTTGTTTATAATGGCGGTTGGCAAACCAGCTTAAAAGGTGCATTACTGCCACCAACTGGACTGGAGGTTACAGCAAAAAAATTAAAACTACACTCTTATCTAAATTAGATTCTTCATTAAAAGAATGGTCGGTTGCCATGTACACACTTTGCCGATCTTATATAAAGTGTTAGTTTGAGTGTGGAGCCTCCAAAAAAACAGGAAGAGGATGAGGCGGTTTATATACAGTCTATGGACCGTGCTCACATGAAAACACTTTCTGAAAACCAGCCAATTAGAGGAAAGCTGGCCTTAAAGAGACAGGAGCGAATATTGTCAGTCTTCAGGCTGAACTGATTCATAGGAAACAAGACATAAATATGGTAAATAAAGGTGATTCATGCACAGTCTGGTGACGTCCCAGAATAAAAGCAAAGAGCTAAAGATGGAGCATAATAACGTGGCTCCTTTAATTGCTTCCTCAAATGCCAAACTGTCAATCAATTACATAATCGTTTCAGAAGTGGAGAGCACAGGGAAATAACGAAACCAATGCGTCCAGTGGGGGTCAATAGGGGCCCCGGCGACTAATATCCCTCAAGAGTTTAATCAATTTCCATAAAGAAATAATTCCAGCGGGATCTACAGATATTTCTAGATGTTACAGTTCATTCTCCTGAACCAGCAGAGAGCCGTCACTGGACGCGTTCACCTCCCACCTCCGCTGCAGGAAGAGTTGTTAGAGCCCAGTGGACATGAGTCACTGGTGTACAGCTGTGAGAGTATTCATTTAGAAAAATAATCAGAATGAAAAAATAAAAACACTGCTCTCTGCTCCGATCTTGAAGGAGGCCTGAGACATTTGAGGGGTGAGTTAAAAAAGTCAGAACATGAAGCGCTTCCAGGTTATTATTGAGGGATGTCTGATCTTTAGGAGTTATTTAGTTTGCGTCTGCTATGAAGCAAACCCACGACCCTGCAGAGAGTAAACATCTCCTTCTTTAATGGCGGTGGGCTAGCGTCAAAACTGGTAAAAAAAAAATACCAGAAGAAGATGAATCAAAACCACGTGACCAAACAGCTGCGTGGAAGAAGTTTACTCAGAACAGGAATTTGTAAATTACGCAACACGGATGTTTGGCGAGGTGGTAGTAGGAGACCAGTCAGTACTACCACCTACTACTGAGACAGAGGCTGCACCCAAACAACAACGACAAACACTGAACGTTTAAAAGATGAGAAAAGTTTCCTGGAGACAGCGTCAAGGACAAAAATCTTCCAGAGAGGGTTAGGGAGTTCATGGCAGCGTTGGATGACCAGATCATTTCTGGAGTAGAGAACACAAGGTACCAGCTACCCTCTCCACACTACGTTAAAGGGGAGCTACCGTTTTTTTTTTTTTTAACAACCTGGACCTTATTTCTGGCATAAAATACGATCGTTTACTCACCCATATAATTTTGGTGTCATTTGGAGTCGTTCGGATGATATTTACATCCGCGTATATCCATATAGTGGGAGTGAATGGGGCACCGAAACGCAGCCTCTGAAGGTAACTCTGGACTCAACGAGGAATAGCATTAGCGTATTATAACAAAATATTGGTGAAATGAAGGAGTTTTCGTGGCAGATAATGTGTTATTTAGAGGCTGCGTTTCGGTGCCCCATTCACTTCCACTATATGGATATACGCAGATCTAAATATTGTCCGAACGACTCCAAATGACACCAAAGTTATGAAGACAAGGAAAGACTTTAAGAAGCTACAGGAGACCAACTCTAGGACGTTTAACATCAGAACTGGAGGCAGAATAACTCCATCGTTCCATCTCTTGTATTATTCTGACAATAACCATCTGATTCACATCACAACAAATAAAAGATCCAGACTGACTCACTGGTGCTGCAGCATTCAGACACAAATCCACCTGATTTAATGAGGAGCTCATGTCACCGTTTAAAAAACTCACAGCTGCACCTCAACCCAAATTTATATTTAGACATTCTCCCTTCTTCCACACACACTCCCACCTTCCCTACCCCCACAACCTCTCTCTGTACCCCTCCTCCTCTTCCTCCTCCTCCTGTGACAGGCAGAAAGGCCACGATGAATTCTTGACACCCATTCGCGTTAATTACAATGGCTGCACATGTGCTGCTGGAAATGTGTAATTATCGGCACCTCTGTGAATGCGGGGCCCGTGTTTTAGTCGATGGAAGGAGAAGAAAAAAAAATAATAATGGCCACTTGTTCCTCAGATGATAAAGGGCTAATCTGTAAGAGCGTGGACTGGATGTGTGATAGCATTCTTATGAATAATGCAGCCTGCACGGCGTTTGGAGGACGTCACACGCCACGGGACAGTAGAGAGACGAGCGGGGAGACAGATATCGGTTTCTGTTTGCGCGGCAGATGCTTGTACAACAGACAAAAAGGCGCAGCACCAACAAGTTTGCCTTTCAAAGTGGGAGCATTTGAATATCCTGCAGACGCAAGAAGAAGAAGAAGAAGTGGGCACCTGGAGATCAGGATCAGGATCAGCATCAGGATCTGAGTGGCTTGCTTCCTCCCGCCTGCTCCTATAATCTTCTCCATCACACTGTCACGCATAACTGGTTTAGAGAGGAGGGGGTGTGTGGGGAGGGGGGGACAGCGGCTCTCAGACTCACTCAAACTCCCATCGTTCTGAATAATCAAGGCAGGAGGAGAGCGGCGATGGAAGCATCTCTCACCCGCCCACCCGCCCAGCATGGGCCCCAAACACACACGGGCTGCTCATCGCATCTGTTCACAAGACACCCTCGCCAAAGACAGAAAGAGAGAGAGAGAAAGAGAAAGAAAGACAACATGGTGTGTACATCCTGCCTCCTTCTCCACGCCGTCGTCTTATAATAAATAGACAGAATAAAAGATCATCTGAATGAACGGGGCCTTGAGCTGCAAACTGCAACCTCTCTGCAACCTTTGGACACAATGGAGCACAATGGATGTGAAGGCAGCTTGAGCCACAAAGCTATAACATGGGGGGGTCAAAGCACAGCTGGCCCTGAACGCCTCTTCATGTCTGACACTGGCAGCAACAACAGAAACCGTTTTCTGGATGTGGACACGTCAAGAAAACACACAACAGCAGACTGATAAAACTTAGGAGACCCTTATATGAACCATTTATGAAGCAGGATGAGATGAAAAATGTCTTTTAAACTTTTAAAGTTACATCCTAGGGAATATTCCTGCAACAAACCAACAGGATGCCCCTCTAATGGGACTGTTTCGGTCATAAAAGCGCTTGTTTCGTTACTCACGGGTGCCATCAAAGCGGGTGGCGATGGTGTCCAGGAAGGTGTTCTGCGGGGCCAGCAGCCCTCTCATTACCGGCATCCTGCTCCGGGTCGACTGGGTCCTCCTGGCTCGGCGCCCCGGGGCCGCGCTGGATTCCTCGTCAGACCCGAAACTCGGCAGGAAGCGGGAGGTGCCCGGTGCGCATCCCAGCCCCTGGAGAAGCGCACCGATCCGAGATACGCGCGGTGGCTCCACCTTGGCACCGCGGGGGTTGTGACCATAATCAACTCAGCGGAGAGCGAGCATTTAAGCGCGGGATGCACCTGTGCACCTTCCAGCGGCGGCGGAGGTGGTGGGGGTGAGCAAGGAGGGGAGGAGAGAGAGAGAGAGCGCGGAGGGAATTAAAACGCCAGGGTGCGCGCCGGAGACAGACGAGGATGGATGGACTGTAAGTTTTGGTGTTGATGGTGCGTGGAGTCAATCTTATAGCAGCAAGCTCCTCCTCGACTCCCTCTCCCTCCCTCTCTCTCTCTCTTTCCCTCTCTCTCTTTCTCTCTCGTTGCGTGGTTATCTCGCCTCCACGGAGCGCAGATGCGGAGTCACATGACGCCTCTCAGGTCCTGCCAATCTGCGGTGGTCCTCTTTCAAAGTGGAGGTGGCAGACAACAAAGAGACGCCGTTTTGGGGGGAAGCCAACGGGGGAAGCCGTGGATGTGATCTGGAAAATATGCGTGGAGAAATCTAATTAGGAGCGAGAACCTGTTGAAAGGAACTCTTGGTAGAAATGTGCTGCTCGCATCAGGAAATCCACGCGTTTTAATAGAAAAATGTAGATTTAAAAATCAAAAACCAAAAAAAATCTAATTTCCGAGTGTTCCAGAGTCCGCAGGTCAGTTAGATTTAAGGTCAAACCGTGAAATAAACCGAGCTTTGACTGGTTTTCATAAGAGGACAGAGGCAGATAAAGGAGCTGCTCCTCTGCTCGCATCCCTTCTCTCCTCAGGACCACATGGACGCGTGTAGAAACACCGGAAAGACGCGCGTCCCAGAGCAAAGTAGGATCCCGCCATCTAGTGGTCACGGACGGTGTTTGCATTAAAAGGGAGAGCTAAGTTTTACACACACAGAAATATTTAGTTTATAAGACACAGCTCCAAACATAGAAATTAATAAATAGACACTTTTTAATCAGAGTATAGCATCCAGTCAGTTGTGGGACACTGATGTGGTCATGTCAGTAGCGGAGGGGCCTGTTAATCAGGTTCAGCTGCTTTAGTTTTAATGAAATTAACAACAGGTGTGTGAGAGGGGCGACAACGAGACGATGTCCCAAGACATGGATGGCATTTTTCAAGGGTCAGTGTCACTTACTGAAAGCATGAGGTCATACCTGGACCCTGCAGAGGCTGGACAGGAAGTCCAGCTCCTCCAGGATGGCACCGTCTCGACACCAACCATCTTATATAAGAAACACAGATGTGCACCAGTTAATAATACAACTGATAAACAGTATATGCACTAACGACAACAAGCCCCTTCAGGGTTTTGGGGGTTCCCTGGCATGTTTTTATGATTTTTCTTTCTTTAATTGTGTATTGTTAACGTACTTTCAGTGTTGTTGTTGTTGTGTTTTTATCATCATCTTCATCTTCTATACCTGCTTATTCCTGTTAAGGGTCACGGGGGTCTGCTGGAGCCTATCCCAGCTGTCATCAGGCGAGAGGCGGGGGTACACCCTGAATAGGTCTCCAGTCCATCACAGGGCTAACACAGAGAGACACTCACACCTACGGCCAATTTAGAATCACCAATGAACCTAACCAGCATGTCTTTGGACGGTGGGAGGAAGCTGGAGAACCTGGAGAGAACCCACGCAGACACAGGGAGAACATGCAAACTTCACACAGAAAGGCCCAGTCAGCCCATAGATTCGAACCCGGGACCTTCTGTCTCGCTGTGAGGCATCAGTGCTAACCACCTCGCCACCGTGCTCCCGTTTTTATTATATTTTATGTGCCAAATTGTTCCTCAGATGATGAAGGGCTAATCTGTAAGAGCGTGCACTGGATGTGGTGATAGCATTCTTCTGAATAATGCAGCCTGCACGGTGCACGGCGTTTGGAGGACGTCACACACTACGGGACAGTAGAGAGACGAGCGGGGAGACAGATATCGGTCAGCACCAACACGTTTGTGCACCAAATAAAAATGAAAATAAAAAACCATATAATAAACCAACTGTAGCTCAAATAAAAGCTTAAAGTGCTGCTTCACTATTCTCTGACCTCAGTCATTGATGCATTCAAAGCTAAAGTGTATTTCCATTTGTTCCATTTGTTTTTGCAGCAGCAGCAGATTCAATTTTTCCAAATGATAGCTGGAGTTTGATTTGTTTCATTTTAAATTAATAACAAAGAGATAAAATTGATGCAAAGTGACTTTATTAATTCTTATTATTAATTCTTGTATATAATATATATTACTTCTGTCTCCATTTCTTGTACATTTGTTCATATGCAAATTTTGTACATTTTTGCTTATACTATTTTATTTTGTGTGTTTTTTTATGTGCAACTGAGCTACTGTGACCAAGCAACTTCCCTTGTGGATGAATAAAGTCTAAGTCAAAATAATCTTCTTCTGAGATGAAGTGACACTGAGCATCCCTCTAGGATGTTTCTGATTTCACTAACTGAACCCGTTACCGTTGCCGGCGGCCTCCTCTACGCAATAAACCGGTTAGTATTTCCTTTTGTGAGCAGTAAACATGAAAAGCTGACTAATCTGTGCACACGGGGTCAGAGGTCAGCCTCCCAGCCCCCTGCAGGAACCAACAGATGCATTGAGCAACACTTTGCATTGTTCAGCCGTGTGTTTGCTTTAGTGGTTTTCAGCCTGAAGACAGAACAGCCGAACATGTTTCGTGTGCAGCGATGTCTACCATTCAGAGGTCAGTTTTCTGTAAATATTTACTCTCGGATTCATTCTGTGGCTTCAAGCAAAAAGTGGAATACCTAAAAACTGCAGCAGACGTAAAAGGTTGACTCACCAGGAGGGTTTTATGATGTAAAAGCAAAAAAAGAGAGAAATCATTTCTGAATGTTTGCACATTTAAATTGAAACCTAGCACTGCTGCTGACATAGAAAAGCTCCAAGTACGAGTCAACTCTGGCACAAACCCAAAGAGAACACGTCCAGATCACGTAAAGAACACCTTCTGCAGTGACACATCATTGTTTTGGTTAGATCTGGAACATTTTTGCACAACAAGAGTGGTGAAATATTAACGACCAAGCTGATAGACGCAGACTGAGCGCTGGAGTGAAAAGATAAGGTCAAGGATTAGTTCAGGTAGTGTGAAGCTTTATGCATTTAGTGGAATTTTATCAGCTGTATTCATTTATTTATTTTTACATAACGTGATGTGCAAAAGTTCTGATATGATTCATCTTTGATTCAACAAATTTAAAACGCAAAATCGTCTTTGTAGTCTGAAATACTAGTCAGAAAAAAAGCTTAAAGGACCTTTAAACTAAATAATGAAAATAAAGAAAGAAAAACCTTTCCACAAATGTATTATACATATATAAATTATTAATAAATAAATTGTGCCTTACTTGGAACATTTTAGATATTCCTTTTGGTTTAAGTTTATCCCCAAACAGGATCCTTTTTATTCCCTTTGGTTGAAACAAACTGTTTCCATCCTTGTTCAGACACAGATGGACTGAGAATCAAACGTTTGTGTCTCTGAATTTCTTCTCTGAACTGGTAAATGAATATTATACAGATTATAATAATCATTTTATTGTGTTAAATATCTAAGAACTCCACTAACATGGAAACAATTAATGCTTTTATTTTAAAGTTTTACACTTATAAACAAGCAGTCTAATTAAATTACAAAAATCTAGCGAAAAATAAAATAATACAAATTCCCTCATTTAATTTCCATGAAAATAACTAGAAAGTCATTGAAGGCGGCCATATTGGAAATGGCTGCCAAAAGTTACTGACTGCAGAGCAGGGGTAAATCCACCAGGGGGCAGAATGTTTACTATTATATTGTATACAACAGAGTTTTTCAGGTAAGTATTGATGATGTGGGCGGAGCAAACATTTGACATCACTGGGTTAGACTTTTTATCTTTCTATCCACCGTTTGCAGGACTCTATTTACTCCTGTAGTTACTAGCTGACACCCGAAACATGCTGCTGGGTATTTCTGCTCCGTCCCGTAATGAGGCTGCCCTGTCAAGCCTGCAGTCTGCACCCTTTTAATGGGCTCCTGCAGGACACTGGGCGGATGCACCTTGCACAGAGCAGGATAATCACCTTGAACTGACATTACTTATTTACTCACAAGAGACGATGCGTTTAGACGCCACCGTGCAGAGCAGGTTGGGTATTTCATCATATAAAACGTAAGTAGGAAGCTTCAAGTGAAGCATAGAGAAGCCTGATGAAGATAAGTGAGCCGAGCATGAAAGGAATGTGATGAGGAAGACTGTGATGTTAAAATTTAAACTATTTGTTCTTCATTTAAATGTAAGACAGTAAATAAAACAATCCAGACAACAGTCACTGACCTTTTACATGCATTAGTCCTGCACCTTGTTACTGAAGCTAACTGCTCTCTGCATAACTTTAAACCAGAGCAACAACAACAAAAAAAAAAAAAGATCATGATCTCTGCACAGGTACAAACACTCAGCCAACACTGTACAGGTCTGTTTGCAGAGAGGAGGAGGAGGAGGAGCAGTGTTTACTCACCCATTTGAAGCTTTTTGCATCTTTTAATATCCCTCCGGACTTTATCTGCAGCGGTGCACAGGTCCTCCATCTCAAACATCTTTTCTTTTTATTCCAGTCATTTTAAGCAGCTGCTTTTCATCCAGAAATCCACTCTGCATCCTGCCAGCTTCATAAGTTTGAACAAAACAGAACAGAAAATACACTGCCTGGCCAAAAAAAAACAAAAAAAAACAAGTCACCACCTGGATTTAACTAAGCAAATAGGTAGGAGCCTCCTATTGGATAATTACTACATGGGTAATTACCTTTCAGCTGGCAACAAGTTATTTAACACCAACTGATGCAATGAGTAGCTTCTCATTTCTTCAACAACCATGTCTAAAGACACATCCTGTGGTCGTGGAAAAGATGTTAGTCTGTTTGAGAAGGGTCAAATCATTGGCATGCATCAAGCAGAGAAAACATCTAAGGAGACTGAAGAAACTACTAAAACTGGGTTAAGAACTGTCCAACGCATTATTAAAAACTGGAAGGATAGTGGGGAACCATTGTCTTTGAGGAAGAAATGTGGTCAGAAACCAACAGTAGAACTCAGGGCTATGTTTAATAGTGAAAGTAAGAACATTTCCACATGTACAATGTGAAGGGAACTCAAGGGATTGGGACTGAACAACTGTGTAGCCTTAAGAAAACCACTAATCAGTGAGGCTAACTGGAAAAAAAGGCTTCAATCTGCTAGGGAGCATAAAGATTGGACTCTGGAGCAATGGAAGAAGGTCATGTGGTCTGATGAGTCCAGATTTACCCTGTTCCAGAGTGATGGCAGCATCAGGGTAAGAAGAGAGGCAGATGAAGTGATGCACCCATCATGCCTAGTGTCTACTGTACAAGCCTGTGGGGGCAGTGCTATGATCTGGGGTTGCTGCAGTTGCTCAGGTCTAGGTTCAGCAACATTATGTTGCCCAAAGAATGAGGTCAGCTGACTACCTGAATATACTGAATGACCAGGTTATTCCATCAATGGATCATATTCCAAGATGACAATGCCAGGATTCATGGGGCTCAGATTGTGAAAGAGTGGTTCAGGGAGCATGAGACATCATTGTCACACATGGATTGGCCACCACAGAGTCCAGACCTTAACCCCATTGAGAATCTTTGGGATGTGCTGGAGAAGGCTTTGTGCAGTGGTCAGACTCTCCCATCATCAATACAAGATCTTGGTGAAAAATGAATGCAACACTGGATGGAAATAAATCTGGTGACATTGGAGAAGATTATAGAAACAATGATACAGAGAATGTGTGCTGTAATCAAAGCTAAAGGAGGTCCAAGGAAATATTAGAGACCTTTTTTTTTTTTGGTGGCAGAGACACTGGATAATACTACAGCAGACCCTTGACAGATGCATGAGTTGAGGTTGCAGAGAATCTAGAAGATATTCAGTTTTACAGAAGAGATGAAAAACAGCAAATCCTCATTATGGAGATCATTTGGTGGAAGACAGGAGTGACTGGTCAACACATGAGCATCAGGCTGTTGCCGTGACGTGACCAGCAGGACCTGCAGCTGATCTGATTAGCACCGATGCATGAATAGCAATTAAAGTTTGCCACACCGCTGCAGGGGGAAGTCTCCTGTTGGCTCTGACGATCATGTGTTAGAAGCATAGAAAAGCTAATTGATCCAATAAGAGATATAAAAACAGGCTGATGTTATATCTTGACGCTGCACTTCTTCCGGTCTGTTTTAAAGTCGATGATAAAACAGCATCAGAAAGGTGGTGACTCAACTGGATGGTCGTGTTTTTGTGATGCCGCCAAACTGGATTTAATTCAAAGTGGAACACCACAGCTTTCATGAATACTGCAGGAGTGTTACATTAGAATGCATTCAGTGGTGTACCTAATGAACTGGCAGTTCAGGTTTAAGGTTTAAGGATTCTGCTCAGATGTGAAGCAGGCGACTTTAAAAACTCCTTAAGACGTAAAAAGAAGTGTGATTAAATGTTGATTAAAAAAATAAATAAAAATGATAATATCTCTGGTCAAACTTGTTGTGACTTATCTACACACACTGGCCACTTCATTAGGTACACTTCATGCCTGTTGAGTTGATGTAGAAACAGCATCAGAAAGGCAGTGATTGACCTGGACGGAGTGTGTGGTGCTGTTAGAGTGGATCAAATTAGAAGTGTTTTTATTATTTAGCCTTGCTCACTGACACTGGGGTTGACAGAATATTAGGAACACGCGTGGGATCAACGTAATACAAATCAATGGTGGACCACAACCTCCACAATGAAAACACAGTTATTTTAAAGCAAAGCTGAATACCAGAACCTTCATAAAGTAAAGATTTAGTTTTCACACGTGTACTTAATGAATAGTTTAAACCAGACATGATGAGTGCAAACCCCAAAAATACAAGATATTTAAAAAGCAGACAGGTTTTCAGGTCTTTCACTAATAAAAAAAGAAAATAAAAGAAGAAAGAAAATTTAGGAAACAGTAGAAATGAAACAGGAAATAGGAAGATGTCCGTTTACCTGTAGATCTAAAATAGTATTTTTATATTTTTATATTTTTCCCACACCACCCTAACAAAATAAAAATAAAATTCTATAAAATATATTACTTTATTTTATAACAGAACCGTGTGTGAGTGTAAACCATAGACTGCATAAATATTTTATCTTTAATTTATATTTTTATTCAGTCTATGGCGTGAACATTACGCTGCATGAAATCAAACTTACCACTCGGACCAATCAGCGAGCTTTATTTCTAGATCCCGCCCACCCTCTCTCTCTCTCTCGCTGTGTGGGCTTCTCTGATTGGCTGTAGTCGTTTCCGCTCCTCTCTGATTGGCCCTAAGAGTCCTGGAGGAGGAAGCCGGCTCCTGTAGCTCTCCCTGACCCGCTGTCAGCTCCGACGAGACATCATTCCGCTTCCTCATCTCGTCGCTGACTGTGTCTCGGAACTTCATCCTCTAAAAGGTAGGCGTCTGAAACCGGTTATTAAATCGTACTTACTTGGAGACGAAAAAATAAATAAATAAATAAAAATGGCGACGTTCATTGAGTGAACTGAGCTGTAATCACGTCTAAATGTGTTGCTACAGATGTTAGCCGCAGTCTAACTGGAAAAAAAACGTCAGTTGCAACTGAAATAATTACAATAAATAATATTTAATTATGATTTTAATCTACCGACTCATTTACACGTTCATATATAGTGGTTTGTAGTCAAAGTGTGCAGACATTCAGGTTGTTGTGTAGCCCCAAGGAGCTACTTCCTGGTTCCCTGTTTTGTTATTGATGGATCAGGATATTTACTGGATATATAAATTGCATGTTATATTGCTTTGCATTCCTCGTATGCACCGGTCGCCCTTTCTCCCCCAGCAGCAGCAGTCTCCTCCCCATCATGCCATGATCAGCCTCTTTCTTGCAGACTTACGTAACTTCAGGAACACCCTGCCTTGTTTCATATGAGGTGGCAGAAATCTGCAAGTTGTGCAAGATCTGCAAACCTGACATTTATGTTTCAGGGGAAAGAAAATAAGAAAAACAAGCAGCATTAAAGTGTTTTATAATCTGAGGATAACCATATGTTGCAGGCTTTGGTCGTTAGGCACTTTTAAGAGGATTATTATGGAGGTGGTCAGGTGGAGGAAATGAAGCGTTGAGTCACAGTTTTCAGGCACTGCTTTCTGTTTATGAATTAAATTATCTTTCATCATTTGAAATACGGCTTACAACTAAAACTTTTCAAATTTATTGTTGGATTTGGTTTCGAGTATTCCAAGTTTTTCAATCTCTTAACGCAACACGTTCATGAAACTCAAACGCTAAAGTTTTTTAAGCTCTGCATGATTAGGTTGTGAATTTCAAGAGTTTGTGAAACTCTAAAATTTGTGAGTTTCCTAAACCTGCACAAAAAATATGTAAAAGTAAACTCTAAAGCTTGTGAATCACTGCACGACAAGCTGGTGAAACGCTGCTGCAGGTTTATGTCTATAAAACATTTACTTTTGTCGAGCAAGAATAAAAGAAAGGTGCTTAGTTTTAAAACCAGTAGAGATGCAGATCTAAACCTCTTCGACTTGTGTCTTTCTCGTTCTCGTCCTCTGCGTCTTCCTCCAGGCTCTAAGATGTCTCCAAAGATCAAGGCCGGCTCCGTTGTGGAGATGCAGGGGGACGAGATGACTCGGGTCATCTGGGAGCTCATCAAGGAGAAGCTCATCTTCCCGTACCTGGAGCTCGACCTGCACAGGTGAGAACAGTATCACACGGCGCATAATGGCGGCACAATTAGCGTAAGGCAACAAGGGGTGTTTGCACTCAGCGTTTGGGTGAAACCGAATTAAATAAAAATGATTGAGTGACAGTTTCTGCAGCCCGGGTATTTCCAGTTCGACTGGATTATTTTAAAAGTTCTCTACCTGTGACATTATCTGATTGTGGTGGTTTGGTTTGTCAAGAACACAAACAAAGAGTCTCCTCCACAGGTGTCGCTATCTCACCTTGCATATATAGATTTTCACCAGATTAAATGACCGATCTCTGCTGCATGGAAATGTCTTTTCAGGCATTATTAAACCTAATTAAGGCTTATTACACTATTGATCCAACTAAAACATGACGATTTGACAAATACGGCTTTGATTAAGCTCATGATCACTAAACATTTGATAGAATATTCCCCTAAATAACCGTTTGAGTCAGTTTTTGTTCCATCTGAATACTGAATATGAGTCAGATCTATTTGTTTATTTCTTCATTTGACCTTCCTCTTCTCCATGACATGAACTTTGCTCAGTATTTGCAAGACCTTTTATGCAAAGCTCAGGTTTCATCTTTAATTCTGATTCATGTGTCTTACAATATTATGGATCTGTTGGATTAACGGATTGTCACAGATCAGATGAGTGGAGAGAGATTTTTAGCTTTTAGGAAAGTTTCAACTGGCACATAAGTGGTGAAGTATGTGTGCATTTCTCGACTCGAAGCGGGTGCAGAGTTTCTGGAGAGTAAATAAATGATCCAGCTAAACATTCCTGGTAAACCTGTTTCCTTACGTCTGCCTCCCTCCTCAGTCATTTCTATCAGTTGGTCGTCCGTTGTTGAGCTGCACATTGTTGTGCCTGGTGTTGTCGGCTTCTCGGGGGATGGGTTGCGAGAAACTGGGTAAAAGGTCAGGGCTGCTTTTAAACAAAGCCCAACGCCGATCAAGAAAGCTAATAGGCCAACGCTGGGTGGGAGTGATAAGCACAGCGGAGCTTGTTTTCAGGTGAACTATGCGTCGTCCTTTCACCTGTTTGTCGAAGCGGCAAAGTTCCCGGAGTTCCAGGTAGCGCAGCAACGTCTTGGAAGAAGGCCAGCTGTTAGTGCACAACGGATTCCTTGTTTCCTTTGTCTTCGTCCTAATCTCCTCCTCACCATCAGTTTGACCTGAAGCAGGAACAGAGTGAACTCAGAGAGCTGCAGCTCCACGGCCCCGGCAGGAGTTTGATCTGAGCCTCACATTCTCCTTTAACTATTCATTAATTTCAGTTCATGTCCTTTAATGTCACGTCCTGACACACTGATTATGTTTCACACCACAGCCACGGTGCACGTCAGCCTTCCACCCAGCTGAAAACCCCCGACATACGCTTGCTTTCAGAGCTCGGTCGGTGCGCGCTCCGGGCCTGCTGTTAAATGGCGTGCACCGTGGCGTGAATAATCGCCGCTTTGCTTGCAACAGAGTGCTTTTTATTTATCGTGTCTCGTGCCTCTGCTGCTCAGATGATATAAATGGTGTCTGTGTCTGATTGGTGCTCATTCTCATAAATGTAAAACCAATCTAGATCTAAATGTACTCAAGGTTGTTTATTACCAAGGAGATAGCTTTCATACTTTTCAGCACGCTCTTAGCAAGGAGAACGTAATCAAACACGTGAAACAGAAATATTATGCTTCTGCATTTGCAGACAACACAGAAAATGAATCATTTGCACAAATCTGTGAGTTGCAGAAGTATCGGTACCCTTGTTTTTGGTATTTGGTGTCAATAACATCAACTAAATGTTTCTGGTAACTGCTGATCAGTCGTCTACAGCGACTTGGAGGAATTTTAGCCCATTCCTTAGAATCTGCTTAGAAGTTCCCCTGGGTTCCTCTTTGGGACCTCTCAGACTATTATGAAGTGATCTTTTGTGACCTTTTCCAGCCTGATGAGCAACAACAACTCTTTCTCTGAGCTCCTCAGAAAGCTCCTTTGTCCACAAACATGTGTTGTGAAGATCAGACTGAGACAAATCTCTTATTTATTTATTTAAACTAAACCAGGAACTCAACCACTCATTGCACTCATTACAGTCTCATTACATTGATGGAAACACTTCTGAACACTCTGATTTAATCCTAGAGGTGGACCTCTCTGATATGTAATATTGGCTCATTTCCTTGAATAAACAAATGCACAAGTGTAATATTTTGTCTACATTTGTTTGATTGGGTTCTCTTTGTCTACTTTCAGGACTTTTCAGTCATGTTTGTGCAGAAATATAGAAAATTCTGAAGTGTACAAAAACCTTTAACCTGTATTTAGGCAGAAAACAGGTGTGAGATGTGTTTGAATCGCCCAAAGTTTAGTTTGACAGAAACACATTACCAGTTTTAGTCCAGATACATACCTCGTATTTGCTTCTTCTGATTGAATTCCGTCTTCTCCGCTCAGCTACGACCTCGGCATGGAGAACCGAGACGCAACAGACGACCGGGTGACGGTTGAGGCGGCGGAGGCGGTCCGGCGTTACAACGTGGGCGTCAAGTGCGCCACCATCACGCCGGACGAGAACCGCGTGGAGGAGTTCAAGCTCAAGCAGATGTGGCGCTCGCCCAACGGGACCATCCGTAACATCCTGGGGGGCACCGTGTTCAGGGAGGCCATCATCTGCAAGAACATCCCCCGCCTGGTGACCGGCTGGGTCAAGCCCATCATCATCGGCAGGCACGCGCACGGAGATCAGGTAACCTGGGAACAGATGGAACTTTAATTTGCTGCTGTGACGGTACAAATGTTTACGGCTAAAAACAAAGAATACAGTTTAATTTATATTAGCATTATCTTTACATATAAGGGTAAAATAAAAACAGTGTGTATTTCTTAGGTTCAGAGTTTGTTAAATCCATTATTATCTGGCAGAGAAAGAACCATGAGAGGTATCATTTTCCAGAAAACCCCTCCTACATGTTGACCACTCATTGAGTTATTGGTCGTATCAGCCCTTGTGTGGTTGTCAGGACGGACTCCGTCAATAATTATGTTTCGTCAGCCGTCCTTTGGACCACGGTGAACGGCCTGAACGAGCAGCAGCAGCAGCAGCAGCAGCGTCACTAAACTAAATCGCAGTGTAACTTGTGGATCTGTGCCAAAGTCAACAGTTCTCCCTTCACAGCAGAGAAATGTCCGGGGACGTCTGATTACATAACGTCCCATTGGCTAATCTAGCCGAGGTGTTTTGTGACCATCTTGAACTTTGATCCGACACCGTTTTATCGGACCCTTTTGAAAGCGGCAGTGGTTTATTGGGTTCAAACGTCCTTGTTGCTTGTTAGTGTTAACCCATTTTCTTCCTCTCCACAGTACAAAGCCACAGACTTCGTCGTGCCCGGGCCTGGGAAAGTAGAGATGACCTACACTCCTACAACGGGAGAGCCGGTCAAATTTGTTGTACACGAGTTTGAGGGTAAGAGGCTCGTTGTTCAGATCAGGTGTCAAATGTTTAATTTTCCACACACAGCATACAGCAATCAGCCACAACATTAAAACCACTGACAGGAGAAGTGAATAACATTTAAACCATCTTGTGACAGTTCAATGTTCTGCTGGGAAACTTCTGGACCTGGCATTCATTGGTGTGGATGTTACTTAGACATGTAGCACCCACCTAGACCAGACCAGGCACCCCCACCCCCACCCCATAGCAATGACACTCCTTGGACTTGTTAGTTGCTCCTTTAGGAACAACTAAAAAAAAAATATGAAGAACAGCACAAGGTGTTGACCTGGCCTCCAAATTCACTAGATCCCAAACTGATCAAGTATCTGTGGGATGATCCACAGAAGAACCTCCCCTCAAAGACCCCCCACTAACAACAGGACACCCTCAGAAGGCCCATGTCCATTCTCTGAGGATTCACCACAAGGGAGACCTGCACAATATTAGGAAGGTGGTCATAATGTTATGCCTGATGGGTGTATATCCCTTCGTTGTCCCACATTCATCAAAACAGACGACAGGTCACCACAGCTCACTAGACATATCAGCACCAAATGAAAAGGTCTCTCAGGACAAAGATTTCAAATAGGGACATCCCAATTCAGGCATTTTTAAAACAATTGGATCAGTTTCTGGTTTCAGCTAAGCCTGATCTTTTGTAGTTAAGTCTGCCATCAATAGAAAAGGGTTAGGGAGTTTATGGCAGCGTTGGATGACCAGAACATTTCTGGAGTAGAGAACACAAGGTACCAGCTACCCTCTCCTCACTACATTAACTTTGACTGAAAGATTTATTGGACTGACTCCAGTCCACTCTAGGAGAAGACAAGGAAAGTATTAGATTGTGGGGTGAAAAAAAAACTTGATTGGACATATCAAATTTCACGGCTGTGTAATAGTCTTAGTCAATATAACTAAGCTTGACTGAGGCCATAGAAAAGCTCTTAAACAAACACACTTTCGTCATTGTGTTCATGTTGTAATGGTCAAATAACAGGTGGCTTACCTCTGCCTTTCACCTCTGTTCACCTGATCTGGTTTTATCAGTGTAAACAGAACAGATTGAACTAAAAGAGATTTCAGACGGTTCAGTGAAAGATTTCTCACATTTGTCACGCTGCACTGATTTAACTGCTGTACAGTCCATGTGAATGTACTCATGTATTTCTGTTGGTGTGTCTGTCCAGGCACAGGAGGTGTAGCTTTGGGAATGTACAACACTGACAAGTCCATCAGGGACTTTGCCCACAGCTCCTTCCAGATGGGTCTGTCCAAAGGCTGGCCTCTCTACCTCAGCACCAAGAACACCATCCTGAAGAAGTACGATGGCCGCTTCAAGGACATCTTCCAGGAGATCTACGAGAAGTAAGGACTACTCACACGTGCTCTTGTACTGGACACGCTGTGGACCAGAACCTAAATGTGTTGTCCACATTGTTGTGTGTCTCAGGGAGTATCGCGCTAAGTTTGAGGCCAAAAAAATCTGGTACGAGCACCGTCTGATTGACGACATGGTGGCCCAGGCCATGAAATCTGACGGAGGCTTCATCTGGGCCTGCAAGAACTACGATGGAGATGTACAGTCTGACTCTGTAGCACAAGGTGGGTTTTTCTAATGATATTAAGATACAACAGACTTTGTACGCCTACAAACTGGTTATGCTCCAGCAAATACTAAAATACAACTAAAGTAGTACTGCAAAGACATCCGCTAACGCTAGCAGAGGAACGGTCCAAATCCTCTGGACAGCAGTCAGTTAACAACTTCACCAAACATCCTGTGGTAACAGAGAGAAGGAGGCTGCACATCAACTATTTGATAAAGTTATTAGACCTTCAGCTGCTACACTATCCCATCTAACAACAGTACTATTAAATGCTACTGATGGTGCTGAGGTGCTGCATGTTTTTATACAGGCTATACATATCTGAGCTGTCTGTTCTCAGCATGTATTCAGGTCAAGAATATAGATTTTATTACTTTCTACTGGGTTTTTATTAGTGACGTCATCAGAGATTAATCTGAACTTGTGTAACCTCTAGCATGCAGAGCTTTCTGCATCACTATTAAAATACTGTATTATAATAAAGCAGGTTGCAGATTTTGCATCTAATTTTACATCTTTTGTGACTCTGTTCAGGCTATGGCTCTCTGGGTATGATGACCAGCGTCCTGATTTGTCCCGACGGACGCACGGTGGAGTCCGAGGCGGCCCACGGCACCGTGACCCGCCACTACAGGCAACACCAGCAGGGGAAAGAAACCTCCACCAATCCCATCGGTAGGAAGATTGTCTAGGAACACGCCAAGCGTTCTGTGTAATGGAATAGTTCATAATGTTACTCACCGCCATGCATCCGCTTGCTGCAGCCTCCATCTTTGCATGGTCGCGGGGTCTCCTCCACCGGGCCAAGCTGGACAACAACGCAGAGCTGCGAGTCTTCTCCGAGGCGCTGGAGGCCGTTTGCATCGAGACCATCGAGGCTGGTTTCATGACCAAGGATCTGGCTATCTGCATCAAAGGCCTCTCAAAGTTAGTCACACGTGTTGTAAACTCTGCACATTTATTACATGCCCAAAGGAAAACATGAATCTTATATTTAACAATCTGCTTGATCTGAACTACTGATGTAAATACTGTTCATTTAAAAACTGAGGTGCTGTGGTTTCAGCTCATGTTGTGACTGATGTTGCTTCGTACCTCATAAACACTCTCTGACCAGGCGCCCTAGGACACAGGATACTCCACAGTCTAACCCCCTCTTTAATGTTTTCCCTTATCTCTGCACAGACTGTGATTCAAGACAAAACAATCTTTGACAGACACAGGCTGCAGAGAGCTCTGTTAATAGCTGACAACTAATTTATTCTAGTATTAATCCTCCACCATAAGCAAACATTCACCTGTTTACAGAGCCACACTTCAACCTCACTGTTTGTAGACTTAACCATAAATCCTCCATAATAACCGATGAGACAAACAAGTCTACAAGGACACGGAGCAGCTGATGTTATTGTCATGTCCCTCTATGCTAACGTCAGCTACACTTGCTGCCAAAAGTATTCGCTCATCTGCCTTTACACGTTGAGGTCAGGACTCTGTGCAGGCCAGTCAAGTTCTTCCTCACCAAACTCTCTCCTCCATGTCTTTATGGACCTTGTCATGTTGGAACAGGAAGGGGCCATCTCCAAACTGTTCCCACCAAGTTGGGAGCATGGAATTGTCCAGAATCTCTTGGTCTGCTGAAGCATTCAGAGTTCCTTTCACTGGAACTAAGGGGCCAAGCCCAGCTCCTGAAGAACACCCCCACACCATAACTCCCCCTCCACCAAACTTCACATTTGACTCAATGCAGTCAGATAAGTACCGTTGGATTCGATTGCCAGATGGAGAAGCGTGATTCATCCCTCCAGAGAACACGTCTCCACTGCTCTAGAGTCCAGTGGTGGCTGCTTTACACCACTGCATCCAACGCTTTGCATTGCACTTGGTGATGTATGGCTTGGATGCAGCTGCTCTGCCATGGAAACCCATTCCATGAAGCTCTCTACTGTTCTGGAGCTGATCTGAAGGAAACATGAAGTTTGGAGGTCTGTAGAGATTGACTCTGCAGAAAGTTGGTGACCTCTGAGAACTATGAACCTCAGCCTCCTCTGACCCTGCTCTGTCATTTTACGTGGCCTGACAGTTGACTGTGGAATATTTAGTAGTGAGAAAAGTTAACGACTGGACTTGTTGCACAGGTGTCATCCTATCACAGTACCACGCTAGAATTCACTGAGCTCCTGAGAGCGACCCATTCTTTCACATATGTTTGTAGAAGCAGTCTGAATGAGTAGGTGCTGGATTTATACACCTGTGGACATGGAAGTGATTGGAACACCTGAATTCAGCTAGACTTTTGGCGATATAGTGTAGCATGTACTGTACTGTAGACAGATGTTAAAGCTGAGAGTTAAAATCTCACCTCCACTGAAATCCTGCTGAAAAATAGACACCCCGAGTCTACTGAGTCGGCCCAAACATTTCCACTTTCAAGCATTTCAAAGTCTGCAGAGTTCTTCTTCTTCTTCTTCTTCTTCTTCTTCTTCTGCTTCTGCTTCTGCTTCTTGTTTTATTTGCTCATTGATGGAGCAGCTTGCAGGTGCATTACTGCCACCTACTGGACTGGACATGGAACAACAGGAACATCAAGTTTTAGTTTTGTTCACATTGTTTACGGGAGGTGGTGCGTTCAATGCTCCATGATCTGCCACAATAGTCTCAATAATATCCTGTAGTGTGTGCACGTTTGAGATTAGACAGAAGGAGCATCTGTGAACTTTCTCCTAAAGTGTGTAATGATGCTGATTTCAAATAGGATGGGGTTTTAAAACTCAGATAGTGACGAGTTGTTTTCCTTTCTGAGAAGCTAATAATAATAACTATAATAGTGTGCCAGCTGTTTCCTGATCCTCTCTCCTCCTGTTTGCAGTGTGACCCGTGCCGACTACTTGAACACCTTCGAGTTTCTGGACAAGCTGGCTGAGAACCTGAAGACTAAGCTGGCGAGCCAACCCAAGCTGTGATGTGACCTCTGAGCCGCCACCAGCCGTTAAACACAAGACACACATGCATTCAAACACACCTGTACAGTTACTGGAGTGTCTGCTCAGGACTCCAGGGCTTTGGACTAAAACCAGGGTCTTTTTCTCTCTCTCGATCATGGAGGGGGCCTTGCCCGGAAGAAAGGGAGGCTTCTAAATCACTAGTAACATTAACAGGACTCTGTGCCCTCGTTTACTGTAATTGCACTAAATCCCCTAAATACACTGTCAGTATTTGTTGTGTGTGGGGGGGGAGGGGGCAGAATATTTCTGAGGGAGCCTCCAGACTGTCACTGCCTTATTTGTTTTGTGTCAAAGTCATCGATTGATTCAGATCATGGTGTTCTCTGAGGTAACCTCTGAGCTCTGCAGCAGAGTCGCCGTTCATTCCATGAGACACTAAACACACCACCTGCAAACCAACAGCATTAAAATACTTGTAGAGGGTTTTTTTTCTACTGGTTTGAACTCGTCACAGTTAAAGAGCTGTATTTATTCATCCTGCCTTTATATGTGTGTTTTAACTTCATTAACACCCAGAGTAACAGATCATGTGTCATCTGTTAGTTTGTATTCAACATCATGCCTGTCCATTCCTTCTAATAAAAGAGTTTTTGACTGATTGACTGATTTCTGTTTTTAGTTATTATTATTACAGCACACATTCTCTGTGGCATTGTTTCTATAATCTTCTCCAATGTCACCAGATTTATTTCCATCCAGTGTTGCATTAATCTTTCACCAAGATCTTGTATTGATGATGGGAGAGTCTGACCACTGCTCAAAGCCTTCTCCAGCACATCTCAAAGATTCTCAATGGGGTTAAGGTCTGGACTCTGTGGTGGCCAATCCATGTGTGAAAATGATGTCTCATGCTCCCTGAACCACTCTTTCACAATCTGAGCCCCATGAATCCTGGCATTGACATCTTGGAATATGATCCATTGATGGAATAACCTGGTCATTCAGTATATCCAGGTAGTCAGCTGACCTCATTCTTTGGACACATAATGTTGCTGAACCTAGACCTGAGCAACTGCAGCAACCCCAGATCATAGCACTGCCCCCACAGGCTTGTACAGTAGACACTAGGCGTGATGGGTGCATCACTTCATCTGCCTCTCTTCTTACCCTGATGCCCCCATCACTCTGGAACAGAGTAAATCTGGACTCATCAGACCACATGACCTTCTTCCATTGCTCCAGAGTCCAATCTTTATGCTCTCTAGCAAACTGAAGCCTTTTTTTCCAGTTAGCCTCACTGATTAGTGGTTTTCTTAAGGCTACACAGCTGTTCAGTCCCAATCCCTTGAGTTCCCTTCACATTGTACGTGTGGAAATGTTCTTACTTTCATTATTAAACATAGCCCTGAGTTCTACTGTTGGTTTCTGACCACATTTCTTCCTCTAAGACGATGGTTCTCCACTATCCTTCCAGTTTCTAATAATGCGCTGGACAGTTCTTAACCCAGTTTTAGTAGTTTCTTCAATCTCCTTAGATGTTTTCTCTGCTTGATGCATGCCAATGATTTGACCCTTCTCAAACAGACTAACATCTTTTCCACGACCACAGGATGTGTCTTTAGACATGGTTGTTGAAGAAATGAGAAGCTACTCATTGCATCAGTTGGGGTTAAATAACTTGTTGTCAGCTGAAAGATAATCACCCATGCAGTAATTATCCAATAGGAGGCTCCTACCTTTTTGATTAGTTAAGACTTTTTTTTTTTTTTTGGCCAGGAGGTGTATCAGTAACACACAACAACGCACACATGCACAGTGTGTACTTTCATAGACACACACTGTAATCATGTAGACACTGACACACCCAAGGGCGTAAACAAATCTGAAGCCAGTGGCTGTTTGCGTGAAGACAACATTCCCTCATTTGACACATGGAGACTGTAAATTACATCATGTGACCGTTAGATGTAGTCTCTCATGTGTACACACTTTATGATGTTTTAATTCTTTATTGCATTACTTCATTAAGGGATAGAGAAAAAGAAAACTCTGCATCTACTAGATAGTCCTCCAACCAATCGGAGACATTTTATTGTAAACTAATTCAACTCCATGGCACTCAGATGACGTGACTACTTTTACTGTTCAGTCCATCACCCCATAAATAAAGCCCCGCCCCCAAACGATCTGATTGGCCTGGCAGATCTTTGCAGGAGCAAAGGGGAGACTTTGGACCCCCCAGCCCCCTCCAAAATAAATACAATTTGATGGCTGGGTAGTTGTTCTGAAAGAATGACACCTTGACATATAAAGTATCTGATTAATTCAAGATTAATTCACTGTCCCTTTAATTCAAATAAAAGCTTCCTCTGTTTTCTCAGCAGATGGCGCTATTTGCGGTCAAACGATCCACCCTGCAGTGAGCGGAAAACACTACTATCTTATCCTTCTAAAGGAAACCTGCTCCAGGAATAGAACGGGACTGTTCAGACCAGGCTTTCTGGTCCCAGACAGACTCTGAGCCTCCATCATGGATCCTTATCACAGAAACCAGGTGAACCCCGGAGGAGACGCTTCCTACCCGGCAGACAACTCACCTGGCGTCTCGGGAAACAGACAAACTCCTCAAGATGTGGAGAGAGGAACACCACAAGGAAATCCACAAGAAACTGACAGACAGCCTCGGTAGTAAGTAACAGTATAAAAAATACTAATATAGATAAATAGAGCTCATGATGATTTATAGAAAATAACTTAATATTCTGTTGTATGTCTTTGTTATAATTTACCATCAGCACATATTTATTTATTTAGCCTCCAGTTCAGTTTCTGAACGTCACTTTCGTTTTCGTTTCCTGCGTTTGAAGAGCGAAATGGTGCCTTCAGGGTCCCTCGTAAATAACAGGTGTTTCCTACAAACGGAGTCTGGGCAGCTTTAACATAGAGCGCAAGAAAAGAAGAAGGTTGTAAAAAAAATAAATACACTGGAAACATGTGAATTTGACTTTGAGGTTCAGAAAAATAGGAATTAAAATTGAGTAATGGTTTTAAAACAACGGCAGCTGCTTCAATAATGGAAATAATACTCAGAAATCTCTACTGTTTTTATTTATTTATTTTTTAATTGAAGTTCTTATAGGACCTTTAAAAGAAAAATTAATATTATTTTTTCACATGTTATTTTAGTTTTTAATCATATTTTATATATTGGCCATGTATGGCCATTTACCATATCATATAATATTCAGACATAAAAAAAAATACTTTAATTAATATAAAGTAGAATATAATTACTTGCTGTATCTCATTCAAATTATATATTTAATATATATTATTTAAATTATATTTAAACAAAAAAAAACAAATAAACAAAATAGCAGTTTTTTGTATTTGGTCTGGTTTTAGTTTTTCCCAAACAAGTTCATCCTTTTCATTATCTGATTCTAAACACGATTTAACTACATAATGTGTAAAGTGTGACATAATTAGTAAATATTCACACTGAAATATCAGTGACAATATAAATGATATTACCAGAAACGCTTTAAAATGAGAGAATACTAGAAAGTCTGTGAAAGCGGCCATATTGGAAAGGGCTGCCAAAAGCGGCTGACTGCAGAGCATGGATAACTCCACCAGGGGGCAGATGACAAGTATTAAACCGTATATATCAGGGTTTTCAGCTAAATGTTAGTTATGTGGGTGGTCTCAGAAACTTGTGAATAAAATATGATTCATTTGGCGTCACGGGGTTAAAATAATGTCGCATTTTAAAGTTGTTTATTCTTCGTCGTGTCTCCATCATGCATCTCATTCATTGATATAAAAGAACATCCAGTTAAAACAAAGCAGTGTTTTAATCCATTACATTTTACAAACATACCATACCGATACCAGTCTTTAAAATAAAAGTACTAATAAGTGTATATTTGCAAATCTTATCAGTTTAATAATCAGATAAATACGGTACGGTGAGGTTTGAGAATTTTTTTCTTTTAAAGCATTTTATGATTCTGTTCTACACAAACCTCTCATAGGAAACATTCATCAGTAACTAAGGTGACGTATTATGTATTTTTATTTAGTTTATTTTCATTTCTCCTCTTTAACAGTACAGATTCATGCTCAACTTTTACCTCAGAACTATATTTTAGATTAGAAATCTGAACAAGCTGTGACTCTACACCTTATATCTGCTTAGTCAGTTAAAGAAAACCTAGAACTTTATGTAAATACGGTAAAAGATTAGTCAACATACGATTAAACCCAGGAAGTCCTCATGTGTCTCTCTGTGTCTCTGTCCCCGTCTCAGCACAGGAGCATACACCGTCATCCCACCGATTGAATCCCGTCGAAGCAAGATCACAACCAGTAACTAGCAGAGCTCCAGTCACATATCTAGATCATCACACGCGATTTAAATGTTCCCTCCAAATGAACGACGTTTATTTTTGCTCCGACAGTGGCCCAGAAAGAAGAAGAGGATCTTCGCAGATGGAAAGAGACCCACAAAGTTCCTTCTGTGCACCTGAACCCAGAGAGGCTCGGTAAAACACTTCCCATCAGCATCGTTGCTTCCTTTGTTATCGTCAGTTACAGATGACATGAAATCTTTGAATTCATCCAGGGGGTGGTGGTGTGACGTTGGCTGAGGCCAGAGAGAAGCAGTTTGTGGAGTCACGTAACCCCAAACTGCAGAAGAAGGTGCGTGGATTTAACTACAGCATGCATCCACTTTAAATATACTGTACTTCGGGCTGGCTATGAAGCAGGAAAGATGTGTTTGTAGTGAACAAACTGCAAAGAAATTAATTTTATTCAAAATGTCGTTTCAAGCTGAAAAAGGAAGATATGGACCGGCAGAGGAGGCAAGAAGAGGCAGAGGAGCTGCAGAAGATGAAAGCCAAACAGAGAGAGAAGGTGAGAGCAACGTTAAACCCACAAGAACACGCCACAAGAAAAAAAAAGAAAATCATTTATATTTCAGTTCTTTGGTAAAATGAATGATTAGTTTATTACACGGCCCTTCAAATGTGTTTCTATTCGAGTCAGTGCAGAGACGTCCTGCACCTTCCTGCTCTTTAACAAACCTCAGAGCTTCAGGTCAGGAATGTCAGCAAACAGGTAGTGAGTGTAGATGGGAAGAAAAAGAGCTGCAGTCGTAAGAATGAGCAATTAAAGCAATCATGTGTTGTTATCTTAAAGGGGAACTACTGTTTTTTACAACCTGGACCTTATTTCTGGCATAAAATACGATCATTTACTCACCGATATAACTTTGGTGTAATTTGCAGTCGTTCAGGAGATATTTAGATCAACATATATCCATATAATGGGAGTGAATGGGGCACCGAAACACAGCCTCTAAATAATGCATTATCTGCCGCGAAACTCGTTCATTTCACCAATATTTTGTTATGATACGCTAGTGCTATTCCCCGCTGAGTCCGGAGTTACCTGTTAGCTTGTTACCTAGATGACGTCATCTCGGAGCGACACGCGAACCGGCGACGGCCGGCTTGTTTACCTGTAATTTGCTACTGCTATGATTCGTCCACAACCTCAGAATCGGAAAAATATTCAGCCATGTTGCAAAAAACTAGCAGTAGCAACTCTGGACTCAACGGGGGAATAGCACTAGCGTACGATAATAAAATATTGGTGAAATGAACGAGTTACGTGGCAGATAATGTGTTATTTAGAGGCTGACTTTCGGTGCCCCAGTCACTCCTTCTATATGGATATACGCGGATCTAATTTCCCGAACAACTACAAATGACACCAAAGTTATATGGGTGAGTAAATGACCGTATTTTATGCCAGAAATAAGGTCCAGGTTTTAAAAAAAAGTAGTTCCCCTTTAAAGGTCAGGTATGCCACATCTACAGTGTACATGTCAGCGTTACCAGTTACCAGCATATGATACTGTTGTGGAAATTCTTTGCTGCTTGCTGTTGGTGAATAATGAAATAGAGACTTCTGCCGGCCGACAAGTTTTATTTCCTTGCAAGAAAAGGTCGGTCCCCACCCAAGAGGTAATGGTGAAGAAAAGACCCTGAGCACGGGGAGACTGAACATATTGTGGCCGGATGACAAGTTGGATAGAAAACTTGCTCTCTGAGGATTAATTCCGTTTTTAATTCCTGAATGTTGATGCAAACCTGCCGAAAGTCCGGATGTGAGAACACAAAGTCGTTTTATTTTAGTCTGAATTCTTGCAGCAGAATGCAAAACATGTTTGTGGCGTCAGACGTCCGGTAAAAACCGCTGATCGCCGTCATCTTCATCGTCATTGCAAGTGTTCGAGTACACGGCAACGAAATGCAGTTATAGCATCCAACCAGACGTGCAGCTTAGACTTAGATAAACTCTATTGATGCACAAGGGAAATTGCTGGGTCACAGTAAAACGTTGCACAGTTGCACGTAAAAAAAACCTCTTGAGAACCACAACAGACCGTGTTACAGTGTCCACAGTGACCACAATGACTAAAGACATCAGGATATGTAAGAATATTGCTGCAGGATATTTACAGTATAGAACTATGGTTAATAGAAACAACTATGGCAACTGCAGCAGGACATGTACTTCAGTCCTCTTGCACTGAAAGCTCAAATCATTGCAGAGACTCTAGGAAATCAACCGTCCTCCTCAATCTGGCTTCATTTAAAGAAAATGCCCCACAGACAAACACTCACATGTGACTGAGAGACAAAACAGAAAGTCTGCTCACTGTTACCAGACCAGAGTAATATCACGTTTAGCCTGCAGATGTCAGTAGAGACAAGCCTCCACCTGAGTCTCTGTCCCACGTTAAAGCCACGACAACCACCTGATTAATGGGTCTGCGGGTTTCCGTCCGCCGACGACGGCTCCTCGCTGCGTCCTCAGACATGCTCTACCCTGCGTCTGGTGGGACGGCGGTTAATGGACGGCTACGGCTGTGGAGAAAGGTGATTAATGTCCGAGAGGTTGGCGTTCCACAGACCCTTTCCTGTCGCGCCGTGACCTCTGAGAGGCCAAAGGAATGTTCTGGTAATCCAGAGGAGAAAGAAACACGTGTCTTCTCAGAGTATAGACGTGACCTAACCGGGCGCTGCCAGGAGTTTCCGTTGGGTTTAGTGTGCAGGGCCAGTTAAATATCAAACAGTCTGCAGATCTTCAGGATGAAGCAATTGAAGCAATTAAGAATCTTTACGTTAAAGGAGCAGAAATGTCCTGTTTGACAGTAACTACTTATTGACTCATGGTCCCACTGCACACGTCAGAGTTTATCATCAAACTGAAAATGAAATTCAGACACGGAGACGGTTGTGTCAAGACAGAAAAATTTCTTCAGCTAGGACATGACCCCCCCACAGACCTCGTCAGAGCTTCCCGTTCTCTCTGAGCGTGTCTGCTCCAGGTGGAGGTAGAAAAACAAGATGAACCAAGATGGAGTCCATGTGGACAGAGACGATGGAGACGTGGAGACATCTTGGACGTCTTCTAGGATTCTACATATTCAGGACTGGAGGAGGACATGGAGGAGATGCTATCCAGCTCCTCCTTCTTTGTCTCATCCTCCTCCTCCTCCTTCTTCTTCTTCTTCTCATTCTCCACCTTTGTCCTCTTCCATGCTTCTTCACCCTCTTCTTCCTCTTCCTCCTCCTTGTTCTTTCCATTCTTCTCATCCTTGTTCTTCTCTGTCCTCTTCCTCCACCCTCTTCTTCCTCCTCCTTCTACCTCTACTTGTCCTCCTTCTTTTTTGTCCCTCCGTCCCCTCACTTTTTACTCTCCTCCTCCTCTTTCCTGTTTCTTCATCTCTTCCTCCTCGTTCTTTTCATTCTTCTCATCCTCGTTCTCCACCTTTGTCCTCTTCAGTGCTTCTTGCCCCTCTTCTTCCTCCTTCTCATCATCCTTCTTTGTCCTCTTCCTCCTTCTCCTTATTCTTCTCATCCTCGTTCTTCACCTTTGTCCTCTTCCATCCTTCTTGACCTTCTTCCTCCTCTTCCTCCTCCATCTTCTTCCTATACTTCTCTTACTCCTCATCATCCTTCTTTTGTCCAGCTCCTCCTTCTTTGTCCTCTTCGTCCTCCTCCTCGTTCCTCTGATTCTTCTCATCCTTGTTCTTCACCTTTGTCCTCTTCCATGCTTCTTGACTCTTCTTTCTCTACTTCTCCTCCTTCTTATCATCCTTTTTTTTCCAGCTCCTAGTTCTTTGTCCTCTTCCTCCCCTTTCTTCTTTTCCTCTTCCTCCACCTTCTTCTTCCTCCTCCTCCTCATTCTTCTCATTCTTCACCTTTGTCCTCTTCCATCCTTCTTGACTTTCTTCCCTCTCTTCCTCCTCCATCTTCTTCCTATATTTGTCCTCCATCTCATCATCCTTTTTTTCATCTCCTCCTTCTTTTTCTCTTCCTCTAGCTTCTTCTTCCTCTTCCTCCTCCTCCTCCTCCTCGTTCTTTTCATTCTTCTCATCCTTGTTCTTCTCTGTCCTTTTCCTCAACCTTCTTCTTCCTCCTCCTCCTTCTACCTCTTCTTCATCCTTCTTTGTGTCCCTCCGTCTCCTCATTTTTTACTCTCCTCCTCCTCTTTCCTGTTTCCTCGTCTCCTCCTTCTTTGTCCTCTTCCTCCTCTTCATGTAAACGCAGTCCGTGAATAAAGGCATCACCACACAACAACTCTCACATACTCTAAGTAAACAGGATTAAAGTTCATGAAGACGTTGTGACGCTGCAGTGATTTATCTCCAGGCTGCAGACCAAGGACAGTTACTACATTAATATTAAGTAATAACATGTGTAAATTATAAACTTGTCATGCAGGTATGTCTGAATGCATGACTGAGATGTTTCTAAAACGCTGTAGATTCCTACAGTCAGTGAATGTCTCTGGTGTGTTAAAGAGAACACCTGTGTGATGTGACTGCCCCTGCAGGCCGAGCAGCTGGAGCAGAGGAGGCAGCAGGAGGAGCAGAGGAGGAGGGAGCAGCTCGGGCCGGATCACCTCAGGTCAGGCCCAGATCAGGTTGACTCAGGTTTCATCCCTGTCACCCTGCGGTATTCACTTGTTGTTGGTGGGTTTTTTTTGTCTCGTTCTGTGTTCTCTCCTGCTCGGCTAAAGATCTTAGTCATGGGTGGGGTATCAGGTGAACTTCACAAAGGAAGCGCTCAACGCCTGATCCACAGCTGACCTACAGAGCAGCTGTGGTTTCAGCTTCAGCAAGTCTGATGTTCTGTTGGCAGAGGAGAGAAGAGCAGATCAGAGGAAGTCAGGCGATGTGATTTATCACCTCTGATAAAACCTTTCTCTACTAAAGCAACAGAAACCTGGAAACCGACATTCTGACCTGTCACAGGTGGAATTAATGACGGCTCAGTTTCACTGACTATCCCCGTAAGCCACGACCGTGCACCGGTGTTAACGCTGATATAGTCTTACCTTTTACAGTTCTAGTCGACTGCATTTACAGTCAAACTGCAACTAACCACATTCATTTTCATCTGAGATAGATCATTTATTTTGTGCAGCTTCAAATTAAAGTGCAATAAATAAGACACGAAGTACGACGTCTGAACACACATTCCTGAGATAGCTTGTCTACCAGTTCATTCCAGAGGACAGGACTCATAACTACTGTTGTATTACAAGTACAAACATAATGAGGTGAAACCATTAAGGGTGAACACGTTCAGAAGCAAAACAACATTTAAAACCCTAAACTATAAATAAATTTCAGGCTTGCAGCTTGGGTGGTTTACTGTATTACTTTTATATTTGGACGGATTCATTCCAGGAACTACATTTATGGACAGTTGTAGCTAAATGCTAAATGCTAATCCATCATCCACTCTACTGTCCATTGTTTAAATATGTGTCAGTAAAAAGTCAGAAGGCCATAACTTCATTTAACTAGTAAAGTTCTTAGATGAGACTTATTTAACTTCATAGTTAGTTTAGTTCAAATGTCATATACTTCCTTGTCATTGGTAGCTGCAGGGCTTGGAGCAGCTAGCTAGTTTAGCTAGGGTAACTCTAACAATGCCCCTTATCCAATCACGTGACAGGGGCGAACACTTCAAACGAAGAAAAACGATATTCAGAGAACATGTTATCACATCAAATAACATTTTAGTCTCGTCTCTTCGACATTCCATCGTAGTTTTAATCATCAGATATTAATCTTAGCTTGTCAGTGTCTCGTCTTAGTCTCTGAAAAAAATACACCCACTCGTCGTTGACGAGTATTTTTCGTCTTCGTTAACGAAATTAACACTGGATGAATTTACAAAGTGCGAAAATGACATAGAAGACAGAGAACTGCAATTTCTTTTAAATAAAGGTTACTGATATTCCTAAATTGTCCACTAGAGGTCGCACAGCTTTAGAAAAAGTCGCAGACCCAGAACCAAACTGTAGGTGGCAGCAATGAGCCAGATTGCACTTATTTTTCTTCAAACATTTCAGGTTGTTCATAAAATGTCTTGTAAAAGGAGAGTTTGTTAAATGTAAAAACGTTATTTGCACTGAAACAAAATGAAAAGTCATCAATAAAAAGTCATCATTAAAAAGTCATCATTATTTATAAACTATTATGCTAAAATGAGTTTGACACACCTGCTCTAGAGAATGAATGATAATAGACAATGATTAAATTGGAGTAAATCAAAAGGCAAACCAGACACACAAGAAGAAAGACACCATCAGTAGAGTAGGATGACTGGCTTTTACTGCTCTTTCTAACCCCACCTCTTGTCTTTAACACATACTTTCCTTTAAAAATACACAAATAACACAAGTAATAGTCTGAGAAATGTATGACGATTAAATCGACATATAATGTCGGAGGAGTTCCCCCTTAGAGTTTCCAGGATATTATTCATGTTGTAGATACAAAAATGATCTGGAGAGTCTAGGTTTTCACTCCCTGTTCTCCAGCGGCGTGTCCGACCGTTCAGAATCGATTACCCCGACGCGTTTTTAAAATCTGATACTCGGCCTGACCCCGATGGGAAATTGCTTGTCAAAGCAGCATCTCTGGCTTCCTCTCAGGAGAGACGATGACGGGAGACGGCAACCCAACGCGTGAACCTGACGAAACAATGAGGACATTTAGAGACGGGGGTCAAGTGCAGATCAGGCGTCAGACAGGGACGAACTGTCTCGGTCAGACTTGTGGGACAGAAAGAGAGAGAGAAAAATAAAACTGTTTGACTTTTTGAAACAGGCAAGACGCATGAAGGAAAGTGTTTGTTTGTTGCAGGTCAACTGAGAGATTTCTTCAGAGGTTCGAGAGCGCAGTTCCACCGGCGGCCAGCGGGGCGGCGAACACGTCAAGGGGACAGGTGAGGAGACCCATCAAGTTTGTGGAAATACTTCACTAAAGATGAAACCTACCGTGACATGGTAGTCCCAAAATACAACTAAAGTACTACTGCAAAGCATCTGAAAAGGCTAACGCTAACGCTAGCAGAGGAACGGTCCAAATCCTCCAAAAAGGTAACAGAGAGAAGGAGGCTGCACATCAACTATCTGGTAAAGTTATTAGACCTTTAGCTGCTACACTATCCCATCTAACAACACGCTGTGGAGTACTATTAAATGCTACTGATGGTGCTGAGGTGCTGCATGTTTTTATACAGGCTATACATATCTGCAGCTCACAGTATGTAGCACATGAGCTGTCTGTTCTCAGCAGATGTATTCAGGTCCAGAACATAGATTTCATTACTTTCTACTGTGTTTTTATTAGTGACGTCATCAGAGACTAGTCGGTGTTGACTTAACTTTCATCACACAACAGTCGACCTTAAGAAAACTGAACTCGTGCAACCCCTAATGTGGACATGTAGACAAGCTCAGGCTATGCATCCCACAATTCAACGCCCATAACCTGGTCGTGCAGTTGTTTTAATGGCAGGGGTACCAACCCAAACACACACACTTCTCACATTATTGAGGGATTTTCTCTATCACTGGCAGCAATGATAAGGTCACGAACCCAAAAGCATCGGCATCGCCTCCTCTTTTTCCGATTACTTGCTGTAAACTCACTGATCTGCAGGATTCAGTGAGAAACCATTTGCAGTCATACGATGCTGTTTTCTGAGTAAATAATTTTCGTCGAGTTTTCGTCATCCAAGGCCTGGATGGGTATTATGTTGTATCCCTGCTAGACTTAGACGGGGTGAGGAGTCCAACCCCCCGACCAATTATCTCCTGGTCTGAGCCCACGGCGTCACTGCCAGATCACAGCTAAAATAAAAGGAAGAGAAAACACAGAGGAACATGCTTTTCCTCCCTCTCGCCTCTCGGTGTCTGTCTTTCACTCCTTTTATTTATTTATTTTTTTTGCGTGTCTGCTTCCTTTTCTCTTTTCTCAGCCGCTCTTCCTCCTCTGTGAATGTTGGTTTTCCTGGGAGGGAGCGGAGGGAGTGGAGGGAGGGAGTGGAGGGCCAGCAGAGTTCAAGGGACTTCCCAGAGTTCACGCTGAGTAGAAACAGAAACGTTTCGCACAAGGTTTCTTCTTCTGCGGAAGACGGCGGGGAATAACCTGCGCAGGTGAAAGTACCTGGATGGAAACCCCTGCTCCTCGTTGCTTCAACGAAGCCACGCGGAAACAAACTCCTGCCAAACGAAAATGTTTAAAAAAGAAACCTCATCGTCCTCGAGTTCTGAGGAGGAGGAGGAGAAACCATACAAGTGTAACGATGCGTGGGAATTGCGACGAAGCGCTGAAGTTGCGACAGTGTCAAAGGAAGTAAAATGTCAAAAATGAAAAGTAACGGGATGAAATGCCAAAATATGAGAAACAGCATCCGGGCGAGCTCCGTTCAGTCCTGCCAGCTCTACAGAACATTTTATTTTCTTTAATCTGCCGTCTAATCTAAATGTTCCAGCGGAGCCTGTTCCGGAAACGTCTGGCTGTGCTTCCCGTGGAGGCTGAAGCGTTCGGGAACACGTCTGATTTCAGTGGGAGAGTCAACTGATCCTTTTATTGCTCTGAAAAACAGACGAGCGAAATATAATTTAATTTAATCCAACGTGACAGTGCGTAGCTAGCCCCCGTCACTGCAACATCGTCCAGCGTTGCAAGCGTTGTCGTCCATGAGCGATTTGTCAGCGATAAAAACGTAACGACGGTCCGACTTGTTGGTCTGGAGTCTCTCCGTTGAGGAACTGATTCTGCTCCTGCAAAGATCTGCCCGGGCCAATCGGATCGTTTGGGGGCGGGGCTTAATTTATGTGGTGATGGACAGAAGAGAAACAAATAGTACAAATAGAGGCAACTTGTGTGGACTCGGGGCAGATAGGTATCCCAGAATGCATTTCAAGCATGCTGCAGCCTCATTCACAGAATGACCGTCCTCTGTCCTCTCGTCCTCTGTCCTCTCGTCCTCTCGAGTCCATACTTCAGAACAGCACTCAGTTTGAAACACGACCCAGAGTGAAATCCAAATGGCGTACTACCAGACTCACTAAATTATGAGATTATGGGATGGCGCGAGTACAAGATAAACATTTTTATGACTTTTATGAGCTTTTTTTTTTTTTTTTTAGGCCTTTATTTGTTAGATGTTAGTGGAGAGAGAAACTAGAAGCAACAGGGCTGAGGATGACTGTTACATGACTACTACACCGATCATGCATAACATTATGACCACCTTCCTAATATTGTGCAGGACTCCCGTTGGGTGACTCATCAGAGAATGGACATGGGCATTTTGAGGGTGTCCCATGTTGTTAGTGGGGGGAGGGGCCTCTGTGGATCATCCGACAGATACTTGATCAGTTTGGGATCTAGTGAATTTGGAGGCCAGGTCAACACCTTGTGCTGTTCTTCATGGTTTGAGTTGTTCCTAAAGCTTCTCCTGTCAGTGGTCATAATGTTGTGGCTGATTTGGGTGTATCTTCAGCAGGTGTGTCCAAAAGTCAACATTTTTACAGTTCTCGCCCTAATCAGCCACACCCTCTGGTCATAAATCGTGCAGTGAACAGTTCGTGTCAGTGGTGGGTGTTCCAGGTGAAGGTCTTGGTTTATTCTTAGCTCAGATAACTCAGGTTGATTGTAGAGTGTTGACAGACGACGTTCTCCACCCAGATCATCACTGATGTTGCACCATGTGGTGACTGACGACCAACACACTCAGCTCTGTCTCTGTCTGTCTGTGTCTCACGTCTTCTCAAACAGACCTGATTTAAATCTGTCTGGTCAGGACGTCTCTGTTTAGTAGAGGGACATGGAGACATGATGATGATGATGATGAAACCAGGTCGTCCAAGAAAACAAGATGAAACAAGAAGCAAGTGGATGTTCAGAGTTTCTTGAGATGTTGTCCTTGTTTTATAAACCATGATCCAGATGAGATCATCTTTCTTTGGGTTTTCTTTACTTTCTTCATTTTTTAGTTTTCTTTCACGTTCCTCTCCTCTCCCATCTCTTCTTTCATCTCTTCATCTCTCCTTTCATCTTCTTGTGTCCTTGTCTTTCCTCCTCCTCGTCTTCTCCTTTCTCCTCTCCTCTCCCTTTCCTCACCCTCTTGCTCTTCCTCTTCCTCTCCTCTTCTTCTCCTCTTCCCCCTTCATTCCTTGTCCTTTCCTTTCTCCCCTCTCCTCTTCGTCTTGTTTCCTCTCCTCTCCTCTCTCCTCATCTCCTCTTTCCTCTCCTCTCCTCTTCTTTCCTCTCCTCCTCTCCTCTCTCCTCATCTCCTCTTTCCTCTCCCCTCTCCTCTCCTCCCCTCTCCTCTCCTCCCCTCTCCTCATCTCCTCTTTCCTCTCCTCTTCTCCTCTCCTCTCCTCTTTCCTCTCCTCTTTCCCCTCCTCTCCTCCTCTCCTCTCCTCTCCTCTCTCCTCTCTCCTCATCTCCTCTTTCCTCTCCTCTCCTCATCTCCTCTTTCCTCTCCTCCTCTCCTCCTCTCCTCTCTCCTCTCTCCTCTCCTCTTTCCTCTCCTCCTCTCCTCTCTCCTCCTCCTCCTCCTCTCCTCATCTCCTCTTTCCTCTCCTCTCCTCTCTCCTCTCCTCTCCTCTCCTCTTTCATCTCCTCCTCCTCCTCCTCCTCCTCCTCCTGCAGCTCTCTGTCAGACAGACGTCATAGATCAGGAGATGAAAGCTGGCGGTGGCGGAGCAGCAGAGGTCGAGGGTCTTGATGTGGTTCTGGGACGTGTTGTTGTTTCAGCAGCGGCTCCATAAGAAAGATGGATCTCCCCTTCACATCCTCTGTTTGTAGGCGTGTGCTCATGGGTGAAGTGTGTGTGGGCGGGGGAGGAGGGGAGGGAGGGTGAGGGGTGGGGGAGGTTATTTAATGCTCGGTTTGATGGAGCATGGAGCGTTCACACAGGTGGGCTTCACTCCCTCCTCCCTCTGACACATGGGAAGGAAAACAGACGGGAAACGAGGGAGATGTTTGTGTAGAGAAGGAAAACAGACTTTTGTGATTATTCACCGATCAGGCATAACATTATGACCACCTTCCTAATATTGTGCAGGTCTCCCTTGTGGTGACTCATCAGAGAATGGACATGGGCCTTCTGAGGGTGTCCTGTAGTGTTAGTGGGGGGGCCTTTGAGGGGAGGGGCCTCTGTGGATCATCCCACAGATACTTGATCAGTTTGGGATCTAGTGAATTTGGAGGCCAGGTCAACACCTTGTGCTGTTCTTCATGTTTTCCTCCTTCCCCTCCTCTCCTCTCCTCTTCCTCTCTCCTCTCCTCTCCTCTCTTTCCTCTCCTCTCCTCTCCTCTCCTAAACCTCATTAAAAAGCTCTGAAAGCTTTTTTATCAGCGGGTCCCTTATATATTTACTGTAGCCCCTGATAATGGCAGCAGCACTGATAAGATGTTTGCTGCTCTTGCTCTGTTCCCAAGGGAACGTTACACAGTGAGCTATTAGCTGTCGTCAGCTCACCAAACTTTGCTTTATCTTTCCATCAGGGCGACGACGTGGAGCGCCATCAAAGACAGCGGCCGAGGAGCGCCAGAGAAGTGCAGCTGGAGCACCAGAGGTACGACTGCCCGCTTCTGTATTTGTTCACATTTAACCGTCGACAGCTTCCAGAGAGCAGCGCGGAGGAGTCGGACCCCTCGGGTGGAAACGCTGGAGCCAAACACTCACAACTACTCAGGCTCAGATTAATCGTTTGTTTTGTTCATCCCTTCGGAATCGGACCGGCGCAGACCGGCTGGGTCGCTGAATGTTAAGTGGCTTCATGCCGTTTGACCGACCTCACCATATTTTAGCGGGCAGGGACGTTTAAAAAGCTGTCAAACACTTCCCCCCCTCACTGCTGCTTGGAGCCTGCAGGCATGCGAGGTTATGAAGCGCAACGTTTACAAGATTCATGCAGATAATTCTTTTTAATTCATTGTATTTTGACAGGGTGAACTCTGCCTTTCTGGACAAACTCGAGGGTCGAGGCGCGGCGGGCCGACAGGAAAGCGTAGAGGAGGCCGAGCGCATGGAGGACTTTAGACAGCGGGCCACAGCGGGACACCTGAAGCCAGACCCAGACCAGAGCTGCTCCGACTGGATGGAGGAAGCTGGTGAGCTGTGACTGAATGTATGAATAACCTCCCGTCTAACAATTCTTATTTTATTTTTAGCCTCACTGGTTAACCAAACCTAAATCTGTGACTAAATCAAAAACCTTGACATGCTTCAAGATGCACGATGTTATGCGTGGTGCGTAGCGATACTGGAGCTCACGGCATCCAGATCCTGCTGATACTTGTAGTTTGTGGCTTGAGTAAGTGTGAGTAACAGAGTCTTTTCTTTCTGTGGATGGAACAAAATATAACATTAGTTAGCGTGGGAGTTTGCAGACTGGACACCGAGCAACACACACACAAACACGCTCTGTTATTTAGAGCGTGTCAGTCGGAGAGAGAGAGGGGAAATTTAGGCTCTGGGCCCGCGGCCAGACATGCCGAGAGGTAGCGGTCCCGCCCTTTTCTAATCGCTCCGGATCAACACCTGCCCTGGATGCCTGCACATATCTAAAATACCTGACACTCATGGCACAGGAAAAGAAAACAGAAACAGAATGTCGTATTTATTACCGACTTTGTTTCCTGCATCTGCGCAGGTGAATTCTGCACGTACCGCGGGCGTGTTCAAACTACCGCTGCAGTAAAATTTAAACAAGGGCCACCGCATGGAACTTGGCCTTGACTGTGTTGCACGATTTGGTTTCAACTGCTAACATCTTGAACGCTGCAGCTTCAATCAAAGAAGACTTTTGTCACAGGTGACTGAAAATTGCAAAACCAAAGAAACGCCAAAAGACAGTTTTTAACCCTCGTCTTTTCTTACGATGGATGGAACTAAATATCACATTTAAGTGCTTGAGTTTGCAACGAGAAACAAATGCAAACTTACTTATTACGCGTCTGTCAGTCGGAGAGAGGGGAAATTCTTCCAGGTGAGACCCACGACCAGACTATTGACTGTATAAAGATGGACGCCGGAATTGTGAGGCCAAATCAAGTAGAGCTCCCCCTGGTGGCTGGCTGCAGTATAGGTCATAAGCTCCACCCCCTCCATGTTAGTGGGCGGGACTTGGACCAAACTAAAACACTAAAATACACGTCAAATAATTGTTTTTTTCAAGGATGGTTTCTGTCATTTTAGGTAGTTAATATAATGTTGATGAATGTCATTTTTTTGGATAAGTTTTGTTTTAGTTTAGTTATTTGACGCTATAGAAACAGGATGTGACATAATGGCGACCACCAGTTGCCATGGGATCGTGAGAGTTGTATAAAAACATTTAAAAATAAGTCACAGTGTATAATCCAACATTTCCTTGTAATTGGTGGAGGTAGAGCAGAGCGTGGTATTAATTAAACGAAAACACGAGTGAGTCTGGAGGAAGTGTGGGCGGGGCATCGATATCACGGCTCCACGTGGCTTCACCCTCGGACCGTGCTGATCAGACTCTGGCTCCAAACTCACAAGATGGCGCCGCCTGTATCCCCGGGAAAATTTTTTGGCGTCATTTTGGCCAATGAGAGGAAGTGGGGACGCGTAGTCCATATTTATATACAGTCTATGCGCCAGACATACAATCGACACCTGGATATATTTATTACCTGCTAGTGCTGCAGGCGTGTCCAAACTACGACCAATTTTTTATCATCCCACAGCAAATTCTAAACATGTAATCCAACTTGGCCCACATGTGGAACTTGCTCTTGACTGTTTTGCACTATTTAGCTTAAACAGTAGGTGCCGCTAGCGTCTGGAACGCTGCTCCACAGAACAAGATTAATGCCACAAGTGATCAAGAATGGCAAAACCTAAGAAACGCATGATAGCAAGTGAGTGCAAAACACTTTTTTAGAGAAAACGAGGGGAAAATGTCTGTCTGTTTGATGTGAAACGAAACTGTCGCTGTGATGAAAGAGTTTGACGACACCGTGAAACCAAACTACACTAGTGCAGAACGCATAAAGTTAAGCAGATGGCAGCTAGTCTACAAGCTCTGCAGCTGTTTATTTCATGTTAACAATGTCACAGCAACCAGTCCAGAGGTCCCCAACTCATCGATAAACCTTTCTCAGATGGTGACTTCATTAATTGCAGATGTTCTGTTGTATTTACAGGTATATATTTCTGTATGTGTCCCCTTTTTGGTTCATGCAGTTTAACTAAAGTCTTCACAAGCCGTTTGGTTTCTGAAAGGAGACAGTCTAGGAAAGAAATACTCCAACTATAATGACTTGTCCAAAAATGACAAGCAGATGAGTTCACAGCTCTGTGTGTACGTCATGGTTCAGTGTGTTTTCAAGGCTTTAATATTTGGTATTACCAGAGCACGGCCTGAAGTGTCTTGGTATTTTTAATATCCCAAAACACGGTTGTGTTCGCCCTCTCCAAAGCCGTTCATTCCTGACTGACGGCCGTACCAGTGCCAGCCGCAGCAGGGTGACTTCACTGAAGCCAAAATAGCCAAGAATATTTCATGCCCTCAGTCTTGGCGCTGCCGCTGTGGGCACCGTTCTGCGTGTCGCCATCCCGCAACATCCACGTCCACCAGCCCATACTTTTCCGGCGCGATAATCACGTCCTTCCGTTCGGCCGTGACTTGCCCGAGTCAATCTCCTGCCTGGTTTGGTGACGGGCCTCTGCTGCCTTTCATTATGTTTCACTGCATTTCTAAAGTTTCTGGCCCGTGCACATGGCAGGGGGAAAGCATCCAGGAGAATCCGGAGGGTAGTTGCTGGGAGGGGAGGACATAGTGGTCAGAGAGAGCAGTCTCCTGTCTCCTTTTTGTCAGAGGGGATTAGAGCTTCTTGAGTTGTGCCCCCACCCTGAGGTACCATCATCCATCTACACTTTCCACCCCCTTCATCCCTCCATCCATTTGCGCCAGCCCCGTCTACCACTAAACAATTGAGCCATGGTCTTTGTTGGGGAACAAAACTTAGGACATGGACTTAAAAGAGGACATTTCAGAACTAGAATATGAATTTAAAGCCACTTTAATATAAGTTGTTAATGCAGACATATGGTTCATAAAGGTAAATAGATGCAACCGTTACACACCAGATCAGATGACATTTGTTAACTCTGTATGGGACAGCAACAAAAATAAAGAAATCTTAGAGGAAGGTGATCACTCTCAACAGACCTCACTCTGAAACCTCAAGAACATCAACACCTCCAACTGGTGGATGGATCAAAACTATGTCACAATGTATGTCAAAATAAATAACATAGATTTATCCCAAACAGGGAAATTTCCCTGTTGCAACTGCATAGCCATAACATTATGACCACTGACAGGAGAAGTAAATAACATTTAAACCATCTTGTGACAGTTCAATGTTCTGCTGGGAAACTTTTGGACCTGGCATTCATTGGTGTGGATGTTACTTAGACATGTAGCACCCACCTAGACCAGACCAGGCACCCCCACCCCATAGCAATGACACTCCTTGATGGCAGCAGCCATCCCCAGTAGGATGCAGACACAAAACACTAGGAACAACTCAAAAAAACATGAAGAACAGCACAAGGTGTTGACCTGGCCTCCAAATTCACTAGATCCCAAACTGATCAAGTATCTGTGGGATGATCCACAGAGGACCCTCCCCTCAAAGCCCCCCCCACTAACAGCATCCTGTTGCCAGACACCACAGGACACCCTCAGAAGGCCCATGTCCATTCTCTGATGAGCCACCACAAGGGAGACCTGGACCATTTAATCTATGTGAGGAAAGGGCAGGCTAGGTTACCTAAATTAAAATAAATCAAAGTCAAAGTAATGAATCCCTCTTTAGCTGATAATATTGAAAGCTAAACATCCTTGAGAGAAGGGTTTGGAGGTTTCTGGTTGCTCTTAGAAGGAGCATCCTGACATTTTCTAGCTGATTCTTCACAAACTTCAGCTTCACTAGCTCCAAATGTTGATTCAACGCAGAAAAACTTGAACTGGGACGAAGCTTCTCAGTCGTCCAGGACGTGGTTGAATGCATTCGTTTATGTATTTCATTTATTTTACTTCATTCCTGTATTTATTTTGCATCTTAGAGTAGGAGAAAGGAAAAGAGAGCGAAAGGGAAGCAGTGCTAAATGGGAGGCGGGGTGATGCACAACGATATTCTGTTTGTTATTAGAAAAAACAAAGAGTCTCCCTTTCTGCTCAACGTTCAGAGGATTTCCGTCGGTGACTGATTGTACCATCGTTCAGCACAACAGGCAAGGAAAAAGTGAATTTTGAAAACACGCCACGGCTCTTCACGCAAGCGAGAGAAAGTTTACAGTATCGTGTGTCGGGTCAATCAGAAACCCCTCCTTCATCAGGGCCCTCGCGGGACTAATAAAGAAGAAATATGGACTCCGTGAATGAATGAATTCTTTCCTTTGTGTATTTTTTTTTTTCTTCAGAGCCGGAGCCGGACTACGACTGGGCCTTAATGAAGCTGATGAACCGATTTCCAGACTACAGCCGGGACTTCCTAGAGGACATCCTCGAGCAGTGCCACGGCGACTTTGAGGCAGCCAACAAGCTACTCATCAACACACTCAGTTAAACTTTATGTATTACTTATTGTTGTACTTATTATTGTTTCTGACACTTGAGGAGAAGAGCCAGGAGAAAACGTGTGTTTGGATGCTGAAGCATTAAATACCTACGGGGCTGCACAAGCTTTTCGCCGTTTCTGTTTTCGATTACGTTATTAAATCCTCGAGCGTTTCCCCGTCTCGTATCTGTGTGCATGTTTCGGTGAGTCATGTTGGGTTTCTGCCCTGACATGGAGCAGAATTGATGTTCGTATTCACCAGTTTGGTTGAAGGTCATCGTCGTGACTCATAAACTTAAGATCATAGTTGGGGCTCTTAATTAAATCAGTCTGTGTGTGGAGATGGAGATGGAGATGGAGGACGGCTGTGCCCAAGTACACAACGCTTTCTGTGGGTTTTATAATCAAAGGGGGATGAGTCCATAGCAGGACAATAAAAAGATGTCGATCCAGTTGGGACTTTCTGCAGAAAGGCCTTGACTTTAAAGGGACAGTAGCTTTAGAGGGCTGCAACATATCATTTTCTTTGGCATTACTTCAAACTGGTGGGGTTTCCAGGTGGGTGGTGAGCGCTCAGCTGGCAGTAAACGCCAGGGTAACACCGCTGAGTCGGACAGCTTAGAGATGCTTATCACCTGACCGAGGCAACAAAGAACAAAAGGGTGGTGCTCTCGACACGAGGGGCTGAAAATCCCCTTCAGCTCCGGCATGAGGTCACGGCGAGAGTTTTGCTGCTGAGGTCATCCGCATGTCTTCCCTGTGGAGGCAGAAACGCAGCGTCACCCTGACCGTGCTGCACTTCTGAAGACGGCATGAGTCACAAAAGGTAGAAAAATGTTAACCTTCCTTTGACTTGAAGGGAACGTCTACTGCAGCGGGAATTTCTGTTGAGAAATGAGAAATCACAACGCTGTGGTGGGTTTTTTGGTCTTTCGGGGTTTAATTCAGCATCGAGCATCGATCGGTTCACAAAGAGATTTTCTTCATACCCCCCACATCTGCTGAAAGTCACATTGTTCAATCCCTCCTTCCTCCTCTGCTTCTAATGCATCTTACGTTAATATAACTTAAATTTAGGAGCACCTCCACGCCAACCCCTTAATCCCAAATATTTCTTTCCGAACTCAACAAGAACCAGGGAACATGGAGCAGAAGCTTCCAGAGACCCTAAGCTTCACTCCCCGTCTCGTCCCATCGCCTCAACGCTTTTTCATCCCTCAGCTTTCCTTAATTCGATTAAGATCATCTAATAATAATAAACTACCTTGCACCCACACAGTCAGTCTTGTTAGTAAATGAGCTCTCGGCTTCAGTTAGCAGAAGGATTAACCATTTGTCGTCTGCTTTTATGGCAAATCCACCAACACAACCAAACCAAAACCAAATTTCACAAAGATATCAGAGAAAATTAGAAGCCCAGAATCTATCCTGAGGCTGATGCAGTCAAAGACTTCAATCCATCTTCAAAACCTTTTAGTTTGTTTATTGTCTGTAACTTATTGTCTTATTTTGTATGAGTTGCCTTATAGTGCAGATAGTTGTTGCACAAACTGGAATAAGAACTTTTCCTGCAGGATTTTCCACCAACTGAAGGAACGTACAGGCGGATTTGTGAAAAGATGAGTAATTGGCCCAAGCTTAAGGTCTGAAAAGAGAGTAATGAGGCGAGAAATTCTGGTAAATCCACCAACACAACCAAACCAAACCCATTTCACCCAAGTACGCTAAGCCCAGAATCCATCTGAGGCTGATGCAGTCAAAACACAGATATTAAAACCTTTTAGTGTGTTTATTGTCTATAACTTTGTCTGAGTTTAAGTCTTATTTTGTTTGGGTTGCTTTATAGTTCAGGTAGTTGTTGCAAAAACTGGAATAAGAACTTTTCCTACAGGATTATCCACCAACTGAAGAGACGTACAGGTGGATTTGTGGAAAGATGAATAATTGAGATTGAAAAAAGAGCCACAAGGAGGCAGTAGGGAAGGCCACAATATTACCCAGTACTAATGTGAAAGAAAGATTTATGTGGACTGTATTTTTCCTGTAAATAGACATTATTACCCAGTGATTTCCAGGAATTTAAGAGTAAGTTACTAAGAAAAGTAGAAGGAAACACCAACCTGTTAAATAAATGACTAGTAAGTTGTTTTCTTCCTCCTATAAGTTATGGGCTCAAGGAGAAAATATTTGATTATTTTTCTTCCTGAGCTTCCTGTAAGATGATAACCACCACTGCCATTGAGGTATTTTAAAGAAAATGCTAGAGGCATAAGGTGACTTGCTGAACTTGTTGAAAAACTGGACTTGTGAGGTTTCTTTGAGACGTTTGATCCAAGTAGCGTCTTCTTTTCTAAAAGACTGGTGGAAATGAGTGGTGAAACATCTTCAGGAAACCAAACAAGTCCAGTTTTCCTTGTCTCAGCTTTGTTTTTTGGATATATCATGACATGGGTGACCGAGAACCTCCACAGGCAGACTGTGGAGGAACATCTCATTGTTTCTTCTTCTTCTTCGAGGTGTGTTTGGACTCATTCTTCATCCCAACCCCCCACCAGTCTGTTACAACTGAAGACTTGGATGAAACATCTTCAAGAGACCTTGTAGTAGCTTTAGTTTTGTGGATATACCATGACCTGGGTGACTGAGAACCTTCACTTAACTTAGAATAAAGCTGGAAAACAGCTTAGCACACCCATATTATACATCCACATGTGGAAATCAGGAAGCATTAGAGGGGTTGGCAGGTGTATGGTATTTTTGTATGATATTGCAAAGTATGTGTTTTGCAGAATGAGGTGATTGGCTGAACTTTCTTGAAGACGTTTCGACCCAAGTAGCATCTTCTTTCCTGAAATACTGGTGAGACTCAGCTTTCCTTAATCAGAATAAGATCTAATAATAATAAACTTCCTTGCACCAGCACGCCCGTCTTGTTAGTAAATGAGCTTTCGGCTTCGGAAGGATTAACAGTTCATCGTCTGCTTTTATGGCAAATCCACCAACAAAATCAAACCAAAACCATTTCGCAAAGAATCCAGAATCCATCCTGAGGCTAATGCAGTCAAAGACTCCAATCCATCTTCAAACCACCAATAATAAAACCTGCTGAAGGTTTTAAACTTAGCTGAACTTTCTTGAAGGATGTTTCACCCCCAGGAAACTTCTTCTCTTCTTTCCTAAAAGAAGGAGATGAGTGGCTAAACATCTTCAAGAAACCCTACAAGTCCAGTTGCCCCTTTTCAGCTTTGTTTTTTTATGGCATGACTGAGAACCTCCACAGACACTAGCTTAACTAACTTAGGAAGGAAATCCACACTATGTCGTCCATATGCATTAATCAGGAAGCATTGATGGGGTTGGGAGGTGTATTATATTTTTAGTTTTGTAAACTGATTACGCTGGGTTAAAATAAAAGTTTGGAATCAGTTAAAGCGTTTTCCAAAAGGTCGGCAATGATGAGGTTAGATCTTAATATGAGCCGCTCACCTGGTGCAATATTGCAAAGTATGTGTTCTGCAGAATTTTCAGAAGTTATGTTAAGTGATGGTGATTAGCTGAACTTTCTCAAAGATGTTTCGCCCTAAGTAGCTTCGTCTTTTCTGAAAGGAGGAGATGAGTGGCAAAACATCTTCAAGAAACCCAACAAGTCCAGCTGCCCTTGTTTCAGGTGTAGTTTTTGGCATATGTCATGACCTGGATGACTGATAACCTTCACAGACATGAATCCACACTTTGTCACCCGTATGCGTTAATCAGGACGCATCGGGGGCTCGGTGGGTGCACGGCATTTGTATTCCTGTGAACAGCTTCAGCGGGGCTGAAATAAAAGTTTGGAATCGGTTAAAGCGTTTTTCCAACGGGTGGGGAACGATGAGGTTAGATCATAATATGTAGCTCTCACCCGGTGCAGTATTGCAAAGTATGTGTTATGCAGAATCTGGGCGCCTTCCGAAGTGTATCGCTGTCAAGTAAACAGGAAAAACCTTGAAATGAACTGGCGGTGGGTGAGAGGTGGGGAGATACCGCCGCTCCGCCGCCAGATCAATGGGGTTCGGTCATGTCTGTGAGCTGATGAGACTCTGGTGTGGGAAGGTATCGGATGATGTCTCCTCGAGTTGTGTGGCTCTCCTAGAGGACAATTCAATCAGCTCCGAGTGGAAACAGCTCCAGGACCCAGTGCAGCAGATGTGTTTAGCGAGTGGATAGAAACATGAAATCCCCCTTTAGACATGTCACAAGGGTTGATGCAGAATGACTTATTATCCCAATAACTCAGTCAACCTGCTCCTTGGAAGAGACCCCAGACGCGGCCATGTGAGAGCTTCATGTGAGTTTCAGGGCTGTGCAAGTTATGATATCATAAATTATATTTCTAAAGGGGAAGGTTGGGTATTCTTTGTGTCTGCTGCTGTGATGAATTAATGTCTGTCCTGAAATAAATAATAAAAAAAACAACAAAAAAAAATAAAGACAGGATTAGTCATTTGTTCAGACAGCTGAAAACAACTAAGACGGCATCCAGAGCCAGAGCAGAAGGTAGCGTGACTTTTATATTAGGGAGGGGACTTGGATGAATGCATGGGCACACAAAGTGGATGACTTAAACTCCAAAGTCACGTCAGGTCGGTTAACACGTTTGACATCCTGTATATCATGGGATGTAAGAGGGCCGAGGGGGAAATGTTTCTTACATTTGCTCGCAATTGGGTCCGGCAATTAGCCGTGATATATTGTAATCAGTATAGCTGTGGTTTGCAAAGTCGTACAGTTAGCATGGGTGCTGGCTAGCTAGTTTTCCCCTCATCATGTAATCCTTGCAGCTCAGTGTTTCCAGACTCAATATTTATCAGGATATGAGTCTAGATTTCGTTTTGGGGCATGTTCTGACCAATATAAGGAAATAAAAATTCTTTCCACAATTGAATAATCCTCCAACGGATCAAAGCCATTTGGCGCTCTTAAGGCGGTTACACACTCCACGGGAAGCGAGAAGTTTGTTCTCGCGGCTTGTTCTCGACACATCAACCGGGCAGAACTTTGTTCTCGTGTGGGGTTCAGCAACTATTCTGTGATTGGTCAGAAATTGGAAGTGGGCGTGGTTGTTAGCTCTGTTAGCTGAATGACTCTCGTTGTCCACCTCCCGCATCTCCCACAATGCTTAGCACATGTGACGTATGCTGAAGTGGGAGGGGCCTATGAGGACTTCCCAGAGTTTGGCACTTGAGTTTCTCGTGAAGTGTAAATGACCTCTCCAGGACGAACTTTTTTCTTGTTCTCGCAGCCCTAGGAACGAGAACAAATTTCTCGCTTCTCGCGGAGTATGTACCAAGCTTTACTCTTCTGTCCATAGCTGCAAAAAGCCCTGCCCCCAGACAATCTGATTGGCCCAACAGATCTTTGCAGAAGCGTCATCATTCCCCATCGGAGAGACTCTTTGCTCAAAGGCAAAGAAAAGTTAGTAAAGATGTAGTAGAAAGTTTTCCTAAAAATCCGGAATGGCAGTGACGAGAGCTGCATGAAAACGTTTGGCCTTGTGACGTCCAGTAGTATTTTATTTATGCCGTGGGAGATTAAGCATCCAGTAGCATCATTACACAGAAAGGGGAATCACACTCAATCACACTCAATAAAAAATATATAGAAAGTATATATAAATCAGTAAATATACAAGGTTACACAGGAATATGAAAATATGTGGTAGTATAAAATCATGAGGTATGAGGTATATGAATATATGTATGAAACTATACAAGCTATATATTAATACTGTATGAAATATGTGAAATATATAAGACATATAGTTTATAATACATATAAGAAGGTTCTGGGTTCTAATCCAGGTCGACTGGTTCCTTCCTGTGTAGAGTATGCATGTTCTCCCTGTGTCTGTGTGGGTTCTCTCCAGCTTCCTCCCTCCGTCCAAAGACATCCTGGTTAGGTTCATTGGTGATTCTAAATTGGCCGTAGGGTGCGCCTCTCATCCAATGACAGCTGGGATAGGCTCCAGCCCCCACGCAACCCTTCACAGGACAAGTGGCTACAGAAGATGAATGAATGAATAAGAAACAGCAACCCCAGTCCCGTCCCTTCCTCACGTGGAGGCGTTGCAGAGCCGTACGGCCCGAGGAACAAACGACCTCCTTAACCTGTCAACTTCCTTGATGGGAACCTTTACATAACTCCAACCTTGTAGTTTTAGTCCGACCTCAACCACAGCTGTGCTCAGCTCACATGAGTCACCCCGGCCCAGACAAATAACCTAGCTTGGCCCGTAGGTATGAGAACATGTTTCTGATCCGCGTGTGTGAGGAATGATTGTTTTCCACCATTCAAGGGAAGGAGGAGGAGATCAAGAGGTAGTTTGGTCCGACGGGAGTGAGGGAGTAAGGGGGCAGGTGCAGGAGGAAGCAGATTCTTTCCCAGGGCTTCTTCAAAGCCTGGAGGTTTGCGCCTGCACAACATCCAAAACTGCACAAAACAAATACATGTTTTAGACACATGTAGTGTGCCGACGCGCATGGAGGTAAACTCACAAAAACACCCACATCGCTCCCACCGGAGCGCAGGAGACCGATCCTTTCCGGTCTGGTCACCAGAGCTGGTAAACTGTTATTCTTGAACAAAGATGAGTCAGAGGACGCGGAGCTCTGGAGGAACTCTTCCCTCTCATGCTAATCAGCTTTCCGTTTCCGTCAGCCACTAGGAGTACATGTGTGTGATAAATGGACTCCAGTGAGATCAAATAAAAGAGGGATTAGTCTGAATGAACTCAAAGGCTCGGGCTTGCATGCATTAGCTGCATGTACACATGTAACAGGGCAGGAACATCTTGTTATAGTTAAACTAAGTCTGCAGACAAAGTGTTTCTATACATGACTGTTAAAATGTTAGCCCTCACTTTAGGTTCAGAGCCCCCTCGTTAGTGATTTCTTCTTCTGTGGTACCCCCTATATTTACTTTGTCGCCCCGACACTGAACAGGCATAACATTATGACCACCTTCCTAATATTGTGCAGGTCTCCCTTGTGGTGACTGATCGGAGAATGGACATGGGCCTTCTGAGGGTGTCCTGTGGTGTCTGGCAACATGATGTTGTTAGTGGGGGGGGGCTTTGAGGGGAGGGGCCTCTGTGGATCATCCCACAGATACTTGATCAGTTGGGGATCTAGTGAATTTGGAGGCCAGGTCAACACCTTGTGCTGTTCTTCATGTTTTTTTTTAGTTGTTCCTAAAGCGTTTTGGGGGTAACCCTAACCCTAACCCATCCTGCTGGGGATGGCTGCTGCCATCAAGGAGTGTCATTGCTATGGGGTGGGGGTGCCTGGTCTGGTCTAGGTGGGTGCTACATGTCTAAGTAACATCCACACCAATGAATGCCAGGTCCAGAAGTTAACCAGCAGAACACTGAACTGTTACAAGATGGTTTAAATGTTATTTACTTCTTCTTTCAGTGGTCATAATGTTGTGGCTGAGCGGTGTATTTGTTTTATTCATGTAGGACCAGGAGCAGTTGTTGTTGTCGCCGTTGTTTACATTTTGCAAGTTGCCAAAAGTAATTGGACACCACCCCCGAGAGCTGAAGTCCTGCAACACGATGCCGAAGCCCGTCGGTTACACAAGTTACCGTCAGGACTCACAGCTGAGCTTCTCCCTGAGGGCAGACATAAACATTTTAAAGGAAATTAGTGGAAGGTTTGATGTATTGCCGCAGCAGCACTGAGCCAACTTCAACATTCCTTTCTTTTTCCACTTGTTGTACCCTCCAGCCATTGTCACCGTTTAATTCCCAGGACCACCCAGCGGTTGTGTGTGAGGATGAGCTGTCCCCAGCGGGTGACCATTACCTCAGCATATGGCACAGCTATGCAGACCAACACACACACACACACACACACACACACACACACATGCATGGATGCATGAATGCAGAGGCCTGCAAACATTTGTGAGACAGAGAGTTGGGGGATTCCCAGAGGGTGGTTCACAGTCAGAATGAGGTCACCCCATGTTGCAGCGTTACACACAACACACCCCAAAACTTCTGGGTGAAAAATACATTAAAACACGTCCACTTCAGAAACACCCCGACAGTAAACACACAGCCATGAAGCTCTGGAGGATATTAAATATCGGGTTCAAACGCATAAAGCATCTCGATGAGTCGGAAATCACCTCCATTTGTTTTTACGGCTCTGGAGATCCGAGGCTATTTCGCATCCAGTTACAGGATGAGCTCATGGGCGACCGGCATTGTTGAAGTCACACATCCACTCCGCTCGGCTGCCAGATAAACTGTGTGTGTGTGTGCAGGTCGGGGAAGGTGAATCTGCACTTTCGCAGCAAAGCGATGAGATAAGATCTGAGCTTGTCTGATGACTGCGGCGATAACGGTGAAACAGCAATTCCTATTTCCCCGTTCTGAATGTGGGAGATTATCACCCTGAGAAATCAGTTCCACCAAAAACCTACGCTGTCCGATAAGGTACCGACTGGCTTTTTGGAAAGACCAAGCGTTTTATTCAACTCAATGAGCAATTGTTGCTTTATAACAGATATAAATTCATTTATTTAAATATCTTTATCTCTACTGTATTATTACATGTTAACTGTGTGGCAACATCCTGGACAAGATAAACTTAGACATAATAACAATAATAATACCTATTTCTGTAGCACTTCTCAAATCAATATTGGATTAAATATGCAGCTTTGTAAGCAGGCACATACAAAAACTAAAATAAAAACCATAAAACTCAATTATAACTCAATTAAAAGCAGGAATGTCTCTCAGACATTTGTGTGTTTTAACCCGAGACTTAAAGGAGCCGAGTGAGCTTAATCAAAAATGGGTTTAGAAAACAGGACGATGGTCGTTTAAGTCTTTTTCCGACAGCGCATTAGTTTTTAATACATCAGGGAGCGATGGAACAAGACGAAGCAGCGACAGTGAGCTGTTAGATGAAGAGCTGCAGACAGCCGGCCGCCCACCACTCCTTCCACTGAGCCCTGCTGTTCATCACACATAAAATCCATTGTTCACAGAAAGATGGGAAAAGGACAAATAGTGTCTGACTTATTTACTTAAACAACAATTGCTGTAATTAACTACAGGTGTCTCAAGTCCAGGGGTCGCGTTAACCGAATATTTTCCGTCATTGACCGTTTTTTTAAAACTGTGACGGAAAAATCTGAAGGCAATCTATCATTTTGACAGATTGCAATTCACACCCCGGACCACTTGGTGGCGAGTGAGCCTATTAACTGGCTCTTGTCTCTCTTGATTAGTAGTGTAAGAGTCAGTTAAGTTTCGTTTATCTGCCGGCCGAGTTACTGGCTGCTGACTCTCGGTTAAGCAGGGATCCATGAGCAGCGGTTATGAGTCGGTTAAGTTTCGTTTCACTGCGTATTGTGCGTAAGTGATTGAGTGGCTGAGTGTCTTAGTTTGCTAGTGGTCAAGTCGGGTAGTACATTTTGATTCTCTGCCGAGTCAGATGTAAGATGTTTGAATGGTGCAGTTTATTGATTATATATCAGTCAAACGTGGTAGGACTCAACTGAGCCGATTAAATAGATTCATGATTCATGAGTCGTCTTTGATGGCCGGCCAAAGATTCGGCTCATATAACCACTCCTACTGAATATTAATTGAAAATTAAATGCTATTGAATGACATTATTATCATTAAAAAAAATAAATAAAGTGATGTGACAGATTATGACGGGATTTTTATGACCCTGTCAGTCAAAATGACGGACTATGAAAAAGTCTAGCGCAACCTCTGCTCAAGTCGTAGCTTTTGTCGCTCGTAGAGTGAACGCACTGCAAAAGTTTCCAGTCTTAAGCTTGTTGCTTTTCCGTGAGAAGCGAGAAATTAGTTCTCGCTCCTAGGGCTGTGAGAAAAAGAACAAAGTTCGTTCTGGTCAGCTCATTTATACTTCAGGAGAAACTCAAGTGAGGAACTCCAGGAAAGTCCTCATAGCAGGGTTTCTGCAGGTTTGAACAAGTGAAATTTAAGACTTTTTAAGACCTTTCTAAGAACATTATGGGTTAAAGATAAAAACTTCATGAAGTACGACAAGTAAGGAAGGTCAGACACCCAGAATTACTTTCAAAATAACAAAATCAAAATTCATTGTTATTAAACTCAGGACATCCCTGGGGTGGCTCCACTAAAGAGGAACAGAAACATAATACGCCGTGGGCCAGAGGGGATCATACTGTAAACATCGTGAATGGGGTATTTAAACTACAAAAAAAAAGAAAATGAAAACTAACTCCAAGTAAACAAACCCTCTGCAGCAAACTAGAAAACATTAGCTGACGCAACTGGAGGATTTTTTACAGTGTAATGGTACAAATATACCAAAGAAAGTGACAGTAGAAGCAGTTGTACAGATTGACCGTCAGCAGCTCGTCCTGGAAAAAGATGAAAAATAAGAATCTGAAGCGTCACTGTTTGGAGTCACTCTCCTGTACCGTCCCTGCAGCGTGGTGACGTCCATCCATTACGGATAATAATGGATTTTATGTGTCATGTTTTTAAGATATCAGCTCGTTAAAGCTCGGCCGCCACCACATTACACAGAACTTGACATTTGAAAAAAGATCAGCAGCAACAGTTCTTCCCAGAAACAATGCTCTGGTTACACTGGGCAGTCCACAGACCTCACTGGACAGCTTGCAGTGGGACTATTTTTTTATTTTTTCCAGTAGAAAGTAGTTCCAATGAAAACTGTTGAGAGTGAGGTCTGTGGATTATCCAGAGACATTCTTTCTAGAAATAGAAGTTTTTCAATTGTAATTTTTCAACACTCAAGCACAATTCCAGTCACCTCCATTGTATCGGGGGTGGTGACAGAAAGCTAAGGATATTTCAAAACTTCAGCACATAAAACCAAAAGTATCTGCATCGTTAGCTGCAGGAAAGAAAATGTGTTTATTTTGTGTAATCCAAGCACTGATCCTTGCCTCGGCATTATTTGCGCGTGAGGCCTTCGGGTCGTCGTTGGCTGACTTTGGCCTGACATGCATTCAACATGCGACTATTTCTGCATCCGGGAGACAAGTCCTACGCTGTGCTGTCTGGGTTTTGGTTTTTATAGCACCCCGGACACCCTAGACTTTACATACGGGGCGTGTTGGTGCAACGTCTGTACCAAGTGTCATAAAACATCTCCCTATTCTGGTAAACCTCAGCCTGTCCCGTTTAAAGCATGTCAGCCATCGGCTCTGTAGAATGCGAGCATGCTATGTGCATGTAGACAGTCCTGCTCTCACTTTATATCCCTCCCTCGCTTCTCTTTCTCACACACATGATATGCACTCACAAACAATGTCAAACCACAACTGAGTCACTTTGCTTCCTGAGGGAAAATTGGCTCCACAAAGAGGGCAGTGAAGGCGCTGCTCGCCCGTTGGCTGATAGTGCTGACAGCAGCACATGTCTTGGTGCGCCCAAATGCGCCGTGTGCATTCGTGTACTGTCTGCCCGTAACACTATACAGCACTGTGCGATAAGTTATAGACAGCCCAGATGTTTAGATTGTTATTCATCGTGTGACGGGCGCCTGAATTCATTCTCCAGCGGGACATTGAGCCAATAAATCATAAAGAACTGTCCTGAAGGCACAAGAAGAACGATGGGAGTCCTGATCTTTGCTTTATGGAGGCAGTCTGGGATTACATGAGGCGATAAAAGACAGCGGGGAAGATGTTTGGAACAAGCTTTTGAGTCTTTAAAAGATCTGTACATTGCTTTCAGTGCCTTAAATACGCACCTATACTAGGGAGTAGGAGGGAGCAGCCGAAATGAAGTTCCAGCCTTAAATACAGGATGAGGAGCTCAGATATCCAGCCTCTAAACCTTTGTGTTGAAAGCAACCAATGGAGGCGGTTTGGGCACCTAGTAAGGATGTGTCCTGGGTGCCTCCCTGGGCTAGCTGGGAGGAGACCTAGGGATAGACCCAGACTTCACTGGAGGGGTGTTATATTTCGACTGGCCTGGAAACGCCTCGGGATCTCCCAGGAAGAACATAGGTAGAGGGACGTCTACAATTCCCTGCTCGGCCTGTTGCCACAGCGACCCGACCTCGGATAAGCAAATGATAATGGACAATATATTCACAATAAAATTAAAATTAAAGCCTGTTGCCAGGGTTGGAACCATACAAAGTAACGCTGGCTTTCACTCCAGGGCCCAGACATTTTTCTTTAATAAACTTTATTGAATTTTCAGTGGACAAACAGCGCAGGGGCTTGATGGTTGGTCAGTTGATGGTGTGAGCAGGTAAGTCTCTGGTTCTGGTCCCAGGAAGCCCAATTACCAAAGGGCCACATCGCATCAAGCCAACAGTCTCCTAGCGTTGGCACCAGCTGGGTTCATGTTGACATAGGGATTGGCTGATCAGCACGAGAAGAGGAACAGGAAGTGACTAAAATAAACAAAACTACGCAGTTTGAAGGATTCCCAGAAGGTTTTATTTATTTAGTGTCTTCATCTACATCTGAACATTCAAATCCACAAATATTCACACAACAACACGATGAACTAGATTTGATAAACTGGCAACCACCTGATTAGCATGATTCAGAAGAAGCCAGCTCTGTAGTTTGGAGCTCTTCCTAGCTTCCTAGCCTCCAAGCTAATCATAGCACTGCCCAACGTCCTAGCCTCCCAGCTAATCATAGCTCTTCATAGCTTTGTAGCCTCCAAGCTAATCATAACTCTTCCTAATGTCCTAGCCTCTCAGCTAATCTTAGCTCTTCCTAGCATCCTAGCCTCTCAGCTAATCTTAGCTTTTCCTACTATCCTAGCCTCCCAGCTAATCATAGCTCTTCATAGCTTTGTAGCCTCTCAGCTAATCTTAGCTCTTCCTAGCGTCCTATCCTCCCAGAGAATCATAGCTTTTTCTAGCGTCCTTGCCTCCCTGCTAACTGTAGCTTTAGCATCCTAGCTTCCGAGTGAATCATAGCTGAGAGGCTAGCACGCTTGGAAAGGCTAATATTAACTCTTCCTAGTGTCCTATCCTCCCAGTGAATCATAGCTGTTCCTGGCGTCCTAGCCTCTCAGCTAATCATAGCTCTTCCCAGTTCTCCTTTTGAAGGATGAATTCGTATTAAGACGCTTTACAATTTTTGTTCTAGGACGCAAATACGTCCATATAAACTTCTGAGTCTCTCTTTCGATCCCAAAGTGTAGCAAAACGAGGACGTCTGTTTGGATGTCTCTATAGTCTACTGCACGTTTGGTATGAGTAATACCAAACACCCATCCATTTTTAAAATCCATAAATCATCGGCACGGTCAGGGAAGGATCTAATGTCGGAGCCATGCAGCGTTTCTGGCTCCTGATCCCCAGTAGTTCCCTGTGTGGTCTGTATTTTGCGTCTAGCGTTACACAGGCCTCGTTTCATCCGGCATCTATTACACAGATAAAACCAGGGTCAGAGCACAGATATTACCCGGTAATGATGATTTATGCGTTCATTCGTAGCTCTGGGACATCTTAGAAGTGCACAGCAGTGAGATAATATGCACTCTGCTCTGTTCTGGCTTTTGGACGCGTCCAAGTTCGTGACACAGTTTTCAAGCTTGACTGCACTTGCACTAAAAATGTGACCAAAAGAAATAAAAACGCAGCCCCCTTGCTCTGGCTGTAATCAAAGCAAAAAATAAATATCAATTAAACTGAGCACAAGTTCCCACAAACAGTAGATGGCAGTTGAATCGCGGGTGCCCCGACCTTGGACCACGGATCCGTGCATCCATTCAGCTCTAATGAAGGTGACTCAGTGTGTTTATAAGGGCAGACTCCAGTCTAATCTGCAGCATTAAGGCAGGCTACAAGTTCAACTCCTGCAGAGATGCAGATACCGGGGTGAAGCTGAGGTGAAAGGCTTCTGGGTTCATGTATATAAACACAGACATGCCAGGACAAAGCTACACACACACACACACACACACACACACACACGGGTCGTAATGTTAAACTGATATTGGAGAAACACGTGTTGGAGCAATTTGCCCCTCACGCAAAAAAAAAAAAAAAAAAAAAGCCAAAATAACATCTTTCCAGCTTAGCAACTGTCAGCAGCGCAACCAAAGGCAATGTCATCATCGGATTGGTCCTGAGTTTCCTCCGCCCACAGGCTGGTTTGCCCGGTGCCCCGTTTCTATTTTACTGCTTATACTCAGGCACAAACAAACACACGCTAACACACATGCGGTGGGATGAAAATGACTAAAAGCCACTAATCATTTCAGGGCCACTGTGTCGATTCCCACTCGTGTTTGGGCCGGGACAAAAAAAAATACAAAATAAAAACGACACAGAGAGAGAGAGAGAGAGTTGTTTGTTCTGTTCAGCCAGGTTTCATTCTTACATCCTTACCCACCCCACCCTGCACCCCAGACTCAAAAACCATTCGTCTCCTCGCGTGTTGTTTCCACAGCTGTGTCATCAGCCGGTTGAGACGGGTGCTAATCTGTGCTGTGGCTGAATCTATATCCTCCTGAGTTGAAGGGGGGCGGGCAAAAACACGGAGATGGATAGCGAGAAGTTTGCAAACTGTGCCGTGGATGCGGACCTACAGTGCAGCGCTGCTGGTTAGCGCAGCGTACAGTATGTGGTCCAGTGGGAGTCGACCGGGAGCGTAATTAGAGGCTTGTTTCAAGTGGAGCAGACCTTACAGTAACAAGGCTGTGACGGTGACAGATTGATGGCGTGTAATGGGAGGTTAGGTCAACACTGGAGGTCCCTCCTCATGAATGGATGAGCATTTTACCTCTTTGCAGAAGGCAACGTACACGAGTTGTCCCCCCCCCTCCGCCCCCCTTGAGTCTGGGAAAGAAGTTTGGGAAAATCCCACGGGGCTAGAAATTTGCACATGAAGCGCACAGCTGGCTGTTGCACTGACACATTGCATATTTATAGAGATAACAGTGCTCGCCCTTTGTTGGCTCAGATTATGTAATGCCACTCAAATAAGGCCTGAAAATGGAAATACATTAAAAATTAAAACAGGAGACAAATAATCTTCCTGTCATCTCGTGCACTGAAACGCAGCAAATTTCTCCCTGTGTAACGGCGGTGTGGCACGGCAGCGACATTCCACATCGAGCTGCACATTATGAGGGATTAATGGAATAAGAAAAAGAAAAAAAAAAAAAGAGAAACCTCTGTGGGAAAACAATTTGCCCAGAGTCTGTGGTGAAACACGAAATAATTCAGAAAGATTTAGAAGCCTGCAAACGCTCTCCTACAGAAGCCTGATAACATTTCCAAACATCCAAATTGCTCGCTCGAAAATCCCAAAAATGATTTGCGAGATCGAGGCGGCTCCAGAGGAAAGAAAAAAGGTGCCGGATTCGGGAGCAGGGAGAAAAGAATAGCACAAACAGCTTACAGTACAATGAACCCAAAAACACGGGTCAGCGCCTTTCCCCAAAAACATTCCCTGAAACAAACTCAGTGACTTAATATAGCCGTTCCCTGCGGACCCTGCCCTGACCCAAGCTTGACCATGTCCTGACCAACCCTGCGGTCGCTCGCTGTCTCACTAGGATCCTCGCTGATGACTCTGAACTCTCTGCAGCGCTTTGCCTCAGTGGGCCCACTTCATCAAGTCGGGACGCTGCACAACAAAACACACACACACACACAAAGGAGCTCGGGCACAGTCACGCATGCGTGTGCAAAGACACCCAAACACGCACACATTCTCACACTGTAATGCTTTCTCAGCATACTGTAGTCGGCTACATTTGCGCAAGGGCCAATTCAAAGCAATTATGGTCTTCCTACCAAAAACAGGTCTCCTAAGACTCTACCCGTCCAAACGCTCTGCACAAAGAACTTTATTTCACCGAACCCATCTCGCACAATCAATCACGGACGTTACAGCCTAATTGGGACGTATATTTTATTGCGGTCACATCTTTCCGTGCTAGATTGGAAACACGATGCAAAATACTTTCGGTTTAAAAACAAAACAAAAAAAAAAACAAGGGTCCATGGGTTTTGAGGCGGTGCTCGCTCCTGTCTCTTTGTTGTGTTTAACGCTGCAGCGAATGAAGTCAGGTTTGTAGCGTCCCGTCCCGTGTGAGCCTGTGATCATGGGACGGAGAGCACATGTTGATTTTTATTGAAGTGGTTGTGGAATATTCTTTCAAACAAGCTCTTCCCCGGTAAACAGTCTTCAGTCTCTGAGGACGCAGCGCTTTCGGTGTTCTTTGGGTTTAGTGTTTGCAGGGGCAACAAGAACCCCGTTATGAGACTTTATACCGTATTTGGGGATATAACCTCTACCTGCATTTGCCCTTTTACAACACTAGTACACCGGCTGATGATTCCTACATGATATCTGCATAGGCGCCTGTGATGTTGTTGTTATACACCAGACGAGGTCAGAGTTCATATATCACATAAAACAGTCGTTGCAAAAATGTACACACACAAAGAAACTGCCATAAAATCCTCATACATCAATATATTTGTCTGCTTTTTTAATATAAATCTCTTAAACAACTTCAGACTTGTGCAAAACTACAAAAAAGTTCAACAGTTTTCAGGATTTTAATCCTTTAAATGCCAGTTCAATGATTCAAAATATTTCATTATTTTTTTACAAAAAAACCCCAAAAAAGAATCCTTTATTGTCATTATGTGAGGACATAATTAAGTTTTGGGCGGTAGCTCCTGGCTTAAGTGCAAAATAAAAAACAATAGAATAGGTATGAGAATAAAATGAACATAGAAAAATAGAGCTGTACAGATATATACATATGAGTAGTCAGCAGCAAATCTTGTAAACATACGGAGCAAACATTGCAATGACTTGTAAAGTGTCCATGGGGGCCACAAGCTGTAACACATTATTTTATATTTTGCATTACATGGATCTTATATACATATTCCATTTAAGATCTTTAATATTGTTACGCATTTGGGTAAAAGAAGAATTTCATTGTAGAGGGAAATGTGTTTCTACACTGTGCACGTGAAAATAAACTCTTTGAATCTGTTGTATCTTGAAGAAAGGTAGGATCCAAATGAAAGACACATGGTCAGGAAAGACAGGATGAACTAAGATAAAACAGGAAAGACTCTGCAGAGGTGAGATGGTGTAGTCTAAAGCACAAATAAAACAGAAAGAATAATCAAGTCAAAGGAGAAACAGAAACCAAGAAAGACAGAATCTGGGGAAAACAGGCAGAAACAGATGAGCAACAAGCAGGTTATACAGCAGAAGACTGCAAGGGGAGAGGTAGGGATACATATATACACACTGAAAGGCTGACGGGTTAATGAGACACAGGTGAAACCAACGAGGTTCATACAATCACAGAAGGCAGGAAACAAAGGAAGTAAAACCAGCGGGAAGAGGAAAGTGACATGAATCCTTTCAAAATAAAACAAGAACATAGATGAAAACCCAAACTGAGCTAAAGCCCAACAACCTGAACCTGTTTCCTGTTTTACTTCCTGTGTTTCCCCGGTTTCATTGTTTGATTGGTCGACTCCGCCCTCATTACATTCACCTGTGTCTCATCAACCCCTCAGCCCACATGTGTGCATATGCACCGATCAGCCACAACATTATGACCACCGACAGGAGAAGTCAATAACATTTAAACCATCTTGTGACAGTTCAATGTTCTGCTGGGAAACTTTTGGACCTGGCATTCATTGGTGTGGATGTTACTTAGACATGTAGCACCCACCTAGACCAGACCAGGCACCCCCACCCCACCTAGACCAGACCAGACACCCCCACCCCATAGCAATGACACTCCTTGATGGCAGCAGCCATCCCCAGCAGGATGCAGCCACAAAAACACTTTAGGAACAACTAAAAAAAAACATGAAGAACAACACAAGGTGTTGACCTGGCCTCCAAATTCACTAGATCCCAAACTGATCAAGTATCTGTGGGATGATCCACAGAGGCCCTCAAAGCCCCCCCCCCCCACTAACAACAGGACACCCTCAGAAGGCCCATGTCCATTCTCTGATGAGTCACCACAAGGGAGACCTGCACAATATTAGGAAGGTGGTCATAATGTTATGCCTGATTGGTGTATATAGTCCTGCCCTTGTCCTTTCACCTGTCCACCCTTTGTTCCTCTTTTTCTAAGTTTTAATTAAAGTTCTTTTGTCTCCTGGCCTCCTGTCCTGGTTTTGGGTCCTACCTCACCACACAGCAGTACAGGGGGGCTGGAACCTATCCCAGATACCATTGGGTGAGAGCTGAGGTACACCCTGGACAGGTCGCCAGTCTATCTCAGGTCTACCGCTGAGAAACAAACAACCATTTATACTTCCATGCTCACCTAGGGCCAATATAGAGTCACCAGCTAACCTAGCAAACACTGGAAGCTGGAGAAAACCCAGGGAGAACATGGAAACTCTGCACAGAAAGGCCCCTGTCATTTTTTATTAGTAATATTTCCAGTGAACATTTGTGGGGTTGCAAAACACCATGAAGCTAATAATAATTCTGCATCTGCAAAACACAGACCATAAACTGAAACATGACCTAATGACATCCAGCAAATGTTTCAAAGTGCGGTTGAACGGATCATCTATTTAACCACTAAGCCATGTACACATACGCTCGATATCCTGACATAATTGAATTAATTTTCTGTGTGGTCGATGAATCAGACAGGTTCAAGTGTCTCGGGTCACACCTTGGAAGCCGGGAAGGTATGCGGACGCATGTCGGGACGCTTGTGTTATCTGTCTCCCTCTGTTTCGCGTGTGGACCAAGAAACAAAAATATATCAGTCCGCAACAGAAACAAAAACCGTGACACCCTCAAAGAAGATTAACATTCTCAGAAGTGAGATCTGCACCACAACCGCGCTGCCAAACCCACACACACTCACAGACAAACACAGTGTAGACAAATGACGACCGTATGAGCGAGTGTTTCCTGGCCTTTTCGCTCGCCCGTAAGGGAGCTTTACCAGAAACGCGTCTATCCAAGATCCACCAAATCCGTCTGAGGTCGGAGACGTTAACACCTTAGCATGAGTCCGTTGTCATTTCCTACAGTGGATGCTTCCCCTCCCTCCCCCCGGCTCTGTCTGCAGCTACACGACAAAATATTTAAAAAAATCAGCCGTGAGCAGAAAAAACTGGGCGGACCGGCTCGGCTAATGTCGTGTGTAATTCTTGCAATTATCGAGAAGACAAATCAAATCACAAGATTTAGCTTCCCCCCCCCCAACGCCCCCCTCCCGCCTCCAAGGCTGAGTAAAAAGCCAGATATGTGGGTACCAGGCTGCCGCCCGCTGACATGCAGAGCCGTGACAACCGCTTGCGTAAGTCTCGTCAGCGCCTCGGTTGAGAAATGGATTTTGACTGTGGAAGTTGATTTGCAATTGAGGTTTATTCGGGGTCATTATCCGGCGGCCTGTGCCGAGCGCAGCCGGGGGAAAACGAAAAAAAAGAAGCGCCCGGAGGGAGGATTAGCGCGGGCAGACAGATTTCATTGTTTGAAAGACGTCTCACTTTCTCCGAAATGTCAATTTTATCTTGATAGAGTACCAAAAATATGAGATTCAATCAAAAAAAAAAATCTTTCCTTTGCCTTCCAGGAAACAACGCGCCGCCAACTATGTGACCATTTTCACTTCTCTCTGGTTAATGACTTCCTGCGCTTCCAAGTGTGACCTTCAACAATTGAACACATGGAAACTTGAGAAAGCAGCAGCAGCGGTGGTGACAGTTAGAGATTCGGTCTCTTGATTTCCAGTGTTTTGTGGTCGTGTTGCGTTCTAGTCTGCTGAGGCAACTGTCAGTAAAACATTGGCCTCTTTGCCCCCCCACTTTTTCTCAAAATGAATTGTGCGATTATTGCTTTTCGCACAATGGTGGCGGTGGACACCAAAACCACAGCTGCTTTTTTCTTTTTTTATTTCTATTGTTTTCTGCAAAAAAATAACCTCTTTCTCTTAGTCGGTGTATTTCAACACGGTTATCTGAATAAAATCGACACGTTCGTGGATCCGATCCCCCCCCCGTAAAGGTGCAGCGCCGTCTTCAAAAACCTGCAGCTCCGTCGGCATCCGTAACGCTAGCTCTCGAGGCCCCGGGGCGAGGCGCATTTCCATTTATAGGTCACCGAGAGTAACACGGTGTCCCTGAAAACTGTAAGCGCGCCGCAACTCTCGTTTTCGCTTCGCGTCGAAAAGCCACACTCGACACAGGAAGCGGGAGAGGAAACGCCAGGACACTACTCGGTTATCCGTGGGCGGTTTCAGCCTCATGACATTTCTAAACAAAAGCTGCAGATGTGAGGTTTCACTTTCAAACAGTGCTCTCGGGTTATTATCTCTGACACAGATTTTTATCGCCGCGGGTGTAAGGCGCGAGTAAACAAAAAGACGTTCTGCAGTCCTGGTGAGAAAGAAGAAAAAAAAGTGTTTTACAGCACAGCTCCAACCAGAGATAACATTTGTATGCATTCGGAGCATAAACCCACATTTTTTTCTTATTTATTTAAATTTTTCTTCTGCTAACAAATGAGAGTGAGGTCACCTTGGAGGAGGGCGGTGACGTCTGCAGCCGCATTCCAGCTCAAGTGGTGGTGCTCTCTCAGAGAAGCCTCGTGGCGGTTTGTTTGACAGCCTTTCACTTGACTCTGCGGCGAATAATAAAACTAATGCGCCCCCCGCTCCACCCACCCCAACCCACTCATCCGTCCGCCCGCCCACCCACCCACCACTCTGTGGGAAAACGTCAAGCCCGCAAACGAACTCTCCAACAAACATGCAGCCAATCTGGATCGACGTCTGGTCAGCGTCAAACGGGCCGAGGCGACGAAGAGGAGAAGGAGGCGGCTTTGCAGCGGCGGTGACACAAACCATGGCCCGGACATCTGAACTTTCTCCCCCTTCCTCCTCCTCCTCCTCCTCCTCATCTCCCCTCCCCTCCCCTTCTCTCTCTGGCAGTATAATTAATCTGCACGTTGTTTAAAGTCATTGAGATGGAGATAAATCTGTCAGGTCGCCGGCCTTAAAGTCAGTGAAGCGAGGTAGCGAGCGTTAATGTCGCCAGTTGAGGATTCCCTTAAAGTTAAATGGAACAGCAGCCGAGTGGTGAGTGTGTGTGCGTGTATGTGTGTGTAAATATGGTTGTGCGTGTGTTCTGGCTGGAGGGAGTACAGTGACTGTGAAACCAAAGAGAGCCCTGCCCACTCCCACAGTGGAAAGAATGATGTGCTATTCTGTAAATGACACTATTGACCAAACAGATGCTTGCCTGAGGTGAGACACTGGCCATTGTGTGTGTGTTTGTGTGTGTGTGAAGGCATGTGTGAATCACGGTGCGTGCAGCAGTCGCCCATCAGCATGCTTTTTTAATTGTTCATCGCCGCGCTCCTGTGCGTGCTATCCTGCAGATAGCGCTGGACGCCATCGGTGCGGCCTCCTGCTGAGTGTTTGGTCTGCGAGCGCTCCTCCGTCTGTTGTGGTCGCCTCCCTTCCCTCGCTGCACTCTCTCGGCGGTGCTTTCTAATCACGCCGACCGCCTGGGGAAGCTGTTTATGGTGTGTAGGTGTGCGCCCACGTGAGCAGCCGGTGGGCCGGTTGTCGTGCGATCGCAGGTGCTCATGATGTTTGGCTTTACGAGTGAGTGAGTAAGTAGAGTGTGTGAGAGAGTGCCCGAGCGAGTGTGTTGTTTTTTTGCGTGAGAGTCGATCTGCCTTCATGTGGTCACTGGATCTTGCCACAGTTAGCATAATTGTGTTTACAGTAAAGCTACTGCCTACTTCTGACTGAACAAACACTTACTGGATCAAACCCGAGGCCCGGGACTGTGGGTGTGGGATTTAAACACAGTGTGTGTTCAGGTATCAGGAAAGCACAAAGGGCCGCTTCAGCTCTGATGTTCTTTGTGTTGTCAACTTGTAATTTATTTAGATGAGATGAGTAACCTGGCCTCGACCCGACCCCGACATGAGAACAATAAAAATCCATTAGCGGCCTTTTGAACTTTTTAGAAGTCTCTTGATGACCAGTCCAACTTTATTTATAAAGCACTTCAAAAAACACCAAAGTGAATCAAAGTGCTGTGCAGAAGAAATAAATGAAATAAATAAATTAAAAAACACTCTCTCAAACTTCCCCCGCACGCAAGATTTTCAGAAAGTTATTTTCATCGGGAACTGATTATGCTCCTGCAAAAATCTGCAGATCATTAGGGGGCGGGGCTTAATGTGGTGATGGACAGAAGCGTCCGTTGAGTTGAATTATGTCTCTGATTGGTTGGAGGACTATCCAGTTACGTGCAGAGGTATTATTTTCTCTGTATCGATTGAAACACGTCCTAGATGGCGCGTTGCCAAAGGCAACTAAGGCATGCTAACCTAGCTACGGACAAAATGTGCGTTTTAAATTCTTTCCTAACCTGAAACTCTGCATGCCAAACTGTTTAACAGAAAACCTGGAGCGTTTGTCCCTCAGGTCGGTTCATTTGTTCTAGTGTGAACGCAGCAATCCTCAACAAATGACAGCGCTATCAGTCCAGTTGCATTCCAACGGACCGATACGACTTCTGTAACATGATATAGCCAAGTAGTTTATCTGATGCGACTCTGGATGACGGCAGCAGCAAGGCTCCTTCTCATCATATTCACATAAACGTTGGTTTCTATACCTGTCCTAAATGCTTGAAAAAAAAAGCAATTAATGCCAGTTGTCATGGCAACTGTCAATCGTCATGACGTCGCATCCTGTTTCTAAAACAAAACATCTCCAAAAAATCGTCACTTGTACTTACATCAATATAACATTCACTTCTTAAAATGACAGAAATCGAACAAAAATATTTTTAACGTATATTTTAGTGTTTTAGTTCGGCCCAAGTCTCATCTGTTAACATGGAGGGGGCGGAGCTTATACGACCCACACTACAGCCTCCAGCCACCAGGGGGAGCTCCAAATGCTTTGACTTCACTTTAAGAGGCGCTGTCATGGCGTCCACTTTTTCTTACAATCTATGTTTCACGTAGAGAAATTTGGTTGCCATGGCAACTGTCAATCATCATGATGTTACATCACGTTTTTAAAGCTAAATAACTTAAACGAAACACTTGAACATACGTCAGCACTACGTAACTACCTCAAATGACAGAAACCATCCTGGAATAAAAAATGATTGGACGTGGACTTTAGTGTTTTAGTTCGGCCCAAGTCTCATCCGCTAACGTGGAGGGGGCGGAGCTTATACGACCCACACTGCGGCCTCCATCCACCAGGGGGAGCTCCACATGCTTTGACTTCACTTTAAGAGGAGCTGCTGTCATGGCGTCCACTTTTTCTTACAATCTATGTTTCACGTAGAGAAATTTGGTTGCCATGAATGCCGGTTGTCATGGCAACTGTCAATCATCATGATGTTACGTCACGTTTTCAAAGCTAAATAACTAAAACGAAACACTTGAACACACGTCAGCTTTACGTAACTACCTCAAATGACAGAAACCATCCTTGAATAAAAAATGATTGGACGTGGACTTTAATGTTTTAGTTCGGCCCAAGTCTCATCCGCTAACGTGGAGGGGGCGGAGCTTATACGACCCACAATGCGGCCTCCAGCCACCAGGGGGAGCTCCACATGCTTTGACTTCACTTTAAGAGGAGCTGTCATGGCGTCCACTATTTCTTTTTCTTACAGTCTTTGTTTCACATAGAGAACTTTGGTTGCCATGAATGCCAGTTGTCATGGCAACTGTCAATCATCATGATGTTACATCCCGTTTTTAAAGCTTCAAATAACGAAAACACTTGAACACACGTCAGCATTATATTAACTACGTAAAATGACGGAAACCATCCTTGAATAAAAATGTATTGGACGTGTATTTCAGTGTTTTAGTTTGGCCCAAGTCCCGCCCACTAACACGGACGGGGCGGGGCTTATTTGACCTACACTGCAGCCAGCCACCAGGGGAAGCTCCACATGCTTTGACTTCAAGTTTGAGGAGCTGGAGATGTCACGGTGTCCACTTTTTCTTACAGCCTGTGGTTCATATATTGAACTTTGGTACATGAACCACAGAACAGCAATAAATGTCCACAGTCGCTGCTGATACTCCACTTCTTTTTAATTTATTTCCCAATATCTTGAAATCCAATTTTTCCCACAGAATTATGACCAATCATAAAACAGTTTTGACCCGAACCAAGATTAGATTCAACACTGTGGAAATGTTTCTTCAATTCTTCCCTGAAGTGGAACAAAATACGAAACGTACATGATGATTGTTCCAGCCTTAAACACTAAACAGAGGGTTAGAGTTTTGTTCTTGGTCAGAGTCCTTGGTCAGCAACCTGTCTGACTCTAAAATAACTCTCTCTGACAGATCTATAGCGCGTCCATTCACTGTCAATTCCTCACATATAAACAGAAGCTCCTTGAGGGTCATGAGACACTCACTTCCAACGTCTGACTTCCGGCTGGTGCCACATTTATCTTTCAGAAGCATCCATCAGGTTTTTCCCAAACCAACAAATCGATGCCAGTCCATCAACACACCAGGACCTGAGGTAACAAAGCAGCAGTGAGCTTCAGCAACATTCACAGATGTCAGACCGCTCCCTCACTGGACGGAGCACTGATTGAGATTGATTGATCCCTCAAACCACGTTCCCTGCCGAGACTTAATTTTTTCCTGTAACTTCGTTTGTTGGTTTTGCAACCGGAGGAATACCCGCGGGTCGGATTTGGAGAAACGGATACCTGTTTGTTGGATTATGGTCTGGACGGCGTGCCAGCAGTCGACACTCCACGGGCAGACATCAAAGACGGATTACAAGAACTCTATGAATATTGCGTGTTTTCCCACGTCCTCGTCTGTCTTTGAATGTTGCATGAGTTGCAGCGCTGTCAGTGAGTTCATCACCCTGGCTGTGTAATTCTAAACAGCTGTTTGTGTGTTTTAAATGTGCCTATGCATGCATGTAATCCTACGTACATCTAAGTGTGTGTGATCCTCTCCCAGACTGACGTTACCACACCACACCACACAGACAGACAGACAGACGGTTGTTGATTCCTGGATTCCTCTCTCTAATCTGCTACCGCTGCTGTGGTTTACAGAAGACAAACTGATGGATCGCTGCAGGGAAATAACTATACATGACATGTTTGTTTCTAATCAGCCGCGTGGATCAGCTCAAAGTAAATAGGGTCTTCTTTCTCAGGTGATGCATCTCTGGCGACGCGTCACTTCCAACTCATGGATGCGGTCTTGCTGCTGGTTAATCCAGCAATAAGCACGGTATTTGAGTTTGATCCCATCCCAGGGTCAGCTGGATTCTGGTAAAAGATGTTTGGCAAGAGGTGCACATCTCATGTCAATAACTCTGCGGGTGGAAGTTTTTACTAGCTCTCCGTGTGCGTCCTGTTGTATAAGTATGTGTGTGTGCGTGTGTGTGTGTGTTTCATTCTTTGAACATCTTTTGCACAAATGTCCCTGCAGAGTAAGAGCCATTCGTTTATCAGCGCAGTTTCACAAACACTTGAGTCATCTGGGGTCGTAGCAGGAACTGAGCGCAAGAACCGGTGATGAAATCTGGTTCGGGAGGATGAACAAAGGCTCGAGGGGAATCTGAAAGCAAGAAGACGCAGAGAACAAAGACTGATCAAGTTGAGCAAAATGACAAGCCACGGTTCTGGGCGTCTGCACATAATCACCTGCAATCATCCACAGACTCTCCTGTAGGTCTAGAGAAACGCCGTGAGTGAGAGTGAATGATGTCAAACACTTGTGATTAAAGGCAAAGAAAAACGTGCAGTAATTAAAATGACAGTCTCCGTTCTGTCAACAATGGAAACACGATCGTTCTTCTCACAGAGGGCAGGGCTCGGTTCCATTGTTTATGACATGCTGGAATAATAATCTGCCGCTCAGGGACGAGTGTGGGTTTCGAGGCTGGCTCCTGCAAATGGATGTCTCTTACGTCACAGGAAAACAAACGGGGTTGTCCCCCAAACAAACTTTACTCTACACCACTTTCCTTTACTCTGCAGCAGGAAATGTGACACAGTTTTAAACCCCGGGGTAAACATTTTGGGTTTTCTGTTATCGTAACAGATTCAGATTTGGTAATTGGTGCATATTTTTAATCAAGCCAGAAACCAGCCCGAACTTTCCCCTGCCAAAAAATGTCTTGTGAGAGAAAGTTGGCGTGTAGCCTCTCTGCTCGGAACTGATTATGCTCCGATCAAGATGTTTGGGGGCGGGGCTTTCATCTCAGCGCCGTGGAGTTGAATTTGTTGACAACAAAATGTCTCTGATTGGTTGGAGGACTGTCCGGTTGATACCAGCGGTATTTTTTAGTAGTAGCTTTGGGTAGCAGTAGTATCACTACGTCAGTGGTAAAAGATGAAGTGGTAGAAGTTTGGAAGTTAGTAATGGTGGGAAAAAATAAAAAATTCTTTCCTTTGCCATGAATTATGTCATTACAGATTTATCAAGTGACCTTTAAAGGAGCCAAAACCTGAAGTTGGGAAGCTTTTATTTTTACATTGTTACATTGATATATACACCAATCAGCCACAACATTATGACCACTGACAAGAGAAGTTAATAACATCGACCATCTTGTGACAGTTCAATGTTCTGCTGGGAAACTTCTGGACCTGGCATTCATTGGTGTGGATGTTACTTAGACATGTAGCACCCACCTAGACCAGACCAGGCACCCCCACCCCATAGCAATGACACTCCTTGATGGCAGCAGCCAACCCCAGCAGGATGCAGCCTGACACATACACACACACAAAAACACTTTGGGAACAACTAAAAAAAAAAACATGAAGAACAGCACAAGGTGTTGACCTGGCCTCCAAATTCACTAGATCCCAAACTGATCAGGTATCTGTGGGATGATCCACAGAGGCCCCTCCCCTCAAAGCCCACCCCACCATTAACAACATTCTGTTGCCAGACACCACAGGACACCCTCAGAAGGCCCATGTCCATTCTCTGATGAGTCACCTGCACAATATTAGGAAGGTGGTCATAATGTTATGGCTGATTGGTGTATCTCCTACCCCATAATGAAATCCAAATGTCGAATTGCCAAACTCGTGTTATGACGAGAGTGCATAAATGTCAAAACTGCAGGTCGTCAAACTTCCTCGTGTTTGTTTTAAATATTGTAAAGTCAGTTTAAGTTATAGTTAAGGAGAATAAAACATCATGGTAAGTTGCCTGCGGCTTGTGGTCATAATTTAATACACCATCCTCTTTCGCTGGCCCCGAGTGATTGTTCATTCTTTTACAAACAATCCTAAAGAAACCATGAAACGTGTAACTACTCAACTAAAGCGGTTGTATTGTCTTCATAATCTGTTACACAACAAAATCTAAGTGGCGCGATACCAGACTCACATCACGGTAAGAAGTGAGTTTGGCTGTGTTACGCTGGATTTAACTATGATTTAGGGGTGGATTTTGAGAAACTGTAGTTCCTCAAACAGCCACTTGAAGCTAGCTCAAAAAGTGAGTCAATCCCCATAGACCTCCATGTTGATATGTCTAATTTTAAACAGAAATAAATACATCTACAACCACAGCTGTCAGTGACTTTTCTTGTCTGGGATGTGCAGCTTTGACCTCAGTCTTTCAGCGCACTGTCATTAGCCATTAAATTTAAAAAGTTATTGTTTCATTTCATGGCCCCATGGTTGAGCATTTAGTCAGACGTGTAGTCTTAAGAACTGAGTTTGACTATGCTATGCTAGATTTAACTGTGATTTAGGAGTGGATTTTGAGAAACTGCAGTACCTCCGCTGGCCACTTGAGGGTGACTTTGAAAGCGAGTCAGTCTCCATTGACCTCCATGTTAAAATGTCCACCCTTAAAGCATTAATAAACATGCCTACAGCCAGCTGTCAATGACTTTTCTTGTCTGGGATGTGCATCTTTGACCTAAGTCTTTCAGCCATTAGCTTTAAAAACGACGTTAATAAGAAAAGGAACATTTCACTGGATTATTTCATGCCTCCGTGGTTGAGCATGTTTTAAATATTGGAAAGTTAGTTATAGTTATATGTATGGAAAATAAAACATCATGGTAAAAACTGCAGTTCCTCAAATGGCCACTTGAGGGTGACTTTGAAAACGATTCAGTCCCCATAGACCTTCAGTTTTAAACAGAAATACGCTGTTTTCTCAAGTAGGATGTGTAAAACATCATGGTAAAAACTGAGTTTGGCTATGCTACGCTAGATTTAACTACGATTTCAAGGTGGATTTTGAGAATCTACAGTTCCTCAAATGGCCACTTGAGGCTAGCTCCAAAAGTGAGTCAATCCCTCCATGGACCTTCATGTTGATATGTCCAATTTTAAACAGAAATAAGATGTTTTCTTGTCTGGGATGTGCAGCTTTAGTCTCAGTCTTTTAGCACACGGTCATTAGCCATGAACTTTAAAAATGACATCAACAACAAAACATTTCACGCATGACATCAGATAATTTATGAATCTATGGCTTCCTTTCATGCCCCCACAGTTGAGCAACTAGCCAGACCTCCCTGTGATTGTTTTATTTACTGGGAAGTTGGTTATACTTACAGTTATGCAAAGTAAAACATCATGGTAAGAAGTGAGTCTAGCTATGCCACGCTAGATTAACTATGATTAAGAGGTGTCAAAAACTGCAGTTCCTCAAATGGCCACTTGAGAGTGACTTTGAAAGCGAGTCAATCCCCATTGACCTCCATGTTAAAACCATTAATAAACATGTCTCCACCCGGCTGTCAATGACTTTTCTTGTATGGGATGTGCAGCTTTGACCTAAGTCTTTCAGCACATTGTCATTAGCCATTAAATTTAAAAACGACGTCAATAAGAAAAGGAACATTTCACTGGATTATTTCATGCATGACATCAGATAATTTACAATCTACGGCTTAATTATAGTTATATGTATGGAAAGTAAAACATCATGGTAAAAACTGAGTGTGGCTATGCTACGCTAGATTTAACTATGATTTCAAGGTGGATTTTGAGAATTTCGCAGTTCCTCAAATGGCCACTTGAGGGTGACTTTGAAAACGAGTCAGTCCCCATAGACCTCCATGTTAATATGTCCAGTTTTAAACAGAAATAAGCTGTTTTCTTGTCTGGGATGTGCAGCTTTAGCCTCAGTCTTTTAGCACACCGTCATTAGCCATGAACTTTAAAAATTACGTCAACAACAAAACACACACATTTCACTGGATTATTTCACGCATGTCATCATAATTTATGAATCTATGGCTTCCTTTCATGCCCCCATGGTTGAGCAACTAGCCAGACCTCCCTGTGATTGTTTTATTTACTGGGAAGTTGGTTATACTTATAGTTATGCAAAGTAAAACAGCATGGTAAGAAGTGAGTCTGGCTATGCCACGCTAGATTAACTATGATTAAGAGGTGTCAAAAACTGCAGTTCCTCAAATGGCCAATCGCGGCTGGCTTCATAAGTGAGCCAATCCGACTTTTTGCAGCCTTAGCCTCAGTCATTAGCCATTAAAAAGTTCCAGATAAAACGGCTTATTGCAGACTAACCCTTATAACCCTAAACCTTAAAAACAAAATATGGAAATAAAACATTTCATTGCTTTATTTCATGCATGAAATCAAATCATTCACAATCTACTCCTTCATTTTATGCCTCCGTGGTCGAGCATGTAGCCGGACCTCCTTGCATTTGTTTTAAATATTGTTTTTATGATGTTTTAAAAGAGGCCACAAACCCCAAAGTATTGCATTTACAAGCAGCTGACCTTTAAAGAGATTTGCCTCGCTCAGAGTGTGTGCAGGAAACTTTGTTTTTCCCCCGCATCTGCAGGAGACAATGGGACTGAGAAGCAACTCACATGGGGTGGTGCGCAGCCAGAGAGGCGCTTTAAGTTCCCCACTGGGATTTTACAGCTTCACATTCACATTTAAAGTAATTGTCTGTTTATGTAGTCGCTATTTGTTTTAGCGACACGAATTCCTTCACTTAGACCCTTTAAAGGCGCGTACTGTACCTACTGCGATGGCATCCTGAATGCGGCACTGTCGCAGTGGAGGAGACACGCCGGTGGTAAGAAGCAACGCGGCGGTAACCTGAGGTAAATTGATATCATCTGTATACAATCCAGTGGTTTCAGTTTGCAAAAAGGCCTGAGTGTGTTTCCAGGAACATGAGCTGAAGTAACAACACAGCAGTGTAGAGCAGTGTGAGTTTCCTGTCTGTCTCAGCAGTCCAGCTCCCCCTTTAAATCCAAGCCTTCAAAACTCAACTCACAGAAGAGGCTGTTGGAGTTTACGAGGTTTGGGTTGGTGCTGATTTAAAGGCATTAAGTGCTGTTGAATGGTTTGATTATTTCTGATCACGAACACCTCATTAAAGCCTATATTACATACAGTATCATCTTTGATTCTATTCACTCATTTGTTTTTTCATATAAGGCTCTTTACTCACTTTAACTATTATTTAACCACTTTCAGTGAATTTTTTAAATAAACTATGACGGATCAGATCATCTCTGCACCGTGTGAAGTCTGATTTATTGGTGACATGTTTGGACAAACAAATTATCACGGAGGAATTTATCTAAACGCAAAAGTCACCGTCTGTTCTTTTTTATTATTATTTCCTAATGTTCCCTGATGGCTCATTTTCAACCGCAACTTTCCCTTTGTAAACCCGTTGAACCTGTAACGTTTGCCGCCCTTTCAAGAAAGTCAAACTCCTTGCCAGAGGTGTTAGCTTAAATGTGGAGCTAGCAGCCGTTTTACTCGTGCTTCTTGTCACTTTCTACGTCTCTACACGGCTGTTAGCGTACGACGCCGCCGCTAAGGAGATCTCACTGGTCCACGGGGCAGATCTTTGCCCGACTGTGTCTTCTCATTGTCTGCCTCGTAACAAGAGAAATCATATCCGGATGTGCCCAGTCCAAATGTTTGCAAACAGGCTTCGAGTTCACAGCGCTGCACCCAGGTGGGGGGAGGTGGGGGGAGGGGGGGACCAGCAGGAGGAGTTTTAAATGACACGAGATTAGAGATATGAAGCCATGTGGACTGACAGATGAGGCGAACGAGAGGCCTTCCTGTTAGCGCTGCGTGTCGGCGGTTAGCATGTGCTGTGCGGTCGTATCCAGGCCAGATGTACACAAAACTGCTGCTCTCGACAGAACGCCGTGCGTTCTCGCGCTGAGGCGAAGATAAAGATCGAAATCTGAGGCAGTGTGTTGCAGCTGACATCGTCCTAGTTTGACAAAGAGCCAGACAGATTGCCAACGATGATATTGATTTCCTTCTGAGTGTCGAAGGGGAAGTTTAGTCAGTTCAGTTATGGAAAGTAAAACATCATGGTAGGTTGCCTGTGGCTTGTGGCCATAATTTAATACAACTAGCGTAACTTGTTTTGCTACTTGACGTAGGCTCAAATCGAAAATCACCCTCCTCCTCTTCCTCTTCTTCTCCTCCGTCAGTTCAATTGTTCGTTCTTTTAAACAAGATCCAGGAGAGAGAGCATGAAACTACCCAACTAAAATCTGCATCGTGATCAGCAGTTGTATTGTCTCTCTCTAATTTGCCACAAAATGGACGGATTAGCAAGATGACAATGTTTAGAATCCGCACAAACAACCGGCTGTGGGGCGGCCATGACTCTTTCACCACAACCCACTGGACAGTCAAACAATGAGCAGACCAGTCACACAAACAAAGAACCGACCGATGAGCTGGATCAGTCGGTGGGTTAATAAGCCCATTAACCGGTCCCAAAATCTATTAAGAAAGTCAAATATTTTCATTCTTGATCTCTGGCTCTGGGCTTTATTTCTCCATGAAACTATAAACTGTGGTTTCGTCTCTCTTTGTGTCTCTTCTTCTTTTTCTGCTGGGAACCAAACAGGAGGACGTAGAGGAAAGAGTCTAGGAGACGTGCCGCCTTCGAGGACTCCTGTCAGCGTGGGAAGATGACGCTGATAAATGGCATCGTCAGACTAATGCGGTGACAGGTGATGCAACATGCGTCGCCAAGCAGAAGAGTTTGAAAATAAATATTGGAGCCGGCTCAACAAGTCGAGTCAAGACGTCAGCTCGTTGCTTTTCATTTTCTGTCACTGCTAGCGTGTACGTAGAGACATGCTGCCTTCAAGGACTATTGTCACTCCTCCGACGGTCCAGTTTCGGTCCATTCGACACCATCGGGTTGCACCTCAGATTGTCCAGGAGCATGCTCCGACGTTGCGGGGCCATACAAACCATTTAGAGTTGCTGCAATAAAGTTTGGGCTGTTTGTAGGTTGAGCATCCTTTCAGTCCTAACACATTAGTCCATATCAGTAGAGATGTCCGTGCATGGTTTTTCTTGCAGTTGAGATCTGATGTGTTTTCAAAGTGTTCCTTTATTTGTTCCTTTATAAGAGTAGGCCACATTTTAAAGTTTCATCATGAAACAAAAACTCAAAGCCAGAGATCGAGAATAAAAAATATATATATTTGACTTCCTTAAAAGATTTCTGGACCGGTTCCTTCATGTAGTTTGACTGATTCACCTCATCAGTTGGTTCTTTGTTTAATTGGTTGGAAGCATAGACTGTATATAAATATGAACTATGCACCTCCACTTCCTGTTACTGGCCAAACTGATGTGATTTTCCCGGGGATTCAAGCGGCACCATCTTGTGACCTTGGAGCCAGAGTCTGAACAGAGGAGCGGTTGGCATGGCAACTGGTAGTCGCCATTATGTCACATCCTGTTTCTATAGCGTCAAAACTAAAATGAAACGTACCCAAACAATTGACACTCAAACATGCATGAGCATTATATTAACTACCTAAAATGACAGAAACTGTCCTTGAAATAAAAATGATTTGACGTGCATTTTAGTGTTTTAGTTTGATCCAAGTCCCGCCCACTAACATGGAGGGGCTCGAGCTTATGACCTATACTGCAGCCAGACACCAGGGGGAGCTCTACTTGCTTTGGCTGAGTACACAATACATACAATTGGAGAAGTGACAAAAAAAAAAGTCTAAGCCAATATCGCTTCCTTTGAAAATGTTTCCTAGCTTGTTGCTCTTTCACTGCTAGTGTGAACGCATCATTAGAGTTAGAATTATTAAAATCACCAATTGATCTGACCCCAAATTCCCGAGGTCAAGTTCTGGACAACTAAAAGACATATTCTATTTAACATACTCAATTTAAGTAACAACAAACCTGGAGTAAAACATGACAAAGATGGCGCTAATTACATAAAACCAACTCCTAAGTAACTGGACGTGACGCCAGTGAAGAGGGACATGCACGTCTGTCATTTTCATTTCATCACCTAGAGCCCAAACAGTCGAGAATATAAAGATTTATAAAAATCGTTTTATTTCTGCAGGTGGTCGTGGATGAAATGTCTTCTCTGCAGCTCTGTGATGCATCAACTGTTTTTATTTCATACTGTATATTATTGTGTCACAAAAATATTCAGCAGGGTCTGGTTCTTCTGATGGGATGTCAGAGGACCGAGGAGCAACAGTCAACAACAGAGCAGTGGGTCAACAAGTCAGCCGAGCAAACAACTGAAGAGCCAATCCATCTCTCAGACGGGAAAAAAAAAAAAAAAAAAAAAAAACAACTATGAGAGGAAGCCGAGAGCGGGATGAAATCAGGACCATATGAATGACATTCCAGCTTGTCTCGATTTTGGGTGTGTTGCTTGTTGTTGCCGGTGGTTTGGGAAGTCTGGGAACCTCTGCTGATTTAGGTTATGTTGACACTGTCCTGGCACAACCTCTCCGCCTGACTCATCCCGTCACCATCGCTGTGTTACAGATCTCACCGACTGACTGACAGACAGACAGAGGGGATGCAATTAGACGTTAATGCCGTTTAATTCGTCTTAAGAATTTTCAAAGAGCTTCTCTGTAAGAAAAGAGGTGCCAGCACAGTTACTGTAAAATGAATGATATCTGGCTGCTATAATTTACTGTTTTCAATCTCGACAATGACACATCGATGAGGGATTAGCTGTTAATTAAGGTTAATTTGCACTTTTTTCAAACAGATACTCCTTATCTGAGGTTTAGATGTGAGATTTTACTTTACACTGGCACATGTAGTTCATATTTTTAGGTTTAGACAATTATTTTTACATCTAAATTCAAATCAATGATAAAAATTGCCAATTTGATAATTTTATTTATTTATTTATTTGATTGATTTGTGACAGTGCACATTAATGAACATCTATTCATGCAGCAATAGATGTAAATATGCCGGATTATAGCAACAATGCTAATTTGCATGATAAGACATAGGACAGGACAATAGATCACAATGAGAGCACATTAAGACAGTACATTACTGAGAGGATGAAAGTCAATGGTAACAAGACTGGTTTGCTTTCAACCACTGCTTGAGGTAAGTTTTGAAGGTTTGAAAGACTATTTTGTCCAAAGGCTGTTTTTCTGTGTGGGACCTCACAGTCCCCTCTAGAAGAGGTCCTGGTCCTGAAACTGCTGTGAGCCCTTTTTTTTTGAGAAAGTCTGACATGGGAGGTGGGGCAAGTCCATGTAACACCTTGTACATCAAATAAGCAAATTTAAAATTTTTAAAATTCTCGAATAAGTTGTGCATTTTTAAGATTTTACAAATGTGGAATGATAATGATATTTCTATCAAAGACCTTTAATGATTTTTTACAGAATGATTCTACTACAGTGTCTACATGCAGCATTTCAGACAAATAATAAGTTTTTCAATTATAACCCTAACCCTAATGTCACAGGTGGCTTCATTACTCTAACATCAAACAATTTTCCAACATTAGAAGAGGAGGAACTTCATGCATCTCTGTATTGTCTGTGAAGGTTCTCAGTCATCCAGGTCATGGTATATCCAACAAAGGTTAAAAAAGGCAGTTCCTATTTAAACCTCAGACTTCCCACCAGTCCCCTAGAACTGAAGAAGCTACTCGGATGAGTGGTGAAACGTCTTCTCAAAAAAAAACTCTACAAGTCCAGTTACCTTTTTTAACCTTTGTTGGATATCTCTGTATTACACTCAAACTTAAATCTGCAGGTCTGCATTTTAGAGTAGGCTCGTTCACATTAGACCCTAATATTAAAGTCATTTCGTTTCACTTTCGTATTGTTTTGTGCCAGTTTTTAGTTATTTTGCATATTCTTTACCGTAATGGTTACATTTCTAATGGTTGCCTGCATCACTTTCCGTCTCTACAGTCATTTAGTATCACTTTGAGTCTGATTTTCAGTTTATTTTGGGCGTTTATGGTAAATCTCCATTAGATAAGAGTTGTTTTTCCTCCCTAACCCTAACCCTAACCCTTGCTATAGACTAGTCCACAATGAGTTCAGACTCTAATATCAAACCTGTTAACCTAAATCCAAGTCTAATAAGTGTTATTCAATCTGACAATGATCCAGTTAAAGAAAGTTAAATGTTGCTATGCTAACTAGCAAAGGAAGTTTTGTTTTCCCACAATGCACTGGGAACCAAATCCTGTTAAACTACTGTTTACTTTCCTTTGTTGAAACTGTAAAACACTGTTGAATTTAATCTCACTAGGTTAAATTTACAGCCTGCATTTAAAGAACAACAGGATTATACTGTTGCTGTTCCAGTATAAATTCACAGCCTGTTAATACCACTGTTTTTCTGATCTGATCTCAGGGGGCTCTGAGCTGCAGGTGTCCTCGTCGGGATTACGTCTCATTACGGCGTCCAGGTGTCACCACATCTTAATGGAAGCTATCTGATCCTCCCGGGACATTTTATCCAGGGATTACGGCGAGCGCTGCTGCAGCATGACTCGGCAGGGACGGGGGGGGATTCCCTCTGAATGTGTTGCCGTGAGCTTTTGTGCGCATACTTAAAGTGCGGTTGCATGGAAGCATGCGTCTGTGTATGCCTCGTCCATGCCTGCGTTGTCTGTGTCTGTTAGCGTACGAGTGACCACAGCCTTTTCCTGTTTTTAACTTTATTAACATTCCCTCTTCCTCCGGGTGTATTTTGAAGTGAAAAGATTAAATCTGTGGGATAAGCAGCCATCAGAGTCCTGCACGCTTTTAGGAAAGGAAAGGGGATTTGTAGACATACAGTCAAAATTGGAAAAGAAAACACGGCATTGGGGAAAAACTTCAATGATTACAGTGAGGGAGGTTAGGGAAAGGAGAATGAGCAGTCAGGCGAGGGTCTAGAAACTTCTAACAAACTGTATTTGTTTGTTACGTGCCAAGATGGGTCTAGGGGGAATTTGGGAACAAACGCAGGACAATCACAGAAGTTGAGTCTGGACATAAGGCAAACTTAACAATCCAAAGTTAATGGAAAAACTGCTTGAAGCACACAAAGTGGGGTTTGGACTGGACCATAAATGAAAGCAATACTACAAAACAAGACGTGACTAACAAACTTCTCCAAGCTGAAAGCCACCAACCAGTAATCCGAGTGGGTATAAACAAAAGGTTACCTACGTGAGGTGGTGCAGAGGGCACCCCGACCTCATCTGTAGTCTTCACCTTCCACTGCAATTAACATAAACAGAGCACATAGGTCCAAGTCAACTCAATTCAGTCAATAACAATACAAACTGTCTCAAGATGCTTTACAACATCCAGCCTGAAACCCCCAGAGCAAGACTGAAGGCGACAGTGGCAAAGAAAAAAAAAAAACTCCCTTTTTAACAGGAAGAAACCTTGAGCAGAACCTTAAGGAGGGACCCATCTGCTTGAGGCTGGAAGGGTGGAGACAGAAAAGAGCACATGTAGAATCTGATAGTGATCTGAGGTGAGTTAGCTGCTATAATGACTGATTATAAGAGGCATCATAGGCAGGTTGGAGAATGATGCATTCAGATAGGAGTGGATAACTGCAGAAGGCCATGAAGACTGGGCAGGTTGATGAGACCACGACAACAGAAGTAGCAAGGAGCTCCACGGGAAATACACAACTCCAGGCCAGAGACATTCCCAAGAAGATGGAGGAGGGACATACAGCAGTAAACATGCTATACAGTAGTAGCACAGACTTTCATGGGTAGTAATAGAGAAGAAATTCGATAAGAAATTAGAGGACAGGAGCTTGGTGCCAGAGATGAGAAATTAGAGGATAGGAGCTCGGTGCCAAAATAGGAAATTAGAGGATAGGAGCTTGGTGCCAGAGGTAAGAAATTAGAGGACAGGAGCTTGTTGCCAAAGAAAAGAAACTAGAGGATAAGAGTTTGGTGCCAGAGATAATAAATTAGAGGACATGAGCTTGGTGCCAAAAATAAAAAAATAGAGGACAGGAGCTTGGTGCCAAAGAAAAGAAATTAGAGGACAGGAGCTTGGTGCGAGAGAGAACAGACGTAGAGGACATGTGCTCAGTGCATCATCCCCCAGCTGCCTAGGCCTATAGAAGCACAAATAAAGGATGGTTCAGTCCAGTCCAAACTATAAGCTTGATCAAAAACATCTCGATAACAAGGCAGGTTACAGCAGCAGAGAGTTTCTGTTTGAGTTTCTGAAAAGAGTTTCTCTTTTCATGTAGGCCCTGGGTCGTAATTGGACGACAACCAATCAGCAGGCACCACCAAACTTCCCAGGTGGAAACCAATTGTGGAATCAACACCCACAGAAACAGCCAGAGGAGGGAGAGAGAGGCCTGCACAGTATCACAGTTTATTCACTGTGATTTATAAAAGCCAAATAATCAGCACTTTAATGAGGAGACAGTTGTAGAGACTACTGACAATAAATAATGATTTTTTCCCCCTGCTGTTTTGTGGCTGTGTAGTGGTAGTTTCCCTCTTACTTTTCTGTCATTTTGCCATTTTGTGTGACTTCGTGCCTGTTTGTGCATCCTTGTAAATCTTTGTGTTAGTTTGGGTCATTTTGCGTCTTATTATCATTTTTGTGGTAATTTTGCTTTTTCTTGCAGTCACTTTGTTTCACTTTGTGGTTGTTTTGCATTTTTCTCTGGTGTTTCTTAAATGTTTTGGTTGTTTTGTGCCATTTTTCAGTCATTTTGCATAGTTTTGGGGGGTTTCTTTATGGTCATTTGGAGTTTATGACGGTTGCTTACATCACTGTGCAGTCACTTTGCATCTCTACAGGCATTTTTATCACTTCTCACTTGTCAGATTTTTGTATCTTTGTATTAATTTTGCATCTGTTTTTGTCATTTAGTTGTTTTTTTAAATTTTTCCGTGCAGATTTATTTATTTCTTTGACATTTTTGAGCTCTCAGACCACCTCTCTGTGGTCTGTTTTGCATTTTTGCGGTCTCTGTGTCATGGTTTCTGGTGAATTTGGACCCAGATGTTGGACACAGGAATGAGGCAGGAGTAGGAAACAAAAAGCTTTTTAATGAAAAGTTAAGGAGCTGCAGGGATGGCAGGGTAACCCTAACTCACAGATCCAAAAGACACTGGAGAGAAAAAGGAGAGAACACAAGGAACAGAGTGAAGAAACAAAGCGGGAAACATCACAGAACAGAGGAAACATAGCTGACGACACGACAGAGAACTAAGAGAATGCCAGGGATATATATGCACACATTAACGAGACACAGGTGAAACTAATGAGAGCGGAGCCACAAGGAGAAACCAATCAAACAATGGGAGAAGGGAAAACACAGGAAGTAAAACAAGAAACACAGAGGCAGAGCTTTACAAAGTAAAAACACTCAAAATTCAGAACCGTGACGCTGTAATTGTGCAACTGTTTCTGTCATTTTGGCGTTGCGTGGTCATTTTGTGCATCTTTGCCGCCCTTTTGCATTAAATGACAGACGATTTGCGTCACTTTCGGCTGTCATTTTGTGTCACTTGGCGGCCGTGCTGCATTTTTCTCTGGTGCGCTTTTGCATTTTTGTGGTTGTCTTGTGTTTTTTTCGAGTCACTTTGCATCATTTGTGTCTTTTTACAGCGATTTTGCATCTGTTTGCGGTCATTTTTTTGCCTCCATGCGGCCGTTTTACATGAGATAACGGTTGTTTTGCACGGTTTTGTGGTTGTTTGCACCCATTTTGCATCTCGTTTTGCATATATTTGTTGCCGTTTATTCATCTTTGTGTTGTTTTGTGCTTCTTTTTGGTAATTTCACATCTCTTCGTGCACTTTGCATCTTTTTTTTAGCTGGCTGTGGATCAGGAGGCGTACATTTAATTGATATTTTTGTCTTTTTGTCCACACGCAGTATTAAAAGATCATTAGTGGTGCTGAACTCATCGAGAGTCTGGATTTCTCACAGTTCTGGAGGTCTATAAGAACTTCAAGGGAGTATCCTCGTCTCCAAAGGTTGATATGACAGTAAATGTTGGAGAGCCACTTGCCCGAAGTGACTTTAAATTATAGTATAATTAACACGATGAGCTGTAACTAAACTCAGCCCCGTCTTGTTGCAGTGATTGCATGTCTGTGTATTTTCTCAGCTATTATTAGCAGCCGTATTGTGATGTTAGTGTGAGTTTCCTCCACATATAACCCGAAGCTTCCTGAAATCAGAGCTCACATTGAGACATGTTTGTTTTTGCTTTCAGCACCGATGGTCAGCAGCTGTCCGGCGTGCCAGCAGCGGAGCAAAACTGACTTTCTGGGTATTTCTTAACACAATGAGGAGTCTGACAAGCGACTCTGTACTGAGAATTTTGGAGTTGATTAATGAAAATCACTGTTTTGACTTCCAAATGGCCACAAAAACACACGCTACAGACGGACACCTGGAAGCTGCCCAGAGTAACCACAGTCTGCTGGTCACCGAGCCGCTGGAGCAGCTGTCTCCTCCTAACAAGGCTTCGTCCGGTCGACAGAACCCCGTGTGAGCACATCGCTTCCTGAGGACATGTTTGTTGTTTTTATTTTGGAGACGCTGAGGGTCAGATTCCAGACTGACCTTGCGTGTGTCCCTTTTGACCTGGCTTCAGCACCATGGAGAGCACAGAGTGGAGCTGGGACAGTGGTCACTCACAACCACAGTCATGTCATAATCTATACTCAGCCCTTTGCACAACATATTTGCATCTTTTGCACACACCACACCACGCTGCTAATCACCCTCACTCATACTCTGTCGGCGCTGCTCTGTGTTGTTGTGTAGTGTCTTCTTTGTAAGTGCATCGTGTGCCGTCTGTCTGCAGCGTTTGCACAGCTTTTGTCTTGTCTGCGTAAGCTTGCACACGTTCACTTTATGCTCAGTCCCTTATATGTCTTCATGTAGCTCCGAGGCCCTGGAGGGACGTCCTCTCGTCTTACCATGTACCTGCACCTGCTATATATGGTTGAAATGAATGCTTATCCAAAGTCGGGTGGCGGTGGCAACGAGCTAAGTAAGGAACTCCAGACGTCCCTCTCCAAAGCAACACATTCCAGCCCTTCCCAGGGGATCCTGATGCATTCCCAGGCCAGAGTTATATAATCCATCCAGCGGGTTCTGCATCTGCCCCGGGGTCTCCTCCCCGGCTGGCCGTGCCCGATAAACCACCAAAAGGTAGTGCATCTGAATGAAATGCCCGAACCATCTCAGCTGGCATCCCCTTTGGATGTGAAGGAGCAGCGGTTCTACGCCGAGCTCCCTCTGAATGCCACCCTTCAGAGGAACCTCCTTCCAGCCGCTTGTCGCCTCAATGCCCTTCTTTTGGTCACTACCCACAGTTCAAGGTCACAGGTGAGGACTGGAACGAAGATCGACTGGTAAATCGAAAGCTTTGCCGTTACGCTCAGCTCCCTTTTTACCACGACGGTAAAAAGGGAGCGCCCGCACTACTGCAGGAACTCACCGCCAACCTCTCGACCATTTATCAACTAGAAGAGCTCTTGTAGCTGTAGGACACATAAAAAAATACCTGAACCCTCTGGCCCGTAACGACTCCCCCCAGGATGAATTATTACCGCGTTAACGTCCGCGTCCTCTCAGCGGCTGACGACCTTCACCCTCCCACAGGGGCAACACGCGGCGCGGCACGCACACACACTTTGCCGGCGGCCGACGGAGGAGATGACAGGGCAGGGTTACAGTAACAACCCGCCCGCTATCTCACGCCCATGCGTCTGCAGCAGAGCCCGTAAATCGTGCCCTGTTATTGTTTTAATAACACTAATGTTAGCATTAGCCAAGCGGTAAAAACGTCAGACATCAAAAGCCTGAAACATCTGAGCTAAATCGGGGTGAAGACAAAGGGCGAGGGCCCGGCTTGTGAAAATAGCCGGCTTTGCTGACTCGGCGTAGAGGCGTGTGTGTGTGTGTGTGTGTGTGTGTGAAATTGTCCGTGTGCAAATTTTTATACATTGATGGTACATTTGCGTAAGCGTGCGAAACACTGAGCAACCTGCACAGAACAAAGCCCTCCATCTGCTCGATTAAAACCCACCGCTCAGAGCTCCATTTCCTCCAAACCACAGAGCCTCATAAAGCCTAGCGCCCGTCGTTAGCCCGCGGCATTAACTTCTACGCCGATGCCTCTGGTGCTGCTTATTGGGGGAAAACACCCTGATATATTTTCCAGGACTTTGTTTTTCTGAATCAACAGCTCCACCTCATTTGTGAGCCACAGGGAGAGGACTCTGAAATCATGTCTGAGGGAGATGAAACCATACGAGCCATGAATGCAGTCCTGCAGGCTGCATGTTCCATTGCATTTTCCCCTGGTGTTTGGTTGTTTTGTGTCTTTTTGTCGCTGTTTTGCTTCTCTGTAGCAGTCTGTTTTTGGCTGTTGCATGAATCTGCTGTTATTTTTGTATCTTTGCAGTCATTATGCATCCCATTAATGTCTTTTTTTGTATTTGATTGTGGTCATTTTGTATCATTTTGTGGTTGTTTCACATTTTTCTGTCCTGATTCTCAATTAAATAATGATTGTTTTGCATCCGTTTATTGTTTTACACATTTGTGGTCGTGTTTTTGTCATTTTCGTTCAAATTTGCGCTCCCTTGCAGACATTTTGCACGAGATAACGGTTCTTTTTCATTATTTTCCTGTCGTTTCGTAGTCGTTGCTGTCATCCGGGAAGTGATTGCGCTCATTTTGCTTCTTTTCGACATCATTTTGTTTCACTTTCTGGTTGTTTTTCACTCGTGCGGTTGTTTTGTGCCTCCTTGTCGTCATTTTGCATAATGTTTTGGATCCCTGCGGTTCTTTGTGGTCATTTTGCATTTAATAAGGGTTGTTTTGCATCCCTTTGCTGTTATTTTGTGTCTCTTTGTGGTTGTTTTGCATCTGTTTTGGGTTATTTTCCTTTTTAAAAGAAAATCTTTGTGCCCCTCTGCAGTCATTTTGCATCACTTGCGAGACTGTTTTTCATTTCTCTGTCATCGTTTTTGTATCCCCGCGACAGAATTGCATCAGATTCTGCCATTTTCTTGTTGTTTGCATTTTTCGTGGTCATTCTGTGCCTCGTTTCAGTCATTGTGCATTAAATACTGGTCACTTTGCATCATTTTGTGTCCATTTGTGGTCGTTTTGCATTTCACTGGTGTCATTTTTTGTTTCTTTGGAGTCATGTTGTATCCCATCATTGTCATTTTGGATTGGGTTGTGTGTTTGCATCATTTTTTTTGGTGTTTGTAGATAGTTTGTGGTTGTTTTGCCCCAGTTTTTGGATATTTTTCGTATCTTTGTGCCTATTTTCAGTCAAATTGTATCTGTTTTGTATATTTGTGGTAAATTTAGCATCTGATTCTTACTCTTCTTGTTGTTTTTGCATATTATTTGTGGACATTGCAGTAACTTTGCATTAGATAACAGTTGCTTGGTTGTTGTTTCACATTTCTTGGTCATTATTTTGCAACTTCTGTTGTTGTTGCAGCAGTTTAAGCATCTTTTCGTTGTTTATTCATCTCCTTTCACCAGATAAATCTTGGCTTTGGAGCGAAATATTCGATTTTTTTTTCTCTTCACTACGTGCAGTATTAAAAGATTATGATATATTTTCCAGCACTTTGTTTTGTTATGAATCAACAGCTCCACCTCTTCACTGAGCCGCAGGGAGAGGACTCTGAAATCATGTCTGAGGGAGATGCAGCGTCATAAACCCGTAGAACGCAGTCGAGCAGGCTGCATGTTCCATTCGGAGCTCGTCTGCAGAACGGCGTCATGGAATATCTGAAAAACCTGCAGAGAAACCACGAGTCAGCAGTCCAGTTTACGCTCTGTAGATTGAGTTAAATTCCGCCCACTCTAACGCGGAGTGGGGCATTTCTTCTCGTTGCAGCGGCCCCTTTATGTTTTTACACATGTGAATAATAAAATAAGTCAGTAAGGTCCCCTCTTGAGCCAAACGGAGCGATTTTATGAACCGCAGAAAGCAGCGAGCCTCGTTTTGTCTGTGTATGCATATGGATGTGAGTATATGTGTGTGTGTGTGTGTGTGTCCGAGGTGGGAGTCGAGTGGACGCCAAACTTTCCATAATGTTTACTGACACAACACATTTTAATGGTTTGTGCTGAGCGCCAAGAATTGAGAAATCAGGTCACATCAAAAGGGTGGCACGCTAACGGAAGTCCATTGTTTACACTCTTGGCCTCGGCTATCTAAATCTGAAACAGAGCGGCCCTATGGACACCACAGCTCCACTGTTGTGTTGTTGCAAAAGTCTGTTTGCAGTGCAAGTACTGTTTACTCGGATAAAACCCGGGTCTTAGGCCTTAAACGTGTGTTATTCTTTGCAAAGGGCCAATTGAGCATCACACCTCTGCAGCCAAAAAAATATGGAAATTAAAGTCGCGTCGAAGCGAACCCGCCCCGCCACGCCCTGCCTCGCTCACGTCGGCCAAGTTTTCCTCCTCAACCCCCACATTTTATTTGAACAATGAGCAGAAAGTCGTGTGAGGTCTCGGCGTGCAGCTCAAACGTGTGAACTCCAGCCGTTCTGTGAGAGCAGACAATAGAGAAATTGTTTGGATTCGGGTCCCGGCGTTTACAGTCCACCCACCCCACCCCCTCTTATTGCTCCATGGGAGAGGCCGAGCCAAAGGGCCAAAACGAAGTCGCCTCATTCTCGTCGTTACTCTCCGTTTCTTGTTTGTTCTGCAGGTCGATGAGAGCCGTGGTCCAAAATGTCTGCTGTGAGTTAGCAGCAGCGGCGGTGGCGGCGGCGGGCGGGCGGTTTCTCTACACAACCCCAGCTCTGTAATGACACGGTGTTCCACTCTGACCCGAGCAAAGCGCCAACCTGACTTCACTCTTTGGAAAATTCAACACCCTTACATCCAAAGATTATGGAGATGATCAAATTGCACATGCATCACAGTCAGGGTGGCCTGGCCTTCAGGTCAAACTGCAGCCCTGAATCATCTCACATCAGGACACGCTCTTACAAAAGTAGTTTGTTTTTTATTAAATCATACATAAACATAAATAAGAAAAACAGAATCTATCAGATGAATTCAGATGAAGATCTTACAGGTATGCTACAACCGTGTAGAAGACACAATATATCCATACAGTTTTAGGCTAAGCAGGTACACACAGAATTGTCAAAATCAAGATCTAAATATAAAATTTAAAATGAAGCCCCTGTGTTTGAATAACAAAAAGCGTGCCTACTATTTCCTCTAAGTGCTGCATAATGAACGTCGCAGAGACTTCAAATATAAATGACTGTTTTTTTTTTCCCTTTTTGTTTTTTTTACAGCCGAGAGGTCAATTTAACAGTGACCCGTCTCTGTACTTCTATAGCTAATAAATAAATATTTAGTGCATATTCCCCATTTGTCTCGCTGTAGAGCCAAATGAAAAACAACAGTTAAGTTAAAAACCAGCTGAACCAAACTCAATTCGGTTCCTCTGGTTAAAAAAGGAGACAAGAGTCCATTCGTGTCGTTTGTTGGTCAGACAGTCCAGCTATCTGCACCACTTGTTGGTCGTCGGAAAACTAAACAAATCAGACGTCGCTTCCTGCGATTGGGAGGACGGAAAACTGGAGGACAAATGAGTCGTCTTTAGAAAGTTGGCTGTGTTTCAATGGAATAAAAAGGCCTCGTAGATTGAGAGGGTTGGTGTAAACCTTTTAGAAAGCGACTGAATGAATCTGATGTTGTCAATAAAGTTATATCTAAAACAGAAGCAAATCGTTTGAGCTCTAATTCCAGCAGATCTGAACAATTTTGGTCAATAAAGTTCAACAATGATTGATGTTTTAGGGCCATTCATTCATCTTCTGTAACCGCTTGTCCTCTAGAGGATCACGGGGGGGCTGGAGCCTATCCCAGCTGTCATTGGGCGAGAGGCGGGGCACATCCTGGACAGGTCTCCGGTCACAGGGCACCTACGGTCAATTTAGAATTACCAATGAACCTAACCAGCATGTCTTTGGACGGTGGGAGGAAGCTGGAGTACCTGGAGAGAACCATTTTGGTCGATAAAGTTCTGCAGTGATTGATTTTTTGGGTCATTCATTCATTTTTTGTAACTGCTTGTCCTCTGGATTGATGCGAGGGGGGTTAGGATTAGGTTAGGGGACAAAGAAGTAAACTTACTCCTAAAGAGAAAGTTACTTATGCACAGGGTTGGGGTTAGGTTAGGGTTGGGAGAGCTGGAGTCTATCCCAGCTGTGATGGGGCAAGAGGCAGGGTATGTCCTGGACAGGTCTTCAGTCACATTAGGGTAAGGGTTAGGGGGGGTTAGGTTTGGGGATAAAGAAGGAACCTTACTCCAAAAGAGAAAGTTACTTATGCGCAGGCACAGGTTGGGGTTAGGGGGGTTAGGATCTGGAGGCAGGGTACATCCTGGACAAGGCACCTACGGCCAATTTAGAATCACCAATGAACCTAACCAGCATGTCTTTGGACGGTGGGAGGAAGCTGGAGAACCTGGAGAGAACCCACGCAGACACAGGAAGAACATGCAAACTCCACACAGAAAGGAACCAGTCGGACCATGATGGATTAGAACCTAGAACCTTCTTGCTGTGCGGCATCAGTGCTTTTTGTTGGGGGTCATGTTAACACAAACATCTGATCAGATCATCTTATTTAGCGTCCAACGACTGTCCATGAAAACGCAGCAAATTCAAGGTCCCAATAAATCACCGTCCCGACTCCTCCACTGTAAATAAAACCTTTCAAGACAACATTTATGCGTTCACCGCTGCAGGTCATACTCTTGTTGGGAGCCTTGTTATTTTTATCCTGTGATAATCTGCTAAGTAGAAGCAGATGCTCCCTCCGTCAACTACGGACAGTTGTTGTCAACAATCATCTCTGATAAATCCTCTCTCGCTCCACTTCTTCTCGCCAACACACTCACTTCCTCAGTTGCTCCTGCTCGCGGTTTGTTTAATTAGTGCATAAACACATGTCAATTCTTACTGCTAAATGTTGTAATCTGTGCTCAAACGTATTGAAATTTTCCAATACAAACCGCCGCGATACTTTAACAAAGAAAACAAAAAAAACAAAAAAAAACACATCCAATAAAACTCCAGTGCTATTTTGGACGAAGCTTGAGCGCTCTCTGTGTGTGTCTACTTCTGCAGGGAGGAAGGGAGAGTGGAAAGTTTTTAAACGGTGGTTTCCTGTTCCATTTTTCTCACAAAAGACTCTAATGGTTGAAGAGCAATGTGAAACAAACAAAAAGAAACACGGTTACGAAAAAAAAACACCTTTTTTTTTTTTGACAAATTAACATTAATGACTAACAGTGGTTCTTTGGCATTTTAAAATGTTCAGTAGCATGTCCGCTCCCCACGTGTTTTTTCTTTTTGTTTTTAAGTTTCAGTTACCCAGCTTTATGGCCCCGATATACGTCCCTTGCGGCTCCGGGTCCAGGAGCCCAGCGTTGGACACATTGACGTACAACGCGTCCCCCTCCTCCATCCGGACTCCCTGGCCCTGCTGGGCGCAGTAGAAGTTATAGCTGGTGCTGTTCCACCTCATGGTGCTGCCCGTCTTCATCAGCAGCATGGAGTTGCCGTTCTGCCGGATGCTCTCGCGGTAGACGTACTGGATGAGCAGGATGTTGCTAAGCTCCACCGGAGTGATCCTGGTCTGGCCGCTGTCCTCCGCTCCTCCGTAACTGCTGTGGCGGAAGCAGGTCTTGGTGTAAATGTAGTAGAAGCCCGACTCCCTTATCCGCAGTTTTCCCTTCTGGTAGTCGATTTTGTGGCAGTGTCCCTGCTTCTCGTCCCAGTTGATGGTGCTCACGTGGTCTTCTGGGTGAGAACAAGAGGAGAAGTTCTGGTTGAGCCGTTCGTTTGATCATGTTTCAGTTTATCCAAAGTTGTTAGTGTCAGTTAATCAGTTTACAACGTTAAAATGTTTGCAGCACGGTTCAACCAGGAAAACTGACACTGAAACACAATGTTTCTGCATTTTTAGGGCTAGGACTAATAACATATTAAAGTATAAAACCTAACCTACATGTACCTTCTGAGGTTCACACACTTCTTTGGTTCCTACTAATTGCAATTTTGATTTGAAATCTTCAACACGAATCCCTTTGAATCCCAGTGTTAGCTGCTTTTAATTACTACTCATTACTCATAACAAACGACCTATTAATGAGCTAACGTTTGCTTCGTAGGTTGGTTCCATTATCTACGTGACACTTCAGGTGCGTTTCATTCGAACTGGAACATAGGAAGGAGTTTCTGATCAACTTCTGGCCTCAAAATACAAGACCAAAAGCGTCTTTTCCCTCACACCTGTGTCTCATTATATTAGCTGCATGCACTCTACAATTCTGATCAATGGAAAAGTTGCATAAAGTCCACGTAATGTGTCTTTATAAACTGGTACCTTGCTAACGACGGCTAATCTGGATCTTGGTCTTCCGAGCTTCCAGTTTTCAAGGTTAATAAAACAGAAGGAAGAGACTAGCAGTGATTTGGACACAACAGACAAGGGGAATTGGACTAATACGTCTGTGAAGGTTCTCAGTCATCCAGGTCATGGTATATTCAACAAGGGTTGGAAATTAGCTGCACCAGTTTCTGGTTATTAGCATAACAAGCAAGTTTTTCAGGAGGAGTTCCTATTTAAACCTCAGACTTCCCACCAGTCCCCTAGAACTGAAGAAGCTACTCGGATGAGTGGTGAAACGTCTTCTCAAAAAACTCTACAAGTCCAGTTGAATTGGACTAATCCCAAAGCTTGAGGTCACAGCCGATACGGTTGACCCCGTCCACCATCAAATCCACCACGCGGTGGTGCTGTTAACCGTATTTTCTTTTTAAAACAGAGCTGGAGCTAGAGCTAGCATCCATACCCTAGCAATATTTTTATGTTTCACTTGCAAAACATTTGGGGTGGGAAATATACAGGAGGGTCAACTAGGCAACCAGAGTCTGGAACGTCCACCAGAGACCAGCAAACAGATCGCTTTGGAAAAATTTAACAGCTCTCTTAAAGCAGTGGTTTGCACGCGGGAACTATTTTAATTTAGCGACGCTTTCATCTCAAGTAGCAGTTTAAGTTTAAGAACTACATTTATCTTTGTAAATGCAGGTATGCTAGGATGGTTCAACCTTATTCTCTAATGCAAAGGCAAACTGAAATCTAAGGGGTTTCTGGAGCAATGATGAAGGAGCTGGACTCACTCTTAGGGTCCACCTGAGAAGGCTTGATGGGTAGATGTGCTGACGGCAGGATCTCTTTAGACTTGCACGCTTTCCTGCTTTTCCTCGGGTCTCTCAGGGCGTTCAGCACCGGCTCCGTCTGCACCTCCTGCAGAAACATGGAAAGACATATTTAACACACATCGGCTGAAAAAAATAGAAAGGGTCAATAACATCATCTAAAGACAAACAGAGACACCCAGAGTAATCTGTACATCCTCTAATTCAGGGTCAGAGTCTTTAACCGTCTCATTTGGTTCGTGGTCAACTTGTTCTGCCTACTACTGCCCCAAATGCCCCGGAGGTTTGAGCAGTTTGCATGGACCACGTTTAAGTGTCCTTGAGTAAGACACCGAACAATATGAACGTCCTTGAATTCAGGTGAGTAATGGGTCTCTAGAGGTACCTAGAGCGTGGACAACCCGATCTACCTCCTGAGGACCAACCGTATCATCTCATTCCCGGGTAAAGCGGGAGGTTCCACAGGCTGTCCATGCTCTAGACAGGCAGATAAGTGGGGAGGTAGAGCATGGACAACCTGTATCATCTCAACCCTGGGTAGGTAGGTAGTTTGGTAGGTAGGTTGAGTGCGGACAACCTGTATTATCTCTTGGTAGAGCGGGAGGTAAAGCAGGTTGTCCAAGCTCTAGGTATTTGGACAATCCGCTCCACCTCCCACTCCCTACCTGCTAGAGTGGGTAGAGTGGGTTGTCCACCTGTAGGGAGGTAGGTTTGTGTGAATGTTGTGACAGCAAAGTACCAACAGAGCATTTGAGTTTCAGGAACTCAGATGTTTCCAAATTAAAAACAACAACAGCTCCTCCACAGCAGTTATTTAAACTTGGATGGAGTCCTCATGAAACCTCAACAAGTCCAGATGAATCGGTTTAAGCTTTGTTTTAGATGTACTGGTTGACTGCGTGTCTGTTGCCGTCGATTAAGCCGCACCATTATGAACATGCACCACCGCTTTGTTCCGCTGTCTCTTTGAATAAACCATTCCCCGTGCGGAATCGTGTGCACGCGAAGACATTAAGCGTATTGATGTCGACGGACTGCGTGTCTGTATGTATTATTCACCGTCCTTGGCTGCGCCGCTAACTCCTTATTACAGCTGTGGTCGTATTTGAGGCTGGAGGCTGTGACAGCGAGGCCTCCTTGTGAGTGTAACCTTTCAGGGGAGATTGCGCTTCTCACGGACTTGGCACAAACCGGGACCTGGACCGCGTTCAGGCTCCAAGCGCGCCGATTCTATTCGAGGTCGCGATGACGCCGCCGCCGCCGCCGCCGCCGCCGCCGCCGCGCGCCGTCTGAGTCGGGCCGCCCTCGGGCAAAGACGGAGCGTATAAACTCGGGGAAAACACAGTTTCCAAGCAAGTAAACAGTCAGTCAGAGCGATGGGAGCTGCCAACTCTCCTACACATCAGGCATGAGACGAAAATATCAGGTGTTGAGTGTTGTTCTCCGACTCCGCTTTCAACTCAACGTGATCACCCTCCCAGTGACTGAGTGAAATGATGTTTTTAAAATGCAGCACATGTGATAAACTAGTTAGACCCAACTGACTGAGGTGCTATTATATCCTGGAGGTGTCGAGACATGTTTTATGGTTTTACAGTAGTTTCCATCATTCCTTCTCGGTCCATTAATCTCAGGTATTCTGGCAGTGACACCTCACAGCGACTCTGAGACAACGTTAATGTAAAAAACATTTAAGAAAACATGGAAATGCACAGATTTAATTTTTAAAAAAACGCCTACGGGCAGAGCCGGTCCCGCAAACGACCCCTTTTCGTGGCATTGCAACACCTGCACCTGTACCGCTCTAATATTAGCAATAAGAGTTCATTCACCGCCCCGTTTCCAGATAAATGTGCTCGGATCCCGTTCCAAGATTAGCAGAGTCCATGCTCTGAAAACAATTTGCTGCAAAAACATGTTTACGCCGCAGCGTCCCGGAGCGAGACGAGAGTAAACAAAATATTCCTGCCGAGGCTACGAAACCGTCGTGAACGCGGTTGACCCCGCAGCGTGGGATCTATCTTGATTTGTGGCGAGACCGCGTCGTATCGAAGAGATTATTTAAACAAAGCCGCGGGAGCACCTCATCTGTGGTGTGACGTCTAGGATCAGAGCGCAATCACCTCCACCTATGCTGCGTGAAGACGAAACATCTTCCCGGACAATGCGCACGCAGCCACGGCCGACTTGGTCGCACATGCTCGGTCCTGCAATACCACAGTGCATGCAGGCCTCACTTCAGCCCTTTAACTACGCACCACATCCATCAGTCAACATGTCTGCTATGTTGATGAGTGGTTTCTGAGACGCTACACTGGAACAAAAGTCCTCTCGCTCAGAGCTTGACCACCAAAGCAGGCTGTCTCTTTGAGTTTCAAGCTTCTTACTCAGATTAAAAACACTCGGATCACGAGGCGAGGGCGCACCGACCCGGAGGCCGAGCTCTGGAGCAGATCCCGCGAACTGCCTTCCAGAGGGGCTAATCACAACACAGCATGGGACCCTTTGCTCTGACACCTCATAAAGCTCCCACCCCCGCCCCCCCCCCCCCCCCCCTGCGCTCCGTGGGAAGCAGCAGAGAGCACCAGGGACGCCCGGGGGCAAACACAAATATATAATTTCAAAAGACATTAAAGCATTATGGGAAAGCAAACACTGCTGGAGCAGAGCTGCGCTTTTATTCCATGTTGTTTTACTTCCTGGATGGTTTCTGCTTTTGCTTCGCGCCAAAAAAACGGGCGGAGACTTCCAAAGACGGATTAGCGCAGGAAAAAAAAAAAAAAAAAAAAAATGACTTCAACAATTAAGAATCTTCTCTAACTCCCTCGCGCTACTGCTGATCATCGAAGAAACGCTCGGCGACCACTGACGCCAGCGAGTGACTCACTGATCGCTGTAAACTGCTCTCAGCGCTCGCTGTGAGAAGCCTTTTAATCAAACTTGTGGCAATAAATCCTCTGAGCGGCATCAAAGGCGGAGAGGTGTTTTTCCAGCTGAGGTCTGACCTCTCTCTGACCACCTAGAAGCTGCCGAGTGAGCTGGAAACACGCCCGGGGGGGGAGGAAAATAAAAAGAAATCACGACTTCTGTCAGTGCAAAATTACACAGAGATTATCTCATTTACTTCTCACTGCCACTGACTCCTTGATGTTTTACTACAAGCGTTCAACTTCCTCCTTGACAGCGGTTGAGGAGGAGGGGGGGGGGGGGGGGGGGGGTACAAGGGATGCATTCTTGGAGCAGACAATACTTGGCTCCGCAATGAGACTGTGGATGCCAAAGACTCATCAGATCAAAATGATGAAAGGCTTCAGAGATTCAGTGTGATAAAGAGGGATATGTCATGTTTATATCAGTTCAAATCTCGCTGTTAACGTCCAAGAAACAGTTGATCTGAGGTCCAGACTCACCTCTATGGGCCGATGTGGAGCGGCGGACAAGTCCACCTGCAGACAGAAACAAAAAGGAGGTCAGTGCACATGCATGCATACATGCAAATATACCCGGCTTATGTCACAGTTAATGAGAACCATCCGTCACCGGGATGTTTCTCTGACAGGTGTGTGGGCGGGAGGACCACGTTGCAGGACGTTTGAGGAAGACTACCGGCAGTAAGTGTGGGAGTGGGAGGTTGAGTTATTTTCCACATGTCACGCCGCATTCCACCGCAGCGGGCCCAAAAAAAGCCAAAGTGACCTGGAAACTGCAGCTCTGGCTCTGGCTGGCTCGGGCCGTCGCTCGGTTTGTTTCTTTTAAAAAGTGTGCTCACGCTCAGAAACAGGAATTAAATCCACACTCTGGATCAGCGCATTCCTCCGCGGGCACGGCACCGTTCGGACTCCAGGAACGTCTACAGGTGCTGAAGGCAGATTCTGGCTCGGCGCCACGCTGCTTCGCACACGACTGCTGACTCACATGGGGAGCGCTACCACCTGTCAGTGAATCCAGAGCTTCGGTTTGACCGGGGATGGAGGCTCTAACCAGGCACAGAGCAGAAGGCCTCGTCCTTTCTGCTGCTGCGCTTTGGAGGTATTCGCCCTTTTGCCTCGGGCTCAGATCAATCATCACTAAGACACAAATATGATTACAACTCATCCACTCTCTAGTTTCTAGCTGTCAAGTCTTCTCACTGTGTTTTTACTCCTCTCCCTCCCTCCTATTTTCTCGTTCTCCTCTGGTGCACATCCAAAACCTAACCAGCAACTACCACACAGCGAAAGCCAAAGACATTTAACCCACAAACAGAGACACAGAGACACAGAGAGGGGGGGGGGGGGGGGGGGGGGGGGGCAGATGTTCCCCAGGTGAACTTGGGGCGTCCTGAGATGAGTGTGCACTCTCGGCTTGTCCAAACACAACAATTATTCCAGATTAAGTAAGAAAAACAAACCGGCTAGAATGTAAATGTTATTTTTTTACTGCCCCCCCCCCCCTTACTGCAGCATGTCAGACACGCAGCCTGAGAGATCAGCCCATCTGATGTAAAGCGACGAACCGTGCAGAGATGACAGCACCATGATGGTATCACACACACACACACACACACACACAAACACACACACACACACACACACACACAAACACACACACGCATAAGTGTCACACAAGCAGCAAGTCAGAACATCCACACAACCTCCCATGAACTTTGCCAGACTCATTCTGCCTCCGGCGTGTCTTAGACAAAAAAAAAAAAAAAAAAAAAGACAAGAAAAAAGAAAAGAAAAGAAAAGAAAAGCAGCTCTGCTTCTTCTCAAGCGTTTACAACTCGTGACACATAAGAATTACAAACACGGCTCCCGGATGGCATGTAAACAGGCTCAGCCTCGGAGCGCTCAAGTGAAAACATCTGCATTTCTGCAAACAAGACATCTGACAAGTCTGACTTCTTCTTCTGCTGAGATGTTATCGCTCCTGAACGGATCCGGAAAATATCTTTCTTTCTTTCTTTCTTTCTTTCTTTCTGAAACAACTAAACTCGGCGGAAAGTTTCCCCGGCGAGGCTAAAGGAGGTGTCTGCCGCCGAGGTTGAAGCGCAGCGCCTTCAAAGAGACTGCATGGCGCACCAGAACCGGCTCGGTGTGGAGCCTTTTCTTCTCTTTTCTTTGTTCACTTCTGCAGTTTGCATTACTTCTAAGAGCGCACGCCTCCCCCCCCCTTTATAAAGCTGCAGGCGGAAAACTTAACACACATTTTATGGCGTTGTAAAAACATAAAAAAATTAAAAAATTAGAAAAATTAAAAAATGCGCAAAAGTTGCCGGACCGTCTTAGCGCAGAGCCTGGAGGCTGCCGCTGCCTGTTCGTGAGGAAATGTTTACTCACAGAAGCGAGGTTTGATTTTAGACCCGAGTCAAATCGGACCACGCTGCGTCACGCCGAGCTTACCTCTTGCAGATAACCTGTCAGGTGTAGTAAGATCGCCACGCTGGAGGCCACCTGAAGCAATCCCATAACAGCGAGGGTCCCGAAAAGGAGCGGCCGGTAAGTGGGCTCCGAGCTCTGCACCGGGTGGAAGCGGTGCTGCCCTGCCTCCATGTCGACGGTGTTGCGCAGGTAGCCTCTGTACTCGCTGTGCGTAGCTGCCATGGTGCGCGCTCTGCCTCTGCTTGTGTGTGTGTGTGTGTGCCGTTCAGCCCCGGGGCCAGGTCCCAGACTCAATGCAAGGAAGCAAACCGAGTGTGCGAGAGTCCCTATGATCAGCGGTGGGTGGGCTGAGAGAGAGAGAGAGCCGTGTGCTCGCAGCCAATCAGAAAGGATCCTCCGGCGCTCGGGCAGAGAAGACTGAAACGAGCGAGAGTGTTCACAGGAGCGACCTGAGCTCACGACAGGTAAAGCGGGACATTTATGGCTTCGAGGGCCCTCGCAGGAGGTAACATGATGTGATCCTCCCCCTGCGCGTAGTCCACACGCCCGGTGACACACACACTCAGCGAGGAAGGATGAATTGGAGAGGAAAACTACTCCAAATCATCAGTCATCCGTGGATTTATACACGGAGAAAAGAGATTGTTTGGATCAGACCAAAGAAACTGTTGCAAGAACACATGAAACTATTAATGGTTTAATTTATCCAACAAGTTAATCCCAACAAAACACATTTAACAATCATTTAAATGCCATCTCCTTTATTAAAAAACCTTTTTCAACATCTAATCAGCTGATGAAGAGATAATGAGCTGTAGTGGCTTCAAGTTCCCACAAGGGGCGCACCTTTCAGGACAGGTAGCGCTTTGTTGGCCTTCAACCAGAGGGCTCGTTGCCCTCACCATGTCCTGAGTTCCTGTGCTACTGTTGCTAGGTTAGAAAGGCAATGCAGGGGTGCGTACGCGTTGATAAAATTTTTTTAAAAAAATCGTAAAGTTGTACCATCGACAGGTGCGGGTACAGCCGAGGAAATAACCTAGCCTGCTAGCCTGGACAACTTCCTCACCTACGATTCTGTTTGTACAGGAACGTTGGTCTGGAGTCTCTCCGTTGGGAACTGATTAGACCGTTTGGGGGCGGAGCTTTATGTGTTGATGAACAGAAGAGTAACAGGGGTCATGCACGCCTGACATCTGAGCTACCGTCTGTTTAGAGGGTGGTTTCGAGTCTGTTGTAAAAGATATCGATTGTGAAATAAGTTGCAGCAATCAAGGCATTTGTAGCTGGTGATACAAGCTTTTGAAACTAGTGCCTACGCTACAAAAACAGGATGTGACATCATGATGACTGACAGCTGCTGCTGCTGACGGCCGCTCCGTGTAGTCATCCTGTTTGACTGTGAGATTCGTGAAATAAATAAATGGCTAATTCAACGTTTCTTTGTAACTGGTGGAGGGACACTAGCGTCAGTTTGCCCGATGGAAGGAAGCGGAGCCGAGTCATCCACGTTTTATACAGTCTGTGGCGTGAACGCACCGATATATAAATAGATTAAAGGGGAACTACTGTTTTTTACAACTTGGACTTTATTTCTGGCTTAAAATACAATCGTTTATTCACTCATATAACTTTGGTGTCATTTTTAGTCCTTCTGAAGATATTTAGGTCCAGCGGAGCGCCGCATATATCCATATAGTGGGAGTGAATGGGGCACTGAAACACAGCCTCTAAATAACAAATTATCTGCCGCGAAACTCGTTCATTTCACCAATATTTTGTATATTTTTGTTATGATAAGCTAGTACTATTCCCCATTGAGTCCAGAGTTACCTGTTATCATCATCCGGGGTCTGTAGATTGACCTACTAACCTCTGACCTGGATGATGTCATCTCTGAGCGCCGCGCGCACCCACTACAGTCGGCTTGTTTACCTGTACGTTGCTACTGCTAGTTTTTTGCAACATGGCTGAATATTTTTCTGATTCTGAGGTTGTGGACGACGACTTTGTTTATGATGGACGAGCCAGAGTATACGGATGAGGAGCTAGTTGAAAGGAGGATGCAGAGGCAGAGAGAGGAACAGCTGGCCAAAGAACAACAAACTGCTGCACGTCCATGAATAGATAACAGGTAACTCTGGACTCAACGGGGAATAGCACTAGTGTATCATAATAAAATATTGGTGAAATGAATGAGTTTCGCGGCAGATCATGTGTTATTTAGAGGCTGCGTTTCGGTGCCCCATTCACTCCCATTATATGGATATACACTATATTACCAAAAGTATTCGCTCACCCATTCAAATGATCAGAATCAGGTGTTCTAATCACTTGGCCTGGCCCCAGGTGTATAAATTCAAGCACTCAGGCATGCAGACTGTGAAACAAGACATTTGTGAAAGAATGGGCCGCTCTCAGGAGCTCAGTGAATTCCAGCGTGGAACTGTCATAGGATGCCACTTGTGCAACAAATCCAGTCGTGAAATTTCCTCGCTCCTAAATATTCCACAGTCAACTGTCAGCTCTATTATAACAAAATGGAAGCGTTTGGGAAAAACAGCAACTCAGCCACGAAGTGGTAGGCCACGTAAAGTGACGGAGAGGGGTCAGCGGATGCTGAAGCGCATAGTGCAAAGAGGTCGCCGACTTTCTGCACAGTCAATTGCTACAGAGCTACAAACTTCATGTGACCTTCAGATTAGCCCAAGTACAGTACGCAGAGAGCTTCATGGAATGGGTTTCCATGGCCGAGCAGCTGCAGCCAAGCCACACATCACCAAGTGCAATGCAAGGCGTCGGATGCAATGGTGTAAAGCACGCCGCCACTGGCCTCTAGAGCAGTGGAGACGCGTTCTCTGGAGTGATGAATCACGCTTTACCATCTGGCAATCTGATGGACGAGTCTGGGTTTGGAGGTTGCCAGGAGAACGGTACATTTCAGATTGCATTGTGCCAACTGTGAAATTTGGTGGAGGAGGAATTATGGTATGGGGTTGTTTTTCAGGAGCTGGGCTTGGCCCCTTAGTTCCAGTGAAAGGAACATTGAATGCTTCAGGATACCAAAACATTTTGGACAATTCCATGCTCCCAACCTTGTGGGAACAGTTTGGAGCGGGCCCCTTCCTCTTCCAACATGACTGTGCACCAGTGCACAAAGCAAGGTCCATAAAGACGTGGATGACAGAGTCTGGTGTGGATGAACTTGACTGGCCTGCACAGAGTCCTGACCTGAACCCGATAGAACACCTTTGGGATGAATTAGAGCGGAGACTGAGAGCCAGGCCTTCTCGACCAACATCAGTGTGTGACCTCACCAATGCGCTTTTGGAAGAATGGTCAAAAATTCCTATAAACACTCTCCTCAACCTTGTGGACAGTCTTCCCAGAAGAGTTGAAGCTGTAATAGCTGCAAAAGGTGGACCGACATCATATTGAATTCTATGAGTTAGGAATGGGATGGCACTTCAGTTCATAGAATGAGTAAAGGCAGGTGAGCGAATACTTTTGGTAATATAGTGTACGTACGGCTTCTGAAGGACTTAAAATGACACCAAAGTTATATGGGTGAGTAAACGATCATATTTTAAAGATAAAGAGCCTTTATTTGTCATTATATTATACAAGTATCATATAACGAGATTGCATGGTCAGACATGGAGGGTTGGTCCTGAGCCGCTGCACTCGCGCGCGCCGCCACTGTGGCCCAACCTGACCGGTGCCTAACACCTAGCATGTTTTGATGGTGGGAGGAAACCGCAGTGCCCGGAGAAAACCCACGCAGACACGGGGAGAACATGCAAACTCCACACAGAAAGGGATTTGAACCAGCGACCTTCTTGCTGTGAGGCACCAACGCTACCCACTGTGCCACCGTGCTGCCCTGTATATTTATGCCAGAAATAAGATCCAGGTTGTAAAAAACAGTAGTTCCCCTTTAATATGGTACTGAACTATTTTTCTGCACCCATCCATCCATTCATTTACATAGTATAGAGTGTATACTAAGTGAATAGCACCTGGGGAGTATTAAGTACCTTACTTAATGCAAAAGACGCAAACCTGGGACCCTTCGGCCCCAAACACTACACCAGAGTAGTCGCCAGTACTCCACAACCCCACCTAGGTGCCTCTTTTCCTTCTGCCCTGGTTTGCACTGGAGGGGTAGCACACCTGTGTGTTTGCTTTGGGACCCCCAGAACCTTGGATCATAGGTTTAAGGAAAACTAGTGTGAAAGTCTGATTTAAAGACAGAATCTTTAAATTAAACATGGAGAGGTTACGCGGTTGGGCTACCCGGTTGATCCTGCCAGTAGCATATGCTTGTCTCAAAGATGAAGCCTCGCAAGTCTAAGTACACACGGCCAGTAAAATTGAAACTGTGAATAGTTTTAAGAGGCAACACAACTAGTTTTCAGCCGTGGGAGATGTGAAGATAAAAGTCAAAGACATGAATCCGTGCGTCCTGGTATGATGTAACAGGACCAGATTGACGTTTGTTTACATAGTTTGCTGTTGGTGCGCATCATGCTGGTGTGCCAGCTGAAGCTCATTAGCACTCCTGACTCAGTAACATCTTGTTCAGCCATTAGTCATGTCAGACAAAACCAGAGGAATGGGAGATGCAAATTGGTGGCCGACTTGACCCAATGGCCTCCAGCGATGCTGTGTCTTGACAGAGGTCACAGGCTTTACTGGCCCGACCGCGGCTGATGTGGTTTTGTTTCTCTGCACACAGGAAAGGGGGCTCGAGGATTAACACATTCCTCTTGTACTTCTGCTAAATACCTGGAAACTGTTATTCATGCATTTATCACATCCTTCTCCACTGTTTTCTGCAAAAAAAAGTCCCTGGCAGGTGTCCAACAGCTGGACATTAAAGCAGTCAGGACGTGGGAACACGAGGACTCGGTCCATTTCTTGTGAATTTTCACAAACAATTTGCATTTTAAGCATATTCCACTAATTTTGAGGTTTGCACATGATGCAAGATGTCATGAGAGGAAACTGGAATATTATCAGCTTCCTTATCTCAGAGGGTTTCGTAACCCCACATCAACAGTGCGACAAGGACCGTGTTGGAACACGATATGACGTTTATGTCAACTTTGATATTTTAAGAAATAGTTTTGCGACGTGTGCAGGTGATCAGTATCTAATCTGAACTCGAACACATCCAACCAGGTTAGAGAACCTTCTCCCTGTCCTTGTTAACCATCTCCGTCGGTGGGAGGCATTTCAACGTCTTCAGAACAACATCGAGAGTGAGATCTTACAGTTAGAGATTGTGAAGCCGCAGTCAGCAGATAAGTGAGCTTTGCATAAGGACATCTGATATCTCTCACTCTTTAGGTTTGTTAGATTGACTTTATAGAGAGATATCACTCCGCTTGATCTAAGTCTCGGTTGAAAAAGGAAAGGTTCCCATAACGGCTGCGATCTCCTCGTCAGCAGCGATAAAATCTAAACATATTTTCCCGTTTTTATCAAATCAGGAGCAGTTTTGCTGGGGAGTTTATTGCATATTTTATTCTTAAAAGCAATAATAAAAAAGAGCTTTCTTCTATCTGCCTTCAAATAGGGTCGTGTTTTATGTACGGCATTTGCAAGCTGAGAAATTTTTCGTGACGTTTGCGTGACCCTCTTTGCTGGCGTTTTCAGAAATGCTGGATGGATTGATGGCAGGTTAATATTTTCTAATTTAGTAATTTAGAGTTACAATTTCATATGTTATTCGACTTTCTCAAAGGCCGCACGTCAAAGTGTCCTACCCAGTCGTTAGCATGCTAATCTGTTAGCCTCGGAGGCTAATAGACACCAACCGTCTTCTCGTGACTTCCAGCTGATGTTCAGGTTTCTGTTCGGTACAAAAATGGACGTTTGTGTCTTTGTTGAACACGATCAGAAGTTATAGGTGTGAAAGAAGGGATGCAGAAACCTGAGTGAACCACTGCGCTAAGGACAGTAGCCTCAGTTCTTAGTTAGCTAGCTAGTCTTTATTCCTTTTTGCACAAAAACAGTATGCATCTGCTTTGCATGACTCCACCCAAAATAAGAATAAATATAAGAAAGTAGAGCACATCAAATGTTAGGCAGCATGTTGCGCAGATAAAAGAAAATCCAGCCGACAATGACTATAAATATATTTAGTTTCTGAGAAGGCCAGCCAACGTCCTCCTACGATGATTCGTGCATACATCTTTCAATGTGATGAGGTCACGTTGGAGAGAAGCAGTTCCTCTTGATTTTGCCTCTCTAAGACGTGGTTGACTAATTAACGTTTACATTTTACCTAAGAAATTAGTAAGTGCATGAACTAGCGTTTGTGCGCTTTAAAAGAAATGACAGATTACCAAGTAAGACAGAGAGGACAGATGACAAAGAACCTGGATTTCCACAATTACAAATGCACGAACACGACGTCAAACTGACTCATGACTCTGGCCACAAGTATTCCTGACAGACCTTCCTGCAACTCATTTCAGTTCTCTTTCAGTTGCACGAACAGACCTACTTTAAATATCAGCACGGTGTTAACAACAAAACAAACAAAAATGGTTTGTTTGATGATGTAGCGTCACGTAGATGTTAATGTGCATTTACTGTCATTTCTGTCAAATTTCTTCTTAAGTGTCCACCCACCCGAGTGTTTGAGGTGAAGTCCCCTGGGTTTAATGGTGAACTCTGCCCACGCTCAGTAGATGGGGTTATTTAACGTCTCTTCCTTTTCCTGCTTCTTTGCTTAGAATAAGGTCAGAAGATTGACACCACTCTCACGCCTGTGCTCTAAATATAAAGCCACAGGGAGCAGGCGCCTTAGCTTAGCTTAGCTTTGCTTATATTAGCTTAGCATAAAGACAGGAATCAAAACATGTTTTTTTTTTTGCAGTTTTCAGTGAAATTGCATTGGCAGCTTTGGATGGAGCCAGGTTATCGGTCATTTTTTGCTTATTTGCTGCTTTAACTGGGACTTTATAATTAGTGCACAGGCATCAGAGTGGCATATGCATCTTAACTGAAATGTCAAACTATTCATTTAAAGTGGTATCAATTGATTTTCAGCCGCAACAGAACAGCGGCTTCGTGCGCAGTGTCAGCATGTCACCACTTTACTAAGTTGTTTAGCCTCGAACACAGAGACAGCGAGAGACTGAGTGAGAGAGCGAGAGACAAACATTTATCTTGGGTTGAGTATTTGACCACCGGCTATTAGCTCTGCTTCTGTTTTAAAGAAGACCCCCGGGAATAGTTTGGGCTGTCTGGATGGTAAATGTTCCTCTGCATCCACCAGCAAGTCGTTAGATTTGTCAAGAGTCAAGTTCATAATAGTTTTTCTTTTCTTTTTTTTTTTAATCAGAAAATGGCAAAAACATCTGGGAACACAGCTGACGAGTTTAATGGAAATCAAATCTGAGCGTTAAAGTTGTGGGTCTGAAATCAAAACATTGAGCTGAAATCCCCTAAAACACTCCTATGGTTAGAAGTGTTTATTCAAAAATAGTTTGTTTTGAAAATGCATGTTCTAGTTTTAAGAAAAAAAAAACAGAAAGAAGAGAAGAAATACGCAACAATACACACAACGTGCAGGTTGCCGTGCAGGGTGTCATTTGAAACGACAGAAGTTTCTCTTTCCATCGATACAAAGCCTCACATGGGTGACACTGACCAGCTAGCTTTTGCTAAGTTGTTTTATCTCAGGCAGCGACATGGAGGAAGTGTTGATATTCTTATGGATGCTATAATGTGCACAACGAACGAATTTAATGACGTACGGGCTAAATAAAATGACCAAACCCTGTGTCACTGTGTGACCGTTGCACCCTGTCCTAAGTGAATCAGTAGTTTTTTTGCTGCCAGATTTTCCTTTTAAGGGGTAAAAACACAATCTGGGTCCTTGAGTTCTACTTTTTAACCAGAATCTTTGTAGAGTATGATTGTTTTGAGGTAGTTCTATAAATCATTAGTTATTGGGTTTTTTGTTTTTTTTAGGTAAGCTTCTCTTCCCAGCACTCTAGGGCTTAAGAGAACCGGTTTATATTTCTGCAACTGCAACGCACGAAAGAGACGGAGGACGACTGAGTGGACGGCGCATAGGAAACGGAGGGAAAATGTTTTGCGACGTGGACGAGGTGCATGTCAAGCTGTGGCGTAGATCCAAAGCAGGAGCATAAATCTAACTTCAGGGAAACTGTAGAGCTGGCCTCAAACTCTGCAATTATATTATTCCCCCCCTCGCTTTCCCATTATGTGTAGTCATTTGATACGGCTTTAATTAAAAAGCCGCCGGTCACTGCAGCTTTAAAAGGCCGAAGAAGGAAAGAATGCAAGAAAGGTTTGTGCGGCCTGTACCTGTGAAAAATGACGAGCCATGTCACTTCAGCTTAGAGCCCAGAAAAAGTAAGAAAACAAACACAAGAGGATGCTATTAATTCCCTCTCATCTCCGCTTATAATCCGCTTACACCTACGTTCTCTAAAAGCGTGCACAATGAGGTATAAGCGGTGCGGCTGGACCACCTCATTAAGGCCGCGACGGCCCAGCGGTTGCTCATCGCGGCCGTCGCTGCGTCTAAACATGGCAGCGGCTCCTGTTGGCCCGGGGAGTGACCTCCATAACCTCCCCTTGTTTTCCCAGCGCCAGCAGAACAACAGCGCAGTATTTGAAAACCCAGCAGAAAAACGAGCCTCCTTCAGGAGCGCGGGTTATTTTAGGCAGGAGCAGTGACAATAGGGAAGGAGGGGTGGTTGTAGTAGGTTGGGTGAGTTTGCGAAATCCAAGCGAATTTCTAGTTCATGGGAGAAAGCTGGCTTTTTATATGTACCCCCTCTGCCTCCCTCCCCCTTCCTACCCCCACTCACTCACCCACTCACCCACCCACCCACCCACCACGTCAAACCATCAAACCTCCTGGCGCTACAATCATTTAATACTCCATCATTATGGGCTTTCTAACTTCATAAAACCACACACATGATTTTGGTTATGTTGTAGTACGACCACATTCCCTCCTTACTATTGCTCTCATTTTAACCACGCTTCTACAGAACTGCCACTGTTGATGTTTCGCTTCTGGAACGCAGCGCTGTCTCCCGTGCAGAGCTGGTGAGCTCGCAGAATTTATCGACCCCGGGAGACCTCGGCTGAACCCGTGTCACGACCTCGGCCGCCTCCTGCCCTCGGATGAGCTACTACAAAGTAGTTTTCCCCTCGATCAGAGGTCGTTAGTGCACCGTGAGAACCTGGATTCTGGGTTTCATGCTCCCTCGGCAAAAAAAAATACACCGATCAGGCATAACATTATGACCACCTTCCTAATATTGTGCAGGTCTGGACATGGGCCTTCTGAGGGTGTCCTGTTGTTAGTGGGGGGGCCTTTGAGGGGAGGGGCCTCTGTGGATCATCCCACAGATACTTGATCAGTTTGGGATCTAGTGAATTTGGAGGCCAGGTCAACACCTTGTGCTGTTCTTCATGTTTTTTTTTTTAATTGTTCCTAAAGTGTTTTTGTGTGTGTGTCTGTGTCAGGCTGCATCCTGCTGGGGATGGCTGCTGCCATGGGCGTGGTAGTGGGGGGGGGGGGGAAAGGGGCCTGACTACCCAGGGCCCGAGTAGGGAGAGGACCCATGAAAAATGTTTTTGCTCGCGTGCTTCGTGCACTGGCAGGGATAGGGGCCCACTGACATTAAGAGTGTACAGGGCCCAGAATTTGGTGCTACGCCCCTGGCTGCTGCCATCAAGGAGTGTCATTGCTATGGGGTGGGGGTGCCTGGTCTGGTCTAGGTGGGTGCTACATGTCTAAGTAACATCCACATGAATGAATGCCAGGTCCAGAAGTTTCCCAGCAGAACATTGAACTGTCACAAGATGGTTTAAATGTTATTCACTTCTCCTGTCTGTGGTCATAATGTTGTGGCTGATCTGTGTTTTTGCTCCCTAGCATTTGCTAATTAGCATTTAGCACAAAGTAGTCATGGGTTTTGCAGGTATGAGTGGTAATCCACCAAATGTTTTTCCTCTCGTAGAAACGGAGACACTTCACAGAAACAATGAAAACCACAACGCGGCGACGCCACCGTCGTCTTCAAACTGGACGTTATTATCGCGTTAATAAAAACCATCATTAGGTAACATCAGAAAACCACACACGTGATTTTGGTTTTATTGTAGTACGACCACATTCCCTCCTTACTACCGCTCTCTCTCTCTCTCTCTCTGTCTCTCTTTAACCGCTGCTTCTGTTGATGTTTCGCTCCTGGAACGTAGCGCTGTCCTCTACTTGAACTCGACCCGGGCGACCTCCTGCCCCTTTGGATGAGGCGCTGCGAAGTGCTCTTCCCTCGGTCGGGGGTCGCAGATGCACCGTGAGAACCCGTGTTTGGATTCTGGGTTTCGCGTGCCCTCAGCAATTTCCTCCAGGAGTCCAGGAGCCCCCGTCACTGCGGCGCAGAAGAGGCGGCGTTCAGGTTGTGTTTGTTTGGGTTGTATCTCGCGCTCCCTCGTGTATGGATACGATGGATGTGTGTGTGAAAGAGAGAGAGGGAGAGAGTGTGAGTGTGTTTGGACGGTCTCCATGCCTCTGTGTTTTGCTGCTGCACAGCGCCAGAGAGTGGAACACGATGCTCTTTCAGACGATGACAGACGGCCAAAAGCCCTGTAGCTGCAGAGAAACAAAAGCATGAATGAGAGAGGAAGGGTGAAGAGAGGTAAAGTAGAAGACGGGCCGAGCGAGGGAAATACAAAAACCTGAGACGGGGTGTTTACCTATGCCACCGGCTAAGGCTGGCATCGTCATCTCCAGTTTTAACTCAGCCCTCGCTCTCACCCCGGCGATAAACTCAGCGACCTTCCCAGCGTGAAAACCTGACGTCAGCGGTTTTGTTTGAATCGGGGTCAAGGTTGAAGGTTCAAACTGTGGAGTCACGGTGAGCAGGGTCCGGTCAGTCTGGTCCTCGCCCATGGCTATTTCAGCTTCAAAGCGACCAACATGATTCCACTGGATTCAGCCTGTTTTCTAAAACCAGAAGGGTAGAGATGCATAAATTAGAGAAGCCAAATATGAGGAAATGGTCGAGCTGCTGCCTGGCATAAATATTCGACTGCACGCATCCCGGGGGCACACGCAGCTGTCGTATTAGTATTTGATCATCTTGGAATGATAACATGCCTTCTCAAGACTTCCTCACGCGTGAGAAACAGAGCTGAGGTTTAACATGCTCGGAGTTTTCCGCTGTTTATTATCGACCTCTTTTATCTGATTCAGAGACTCACGGCATGAAGAGCAGGGAATTGTCTCTTTCCCACTCACTCCCACATCCTCTGTGGTAAGAAGGTCACTGCAAGTCTGCTGTGAAACTCACTCACTCACTCACTCACTCACTCACTCACTCACTCGGCCTTTTCTGACTGATCCTCGCTCCAAACTTCTCAGACCTCCACCTCCATAGCAACCCCTAATGTTTACACCCGACTCCCTCACCTACTCACCTCCTCTACCTCCTCCTCCTCCTCCTCCCGTCACATCACACCGGCCTGCGGTTTTATCAAAACTGCACATTTGAGAAGAAAATTGGAGCGGCGATCGGTCCAAACTGGGGGGATATTCCAGGCCATTAGGCAGATCTGGTTTCGGCTGATGCGTGCGGGTTGGAGAGTGTGGGAGCGGACCATCACGGCGGTCACTCCTGGACCGCGTGGAGGGAAATGACAAGTGACAATGGCCGAACTGGCCCGGCCTGCAGAGCCCCCGGTGCTTTGCAGCGTAATTGCTTATTTTGAGGAGACTCACTGTTGAAGCATTACTTCAGAGGGTCTCCTCTGGGTTTCCTCTGGAGCAGAGGTGGGTGGGTGGGAGGGAGGGACGGGTCACGTGACTACGCCTGCAGAGGAAGAGGACATCCTTTGAGCAGCAGCTTCTTGTACAGGATGCAAACTACATGCAGCAAAGACAGAAAATAGTATTTATATAAAACGAGTCGAGGAAATGATATAAACAGTACCGGCAGATACAGATGAGTCAACATTTTAGAGAAGTTGTTGTTGCTAGCTTTTGCTAATTAGCATTAAACATATTGCGGATATTAGTGAGGCGTGCAAAGTTAATCTAAGTCAGCGGTTTCTAAAGTGGAGGGTGCACCCACCTTTGGGGACGAGTTGCTATTGCAGGGGCGGGAATGCAGTTGGTTGAAAGAGGCTTGCTGGAGCTGTGCTAGCTACCATGGAGAGGTTTGAGAGAGCGTTGCTGTGCAAACGTCCTGCAGAGGATGAGTCTTTATCAGCTCAAAACGAAACCTCCAAAGCAAAGAAAAGAAAATATGACGAGAAAAACTCTGGGAACCACTGATCTGAGTCATCCTGAGGGCGAGGAGGGCAGAGGATGAACAGCAGTCGATGCCAACTCCTCTTGCAGAGCTGGAGATACTTCAGAGGAACAATCACAACCGAAGCCCTAACATGGCATGGGAACCGTCGTCTTGAAGTCGGACACGATTATCAAGTTCATAAATACCGCTGGACAAATAAATAGTTCGATGGAATTTTCTCGTGCATTTTTTCCCGCGTCTCGCTGATGGAAATAAACCCTGTGCAGCATCTGAAAAGTTTATTAACTCAGAATGAGTCATGATCCTTGAAATGAGACCAGTCGTTTTTGAAAAGTTATAACCCCGTATTTTCGGCGGTGGGATCTGTTTTGTCTATTCGTGCGCTGGGCCTGGAGGTTTTATCACGCATGGGTCTGTCACACAACCATCCCGGTCAGGGATTAATTAATTGTCTGTCACCGTCCTGAGAAATGAGGCTCATTTAAGACCGTGCAGACGTCCAGCAGTATGAAGTATTGATGAACCACATCAGATGCATGTGTATATTCAGGAAATATGAAGCTAATTGTAATAAAACTTCATGGTAATCCATCTAACAGTTGATATTTGAGTCTGAGACGAACCAACATTTCCAGCCTTAAAGCCACGCTGCTAAAAACTGCAGATATAAACTCACACGTACATGTCTAAATCATGTGTGAACACGTGTTCTCCCACATGCCAGATATTAAACAGCCCCCCCCATATCCTTTCTCCCTCTGCTCCTTCCTCTTTCCTCCCCTGCCTCCCTTCTTCTTCCTCTCATCTCTGTGTCTTACGTGACTCTGCAGACTTTGTCCAAACAAGAGATTCGTCGGGGGATTTTTCCAGAGCAATCCTACAATATTTGTTTGACATCAAGGTCAGGTACCTGGGACGGGTTTTGTTTTACTGAAGCCTTCGCTGAGGTTAAATCATGGATGGCGGACTTCAGTTTGCATATGGGCGTCTACAGAAGGAAGGATTTGTTGGGATAAAGTTAAAGATACACTATATTCACATACTGAGTGCAGAAAACTGAAAATATGAACTATGTATGATAGATAAATGGCCAGCTCTAATTAACTAAACGGTTTAAATGATTAGGGATAAATTAAAGAAAATAGTGAGCCGAAATTAATGAAAGAGAATAAACAGACACCTAAATAGTTGAAGGACATAGATACAATCAGAATCAGAATCAGCTTTATTGGCTAAAGTATGTTTGCACATACAAAGAATTTGACTCTTTACGCTTTAAATAAGCGTAAAAATAAAGCGTAAAAAATAAATCTTGATCTGTACAAAGAGGCTAATTGGAAAATGTTGGTGTTCAATTGCTGAACGTAACTGAAGAAATAGATAAATTAAAGGATAAAGCGATGAACTAGATGGAAAATACACCAATGGATAACGTTGAAATAGCTAGCTAAACAGAAGCTAATGGTAAACTGGTTGCAAAAGTTTACAAAATAGTTAAAAATAGAGAGCTAAAAGTAAAGGATAAATGTAAGGCTATATTATAAATGTAAGAAAACAACAGAAATAAACAAATCAACAACTCTACTACTGTGGAAGTGATGGATAAAATTATCTGAGTGTTAGCTCGATGCAGGCTAACAGGTAAAATAGCTCTAACAGCTTCAAAAATAGCAAAAAACACAAGAACAATAAAAACGGTTGACATGGACAGCTAAGAGTACTGAATACATGGTTATTTAATTTGTTTTTTAAATATACAGCTTAATAAAAAGCTGAACTTTCTAAAAGTATTCAATAAACCGTTAGCTAGCCAAACGTAGGCTAATGGGTAATCATCAGAGGTAGATAGCTAAAAGTGATAAAACTGCTGGAACAGATGCAGTTTAAATAGGCGAATGGTTGAATTAATTAGCCCAAAAAAATAATAAAATTATTTAAATAAATAGCTTACTATACAATAGGCTAACTGATAAATGGTTGAAACTGATTGCAAGTCCATGAGTTTATGGATAAGAAGGTCCAAAGATAAACAGGTCAGATAGCTTAAAATATAGCTTCAAGTAACATATACTTGAAAAAATAAAATAGTTTAAATGGGCAGAGATAAGCTATTTAAAAAGCTTAAGTGTCTAAAAGTAATAGATAAACAGTTAGCTTGCCAAAAGGAGGCTAACGGGTAAACACCAGAAGTAGAACGTTAACTGCTGAAACAGATGCGTATAAACAGTAAATGAATAGATGAATTACTTTGAAATAAAATGGCTAAATATACAGTAGGATAAGTGACAAGTGGTTGAAATCAACTGCAAAAGTTATGAAACAACTGAAATGGATAGCTAAACGTAACGGCTAAGATGGTCCAAAGAGTTAGCTCTAAAAAAGCAACAAATAATGGATAAATCAATTAGACAGAAGTTATAAACATATTGAAATAAATAGCTAAGTATATGGCAGGCTAACTGACAAATGGTTGAAAATGATTGTAATGGTTATGAAAGAGTTGCTAACTGATAACAGATGCTAACAGATAGCAGAAAATAAACGGCTTATTTGGGTTTTCTATAAATTAAAACAGGCAGATTAATGATCAGCTGAAGCTGCTGAAAGTCATGTAGTTGAGACAGTGAGCTAAACATGGATAACTGGTTCAAATACACATGAGCAAATCAGCAAAGCATGCAGTATAATTCTGACATCTTGGACGACCTCTTGCACACTCTCAATCTGAAAACCACATCTCTCTGTTGAGGCTTTCATTCGGAGATCCACTGCCAGGCTGGGAAGAGGAGGAGGAGGGACGGAGGAAAAAGGAAAAGCACCGGGGCAGGACCGACCATGACATCAGCAGACATCTCTAATTCACTTGACCTCTCCGCTTCCTCTCTGTGGTCACATCAATGAGTATCGGCCTCCAGGGGCAACGAAGAGGGCCCGGGGCTGTTCGTCTGCAAGGTGGGCGGGCGTGGAGATCATCCTGAGATCATAGAGGGGGAAGAGGCGATTTGTCAAGATGTTTCCTCACTCGTGCACACCTGAGTCAATACATTAGTGGGTGTGACGCAACAAAAGATGCACAGAGACCCAGCAGTGGATGGGGCAACCCCTCTTAGACTAAATAGCCTGCTGTTTCCTGCTGTTTCCTGCTGTTTCTTGTATCTCCTGTGCGGCAACAATAGTGAGCAGTGTGCACCAGCTCATGGATATTTGTTGTTTTTGTGAGTCACTAACGCTCACCGCTCACGTTCACAGATAATACCTAATATTATTTACCACGTTACCAGGTCCCCGGCAAACTGCGGCTGCTGTTTCCAATCACCAGAGTCAAAACAGAGCGGCTGGTTTGGGAAACACCAGCGGCCCCCACTTGACCGTGATATTTCCCCCTCCGCCCAAGATCCCCTCTTTCTGCTCATTTCCTCATAAACACTCTGTTTCAACATGATTCAGCTGTTCCCTCTGACATAAACTCTTATCTCTCGCTGTTGCCCTTGCCTCTTTTATTACCGGCTCCCACGCTGATCGCTTTCATTGTGCCAGGGTCTGAGTTGTCCCGGGAGCTGGAGGGTTATTGTCCGGCCTTCCACACACACACACACACACACACTCGCAGCCACAGCATCACTGTGTGGTCACTCCTGGAAACAAGCAGACAATAGCAGGGAAATGTCTCGGGTGGTGCTCCGGTCCCGTTTTGAAAGACGAGTGTCTCCAACTCCCCGGAGGTGGCTCCGTGGGATCCATTCGTTAGTCGAGGCCTCGCTCATAAAGTCAACACCATTTAGGAAGTTGACTTCTGCAGCCTCTGTTACCATGGCACTGAGGGAAAACATAACCGGAAGGTATCCAGTGTTTCCAGATCAGATTCCCATCAAGGTGCAGCATTTCACTAGGTCGAAGTTGTGACGTTGCCCAGGTGAACGGCACAACAAGAATACATATTCACAAAGCCTACACAGTATAATGGATTACTATTCATTTAAATGTGGAGAAATAGTAGAAATGATAGCTAAAAGCAATGCTAAACAGGCTAATGGATGAAAGTTGGAAACAATGACCTAAAAGGCAAAAACAGTGGAAGAATAAGCTAATGGATGAGGTAGCTAAATGACTGTGAACAGATAAATGGTTCAAACAGTTTGCTAAAGTTGGGCTAATAGTTGAATTTGCTAAAAATAATAAAAAACAGAAGCTAAAATGCTGAACAGATGGTTATAATAGTTAGCTAACAGTTAAATGAGCCACTTTAATCAATAATAACATGGCTGAAATGGTTAATAAACAAACATAATTAGCTAAAAATCTATCTAATTCATTGATAAACAGTTCAAATAGCAAAAAGCAAAATGTGAAAAGGTGGTAGAATGAGCTAAAAGTCACAAACGGGTAGCTAATTGAGCCATTAGCCATTAAGCTAATGGTTCAATGGAAAATAAATTGCTAAATGATGAAAAGGCAAAAGTAACTGAGCCCAGATGTTTTGAAGCTGCAAAAGAAAATTAACGATTTGCATTTGGTGAGTAAATAACTTAAATGACTAGCTAGAACTTAGCTAATTTTCTAGATCATTTAAACCAACAAATAGCCTACTACAAACTAAAAAAACAAACAAAAACAATGAGCAGTGAGTTAAAAGTGCTTAAAACATTGATGAACATTTCAAATAGCTAAAATTAAAAGGTGAAAGTGGAAGAATGAGCTAAAAGTCACAAACAGGTAGCTAATTGAGCCATTAGCCATTAAGCTAATGGACAAACGGAAAATAGCTATATATAAAAAAAAAAAACTAAAAAACTGGAAACTAAAAAACTAATGAGCAGTGAGTTAAAAGTAAAAGAATTATCCAAAAATAGAACAAGTAAACCTAGTCAGCTTAATTAATCAAACAAATTAAATAGTTAACAGCTAAAATAGTTAGCCTAGCTTAAAACAAACTGTTTAGCTTAAAATATATTGACTTAATTAGGCACAAACTTCCAAAACAAGTAAAAGTAAAGTATGAAAGTTATTAGCTTTTATAACTTTTAACTTTTATAAAATTTATTAACTGATAACATTTAAAGAATACAGAGCTAAAGAAAATTCAAAATAACAAGTAGAAGTTAGCTAAACTTAATTATTAATACAGCTGAGTGTGATTAGTAATCAATAAAACTAGATGAGAGAATGGATGAATAGACGACTAATGAGATTAGTGTGTGGATAAATAGCTGGAATAGTTTGACAGTAGTAATAAAAGAACTATTGACAGATAAAAGGACAAAAGGCTGAAGTATCTAGAGGTAGCTGATAACTTGACCAGACACAGACTGATTAATTGTTCACTTCCATTCAACGTCTACTTAAAATCAGTTCAAATAGACCTCCGGGAAGGTAAATATAAAGGGCTTGTGGAGCTCATCTTAGTTGTGGGAGTACATTAGATTAAAAGTCTGATCCAGACAGGACGAAACAAGAATTAGACTGAATTATAGAAAGCATTTAAATCCCAAACACGGTGCAGGTGGTGGAATTGCAAAATGACTTGGACGCTCCCTTCTTTCGTAAATCTGCCGAGAAAGTTGCGTTTCAGAAAAACCCAATTTGCACAAAGACTTTGAATGATTAGATTTTCCTCTCCGTGAGTTCTTTCAAGTATTACACTTAGGAGGTTCCTGCACCCTCCGCCTTAAAAACAACAGATAGAAGAATCCAGGAGAAAATGCCTCACTGTTCTGCAGGCTGCAGGACAATAGGTCGTCCAGCTTGACCTTAGACTCAATAATTGGGCCCCTCGGCCTCGCCTCATTAACCACTCACACCTATTAATCCATGGTGATGAAAGAAAGAACTTCAACGGACGAAAGAAAGAAAAAAAAAACACAACAAAGGAGGTGTTCTTCAGGCCTGGCGTAAACAAAGGACGAGTAGAGATGATGTAGCCGGTTTTCCCCTCTCCCACACAAAGCCCAGTACAGTATATCATGGATTCCAAGTGCTTGACTCAAACGCCCCCTCCTCCTCTCACCCTCTTCCAGTGGACTCTCCCAACAACCCTGCCGTTTGTTGCCGTTGGGAGGGAAGTGATGTCAGTAATTCACAAGTCGACGTGGTGGGGGGAGGCAGCGGGAGGATGCACCGACCCAGCCCATCTGATGTCACAGACGTGAACCCCGGACTGCTGACTGATCTCCTGCACAATGATTGCCTTACACCTCTCACTGTCTGAGCCGTCTGTCTGTGTTGTGTGTCATAGATTTGTAAAAGCGTCCGAGTTTCCAGAGTGAAACTCTTTGTTGCTTCACCTCTGCAAGGCTTTTGCAATCTTGGATGGTGGTTTCTGTGGTCGTGTTTTAGTATGAACACCAAGTTTCGTCCTGGCTACTCACTTCACCGTGACCACCTCAGGTACCGACGGATACGTAAGAACTAGTATTTGTCACTCAACCACTTTACTGTGGTTATACTTTCTCACAAATATCCAGAACATAAACTGGAAACATATCCAGCGCCACCGCTGCCAAGACGAGGGAGAAAAAATGTTTTACATCTGATAATAATTACACGTTGAGCCAGTAGGATAATATTGACGGAGCCTTATGTGAACACAAATCCGTTGGCTCTTTCATTAGTCCAGTTTATGGATTATGGAGGAATATGTGTCCTATATATGTGGGAATAAAATGAACCATTAAAAAGCTGCTAAAGGGAAAGTTTAGGACTGTCGCTTCTTAAGAGTTTAAGCTTGAGACCTAATTAAAGAAAACAATCTGATTTCCTTTTATTCCTCTTTCTTCACTCCATCTGTGAGGCTTTCAGCAGAATTCCTGTGGTCATATTTTGGTGTGAATGTCAAGTTTTACGTCTAGCTGCTCAGTCTTATGCCACCTGAGGTCCCAGGACATAAGGAAGGGTGTCATTCAATAATATCTAGAATATGAAGAGTATTCACCGCTACAACAGACAAGAAAAAGAAGAACGATTTGACATGTGATAACAATAATAACTGTAGGATAATATTGATGAATGAAGAGGCTAGGAATCTCATGGGTGACTGGTTTGGTTGTGGTTGGTGTAGCTTCTGTTTGCGCTGCATCATCCCGGCTCTAGGGCTGAAGTTAATGACTTCCTTAAGATCAGATAATTTAAATGGCTAACTAGAAGTTAGCTAACTTTCTAGATTGCATACGAGAAAGTAAAACAAATGAGCAGTGAATTAAAGTAACAGAACAGTTTATAATTATAATAGCAAATAACAAACAAAAAACAGCTTGTCCAGCCATGTTTAGCATAGTTAGCTAAAATAAATCTACCTAATTCATTGGTACAGTTCAAGCAGCTAAAAGTAAAAGATGGAAGAATGAGCTAAAAGATATGTATATGGATAATTCATCCGTTTAAACAGTTTCCTTGATTGTAACAAAGCAAAGGTAATTAATCAAAAACAAACAAACAAACAAACAAATAGCATAAAACAAATAAGCCGTGAACAGGTTGTTATAATAGTTATCTAACAATTAAATTAGCAAGTTTAATCAATAATTATAAGGCCGAAACAGTTGCTGAACAGTTTGTCTAACAATATTTAGCATAGTGAGCTAAACTAAATCTACATAATTAACTGATAAATAGTTCAAATAGCTAAAATTAAAAGGTTAAAAGGTGAAAGAATCTGCTGAAAATCATAAATAGCTAGCTAATTCACCCATTAGCTATTAAGCTAATTAGCTATTAAGGATTCTCCGTTTATTCATTCAAGTCAAAAGTAATTGGTAAAATGTATTTTAAAAAGTATGAAACTGGTGGACATTTATATGTTTCTAAAGACCAAATCATTTAAATCGCTAGCTAGTTAGCTAGTTAGCTAATGTTCTAGATTGCTAAACAAACAAACAGCATACAACAGTGGTGAGCAGTGAGTTAAAAATAAGAGAACAGGTTGTTATATAAAAATTAAATTAGCCAGTTTAATCAATAATAATAATAATATGACTAGTTGATAAACAGCTTGTCCAGCCATATTTAGCATATTTAGCTAAACTAAATCTATCTAATTAACTGATAAACAGTTCAAATAGCTAAAATTAAAAGGTGAGAATGTGGAAGAAAGTAGCTGAAAGTCATAAATAAAAAGACAACTCATCCATTAGCTATTAAGCTAATTATACAGCTGAGCTAATGTATAATGATTTCATATGTGGTTGAAGAATTACTCAGACCCTGAAATAATCGTCATAGCGCTAACAGGGTGTTTTCCATGTTATTATTGGAGTACTATCTTTAGATCTTTAGAGATGCATTAACTTTGTTAGCTTTCTATTTTTGGAGCTCAACTATAAAAGCAAATGTTAAACAAATACAGCGTCATGACAAATCCAGTCTTTACCTCTGAATCATGAATCACAAAGAAGCATAAAAATATCTGAAGAAAAAAATGAGCTCATCCTCAAACTTCACATGCAACAAACAGACATCGTGATCGATAACAGATCTCCTCGTCTTTTGCTTTTGCAACCGTTGCGTTCTTTAGTGTGAACGTCAAGTTTTTATCCCGACTACTTGCCCTGCTGCAGCCACTCAAGCTAACGACGGACACGGCGGCGATGCAGTACAACCAGTGACACAAAGTGCTTCAAGTGCTTCAAGCCGATGGTAGAGCAGGGGATGACTGGATGCCAGAGCCGTGACATGAAACTGGAACTGCTTTCTTGTTTCTGCTTTTCATTGTGTTTGCATTTTACTGGTTCCCTTTTTGTTTTACTCGTTTCTTCCAGTCAGACGTTCCTCTTATTACGACCCTGGCTCGAGGGCCTGTATTCCTAAAGATTCTTAGCGCAGAGTTGCTCCTAGTGGCCAAATTCTAAGAAAATTCTTAGAATCATGATGTTTTCTAAGAATTTTCCCTCAAAGTTAAGAGTAGATCCTGGTAAAGATAAAAGGTATTCCTAAAGAATCTTAGGCCTCGTCCACACGTACGAAAACGATCTTTTCCCTCTCCGTTTTCGATCATCGTTTCAAGAAATATCCGCGTCCACACGGATCCGTTTCAGCACGACCGAAAACGCTACTTCATATTCCAGGCCTATAGGTGGCGCTGTTTCAGTTTCAGAAATTCACCAAAAACGGAGAGGAAGAGGCGGAGCATGCACACAAATCTTGAGCGCTGTTTACAAATCGCCTTTTTTGCTCAGCGTGGTGGCACAGGAGCATGATATGTTGCCCTAGTAACCCTAATAGGCTCAATATCTTCTCCAGCATGAAAACTAGCATGTAGTCCGCCATTGTTGTTGATGTTGTTACGAGACGTCTCGCGGGATGTGGAAGGCTGCTCGGGAGTGTGGCGATGACGTCATCGTTTTCCCCGTTTTCGCCGTCCACATGAAAACGCAAGAGCTGCGTTTGCGAATTTCTCCACCCTGGGACCCGTTTTCAGAAAAGTGCGTTTTAGGGCTATGCGTTTTACAGGATACGTGTGAAAGAAAGGCCAAAACGATGAAAAACTTCTGCGTTTCGGCGTTTTTGCGTTTCCGTGTGGACGGGCCCTTAGCTCTTCAGAGCGCTCCTAAGGTGAGATCTGTTCAGAGCAGGGAGGAGGACTTTTAAGAGGCTTAGGAGTTTCTGAAGCAGAGGAGAAAATGGCTGAAAGAAGAGACAGGAGAGATATTCTCCAAACACTGAATGGCAATCAAGCTGGTTACAATCGCAATATCACCGAAAATGAAAGTCATCACAACACTGAGGTATTTAGCAAAAGGAAAAATGCAAAAACTTGGGGCCAAATCTATGTCTCAAAACACTTTTATTCTCATTGACCAGTTCAGTCAGAAGCAACACCGTTCCTCTGTCCAGTTGGGTTTCCTACTTCTTTTCTTCTCCATTGCTGTTCGGTTTGTGGACGATTTTAACACCAACCAACACTGCTTCTTCTAGGCCGGTTAGCGATCACAGAAACTGATGAAAGCTGAGACATTTTACCCTCGTTAATACCAAATGGATGAAACATGACCAGCATGGTAAATGAATGGAAGCAGATAAATAGAACTATCAGCATGTGAATACTGTGGTAGTGGGAGTTTTCACACATTATGTAGGATGATTTTGTAGGATTTTTATTTTATTTATAATTCCACAGTCTTCATAGAGATTAGATTCTATTATTAAGTCTATTGATTTGACGCTCCATTCTAGGCCCATTATTACCAACAGTGTATTTTTATCTAGCTTCTAGGATCAACCAATCACAACAGGGTCAACAACACCTCCTCACTAAGATCAGAGTTTCTGTCCAGTCCTTGCTCAGAGTTCTCTGAGAATTTTCTGGAATCACTCCTAAGCTCAGACTCCTAGCTAGGAATGTTTAGGCTAAGTTAGGAGCTCTCTGGGAGGATTCCAGGAATCTTTTTATCTCATTGCAAAGAAAAACAGAAAGGCCACAGGTAAGGCACGTTGACACACAATGAGCCTCTGGAGATGAAAACTGGTGGTCTGAGGCGTCTCCAACGAGGCCTTTTATTCACATCGTCTCAGCTGTGGCCGGTTGAAGTGATTAAGCACCAGCACCACTACTGCAAGGCCGGGAGAGGAGTCAGGCTGCAGGAGCTCTGCAGACGCCTCGTTAGCTCCTGCTTCCTCTCTGGGCTGCACATACACCGATCAGCCACAACATTATGACCACAGACAGGAGAAGTGAATAACATTGACCATCTTGTAACAGTTCAGTGTTCTGCTTGGAAACTTCTGGATCTGGCATTCATTGGTGTGGATGTTACTTAGACATGTAGCACCCACCAGACCAGGCACCCCCACCCCATAGCAATGACACTCCTTGATGGCAGCAGCCATCCCCAGCAGGATGCAGCCACAAAACACTTAGGAACAACTAAAAAAAAAAATGAAGAACAGCACAAGGTGTTGACCTGGCCTCCAAATTCACTAGATCCCAAACTGATCAAGTATCTGTGGGATGATCTACAGAGGCCCCTCCCCTCAAAGGCCCCCCCACTAACAACACTGTGTTGCCAGACACCACAAGACACCCTCAGAAGGCCCATGTCCATTCTCTGATGAGTCACCACAAGGGGGACCTGCACAATATTAAGAAGGTGGTCATAATGTTATGCCTGATCGGTGTGTGATCAGATAAGTGATGATACAGAACCAGACAGAACAGCAACAGTTGCTCGTGAACAAGAAGCCGTTCTCTTCCGTCTCTTTGGGAGGGAACAACAGTCTCCAGAGACTCAGCTCTCCGTGCAGCCCTCCCACGTATCTGCTAATTTGAAGCCTGCTGGAAATGACTTCACTCCTCCAGGTCACCCACGAGCTGAGCAGAGCCGAGCAGAATCCTGAAGAGACACTTCTCGTCCGTCAGCAGCTTTTCCCGCCACTCAGGAGATCAAAGACGTGCTTGTCAGGCGCATTCCTCGCCTCACGTATCACTGCACAGCCTTCAATTATGCATCCACACCTTCCCTCCTCCTCCTCCTCCTCCTCCTCCTCCTCCTCCTCTGCTCTCCCTTCATTTCTCAGACAGACACCTCCATTCATGCGCCGCACACAGAGAGCTGACAGGTAGCGGGCCATCGTGGCAAACATTACCTAATTACACATGTGATCACACGGCAACAATGGCTGTTTTGTGCAGCTGTATCCAGGCAAGACACTGATAATAATATAAAAAAAACTGCTGCAGGGGAACGTCTTCAGCAGACACACAGCTCCTCTGTTTCTCTTGGCAGATAACAGTGAGGAGGAGTGGACCGGCCTTTATTTAATAGGTCTGGAGGAATCGTTTGAAATGATTTGTCATTAAGGTGTTGCTGATTCACCCTGGAGGTATTCAGCTGGCAGTGAGACACAAAGGTATTCTGGATGTGGTTTGTGTTCGCAGTACATCACGCCTCCATGGCTGCAGCTAATGATTTCATTTGATTGTTTCTACGGCACAGATAGACGATGAAGTAATTAACGTCTTTGCGGAGGGCAGAGGGGGCTCCAAGATGTGGGATGAATGAGGTGGAAATGCTCCTCTTCCGTCTTTCATAACCAGGAGGACAAGGAGCCTGAGATGTTCCCCCAACCATAACCCTAACCCCCAGCCTGAGTCTCACTCCTTGAAGACCTGGATCCGACCCCCCCTCCTCCCTCACAACCTCCTTGCATCCTCTAAGGCCTAAGGTGGTCTTTGTTAGTGAATGTGAAGATGAAAGATGGCCATCAGACGTGTCCCGCTGGTTCCCATGATGGTAAATGTTTACACCAATCAGGCATAACATTATGACCACCTTCCCTTGTGGTGACTGATCAGAGAATGGACATGGGCCTTCTGAGGGTGTCCTGTGGTGTCTGGCAACAGAATGTTCTTAGTGGTGGGGGGGGGGGGGGCTTTGAGAGGAGTGGTCTCTGTGGATCATCCCACAGATACTTGATCAGTTTGGGATCTAGTGAATTTGGAGGCCAGGTCAACACCTTGTGCTGTTCTTCATGTCTTTTTGAGCTGTTGCTAAAGCGTTTTTGTCGCTGCATCCTGCTGGGGATGTCTGCTGTCATCAAGGAGTGTCATTGCTATGGGGTGGGGGTCCCTGGTCTGGTCTAGGTGGGTGCTACATGTCTAAGTAACATCCACACCAATGAATGCCAGGTCCAGAAGTTCCCCAGCAGAACACTGAACTGTCACAAGATGGTTTAAATGTTATTCTCTTCTCCTGTCTTCTCCGGTCATAATGTTGTGGCTCATTGGTGTAAATATTCTGCACTTGGATGCTTTTTCTTCCTCAGTACTCTCATTCATCCATTCACACACCAATAGATCTGGCACGCAGGGTGGGACGCTAGCCCAGGACGCTTCGGCTCGTGGGACAGGACTAGTAAACAAGCCGCTCTACGTCCTGAGAGTGAAGACGTTCATCGATGCACTAACGTCTGTGCTTTTTCTTTTGCGGTTGGTTGGAGTTCAACTGAAGAGCAGCTGCCAAGTGACTGTCAGCGTCGTGCCAAACTCAATATTTACCCCTGGGGTCAAGTATGAAAAAGCATCAAATGAAAACACTCCAGGAAGTAAATGAACTTAAATACACAATTTATATCTGAGCAAATCCTCAAAATGTCCCAACGCCAAGGGGACTGTTTCGTATCCTAGCTGTAGTCTTCTAGTTATTAATCCATCGTTAATTTATCGTCTTCAGTTTTTTGTTAAATTAAATTCACTTCCTTGTCGGGAAAACGATTCCCGTGACAAGACAACCAGACGAACGACATTCAAGGACGCAATGTCTCATATCGAAAGGAGGCAAAAAGAATCAGAGCACATGAAAAAGCTTTATTGTCACACCGAGCTTTGACAGGAACCAAAAAAAGTTTGACTTCAAGCTAAGAACGTAGTAAACTAGCGAGCGACGGAGGACAAGTCCTTATATATATATGTATACATAACTTATTATATATTAGAATTTATTAAATATCTTTATTTTGGCAGGATTGTACAAGGAAGCAGGAGAATACAGAAGTGAGGTGAGGTACAGGATGCCTCTCTGTTTTTTTTTTTCCATATATTTTCATGTGTGGTGTTTGGAGAGAGGCGGTGAGTAACACTGGGAACAACAACAGATTTACAGTCTCTGCTGGCAGGTACACATTCAGCGTTCACTAACACAACCATAGAGCGCTATACTGGAGGTCATCAGGGATGCACAGGAATGTCAAAAGAAGAAGAAGAAGAAGAAGAAGAAGAAGAAGCTTGAACTGAACATCGACACCGGAGAGAATCTGTACACGGTCCGGATACATTCCTTTAATGTAAACCAATAAATATCTCTCTCTCTCCATCTCTCTCTCTTTCGGGTTAATACTTCACTGTTTCTTCACTTCTGCTCTCAGCTTTAATAACTTGGGTTTCACTTTGGACTCATTATTCTTTCTTTACTATAGTCATGTCTGCGTGTAAACAGATCCTTTCTGATCACTGGTCTACTTGGCAGCAGGCAGGAAGGGAGGAGGCGTCTGCAGAGGCCCTGCAGCCTGACGTTAGGATGCAGATGATCGCTGCAGCTCCATTAGTGTAGAAGAAGAAGAAGAAGAAGAAGCAGCTTGAGCTTCATGCAGGCCACCTACAACACTTAGTGTTTTAGAATCAGACGTGTGAGCTCGTGGTTTATTACAGTGTTTTGGATTTGAGGACCTGGCCGCGTCTCGTCTTCCTTCGGTCCCCACGTACAAAAAAAAATAACAATAACAATAAATAATGAAAGCATCCAAGCGTCTCCCAGTAATATTTGCTTGCAGAGGGGTTGTCTGTCCACGGGACACCTTTACAGGAAATAGATTTACACCATGAACACCTGTCCTAAAAAACAAGAACAACAGAAATAGGACTTGTAGAGTTTCTTAAAGATGTTTTATCCAAAGTCTTCAGTTCTCAGAGACATGGTGAGGTGTTGGGGTTTAAACAGGAACATCTCACAGGAGTAGCATCTGATATTTGGGATATCTGGGTGTCAGTAAGGAAAAATACACGAGGAAAGTTTTCCTCCCAGCAGCTTCTGGTGAGGACATGGTGTCTTCACCTGTAGTCGGAGGAAAGATGGAGGATTAGCGGTGAAACGTCTTCAAGGAACCCTACAAGTCCAGTCTCTTTAGTTTCCGTTTGTTTTTAGGACGACTGGGACCCGTCATCATCTGACCGTCCATGCTGGGAGTCACGGAGGAGGACGCAAGGAGGAAAAGAAAGGAGAGGGACGGCACAGGAAATAGATTTACACGATGAAGACCTATCCAATAAACAACAAACAAAGGAAATAGAGTTTCTTGAAGATGTTTTATCCAAGTTTTCAGTTCTCAGAGAGGTGAGGTGAGGTGTTGGAGAACATCTCACCTGTCTACAATCTGATTTTTGGGATATCTGAGTTTCAGTTTGTCGTCTCCACCAACACAGGACGCAAGCAGGCGTGGAAGAATAAGGGAAAGATGAGAGGAAAGTTTTCCTGAAGATTTTTGGCCACTCATCTGACAAGCTTCTGGTGAGGAGGTGGTCTTATAACGACCAGATGCTCACATGTAGTCAGAGGAACGAAAGCAGGCGTGGAAGAATAAGGGAAAATACATGAGGAAAGTTCTCCTGAAGATGTTTCGCTTCTGATTGAGATGGTGTCTTTTAACGACCAGATGTTCACCTGTAGTCAGATCAAAGGAGGAGGATTAGTGGTGAAACGTCTTCAAGGAACTCTACAAGTCCAGTTTCTGTTTGTTTTTAGGACTGGGACCTGTCATTATCTGACCATCCATGCTGGGAGTCACAGAGGAGGCCGCAAGGAGGTCTGAGGACAGCTCTGGAAATGCCCTCGGCCAAACTTATAAGAAAAAAAGAAATAAAAGTGCATCTCAGCAAGTAGCTGTTAGTGCGTGTGGACGTTCTCATGGGGGCTGCTGAGTAATGAGGGTGTGTGTTAGGCTGCTGCTGCTGCTGCTGCTGCTGCTGCCGCCGTTAGCTGTGGAGGTTGTGGTATCCTTGACTCCACGAGGTGACTTGTGTGCAGCGTGGGTGACAGAATGTGTGAGTCCGTTCTGGAGCTATGCCGCTAGTTTGTGGTCTCGGAAGCGCCGACCTGACCGGTGTCTTTAATTAGGAGAAGATCTGCCGCCTGCGTCACTGGATCTTCCCCGAAACTGGACACCATCACCATCACCCCTCCCCCCTTCCGCTCCAAACAGATGACTGGCACTATCTCACGGTGACTGGGAGGACAAGACGCTCATCTGTTTTTGTTTTTTTAAAACGTTCGAGCAGCATTTCATACTTCAAAAAATATATATATATACACACTTTCTTTTCTTTTTAAAATAGCGACCGCTTCAGTAAACATCATCCCCCGTTTAAATATACTTTTACTAAGTTTGACAACCGAGGAGATTGTTGCTTGGCAAGCAGCTTTAAACCAGAACTCCCAACCTTCATGTCATCGTTCTGAGGCCACGTACAGGCAGTCGCTGCAGATACTGGGTCCGTAACTTCATACTTTACAAGTGTCCATGTATGGCAGCGTATCGACAAAATAAAAACACTTAAAGAGGAGAAACACTGAAGCAGAGCAGAGTCATTCAGAGCGCATTAATACAACAGAATACTACAGAGAGGAAAGGAAGGAGGGGTGGGGAGGAGGGGGGGTATGTGTTGGTGTATCTGGTAATACGAGGGTGTGGTGTGTGATGTGTGTTGTGTGTTGTGTGTTGTGTGTGTGTGCGCACAGCTGGTCTCTGAACATGTGGAAACACCACCGCAGAGGTGAGCTGTGGGCGTGATGACATCATTCGCCAGCCGCTGTGGGGATTCCCTAAAAGAAAACACATTCTCTCGATCACCGCTCTCCTGTCTGGAAACATGTCACGGGGTGGGGGTTTCTCTCTTTCTTTCTTTCTTTCTTTTCTTCTTCTAGCTCAAGCCCGACGGCGGCCTTGGGTGAACTAAAACAACACGTGTGACACGAGCAGGCAGATCGATGGGAAAAGGTGCAAACAACAAAATAAAAAACTGAAACCTAACCTGGCCGCGGCATGCAACGCAAAAAAAAAAATTAAAAAATGCCGCCAACATTCATGAGTTCGATATTAACTGATTCGTGTGGCGCCCTCTAGTGTAGAGGGGGTGGCTGTGGAGGTTTGCAAAGCCCTGTCTGGTGGGACCGATGGTTGACGATGTATGAGGAGGGGAAGGAGCGCACCTAGAGGGAGAGGTGCTAGGTGTGCTCCAGGAGCCACTGGAAGAGGGGGACGCGGTGCGGCTCGCGGTGCGGCTCGCGGCCCGCCTGCAGCGCGTCCTCTCTGGGTGGCGGCGGCACCGGCGGCGGCACCGGCGGCGGCTGGTTCTCTTCGCAGTAGCGCAGCAGGCTGTGCAGCAGCTCTCCCGCCCTCCACCTACGCTCCCGGAGCCGTTGGATCACCGCCGGCAGCTGGAAGGTCACACAGACATGATTCAGTTCTTAAGAAGAAAGGAGGCTTCTGCTTATCAGTTGTTATTTCGACTTTTAGCTGTTTAGCGCTGCCAAGAAAAGGGATCAGGGTAAATGTTTCCCACTAAAGAGGTCTGACTTACTGGAAGACAAAGAGAAACAAGACATTCTGATTTGATTAAAGTGTGCAGAAAGAAAACAATGAGTGGTTTAAGTATATAAATGGAGTCTAATCATTAATTCAACATTAAACTGATTGAAAACATTATCTTTAATTTATCCTGAGACTAATGTGCAGATTAAATGTTCTGCAGAAGGGAAACGGAGCAGGAGTAGAACTGCTAATCTTTATTAAACATTTAAAACATCATCTTTTCTCTAATTTCTCCTGAGACTAATGTGCAGATTTAAACAGACACACGTGCATCAGTCGGGACGACGGGGACGAGGGGGTGGTGGGGTATGTGACTGTAAAACATTAACAGTTGCTGGTGGTTTTAAGCTGCTTGTCTCCACAACAAAGCTAATACTAGTGGAAACCAGGATTGCTAACCTTCAAAACCAACGTCAACAATCATGGAAAGAATGACTTCTTTCACCGGAGCGAGATGACGCGGCGAAGGAAAGTTTCGGTGTTGAAAGAATAATAATAAAAAAACAAAATACACAAATAACCGCAGCGAGAATCTTTTGGGTTGGGTGATGACAAAACGCTGGAGAATCACCTGCTGCAGCTCTCGCTCGGGACTCAGCTGGATGTGAGGGATGTCGGCCATGGAGGCGGCCACCCACTGCAGCATGGACCTGAGCTGGGGGTCGAGGGCGACGTGTTGAGGGCCGCGCCCGCTCTCCCTAACGTCGGAGTTGGCTACGACCAGGGTGGTCCTGGGAGTCTGGGCCGTCAGAGTCCTGTCCGCGCAGAGCGTCCCTGCAGCACAAGACATTCATTAATCAGCGCTGATTAGGATGGACAGTTTCCTGCTGTCCCGTCCCGTTCGGCTCGGGCCGGGTTCCCATGGCTCCACAGACCCACTAAGAAGCCCACACACACCCCTCCTCACTGGGGGCTGCTGTAAGTCTGACACATGAGGCAGAGTGGGTGACTGTGGAGGGTGTGGATGAATGAGTATTAGTGTGTCTGAACATGGGGGTGGTAAAATCCCCGGCATCACCGCTCTCAGACAGACAGTCTCAGACCTCAGATTAAGACGGGGGCCTTTCTTTCCACGCCGAGTTCCTTCTGACGTCCACAAAGTCTGATCTGATAACTGCTTGAATTAGATCTTAATCTGCATTTTTAGCTTTTACCCAATTACAGACGCTGAACACTGAGTACAGCCAGCTAGAAACAAAGAGGACGATGCAAGCAACAGAACAATCCTTACCACTGGATTCCTCCTTGACCTCAGTCTCCTTGTCCTCCGTGTTGTCGCTGCGGGATGAGAAACGTCACACAGGTTAGCGAGGAGGGGGAAATGGACGATGCACAAACGACAGCAAGCATGCTACAGCTAACTTGGACTCAAGCGTAGCGGGAGGTCACAAACAATCAAAGCAATCCTGATCAAAAGCCGACCGTCACCAATAAAAACCCAGCAGGAAGTAATGAAATCTATATTCCTGAATACATGTGCTGAGAACAGACAGCTCATGTGCTACATACTGTGAGCTGCAGATATGTATAGTCTGTATAAAACATGCAGCACCTCAGCACCATCAGTAGCATTTAATAGTACTCCACAGCGTGTTGTTAGATGGGATAGTGTAGCAGGTAATAGTTGATGTGCAGCCTCCTTCTCTTATTTGGTGAAGTTGTTAACTGACTGCTGTCCTGAAGATTTGGACCGTTCCTCTGCTAGCATTAGCGTTAGCCTTTTCAGATGCATTGCAGTAGTACTTTAGTTGTATTTCAGGACTGACATGTCACGGTAGTATGAGATTCATCTTTAGCGAAATATTTCCACACACCTGTCTCCAATTTGTTACTGTCACTAGTCAACGTGATGATTAAATCGTCTGGAGTAGACAAACTGACTAACCTGCACAACCCCGACAAGACACACTAACATATGAACATATAAGACGCAGCAGAGACGAAGAGAACACCCTCATCAGTGTGAAAGTTGATTTTTTTTTTTCTTCACTCAACTCGATATCCGCTCTGTCATTTGTTCAAATATTTGCCGCGTGATGTGCCAACAGGTAAACAGTCATTTCTGCGCTTTATAAGAGTGTTAATCACAGCCGTGTTGACACAGCCCACGGCTACAGACAACCAGGCTCTGCTACGTGCGATATTATGAGGGATATCATTTTCTTTTTTGTCGGCAGGAGAGGGTTTTCAGTGTTCAGGATCGCTGAGATGTCAAAAAGAAACGCGGCTCGGCAGCTAAAAAGCACGAAAACAATGTAATTAAAGTTACGCTACAAACGCCCCTGGGTGCTTGTTGAAGAGCACAAACCAAATGGTGTTCAGCACTTCCTGCAGCTTTAATTAAAACAAGCTGACAGCGACCTATTTGGCCTGTAGCTACCACAGTCCATTATATGAGTCAACCTTTTCCCCCCATTCTCAGCATGGTTTCAATTCTTTAGAAGCAGCTTAACCACAAACGTGAATCTGAGAGGAACCTGCCACCTAATGGCTGAGCTGGCTGGTTCTGATGTATTTTTTCTATTTTTAAAGTAAATGTTGAAGTTAAAATTTAAACTTCAACATTTTGACAACACATCTGCTGCAAATACTCTCAAAACTTGCAAATAACAGACTGTCTATAAAGGGGGTGCAATGACAGCTTCTCAAAATGGAGCCAAAGCATGTGGAGCTCCCCCTGGTGGCTGGCTGCAGTATATGTCATAAGCTCCACCCCCTCCATGTTAGGGGCGGGACTTGGGCCAAACTAAAACACTAAAATACACGTAAAATTATAAGTTTATAAATATACTGAAGTATGTCCATTTTTCTGAGTTTTGTTTCCGATATTAATTTGACAATGTAAAAACACCAGGACCATGAGAGCAGGAAAAATTAATAAATCAATAAGTGCGGTGGCTCAAATGCAACATTTCTTTGTAACTGGTGTAGGTAGATCGGGGCGCGGTATTAACCAATCACCAGTGAGTCTAGAGGAATTGTGGGCGGGGCATCAAATGGATAACGTGGCTCCACTCTCGGACGGCACTGCTCAGACTCTGGATCCAAACTCGCAAGATGGCGCCGCTCATATCCCCGGAATTCTAGCGTCAATTTGACCAATGGAAGGAAGTGGAGTCCATTTTTTATACAGTCTATGCAGCAAATACAGAAACCCACTGTAAGAGAAACCACTGTGGAAATGTGGAATTCCAAGGGACCTCAAAAAGTGTTGAACCTGGCATGGATGTGTTTGTTACCCAAAGTTTTATGTCTTTTGGAGTTGTTGGTGTTTGCTACTCGTTTTTTATAGAAATATTTTTATTTTGTTTGTTTTTTGTTTTATATTTTAAAATCTTGATCCTGACTCTGGGGTCTTGGGTGAAATGATGATGTGGGCAATGATTGGATTGTTCTCCACGCTGGCCTCTGGAAAGAAGTCTGGCAGCATCCAGAGCTTCATCCCACAGACCCTTAGACTCCCCCACTCTTAACTGTTCTAATGTTGTTAAAGTGTTTTTTTTCCATCTGTGTACAGCTGCAGTTGTAAGTCAACAAAATGTCATCTTAATGTGCTATAGCTCGAATAACAATAAAAAAAACAGTCTAATCGCATGATTCCTTAAAAGATCTGACGACGTCATTTGCAGACTGGCGGCATTAATGATATTTAAACATTTAGGTTTTGGGGGAAACATTTCTGTGCTACTTGCAGCAGGTTTCTGTATTTGCATCGCACGTGTCTTTCAAACAGATGAGATCTTTCCTTCTTTCTTTCTTTCTTGTGCATTCTCTGTTTTATCTGTTTTTATCTTAAGTTGCAGTACGCGGAGCGCTCTCGTAGTTTTGGTCTCCTTCAGGCTGAGATATCTGAGATGTCCCGCATTCTTGGAAGCTGTTGGTTTCGTCTGACTGTAGGGGAATATCAACAACCGCATGCACAAACCTGCTCGAAACATTCACTACGGCGAATAATTTATCATGGCACTGAGAGCGGGTTCTCACTTATCACAACACAACTGAACTCATGCTGCGTTTTTTTTGTTTTTTTTGTATGTCGTGCATGCACAGATGGAAGAAACAACAAACTCAAAGGCCTGAGGAACAAAGGTATGTTAAGAAATGTCTCTGAAACTGTTCAAGTACATTAACACAAAAGGCCTATTTGCATGGGACTAGGTTTACCTGGGTACATTTGTAGTAATTTAGTAATAACTGCAGAGGTCGTGTGTGATTTTAATCCTGCGGGAATCAGCAATGTTTGTAATTTGCAAAGTTAAAATGACACCGACTATATTTCTTCTAACACAGAAGTCCTGTGCTCAAATGAATCGAGTGCGAATCAGCGTGTTTGTGATTTGTGGGTGTGTTTTTAGAGTTTTGTTGGATTTGCAGCTTCTTCTCTGCTTTATTTTATTAAAGAATTATGAAGGATGTGCAACTGTGCAACTGTGGAGGATGTGTTCATCACATCATGTAGCTGATTTAAATACTGACAGGTAGTTTGCCAATGAACAGACTAGGGATGCACCGAAAATTTTCAGCCGAAAAACCGAACATTGCTGCGGTTGTTGCTTGCATTATCACAACATCCTGTTTCAGACGTGTTGTTTCAGCAATAAATTTCCGGCCGAAAATGTCCCGAAAGTGCATTTTCGGTTTTTCGGCCGAGAATCTTCGGACTTTTATTGCCGAAACAACACGTGCAAGCAACAACCGCAGCAATTTTCGGCCAAAAATGGCCCGAAAGTGCATTTTCGGCGAATATTTTTGGTGCATCCCTACAACAGACGTAGAGGGGGTCATTTCTAAATCACACAACCTGGTAAATATGTCTGTGAAGGTTCCCAGTCATCCAGGTCATGGTATATCCAACAAAGGTTCAAGAAAAGGCAACTGGACTTGTAGAGTTTTTTGAGAAGACGTTTCACCACTCATCCGAGAAGCTTCTTCAGTTCTAGGAGACTGGTGGGAAGTCTGAGCGCTAATAACCAGAAACTGGTGCAGCTAATTTCCATTAACGACTGGGGACTGGTTCTCTAACGACCCTTGTCCGTCAGAGTCTCCAGTGTCAAGGTGTGAATGAGACTGAAACTTCTTGGGGACAGAAGTTAAAACTGTATTGTAAATAGATGGCAGATTAAATCTCAGACCACCTCCTCTGTTTAGTGAAGGTTTTTTCCAGTAGATGGCTTCCTTTATTCCTCTTTCAAACCATCGGTCTTCTCGGGCTAAGATTTGGACGTTGTTATCTTAAAAGGAGTGTCCTTTGTCCTTCAGGTGTTGAAAGCCTCTTATGGACAAGGGTCGTTAGAACACCATTAAAAGGGAAGAAGAGGGGGACAAAACAGTCCCCCCTCCACAACAGGTAAGTACCGAGTCGTTAATGGAAATTAGCTGCACCAGTTTCTAATTATTAGCATAACAAGCAAGTTTTTTCAGGAGGAGTTCCTACTTAAACCAAAGATCTCCCACCAGTCCCCTAGAACTGAAGAAGCTACTCGGATGAGTGGTTTAATGTCTTCTCAAAAAAACTCTACAAGTCCAGTTGCCTTTTTTGAACCTTTGTTGGATACAACCAGGTGAAACTAATCCCGCTGGAATAGGGCTAAAGACGGCAAGGAATATAATTCACAGTAAATTCAGATCATGCAGAAAGAAACACCACATGCAGACGTTAGCATCGACAAGCAGTCCTATTTCTATCTAGAGCTTTAGTGTGGTCATGCAGGGGGGCTGGTGGTTCGTAGCATGAGACAAAGCGTGAATCAAAACGTCCTACGATGTAAAATTAATTGTTAAGAAATTCTCGGTGTGATTCTTCTCCTCCTGATGTCGGCCTGATGGTTGACTCTCTAAAGCTCCCCGTTTGTCCCATCCTACGTGAACCACCCTATGAGACGGTAGCCGTGGCGACTCGCTGCTGACCAACCTGTCAGAGGGGGAGAACGACATGCGCTCCTCACACGCCTCCCCCTCCAGGCCCAGGCTGCTCCAGCTACTGCTGTTCCCATTGCTGCTGGAGAGAGAAGGCGTTTAACGCAGCGCCATGACAACGACAGAAGACAGATCAGGATATAATAGACATAATAGGCAGTTTCGCCGTATCTATCAAGCTCCGTCAATAAACAACACTGTATGCTGCTGCAGCTGATGATAATGATGATAACCACCTCTGGAATTTGGAATAATCTTTTAAATGTCAGGTGAGGCTCAAAACAAGCGGGGGATTCTCCAGCCGATGCTTTTTTTCCTCCTGAACCATGCGTAATGTTGACTTAGACAATTTGTCGCTAGAAGCAAAAGATGTGAGATCATTACATTCTTGTCCTCGCTCAATCTCGTTAATCCTGCGGGTTCCACCGGGACAACCAGCCGGCAACCGAATCACAACAACACAAACTCTCTCTCGCTCTCTGTAATTAGTCAATGATTAGCCGGCTGGCTGGAACCTGCACACTGTGGCATGCAGCACTCTCAGCCAGTCTAAAAGGGAGGAACCTTTGTGATATCTAAAAATACTTCCATTAGCCTGCATTAGCTCAGCCACAGCTTTCTCCCTGTGGTTTCACTGAATGACACATGCTGAGAGCTGCTCGATGCAGTCAGTCATCACATTCTACGTCTTAATAAACTCAATTTCTTTTATAGTTCTTTCATCGGCTGAGCGGGAATAGCTGCAGCGGGCTTTTGAAGAGCCTAAAGAATTACACGGGGTGGACTTTGTTCCTGTAGGAACGGTGCCTGAAGTGAGGGAAGCACTCAAAGACACACCTTTAAAAAATATTATGATACATTAACTTGGCCCGCATGGCCAAAATAACTATCCCCAATTACAATCCGTTGTTTCTGATGTCTTTGGAAATAAATCTGAAATATTGTCTGCTTCCATGGAGACGGCAACTTCTGCCAGAACTGTCAACAGACGGATTTCCCGAGACTTTGAGAGACCCTGCCGTTCAGAGAGTTCATACAGACACACGAGGTGAGGTGGTGATGTCCATCCAAGAAGAGAAGGTCATTTCTGCCACAACATGTAATGACATATCCCTCACGTGTAATGCAACATTTGCACAAATCAGAGAAAATTACATTCTGGCAGCGAGGTTTGAATGAGGTTAACAAAACTTACGCTGACCCTGGAAACAGCTCGACCGCAGGAGACTCCCTACAAAACGGCTCCAATACTTGGAATAAAAGACGTGTTCTGTAATGTTCTGGGTCTGAATAGATGAAAGGCTCAACCTGACACAGCATGACAATAGTGATTACCGTATTCTTCAAGTCCTGAGTCCAAAACTATACAAAAAAAAAATAAATAAATGTACCGACCTTTAAAGAGTCAGAGTTGGGTAACTAAAATTCAAAAACGACAGCTAAAATATCTTTAAGTCTGCAACTGGTCAGTAATCTTGTGTCAAATCAGGTTGTAGATGTTACAAAAGGGCAAAAGGGAAAGCTAAAATGATTATGTATGCTAGCATGCTAGCATTACTGACTGAAGGCCACCCTTATAAAAACAAATGTTCTGCACAAAATAAACTACAGAGAAATTAAATCCTTGATTACTAATCTGACTTAATATGTGCCAAACCTTTATCACCACTTCTCTGTCAGTAAATGACTGACTCTAAAGGAGGTAGACGCTGTGTTCTGCAGGTACTTTATGGTATTTTATGCTGTGTATGAACAGGTCAGTGGTTGTCTACCTGTCACTGAGGTGGAGGAAGCTGCTGTTGTCGTCTGGATGCTCATCTTCAAAGCTCAGGTTGGACCAGCTCCCCAGACTGTCATCTCCGACACTCAGCTGCTGGGACACAGTGGACTCGGTGGGTTCCCGACCTGGAGATCTGAATGTACCCAAAACAGGACAGAGCCTCAAATTTATGTAAAATGCACCAGCTTTAGCAAAGCTGCTAACATGCTAGTGTATATATTTATGTGTGTAACGGTCGGTGTACCCGATGTTGGCAGCCTGGCAGACGTTGGACAGGGCCGACGTCATGATCTCAGCCGTCAAGCTCTCGGCGTAGCTGGTGCCGTCGTGGCCGATGCCGCTGTCAGCGTTCAGGCTGGTGTTACTCAGCTCCCGTTTAGCCGTCTCCATCGCCATGGATACCATCTCCTCCGCAAACGCTGCCCTGTGGTCGAGGTCGATGTGGATCTTGGGGATCTCCAGACCCGAAAGCCGCTCGGCCCTGTCCCGACACTCTGGTCCCCCTCTCCTCCTCTGCAGTGCGGAGTGGTAGTGATGCCTGCTGAGTTTGTTGCAGTACGGACACTCCTGGACCTGACAATAACGGCACGTCCTCTCCCCGAGGGCTCGGATCAGCGCCGGCCCCTCGGACAACCTCTGGGTGTGGGAGAGTCTTTCATGGTCTTGGGTCCTCTGGTGTTCTCGGGATGAATGTCCAACCGAAGCCAGGCTCATCTTCAGCGTGTCGTCCACTATTTTCCTGGCGTAATGCTCAATGACCTGCATGGCCCTGCTGCTGTAGCCTCCATCATACAGGCTGCCTGTACTGTGGTGGTGTCTGCTCTTACCCTCCTTGGACAACAGGGGGCAGGAGAAGGAGTTCCTGATGAGATTCTCTGCCATGTCTTCGAGTTTGGATTTCTTATAAAGACAGGAATCAGTGAGAGACTTGGGTAGTCGCACGGAGGACAGACGCAGCTTACGCGTGACATCACATGTGATGTTGTAGGCTAAAGATTCTGCGAAGTTGACCAGGTCCATGTAGTCCCTCTTACTCTGCTCTTCAGAGTCCCTGCAGCAACACTGAGCATCCTCGCCTGACTGAGAAACGAGCGACTCCGATCTATCTTTGGGCGTCGAGGCCTCGCTACTGGAAGCTTTCCATTCATCTGGCAGCGACTTAGAGGAGTGGAGGCGGGAGCCAGAGGATCTTTGTTTGATTTTGCGACTGGCGTGAGCCAAGCCTAGTTTGATAGAGCGATAAGCCAAGCGGCTTGCGTACTGGTCCAGAACCAACTCCCTGCTGCCTCCTTCCTTTTTCAGCACCCTGATGAGGTAGCCAGCATATTCATCTGTCACACTCTCACAGCTGGGATATTCCGAGGACAAGCCAGAGCTGGAGCTTGAAGTGGAGGTGGACGACCGGGAGACTGAGGCTATCAGGTCACTGGACCACTGCTCAGCCAGCCTCCCTAACCTCAAGTCTCTGTTCTGGTCTGTAGTGGGTTGAGACTGGTGCCGGTGGTAGTGATGCAAACATTCAGAGCTAGATCTTTCCAAGCTTCTTCTTCTGAGACCTCTGTGATAGGGACACTGCTGTCCAGAGCTCACCATCCTCTTCACATCATTGATGACCTCCCCCGCCACCTCGCCAGCGTACACCCACAAGGTGTTCAGGGTCTGCTCCGAGAACTGAGCCACACTGTCCCGCTTCCTCTCGCTGGCCTTGCTCATATCTCCCTCCTCCTCAGCCACTACCAGGGTGTCCATCTCTGTCGCCATGGAGACTATGTGACACGCCAATCTCTCAGCATAGTGCAGAGCTTCCTTGTTGGACATTCTGCGAGAGGACGTCTGGTTCGGGTCACGCCGGCCACTCTCTGTCTCTGAACATCTGTTGGCGCCACCCACACCGCCTTCGTCTACTTCCGCTTCCTCTTCTTCATCCTCATTTCCATCTGCCTCCTCTGAGAGAGACCTCATCAGTTTGAGCATAAACTCTGCCTTGTCTGCCTCGGGGACGTTGTCTTTCGGTCCCGGACCGGGCTCAGGTTGATAGTGAGGGGTTGGAGGTGGTGTTGCGGGGGAAAACTCCTTGGCCAGTTTGCTTTTCAGCTTTTTGGAGAACTGTTTTATCTGTTTCTCCTTGGATACTTCACTGGGCTGCTGAGGGGTGGAAGGGGGAGTACCAGGAGTCCCGCCAGATTTTTGGCCAGAGCTTGGTGCTGAGTCATCCACAGATATCCTCCTTTGTCCACCCGTCTCAGCACCCGGAACATCAAGAGTATCCATTATCACAGGATGTGTTTCAGCCACACCTTTGGTCCTGGGGTCTAGCTCACAGCGGACTTTCCCGTGGATTTCAGAGCTTGTTTGAAAGGAAATGGGAGGAATGTGAATGCCTGTTGTTTGCTCAACAGGGCCTCCTTGCCTGACACTCCCAAAATCTCTACAGTCGTGTTCGAAACTCTCTCTGCCAACTACACGATTTGAAATGGACTCTGGGGTCTCGTCATTAACCGTCTCCTGCTTCGAGTCCCTTCGGCTTCCGATCGTCTTTGTCAGGAAATCTGCGCAGTCACCGAAACTCTTTTTCATCTTGGAGGCGGTTATTAGCTCACACGCCTCGGTCACTATCATGTCCACCATGTTGCCAGAGAAGTTTTGGAATGGAGTTTGTGTAGATGTGGTGTTGTCAGAGGACATTGCAGGTACTCTTTTTGGGCTGGCCTGTGGGGTATCTGACAAGCTCGACTTGTGCTGACAGGACTCTTCGGGATCCTGGACGAGGGAGAGGGCTTGACCTGCGTGGGGCACAGGAATACAGCTGGCCATGCCTGATACAGTGAACAGGGCTTTCTTCACGGTGCAGGATGCATCCTCATTTGAGGGCCCTGGGGCCGCTGCTGTGGAGCTGGAGCTTAAAACCTGCTGGTTAGCAAAGGTGCTGCAGGTGTTAGTGCTAGAGTTCTCTGCACTGACATAACAAACATTATCCAGAGAGACACTAATGGCTGCCTGGCTAGTGAAGGCAACATCAGCCTGAGAGAGCTCAATGAAAGCCTCCTGGATTACAGACTCAGACAAGTCTGAAGCGTAGGAGGAAACCACCTCCTCCTCTTCCTCTTCCTCTTGTCCACGGCCAAAAGACCAATCACTAGGTGTGAGAGGAGTTGAAGGGTGGGAGAACTGACACACTTCCATTATTCCTTCAAACACAAGCTCTTCAGCCAGATCAGCAGCAAAACGCGTCACTGTGCTGTGGAAAATCTGCTTCTTCACTGTCAGGAACTCCTTCAGCGCCCCAGACACGGCCTCTCCAACCAGGAAGCCAGCTAATCCATTGATTGCTCGTTTCTTTAACACATAGGCGTGTCGCATGCCGATCTCATGGAAGGCCATCTGAAACACTGAGGAGGTAAGTCTGGCAGCTAGGTGACACAAAGTGGTGGTACAGGAGGATACTCCTTTTTGGAGGTCCCGCAAGGCACTGCCCAAACTCATTTCCACCAGGTCAGTGGCAAACCTCTGAATGCCGTCCTTCAAAGACTGGGACTTCTTCTGCAGCTTGGCCACCGTGACAGTCTCTTGGATTTCTGAGAGCTTCATTAGGTAGCCTGAAGAGTTCTTAAATTCCTTGTGGCAGACACAACTCAGATTCTTGTTGTCGCTGATGTCAACAGCAGACTGGTAGCCACACACCGACTCCAGAATTTCTTTGGAGAGACTGCTGGCAAAGTCTGAGTACGTCTTATACAGAGAGCAGAGATCCTGGGGTTTACGTAGCTCTGAGCTTTCTCGTTCATCCTCATCCGTCTTCCAGAAGTATTCCAGCTGTCCACTAGAGTCCACCAGAGGACTAAAGGCAGAGGAGCTAACAGGGCTGAAGAGTGGGCCACCATTCTCATCAGAGGGGGTCTGCACCGGTCGAGGGGAGTCGGGCACCTCAGAGTTAACAGAGTAGGGAGAGCCTGGTTTCAGGGGAGTGGGTTTTTTCACATTGGCTGGGAGAGTGGGGTGGTCAAAGCGGTGAGGATTCATACCCTTGGTTGAGCAGCCCCTAGAAACATATTTGGACGCCGACCCACTGGCACCAGATTCAGCGGACATTTTTTGTGTGGTTGGGGCACTGACGGTGTCCAGAGGCAGTGTGAGAGTGCAGCTCTCTGAGCTCAGCTCATCCAGGTCATCGAACTGGTCAAAGCTGTCAAAGAATTCGCTGACCTCCGAGTCCGAGTCTTCAACCCGCTCTCTGGGCCCCCCTGGCACCTGGGGGATGTCCAGCTTGGCCAGCAGGCTCTTCTGGTAGCCCACTTCATCCAGGAAAATGATAGGGCTGGGGCTGGAACAATCTGAGTCGTCAGACTCACTGGCTTGTATCAAAGGTGAAGGGAGACGGGCTCCGGGACTGCAGTAAGTCCACTGGGACTCCACACCTGATGACCTCTGAACTGTGACAGATACGTCGGGGCCTGGCCTATGTTTGGCTGAACCCTTCTTCGAAGATGATGAACTTATGATAATACGGGAGCCTGATAATTCCTTTCTCCTCTTGTGGGCTGGGACTGTCTGGGACGCCACGTCACGCTTTTTAAAATGGCAATATATAGATGCAGCTGTAGACAAGAATATGTAGAAGACACAAGAGAAAATGGAATGAAACATAAATATGACAAATGCTGTGATGATATAAAAATGTACATTTGAACTAGTAGATAATGTCCATCTAGCAGTGACTGGACACAATTTAAATTCCTAACTGGAATAAAGTCCTAAAAGGCGACTAAATGCCACTAAGCATTAGATGTTAAACCTACAGGGACTGTCTCCTGTGTCGTCCTCCTCCAGATGCTCCAGGGCTGTGACAAAGTCATCCTCGATTGACGAGACCGACTGGTTGGTGTCGTCTTCCTCCGGCTGGTTGGGCTCAGCTGTGCCCCTCTGAAGAGCCTGGAGCTCCAGCGCATAACGGACCCCTGCCATGTAGCACCCCAACAAGCCCACCAAGGACGCCACACTGGCCTGGGGGTAGATGCTCATGCTGGGATTATGCCTCAGCACACACACAGCCTTCAACCAACACTGGAGGAAACGGCACAAGAAAGAAAGGAAGAGAAAAGCATGAGAAATGCTGACTGTAAGGCTCCTGAACATTTGCAAATTAAATTGAACTCGCATATCCTAGAGAAGGGGGGAGAAGTGTATTGTTTTGTCAGCACTCTGGCTGCAAGTTGTTGCATATGCACAATAAAAAAAAAATGACTGAGAACAAAGTCCACTCTTTAGTTCACATAGGTGGGAGGTCTGGCCTTCTGAAGCAGACGACAAAGCCACAGAATGAGCTGCAGGGCCTGTGAACCCAAACAACACAGCACACAGGACAAGGAAGGACAAGGCCGCGAACGTGGGCTGAAAAAATAACATCTCCGTCGGACCGTGCCACCTGCGTTTCTTCAAAAAAGCGTGAGAAAGACTCGGAGTCTGTTTACAAGCAGAGACGGACAGGGTCATGAAGTGGGGAAACAATTTAATCAACAGCTGTCAGGATTTTGTTTTCTTGGCAAGTGTTAAAAATACTGTTCTCTCTGAAGGAAATAAACATCTGCCGCGTTCGTGTATGTTCCCAGTGTAAATAAACGGGACGTTTCAGAAATAAACTGATATTTACAGTGGAGCGGAGTAATATCCTCGTTTCAGAAAGAGAGAACGAGTTACGCCAGAAAAATAATACAAATATTATTTTGTCTCACTATTTTGAGCTCCTAATGATTTATGTATGGAAATAACTAGAGCGCATTCCAAAAGTATCCCAGGACATATGACAAAGCGAGAACATGTTCTTTAAATATTTTTGGACATGGGGAAAAAAATGCAAATTGCCATCTTCAGCTCTCTCCGCAAATGTTGTGTCTGTCATGCACGTCTTAACCCAGACCTTAACACAGGTGTGTGAGCTCCTAATATAAATATCCCATATAAATGGCGCCCTCTTGTGGTGGTTACAACCGTGTAAGTGGAATGGTTTTGTAAGAGTCAGTTGTTCAGTTGTGTTCAGGTATTTGGTGATGTTTTCAAAAATTGGTGGAGATCAGGCATAACATTATGACCACCTTCCTAATATTGTGTAGGTCTCCCTTGTGGTCACTCATCAGAGAATGGACATGGGCCTTCTGAGGGTGTCCTGTGGTGTCTGGCAACAGGATGTTGTTAGTAGGGGGGGCCTTCTTCCGTCTTTCATAACCAGGAGGACAAGGAGCCTGAGATGTTCCCCCAACCATAACCCTAACCCCCAGCCTGAGTCTCACTCCTTGAAGACCTGGATCCGACCCCCTCTCCTCCCTCACAACCTCCTTGCATCCTCTAAGGCCTAAGGTGGTCTTTGTTAGTGAATGTGAAGATGGAAGATGGCCATCAGACGTGTCCCGCTGGTTCCCATGATGGTAAATGCCTACACCAATATGCCTCAGGCCTGACCTCTGATCCCCCCCTGCTCCAGTCCTTTTTATTTCATCCCGAGCTTCTGACAAAACACTCAACCTGTCCTCAAGCAGTTCCAGGCTGCCACTGCTTGAGGACAAAATATCTGACCACCTTCCTAATATTGTGCAGGTCTCCCTTGTGGTGACGGATCAGAGAATGGACATGGGCCTTCTGAGGGTGTCCTGTGGTGTCTGGCAACAGAATGTTGTTAGTGGGGGGTCTTTGAGGGGAGGGGCCTCTGTGGATCATCCCACAGATACTTGATCAGTTTGGGATCTAGTGAATTTGGAGGCCAGGTCAGGTTCCTAAAGTACTTTTGTGTGTGTGTCTGTGTCTGCATCCTGCTGGGGATGGCTGCTGCCATCAAGGAGTGTCATTGCTATGGGGTGGGGGTGCCTGGTCTGGTCTAGGTGGGTGCTACATGTCTAAGTATCCACACAAATGAATGCCAGGTCCAGAAGTTTCCCAGCAGAACGTTGAACTGTCACAAGATGGTCAATGTTATTTACTTCTCCTCTCAGAGGTCATAATGTTGTGGCTGATCGGTGCATATTGTAATTTACATTTAAACTTTTCATTGTCATTTTATAAAACATTACGTCTGAGGAAAATACTTCCCCATCCGGTCATTATGTCTTTACATTTCCTACATTTAGTTTCCCCCGGCTAAACTCTTAGCCTCATTGGATGCCAAGAGTTGCCTAGCAACGGCGTTCTCACGACTTACAGATGATGACACGACATAAACACCAAGTATTTTCCATTTCCTGTTCCATTTGAAGGCAGGCTATAAATTCAGTTTGCCGTGTAAAGATAATAAAACAGAATGAACCATCTAGATCGCCACGGCAACCATCCTGAATAATTTTGTCAATTAAAGGCTTTGGTAGTTTGAGTTTTAATGAATTTGAAACTAGTAAATTGAATAATAAAAGCATGAAACTAGACTTGCAGCTTCATCAGTTCACCATGAAGCCATGACTCTTTCTGAGTGGCGTTCTCAGCGACACAGAGCACAGGCTCAGAGAAAGCTGGAATGCCGTTCCGTTGGGCTTTCTTACTTCCTGTTATTGTCTCTGCCTTCACTTCCCTGCCTTCAGCTCACTTCTGCTTTACGCAGCGCGCCGACTGAGCGGCTTCCTCCTAAGTGGACGGCCCGTCCCCTACCTGAGGCCTGGCGTCGCCGTGCTCCGCCAGCCTGCGGGAGTCCTTGAGCAGCAGGACCTCATCGTTCTTGAGGCTGTGGACGTGGAGGGACCTGAGAAGCTCACACAGCCCCCCCGGCAGCGACGACAGCGCCTGGGGAGGAAGAAGAGGTCACACGGCTGACACTCAGTGGAAAATCTTTTTTTACCGCATCCTCCTCCAGCTCCTCTAAAAACACGAGCCGTCGTTCGATACGAGGATCTGAATCTTTTATAAACTGAACGGTACCTGCTGGGTGACATCTTCTCCTTCACACTGACCGGGCAGACACACAAAATGGATCTGAAAGAGCAGAGTGGACGGTCAGGGCCGTTACGTTTCAACATGTCTGAGCTTCACTCGTGTGCTCGCGCTGCTGCTCGCCGTGACAAACCTCTGTCAGTCTGGCGGCGTCTCTGGCTGGCAGCTCCAGGCCGATGCAGCAGAGCTCCTTTTTGTTCCTGAAGAGGCTCTTCACCGACTGCGCCCCGCCGTCACGCACAGTCTGCAGACGTTTCATAGGACACGTTAAAGATTACCCCGCAGTGTCAATGAGAAACCAGCATCTACGCATGTGTGTCCGTCACTGTGGCATGAAAAACATGAGCTAAAAGAACATTTACTTTAATGCATCTGCATGTTTTAACACATCAAGTATTCAATTTGTATTTAAACTGCACAAATCTTTAATAATCTGGTAGGGAAATCTTAAAGATGCAGTACACTAGGGCTTCAGCTTAATTTATTAATGCTCTTAAGGTGAAATATCGGTAATTATGGTGTCTCCCGCTGCCAGGCATGAAGACGGCTAACAACTAGCATGGCAGCCCTGCTTTCCAGAAATCAGTTTCTGCACATGTAGACCTGTAAAACTAAACCGTGTTGATATATCCGTTAATGTCGAGCTCCAAGTGGGTGGAAGCAACCTTTAGCAGATGAGGAATAAGGCTGAATCTGACTTTATGATCAGCGCAGTCCATTGAAGTTGCACAATATTATAATAGTAAACATCTTCCCTGATCTAAACTTCCTGATGAATAGCATCATTAAGTAAAAGTCTAAAATGGTTCCTTCATTCGCAGATTTCATGTCGTCAGGAGAAAAGACGAACGGCAGAAGTTATGTTTATTATTTAGCCATCAGTTAATAAAGGGAATAGCGTAATAAACAAAACATTACAGTTTCCCCATCAGGTCTACAGACCTCTTTCCGGACCGAGGCTCTGGACCTCATCGGGACTCCTCTGATACGGGCACAGGCATCCATAGCAACCGGGAGATGAACGAGGCTGGCTGACGGGCCGCTCACCTGGAGAAGAAAATGAGCGAGAAGTTCAGGGATCAAGATTTTTGAACAATTCAATCTTTTAATATTCAGTATCGGCCAATCCAAGTCTCAGTCTGATCCTAAATGTCCTAGAGTTGGTCTCCTGTAGCTTCCTAAAGTCTCTCCTTGTCTTCCTTGTCTTCTCCTAGAGTTGGTCTCCTGTAGCTTCCTAAAGTCTCTCCTTGTCTTCCTTGTCTTCTCCTAGAGTTGGTCTCCTGTAGCTTCCTAAAGTCTGTCCTTGTCTTCCTTGTCTTCTCCTAGAGTGGACTGGATTCAGTCCAATAAATCTTTCTGTCAAAGTTAATGTAGTGTGGAGAGGGTAGCTGGTACCTTGTGTTCTCTACTCCAGAAATGTTCTGGTCATCCAACGCTGCCATAAACTCCCTAACCCTCTCTGGAAGATGTTTCTCCTTGACGCTGTCTCCAGGAAACTTTCCTCTTCTTTTAAACGTTCAGTGTTTGTTGTCGTTTCAGTCACAGCTCACTACTACCACCCCCTCACCAAACATCCACATTTAACTGTTTACCAACTGCTTTCTGACTGAATTCATTTTCCACAGTTAAGTTCTTCCACACAGCAGACAAAGGATTGTTGTTCCTCTTCTTCTCCTTAGACATTTGGCAGCTTTGACGCTAGCCAACCACCGCTAAAAGAGAAAAGGAAGTTGTAGTTCTGACGTTACGGGGACGTGGTTTTAGTTTATACCAGACCTAAAATGAATAACTACAGAAGATCAGGCCTGGCTGAAGCCTGATACCGATCCGATCATTTTAAAAATGCCTGAATCTGCACCAACACCGATCGGGACGTCCCTACTTTTTACTCTTTATCATCTTCCTCCATCATCAAGCCCCAGAGAGTAAAACAAACCTGATCAATGATCTTTCTCACCCTCAACAACAGGACAACAAACACATGACATGAGTATCATCAGTCATTAAGGAGATATCACAAAAATGATGCACAAAAAAGAAGCATCGTTCTGTGGTTACGCTACAAAAACACTCGTTGGTGATCATGACGTGCAAGTAGACGTAGATGAGGAAATCAATCACAGTCACTGCGGTCTGGTTCGCCACATATTTTCGGGGAAGTACACGTCAGGCATTAAAGTCAAGTACGGAGCAGCGCTGTAACTCCGGCGCAGCTCTGATAGCATAGCATAAATCTAGCTTAAGTCACCGCACCTGTGCTTCTCAGTAATCTGCTGAACCAACAGTTAACAATGGACCAGAGTCTGTGAAAGATTTCAAAACACATCAGACGAAGGCTCAAACACAGGGTTGCCCGCAAACCTGTGTGAAAACATCATGAATCAAACTCTCCAAAGGATCTGGCGAGGATAAGCTATTGTAGGCCGTGCTTCTTTGATATGCTTTAAACCAGACGGGCCCTGCATCAAAGATCAAACGGTGGCGGCCAGAGAACAGGGGAGTGTGCTCAGAGCAGGGGAAACACACTCGGTAAGAAGCATGAGACAGAGAGAGACAGAGAGAGACAGAGAGAGAGCGATTTAAGGAGGCAAAATATTTACAGTGTACAAGACGGAAAAATTTTTTCCCAAGAAATCGAAGCCTCCTCCTTTGAGGTACGGTCCAAATCAGCGAGTCGAGTCTAGACACAAGCAGGCGGTGGTGATGATCGGCCCATTCTGCCTCCTGAGAACCAGAGCACATCCCGCCGGCGTCCTCTGCGGATCCAGGACCTCCTGGTTTCCCACGGGGCGCTCTGGTGGGCTGCACAAAAAACAACACGTCCAGCCACTGCTGCAAAACCTCAACTATGCAAGCGCATCCCAATTCACTCACAAGGGGGGCGAAGACAATGACGTCTGTTATGGCCGCCGGGGCCGATCCAGGCGTTTTTTTAAATGATCGGATCGGTATCGAGCTTCAGCCAAGCATGACCATTAGTAGTTAGATATTTTAGGTTTGCCATAAACCAAAGCCACGTCCCTGTTGAGTCTCTTTGTTGGCTAGCGTCAAAGCTGGCAAAAATCAGACTAGAGGAAGAGGAATCAAAATCACGTGTCAGCGGATGTTTGTGTGGATGTTTGCGGAGGTGGTAGTAGGTGACTTGATTCAACACCAACAAGACAAACAAACAAACGGTAACTGCACTGAAACGACAACAAACACTGAACGTTTAAAAGAAGAGAAAAGTTTCCTGGAGACAGCGTCAAGGAGAAACATCTTCCAGAGAGGGTTAGGGAGTTTATGGCAGCGTTGGATGACCAGAACATTTCTGGAGTAGAGAACACAAGGTACCAGCTACCCTCTCCACACTACATTAACTTTGACTGAAAGATTTATTGGACTGAATCCAGTCCACTCTAGGAGAAGACAAGGAAGACAAGGACAGACTTTAGGAAGCTACAGGAGACTAACTCTAGGAGAAGACAAGGAAGATAAGGACAGACTTTAGGAAGCTACAGGAGACCAACTCTAGGAGAAGACAAGGAAGACAAGGACAGACTTTAGGAAGACACAGGAGACCAACTCTAGGAGAAGACAAGGAAGACAAGGAAAGACTTCAGGAAGCTACAGGAGACCAACTCTTGGACGTTAAAGATCGGACTGGGACTTGGGATTCAGAGAGATTTGCTTCTCCACGCTGGGAAGTTTCATGTTTAGTTCACAGATTCATTATTCAGAGTGGCTCAGTTTGTTAGAACCACATCAACAGCCCTACACCTTCACGTCAACCAGGTTTCGGCTCACACAGATGTCCCAGGCCTTATTCATCAAACCAAATATCACTGTTTGCACCGAACGTAACAGAGCAAAGCAGACGGAGGCAAAGGAGGAGAAAAACAACCTGCCAAGGGCACAAACTGTGTAGTCTAAACTCTTGTTTGGTTGGGAGCTGATGTGGGCCAGATTCTGAGAGTGGGTGGCCGGGAGGATAGATAAACAGAGACAAACTCACGGCTCAGCGCGAGACCAAACGCCGGCTTCTAATGAGGCACAGGTGACTTCTCAGGTCAGGAGGTAACTGAGGAGCAGGTGTAAATCAATCACAATTTTATTATAAATATCTAGTGTTTTTCTTTAGCTGAGGAGCAGAGAGTAGAGTTTGTGCAAAGGGACAAACGTAGGTAAGAAAGAGTTTTAAGCAGAAATGCTCTACAAACAATTTTCTGAAAGAGTTAAAGATGGAAAAGCGCAATGGAGGCGTATTTCTTTCCAGCAGGTGTCCCAGTTAGCGTCCTGGAACTGGATCAGCTAATTAAAAAAAGGCTGTCATCTTAAATTTCACTAATTACTAGGGATGCACCAAAATTTTTCGACCCATTTTCGGCCAAAAAAAAATTGCCGAAACAACACGGCCGAAACAGGATGTTGTGATGATGCAAGCAACAGCCGCAGCAATTTTCGGCCAAAAATTTATTGCCGAAACAACGCGGCCAAAAAATTTTTGCCGAAACAACATGGCCGAAACAAAATTTTCCCTACTAATTACTCAGCGACGACAAACCAAAAATATCTTCTGGTAAAAAGTCAAATAGACGTTTTTCTCACAGCGGACATCTGAACCACAGCTGGGTACGGCCACTGATTTACAGAATACAATTCAACATGAATATCATTTAGAGATATTTCAGTTTAAAAAACAATTTTATTATCAAACTAATGTTGTCACCGCTTCCAGAGAGGGTTGATATTTTATTCCTAGTTTCACATCTTGCATATGTCTCTGATTTTGTCCAGCTCTTCTTCTTTGTCATCAATATATTATTAGTGGAATATATTTAGTGTCCATGTAAACACAACCACTATACTGCACACTATGCTAATTTCCTGTAAGGGTGGTCTTTCCCTTTAAGATGGTATTTCTGAAAATAGACACTTAAAAGAAAGAAGGATAAAAAGCACATTTATCATCTAAAATGTAATAAATTAATAATTCTTGCACTAAACATTAAAAAAACAATCATTATTATTTAGTATTAGCATAATTAACATAAAAACACTCTGCGCAGCATGACTTGTGGACAACTTGCGTGCTATTATGAATATATAGATGTGTGTAAAAGTTTAAAAACATCTTAATTATATGATTAAAAAGGAATGGGGAGGGGAGGGTTTGGAAGAACCGGCTAACGCTGGAGCTCCCGGGGCTGGTACCCGCAGCAGCAGCAGCAGCAGCGGCAGCAGGCCACAGAGGAGCCCCACACCGCGGATGCTGATGCTGCTTCACTCAGCGCTCTGTGCAGTCAGGAGCCAAACATTAGCCTCTGAGCTAGCTGGCTAGCCGCGGTACCTCACACATAAACATAAAGAGGGCTTCACTAACATTTTAAACACCGGTCCACCGCTGAAACACGAAGCCCCCCGCTAGCTGACGGGCTGTCAATCACGGGGCTAGCAGCCGAACCAGGCCGCGGTCGGCTCGGTCCGTGATGTCACCCCAACGTCGCAAGCCCTAGCCACCTAGCCGCCGAGCTAACGGGCGACGCCAGGGTGGATTCAAACACACAACCCCGACGGCGTTCAGCAGCATACGTGAATTAGTGGTTTTTGTCTGAAACACGGCTGTAAATGAGTGTTTGAGTCGTTTTACCTCACCGCTCGGTGTCGGACTCCAGCAGCGCCGACCGTAGCCGCTGAGTTTGATGCGCGATGCGTGAACGAGTCGGTCGTTTTGAACTGGGGAAAATGGAAACCGGAACCTTCATGTCAAACTGGAGACAGAACCGCAGCTCTAGCTGGTTTTATTTATTTATTTATTTATTTATAGTGTTTGGTGCTGAGTAACATAACGATTTAAAACTCCTCATATCTCCACAAAACTCAACTGGACTCGTTCAAGGAGACAAATAGACTTGGAGTCGTTTTTAACGGCTGCGGAAAATTGAGTCGAACTCCTCATTCCTGCCCGTTCTCGTTCTTCTCGTGATGAAAACAAGAGTGAGGCATCACTAATCGCACACAGAAAAATACGTGTCGCACTCATAGACTGTCGCACTCACTGATGCTGTGAACACAGAATAATCAAACTACAGGTTAATTGCCAAAATGAGTCTGATTGAGTCAGTTTTATTACAATTAGTAAAGTTTTATTTGAAGAAATAATAATAATAATAATAATACACACTTGGGTTTAGCATTATTATTATATTTTTATTGTTACTACTACTACTAATAATAACAGCTATACTGATATTCAAGGATTCAAGGATTCAAGGATTCTTTATTGTCATTACGACACATGTTGGTACATGGTAAGGAACGAAATTGGTTACTCTGGTCCCGATTCAAGCCATAAGTAAAAAAAAAAACAAAAAAAAACAAACAAAAGTATAAATATAGAATATAGAATAAAATTAGCTTTCCAAGTATTGTACAAAATAGCAGGTGTGTATAAATATAGGTGGTAAAAAGGTCAACATAGAATTTAGAATTAACTAACAGAATTAACTGCAATGAACTGAGGTAGTGTGCAAATGGAGTTAAAGTGACAGTGCAAAACAAACTGCAATCTGTGCAGATGTGTCCGTTGGGTGGCTGTTGGAGGGGGGGCGGGGGACGGGGGCTACGGAGGTCTTTCAGCGTTTGACAGTCTCACAGCCTCCGGGAAGAAGCTGTTCCTCAGTCTGGTGGTCCTGCTCTTAATGCTCCGCAGACTCCTGCCTGAGGGGAGAGGGACAAACAGTGTGTGTGCGGGGTGGGTGGGGTCTTTCCTGATGCAGGTGGCCCTTTTCCTGCATCTGGAGGTGTAAATGTCCGTGGTGGTGGATAGACTGTGTCCCACAGTCTTCTGTGCAGCTTTCACCACCCTCTGCAGAGCTTTCTTCTCTGCTGCAGAGCAACTGCCGTGCCACACAGTGAGGCAGGAGCACAGGACGCTCTCCACCACACATCTGTAGAAGGATGTCAGGACTTAAAATGATGATGCTTTTTAATTAATAGCAATGATTAATTCTTTAATTTATTATTTTTTCTTTTGTCACACATTTATATACAGCTTTATTACTGAATCTACTAATTCTATTCTCTTGAAATACATACAATAGTTATTTGTATTATTCCATGTCAGTCCTTCTACTATTTGAGCTAATGTTAGCTCACAAAATAAACATACCTAGAAAACATCTTTTAAAGAAAAGAGATGATGTGAATGAACCAATAAAGCTAAAACATGAATAATAATTTCTGGGTAGCTGTTCATAAAGTTCATAGTGAGACTGTGAATGAGTTAAAAACTCAAACCCTGAATGTTAAACTGGTTGTTTTTATGACAAATGAATGCATCTTAACTCATCTATCTCAAGAAAATTCAAGTATTCGTCATTAATTTAAACACAAAAATCTTCTTGCCCCGGTAAGCTTTCTCTGTGCATGTCTATAAGAACTCGTTCCTTGTAGGTTTTGGCTTCTTGGGGTTAAAACAAAATGTTGATGTTATTATTTGTTGACAGGCGGGGAAAAGACGTGAGAAATAAAATACTGAGCTTAAAGTAGAAAAGTAGAATTGATGTTCGGGGCTACATCCAGACTAGAACAGAGAGGAAAAGTTTAATCAGAGGAGAGGCTGTGAAGAGAAATGCTCAGGGATAGGAATGTTTCAAGAGACCTTCAAATGTCACAGATGGCCTACAGTCTGGAGACACAATGAAGATATTCAGCTACTGATTCTGAAACTGTGCAACTCACAGTAGACTTAGACTCTTTTTATTTTCATTCAAGCTGTACACCAGAAGTGCACATTCTAATAAACGGGATAAAGAAATTATTAGTGTTATGAAGCTAACTTTATTTTACAGTGAGTTATTTTACAGTTTGAATGCATTCAGTTCTGTTATCCGTGTAGAAAATATATAAAGAAATAAAGTAAAGAAAAACCCTTGGAAGAAAAGGCATGTCAAAATTTTACACAGTTCCTGAATGTTTGATGTGAAATACATAAACGATTCGGTCGTTTTGAACTGAAGAAAATGGAAACCGCAACGATCATGTCAAACTGGAAACAGAACAAAACAAGACTGAGTCAAACTTTCCATTCACTGCCCTGATGAGAACGTTTGGGATGAGTTGAAAGAAAAGCTGCAATAAGTGATCCTATGTGGGAACTCCTTCAAAATAAAAGCTTTGGGTGACGACCTCATACAGCTTCTATCAAATCAAAATATTTGATAAAAACTGCAATTAGCTGCATTATGCATGTAGAAAATAGTAAAATTAAAGAAAAACCTGTCTCCAGATTATAGGTGGTCACTGTTTAATGTGCAATATATAAACGATTCAGTTGTTTTGAACCACAGAAAACAGAAACTGCTACCTACATGTCAAACTGAAAACAAAACCTTGAAGGATGAGCAGGAGTAAGTGATCCCATGTGGGAACTCCTTCAAAATAAAAGCTTCGGGTGACAACCTTGTACAGCTTCTATCATATCAAAATACTTGATATAAAACTAAATGTATTTTGCAGTTGGTTATTTTAGAGCTTGTATGCATTCAGTTTCGTTGTGCATGTAGAAAATAATACAATTAAAGAAAAACCTGTGTCTAGATTATAGGTGGTCACTGTTCGATGTGCAATATATAAACGATTCGGTCATTTTGAACTGCAAAAATACGAAAACGGAAACTGCTACCTTCATGTTAAACTGAAAACAGAACCTTGAAGGAAGGTCAGGAATAAGTGATCCTATGTGGGAACTCCTTCAAAATAAAAGCTCCGGGTGAGGACCTCATAAAGCTTCTATGAAATCAAAAGATAGATAGATGATCACTGTTCAATGTGCAATATATAAACGATTTGGTCATTTTGAACTGCAAAAAAATGGAAAACGGAAACTACTACCTTCATGTCAAACTGAAAACAGAACGTTGAAGGAAGAGCGGGAATAAGTGATCCCATGTGGGAACTCATTCATAATAAAGAAGAATTAAGACAATATTTTTGGTGATTCTTTCCCTGGTAGTGAAATGAGAACAGAAGGAGGCCGAAACACGCTGCATATGTATTTGGTTTTATTGAAGAAGAGAGATATGAACAGGTAGCCTGTTTTAAGGCACCTTAAAAATGTACAACAAAAGCTGAACCATTAATTTTATTCAGAATACAAAAATACACATCTCAGTGACTCCAAATCGTAATAAATAGTTAACCATGCATTCTAACCATAAAAAGGCACAGAAAACAGTCACTTAGTAGTCATAAAAATGATCAACTACTTTACCAAAATCATCCAGATAGTAATACAGGTGACAACTGTAACATTATATTCCAAATGTGAAAACACAATACACATCATATCATTTTTAACCTTAGGCAATAAATATGCAAATATTGTCTATACCTACAGATATATCCTTACAAATTAAAAGTGTGCCATTGTAAACATAATGTAAACAAATGAAACTGACTATTTTCTCCCGTCACATCGGGAACCGTGTCAAAGACGACGTGTTAATGTTTTTTTGTTTGTTTGTTTTTTTTTACAGATCCTCAAGTGGGTTTCTGTTGGTTTTTTGAAAACCAGGCAGTTTTGCAGCATTATTTACAGACCACTGGGAAACACAGCCAGGAGAGGAAGGTGGCAGCTTCCGCCTCGAAAGGGAAAGGCCTGAAGCCAAAAAAACGCTCGTCGTTTACAGGACCCTCCCCCCAAAATAGAACCCCGGCGGACACGGAAAAAGTCGTGTGTGGTGGAGATTAAAGCAGAGCAGTTCCACAACGCTGCTCCGGTTAAAGCACGTAGCAACAGAAAGGCTGCAAGTTAAAAAAGGCCAGCTGTCATTAAATAGTTAACACTAAGCCAGGTGGTCTGTTTAATGAATAAAAGGCAGATGAGACTAAACCATCAGGCAGGCAGAGGTGCAAGAAAATGGGACAGAATCTCTGAAAATTTATAAATCAATACTACTGAACTGATTGTCAGTATAAGCAACTGGATGATGAAGATGATGCCGTTGAGTGTGAGGTTGTGGGAATGTGGAGCTCAGAGATGTGATGTGTCGCCCCCTGGTGGGATTTTAGGGACACTACATGACTGCACATCCCAGACCCTGGATCACACACTCTGCTACTTCTTAGGTTAGTTTTAATGGAAGCTTGTGCAGCATGATTTAATAAAAAAAAAAAGTCTTATTAAACTAATTCTTAACTTTGATGCACAACGGATGTGCACAAATAGTCAAAACAGTCACATCTGCCCGTCAAAGCCAAACGCCGGCCCGCCCGCCCAACCCGGCGACACGGTCCCACTGCAGTGAATCATCTTGGAAGCACAGAGGAGCAAAAAACTACAAACTAGGTAGCGAACGACTGGAAGAAACCTGGAGTCCGTAAGAAAAAAATAAATTAAAAAAGAAAAGCAAGTCTGTCTACTCGTCGTCTAACTTTTAAAATCCTCAAACCTCGAGTATATTTATATATTTATATATAAAAAAAGAAAAGTTTCAAGGTTTTTGTCATATATTTTTTTTTCTTGGCCGAAAAAAAAAAAAAAAAAAAGCCTCAGAGACGGTATCAAAACAAGGGATCAGATATTGCACCATCATTAGAATACGACAGCATCGTCATCGTGTACAAGAGATCAGAACAAAGCGCACACTCGTTAAGGTGTAACACACACAATCACCTGTGTGAGCTGTTGACAATGCATGCCATGTCAGCCATCTACAAACGCATTAGACTACAACACTTACAAAACATTGTTTGCATACACTGGTATACTGTATATACAGTGCATATATATATATATATATATATATAGATACATATATCTATATACACATACAAACTAAGCATCACACGTAGAAATAGACCCTGTAATGCCACCGTTCTTAGAAGAAACTAACCAGTAAAAGTTCTATCTCACTCGTAGTTTGAAGAAAAGAAGCTGCACTTGGACGACGCTATGCAGGCCGCAGGTCAACTGCTCAATTACAAACTGATACCTAACGCCTATTAGTGTTAAATACTGCCGTTAAATCCATTAAAAAGTCGAGGTGAACCGTTAATTCTACGTCATGACATGAGGGTTTGCTTTCGCGTTAAGCATTAAAAAGTGCCTTTAAAGTATTCCCTAAAAAAACAAAAAAAACAAACGTAGTTGGCGTCTGACCGACACTTTACGCCGCCTCCTCCTCCTCCTCCTCCTCCCGCCTTAAACGGAGACCTACCGGCCTGTTAAATAAATGTTTTCTTAGACATTCACTTTGGTACTGACGTTCACATCCACAGAGAACGCGTCAACTCACGGATACCGATTCCACATAGTCACACCTCGGCTTTATTAAAAAAACGTCTTATGGCGTCTACCGCACGTTATTTTTTTTTCATTTTAACGCTAAACGACTGATAATATGGCACTTTGACGGAAAACCTTTGACACGTCATTATCATGCAAACAAGCTAGCAGAAGGAAAACCAAAAAAAAAAGAAAAGAAGAAGAAGAAGAAGAGGATGCGTTCAGTAGTAACGAATGGCATCGTAATACTTAAGTTGTGTAAAACTTGTTCAAGTGTTATTTTTGCGCGCGCACACGAGAAAAGAAAAGAAAAGAGAAAGAATCAAGACACTAATCATGCAGTTATCAAGAGTTGAGCAAGCACAGCATGCGACAGTATCCCGCTGCTTTCAGGCTACAACGCCACCTGGAGGTCGCTCTAATGCACCTGCAGCTCGGCGACGTGAGGCGGGCCGAGCTGAGACCGAAGGCCCGCGCTCCGTCATGGAAGTCCTGGTTCTGCTACTGGTTTGTCAGCACTGTTGGTTGGTTGCATACCTGACGATGCGCTATGAGTGGTTATTAACTTAGAGAATGGCTTTTTATTTCTGTTTGTTGTTTTGTTTTAAACGAGGATCCGTGACTTCCTTTCTGAGCTCCCGTCAGCTTTCTCCACCGCCGCTTTCTTCCTTTTCTTTTTTTTTTTTTTTTTTGGCACGAACAAACACGTAAATGTATCTTGTTCACAACATCACAGAGTTCCTTCCTCAGACAGAAGAGAAGAGAGGCAAACGTCCGGCTCTCCTCCGTCAACTTTCGACCTCCTGCTCGCTGCCGGGCCGGTGCTCTCAAACGATTCCACTGATGGAAGGGGAATGATTCGTGTCCCCCCTCCCGTCTCAGGCGGCTTTAGTTAGAGGTCAACCATGGAGGCCTTGGCCAGGTCCTTAGTTCCCTGGAGAATTCTCTTCATATGACCCACTTTCGATATCCCCAGATCCTGAGAATGGACGAAAAAAGACACATTAAAAAAAACACATTAAAACCAAACCAAAGATTATATAAAGATTATATAATTATATAGAAGACATTAACTGCAATTTTTCAATCAAACTTGTTACGATCTAATCACACGGACTGGTTGCTAGTTTCTCCCGAGGATATGGATGAATTTGGAGCATAGACTGTATATAAATATGGACAATACGTTCTCACTTCCTTTCATTGGCCAAATTGAAGCTATTTTCCCGGGGATACTGGCGGCGCCATCTTGGAGCCAGAGTCTGATCAGTACGGTCTGAGGGTGGAGCCACGTGGAGCCGTGATATTGATGCCCCGCCCACACTTCCTCCAGACTCACTCACGTTTTCATTTAATTAATACTACGCTCTGCTCTACCTCCACCAGTTACAAGGAAATGTTGGATTATACACTGGACTTATTATTAAATTTGTTTTTTTACAACTCTCACGGAGCTGTCACATCCTGTTTCTAGAGCATCAAATAACTAACTGAAACGAAGCTTCTTAGAAAAACTGACACTTGAATGCATCATCATTATATTAACTACAAAATCCACTAACATGGAAGGGGTGGAGCTTATGACCTATACTGCAGCCAGCCACCAGAGGGAGCTCTACTTGCTTTGGCTTTATTTTTAAATTATTTTTCCTATTCCACGCCCCTTAGGGGACAGCTTCACGGAACGGTCGTCAATGGCAACTGTAACTCATCATGATGTAATCATCACAATGTCACATCTTGTTTCTATAACATCAAATAACTAAAACTTCTTAGAAAAATTTACACTTGAACATGCATCAATATTATATTAACTACTTGAAATGACAAAAACCATCCTTGAAAAAAAAATATTATTTGATTTTGGTGTTTTAGTTTGGCCCAAGTCCCACCCACTGACATGGAGGAGGTGGAGCTTATGACCTATACTGCAGCCAGCCACCAGGGGGAGCTCTACTTGCTTTGGCTTCACTTTAGAGGAGCTGTCATGGCGTCCATCTTTATATACAGTCGATGTCTCGGACTGTACTGCTCAGACTCAGGCTCCAAACTCCAAACAAGATGGCGCCGCCAGTATCCCCGGGTAAATAACGTGTCATCCATTTGTACTCCAGTCTATGTTGTGTGCATAATGAGACATAAAACTATCCTCAGCATCTTGAATGGATATTTTTTTAATAGCCATGTGGCTCTAAGAACATCGACGTCCATCTGGAGGTTGGTTGGTTGAACTCTTTGGTCCAGACTGGAACATCACAACAACAGCTGAGCAGATTATAATGTCATTTTACACAGAACTGATGTATATTTATACACACATTCTTCATATACTTACCTCTCTATATTTGTATACAACTCTTTATATATTTTACACAATGTATCCCATGTCCATTATATATTTTATACTCTTATATATTGTATATTTTTTGCTAAATGTTAGAATCTTAGAAGATGAACCAAGATGTCTCCACGCTCCAACGTTGCTGTCCACACGGACTCCAGCTTGGTTCATCTTTTCAAACACTTCAACTACCCCACGTGGAGACATGCTCAGAGAGAATGGGTTTATTCCAATAATCAGCAACATCAAGAGTTTATCTGATCAGTCTGTTCTGATTGAGCTGGTTTCATGATGCAGTTTTATTCTGATTATTATTATTATTATTTATATATTGGTATTAGGTTTGAAACCACAGATACTGAGCAACGGGTCTGATTCTGACAGTAGGATCCTGGACTTCGTGATCTTCAAGGCTGTCGTCACACTGGAAATTTAATCTGAAATCTAATCTAATCTAATTAATTAATTAATCTAATCTAAACTGTTTATTATGAACATAACTCTATAAAACAGAAAACCAGAGACGTTCAGTCACCTCAGATGTGTCGGTAATGCCACATGTGCATTATTTTCCTACAATAATTTAATAATAAGTCATAATTTTCCCTTTTATCGATCCCTCGTGGGGAAGTTCTTTCTCTCTGGGAGCAGTTTGGGGGTTAGGTGCTTGGTCAAGGCGCCGTCTTGGATACGGGAGGATGCAAACCTGTGACCCTTCAGTCCCAAAGCTGCTTCTCTAACTAGTACCCCACAACTCCCACAAGGAGGGATGTTTGTTTTCTTTCCATTACTTTGCGGACGTCCCACTAAAAATCAGATTCAGATTCTGACCTGTCCACTCCCAGCAAGTCACCCCCCCCCCCCCCCCCCCTTTCAGCAGATACACAGCGTTAGTGGGTTACAGCCGGTCCTTTTTCACCAAGCAGCGGTCGAAGCCAAGCAGAGCAATGCAGAGCAGAGGTGGTTAGAGAAAAGAGGTACAGCACACGGGGAGGAAAGAGAGAGAGAGAGCTGATTGTGGGTCGGAGGGAGGTTGGGGAGGGGGGGCTGGGGAGGGGGGGCTCACGTACCTTCAGGTCCCTCCTCTCCAGGTGCAGCAGCTCCGAACCTCGGATGTCGTGCCGGGTGAAGGTGTCTCTGTACTCCCCCAGACTCAGCTGTTCCAGCCAGACGCCCACCTCCTCTGTGCCCCATCTCTCCACTACAGGCCCCCACCGCCGACACACACAGAGTAGAGCAGAGAGAGGCTCACAGGTTTGCACTCTCACACTGAATGTTCCACCAGCACGCAACACACAGAAACCCAAACGCACATGAGCACGAGATGCGGTGAATCATCGGGCGGGGGGGGTAAAGATGAAGAGGAAGGAAGGAAGGAAGGAGGAGGAAGGAGCGGTGGCGATGGCGGCAGCTGGGGCGGGGGAAGAAGGGGTACGTCAGAGGGCAAAGGTCGGGTCAGGAACGAGGCGGTGAGGCCGCTGGCGTTAGGGGAAGGCCGGTGGGAGGGGGTGAGGGGGTGCATGCACATCATCGATTGTCAGACACAGAGGGAAAGTAGGAAGGCTGTGCAGTCTGCAGGAAATACAACCAGGAACCAACCCGGACCCCCACCACAACATGTTCTCATTAGAACCCAGAACCATCTGATTAGAGTTTAGAAGTCTGACTTCCTGTGTTCACGCTAAACGTTCCCCCGGCGTCACAGACTTGTTCCTGCACCTTTGCGCCTCCTGCTGGATGAGAGCATGAGAGGAAAGGGGCGGGGGTGGGTGGGGCGTGATGGTTATGGACACACCGTGGGATGTAACACCTCAAACACACACCCACTCTCAGTGTTTCTACCAGACGGTGACGGCGCAGCAGCACCTTTAAGCTCCGTGTGCTCTGCTATGACGAGCTTTGTTCAGTGCTATAGCTGTTATGTGGTGTGAGTGAGATCTGGTGCAGTGTTCAGGCTGCTCCGTCCCAGCGGGCGGAGGAGGAGGAGGAGGAGGGGGAGGAGGCCCGGCCCTACCTGACTGAGGACTCGTCTTCTTGGCGGCCTTCTCCTTCTTGAACTTGGGCACTATGCGGAACATGCTGCTGCGACTGTTCCTCTTGCCGTAACCCAGAGAGTGGTCCTGGTACATAAGCACAGTCAACCTATAGCCTTTCATTTAGCTACTCAACTCTCGCGTTACCTGGAGCCATGCTACGCTAAAGACATACAGTACAGAAGCAGGAAGATGTGTGAGGGAACTCTTTGGAATTGGCCGGTAGATAAACACAACTCACAGTCATTAAACATGAATGGTCCTGGTGGAAAACCTAATTACAGGTTCAACTTCTTTTTGCAGCAGTAACTTCAAACTAGAGTTTCCTGCAGGTGTAGGAGGTATTTCTAAGTGTTCCTGCTCAGGAACCTGCTTCAGCTCAGCCACAGTTTTGGGAAATACGTTATGAAAGAAGCATCTCTACTAAGCTGATCAGTTTCAGATTTGGTTTCTAGGGTTGTTGTCCTTCTACATCATGCAGTTTCAGCAGGACAACAAACCTGACGTGAGACTAGAAGAAACTTTGACCTTTGTGGGGTAATGGGGAAAGTTGAAGATCATCAAGTCATCTTAGCACGGTGGAATTGAATTTGTTTGGTTGAAGGACCATCCAGTTGCATGCAGAGGTATTTTATTCTCTGAATCAGCTGAAAATGGTGCGTTACCAGACTCATATCCTGATAAGAACCGATTCCAGGTGAAGCTAGGGGAACAATCCAGTCCCACCAATGCCCCAGTGCTTCCACATTGCCCATTTTTACACCATGCACACTGCTGCACGTTCATTTCTGAACACCTCGTCTTAATGTTTTCTCTACTATACGAAGCATTTCCTCTGCAATGATTATGGAGTGTAAAGGTGCAAACGTCTGGCAGCAGTGGTGTCTCTTCAGTGGACTCAGTGGAGCTGAGATGTTAACCAGCTTCATGGATTCCTTCAAGTCTGCAGATGTTACTCTGGATGTTGTTTCTTTACCTCAGTAAACATTTTGCACCGTGCTCTTTGGAGTCATCTCAGCTGGGAAAGATCTTTTGAGAAGAGCACACAGCTAAAACCCTCTCCATTTCTACTTCATCTACTCGTGGACTGATGAACGTCTGAACTCTCCCAGTTTCATAAATCAACCACTCTTGATCTCTTTTTGCATGATTCTCGCAAATTCCAAACTTGCAAAATGTGTGAGTCCAGAGAAGTTCTGATTTAATTTCTTTCTCCCAGATAACTTTCCCGAACTGTGTGTATCGGCCGATACCGGGTACTGATCTGATACTAGGGTGTTTAAAAGAAAACAACGTCTCACAAAGTTAGGGGATGGCACTTTTGTGACCTGGCAAACTGTGCCATGGCTTCAAAAGATCCGTTAATGACCCACGAAAGACACGGTTGACAACACTGATTGTCTTTATGGAGTTTTTTTGTGTTGTTCATATGATGTTTCCAAAGTTTCTGCAGCCAATTAGTCAGAGCCATACTCTATACTTGTCAAACTTGATATTGAACTGGTGCATGGACTGGAGGACTCGCTGATACCAGAGTCCACATTTTAAGCATTATCAGAAGCATTTCTTTTTTAATACCAGTAGCATTTTAAACTCTAGTTCGCTTTTGTCGATGCCTCAGGGTTTCATATTTTATCCAGCCTACACTGACCACTTCTAAACGATGGACAAGAAGTGCATCTTATAACTTGGATCCAGATCCAGTTTAAACTAGATGATTCCAAAGAGTTCCCTTATGTTTCCACACCGCCGTATATGCGTAAAGACTTGAGATAGAAGCTGCTAAAGTGATCTAGTTTACAGAAGCATCGTGTGACCGTGTTTGCTGCTTACCTCCTCATCGTTGGGCTGCAGTATGTGGTAGAGCCAGGGGATCTCTCCCAGTTTGGCCAGCTCCAGCTCCACGCTCTGCAGAGCACCGGAAAGCAGCTCCTCCTCCGGCGGATCCAGCTGCTGTGAGAGACAGAAGACAAAGAGGTCGTCTTAACGCATCTTGAAACCTGAAGAGACTTTGGTCACACTTTTTTTTTTTCAAGGGTCGGCGAACGCTTCTTGGGATCCGATCACAGAGTTATGCGTCACTAGAGATCAGATCACTAAAATAACCGGGTTTGTAAAGGGCCTCGAACTCACCAGAGAGACTCGTCCCAGCAGCAGAGACTCGGTCTCGTTGTAGAGCGCCTTGACGGTGCTGGCCACCTCGATGGCTGTGTTCCTCGTCAGGCTCTGGAGGAAATAGTCAAAGTCAGACATCAAATCTTTTTTATAGAGCATGAGATGAAACAACGTGAGCATCAAAATGAGCTAAATCTCAGGCCGTGTGTGCAAACGTTAAAAGTGTAACTACTCATTTAATTTTCTTTTCTTAATTTAATAATAAAAATACATTTACTTTTTCACTATATGTAAGTTCCTTTCTCTTTAAAAGGGCTTTTATTCGACTTTTTTGAGCATTCCTCTGCTTTCGTTGCAGACGTCAAATTCAAAATGAGTGAATATTTGCAAAAGAATCAGTTTGAATACTTAATTAATGTATTTAATGTGCATTTAGTTAAACATAGATTAAAAAAGCAAGGTATTCTGTTTTTATTTATGCTTTACGCATTGTCCCAACTTCATTAGACCTTCCTTAAACCTCAGCTTCAGACGAACCTCCTGTGCAACATGTTCAACTTGATTCTAGTGACCCCCAGTGGCCAAAGACTCATCCTTTTTTTGTGAGCTTCAAGCTGAAGCTGCAGCTTTTAAGGAACAAACCTGCATGTCCTGTGATTTTGTTTGCTAACCTCTGGGAACTTGGGGTGCGTTTTGTTGATGGCGTGGGACGCGGCGTTCACAGCGTGAGCCAGCTCCTGCTCTAACAGCCCGTTGGTCTTCGCCGCCTCACATATCCTGTGATGAGACAGAGCGGAGGAGTTAGTGGTTCATAATGGAGGTATAAATAAAGAAAAAAAAGAATCTGTGGACGTGCAGAGGGGGGACTGGTGTTTCATATTCACCTTGTAATGAGCTCCTCTGCAGCTCGCGCGCACATCTGCACCAGGGCGGCCTCCTCCTCCGTGGCCAGGTCGACAGACTGCTGAGGGTAGAGGTGAGGCCGCAGAGGAGGCTTATCGTACTTCAGCTTGTCCTCCCATGACTTGAGCGTGTTTTCAAACGCCTGCAGGAGAATTCAGAGATTAGAGAAATGCACCACATAAAGCCCCTCCTCCCCTCCCCCCTTTCTCCCTGCACTCACCCGGTCTCTGGTGAGCATCTGTGCCCTGTTCTTATGCTGGATCTTGATCACTCCCGGCGGCTGGATCCAGGCCTCTCCGTCCACCTGAATGGGAACGCCCTCATCGCCCAGGATGGTAATCTTCACCGTCCGACACTGATTCAAACACAGGCTCAGGTTAGATGTTCATTTATCACCCGATGGAGGACTTTCATGCCTCGCGTCGTTCGTAGCGAGTCGTCTCACCTGAGCTATGCGGTGGTGTTGCAGCTTGATGACTCTGGACACGGCCATCTGCATGCTGCCAAACACAGCCACCACCTCCAGGATCTTATCGTCAAATGACGGAGCACAGAAGATCTGGAAAACACAATGAGGAAATATATGAGCAGCAAACAACAGCCACAACATTATGACCATTATGAGTCATAATGTTGTTTGCTGGCAGAGATCAGCAAACTGCCCAAGACGAAACCAGAAACATCCAGGAGTCCTCTTAGATTTCGAGCACTACTCACGTCATCCTCCTTGGTGCCGCCCCAGAAGTTGGTCCCGCCGGCGTAGCTGGGAATGTTTAACACGGCGATGCCCTGAAGGCTGGGCAGGGGGATGTACTGGCCGTCGCACTGGGGAAGATAAAGAAACGCAAGAGCTCAGGTGGACAGGTAACGGTCAGAGATGAGGTCTGTTAGATTTTGCATTTCAGGACAGTTCACAGTAATAAAAAAAAAAATTCAACTTTACAGCGGAAATAAACAGGTTTACAGACTGATACTGAAAAAAACTTTGTCTCTGTAGCTACTTTCTTCATTTTTGAAAAATGGATGGGGAGAACGTTTATAGAACGCTACAATTATGCATAATAACAGAGTTACAGGTGGGTGTCCAATGGCCTCAGTTCCATCTGAAGGCCATGTTTTTGAGCTAGCCAGGAGCTAGGTGGAAGAAGACGAAGAAGAGGAGGAAGAAGACGAAGAAGAAGAAGAAGAGAAAGAAGAAGAAGAAAAGGAAGAAGACGAAGAAGAACAAGAATATGATGAAGAAGATGAAGAAGAAGAAAAGGAAGAAGAAGAAGAGGAAGACGGAAAGATACAAAGAAGAAGACACAGAAGAAGACCATGAAAAGGGGGAAGAAGAAGCAGTAGAAGAAGAAATATGAAGAAGAAGCAAAGGAAGAAGAAGGAGAAGAGATATGAAGAAGTAAAAGAAGAAGAAGAGATACAAAGAAGAAAAGGAGGAGGAAGAAGAAGAAGAAATGCAAAGAGGAAGCAAAGGAAGAAGAAGAAGAAGAAGAGACACAAAGAAGAAGAAGAAGAAGCCCTTTTTTGGGAGCTAGGTGGAGTCAGACACTGCCAAGATGGAGACGTCACAAATAGTTCAGTCCATCTTCGCTTCGGTGTTAATTTTTTTTTCTGGCAGGAGTAAAATGATTTCAGTCCAAATCCTGAGTCAATCTGAGGCCGAGCAGCTGCAGAGTCATGACTCACCTTCTTCATCTACAACACTTGAGCTCTAACAACATTTAGGGAGCCCAGAGGGAGGGAGTCACATCAACAGCTGTCACATTTTTCTAATTCCCGCTGTTTATCTGTTTTTTCCCGTCTCACCTCCAGCTGGACCTTCTGCTCCAGGTTCTTGTAGGTTCTCTGCAGAAGCTCCTTTGTGCCCAAAACGCCGTACCACATCATGTTCTTGGTACGACTCCTGAGCAAAGAAGACGGATCAGAGACGGATCGGCGAGGCTGAAAGGCTAAAACCACAAAACGTTTTCAGGGGGGGAGACCGACCTGCACTTCTCCGGATGCTCCTCTCGCTTGTTGTTGAACTCCAGCGAGATCTTGGCGTCCAGGCCGATGCCGAAGTAGTTGTTCATGACGCACTTCTCCATGTAGCCCTCTCTGGTCGGAGGGAGGAAAAAGAAAAGATGTCAGCATCGAGTAGGAACAAAAAAACAAAAACAAAACACGAGACAAACAGCAACGTAAAAGAGCCGGCTCTTACAGCGAGTCGAGGTCGGGGTCGATGAAGGGCGTGGCGCCGAACGGGTCGATGTTAGCCAGCAGCATCTTACTGATGATGGAGCTGCCGGCGATGGAGGCGGCCAGACCCGCCCGCAGGCCTGCACACACACACACACACACACACATCTGTCATGCAACGTCTCAATAACCTTGCAGCTGCTGTGTGATTAGTCTGGTGTGTGTGTGTGTGTGTGTGTGTGTGTGTGTGTGTGTGTGTGTGTGTGGTTACCAGGGCAGATGATGCGTGTGTTGAGGACGGGGAGGTTCTCCTTGCTGGTGGTGAAGGGGGTGATGGTGAAGGAGCTGTAGGACTGAGTGCTGCGACTCACCCTCCTCTCCGTCGGGGAGCAGGGGCTCTTAGCGGCTGGACGAACAGAGAGAGAGAAACTCTGCATCACTTGTAAGCATTTCCTCTAATTATTAAATTCATCTGGTTGAATTTGATGTGGTAATAAAGCAAAACTATCAGCAGGGGTGTAAAATCTGAGATGCCACTGAGGCTGAAATGAGTTTCCACCTCAGAAGATGAGGCAAAGAGATCGTGGGGAGGTGGAGGATGCCCCCAAGGCCAGGTGGGATGAGTTCATGGGGTAGATCCAACATTTGCTGGAAGGTTTTTACTAGAGATGTCCAGAGATTGGCATCAGGGCCAATCCAGGCCTTTTTTTTTTTTTTTTTTTTAAACGATTGTATCGGTATCAGGCTTAAACCAAGTGTCATCTAATGTAGTTGTTCGTTTTAGGTCTGCCATAAACCAAAACCACGTCTTTGTAGCGTCAAAACATCCTCTGCAGTGGCTAGCGTCAAAGCTGCTAAAATTGAAGAAGAAAAAGAAAAGGAAGAAGAAAAGAAGATGAAGAAGACAAAGAAAATAAAGAAAATGAAGAAGAAGAAAGGAGAAAGAAGACAAAGAAGAAAGGGAAGAAGAAGAAGAAGAAAAAGAAAAGGAAGAAGACAAAGGAAGGGAAGAAGAAGAAGAAGACAAATAAAGGGGAGAAGAAGAAGTAATGGAAGAAGAAGATAAAGAAACCATAAACCAAAACCACGTCCTTGTAGTGTCAAAACGTCCTCTGCAGTGGCTAGCGCCAAAGCTGCCAAAATTGAAGAAGAAGAAGAAGAGGAAGAACAAGAAGAAGAAAAGAAGAAGACAAAGAAAATAAAGAAAAATGAAGAAGAAAATGAGGAAGAAGATGAAGAAGAAGCACAAGAAGAAGAAAAGGAAGAAGAACCAAAATCCACTAACTAAACGTAGAAGTTTCCTGTGTAAAATGAAGTGAGTCAGTCCTCTGTTAGTGAGTCACTAGTGTGATGTGGATGTGTGGTGAGGTGGTAGTAGTTGATCATCTAAACAGAATCCATGGAGTCCACTCAGTCAAAGGCTGCACCCAAACAACAACAACAAACACTGAACGTTTAAAAGAAGAAGAGAAAAGTTTCCTGGAGACAGCGTCAAGGAGAAACATCTTCCAGAGAGGGTTAGGGAGTTTATGGCAGCGTTGGATGACCAGAACATTTCTGGAGTAGAGAACACAAGGTACCAGCTACCCTCTCCACACTACATTAACTTTGACAGAAAGATTTATTGGACTGAATCCAGTCGACTCTAGGAGAAGACAAGGAAGACAAGGAAAGACTTTAGGAAGCTACAGGAGACCAACTCTAGGACATTTAACATCAGATTCGATGACCTGTTGGGTGTCCAGGTCATGGAGGCAACAAGAAGAACAAGGAGAGGACACGAAGCCGAGGTTTCGACCGATGCCCCCCCCCTCGCCTTCTAACGGCTGGAAAATGTGTGGAAGGAAGGAAACAGCTCGGCGAGACAATAACACATCCTGTAACTGATCCACAGACACACACTGGTTGTCTCACAGCAACCTGAGTGTGCATCCAGACACATGTAAACAAGACCCCTCCCCCATCCCCCCACTCTCCCCTCCCCTCCCCTCCCCTCCCCCTGCTTTAACAGCTTCAACAAGTATGTTCACCTGTTGCCAAAAATCTGTGGTGGAGCTTGAAGATGTGGAGATAAACAGCTTAAACTGCTGCTGGAGGTGGAATATCACAGGAGAGGAGAGACTGTGCTGCTCTGTTAGCTCTAATCCCTCCGTTTATTTATGACAGGAAACACCATGTGCGTCAGCAGCACTTTTTTTTCCATTAGCTTCTGGACGGTGCAGAGAGTGACATACCCACATGGTGGCAACATTTAAATCCTGTGGACAATGATCCAACACTTAGTCCATCCTCACTTTTAAACAAGTGACAGGAACTCAGAGATCAGCCACAACATTATGACGAGAAACGTAAATAACATTGAACCATCTTGTGACAGTTCAACGTTCTGCTGGGAAACTTCTGGACCTGGCATTCATTGGTGTGGATGTTACTTAGACATGTAGCACCCACCTAGACCAGACCAGGCACCCCCACCCAGACCATACCAGGCACCCCCACCCCATAGCAATGACACTCCTTGATGGCAGCAGCGAAAACACTTTAGGAACAACTATAAAAAAAACAAACATGAAGAACATCTCAAGGTGTTGACCTGGCCTCCAAATTCACTAGATCCCAAACTGATCAAGTATCTGTGGGATGATCCACAGAGGCCCCTCCCCTCAAAGGCCCCCACCACTAACAACACTGTGTTACCAGACACCACAGGACACCCTCAGAAGCCCCATGTCCATTCTCTGATGAGTCACCACAAGGGAGACCTGCACAATATTAGGAAGGTGGTCAGATATTTTGTCCTCAAGCAGTGGCAGCCTGGAACTGCTTGAGGACAGGTTGAGTGTTTTGTCAGAAGCTCGGGATGAAATAAAAAGGATTGGAGCGGGTGGGATCAGAGGTCGGGCCTGAGGCACTCACACGACACTGCCTCCAGCTCCTTGGTGTCCTCGTCCTTCTCGCTGTCCCTGTTCTCGTCCTCGCTGTCCTTCCTGAATTCCAGCGGCGACGGCAGCTCGGTGTCGTCCGTGTGGGCGTTCTGCTCGTCGACCACTGGACACAGCAGAGGAGGGAGTTCAGTGAAGACACTAGAATCTGCTGCACATGCCAAAACTAATGCACACGGCATGATTTCTCCTTTACATTATGAGGCAGATTACATCATGCATTAATAAAAGAACTGATTTCTGCAGATTTCCTCGACATTCGTATATATCTGGGTGGAGGTACCTCTCTCAGCCTGCTCTATGATCTGTCTGATCGCCTTCTTCAGACTGTTGGCCCTGAGCATCAGCTGCTCCCTGCTTTTGAACAGCAGGTGCTGGGAACCCCCTCCGCCCCCTTTCTCCGTCTCCTCCTCCTCCAGCTTCTCCTTCAGCTCCGTCAGGCTCTCCTCGCTGGCCTCCTCCTCCTCCTCCTCTTCCTCCTCCTCCTCCTCCTCCTGCTCCTCCTCCACGATGGGAGGGGTGGAGTGCGGGAGCGGCGGCAGGGCCTGGCACTCGGCGTTCAGGGTCTGGAGGAGGGAGTCCAGCTTCTCGTTCAGGACGGCGCACTGGAGGCGGAGAGAAGAGAGGGGAGGTCAGCGCATCAGCAGAAATGTAATATATATACGGAGTCGCCTTTCAGTTCAGATGATGGATGTCGACGGTGTTTAAAAGGCTCACCTTGAGAGACATGGTGTCACACTCGTCGGCGTTCTCTGTGCTCTTTTCATAAGCTTTCCCCACTTTGGCAACGAAATCCTTCACAGTTTCACACAGGATCCTGGAGGAAAACACAAACATGTTTGAATATCGGATTACACTCGCTGAATTTGTTTTTTGCACGATTTCACTTGCATTAAATTAGCTGAAACACATGCACCATATGGTCAGAAGTATTTGGCCACATGTTTAGCAAGCACCTAGCCGTGGTTGTCTTCATTTGCAAACATATGGAACGCAAAACGCGTTGTTCTGAAGAGCTCAGAGACTTCGAGCGTGGTGCTGCGGTAGGATTCTACCTTTGCAACGCAACGGTTTGGGGAACTGCACGGTCAGCTGTAAATAAAATTATTAAAAAGTGGATGCGAGGTCAGCGACCTAAGCTAAGCTGCACTAAGGTTCTGGGCTGGTTCCATAGATAGAGTTCCCAACTCCCACTGGCATTAATGTGAGCTTAACTAATGTAAGGCTGTGCAGTGGGAGACTCGTGGGATGGGTTTCCGTGGTTGAGCGGTTGCATGCGTGCCTCGTGTCGCCAAGTGCAATCCCAAACCCCAAACTCCGGGGACCCTGGAGTGGTACCAGGCCGCAATGAAAGAATAAAAACTTTTTTCAGAGTCTGCAGAGTGTTTTATTTTTGATAACTGATCATCTCGTCTACCCGTTACCTCCACCTGTGCCTGCAAACGTTCCTGCAGAGCTTTGTTGAAAAGAGCTAACGATGAGAAGACTCCAAGTGTGCCAACAAAAAGAAAGAAGGCTGCATTTAAAGAAGTCCTGCTCGAGCTGCAGAGGTTTATCTACGTGCCACAAACCCTCTCTGCTCTCTGTGTAATAAGTGGTGATCGGCTTTCCAACGAAAGCGCCCTGCACTAAAAGATAAGCCTTTGCACTGATGCCTCACAGCCAGAAGGTTCTGGGTTCTAATCCATGGGCCGACTGGTTCCTTTCTATGTGGAGTTTGCATGTTCTCCCTGTGTCTGCGTGGGTTCCTTCCAGGTACTCCAGCTTCCTCCCACCGTCCAAAGACATGCTGGTTAGGTTCATTGGTGACCCCAGAGACCCTCCAGAGGACATGCTTTTACAGAAAACTAATGCATGATTAGTTTTATGCACGATGACCGGAACGTGGTGCAGAAAAAGGTTGGAGAACGCCGGTGTAGAGCACGACGACGCTGGACTGAAGTGTTACCCGGTGGAGTGCATGGTGTCAGCTGTGAAGTTTGGTAAAGGAGGGAGAAAGGTACGGCCACTTATCTCCAGTGTGTGAGTCATTACAATCCCTGTTGGTGTAATGCTCAGGTGTGGCTGCATATTTTCGTCATGTCTGTGCATTTATTTAATCCTGCGTTGGTTTATTCTGTGTCGGTTCAGTTACTAAAAGCTCTTACTTGGCGGAGGAGATGACCACGGAGTGCTGCTCTGAGTTGAGGATCTTCGTGAGGTGAGCAGCTACCGAGTCTTCGTAGGCTGAAATGTGAAACTGGAGGAAAGAAAACACACAGAAACACGAGTGTTAGCGCTCACCGAGCAGGAAACCAGCACAGGTTTCTCTCAGGGACTCTACGGGCGAGACTAGCTCGAGGAAAGGGTTTGGATATTTTCTGAGTCGAGCTGAAAATGTCAGGATCTATTTCCAGCAGCTCCCTCCTGCTCACGTCCGTGTGTCTGGAAGCCTTCACTGTTAACACTGAAATATCAACAGTATAATCCTGTTATACTTTAAATGCAGGATATCGCTGTAAATTTAACTCAACAGTGTTTTACAGTATCGACAGCTCAAAGGAAAGTAAACAGTAGGTTAACAGGACTTTTTTTTCCCAGTGCATTGTGGGAAAACAAAACTTCCTTTGCTAGTGAGCATAGCAACATTTAATTTTATTTAACTGGATCGTTGTCAGATTGACTTATTAGACATGGATTTATGTTAACAGGTTTGATATTAGAGTCTGGACTCAGTGGATTTAGCTAACGTGAACCAGTCGACAGCAAAGGGAGGAAAAACGCCCAAACAAATTATGCAAAATGACATGAAATGAGACATGAAAAACAGACTCTAAATGACTGTAGAGACGCAAATTGATGCAAGCAACGATTTGAAATGCAAACATTACGATAAAGAAAATGCAAAATGACTAAGAAATGGCACAAAATAATAAGAAAGTGAAACTAAATGGACGTCGCATGAAGAGATGCATGAAGTTCCTTCTCTTTTAATGCTGGATATTTTGGATTTTTTTTTTTATCTTTGTCAAATGTCTGTTATTTTAGTTTTAGCTCCAAACATTCAGGCTCTAGTTTGTTATCTGAGAAACGTTCATTTTTAAAAGATGGTGTTCTGTTTTAATAAAGAGACACGTGATCACTGTGAAGATGTGTTATTTGTCTTAAATGCTGCATATAGACACTGTATTAAATGTGGTATCTTTATAGCAGGACGGCCAAGGAATCATTTATCAAGTTGCAATGTTTAGAGAAAAAGATGTAAAAATAGTTGTTTAAATCTAAAAATATGAACTTTATGCAGCAGTGTACAGAAAGATCTTTGGCCTGCTGAGTTTGTTCGTGTTTACTTCATAGACTGTATAAAGATGGACGCCATAATGGCTCCTCTAAAGTGAAGCCAAAGCATGTAGAGCTGCCCCTGGTGGCTGGCTGCAGTATAGGTCATATAAGCTCCACCCCTCCACGTTAGTGGGCGGAACTTGGGCCAAACTGAAACACTAAAATACACTTCAGTTAATTTTTTTCAAGGATGGTTTCTGTCATTTTAGGTAGTTGATAAAATGTTGATGAATGTTCAAGTGTCAACTGTTTGGATTTCGCTTTAGTTATTTGACGCTATAGAAACAGGATGTGACATACTGGTGACTACCAGTTGCCATGCCAACTGCTCCGTAAAGAGTCCCAAGAGAGTTGTAAAAATATTTTATTTTATAAGTCCAGTGTATAATCCAACATTTCATTGTAACTAGTGGAGGTAGATCAGAGCGTAGTATTAATTAAACGAAAACGTGAATGAGTCTGGAGGAAGTGTGGGCGGGGCATCTTGGACCATACTGATCAGACTCTGGCTCCAAAGCCGCAAGATGGCACCGCCCGTATCCCCGGGAAAATAGCATCATTTTGGCAAATGAGAGGAAGTGGTGACGCATTGTCCATATTTATATACAGTCTATGCCGTCTACTGTACCGTACCTGGCAGTCGTCGGCTCCCTCTGGCGTGGTGGGGCAGCTGTGTTTGGGCGGGATCTTGATCTCGTAGGTCATGATGCTCCAGCGGTCCAGCATCTTGGTGCTGGCCCTCTCCAGCTTCTCCAGGATCTGGGGCAGCTGAGTGTCGTCGTCACAGGACGGGCCCCAGCCCAGCACCCGAGCCAGATCGTTGCCCGTGCCCAGCGGCAGCACCCCCAGCTGGCACTGAAAGGGAAATGCAGAGGGGTTACCCTGTGAAATGACTTTTGTGTCTTTTTATAACATGCAGTAAATTGTAAAAACCAGCCAGATATTAAAAGTTCCAGGTATTCTGGAAAAAAATGGGCAGCCTCACTTACTCACGGGACGTTTTCTGACCTTTTCATAGTCAAAATAAGCAAAAAAGTCCATGTGCACCTACCTGCTTGTGCAGACTGAGCTTGTCAATCTCCGACAGGACCCATCCCACGCTGCCGTCACCTCCGCACACCAGGATCCGAAAGTTGTCAAACTTCTGAAACAGGCGCAGACTGACACAGACACAAACGTTGCAGTCAACAGATCATTGACAGATCATTCTCCACTAAGGGGAGTTAGTTTGATTGTGTTCTCCTCACCCGAGGTGCGGCCCGCCGTTGACCAGGTCGAAGACTTGAGCCGGGTTGAGGAGCTGCTTGAAGCGCCGCAGGAACTTCACTCCCTGGTTGTCGCCGCTTTTGGAATTCACGAAGACTAAGAGGGGGCTGGCGCACGACGGGGGACAGGTGGCCTTCCAGAAGCCTGCGACGGGAGAGGAAACGCTTGGTTTAATGCTTTGTTCATTAATAACAAATGTAGTATAAAAACATCTCAGTGGTGGAGAGGGGCTGGTCGGACGTTCATCAACTTCCCACATGACTCATATTGAGGTCATGTTCACAATTTGCCACTAAGGTCTTGTTCCTCTACCTTTTCCAGTCTTTATTAAGGAGGAGTTAAGTCTGATATAAATGGATGGGGTAGGTTCCCTAAGGGGGGAATTGTGCCTCCTTTTTGCGGCGGGACGGCAGCGGAATAAGTCTTGCTTGTTCTCTGCTAGCTACCATAGAGAGGTTTGTGAGAAGGTTCAACTTCCAAAGCAAAGAAAAGAAAACAAGATGAGGTATACACCAATCAGCCACAACATTATGACCACTGACAGGAGAAGTGAATAACATTTAAGCCATCTTGTGACAGTTCAGTGTTCTGCTGGGAAACTTCTGGACCTGGCATTCATTGGTGTGGATGTTACTTAGACATGTAGCACCCACCTAGACCAGACCAGGGACCCCCACCCCATAGCAATGACACTCCTTAGGAGATACGCTTTAGGAACATCTAAAAAAACATGAAGAACAGCATAAGGTGTTGACCTGGCCTCCAAATTCCCAAGATCCCAAACTGATCAAGTATCTGTGGGATGATCCACAGAGGCCCCTCCCCCCTCAAAGGCCCCCAGCCTGTTGTCAGACACCACAGAACACCCTCAGAAGGCCCATGTCCATTCTCTGAAGAGTCACAACTGGTTTGGAGGCACAAGGGAGACCACAGTGTTTTGCAGTTTGAACCCGAACAAGTTAAGACGCCACTTGGAGACAGGACATCCAGAGCATAGGGACAAACCAGTAGATGTCCTCAGAAATCAGTTGTTGTGTCTTCAAACGCTCAACTCGCCTCATGTAAAGTTGCCTGTAGAGTTGCTCAGTGTAAAAGAAACACACACACTATGTCACAGGTGTCAAAAGCGTCCCGCCAGAGGGTCTAATCTGGGCCGCGGGATGATTTTGCAAAGTGCAAAAATGACACTGAAGACATTAACTGCAATTTGTCCAATAGAAGTAACTGCTATTCCTACGGTTCACACAGATTTAGCAAGAGTTGTGGAGATAAGACAACACTGAGACCTAGAACTAAACAGAAATCCGGTTGTTCATGACATGTTTTGTAAAAGTGCAGCTTCTTTGCACTAAAACAAAGGGAAACATTTGAAGCTGTCATTATTTATAGGTTAACACGCTGTTGTGTTACTGGTCCGGCCTCCTTGAGATCAAACTGGGCTGCATGTGGCCCCCTGAACTGACATGAGTTTGACACCCCTGCACTATACGATCCCAACGATGGTTGATGAAGCAACAGCAGCTCAAAGTGATTCCTCTATCAAACCTCTATGATCCGTCAAAGGACAGAGAGGAGCAGCTCGATGACAAGATGCGTCTGGGAGCCACCAGACAAACCGTGAAACCCCTCGGGGCAAACACGTATTTTGTGATTCTGCACCGTACGTCCTTCACTGTTCTCCAACTGGCGCCGGAAGCAGCAGGTGGCAGAGAGAGAGAGAGTCAGCGTCAAACTACCTCATCAAAGTCGTGTGATGCCGAGCGTTGGCAGAACATGTGAGCGGAGCACATGCCAAAAACATGTGCTTCACTTGGCTGCAGCTCACGACACACACGCACACACACACACACACACGTATGTATATGTTAATCTGTAGGAGGTAATGCAAGCGGAGGTCTCTGTGCTTATAGTCAGTCCACCAGCGCCGCGTTGACAGCTTCATGTATATTCATGTGCAGAGCTGCTATCTACTCCCCAGCACTCCTCTCTCGCCTTCCTCTCCCTCCTTGCTCTCTAATCTCTCTCTCCGTCTATACTTTTCGATCTTTCCTTCCGTTCTCTCACTCTGTGATTTTGTCGCTGGAGGATGGAGGGAGGAGGGAGGAGGGAGGGAGGCTGAGGTGGAAGGGGAGTCACGACACTCGGCACGTGCTGCAGTCGCCGCCCCCTCCCTCCCTCCCTCCCTAGCTCTTCCTAGCCAATTACAACCAACCCCCACCCCACCCCACCGCCCCCTCCCGTCATCCCCAGCATGCATTTGTGCAGAGGGGATCCTGGCACGTGAGGCGATGCAGCGGAGGAGTCTTCTTTCATCCTTCCATCCTTTTTCTTGCCTCTCTTTTGTGCATCTGCCAATTAAGGAGATGGCGGCTTCTCTCAGAGTAAAACATTAGCGGAGCATTAATCCGATCACACGTCCTCATCTGAGTCCGTCTCTCAGGCCCTGATCAGCATCTACAACAGGTCTCAGAGACATACGTCAAGCAGAGAGGCTGCTTTACAAACACCTGCAGAGCTCTTCTTCTTCTTCTCTGATTTAAATGCAGGCCGTCGTTTCCAGAGCAGGCTCCGCTCTCACACTCGTCTCGTGCCAGGTTCTATTTTGAGAAAAGTTGTGTGCAACGACCTGTCGCATATTTATTAATTCATTTTTTTTTCTTCTTTTTCTGTTGAAAGGCCAATTAACTTCCTGGAACACACACATACACGAATGCATCTCGCCCTCTCCCTCCGGGGTTTGGCGCCTCGCGTGACGAGCAGGAGGCTAATTAGAAAGTTTGGATTTAACGCCGAGACAAGACGCCACAATCTATTCTTACAAGAAGGAGGGACGAGAATCACAGCGTACCGCCTGAACCATCACGTCCAGCCGCCGTGCGTCCACCAGAATCAGAGAAAATGAATACTTTGAGAAGGATGTTATATTTGTTTCACCCCATCCCAACCGAATTAACCGACACTGAACAGTATAAACTATTATCGAGAGACATTTGGACATGGGACAAATGGTCATTTATCTGCTTTTATTGAAGTTATTGTGGAAAATGTTCAAAATAAAGAATTAAGCATGGTTTATACCTATGCAGGACTTAGACGCCGTAACCTACGTATGTAGCCTACGCCCTACGCTGCACTCGTCAGTCTGGCTCACTCTGTAACAACGCCACGCAAATGCTAGTCAACGCTGTGTCTTTTTTTACCAGTCGGGTTAATTTTTAAACCTGCTTCATGCTTCACTTTCAACAATGGCGACTGAAACTTTCCCCCGAAACGTTCGTATCTCCGAATCTCCTCAGTTAACCTTTCCTCCGTCTGTTCCATCTTTATTGATCCAAAACAATCAATTAGAAATTTGTGGAGATGGAGAAGCAGCTGGAAATACTAAAGAGGAAACATGCTGCTACCAAGAGGACCAATCACAGCTCTTGTGGTCTAGTTACATTTCTGGGGAGGTGCATGTCAGGCTCTCAAAAATAAAGGTTAGAGATCAGAAGGAAGGAATCAGCTGATTAGATGGGGTAGAGCCTCATTAATTTACGCCTGGATTCCAACGTTTGCTCACAGGTTGTTTAGGTTGAGTCAGTGGTGAGTGAATGGTTGCTATGTATGTGTGTGTGTGTGCGTCGCCTACCGTCCGAGTCGATGCTGTTGAGCGCCGTCGGTGGAATGATGGAGACTTTGCACTGACCCAGAGGACACTTCCGAGGGTACAGGTCCATGCAGGCCGTGTGCACCTAGAGCAACGACAGCAACCAGACCCCAAAGGAAAGACTTTAACTTTAAGTAGTTAAATGAACATCCTGCTAAGGGACAAACTTTTCTGCAAACACGGGCACATGTGCAGAAGAAGTTAGTAAATGTGCGACTCTGCTGCAAATATTCAAATCTACACATCCAGAAATATGTAGTTATGTACTTAACACATTATGCATATAAAAAAGATTTAGTTTACAATGTGAAATCCTGACTAAAAAGCCATTTAACTGCAGCAAGCATCAAGCACAGTTGAGTTTACTTTTAAATAAAAGACAATTGAGCTGTATTGAATGCTGAGATGATTGTTTTTGTTGCTAAAACTACACTACATTGCCAAAAGTATTCACTCACTCATCCAAATAATTGAATTCAGGTGTTCCAATCACTTCCATGGCCACAGGTGTATAAAATCCAGCACCTAGGCATTCAGACTGCTTCTACAAACATTAGTGAAAGAATGGGTCGCTCTCAGGAGCTCAGTGAATTCCAGCGTGGTACTGTGATAGGATGACACCTGAGCAACAAGTCCAGTCGTTAACTTTCCTCTCTACTAAATATTCCACAGTCAACAGTCAGTGGTATTATAAGAAAAGTGGAAGAGATTGGAAACGAAGCACGAAGTGTCAGGCCACATTAAATGACAGAGCAGGGTCAGAGGATGCTGAGGTTCATAGTTCTCAGAGGTCACCAACTTTCTGCAGAGTCAATCTCTACAGACCTCCAAACTTCATGTTTCCTTCAGATCAGCTCCAGAACAGCAGAGAGCTTCATGGAATGGGTTTCCATGGCCGAGCAGCTGCATCCAAGCCGTACATCAACAAGTACAATGCAAAGCGTCGGATGCAGTGGTGTAAAGCAGCCACCACTGGACTCTAGAGCAGTGGAGACGTGTTCTCTGGAGGGATGAATCACGCTTCTCCGTCTGGTAATCTGATGGATGAATCTGGGTTTGGCGGTTGCCATGAGAACGGTACTTGTCTGACTGCATTGAGTCAAGTGTGAAGTTTGGTGGAGGGGGTGTTCTTCAGGAGCTGGGCTTGGCCCCTTAGTTCCAGTGAAAGGAACTCTGAATGCTTCAGCAGACCAAGAGATTCTGGACAATTCCATGCTCCCAACTTTGTGGGAACAGTTTGGGGACGGACCCTTCCTGTTCCAACATGACAAGGTCCATAAAGACATGGATGAGAGAGTTTGGTGAGGAAGAACTTGACTGGCCTGCACAGAGTCCTGACCTCAACCTGATAGAACACCTTTGAGCCAGGCCTTCTGGTCCAACATCAGTGTCTGACCTCACTAATGCTCTTCTGGAAGAACGATCAAAGATTCCCATAAACACACTCCTAAACCTTGAGGAAAGCCTTCAGAGAAGAGGTGAAGCTGTTCTAGCTGCAAAGGGTGGACAGGCGTCATATTGAACCCTATGGATTAAGAATGGGATGTCACTTAAGTTCATATGCGTCTAAAGACAGATGAGCGAATACTTTTGGCAGTACAGTGCATTCTGAACCCTTTTTAAACGGCAGCATGAGTGAAGCATCTACAATCGGAGCCTCCGTGACAGATGCCTCACCATGGCTTTACACCAGAGGCAGCGCCAGTCCTGCAGTCTCAGCACGCTGCCACATGTCTTATCACACACGGCACACTTGGCACTGACGGGCAGGTTTCCTTCCAGCCACTGGTGAGGCATGGCGATCTGCGCAGATTGAGAAATGGGAAACACTATTAGCAACTTTTATCGTTTCTTCTCGGAGCAGCAACGACATGCATCACGATGTATATATCCTGGAAGCGGAGGACGGGTTTGGAGGAACGTACCCCGTCCTCATCCTCGATGATGTCCTTCCCTATGGAGGCCAGGGTCGTCCATTTACAGTTGTTAGTGGCTCTGACGGCACAGCGTTTGTGGGCCTTGAATTTGCACACTGTAAAAACACACAAAGAGACGAAATGCCGATCAGACTGAGAGCGTTTTACACTTTTAACAACTGTTCATGATACTTAACAGCAGCCACCTGCTGAACCAAGATAAATGATGATGACAATAGATAAACAATGATTCCGGAGATGAGAGATAAACCATTTACTATAAAAATGAGTCAAAACATCAGTTGATTTTCCTGGAAGTTGACAAAGAGAACCCAATCGAACAAATAAAACAGAAATATTACACTTGTGCATGTATTTATGCAGTTAAACGAGCCAATATTACAGATCTGTGAGATGGAAAAAGCATGTTTTAAAAACAGACACACCCAGGAAAGTACCACGTTCTAATGAATGGAGGCCTAATTAGATCTGAGCAAGTGGAATTACTAACCTCCCTAAACCTGTTCTCTGTATCTGACAGGACTTAGCTCCACGTCACGGGTCTCAATCCATTTATCCGGCAACACAAACAAAAAGCCCCGAACCCCAGAGGAAACACCTGCAGCACTGACGGTAAAAACCACACATCTGTACGGCCTCTGGTGCCACAACAGACCTATAAGCGTGGATTTATGCGTCATTAGTCAGTCAGCGAACGCCACGACCTATTAGCAGCTACGCAAAGACACAGCAGACCACATGGCCAACAGTCTACGGTTGCCTCCCACTTATTAATCATCACCGCTCGGCATCCTGTCGATTAGCGGATCGACGTGAATGAGTTGCTCGGCAGAAGCACTCGGCGTCACTGAACCGCTGGAAAGAATCAGAAATATTAAACATCTGTCAAACCGATGTTTTCCTGAGAGAACAACTCATCCCAGAATAGTTTTCTGTGCTCAGGGTTCAGTGAGAACATCGCAGGCAATGCTGTTAGCTTAGCTTAGCTTAGCAAAAAGACAGTTTCTTCGATTGCAGTGATTTTCTAGAGTATGTTATCCTCATTAGAAATAGTTTTGGTATTTAATTATTACTATTTATTACTAGTTACCTTTGGACCACACCACTCCCTCTACTTCCAGTGGTTATGCTAAGCTAAGCTAAGCTAAGCTAAATGTGTTTTGGCTTTGCTTTGGTTCGTATAGAAGGATGGAAATGTTAAACCACTCCTTTGAAATGGCTGATGTGTAATTTTAATACTTACTGTCAGAACATTAAGAGAATTCAGAGGACAATGCTGGTTAGCTTAGCTTAGCTTAGCACAAAGACAGTTTCTTCTATTGTAGTGCTTTTCTAGAGTATGTTATCCTTATTAGAAATAGTTTTGGTATTTATTCTTACTAGTTACCTTTGGACCACACCAGGCTGTTTCCCTCTACTTTCAGTGGTTATGCTAAGCTAAGCTGACCTAAGCTAAGCTAAATGTCTTTTGGCTTCGGTTTGATTCGTATAGAAAGGTTGGAAATTCCAAACCACTCCTTTGAAATGGCTGACGTGACCTTTGGACCACACCAGGCTGTTTCCCTCTACTTCCAGTGGTTATGCTAAGCTAAGCTAAGCTAAGCTAAGCTAAGCTAAGCTAAACGTCTTTTGGCTTCGGTTTGGTTCATATAGAAAGGATGGAAATGCTAAACCACTTCTTTGAAATGGCTGATGTGACAGTAAGTATTCATTTTAACGTTCGTATAAAATCTAATTAAGCGTTTTTATATATGTCAAACCGAACGAGAATAAAAGGTTGAGTTTTTCAGGGATTCTTAATGGTGGTAGAGTTTGTCTTTTCCTGGAAAACACTTTAAAAAAAAATGACTTTAAATCTTTAACATCCATCCAGGTTTGTTCTTTACGCCTGAGGAGAAGAAGCATTGACTTTAATGTGCTTACCGCCAGCTGCTCTGAATAAGAAATCAGATTGAAATGTAAATATAGAATGAATATTTCTCACGAAGATGTACAGGCAGATGGAGATTGCTCTCGCCTTGAGATGAAAACACTTAGCGGACTCATGAATAACGCCTGTACTCGGGGTGGGTGGGGTGGGGGGGGGGGGAAGCTTCCAGGCGCCCCACCCATGCTCGTACGCAACTCTGACACACAAGCAATCCCGTCATTAGGCGTTCCACGGAGATACGCTGCAAAACTGAGTCAAAGTCATATCCGGGAGCAACAATCAATGTTTCAATCTAGCCCACCGCTAAATGCTGTTAGAGAGCATTAGCAGAACATTAAGAGAATTCAGAGGACATGATACCGCAGCCTGTTAATGGCCGGGCCGTGGTGTTCACCAACCAGACTGGAGGGACAACGCTGCGTCTGGGACGGGGAGACAGAAAGGCAGAAGGGTTTGAATGTGTGTGTGTGTGTTTGTGGCTAGGTAGCATAAATCAATCCCCGCTGACTGTTCCGCGCAGGAAATCGAAAGAGAAATTTAAGCGGCGTCGACTGATGTGAAAGTGTTTGGGACGGCTCTCGAAGTTTAATAGAGACGACTCGCTCATGGGCGATCCTCCTAAATGTTAATGAAAGCATTTTGAGGGAAGCCAACTCTACTTCTCCCCTTCGCCCACAAACTTTTTTGAGGCGTAAAGTTGATGTGGGGTAGAGGAACACTCTCGTTGGTGTAATAGTTTAGAGAATCAGAGCACGAGAAGAGAAACAAAACAAAGTTTCTTTGCTTTTTTTATCCTGGAAGACAGTCTGACTAAAAGTTGGTCTAGGGTTGCTCCATTGGGTCCAATGCCCCACAAAGATCTTCTAAGGTCACTGCAGGTGGCCTTAGTTGCCAGTAGGTGTTTGATTTTGGTTTGTTGCGTCCATTTGGTCATCTGGGCCGAGCTTTTTGTGGTGATGGACAAGAAGAAGTGGACATACACGTCATCTGAGTGACATGGAGCTGAATTAGAACAACTAAATGGCTCTGATTGGTTGGAGGACGTGCAGAGGTCTTCTTCCCATTAGTCAAACTGACCCGCCCACACTTCCTCCAGACTCAATCACATTTTAGTTTAATTAATACCACTCTCGTCTTCCTCCACCAGTTAAAAAGAAATGTTGGATTATACGCTGTACTCTCACAGGCCTACGTGACCGCTTCATGGGGCGTCACATAACTGAAACAAAACTTTTAGAGCATCATATTAAATCTAAAATGACAGAAATCATCCTTGAAAAAAAAAAATATTTGACGCGTTCTATAGTACCCATCCACTAACGTGAAGAGGGTGGGGCTTATGACCTATACTGCAGCCAGCCACCAGGGGGAGCTCCAAATGATTTGGCTTCACTCTGGAGGAGCTGTTTTACAGTCTACGATTGAAAGCATAGACTGTATATAAATATGGACAAAACGTCTCCACTTCCTGTCATCGGCCAAACTGACTCTATTTTCCCGGGCTAATAGGGGTGGCGCCATCTTGCGAGTTTGGAGCCAGAGTCTGATCAGTACGATCCGAGGGTGGAGCCACAAGGAGGTGCGATATCGATGCCCCGCCCACACTTCTTCCAGAATTAATACTACGCTCTGCTCTACCTCCACCAGTTACAAGGAAATGTTGGATTATACACTGGACTTTACAACTCTTATTGTCCCACGGCACCTCTTTACGGAGCGGTTGGCATGGCAACTGGTAGCCACCATTATGCCACATCCTGTTTCTGTAGCATCAAATAAATAACTAAAACGAAACTTAACCAAAAAATTGGGACTTGAACATTCATCAACATTATATTAACTACTTGAAATGACAGAAACCATCCTTGAAAAAAAAAGGATTTGACGTGTATTTTAGTGTTTTAGTTTGGCCCAAGTCCCGCCCACTAATATGGAGGGGGTGGAGTTTATGACCTATACTGCAGCCAGCCACCAGGGGGAGCTTGCTTTGGCTTCACTTTAGAGGAGCTGTTCCACCGTCCATCTTTATAATGTCTATGATTGAAACATACTGCATAATGAAATCTAAATCCCGACTACAATTGAATCTGGCTACACCAGGTTAGAACATCATTATCTTCCTCTCAGTCCAATATTTTGATGCAGGCTCTATAATCTCAATTGCATCTACCTACTGTTGGTCATGTTCCTGTGAAGAGGGATAAGTTGATTACAAGAGTAAGATATCGCTCTAATGATTAAGTTTTTTCTCTCTCCATCTCCACCTCTCTACCTCCTTCGCCTCCTGCTCAGACTGTGAGAGGGCCTCATTGTAGAAGATAATGAACACTGAGTGGAGAGGCTCTTACCGCGAACCGAGCACACACACATTAACACACTCACAGGGGAACATTAGCAAAATTAGGACGAGAGGATATGCAGATGGTGCTCATTACGTCCTGCTGCCTGTCACTGACACTTTACACCGGCTAAAGGAAAGCATAAGACGGCGTCAACCTCCACCACAACCCCCTCCATCTTAACACCCCACCCTCGCTGTTCTTTCACAGATGACGCGAAGAGATACGGCTTCATTCACACGATCCTTTTAACAGCTTTTTCCTGTTAAGGGTAAATGGAGAAACGCTGAAAATAAAAGTGGTCTGAGTCAACGCTTGTCCAGCACACAACACGACACCGAAGCATATGGATGCAGGGAGCCGTGCGCTGGTTAATAGCTGCTCACTGCTGCCTCTTTTCACACCCGCCACTTCAAGCTATGAGTCTGACGGGCGTCCCGCTTTCAGAGGCTCACGCTGGCTCCGGCGTGGCCAATCTGCTGCACTTGGACAGACATTGGAAAAATGAGAAATGTCTCACTTCAGTGAGTCACAAGCTCTTACGTAACAGCCGTATATGTATATACCTTCCTGATGTAGCTACAGACCTGCCAACTCCCAGGCTTTGCAGCTTTTAACTGGCTTGCCTCTAAAGCGTGTCTGATCTTTAAACAGAGGAAGGCAGCGCATATACTGTATGAGCCGGTAATGAGATGCAGAAATGAAAGAGGGCTGCTTCAGAAGTCGACGGATTAAAGGGAGTTACGTAAGAAAAGAAATCCCTTAAAGGGCGGTTTCGGTTCATTTTTCACCCGTTAACGCGGCTGTCGTGGCAAATAGATTGTGTCAGGGAAATGACAAGTTTATTGCAAATAAAGCCCCGAACAAATGATTTGATTATCCCGGCAGATCTTTGCCGGAGCATAATCAGATCCCAACACGAGTCCCGGCAAAACCTTGCAAAGATTTTGTGGGTGGCACCCGGTAAAATGTCAAAGTATGTCATTTATTTTAAACAAATCACTTTAAAGGGCCCAGATGCAACAAACCGGCAATGTCGACAGAGGAAACGAGGCCGGAGTCGCCACGAAGCTGCTGTAACCCTTCATACCAGCAGGAGGCAGTAGTCTGGATTCGTGTGTTTCCAATCAAAGAGAAGCCTTTGTTGCAGATTCAACATCCTGAATCAACTGAAAAGATAATGACTGAGGTCTGAACGGAGCCAACGATGCAAGACACAGCAGGAAAACTAGGAAACATACGCAGAAGTAAGGCCCAACACCAACAAATGGTCAACCACTGGCATGGCCCTTAGAGTATAGATGCTTGATTTGGCTATTTTGCAAAATGCATGAAGTATTTCCTTCACAAAAACATAAGAAGACTAGATGCATGCCATGCAGTTTCCATCCCATGTTTATTTTCAGATATTTTAAAGCTGCAGGGAAATTTTTCCCCAGAACTCAACAGCAGTGATGAAGAGTTCAACGTTCAACGCCAAAGAGTCACAACAGCCGTGTTACTGGCACCTCTGCCAACCTTAATCGCCCTTTGACGTAACGTTTGACTGTAAACAAGGCGGAGGTTTTGGTGCGCGTGTCGCTTACCTTCGCAGGAGAGGCCGTGGGACGTGACGCCGGACAGGCTGTCTTTACAGACGTTGCAGAAGGTGGGCCGTGCGTGGGAGCAGGCGTACCAGTTGTGCATCCCTGAGAAATGTTCCACATTAAACTGTGCCGTCTGACAAAGGAGAAGTTGAAAGAGGTTGGCGGCACTGGGATGACAGTCACAGAAAGGCAAGCACAGTGCACTAGATCATCATGACAACAACATGTATACAGTGGTTTACCTGCTGTACAGGCTCTGACTGCTACACAAACACCTTCAGCTCAGTCATTCCTTGTTTTTAAAGCTTCTCCTAAATATTAATTCTCTATCGTCCTCTAGAGCAGGGGTGTCAAACTACTTCAGGGGCAACATACAGGCCCAATTTGATCTGATTCGAAGAGGGCATGAGTTGGGCAGTAGCACAACAGCGTAATAACTGATAAACTGTTTTGGTGCAAAGAAGTACATTATGAAAATTAATTTAATTGACTTTTTTTTTGCAAAATATTTTATGAAAAACCTGAAAAATAAATACATCTTTGTCACATTGTTCTCGGTGTCGCGTTACGTCCGCAACTCCGACTAAAACAGTGCAACCCACTAGAGAATAGATTCTCAACCGGGGGTCCGCGGACCCCTAGTGGTCCGTGAAAATAAAATATCTTTTAAAAAAGATCCTATGACATTTATAGAAATAGCATTATTTTATTCAAATGTGACTGAGACACAACTGAAAGCTCATATTTGCCTCAAAGAGTGAATAAATGCCATAATGCAATTATAAATGCAGTTTTTATCAAATTGCCCCGCCACCCCCCAGATCGGGTGGGGGTTCCTCAGGGTCGATCAAAAATATGCAGGGGGTCCAGGACCCAAAAAAGGTTGAGAACCACTGCACTAGAGGACAAATTACTTTTTTTATGAAAACTTGTTTTCCATGTCATTTTTTGCACTTTGCAATTTCATCCCGCGGCCCAGATTGGAGCCTCTGGCCATATGTTTGACACCCCTGCTCTACAAGGTCCTGGACAGGTCTATAGCAAAAAAGACAAACCATTCACACTCATATCCATAATTTAGAATCACAGATGAACCTAACTCTGCACAGAAACAACTGCTGCACCACTATCCAGCCCCCAATTATAATATTAATAATTCCTCCATAGTAGCGTCATGAGGACCTGGGTTATCCCGGTATAAGCAGTGTTCATCAGAGGAATCCCTCCACCTGTCGGCTGACTGTCCCTAGCATGACATTACCCCACTGTGGAGTTAACGTGGACCGGAGTGGGCGTTGCGTCTGCAGCAGCCGATGCAGCCCCCGCTTTACGAATCGTACCAGGTAACCCCGCAAACCGGGACGGTAGAGAAGACGCTAATCAAACGCTGCTGTGTTGACATCCAGGCGGGGTGGGGGGGGTTGCATCGGCTTGTGCACACTTGTTTGTGTTGTGCGAGCTGTGGGGTTGCTGCTGCACTGCGCTGCAGTAAGGGGGCGAGGGATGGGGTCTTATATAAGATTTCCCACTCAAATCAGAGCCATTAAAATTCAGCGACGCTTTCTTTTCTCCCAACACCCCCCCCCCCTCCAGCTCGCAGTAAATAACAGGTCGGATTCAACGCGTAGCCCGCATCCACAACGGCCTCCTATTTCACTGAATATCCTGAAAGACTGACGTGGTTTTGTGCAGAAAGAGTTAAAACCTGCATTTAAATGAGACGACAGAATATGTTCAGGTGGCTTTTAAGAAGTGACGGGTTGCTGCAGAGGTCAGACATTTACTGTTGCTGCGTGCATGTCTTTACTGTAAAACTCTGCAGGTACAGTTTTACACCTGTGACTCCACCTGAGCTCTGAATCTCAACACAGAAACTTCTGAGCTCCACATTACCGGACCTCTGCAGCAGCCACCGGGACTTGCACAGTTCCTGCTCTGATCCAGCCTCACATTCACACGCTACGGGATTATTTTAACTATTTGAATCATCTTCCTTCAAAGAGGATACGCCTAATCTCAGATCTATTGTTGCTGCAGCGCATCTCTCTGTCTTTTTTTTTTTCTTATTCTGATGCTGGAACTCAGGGGTGTGGGGGTGCTCTCTCTTACCTCGTAGTGTTCCCTGGACTGGACGGACTTGAGCGAGCTGATCCAGTCCTCCATTTCTTTCCTGTTCTCGGCGCAGAGGATGAGCCTGCGGAACGGAGTGATCACCTGGAGGGGGGGAGAGGAGAAGCAGGGAGGGAGTGAGACGGATAAATAAATGTCGCTGAAAAGAGAGAAAGGGGTGAGGGGGGGATGAATGTTTCCAGCGAGTTCCTCGTCCGCCGGCGGTGCCACTGAGCGGAGGGAGAGATCAGCTCCGTCTTTAAGGGAGAGGAAGGATGAGAAGCCCCCTCCCCTCCCTTTTTTTTTTTGCCTCTCTCTCTTTCTCTCTCTCTCTCTCTCTCTCTCTCTCTCTCTCATTAACTCCAGCTCACTCACACCTTCTGGAGTAAGTGTTCTCCCTCGCTACTGCTCTTTATGTCCAGCCCTCTCCTCCTCTTTCTCCTTCCTCTTCGTGCTGCTTTGAGGTAGATATGTGCTGACAAGCAAAGCGCCTCTGTAAAGGGCTAAGAGCCTTTCTCTCCCCCACCGCCTCCCCCCTCTGTCTGTGTGTTAGTGTGTTTGTGTGTGTGTGTGTGAGAGAGAGCATGCATGTCTATGTGTGTTTAAAGGACAGTCTCTGTAGATAACCCTACAGACATACACCACCCTTTCAACGCCCCATCACTTATTCATGCTCCCTCATCTCTCCTTTCTCTCATCTCCGTCCAACTCGGCTCGTCCTTATGCTGATGTCTCATCACGAGAGGAATTAATGGACAGCGCCTCCTTCAACCCAATCAATCGGGTTGAAGTCAGCCACAACATTACGACCACTGACAGGAGAAATGAACATCGACCATCTTGTGACAGTTCAATGTTCTGCTGGGAAACTTCTGGACCTGGCATTCATTGGTGTGGATGTTACTTAGACATGCAGCACCCACCTAGACCAGACCAGGCACCCCCACCCCATAGCAATGACACTCCTTGATGGCAGCAGCCATCCCCAGCAGGATGCAGCCTGACACAGACACACACACAAAAACACTTTAGGAACAACTAAAAAAAACATGAAGAACAGCACAAGGTGTTGACCTGGCCTCCAAATTCACTAGATCCCAAACTGATCAAGTATCTGTGGGATGATCCACAGAGGCCCCTCCCCTCAAAGCCCCCCCCAACAACATTCTGTTGCCAGACACCACAGGACACCCTCAGAAGACACATGTCCATTCTCGATGAGCCACCACAAGGGAGACCTACACAATATTAGGAAGGTGGTCATAATGTTATGCCTCACCGGTGTACGTGTTTCCCAACCTTATCGGCAATATCTGAATAGATTCAACAGGAGAAAGTGACCAAGATGGAGCCAAGATGGAGGAGGAGGAGGAAGAAGAGGAGATGGAGCACAAGAAGAAGAAGAAAGAGGGAGGAGAAAGAAGCTGAAGGAGAAGAAGAAGAAGAAGAAGAAGGAAGAGGAGGACAGCTACACCAACAACCCTAAATGGGTAGAGTAGAAGAAGACGACCAAGATGTCTCCACGTCTCCAACGTCCACATGGATTCCATCTTGGTTCATCTTGTTTTTCTACCTCTATGTTTCTGTCCCTCGCCTGATGTTTTTACTCCACATGGAGCAGACATGCTCAGAGAGGATGGATTTATTCCAGCAACCAGAGAGAAACCAGCAACATCAAGAGTCTACATGGTTAGCAGGTCATGATGCTTCTTTTGTTGCTGTTTCTTTCCCCCCCGTGAGACATGCTCTTTAGTATTAATGCAGGTTATAAAAAATGTATAGACAAACATTGGGTTGTCATTGTCTTCCGAGCTAAAAGAGTCTGAGTGGATTGTCTCATCAGATAACATGACGTTACAGGCGTTCGGTTTGTAAAAGCTCCACAGCGGTGACGCCGAAATGAACCACTGTGGTCTCTGTGGATCGGAGACACTTGAAATACAATCAGGTCTCTGCGTCTCCATCAGCGGGTCAGCGTGAGATCTGGCAAAAGAAAAAAACTGAAAAACACTTCTGCCTAATGAAAACCGTAAATTAGAAACCCTATAACAATGACTCACGAGGTTATGAAAGCTATTCTGAAAAAGTTCAGCTGCAGCTCTGAGAAATCAGATGCATCAGACACGAAGCACAACAATGAATTTAAAGGTACGGACACACCAAGAGCCAATAAAGGCCGACCGTGACGTCATCACACGTCGCCGCTCTCTGGATCAAAAAGTTGCACTTGAACACAAAGACAACAGTCAACGACCAGCTGCTACATATGGTCTGCACCTGAGAGGAAATGACTCTTTACACCAGCAGGTGGCAGGAGTCTGTATTTTTAATTGAAAATTAATGGGAAACTGGAATAGCTACTATTAGCTGAGAGGCTAGGTAGCTAGGAAGAGTGATTATTAGCTGGGGAGCTAGGAAGGGCTACTATTAGCTGTGAGACGAGGAGTCTAAGAGGAGGTACTATTAGCTGGGAGGCCAATAAGCTAGGATGAGCTACTGTTAGTTGGGAGGCTAGGAAGCCAGGGGCAGCTACTATTAGCTGAGAGGCTAGAAGGCTAAGAACATCTACAGTTAGCTGAGGGGCAAGGAGGCTAAGAGGAGCTACTATTAGCTGGGAGGCTAATGAGCTAGGATGAACCAATGTTAGTTGGGAGGCTAGGAAGGTAGGAGGAGCTACTATTAGCTGTGAGGCTAGGAAGCTAAGAAAAGCAACCAAGTGACATAATATTAATTATGCCACGCTTTGTCACCTTCTAAAAATGGCAGCAGATTCTGTTTTAATAACACATTTAGCAACATTCTCAGGATTAGCACAAGCCTGGAAACAAGTGCAGAATAAAAAGCTTTCCTCACAGAGATCACAGATGGAGTTACAAAGGCGTACTGTAATGGAGTCGCCAAAAACACTGTCAGGTCGATGTCTCTTAAAAGGCCATCACTGCAAATATAAATCTATCAAACTTTTAATTGATCAGTTATATCATACTTGAATTAAATGTGTCCATTACATATTCATACAGAGGTTAATAAAAGTCTGCACCACTTTCCTTTAATGCCTCTAAGATGATTCAAAGCCATACACCTTCCTCAAGACTCTCAAGTGTTTTAATTAACACTCACAACTTCTGTCTCGCACCGTCTCTCAGGCTACATCACAGTAACATCCATACCTGGCAATCCCATCAAAAGTGGGATCTTAAAGTTCTGGTGTCAGTCCACATGTGGAGGTGGTCTGGGACACATGTGACCTCCTTCCTTTGGTAGTGTGAACACACAATGAGTCCTGGGTCACATTAAAGACCTACGCCTACAGTAGAGGTATATCAGGGTAGGTATTAAGTTATACTTTAATACAATAATCACCAGTGTTTTTAATTTAACTTTGATCACTGGAGATTTTTTAGTGAAATTATGGAAGTTTTCAGAATTCAGATTTAATCTGGCCTTTGTCTCTAAGCCTCCCCAAGTCACGACGTGTTCATGGTTCTGAAACAACAGTAGGAATTCATTAGAGACAGCAGCTGTTATAATATTCTACTGCGCACCAAATGTTGTTGGTGTTTATTTTATCTTATCTCTTTAAGACAAAGCTCAGTTTTGTACTTAGGGAGTTTTTAGAGATATTTAGATATTGTCTTCTACAAAGTGCTCACCGGTTTTTGAACACGTCATTATAGACCTTAATTTGAAGCCCTGCGTTCAGCTGCAGTGCAGGTCTATCCTTGAATTACCCCCAATTTTTGGCAATAACTGGATAAATGCGTAGCAGGGCTAGTCCAGACCTCTTGTGAACTAAACACACATCCATCTGTCAGAGAGTGGCGTATACTTTTGTGCTCCTCCTAATCCCCCCGCCTGTCTGATCACGGGCCTGTTCGGACCAGCGCCACCTGAGGCTTTAACAAGGTGTGGAAAACAGCAGGTGCTCATCAACACATACAGTACAGCTGCTGCAGCGCTGCTCGTCTTTCTGCATGAAGGCTACTGTTGCTAGCTTACCATCTGGTTCCCGGCCACATGTTGCCAACAGACAAAACATGACACATAATGTAATGTAGAGAAAATAATTGCCTTTAAGCTGCAACACCTGAATTACAAAAGGTCTCTGAAAGTTTACTTTTACTTTTTGTGATCTGCATTCATTTTAAAACATGTTCCTATCTTCATCTAACTTACTATTATAAACAGTCTATTTTAACGTTAAAAATGTTGTTGTCAGCCAAACTCAATACATTATTTAAAGATTCACAATGTAGGGCCGGAAAAAAAGATCTTTTAAAACACACTCAAACATTTAGATACCTGTATCCCAAAAGAGTTTAGTGATGCATCAGTCCACAGTCAGACAAACTCTTTATACACTGAGATGATTTATTACTGGAGATCTTTGTAGATGTGAACATCCAGCTAAGATCAGTTCAAACAGAAACAAATCGAGGTTGTGTGCCTCAACCATAGATAATATAAGTGTCATCCATCACTAGAGACAATAGTCAACGTGAAACTGACTGGAGACTTAGATCACTAAAGGCTGTTACATGCTCCACGAGAAGCGAGAAGTTTGTTCTCGGAGCCCTCGTTTGGAAGTTCTCACAGCTTGTTTTCGACACATCAACCGGGCAGAACTTTTTCTCGTGTGGTGACTGGCAACTATTCCGTGATTGGTCAGAAATTGGACGCGAGTGCGGGTTAATGCAGAAAAGCGGAAATGCTAGTGGTCACTCTGCTAATCTCTAATACTGTGCGTGGGTGCATGATGAATGAACGGCATGATCCGAGTCGTCAAAACGTCTGGCCGATGTCCGAAAATAATAATAAAAGCGGCTCTCGTCGTCCATCTCCCGCATCTCCCACAATAGTGGGAGGGGCCTATGAGGACTTTAGTTTCTCACCAAGTATAAATTACCTGGCCAGAACAAACTTTGTTCTTGTTCTCAAAGCCCTAGGAGCAAGAACAAATATCTCACTTCTCGCAGAGTATATAACAAGCTTCAGAAGTTACCTCCAGCATTACCACTTATTGCCAAAGGTGTCGGCAAAGAGAGCAACTGAAGTGCAAGTGAACGCTTGTGGAACAAGTAAAACGCTGATGGACAACTTAAAAACAGGATGCCTCCAACTAGAAACCTCTGGTGCAGAGAAATTAAGCCAACATGGACAACATGAGACTGGCCACCCCCTAACACCTCCGTGTTTAAATGTCCAAATAACAACAGAAATAAACATGTAGCTACCTACAGCTGATTTCTCGATTCATAACGACTTTATGTGAACACACTTGCAAAACCATGGAAAGTTATGCAAATTGGGGGCTGCTTTGAGTGACAGTTGGGCGTCCTCACAGGTTGCTAGCCGTCGTCCTCAATGCCATACAATGCACTTGAATCAAAGGCATCATCCAGGGACAATCTGCAGCAGCCAACACAACTACTCACATCTGGATACTACCAAGAGACTTGATGCAGACAGGTAAATCACTGATAGACAGATGGAGCGCAGCTCAAACAACTGCACCAAACACTGCTTGTCATCTTCCTCTTTGCACAAACGTAGCAGAATTTGCAGAACAGGCTATACTGTACACTGTAGTGGCTCAGGACAGAACGATGCTTCTGTCTCGGTAAGAGTGAATTCACTTTGGTTTTTGTTTTTAAATCAGCATTAAAAGGTTAGATTAGAAAAAAAACTGTCAAGATGATCCCAGATTTTGCTCAGCTCTATTTTTACCTGCAAAATAACATTCAAAACTACCCAACTGGGCATGAAATCGGACAACCCAGCTCAAGCTCCACCAATTTTTGACCATTTTTGAATTAGCAAGGAGTTTGGTGGAGAAGATGAAAATGGCCGGAGGCACCTCAGTGATTTAATTTATGCATCATGTCTGTAAATGTCATTTTAGTAATTTAAGTGAATAGAAATCGCAAAAACACGCATCTTGCATTCCTACTTGGTACTACCTCTTGTACTGGTACCAACAAGTTTAAATTTACAAATAGATTTAACAGTGAATAATTGAAGGCGTATCTGTAAGTGGCAGCTCTAAATGAAACCGTGGTCTATGACATCTTCTGCTTCCAAACAACTCCCCGACACGAGGTTCCCTGATCAATCACCTTAATCACTCTTGTAATCAATCTACCCCCTAGACCTCTGATCAATATCTGGTTAAAGCCTGAACAGAATGTCCTGGAAACTAAGGACACAATAAAAATTGTATAATCAGTGTGTAAATCAAGCCTGTGTGTATGAACTAAGTGTGTGTGTGTGTGATTATTGTCCTTTCCTTGCCCTCACTTCATAATAAAGCTAATCACATTAGCATTCCCCCGCCGCCCTGTTTTTAAGTGGAGACAACAACTTGCGGATTACTGGAAGTGTTGTGCGAGGGCGTGTTCGCATCGGCTTTGTGTGTGTGTGTGTGTGTGTGTGTGTTTGCAGTTTATCTCTCAACCAATCAGCCATTTCTCGGCTGTCAATCACAATACGCGTTCATTTCCCACCAGGAAATGCATGGATTAGTGTGTGGTTTTATTTTTATAAAGCAGTGAAGGAAAGAGTTTTATGGAATACTGACGTTTTGGGGCTATTTTATCGGTGTCAGGGCCAACTTCTTGAGAGTTAAAACTTGTTAAGACTTGAGGTTACCCTAGGGTTAGGGTTAGGGTTAACCTGTTAAGACTTGAGGCTACCCTGGGGTTAGGGTTAACCTGTTAAAACTTGAGGTTACCCTAGGGTTAGGATTAGGGTTAAGGTTTAGGGACTAGGGAGTGGATTATGTCAACGGAAGGTCCACTGAAAGATAGGAACACTAGATTGCATGGTTTGTCCTTTTGTACAGCGGAGCATCTACACCCATGCACATAAGCAAATTGATCCCTTTGTACATAGATCATCTTCTCTCTGCTGGCGTACTGTGTCTGGATCAGGGGTGAGATTGGTTGCCAGGAGAAACATGAACGTTCCGGCTTCCAAAAAATGTCTCCAGGCATCCCTCAAGTGTGGAAAACCTCTCGTGATGACTGACCTTCAGAAGTGAACACATCAGGTGTGTGTTTGTGCGTGAGCTTGGGGTATCGACGAGTGACAACAAGACGTCTGAAAGCGATGAGGAAGCTTGTCGGTTTGTCGACTTCAGACGCTTTGAGCATCACGTCGACTAGTCACTGATCACGTGACAATAACAACATGGACGCCTCCTAGAAGACAGGTGAGGTGCCCAGTGAAATACTTCACTAAAGATGAAGCCCATACTACCGTGACATGTCAGTCCTGAAATACAACTAAAGTAAACTACTGCAATGCATCTGAAAAGGCTAACGCTAACGCTAGCAGAGGAACGGTCTAAATCAACAACTTCACCAAATGTCCTGTGGTAACAGAGAGAACGAGGCTGCACATCAACAATTTGATAAAATTATTAGACCTTTAGCTGCTACACTATCCCATCTAACAACACGCTGTGGAGTACTATTAAATGCTACTGATGTGCTGCATGTTTTTATACAGGCTATACATATCTGCAGCTCACAGTATGTAGCACATGAGCTGTCTGTTCTCAGCAGATGTATTCAGGTAAAGAATATACATTTCATTGTTGCAGAGCATTACTTTCTGCTGTGTTTTCATCAGTGACGCCACTATTAAGTCGTGCAATCCCCACAACACACACACAGAATTGATTACCGTGATGCACGGAGCCTGTGTCCGCCGGGAAATGCAGCACAATCATGCTCAGCTTGCTAATTATCAACACAGCAAATCACAATTCAAATCCAAGATGGATTTCATGGATTTCCGAGCCGGCGGTAACGAGAGAGCCACATCCAATAAGATTGAGCGAATCGGCGAGCGAGGGCGTTCGCTCCTGCGGAGTCTGTAACGAGTTTAAGGGTTGGGGTTGGGCTGAGCTCTCCCTCACATGGACTCCAAGGTGCTCCCTGCCTGCGCCACAACAACAGCCTTCATCGTGTACTCACAGGCTGCTTTGACGCGGCGCTCGCTCAAGGGAAACTGCAAGGATATGACCACCGGATCGGATCGGAGCAGCTGATTTTGCGACGACAAACGTTCATAGACACATCTTCATGCATCCTGAGCCTGGTTTATCCGTCTCTGGATAGCTGCTCATATATACTCATGGTGCATTTACTGCCCCTGATTAATAACCACAGCTGTGGAATAGAGAGGTAGCTTAGGACCTAAGGGTCACAGGTTTGCATCCTCCCTTGTCCATTGATGAGGAAGCCTTGAGGAAGCATCTAACCTCCAGATTGCTCCCTGGGTGCTACCCAAATGGACCAAAGGGATCAATGAAGGAGTCGTTATTGTTATTTTAAACCCATTGTGGAAGGTAACCCCGCACTGGAGAAAGGGTATTGAGTTATTCCTTCGGCTGTGGTGGCGAGACGTATTCCTTACGTCGCTGGCAGGCGTCTAAGCGTTAAGGTACGCGGATTAAACACATTAAACGAGGAGACGACTGCATGAAATGTGTGTGAAGCGCTCAGCGGATCAGGACAATTACCAAACTATTCACCAACCTGAACAGAGGACGCCAGGAACATCCTCAGTAGACACACTGACAGACGGACAAAGACTCTGGACAGTCTCAGCAAAGCTCTGCACTATCTCCTCTGCAGCGCTTTCTCCCTCTCCCTCTCTCTCTTTCTGTCGTGATCAACCTGTCCAGCGAAGCCCGGTCCCTGTCCCTTGCTAGGTGTGCGTGACTGTGTCCAGGCTGACACCGCAGGTGAGCCACCGTCCGGCACGTCAAATTACCTTTTTTCGCTTTACGTCTCACTGCTCCCTCGCCCTCGCGGTCGTCGGTACCTCCTTCCTCTGCATCCGCTCCGGTCTCCTCTCCTCTCCGCTCGCTCCCACCTCTCCCTCTACTTTTCCCTTTTTCCCCAAGGACTATTTCAGCGAATGCAGTCGTCGTCGGCGCTGTGACATCACTCTAGGAATTCCTCTGCTGCGCTACCTCGCGGCGTCTTTCCCTTTCGCCATCTTAAGCGTCTCAACGGTTTCCCAACCCCGATCAATAATAAACACTCATTTTTGTCACGCCCTCCTTTCACCTCTGTCTGTACATGTTCTTGTCTTCTCCCGCCTTCCCTCGCCTCCCACCATCTTTTCTTTTTTTTCCTCCCCTTACTGACGCTCTTAATTCTCTAAATCTTTTAGCAAGGCATTTTATCACATCGTGCAACACAGCTGTGCAGCAGGAACACGTAATCTTATTTATGAATATGGCGGGCGTTAAGCCATGCCAGGCGCTCGGTGAAGCGTTTCAAGGAGTTGCTAAAAATAGCCGAGCGTTCTCCTCCGGGCGCTGTTCTCCTGCCTGCCTCCTCCTCCCCCTCGTTTCTTATTATAGCCACAACCGGAGGAGAGGACGGGGCACTACTACTACTACCAGGCCTTTCACTTTCTGTTTTTATCCCGGTTGCTCATAATACTGGTGTTCACCTCCCACCCACGGACAAGATTCCATTCACAGCAGCATCAGCGGGTTCTTCTCCTTCTTCTTCTTCCGGTAGACGAGCCGTGATGAGCGGCATGTGCAAGAAATATAATGCCAGGGAAATTAAAATATCCTCTAGATGTAACTGACGTTTCCAGGTGTACAACGTGAGGTGAGGTGACTCAACACTTAAGGGAAGATCCTGTTTGTCTTGTAAACCCCTGACGGATTTCCGGCTGAACGCATGTTGAGTGCGTCCTGAATACAGCCTGGTGTTTATTGCAAAAACACAAGAACCCGCCGGTGACCTTAAATCAGTCCTCAAAATAGACGTCCAACCGACCTTCACAGGATGCTGCAGTAAATATCTGAGCATCACGCATTTTCAATTTAAGGGAATAGTTGGGATAATTTGGGAAATCCCAAATCCGATTGTTCACAGAAGATGGATAGACTACAAGACTAGCAGCGATGTGTCGTGAAATTCAGAAAGAATTGTGAAAAGTGGGAGAAGTTGAACTGATCTCAACTTTGAGGCGGTGACCAATGGGAGGGACGATACGGTTGATTGATATACGTTGGGAACACAAAGTTCCCCAAACGTTCAGGGCAAGGAAACACGACTTTGGTTCCTGCCTCCAAATCCAAAGTTGGGTGAACCCAGATGAAGCAGAGTCGTCGTTGAGTGTATTTTCAACAACTACAAATAAAGTGGATGAGGAAATACACAAAAGGGTTACCCAGGTCTGGAACGTCCTCCAGAGATGAAGGGTGATCCACAAACTTCAAACTTGCCAATTTGGTAGTTCTGACGACCAATAGGTCAGAACACAGTAGGCCATTCTGTAATTGGGGCGCACTTGATGGTGCCCCTTAAAATGCATCCTGGGATACCTGGCTGTCTCAAGTCCACGCAAGTTACTTCCTGTTGCATCCTTGATAAAAACAGGTGGGGTAAGAACCCAACCTGGCATTTGGACTTGGTCAGATTTGTACCTTGAATTGGAAACGGTACTTGGGCAGCAATTGATGACGTTTTTACAAGAACAAACGTACAGAGAGGAACGCAACATATATACGATAAACATACTGACAACACAAGTTACCTCCCCAGTGCGTCCTCTATGGTGGAGCAAGAACAAAATCAGGGCATTTGGACTCTACTTTTGGACATGCGTACTTTGAATTGTACCTGGGCAGCAATTTATATGGATAGGGGTAAGGAAAGTAAAAGCTAACCTGGCTCTGTCTAAAGGCTATCTGAGGGGTTACGTGTCAAACATGTGGTTCGGGGGCCAGAACCGTCCCACCTGAGGGTCCAATCTGGGCCGCAGGATGAAGCCTACGCCGGTGCGAGCCATTTACACTTGTGTGCTCGTCAGTCTGGCTTGCTCTGCAACAACGCAACGCAAACGCTAGTCGGCGCTGTGTCTTCTTTGCCAGTCGGGTTAATTTTTGTTACTACTTCCTGCTTCACTCAACAATGGCGACGAGTCGTACAAATGTTTGCATCTCCGAACCTCCTCAGTTAACCTTTCCTCGATGTGTTCCAACTTTATTGATGCAAAGCAATCCGTTTGAAAATTGCAGAGATGGAGAAGCAGCTTACTCTGCCACCGTTTGCAGTTCCGAGGCTAAGCTAAGCTAAGCTATGCTAAGCGGCTATAGCTTCTTATTAAAATGTATAGGTGTGACATTGACCTTTTCATCTAATTCAACCACAAAGCAAATGAATCCACAGTTTGACTTCCATAATTATCAGACAGTAATTTTAGTAAACAGAAGAACAGTGTTTATCAAGAATGCAGAGCCGAGGTTTCTAATCAGTGTGAGACACTAAGTCTTTAACACATGCCTGTGATCCCCTTAGTGAGCCAGAGTGTATGTATGTATGCGTGCACGTGCGAGGGCGCTGGGACTCACTGTGAAGCTGTTGTTGACATTCTTCGTGCTGGACTCTGCAACGCTGGCGTCCGACAGATCCACCTCATCAAAGATAAGGGACTGCAGAGGAGAAGGAGGAACGGAGAAGGAGGAAGTCCAGCGGAGAGATAAAGGGCACAAAGGAGAAAGAGAGAATGAGCGTCTGGGTGATATTCTCAACACACGGCGTTCAGCTTGGCTTACTGCTACTGGTGCTATTGGTGTACTAGAGCAGGATGATGGAGGCGGTGTGGTCATGGTCATAGCAAAGCAGACCTAGAATGAACAGGTGACGCAGGTACGATTAGATAGATCTGGCTTATTCTGCAGCCGTTTTGTTTGCATTTTATGAGCAGCTACAATCTTTTGATGACACTGCACCTTAAAAACTGACTGGAAATGTTCAGGGAGACGTTAAAAATAAATGAAACAGTAGACGTGCGTTCTCCTCAGCTCTTGACCCAGAAAATGACTTGAAGGTCACTGCGATAAGGTTGCCGTTCATAAATCTAGAACTTTATGGGCTATTTTATGACGACGATTAAGTAAAGACCATGTCTCACCATCCTGTAAGACACCGCCGATATTAACCCTCATACATACTGAAATATTTTCCACCCAGAACCCTGAAGCTTCTCCTTAAACTGGAATGAATCAACATGTCAGCCAAAGTATGCAATGGAAGCGATGACTGTAAATTGCCGTGGCTGTTTAGTTAAATCCAATTTCACTTTTGCTTTTAATAATAATACCCATATCAGTTCCTAGGTTGACCTTTGGAAAGCATTTTTAAAAAATGATCCAGATTAATCAACCGTCCCATCTCTTCTATCTGCATCTGACTTCTTCCTAGTCAGATTAAACGGACACTTCCTTAAACTTCCTAGAAGTATGTACTTGGGATCTTTGATTGTATTTTAAATATTAACGTATTATATCAAAATTTGTGCTTTTTTTTTTTAACAAATTTCTGCCTGAATGCCTTAAATTACTGTTCTTAAATTTATTTATTAACTGTGGTGCACTCCCCAAACCTTTTAGATGGATCAATTGACCGTCCATCAAACCGTTGGATATCTTCTTCATAATCAGCTCAAAGTGACACTTCCCGTAACTTTATCAAAACGTCACGAACGTCAGACATATGCATGCCGACGCATGCAGCCGGGCTACAGAACCAGTCTGAAAATATGTACCTCAGATCTTAGATTATATATGAAACTGTGTGGATTAAGTCACGAGGGAGTCCGACTTAATTCTTTAGATCAGGAGATACTTTTGGTGCAAATGAAATACTGGATGTCGCTTTGTTGAGACTTTTAAGTGCTTTTTATTACAGTGAGGGAAAGACTAAATGCTGCCTTCAAATTGGGCGATGTTTAGCTGTGTTCATGACAGGAACTCATAGGAACGGCGCCCTCTTGTGGCATTCACCACTTCGTAAATGGATTCAATCAGCCGTTCTTCTATCCGCAATAATCTTGGGTTCTTGGACGGATGTGTTCTTGGTCCAGACGCATGGGACAAGGCTAGAGAATCCAGATCTCAGATTACATTTGAATCATAAAAAGTCTGTTTTTGCATGTAGGAAAGACGTCATAACAGTGTCTAACGACTAATACGTTGCTTTATTGAGACTTTTCAGACTTTAAATGTGCTTTTTATTGTGGCAAAGGGCTTAATAAAGTATGAGGGAAAGACTAGAGGCTCATGCTGTGCCTCGGGCGATGTTTACCGTGTTTGTAAGAAGAGCCCATATGAATTGCGCCCTCTTGTGGTATTCAAAACTTCGTAAATGGATTAAATCAGCAGGTCTTCTATCTGCGATAATCTCCTTCATATTACCTGATCTCTACTTGTGTTCTTGGACATATATGTTCTTGGTCCCGAAACGTGGGACAAGACTATTTTAAACTTTGTGAATCAATCAGTTGGGTCTTTTAGCAGGTTTCTGGCATGTTTGTGAAAAAAAGGACATTTTTGCATGTAGAAAAGAAGTCATAACAGTGTCTAACGACTAATACGTTGGTTTATTGAGACTTTTCAGACTTTATTGCAGAGAAGGACTTAATAAAGTATGAGGGAAAGACTAAAAGCTCACAAGCTCTTCAAACTGGGCGATGTTTACCATGTTCAGGAGATGAACTCATATAAACGACGCCCTCTTGTGGTATTCACAACCTTGTAGTTGCTAATTTTCGATGGTGTTTTGTTTTAACGTGTTTTTGTGAAGTGGTGGTGGCGGTGGATGAGCCTGAGCCGGAGCCAGGGTCTACAAACAGGAACATGATATCCTAACAGAGCTTCGGCGCGTAAAGCATGCAGCTGAGCTCTTAAAGGGCCGCGGGCCAAAAAACGAATGCCGTCAAAGGAATGCCCTCTGACTGTGTCAGTGTGTGGGAGGAGGAGGATGAGGAGGTGGAGGAGGAGGAGGAGGAGGAGGAGGAGGAGGAGGAGGAGGAATGAGCTGCTGCAGCTGTCAGAGGGAATGCCCAGTTAAAGACGCTCTCCCCAAGCCTGGATGGAGAGGGATACCAGCCAATTCTTACTGCATGAGTGTGTGTCAGCATTTCCACATATGCCTACAAGTGGATGTGTGTGCGGAGCGGCGGCCAAGGGGGTCTAAGTATGAACGGCATGCCAACACAAATAATACTCCTTCTCCCTCTCTCTCTCATTCACCACACATCTCTACCCCAACACATACTTGTGTATGCGTGGGCATGCATACTTTACTGTCTTGAGGGAAGCTGCAATGAAAGCTGAATGGCGGACGAAGGCAAGCGCCCAGACCCTCTGTCACCCACAGATCCAGAGCTCAGCTCGGCGGCAGCATCTCAGCAACCTCCGCCACGAGCCTCCTTCCTCCTCTCAATCCCTGAGCCATGAACTTCTTTATACACCGCGCCGTGTGGTTGATAAAGGCTGTTTAGGACTCTTGGAAAATGCTATGACTTGGCAAAAGGCATAGTTTGGGTTCTTCCTGCCGGAGATGGTGTTCAGGCCACCCCAAGTTAGGAGACGCATACAAGATTAATGTGGACAGGAGTAGCTGCAAAACATATTTTAGATTTTAGTTTAAGTGCACGCTATATTCCAGATATTATCAAGGCTCTACCTTGCTGTCAGACAGTGTTTTATGATGGAAAAGGATCAATTTGAGCTGCCTCCACAGCCACCAGACTCCACTGACAAAAACTGCCATTTTATCTTGCTGAACTCAGGAGTAGCTGGTCTATTTCTGAATTACTTCTCCATTCTAAGCACAATATGAGTCTGGTAACTGGCCATTTGGTTTAAATTGTGGGGCGTGTTTCAACCGATGCAGAGAGAAAAAGTCTTTTGCATGAATTGGATAGTCCAACAACCAATCAGAGCCATGCTGTTGTAAACAAACAACTCCAATGGCGTTCAGATGATGCGCATGACTACTGTTACTCTTCTGTCCATCACTGCATTAAGCCCCACCCACAAAATGACTTGATTGACCTGGAAGACCTTTGCAGGAGCAGAATCAGTTCCCAATGGAGAGACTCCAGACCAACTCTCCACAGCACTCAGGAGTGGCTGGTCAATCTCTGCGTTGTTTGTTTGGTATTTTAACTTCTCGTCAATGCACCAAAGTGGATGGTTTTTTGTTTGTTTTTGTCAATGGGAGCACAAACTGGCTGCAGGTCCCCTTCTGAAGAAGCTGTCTCAGCAAGGTAGATATATAGCGTACAATTAAACTGATATTGATCGTTTTCACCTACAGCAGTTCACTGATTGGCTTCCGTCCCGGTACTCCACTCTCCCTCTTTGACCTTGGGAGTGTGCCGACCACCGTCTACCGTAGGTAATACCCTGACTGTGGGGAAGTACCTCAAACAACCCCACTTCAAAGAAACTAGCCCTTAAACTTTAACTCTGGCTGTTTGTTTTTTTCTCAGAGAGGAAGTCTGGATGGATTTTGAGACCAACTGCCCTGGGCAAAAGTTCCTCATACCGCTTTTCTAGGAGACTAACACGAAATAATTTAGCCTTTCCTTGTGGTCATTCTTGATCTTTTTGGGTCAGTTCTGTCTCTTTGTGGTTTTTGCTTGTCTTTTGTTTTGTCTCTTTTGCAGCGGTTTTCTTTGGGAACAGTTTGTGTCTCTTTGGATTTATTTAGCATATCTCGGTGCGGAGTTCATTTCATTGCGAGCCAGCTATCCATGCGAGGAGGAAGAGGAGGGAAAGAAGCTGAGGCGCTGAGATGCGGCCTCCCTGATGGATCAATTAGGAGGTCAGTCTTATAAGCACAGGGCAGCACAGCCAGCCAGGCCACCTCAAAGACACCGGGGTGGATGGAGGAGACAATAAGAACTTATCTATGGAGATGAACATCACTGTCTGGCCATGACAGAAAGAACACGCTCAAACTATAAAAGGCTAATCCTTACCGAAACACATCATCAAAAGCTATGTCACTTTGCTCATATACACACTTTGTTAATATATCAGCATGGCAATCAAGAGGCTTTAAGTTATTGTGAGGGACAAACAACATAGAGTGTGAAGCGATGGAAGCCGCTCCTTATTGAATATGAGCTGGTTCAAAGGTACGGACACACCAAACCGACTTTAGGGAACAACTGGCAACGTAAGGCCAGCTGTGGCGATGCATTGCTTTTCTTTTGTCTGGACTAGAGAGTTGAATTTAAACGGAAAGACGAAAGTCAAGAGATAGAGAGAACATACATTCTGCGTCTGTGTGAAAGGAAATTACTCTACATTCCAGCAGGTGGCAGTAGTCTGGATGCAGGGGAAACTGGAAGAGCTACTGTTAGCTGGGAGGCTACAAAGCTAGGAAGAGCTACTGTTAGCTGCCAGGCTAAGAAGCTAGGAAAAGCTACTGTTAGCTGGAAAGCTAGGAAGCTAGGAAGAGCTACTGTTAGCTGAAAAGCTAGGAAGCTAGGAAGAGCTACTGTTAGGTTGGAGGCTAGGAAGCTAGGAAGAGCTACTTTTAGCTTGGAGGATAGAACGCTAGGAATAGTTAGCTGAAAGGATAGGAAGCTAGGAAGAGGTACTGTTAGTTGAGAGGCTAGGAAGCTAGGAATAGCTACTGTTAGCTTGGAGGATAGGAAGCTAGGAAGAGCTACTGTTAGCTGCCAGGCTAAGAAGCCAGAAAGAGCTACTTTTAGCTCGGAGGCTAGGAAGCTAGGAAGAGCTACTGTTAGCTTGGAGGCTAGGAAGCTAGGAAGAGCTACTGTTAGCTGGGAGGCTAGGAAGCTAGGAAGAGAGCTGTTAGCTTGAAGGCTAGGAAGCAAGGAAGAGCTATTGTTAGCTGGGAGGCTAGGAAGCTGGGAAGAGCTACTACTCTATTCTTACCACAATATGAGTCTGGTAACTGGCCATTTGGTTTCAAATTGTGGAGCGCGTTTCAACCGATGCAGAGAGAAAAAGTCTTTTGCATGAACTGGATAGTCCAACAACCAATCAGAGCCATGCTGTTGTAAACAAATTCAACTTCAATGGAGATCAGATGACATGCATGACTACTGTTACTCTTCTGTCCATCAGTGCATTAAGCCCCGTCCCCAAAATGACTTGATTGACCTGGAAGACCTTTGCAGGAGCAGAATCAGCTCCCAGACCAACTCACACAGCAAAATATTTTGTGGGCAGTGGACGTCAGGCTGGCAAAATTAGGAAAAGCAGTTCATTTGATTGAAAAGGTGCAGTTAATGTCTTCTATGTAATTTTCGCACTTTGCAAATTTCTCTGGGTGGTCCATATGTGTGGCACCCAAGGACTAGTGCCGATGAGAAGGGACACATCTGAAAACTAGGGCCACAGACGCTCACAGATGATCTGATGATGTCCGACCGTCGGCTTGATGTGTCACAGCCTTAAGCACCTATATTACCCTAGGCTTTACAGTCTCTACACACGTGCTCTACAGCCCAACCCAGGGTTGTATCCACATTATAAACAGCACATTCATGTCATGTGGCAGTAAACAAGTTCTGGGCTTTTTAGGTGATTTCGTTTTAATTAAGGCGATGTTAGAAGGACGCCACATTTTTGCAGAAGATAATTTCAATCCAATAGACCCGCATGACATGAACGCAACGCTGTCCTACGTCAGTGAGAGGGCTAAGCCGCCCTCCTGGTGGTTTGCGCCCTGGCTGTGCTGTGCTGACCCGAATTCTCACTAGGCCTTCCTCAGATCCACTGGCACCCAGAGGTGGCGGGGATCGTCGCGCGCCCGTCCAGCACACGGACAGAACCCGCCAGCACACGCGACTCCGGGACACCCTGCGCAGCGCCCGCTCCTGCCAGCGTGCCAAGGCGCTGCCAGACTAGTGCGCGTGCAGACACACACACACACATACACACACATATATACATATATGTGTATATATATATAGATATATATACACACACAGGCACACACACATATTCCAGTTCAGGTCAGAAGCAAAAGAGGAAAGAGACATCAACAAAGGTGAAAAGATTCATAAGTTAAAAAACAAAGATGATCTTTATATTAGGGATGCCCCGATTGTTTTTAGGGTGTCGTATCGGTATCAGGCTGTTGGAGTTATTTATTTTAGGTCTTCCTCTTCTTGCACCAAAGAAGCCAAATTCAACAAAAAAAACATGAAGAAAAAGAACTTCTTCTTCTTCTTCTTCTGTTTTAGTGGCGGTTGGCTAGCGACATAACTGCCAAACGTCAAAGTAGAAGAAGAAGAAGAGGAACCGATATCACGTGACTAAACATGTCTGCTGTGTGGAAGAACTTTACCCTGGGAAATGAAGCCAGTCAGACAGAAATTTGCATGTGGATGTTTGGTGAGGTGGTAGTAGATGATCATCAATCAATACTACCAACTTGATTAAAAAACAGCAACAAACACTGAACGTTTAAAAGAAGAGAAAAGTTTCCTGGAGACAGCGTCAAGGAGAAACATCTTCCAGAGAGGGTTAGGGAGTTTATGGCAGCATTGGATGACCAGAACATTTCTGGAGTAGAGAACACAAGGTACCAGCTACCCTCTCCACACTACATTAACTTTGACAGAAAGATTTATTGGACTGACTCCAGTCCACTCTAGGAGAAGACAAGGAAGACAAGGACAGACTTTAGGAAGCTACAGGAGACCAACTCTAGGAGAAGACAAGGAAGACAAGGACAGACTTTAGGAAGATACAGGAGACCAACTCTAGGACATTTAGGAACAGATCAGGACTGTTATTGGTAGAGAGATCGGTATCGGATCAGGGTGTCAAAAAAAGAGAAAAACTCAATCGGGACATCCCTACTTCAAATAAAAGAAAGGTAAACAGGAAAGTAAAATACAATGAAGCTAAACAAAATCAAAGTGATTAAAGAAGGGAAATAAAGAATCAAAGTAATTTTGACAGCTCAGGAGTAAGAGTGGAGTGAATAGTCAGAGCGTCAACAAGTACGAACCTACAGCATCTGGTTAGCTTAGCCTAGCATAAAGAGTGGCTCTGTCCAAAGGTAACACAATGTGCCTCATAAAGCTCACAAATTAACGCACCGTATCCAGGCGACCGGCAGAGGCTCCAGGAAGTTACTGGAGATAGTCTGGCCCCACGGCGAGACGACAAAATGTCAAGTTTTACGCTTTAATTTCTCTGCAGATTAAACAAATAAGGTGGAAAGAGCCATGCTAACTGCTTCCCTTTGTTTCCAGGCTTTATGCTAAGCTAGGCTAGGCTAACAAGACGCACCACCTTCACCTGAGAGTGGGATTCCTACTCTGTGTTTTGTATTTCTTTCTTTACCGATGGTCTGATTGTCTCTGGATGTCCAAACATGAATGCAAGTTATTTGTGAGAGGACAGACTTGAGTGTTTGTGTGTGTGGGTGTGTGTGTGGGTGTGTGTGTGTGTGTGTGTGTGTGTGCGCAGCGTAAGGGATCCACTGTGTGAACACACCTTGGCATCTTTGGCGTAGTAGAGAGTTCGGCCTCTCAGCTTGAAGTAGCGCTTTTTCCACCTCTGGAAGGAGCTGGTCTGCTTCAGCAACAGTCCCTCCTTTATGCTCGTCTGCAGGGAGGAAAAGACACGGCACAGATAAATGAGAGTGTCACGGAGTCTCGCGCGAGCGGAACGCCACGGCGCACATATCTGCAGGAAACATTTTGGAGATAAAAAAACAAAAAAACTAAAAAAATAAATAGCAGCCTGCTGCTTGTGTGTGCCAGTGTGTGGGAATTTTCGAGCGGCAATTTTACGCATGGAAGGCGAGGAATAGGCCAAAAAGTGGAGAAGAAAGGAAACCGATTAGACTCGGCACACCTCATTTCTCTAAAGAGCCATAAACATGCAGCCACCGCCGGGCCGGGGCAGCAAGAAGGAACGATGGACGAGGACAGGAAAAAAAGAAATAAACAAGATAAGGATGTGAGGATCTAGTTTTAAGGATATTTAACTCACATTTTTGACAATTTATTGCTCATTCGAACCAACGTGTGTTTGTTTTTTTTACCGGTAAGGTTGCGTGAATGCTAGTGGAAGTTCAAGGTTCATGCTAAATTAAATAATCTAATCAGATTAATGTGTTTAGATGCCCCAAGAGATCAGTCACTACACGACTATACAAAGTGGTTCTGCTGCTGTGGCGCATCAAATCTACTGGAAATATAACAACCCTGAATGTCTAGAGTAGAAGAAGATGAACCAAGATGTCTCCACGTCTCCATCGTCTCTGTCCACATTGATTCCATCTTGGTTCATCTTGTTTTTCTATCTCCATGTTTCTGTCCCTCCTGGAAACTCCTCAGCCTGATGAGCAGACATGCCCAGAGAGGATGGATTTATTCCAATAACCAGAGAAAAACCAGGTTTACATGGTTATTAGGAGATCAGATTATGCTGTTGAACAGATTACGGGTCAGTCTGTTCTGAATAAGGACATGAGGCATTTTTACTCAGGTTTTTGGAGTCCATGTAGCCGTGGTTATATATAATATATATGCATATATATATTATATATAAACGTCCCTCTCACCCTCTTGGGGTGGCATCTGTGCCATTCTCAAGCTCGGGTCCTCTACCAGAGGTCTGGGAGTTTGAGGGTTCTGCATAGTATCATGTATATATATATATATACACACACAGACACACAGACACACACACATATATACATATATATACATACATACATATACACACACATATATACATATATATATATATACACACATACATATACATATACATATACACATATAGACATATATATACATATATACATATACATATACATATACACACATACACACATATATATACACACACACACACACGCACACACACACACACACATATATATACATAATATATATATGTATTTTAATTGTGTTTTATTTTAACAGTTTTGTACAGTGACCTTGAGTGTTCTGAAAGGCACCCATAAATAAAATGTATTATTATGTATTATATATATTTTTCACTATTTAACCTAAGCCACAAAATGTCCACATGGACTTTTTCTTTGCTTATTTTGACTACAAAAAGGTCAGAAAATGTCCTGTGAGTGAGTGCTTTTGCCCATTTTTGCCAGAATACCTGAAACTTTCAATATCTGGCAGTTATTTATTTATTTGGCAGTTAAGTTATTTACTTATTTTATTTTAATTTTTCCTATAGTGCAAACAGTGACGAAATGATGCTAATAAAAAGTACACAATCATTCCATTTTAAAGAGGACGGGGGGGCTTTATTTTTTGTCTTCTAGTTTTCTTTGTCTTCTTCTTTTGAGGTTTTTGGTTTTGACATTACAGGGCATCATTGCCCTCTACAGGGTAAAACTATTCACTACATACACACTTCACATTCTCCTTGCTTTCCACAGCGTTACTGCTGCTTCGATCACTTCCTGATTTCACTTGTTGTGTCCTCCTGCACACCCGCTGGCCTTCCACTGGCAAAACGTGTCTTTTTTCTTTTCTTTTTTTTTGCCGTGCATGGGCTTCATTACCCTCGTCAGCCACACCCGAGGAGGGGTGGATAAAGGCCCTGAAGGAAGACTCCACCTCTCAGCTGCAGAAGCTCGTCATGTTTATGTTATGATCCAGTTCGAGGGCAGCGACCTGAAGTGAAGATATGACGACAGACTTGCAAAAATAAAGGTTTTGTTTTATTAGAAAATGGCCTCTGCAGCTGAAAGGTGGTGTTCTCCTTTAGGCCACTCCACCCAAGCCTTTGGGGTAAGTGGGCCCATGCACAAGCCAAAGACACTTGCACTACCACTGCAACGCTAGCTGGATAATCATGGAGGATGAGGAGGAAGGCAGCACACCACAGGGTGATCAGGTGCAGGTTAAACAAGCAGGACACGCAAAACTGTCCTGTATTTATATACACATATATATATTTTTTTTAAATACAGGTCTTGTGCATCCAATCGGTCTCCGTGCGCGACGCTCGTCATCGCCGCGACCACCGAGCATTAACATACACAAACACGCACACGGGACACGCAGAGCAAACAGAGCGGGACACGGAACAGTGGACGCGGAAAAGGTTAAACACACACAAATGCTCACAGATGGAAATGCTGCATGGATCGTTTTCTCTGGGCACACGGACTGGATGGAGGTTGGGGCGTGCACACACACTCACGCACACACACACGCACACACACACACACACACACACACACACACAGAGTGGCTATTTATAGCAAAGGAAGGCTGCTGCTCTCTTCGGGGAGAATTACAAACAGACACACAGGCCTGAAGCTGACATCCTGCCCACCAGCTGTGTCAACTTAAACACAGAAAACACGGCTGCAGAAAGGGGACTCTCTCTAGACGCACACATAATGGTATGTCACGCTGACGAAGCACGCCTTAAACATGATTGGAGAACATTTACATCATTAGATACGAGTAAAAAAAAAAAAAAAGAGATGGACGTAGAAACAAAAATCAGGTCTGTGCACAGGGCTGTGGAAGTTAATAACAAGTTATTTGCACATTTAAATTTGTTTTAATTGTACTTGTCACACACTTAGTTTGCAAGCTGCGGTTGTTGCACTGTAACGACAGCATGCACCTGTAAATTAAAACAGCACATTGTAAAGTCTGTAAAGTTTTTATTATCAAAACATTCATCAGATGGTTGATTCAAATGTTTTCAAACTGATTTTGAATAAATTAATTGCGTCTAAGGTTGATCTAAGGTGCAATATTAAATGTTCTGCACGGTAGGGGCACAGTGCTCTGAGCCTTGCAGCAGCATGCTAGCTAATGTTAGCCACGAGGGCTCGGATGTTTACCGTCGCTCGGCAACACCTTCACCTGGCCCCCCCCTTGTCCTTGTAGACCTGTGTGTTGATGCAGTCATCCAGATTTGAAATCCCAAATGTCAACCATGTTTAATTATTAATCGGGAGCAGTTAATCTGGGGGGGCAGCCTGGAAGCCACGACCAACTTCTCCTGCCTCGCAGATTTGGTCGGGAGTCTCTCCGTGCCAATCAGATTGTTTTGGCGGCGCTTTACGTGGTATCTAGAAAGCCATTGATGCAGAGGTGTTTTATTCTCCGTATCAGCTGAAACACGCCCGGTAATGAAATCCAGATGGCGTCTTTCCAGGCTCGTAATCTAATAAGAATTTATTTATTTATTAAAATCTCCTTAACTCCTTAAACTCATCTTAAATAATTCTTTTTTTTATTCCATAACGATTTACAAAACCAGAGAAAATGCACTTTAAATTGTTAAACTAACTTTGAGAAAGTAAGTAGAGTGTTAAAAGGCGACACAGAGATGTGTAGGAGTTCAGGGAGTCCATATAAAAAGAGAGAGGATGGATTTACATTTATTGAAACTCGGGAAGTCCCGAATTAGTCCTGCATCAGTGTCAGCTTTCATTTATTCGTCTGTTTTTGCAGAAACCGTGACTGAGAGGGAAAACAAAAACACAACAGGAAGATGACACACTGTGAATTTTCTGAACCAGATGTGCACCTACGGTAATTCCCTGCTTCCCTTTCCGTAGGTCGTGGCCTGAAGAATAAATTCCTGCCGTGGATTAAGGTGAAATACCTCAAAGCTGACTACCCTATAAGGCCTTAGAAGCTCGCCTGCGTCTACAATCAAAGAGGGTCTGCAACGCGGGCACGGCAGATGAAGTCATCTCCTCATTTAGACCTGTTAAAACCGCACGACGGTGGAGGTGCGTTCAGGGATTTCCTCGGCAGTCTCTGGTTTAAACAGAGCTGGTGTTTATGAAGCAGCACAAGGCAGAGTGTTGTTCCCGGCCCCTCCTTGCAGTGCCACTCTCGACATGCAAACACATGAGCGTACATGTGTTGTTGTGGGCTCAACCATCAGCTGCTTGGACGGTTAATCCAACCAGAAGAGGGAGAGAGCAGAGGAGAGCAGAGGAGAGCAGAGGAGAGCAGACGAGAGCAGAGGAGAGCAGAGGAGACCGAGGAGCATAATGAACACCTCATGACTGGATGAGATAAACAAACGAGTCTGGATGCATCTTGAGTCGCTGCGGTAGTACATCCATGTGTGTTCAGAATAGGACTGACTAAATTCACACATTAGGGTTAAATTACTTTTAATGCCGCTAATTTTTTTAATGCAAACACGTTCCGTTATTATGACCCCGACCCGTACGTAGTTTGGAAAATCAGGAAGTGATTAAAGCATCAGGAAAGCAAGCAGAATCTAAAGTGCGGCTGTATTAAATATTAAGCCCTGTATTGTCAAAACCAAAAATGGTTTCCCAAAAAAAGTAAAGCTCTTTTGAACGGCAAGTTTAGCTCAAAGTCCTGACTGACCGTTGATGTGAATGGAGTTACCGCTGGATCAAGCAGCTGGATAAATTGCAACAGAGACGCCTCCACAGCAATATTCTGGACGGTATTTGTTTTGGTTTGTTGCTTCGTGGCAGAAAGTTGTTCTGGAGTCTCTCCAGTGGGAACTGATTATACTCCTGCAAAGATCCTCAGGGCCAGTCAGACCATTTGGGTGGGCTTTATGCATTGATGGACAGAAGATTAACAGTGACAATGCCATCTTAGTGATGTGGAGTAGAATTTGATTGGTTGATGCAGAAGGGTTTTTTCTCTGTATCAGCTGAAACGCGTCTTTAAGCACGTCTTAAATAATGTTTGAAAGTCTTTTTTAGTCAAAATGTTGGAGATTTACGAAGCCAGGGTATACGTACTTTAAATTTTTATACTCTGAGGGGTGAACTGACTTTGAGGAAGTCCATATAGAAAGATAGAGGACAAGTTTAGATTTGCTAAAAGTTTGGAATTAGTTCTGCATCAGCGGCAATTTTCATTTGTTTGATTGTTTTAGGAAGTGATCAAAGCAGCAGTAACACTGTGGAAAGCAAGCAGACTGCAAAGTGCGGTCAGAGTAAATAGCTTTACCCCGCAGAAGATTTTCTTTTATCTGTGTCGGTTGAAGCTCGACCCATAATGGAATCCAAATGCCATGTTACCAAACTCATATTGTAAGTATTGAGTCTAGCTACACCAGGCTAGTTGTGACGATAACAACATACATATGTATAATAAAAATATCTTTCTCCACTTCCCTGTTGATGACCGCAATAAAAAAAAATATTTTCTTTAGAAATATCCCTTCAAGGTAGATTAGAAACAGGTTTTACCAAAAAAGCAACTATGGAAATCATCCGATTAATCGCCCTGAATCTTTAAAAGCTTTTATCGGACCATTCTTGCCCGTAAGTCGTGTCAAACCAGAAACTTTACTTTGCTCTAGTTGGACGTTCTATTTTCTGTTTTGTTCCCCTCGGCCTCCATAGTTCCTTTCCTTGTCTTCGTCTCCTTCCTGTTGCCAAGTAGGCCAGAAGTGATCTATAAATAGTCCCACTGCCTGCCTCCGCCTCACTGCTCCTCTCTTCTGCTAAATTGTGAGACAGAGAGCGAGTCCTGTGCCAGAGCCCAATGAGTAACCTGAGCACCGTGTACCTTACACCCACACTCTGCCTGGACGCTGACAGGGTGACACACAGGCTGCAAACAACGCACACACTCAAACACACATGCATGCTTATACAATGGACAAAGGCTCAGGCAGTTCAAATGAATCCAGCAGCTGTGGACGGTGGATAAGAGCAGCACAGGAGATCCCTGGGAGGCTAAATGAAGAGAGCAGAGACGACCAACGTCCTGCCTCCGACAATACCGACAGAAGCAATCAAACGGCTAACTCACTCACTAGATAGTTAATGTAAGACACCGGCGTTTATGAACTGAAGTTGTGGCTAAGTAGGAGTCAACGGTCCTTCGGCATAGCCTCGTTATTTTCACTCAAAGCCCAAGAGCACTACGTCCTCAGACAATTAGCCGTCTGCTGAGGTTTCCATCTAATTAATCTATTAAAAATGCTTGACTTTCCACCTCCTTCTATGATTAGCTTAATGCACAATGTGAGCATTACCCGTCTCAACCATCAGCTGCTTGGACGGTTAATCTAACCAGAAGAGGGAGAGCGCAGAGAAGACCGAGGAGTGTGAACAACTGTGCACCAGCATCAGTCAATCTTTAGTTGTTGCTTTGAATACATCTGTCTAAATTCACGCCGTAGGCTTAAATTCCTTTTAATACCGCTATTTTTTTTAATGCAAACGCGTTCCGTTATTATGACCTCGGCTTGAACGTAGTTTGTGAAATCAGGAAGTGATCAAAGCAGCGGTAACGCAGTGGAAAGCAAGAAGAGTCTAAAGTGCAGTCGCAGTGAATAGCTTTACCATGAGGCAGGCAATAATACAACCTGTACTGTTAAACCATAAAATCCCAAAAGAAGTAGAAGATGAAGAATGCTAGCATGTGAGACACGGGCATTTCTGAACTGAAGTACTGGCTAAGTGGAGCCAACGATTCTTCACGCTAACGGCATAGCCTCGATAGTTTCACTCAAAGCTCAAGAGCACTGTGTCCTCAGACAATTAGCCGTCTGCTGAGGTTTCCATCTAATTAATCTATTAAAAAATGCTTGACTTTCCACCTCCTTCTGTGATTAGCTTAATTGTGTTTTAACGCAAAAGGTTAAAGATTCTTAAAATTACCCAGCTCAACCATCAGCTGCTTGGATAGTTAAGAAGTGGGAGAACGCAGAGAGATCGAGGAGCATAATGAACACCTCATGACTGGATGAGTGTGAACATCTGTCTAAATTCACGCCTTATGGTTAAATTCCTTTTAATATTTTATTTAATGCAAATACGTTCTGTTATTATGACCTCAGCTTGAACGTAGTTTGGGGAATCAGGAAGTGATCAAAGCAACAGTAACGCTGTGGAAAGCAAGCAGAGTCTAAAGTGCAGTTGTAGTGAATAGCTTTACCCTACAGAGGGCAATAATACGGCTACCATTGTCAAAACTCCCAAAAAATCAAAAATCCCAAAATAAGTAGAAGATGTAGAAAGCTAGCAGAAAAACTGAATTGAAGTAAAGGCTAAGTAGAGTCAGCGGTCCTTCACGCTAATGACATTGCCTCGATCTTTTCACTCAAAGCCCAAGAGCACTCTGTCTGCTGCTGTTTCCATCTAAAACAAATACTGTTAAAACTTAAAATCCCAAAAGCAGCAGAAGATGAAGAATGCTAGCATGTGAGCATTTCTGGACTGAAGTTCTGGCTAGGTGGAGCCAACGATTCATCACACTAACGGCATAGCCTCGATATTTTCACTCAAAAAATGCTTGACTTTCCGCCTCCTTCTGTGACTAGCTTAATTGTGTTTTAATGCAATAAGCAAAAGGTAAAGAATCTCAAAATGTCCATGTCCTTAACATTATTGGTTTATCTCATTAATTGATCGATAAATTCATGTAAAATATACAACTAAAAAGACACGGTGCTACCTTCAAATTATAAATCGCTACTTTCAAATTATAAATCGCGATTAATCGCATGATTCCCGTAGTTGATACGCAAATTAATCACAGTTTTAAATGTTCCACGTAGGGATGATTTTCAAATTTTGATGCATTTTATCAACATTTATGCAACAATCCAACACAATGACAAATACTGCCCAGATTAATAGTGTAACATTATTGGTTTATCTCATTAATTGATTGATAAATTCATGTAAAACATACAACAAAAAAGACACGGTGTTACCTTCAAATTACTTATTGTCTCCAACTCAACAATATACTCAGTTTATAATATACAAAAAAAAAAAAAAAAAACTCAAAAAAGCAAATAATAATAGTCTCAACTTTATAATTCTTAATATTTATGCTTTTTTTTTTTGGATTGCGTTTTTTTTTTCTGGATTTGCCATTTTTAATGCCGTGATATGAAAACGCAAACAGACATTTATTTATCTTCTGCATGTTTGCCAGGTTTCTCAATGTTTACAGTGACTCAGTTTAATCCACAGAGGCTTATCATCGCCGTGTGGTTGCCAGTTAACCAGCCGAGGCTCCAAGGAGTCGCTGGTGCGTGGCCAAGAAATGTTCGTGCGAAGCCACAATTTCTCATTTTCACACTTTGATTTCTGTTCAGATGCAATAAACGAGATTTATGTTCATTTATGTGATTTGTAGTGTGTGTAAATGGGCGATCTTTAATGGGTATAGTTGACCATTTTGAGTAGATTTTGACAGAGCCAGGCCGTTTACCCCTGTTTTCTGACTCAATGCTAAGCTAAACTGGTGCTTGCATCCATATATGGTTAGAACAGATTGTCTCTTATGACGTTCTGAGAGAAAGCTCATATGCATATTTCCAAAAAAGTGTATAAATATACTAAATATACGCCTATAAACCAGTGAGCTCTGCCTGTCTCATCTGTCTTTGTCCTGCTAAGAGAACCCTTTTCTTTATAGACCCAGAACCAAGCTTTCGCAGGAGCAGTGGATAACATGTGTTTAATCTTTGCACATAATTTGTGGCACATTAAAAAAAAGGAAAAAAGAAAAAAGCTATCCCTGTTTGGCAATTTTCAACTCATGACTGATAAGATTACACTGCTGCGACTGTAATTGGGCCGTGCACGAAGAAGCCCGCTTACTTATCTGTTCTGGGGCTTTAGTGGACGCAGCTGAGAAAAGCCCACTGTCTCTGCAATCATTCCATGCAGCGAGGCTCCGTCGTGCATCCATTACCAAATCATTTGTCATTCCTGAGTAAGACTGCGGCGCTTGTGGACCTCAAACAATCGAGCCTTTGAGAGAGCAGTGCTGAATCTCTTGGTGTCTTCCTCTGTGACACTCTTCTGTGACTGTTTTGCCATGTTGTCCTCTCTTTTGGGTGTAATTGTAACTCCCTCCTCCTCAAACTCCCACCACATGCTAAAATCTCACCGACGTGATGGGAAGATTACAATGCAGTGTTTGAGAGGGGGGTAATTCCCCCTGTCTGCAGACTCCTTTGTGCAACCAGGCCACATATGCGGGGAGTTCTACATGTGTCAAGTGGGTGAAGGCGATGTTCAGTGCTGTTGTTGTTGAGGCCGACAGTTTACGCGCAATTACCTCCGTAGATTCAGCTCCGCGTTTGACCGCAAAAGCCTTCAATTTTACATTGTTCCAGGGCTACATAATTATGTACAGTTGCTATTTCTGCAAGTGGGAGTGGGAGAGATACAGGATAACTGAAAGAGATAACTGATAATCTCCTCATTAAAGTGTCAATCTTGAAGATTAAAGAACTAGGGCTGCAGATAGATTAAAATATATAATCGCGATCAATCGCATGATTCCCGTAGTTGATACGCAAATTAATCACAGTTATTTTAGTTTTAAATGTTCCGCGTAGGGATGATTTTCAAATTTTGATGCATTTTATCAACATTTAAGCAAATGCATGTTATTATTAATGCAACAATCCAACACAATGACAAATACTGCCCAGATTAATAGTGTCCAAGCATCTCTGCTGACAATTTTCCCAGTTGCTTGATCCGGTGGTTACTCTGGTGGGGCCTTGAAGCTGAACTTGACCGTCAAAAGACCTATTTCTTTACCCATTTCTGGAAAATCTTTAAGTACTTAAGTGCGGTTTATACCTCTGCGGGACATAGACGGCGTAACCTACGTACGTATCCTACGCCGGTGCGAGACATTTAACAAGGCCATCCAAAAACTAGTTGCCGCTGTCTTTTTTTTGCCAGTCGGGTTCATTTTTGTTTCTACTTCCTGCTTCACTTTCAAAAACGGCAACTGAAGCTTTCGTCAAAATAACGCCGTAATTTGGCCAAAGACGAGTCGTACAAATGTTTGTATCTCTGAACCTCCTCAGTTAACCTTTCCTCCATGTGTTCCATCTTTATTGATCCAAAACAATCATTCATTCATCCATCTTCTGTAACTGGTTGTCCTGTCAAGGGTCGCGGGGTCTGCTGGAGCCTATCCCAACTGTCATCGGGCGAGAGGTGGGGTACACCCTGGACAGGTCGCCAGTTTATCACAGGGTTTGATCCAAAACAATCAACTGGAAAAATTGGCGAGATGGAGAAGCAGCCGGAAATACTAAAGCGGATACACGCTACTACAAAGCGGACCAATCACAGCTCTTGCCATCTGCGTCTACAGCGTTAGGGTCTGCGTAGGGTCTGGGCCTATTACTCAAGTCACCTCAGCCATGGACATAGAAGGGGTTTGAACCAATGACCTAACAGCCTCAAAAACTGCTTCTCTAACCGCTATACCACAAACCCCACCAAATACCAAATAATGCAGCTGAGATTCCCACATGTAGCACCAGCAAAACCAGAGTCCAACGGCTGAGCCTCTCCACCTTCTTGATCAGCGTATCTCCCCTGACAGGTGAGTATGTGGTGGCGAAACCCAACCTGTCCAGTTGCCCGTGTTTCAGCTTTAAATCCTTCAAGTGTGAAATTAATTGACTAATTTCCAGCATAAATATAGAACAAAAAGGCTTTCAGTTATTGTCCAGTCTCCATCTCTTGTGTAAAGATAACTTCATGATTAAATAAATGTTTATCAAATAAAAAAAAGTGACTCCTGATGATCCCAAATGTTAAAAGTTTCCATAAATGGAAATTTGTCACGTCTTCCCACTTCGCCTTATTTCTACTCCCCCCTATCTCAGCATCTATCTGCTCTGGATTATTCCGTGTCAGACTTGCACAGCTATCCCCAGTTCCTTGTACAGCAGCAGCAGCAGCAGCAGCAGCAGACCCCAGCAGGCCATTAGCTCTGCTTTCAATCACACGGCTACAGTATTACTCACAACTTTATGAGCTCTCTTCAGCTTCAGCAGAACACCATGAATAGACAGGGAGACGGAGAGGGGGCTGAGAGTGGAGATGACAGGAGAGGAGAGGCTGAGACAAGTTATTCTCTCTCACATATCGGCCGTAGCCAAGCGCGTACTCTGATTCATTTTCAGCAATTATTAAAAAAAAAAGGTTTTGATTCGAGCTGATCGTTTGATGCGATATCGATTCGTAAAAACTATTAGAAATGATCTAGTTAGAAATCTTGGTGCAGTCTCATAAGACTGGTTTGGCATCACTTATCTTGCGAGATGGTGTGACAAGATTAGTCCACGTGTGATAAAGATCCAAAACGTGACAGAAGACAGAACTATGAAAGCAGAGATTTAAGAAACTACGACGAACATGAAAGATAAGAAACTAGAGGTGCAATATTAAGGAAATACCACAAAACTCTGGCACCATTTGACTCGAAACTGAACTGAATTAGTCAAATCGGGACCCGATTTTAGTTTTCAGTCGTGAATCTGAATTCAATCGATTCAGGAATTCAGTAGCGATATACTTAGCATTTGTCTCTGTGAGACAATGATAGCATTAGTTGTGTTAAAATATCCCTAAATTAATCGATACTGAATCGAATTGAGACCATAGACTGTATATAAACATGGACAACACGTCACCACTTCCTGTCATTGGCCAAACTGATGCTATTTTCCGGGGATACGGGCGGCGCCATCTTGTGAGTTTGGAGCCAGAGTCTGATCAGTACGGTCCGAGGGCAGAGCCACGATATCGATGCCCCGCCTACACTTCCTCCAGACTCACTCACGTTTTCAATTAGTACTACGCTCTGCTCTACCTCCACCAGGAAATGTTGGATTATACACTGTACTTATTTTTTTAATTTTTTTTTACAATTCTCATGATCCCACGGGACTGCTTTATGGAGTGGTTGACATGGCATCTGGTAGTCGCCATTATGTCACATCCTGTTTCTATAGCGTCAAATATCTAAAACGAAACTTGAACATTCATCAACATTATATTAACTGCCTAAAATCACAGAAGCATCCTTGAACAAAAAATATTTGAGGTATACTTTAGTATAGTAGGTGAAGCCTTTCCTTGCACGTAAGCATTTTGAAACAGTAATCCACGCCTTCATTACTTCGCGGCTGGATTACTGTAACGCACTTTATCTTGGAGTCAGCCAATCCTCCCTCGCACGTCTCCAGTTGGTTCAAAATGCTGCCGCTCGCCTTTTAACTGGAGCACGTAAGAGGGAGCACATTACTCCCATTTTAGCCTCTCTCCATTGGCTGCCTGTGCATTTTAGAGTCCATTTTAAGATTCTTTTATTTGTTTTTAAATCTTTAAATGGTCTCGCCCCGCCTTACCTCTCTGAGCTGCTCCACCCTTACACTCCTGCCCGGTGCCTCAGGTCAGCTGATCAGCTGCTCCTGGAGGTACCAAGGGCCAAACGGAGGCTCAGAGGGGATAGAGCCTTTTCTGTTGCCGGTCCTAAATTATGGAACGATCTCCCCCTACACATCAGACAAGCCCCTTCGCTGTCCATTTTTAAAACACATCTTAAGACCCATTTTTATTCTTTGGCCTTTAACACAGCATGAGACCCTGTTTTCTGTTCTGTTTTATTATTATTTTAATACTGTTTATCATTTATTATTGTTTTTATATTGTTTTTATTGCTTTTATATTGTCTCTTATGTTTGATGTCTTATATTTTAGGTTGTATTTTATGTATAGCACTTTGTGTCAGCCACAGCTGTTTTAAAGGGCTTTATAAATAAAGTTGAGTTGAGTTGAGTTGAGTGTTTTAGTTTGGCCCAAGTCCCGCCCACTAACATGGAGGGGGTGGAGCTTATGACCTACACTGCAGCCAGCCACCAGGGGGAGCTCTACTTGCTTCGGCTTCACTTTAGAGGAGTAGTTCTGCCGTCCATCTTTATTTACAGTCTATGATTGAGACATTGTGAATCGGATTGACTCAGGAAATCTGGACCCTAGTTATTATGTGTTTAGATTAATGGGTTTTCCAAATGAGAGAACATCCACTGAGCTAAACAAATAATTTAATTTCAATTTCTGAACGAGAGGACTTCAGTAGTGATACCCAGTCCTGCTTGGGAATACCTCAAAAAGACATTAAGTATGGCAGCACAATCCATTTTGCATCCAATGAGACCATTATTTGTGTTAAAATCAATTGAATAAACGAGCAAAAGTCGTTTTGAGACTAAAATATCAGTAAATGAATCAATACTGAATCGAATCGGATCGACTCAGGAAACCAGGTCGTAGTAATTATGTGTTCAAGTGAATTGATTTCCTCTCATACGTAAAATCCATTCACCTAAACACATCGTTTATTTCTGCGTGTGCCGTCAAAGCCGATCTCAGAGATCTCAGCGCATCAGGCAGAGAGGAATGACACATCGATCGGCCTGGGTGGGCTCACAACAAGAACGACAACAACAACAACAACAACAACAACAACACTGACGTCAGGCGGATAAATTGAAAAGTTAGCTACAAATGGTTGTATTGATCTCAGCTGAGAGCAGAGAGAGAGAGAGAGGAGGGACAGAGCTACAGTATTTCTCTGTGATGAATCTGTTCCACAGTGCACTCAGCGGCCAGTTCATTAGGTACACTGGTGTAATGCTTTCTAATGTAACAGTCCTGCACTAAATCCTCATCATGAGGACTGTTGGAGTGTTCAGCAGAAGCTGAAACAGCGCCAGAACGGTTAAACTGGACTGAATCAAAATGACTAAAATGTCAAAATAAAAAGAACAGCACGACAAACCGCAGCCTCCAGAACGAAAACACAAACTAATGCTGAACACCAGAAGATTTACTGCATGGCTGTTATAGTAGAATGGATCTATTTTCACTAGTGCACTTAATGACAGGGATTCTTGAAGACAATCTAGAACTGACAAACTACTGCAACTGCTATTTAACATAGCAGATTGATGGATGGATGGATGGATGGATGGATGGATTTATAGATGAATGGATGGATGGAGATATTTAAGTTATATAATCATATAAATCTATAACACTCTGTAACAAAATATACAGTAGTGGCAGCAATGACTTCTGTCCAGTTGGTTCCTCACAGGGAGGCGTTGTACGCAGCATGATTTAGTGCAGGACAGTTACATTAGAATATTACAGCGCATCCATTTTCACTTCCCACCTCATTTCGCAAACCTCCCTCAGTTCCTCATTTAATTTGAGTTAAATATAATCTCATTTGTTTTTATTTTTCTTTGCAACTAGTAGCCTATTCAGTCATTTCACCAAGAATAACAAGAATTAATTTAGCTCTATGTTGTTTTTATGTTGTCTTATACTCAAAAGTGGTAAATAATTCTTGTAACTTAATATATACATATATTTATGTATAGTATTACTATCATTACTTTTATTTATTTAAGTTTATATTTATGGCTGTTATATTAGAATTCATCAGTTTTCACTAGTGCTTGAAGAATATTTAGAAGTGAAGAAGTGAAACGTCTTTAAGGAACCCTACAAGTTTAGTTTCTCTTGTTTTATTTAGATATCACAAGCTGCTGCAATCGATATTTAGTGCAGGACTCTTATATTAGAATGTATTCACTGGTGTATCTAATGAACTGGAGTGTCCTGTGCATTCTGCCCATTTTCAAGAAAATGAAAAAACAATTATTTGTTAAATTATATTTCTTTTATGTATAAAGCTTTCGTGCCCCGTTAAGTTTCTACGAGTCAGAAATGAAGCAAGAAGGAAAAGCCTCGCCACTCTTTGTCTGCTTTGATTTCCTGACGTGCCTTTCTTGAAATTCAAACCTACATGGCGACACGTGGGACCTCCCCTTCAACCAAAGCGGGCGTCTTGCAGGCCCAGCTGCCCCCTGAGTCTGCCGGCAACCCAAAAAAAAAAATGGTGGGGGGAAGACGACGAAGGATGCGACGGAGGCAAATGTGACGGGCGAGAGTACGTATGCATGTGAACACACACTCACACACACACACGTCCAGAGCTGAGCAAACAAACCAGTGGAACAACACTCAGTGAGTCAGCGCCTGCATGATCCATTAGTAACTCTCAGCATACACAAGCAACAGTGACCCACACCACCACGATGGCGGCTCTGAGATCTCCGTTGGTGTAATGTCAACATGCAAAGCAACTGATCCAGTGACAGCGGTGTGATGGAGAGCATCCACGTTCAACGATATTAAGTTTCTCATTTACACGTGTCGAGTACAACTTACAGGTCACAGTGGATCAACAAAGGCACGGAACATTTATTCGAAAAAATAAAGTAGTTCTCTTTAAAGCAAATAAAACTAGGTATTATTTTAAATATTTGCATACATTTCCACATCTGGGTTGTAATCCTGACTCATACAAACTAAAGTAGGAGCTATAAAGTGGTAAAGGAAGAGAGTTAAGTCATTCCTCTGCCTTGTAAATGTGTAAAATGTATACAGAGAAGAAGAAAAAAAAGCACCACGGTTTATGCACCGCCTAAACTTTTATGTGTTTTTTTATGTAAAGATTTTATACATCCACAAGGATAACTTAATGTTCTTCCTTAAAAGCTCCCACTTTAGTTTCTATGGTGCGGTGACTAAGAACTGAATTGTGGACGAAGCGGTTTTTAGCCGTAGCCGAGAGGTCGGTAGCTGCCTCATCGCTAGCGGAATAGCGTTAGCATCAAAGTCAAATTGTGAGGGTGAGTTGGTGAAATCATGTCGAATCTGCCTTGTAAATGAATAAACATTATATATTAAAGAAAAAGAAAGACATATTGCTCATGCAACGCCACAACTTTTGTGTATTTTTATCGTGCACACACAACTTCTGGCAACCGCCTCCACGACGTGACCGAGTTTCCTTCGTCAGGCTAACGTTGGCTAAAAGCCTGCTGCTTCTCAGGGCGCGTGATTTCCGCAGCCTTCGTGTTTTCACCAACTCACCCTCACAATATTGCGCTGATGCTAATGCTATTTTGCTAGCTTCCACTGCTGCTGCATCGCTGACCTCTCCGGAAACAGAGCAAATCCTAGTGAACAAATTAGCTGCTACTTTCATGGAAAAATTGCAGTTAATGTCTTCTGTGAAATTTCCACGCTTTGCAAACTTCATCTCGTCGGCCACACCGGACCTTCTGCTGGGCCCGTTTTATACGTGACCCCCCCTGCTCCGGAGGGACATGCAGCCTGTAAGAGCACTGCCTGGGCTCTGTGTCTTTGCAGCAGTCAGAAAACCTCCCTCACTCAAAATCAGCCCGACTCCCATCCGCTTTTTAAAACTCCTGCCGCGAGCTCGGAGGCGACAGGTGCGTGAGGAACGGCAGCACGCGTGGAAAAATCCACCGGTTAAAATAAACAGTCCTTCTGGATCCCTCGGCAAACATTAGACGATGAGTGACGGCCGTCGGCTGGACCTGCGTTTGCTCTTCGTATCGGGCCTTCAGCCTTTGGGCCGGCTCTGCGGCGAGCGTGATCACAATAATCGCCTGTCGGATAAGTCTGAAAGGCGCGCTGGCTGCTGTTTTCAACATTCGACAACAAGAAATCAACAGAATTCTTTTTAAAATGATCCCAAAGGCAGAACTACGCTAATTTCTCCTCTCTTTCTACTCGTGCATTGTGTGCCGCCACTGTTTAGTGTCTTATTAACTACGTGTCCCTTTCCCTCCACCCCCATCTTCTTGTGAGTGTTTCTAAACCTGCAGAGCTGCATTCTACTCATCTGTGGTCCTGGTCCTCATCATCCTGCCCAGTCTTCATGGCCTCCCCTGCGGTTTTCCACTCCTACCTGAATGCATCATTCTCCAACCGTCCTCTGACGCCTCTTATACTAAACCATTACAGCAGCTAACTCATTTTATACTCTGCATGTACGCTTTAGTAGGATGTATGTTTATCTCGTTCCTCCTGCAACTCTCTCCTCCTCCTTTCTCCTTTTTCTCCAGCCCTTAAGCACATGTGTCCCTCTCCTCATATGAGCTTAAGGTTCTGCTCCAGGTTTCTTCCTGTTAACAGGGAGCTTTTCCCGTCACCGTCGCCTTATTGCTCGCTCAGGGGTCTCAGGCTCTGCCAAATGTTTTTTTAACGCTATACAAATAAAACTGAACTGAGCACTCGCTGATCGTGTTGTTTGCGTGATGATTGTGCGGCCAGACATTCCCAAGCCCAAAAAAAAAAAAGAAGCAGGTCTCTAAATATACCACGCTGAATAATGCATTTGGAGGGAGAAGGGGGGGTTTAAGGTGAGGAGTCAATAATTAAGAGGATCCACTGGTGTGAGAGGGATGGCGCTCACTCGCAGCGTAAAGGATAAGTGGGACAAGGAAGCTTGGGTGTCAGAGGTGAGGATTAGAGCAGCATCCTCTTGCTGCACGCAGGGATGCAGAACGGGAATTTGTGAATTCGTTACTGAGGATTGCACGAGCAGGAATGTGTCTAATGTCATGCAAAGGTAAAGTGATTAGAAGGACATTTAAAGGAGGGGAAACTTGTGCAATGCATAAAAAAATAAAAGAACCTTAATGTGTGTCTGCATGCAACAGGTTTTTAGAAAGCTTTTGTGTTTTTTTTGAACTGTCAGCCTGCAGCAGCCTTGGACATCCAGCGTGTGTGTGCAACAAAGCCCTCATCTGTTGAATGTCCAGGCCAGCAGGTAGGTGGGATAAACACAAGCTGTATCCACGGATCACCCAGCTGGATGTTTCCCTCTGAACAAGCCCACCCAGCCCCCCTCTGATCCCCAGCAAAACACCATCCACCGGCCCCATCCAAACATAAACACCAAGCCGGAGAGAGGCGGCGGCGGCGGCGGCGGCTTACCTTGCTCCTGATCTGCCCCGAGGTGGACACTTTCCGGATGAGTTTCTGGGGGCCTTCCTGCTCCGCTTCGCTGTCGGAGGACTCGTCCGCGGCTGCAGCCCCGGAGCCGGCGACGGCGGCGCCCACCACATGGGCATGGATCCCCGCCGCGGACGCCGGCCCTTTCTCCGGCTCCTGTCGGGGGGAGGGATAAAACCAGTCGGGGTTAGGCTTCGCTCGCTCCGCCGCCGCCGCCGCCGCCGCTCCCTTCCCTTCCTCCCGGAGGCGAGAGCTGCTGAGCGGCCGCGACGCGTCTCTCCTCGCCGTCATCTCTCGCTGCCTGTGCGATAAAAGGCGGCTGCGTTTTCTGGTGTGTGTGTGGGCTGGTGAACGCATAGGGGATGTAGCATGTCGCGGCGGCTCAGTGGGGATGGGCTCCACGGCGTGTGTTAAAAGAAAAAAGAAAAAGAAAAAGAAAAAAGGCTCCCCAGCCAGCCCCCCGCTCGGCTCGGCTCGGCTCGGCTGCTGGTTATGGCTCCAGCCTGAGCGCCCAGTCCAGACTGAGGCTGGAGACCGACCGGCGGAGTGTCCGTGGCATGGCAGACCCTAGCGGCTGCTTTACACACACACCGTGGCACAGTGGCACGAAAGAATAAAATCAGCTTTTTAAATCACAGCGTGGAGCTCAAAGAAAAACACAAACTTAACTGAACTGTTACATTAATAATCAGTTTTCTCCACAGGGTCTGAAATTAAATGTATTAGGATTTAAGTCTGCATGGATGTGTGAGTTGGATTTGATTTAATATAGAACATGCAAATCTATATGTATTACCTACCTATATATGTATTTTTTAAAACTAATCCAAGTGTAAGTGAGTGACTGTCCTGTCGTGGATGTGACTCCACGACAGGACACGAGAGATACTACGAGAAATACGGAGGATTTCCATTTTCCGTGGAGCGAATGTGAAGAGGAAATGGGCAGGGAGCAAAGCGACAACTTCTGGAATATAAAAATCTGTTCTCGACTCAGAGGAGAAGAAGAAGAAGAAGAAGAAGAAGAAGAAGAATGAGAAGAGAAGAGAAGAGAAGAGAATTCTCTTGCATCCGAGCGTAAACGCATTGTTAGTCATTTGCCTATAAAGACTACTGCTTTTTTTTATTTGATGTCTTTACAACTAATACTTATAAACACATCAAGTCGTCCTACAATGAAGATAAATCGGTTTCTAGAGCAGCAGTCCTCTTTACAAATCACGGATCACTCAGGAAAAAGACGCTTTACGCACAGAAACAGCTCCAGAGATTGAAGCAGAGCGCGCAATCACACCTCTGGAAGCTTTTCCCCCATTTCCTTTCTTTCTGAAACTGAGCAAAAAAAAAACTAGAATAAAAAAGTCCTCAGTGTTGAGTTTTACTAACCAATTCCTCCCAGGCCGGGCTGCGAGCGTAATGGTAGACATCCTCCATGGTCCTCCAAGACCTGTGCGTCCGCTCCGGGAGGTGGGGTTGTGGGGGGGAGAAAGAGAAAGGAAATCAGGGGGAAGGTGGAGGAATTCACTCAACCTGCCTGGCTGCCTTTACGCGGCTCATGCGCGCACTGAGGAAGGGACTGTGAGCTCTCCTCCTCGTCCTCCCACCGCCGGCTCCTTTTTCCCCTCCGCCGCGCCGCTCTCGTTCCAGGGCCGAGCCTATCAGAGCTCCACGTGATAAATGTCAAACCCCGCTCGGCTCGGACGCGCACGGTCTGCCACGGCCCGCTGGGGATCACGTGCACGAGTATGTGTGTGCATGTGTGTGTGAGTGTGCAGGCTATAAATATATGTATATAAATCTACCTCACAGGGCGTAATATTTAACTGGACAACAGTTTATTCCCTCAAACTGAACTAACATTTCTCCTTCTTCCTTCAGTTCCTCGTTTTATTTGATTTAAATATAATTAATAACAACTAGCAGTTTTTTTTTTTTACCATTAATAACTAGTAGTAACTAGTACTGCTTCCTATAATATTAATATTTATCATCATATTTTGGGTGTATGTTGTTTGTAGTCCCTTGCTCTATTCACTGTGACACCTATATTCCTCCTCAGGGATCAATAAAGTCTTATGTTATCTTATTTTATAGGAAGACTTATTAATTTACTTCCTAATCCACTAAAATCTGGCAAATTAGAAAACTGTCACAAGTCATAAAAGCAGCAAAAGAACAAAAAAACACAAATTTACTTCCTTTACGACTCAACTGTGTCCAATAGAAAATAGTTTGGGGCTAAATCATCTAGACTAATAATCTGTTACTTGAGTTAAAACCGTTGCCTTAAAAAAAGGGAATATTTTGAACATAATCTGTCCTAAAATACATTTAAATACAAGTTAGGCTGCCTATATGTTCTGCTGTCACATATAAATATCCTAAAACAAGAAAATAAATTAAAAATAAAGCTATTTGACCAAATTAGCTAATTAGCTAAAGTCATAAAAGCAGCAAAATAACAAAAAAACACAAATTTACTTCCTTTACGATTTACAATTTAACTGTGTCCAATAGAAAATAGTTTGGGGCTAAATCATCTAGGCTAACAATCTGTTAGCTACTTGAGTTAAAACAGTTGCCTTAAAAAGTGAATATTTTGAACATACTCTGTCCTAAAATACACTTAAATACAAGTTAGACTGCCTATAAGTTCTGCTGTCACATATAAATATCCTAAAACAAGAAAATAAATTAAAAATAAAGCTATTTGACCAAATTAGCTAATTAGAAACAAGATTGTAGTCGTTGTTTGAAAGCAGTATTTTATAGTTACAGTCATATTACGATGTTATTAACGTCGTAACAAACGGAACTCTTGTCAGCCGACGTGAAACCCACACGGAACACTTTACTTCCGGACCACTTTGTCCCCCCGTTATTTTCCTCCGACTCCGACAGTACGAGCTGTCAGATGTTATGAAATGGGGAAAAAGGCCGGGTCAGTCAGGACATACCTTGATAATTAGAGTGCGGTTTTTATTAATTTAATATATTCGCGTCTTACATGGCGACATAAACGCGTTTAAACATGCACTCTCAGATCTTGTGCAGCGGCACAGCGGCGGCTGTCGCTGCGAGAAGGATGCGGAATATTTTGGGTTCCGTCCTGGGAAAAGACGGCTGGATGTGGAGAACCCATGAGGTCAAACTTCTCAACACATCCTCAGGTCAGTTGGATATAAATAAATAAATAATAAAAAAAAACACAAGAAGCACATGAAATGGAGAGACGTTGCTATTTTCAAAAAATTTAATTAGCAAACATGTAAGTAGCTAAACTGTATGTCAGTGGTAATAGCTAACTAGCTAGACTATTAACTGTTTCTGTGATTGTGGTGGGACTGTGTGGTTGCACAGAGACAACGTTGTCATGGTTATATAGTTTTTATCATGTGGCAGTAAACTGACTTGGAGCTGAGAACATGGCACCTCTAAGTAGCTTTTAGGTGAAAGGTTAAACCGAGTATTTAAGCACGTGAAGTCATTTTACCTGCTATTTTAGCCCCAGTTTAACCTCTCATTAATTAATCCCCGTTCTATATTTAAAACCTGTGCAGTCACTACGAGTTAGCCAAGTTATTTTACAGCCATTCAGCTAAACATATGGTTTAAAGTAAGCTTTGAAACTTACCACTGCCTTTGAAGATATGTCTGGTTTCTTTAAGACTTTTTTTTTTTTTTTTTTTAACTAAAACAACATGTGTCCTTGGCTCAACACTCAGCATGTTTTATTTGTTGTTGTTGTTTCCCATGGTGCATTTCTAGTTTAACCTCATAAAAAATGGCAGTCAAAAGTCATTTCATGTGATCATGATATCCTGGGATACTATTGGTCCCATTTTAGTAATTCATTATCCAAAGATAGGACAAGATTAGATTAAAATAACAATATAGTAATAAGTTCAAGGTCAAAGAGGTTTTTATTGTCATTTCAACCACATATAGCAGGTGCAATACAAAGTGAGATGAAAGGATGTTCCTCCAGGACCGTGGAGCTGCATGAAGACATGTAAGGGACTGAGCATGAAGTGAATGTGTGCAAACTTGTGCAGGCAAGACAAAAAACCTGAGACAAGAACCAGAGACAAAGACAAACAATACAATACAGACAGTACAAAAGACTTTGGAGACAATGCACTTATAAAAAAGACTCTACACGTAAACAGGGAGCAGACTAACAGACGGAGAGGAAGAGACGGAGCATGCGCATAAAGCTTGAGCGCTGTTTACAAATCGGCTTTAGAAGAAACCAAACTCAAGGAGAAATGATATTTTGCCCTGGTAACCATAATAGGCTCAATATCTTCTCCAGCAGGAACACGAGCATGTAGTCCGCCATTGTTGTTGATGTTGTTATGAGACGTCTCGCGGGATATAAGAGGTGGAAGGCTCGAGGGGTGTGGCGATGGTGGCGATGACATCATCGTATGCGTTTCTCTCCGTTTTCCTCTGTCCACACAGAAACGCAAGAGGTGCGTTTTCGAAGTTTTCCACCCTGGGACCCGGTTTCAAAAAAGTGCGTTTTAGGGCTATACGTTTACAGGATTCGTGTGGACGATTGGCCAGAACGATGCAAAACAAATGCGTTTACACCAAAAAGCGTTTCTGTGTGGACGGCCCCTGAGTCAGGGTGATTGCAAACATTTGACCGATTAGCAGCACAGTGTGTGCAAAGGATGCAAAGATGTGTGTGTATATTAAAGGTGCAAGAAGTACTCTGTACCCCAATGTCTGTTATTATGACCTGGGTCTGGCTGTAGTTTGGGAAATCAGGAAGTGATCAGAGCAGCAGTAACGCTGTGGAAAGCAAGCAGAGTCTAAAGTGCGTTCGCGTTTAGTTACACTGACTCAAACATTAAACGGAATACGGTGTCATTTGTCAGTTGCTCATCTACACGAACACAATTATTTAAAAAAATAAATGTTTTATGGCGATCTGAGTTATGATACGTTCCGTTTCTGATCTTTTTCTTGTGTCAAAGGCTAGCAAAACATAAGTAAAGCGTCATCGTACTGTCTTGATCTCCTCTTCACTTGTCTGATTAAAGCGTTCTCTTGTGTTTCCCACTCCTTACTTTTGCAGGTGACACTATAAAAATCGGAGAGATCACTTACAAACTCAAAACGCCCAAGAGTCCAGAGCTGGTTCCTGTCAAACACAGTATGTAAAATTCTGTCTCCGTGTGTTTGGACACAATCCACAGGTATGTCCACATGAACATGCTTATTTTTGTCTGCGTTTGCTAGTTTCAGACTCCCTGCCCCAGACGGTGGTTCAGCACCTACGATGGATTATGCAGAAAGACCTTTTGGGCCAGGACGTTTTTCTCATCGGTCCCCCGGGGCCCCTGAGACGGTCTATAGCCATGCAGTACCTTGTGAGTGTTCGTGTTAAACAGACACGCTGACACTTGTAATAAACTGAAGCATTTGTTTCCAGATTTGTGTGCTGAGATGATTTTCCCTTGTTGATAATTAGGAGTTGACCAAACGGGAAGTAGAGTACGTGGCTCTGTCCAGAGACACCACAGAGACTGACCTGAAGCAGAGGAGAGAGATCCGATCAGGGACGGCCTTCTACATAGACCAGGTAACATCTATTTCCCTTTGGACTGTCTGTAAAAGCCACTTTTGAATCTGATTCTTATGCGTTGTGATTGCAAACGCGGATGTCTGCTTCCCTTCACGGATACTGAGAGCTTCTTGACAAATTCCTGGAGTGCTGCCAGAGCTAAAAGAATACAGGACACATTAAAGGACAGTAGGGACAAATGAAACCCAACAAGGAGAGAAACAAACAAGAACAAATGGATCAACATGTGTATACATGATAGGTGCCGCTGTGGCTCATTTCCAGCTCAATACGGGCCGGACGGACTCGGTTATTATCAGAATGTGAGTCTGGTAACATTTCATCATGTTTCATAACTGATACAGAGAAAAAAATACTCTCTTCTTGCAGTTAATCCTAGAACTAGGGATGTCCCGATATATTGTTTTATCTGATACAGATCTTTTAATATTCAGTCTGTCCTTGTCTTCCTTGTCTTCTCCTAGAGTGGACTGGATTCAGTCCAATAAATCTTTCTGTCAAAGTTAATGTAGTGTGGAGAGGGTAGCTGGTACCTTGTGTTCTCTACTCCAGAAATGTTCTGGTCATCCAACGCTGCCATAAACTCCCTAACCCTCTCTGGAAGATGTTTCTCCTTGACGCTGTCTCCAGGAAACTTTTCTCTTCTTCTTTTAAACGTTCAGTGTTTGTTGTTGTTGTTTGGGTGCAGCCTTTGACTGAGTGGACTCCATGGATTCTGTTTAGATGATCAACTACTACCACCTCACCACACATCCACATGGAACAATTCAAACATTGCTGTCTGACTGACTTTCTTCTCCAGAGTGAAGTTCTTCCACACAGCAGACACATGATTTTGATTCCTCTTCCTCGATTTAGATTTTTAGCAGCTGTAGCGCTAGCCAACCAATCGCTAGAACCGAACAAGGAGTCTTCATCTTCATCTTCTTCTTCTTTTTTCCCGATTAATACCATTCCGATACGATCCTTATAAAAATGTCTGGATCATTGAGGATAGATTAAGACATTCTCAACAAATGCTTCAACCACTGTCAATTGTTCTTGTAAACAAATTCAGGTCCAATGGCGTTCAGATGATGTCTATGACTACTGTTACACTTTTGTCCATCACCACATAAAGCCCCGCCCCCCAAACGATCTGATTGGCCCGGCAGAACTTCGCAGGAGCGGAATCGTTTTCCAACGGAGAGACTCCAGACCAACTTTACGCCACAAAACATAAACCTAAAAGTGACCTAGGCTTAGACACAGGCCATTAAAAGCAAACAATCCTTTACATGACATTTTGATTAATTACACTAAAATAATTTTAGAATAGTAATAGTAAGATTCCGGCTAAATGTCTTTTTAATATGATGAAGTCAATGATGGAGGAGGACAAATTTGGCATCTTGCTTCCTGGCTCTGAAATACACCTACTCTCACTGGCACAGACGTTTTCCTCCGTGCCAGTTTTGGATCGATTAAGCTTTTAGCAAACACACGCCCCCGATCTTCAGATTTTCTAAGTTAAGTAACCATAGAAACAAGCCCGGTTTCTCTGAGGGCTTCAGAACTCTCTGTTCACCTCCGTTCGTTCCTCACATCCACAGAAAAAATAAATAAATGTAAACTCCAGAGATGCGCGATCGTTAATCTCCAGCCGGCAGTGACAACTGATGTTAAGCTGTGATACGTAATTATCATTTCACTCAGCCGTGTCATTACTCACTACTAATTAGCACCTGGCTTCGTCGTCAGTGCGAAAAAATAAATTGGTTGCTTAACAGTTTGGATCAACGCCATGGAAACGTGGTTGAGTTGTTGATGTTTTATTTTTGGCACATTAAGTTTTTCACTCATAATCCTGATCTTCTAGATTAAATAAAAACTCAAAGCTAAGAATTAGATTCATTTTCTTTAAATTAAGCTGCGGCTGGAAGAGAGTTATGACTTTGTGGAGTCACTCCTCTTCATTCAGTGCTACTGACAGAGTTGTATTTCATAAATATGTTCAGGTTTCTCAGTGAATGCAGGGCTTGAGAAGAAAACGTCTGTGTTTGTCTATACCGCACACACTTAAACTTGTAAATCTTTCACTGAGTGGTTTTTCTACTGTCATAGACGGAGAGGTGGCTTGTCTGAGTCCCGTTAATCATCTGGGCTTTCACACACTGATGCTGATGTGGCAGTTTTTCAGCTCTAGCACGTTTTTTCTTTCTGATTTAAAAAAAAAAATCATGGTTTCAGATCAGACGTCTCATTAACATCCGTCCCGGCCAATCGAATCCAAGAGCGTCCATCTTTAAGTTCCTGTGTTCACACCTGGTATTAAAATGCATCTCCACATGCGTCCTGGGCCAGCACTTGAAATCTGATCTCAAGTTTTGCGCACCAAGGACACTTGTGTGTGCGTCATAAACAAGTTGTGAAGTCTTTCTCTTTCACTGACATCACATGTGTTACGTTATTATTTCTTTATTTATTGCCGTCCTAAGTTCAACTCGGATAATTGAATCCTGGAAGCCTCCACATGTGTCGTAATTTTACTGCTGTGCTGCTTGACGCAGAAAGATTTCCAGAATTAAAGCCACGGGTCATTATTGAGGAAATACGTGGCTCCTTACTCACCGATCAGCCACAACATTATGACCACTGGCAGGAGAAGTAAATAACATCAACCATCTTGTGACAGTTCAATGTTCTGCTGGGAAACTTTTGGACCTGGCATTCATTGGTGTGGATGTTACTTAGACATGTAGCACCCACCTAGACCAGACCAGACACCCCCACCCCATAGCAATGACACTCCTTGATGGCAGCAGACATCCCCAGCACAGGAGCACACACAAAAATGCTTCAGAACAACTAAAAAAAACATGAAGAACAGCACAAGGTGTTGACCTGGCCTCCAAATTCACTAGATCCCAAACTGATCAAGTATCTGTGGGATGATCCACAGAGGCCCCTCCCCTCAAAGGCCCCCCACTAACAAAATTATGTTGCCAAACAAAATATAACAGCAAAAGTCACATAGTTCACCCCTGTGCTCTTAATGTCCAGCACTCTGTAATTTGATTTGATTTGATTTCAGCTTCTGAGTGGAGTAAAACCGTGAAGTTACATCATCTTCCGCGTTAGCTCGATGGGAACGTTTTCGGCCATATCGGGACGGCCTTTCAGCCTCAGTTCCAAATCGCCTTAGAAAACAAATCTTCATGGTTATACCCCTCGTCCAAATTCTCACAAACTATCTCTGAGTGATTAAACCATTTCCTGCGTATCGACTGATGACGCCGTCGCGAATCTGTGAAGACACGCTATCGTTTCCAGGAACAAATAAAGCCCACCAGCCCCTCCAACTCCCTGAGGTTCATCCGCCTCCCGCCACCTCCTCATCAGAAAGAACTCCCATTGTTTCCACGGAAACGGCTCATGTGTGGATACAGCAGTGTTAACGGTACTAATGTGTGTATCTTGGATTGCTTGTTTAAGGTATGGCTGGTGCCTGTGTTTGTGTGTGTGGTTAATATTTGGCCTTTGGGTGCAATTATGTGAGTATAGGAATGCACACATTACAGCATCTGACACTTGTTTTAAGGGCTAGAGACGTGTGGGTGTGAATTAGCGAATCGTTTCTCTCTGAGAATAGTTTGGTAGGAGGTGTCTGTGTGTTAACTAGAGCACCCAGGGATTCCTCAGGGCCCTGTGCTGATTCGGAGCCCCATATAGACGCTTAGCGTGTCAGGCCCTGTGATAACGCTGCTGTCCCTCCCCTCCCCTCCCCTCCCCTCCCCTCCCCTCTCGTACCTCCACTTCACTTCCAGTCTCTTCAGCTCTGTCTCTTTTTCTTCCTCTCCTCCTTCCAAGCATCACCCCAACCCCCTCCCCTGCTGTTTTGGATGAAAGATGCAGTCACATGAATGTAATCGCTTGCTTGTTATGTGTATTTGTAACATTTCCAGTCACTCCTCTTCATTTAGCAGGGGCTCTTATGTAAGACAGCTCACCTCGAACCCACCCTGGAAATAAGACTCTATTACAGTAATGTAAAAGCCTGCCACATCCAGGCTTTGAACGGAAATCAGTTCTTAGCCGTCTAATGGTAGTAGCTTGGCAGAAAGATTGATTATGTAGGCGGTATATAGGATTCATGTTGGAGCCTGCTTGTTTGAGGAAACGTTGGTGATTTAAGTTGCAGGATCCATATTGATTTTGTTGCGATTTTTCTTCTTCTTCTTCTTTGAAGTATTCGCCCAATCCTTATGAAACTTAGCAACCGTCATTGTAATATGCTTGTGTACAATCATGCCAAGTTTCATGAAATTCGGGCTGTAGGGGGTGCTACAACAACTACATGTTTATATCTCACAAACCACCACAGTAAACTGCTTGAAAGTTGACTGTAATAATCTGTGGATGACTCCTTACAAGCCCACCATGTTTCGTGCAATACGGTCTATAGGGGGCGCTACTGGAGACGTGTAAATATTTGAGTCCTATCTCCTACTCTGTTGGCAGACCCAGCTTTCCCCTAGTCACACTCGACATCCTGTCAGGTCTTTACCCACCTGCTTTAGCCTGTCACTCCCTCTAGTGGCAGACTGAGGCAATGGCTTCTGTGTAAGACTGAATACAAGCCCACCACATTTCGCATTTGCATTTCATTAAGCCCCGCCCACGTGATCTGATTGGCCCGGCACATCTTTGCGGGTGCATAATGGGTTCCCAACGGAGAGACTCCAGATTAACATTCCGCCACAAAAAAAAAGATAAAGAATTGTGGGCTCGGAACAACAACTGGAAAACAGGATGTGATATCATGATGATTGCCATGTTGCCATTGACAACTGCTCCGTCCCAACATTTCTTTTTTTATATGACTAGTGGGGGCAGAGTGGTGTTACCCAATCACCAATGAGTCTAGAGGAGGTGTGGACGCGTCGTTGATAACGTGGCTCCGCTCTCAGACAGACGCTGGATCCTAACGGACAAGATACATCAGTGTGGCCGATGGGAGGAAGTGGAGACGGTACAGTCTGTGAAATGTCAGGCATTGTTGATCTAGCCACACTGAGGATATCAAGCATGGTAGCTGCAGCATCATGCTAGGAGGGGGTGATTCTCTGCAGCAGGCCCTGGACAAGAGACAAGAACATGAATGTTCTGGGGCAGATGAGTCAAAACAAGACCTCAGACCAATAGAGAAGTTGTGGCTGGTGCTTGAAAAGGCCTGTTCATGCAACCTGACAGAACTTAAACAATCTGGTAAAGACGAATACAGTAAAACTGACCAGATGTGGAAGCCTGATTGAGACCTATCCACTCAGATTCTTCTTAATAGAGTCTTTAAGAGGGTTTCGGGTTAGGTAAATGGGTAGGAGCCTCCTATTGTATAATTACTGTATAGGTGATTATCTTTCAGCTGGCAACAAGTTATTTAACCCCAACTGATACAATGAGTAGCTTCTCATTTCTTAAACAACCATGTAGAAACTACTAAAACTGGGTTAAGAACTGTCCAACGCATTATTAAAAACTGGAAGGATAGTGGGGAACCATCAGGGTAAGAAGAGAGGCAGATGAAGTGATGCACCCATCATGCCTAGTGTCTACTGTACAAGCCTGTGGGGGCAGTGCTATGATCTGGGGTTGCTGCAGTTGCTCAGGTCTAGGTTCAGCAACATTATGTGTCCAAAGAATGAGGTCAGCTGACTACCTGAATATACTGAATGACCAGGTTATTCCATCAATGGATCATATTCCAAGATGACAATGCCAGGATTCATGGGGCTCAGATTGTGAAAGAGTGGTTCAGGGAGCATGAGACATCATTTTCACACATGGATTGGCCACCACAGAGTCCAGACCTTAACCCCATTGAGAATCTTTGGGATGTGCTGGAGAAGGCTTTGTGCAGTGGTCAGACTCTCCCATCATCAATACAAGATCTTGGTGGAAAATGAACGCAACACTGGATGGAAATAAATCTGGTGACATTGAAGAAGCTTATGGAAACAACGCCACAGAGAATGTGTGCTGTAATCAAAGCTAAAGGCCATCCAAGGAAATATGAGAGTGTGTGACCTTTGTTTTTGGCCAGGCAGTATATATTTTAAGTGATTGACGTTACTTTGTAGAGTTTTTCTTTTGTCAACAACAAATATTCAAGATGACTCCATTTACAGAAACAATAAAACAGAAAATGGGCGTGAATATTTCTCCCACACTCTTCCAATCAAACACGTCCCGTTCCCAGCTACTTTATTTGACTAAGATCACATCGGTGTGTTCACGAAGGAAGTTGGAAGCATACTCACTGTTACACGGTCAATTAAACGTTAACTAAGACACAAAGAGGCTGCTGGAGATGAAATGGAAAATGGCTGATATCACTCTTTAGATTAACACTCACAGTGACATCCATTATGGAGCGTGTGCTAAAAGCGTCTCGGTATCTGTTGGGATGTTTTTTTTTTCCATTTATCCATTTTTTTCCTTCTTCTTCTTCTACTGCATGGTTAGTGTCAGACAGAACACGAGGCCCGTCTGTGTTTTCCCCTCCTCTCTCTTTCTCTCTCTCTCGCCTTCCTGCGTCACTTGCATTTCTAACAATTATCTGATTACAGCGTTTGGTGCCGAAAATGGATCGGGGAGTTAAATATAGAGCATCTGGTCCTCACTATAGTTTTACGGCCGCGCTTCCCACACAACCTGCCACGTATTTACATGTTAACCTAATTACACGGCCGCTCGCTCTGCGGTCCTCCCAGACAGCTAAAGTTTCCTGCCTCTTGACGTCAAACGTGCTTTTTGATTTCTACAGAAATGTGCGTCGCATGTACATGTACACACACACACACACACTTTCTGTGTAAACTGAGCTCTGGCTTCTGATCCCACATTTCGTGGTAAAAAATAGACCTGCTGCTGAAAAGGGCTTAGACTGTTTTTAAACTTTTCCTTCGAAAGGACGTTCCGAACACAATAAACTGAGGATATCCTCAGGAAAAGCTTTATTGCACGCTTATATTTTCATTAGATCACAGGCAGTAAGGAGAAGTGACGCGCAGTTGGTCTTTTTATAAAAGCTTTTAGTCCTGTTAACATTTATAGAAGGTCAGAGGTCATCCCAGACAATGGAGGTGCAGATTTTGACCCCGAGCGTGGACCGATTGCAGTAACAAGGGTGTGTTTAGCTCTAAATGAGCCATTTCCTGACACCAGCGTCTTCCCCTCCGTCCCGATTACTTCTGGAGTATTGATTGACCTCACCGCCGGTTTGTCTCGACCTCCCCTGTGCTTGTCCCCAGTGCGCCGTGAGGGCAGCGACGCACGGTCGAGTCCTGGTCCTGGAGGGGTTGGAGAAGGCAGAGAGAAATGTCCTGCCCGTCCTCAACAACCTGCTGGAGAACAGAGAGATGCAGCTGGAAGACGGACGCTTCCTGATGTCGGCGGAGCGCTACGACAAGCTGCTGCAGGTCAGGGCAGTTTATCAGCGAAACACCGAGATGATCTTTTTGAAAAATGACAGCAGCTACAGACGTCTCCGTGTCTGGGTGTCGTCCAGCTTAACCCCTGTTTACATTTATGAGAACAAATGTATTTTTATGATCGAGGCTGTTCATGAAGCCGTTTCTATTTCAAGCTTCACACCTAAGCAGTGAATGTTCACACTACTCCTACAGAGCTCTTGGTGCGTTTTAAGGAATTAAAGCCGTAAATACTGTGTGACATTCACAGACTGTACTTGTTAGATGGAGCTCTGTACCTGCAGCCTCCTGCACAGAAACGTGTCTAACGAATATGTCAGACTGTGAATGTTTTAATTCCCCGATACGTTGCAGGATCATACCAAAGAGGAGCTGGACGGCTGGAAGATCGTCCGCGTGAGCGAGGACTTTCGGGTCATCGCTCTCGGTCTTCCTGTTCCTAAATACAAGGGCAACCCGCTGGATCCTCCCCTCCGCTCCCGCTTCCAGGCCAGAGACATCTACTACCTACCGTTCAAGGTCGGTCCAGGAATTCAGAGATTATCTAAGAGCAGCACCACAAAAAGGTCCCAGTAAGGAGAAAAAACGAGGGCACAAGCGAAAGAGAGCTCAAATAATTCACATAGAGAACATTGATTTGTGTATAAACTAAAGAAAATAGCAAATACTTATACTGGAAAGAGCTGGAAAAAGCTTTTTTGAGAAATTGGCAGGCTACACCAGGTTCTTATCCATTCATCAGGATCTTCTTTGTGTTTTTAGGACCAGTTGGAGTTGTTGTACGCAGCAGGACCAAATATTGCTGCAGAAAGGTAAAATAGAAGAAGACACAAACTGAATCTTGGACCTTCTTAATTGTCATTAGTTCTTAACGGTGTATCCTGTGCTTCAGGGTGTCCCAGCTGCTGTCGCTAGCGACGACTCTGTGCTCCCAGGAATCATCCAACATGGGCCTTCCTGACTTCCCCGTGGACAACCTGCTCCCTGCCCTTCATGTCCTGGTGAGATGCAAGTGGAAACAATAAAAATCAAAGGATTAAAAAGATGAAAGATGTACCTCTGGTAATCAATGCTTGTCTGCTTTTCTGTGTGGTTGCAGAATGCTTTTCCCATGCTGTCCTCACAGCAGCTAGTCCAGAGACTCTACCCCTACGACAGCATCCTGGGCAAGGATGGGCGCAAGGCAGTCGAGGGAGTACTCAGTGTAAGTCCAGATGCGAGGCCACCTGTGCTCACTTGTCCTGCTCTGATCATGAGATGAAATATATTCTAATGTATTCCTTATATTTCCCCGATGTCCTCTACGGCGTCTCTCGCAGCGATTTGAGCTTCTGGATGGTCGTCGCCAGCCGGCGCCCAACGCCGTCTTGAGCGTGTCCACGACTAAGGATCTCGAGGGCCACGCAGATGTCACATTACGCGTCGCAGACAAGGACGTCACCTTTCAGGTAACGGTGGAGTGGCTGCGTACAGAGTAAAACGCAAGACCTTCAGTCTGGTATGCAGAGCGCGTAGGCTACATTAGTGCACAAATATTACTCAAAGCATCAGCGGATCTTCAAACAAGTCCCGAAAGAAGACAAATAGAACCCAGTCAAACAAATACAACATGATTATCATACTTACGCATTCATTTAGCCATAATAATTAATCATTTGTTCATATCAGTGACTTACAAAAGTGAGTGAACCATTATTTCCGGTATCTGCTGTGACCTCCTTGTAACTAAATGTTTCTGGTAACTGCTGATCAGTGGTCTACAGCGGCTTGGAGGAATTTTAGCCCATTCCTCAGAAACAGAACCACTTCAGTTCTGAGATGTTGGTGGTTTTCCTCACATGAACTCTATTGGATTAAGGTCAGGACTTTGACGTGAGCCGTTCCTAAACATTCATTTGGTTTTGCAACTCGCCAACATGTAATATTGGCTAAATTTGTGAGCATTGGCATGTGTAATATTTCAGATCCATTTGTTTGACTGTATATTACATATAGCTAAGCCAATTTTTTAAATGTATTTTTTATGAGTGGGGCTCGATTAAAAAAATTAACTAATTAGAGGCTTTGTAATTAATTAATTAATCGCGATTAATCCCATTTTAATCGCATAACGATATTTGCCCCAAAAAGCAACATTTTAAATGGATTTTAGTGAATCAAATAATACACATGACAGACATGAATATTGTAAACTCAAACTCTTCTAATGTCTGGAAATAATGGATTTAATGGCATTTCAATTCAAAACAGTAGAAAATATCCCAGGCCAAAACTGAACAGACCTAAAGTTAAAGTGCCATTTCAGAACAGTATTGACTTCAAATGGTAAGCAAAGTTCGGGCTGCCGGCACCTCTTGTTCGCACTCGGACCGGGACTGATAGCGCTAACTGCTTCGGTGGTTTCTGTGCTCGCTGCATGGCACCGTAGGGTTGAAGTGCTTCAGTGGTATGCAAACCCTGTTTTGCACAATTTGTACAAAACCACACTTTTATCAAGGCGTCCATTAAGTAGTTGTTTTTTTTTTGCCTTCCATCAGTCCAAGCGACGTACTTTCATCTGATTCCTCCATATTGGTAGCCGTTAGCCAACGTTCCATGTTGTTTGGAATTGCGATTAAATGCGTTAATTTTTTTAACACTATAATGTTTTTGTAAGTAATTAATCGTTCAAGTCCCACCCCTGTTATTTTTATTCCTTGCTTCCTGCTATAAAACCATGTGCAACTATTTCTATTGCTTCACCTGCATACGATGACGTTTTAAATTATGACAATAAATGACAAGAACCACCATTTAAACATTTAATTTTTTTTGCCTTCATATGAGAAAAACATTGAAGAAAAAAAGAGGAAAGTTGTTACTGTTTCTTCTCAGACTGGACAATCTCGACTGTCCCCATGGGCGCGATCACTCGACCCTCATTAAATTACAAACTGAAAAACACGTCCCAGACACAACAGAGACTTTGAATCTGTCACAGAGACGTCCTTCGTCACATGGCAGACCACACACACAGACGGGACGGACGGACGGACGGACAGACAGAAGGCAGACGCTCTGTATCAGCAGCTTGGCCGTCGTGATTCTGTGCAGCGGAGTCTGTAAATATTTTTATCAGTCTTTAATTCTTCCTCTTGGATGAAAAAGCGTCGTGTCACCGCGCGGGCTTTGGAAAGAACCGAGATCTGTTCCAGACTTCTAAGAATAGTGGTGCTGATCTTCCAGTCGAACAGATGATATCACTCTTATTAACTCTGGGAAGCTGCGTAGGCAATAATCCCTTTGGCTCCTAACATGCAGGCCTGTACGTCTCACAGACAGGTTGATAACACTGTTGCTGGACAATGCAGCGACGCTCATCATCCTCTGATTCATGTTTTATTTAAAGGGGTATTTTTCATTTACGGTGATTTAGTTGTCGCTTGCTGATTTCTTGACTTCAGGTCCCGGCAGGCGCCAAGGAGCTGCGTCCGCCCAACAGCAGCCCCGCCTTCATCAACACGCCCAGCCACTCCCAGCTGATGGCGGAGATGATGCAGTCACACATGGTTAAGGACATCTGTTTAATCGGAGCTAAGGTAGCTAACGTGTGATGCTCAACACACACTCACACACTGGAGGCTAGCTCTGATTTTAATAACGAGGATGATTTCTGTTTCACAGGGTTGTGGCAAGTCGGTGATTGCGAGAGAGTTTGCTGAGATCCTGGGTTACAGCATGGAGCCGGTCATGCTCTACCAGGTAAATGAGGACGTTTTGAAAAGGTTCAGCGTGTCGGATCTCTGGAGAAAGACTCTTTTTTTGTGTCACAAAGCCAGTTATTAATGAGACAGTCCTCTCCACCATATGTCCCTCCTTTGACCTACTTCAGTAAAACAGACCAAGCAGCATTTCAAGGTTTTTGCTTCCTGTAGCTAAATCTGACCTTTATTCTTTCATCGACGGCATATACTTGCTTTCATCTAAGCAGCTTTATCTCTTGATATACACCGATCAGCCATAACATAATGACCACCTTCCTAATATTGTGCAGGTCTCCCTTGGGGTGACTCATCAGAGTATGGACATGGGCCTTCTGAGGGTGTCCTGTGTTGTCTGGCAACACATTGTTGTTAGTGGGGGGGGGTCTTTGAGCGGAGGGGCCTCTGTGGATCATCCCACAGATACTTGATCAGTTTGGGATCTAGTGAATTTGGAGGCCAGGTCAACACCTTGTGCTGTTCTTCATGTTTTTTTTTTAGTTGTTCCTAAAGAGTTTCCCAGCAGAACATTGAACTGTCAGAAGATGGTCAATGTCATTTACTTCTTCTCCTGTCAGTGGTCATAATGTTGTGGCTGACCTGTTGTAATCAAACCTCAAAGAGGAGGCTTCAACCACTTGGGCAGGTGGAGATGCATGAGAGCAAATAGCTCACGGGGTCATAGAAACTCCACTTGTTCCATTAACGGTTAAAAATGATTTTAGAAAACATACTACATGTCTATAAATGTAAAGCTTTGTGTGTGTGATTGTGTGGAACGCAGTCATCTGGGTGATGACTGTGCAGGAAGTGGGTGTGCGGGAGCTTTATGTATTAAATGCATCATGCCGCGGCTATTTTTAGCCGGCTGAGGTCAGGGGTGACTTGCGCTGCGGGAATTGCGGAATCCTTCGCCAGTCCATTCATCTGGTCGTCTCTGAAAATCCCATTTTTGGAAAAAAAAAAAAAGAAGGTGACATGTCAGGGCGAGGGGTGGCTGGTTGGAAATAAAAAATGAGCAATAATAATCTCTAAAAGTGCTAAAACGGGGATATAAGGTCTGGATTTACCTCCATATACACACGTATAATCCCGCTTACTGATTAAATTGGAACAAAGGACAACTACTGCACCCATCTACTGTATAAATGAACCCTTGGTGAACCAGTGGTCAAATCCTGGTTTAAAAAATAAATAAATAAAGCAAACCCACAATTTAGAAATAGCCAAGCATCTATTTTTGTCAACTTATCCACAGTCTGGTCATGGTAGCAACAGAATAAACAAGGTTCTTAGTCATCCAGGTCATGGAAGGTCCCAAAAAAGATGAAACAGGAGTAACTGGACTTGTAGAGTTTCTTGAAGACGCTTCATCCGAGTAGCTTCTTCACTTCTAAAAGGCTGGTAGAGAGTTTAAATAGCCGCAATCTGTGGGTGTTACTCATCACAAGTTAGTATGAGATCTGTAGTTCCTCCTTTAATTCTGGGGTCTACCCTGGTGAAGGAGTAGCAGCTCTACTGCCGAGGCCTGGACAGCTCAGTCGGTAGAGCATCTTTTAATCTGTGGGTTCAGGGTGAAACTTTTGGGGTGGGGAGATGATCGAAGGGTCAGAGGTGCGCTTCCTCCCGCATCCATGGATTGGTGGGTGCCTTGAGCAAGCACCTAACCCCTAAATTGCTCCCCGAGTGAAGGGTCGCAGGGGGGCTGGAGCCTATCCCAGCTATCATTGGGGCGAGAGGCGGGGTACACCCTGGACAGGTCTCCAGTCTATCACAGGGCTAACACAGAGAGACGGACAACCATTCACACTCAACGCCTACAGCCAATTTAGAATCACCAATGAACCCAACCAGCATGTCTTTGGACGGTGGGAGGAAGCTGGAGAACCTGGAGAGAACCCACGCAGACACAGGGAGAACATGCAAACTCCTACGACTTCATCCAGGCACCAAATGCGCATCCGAGCCAGTTTCTGACTTAATGCAAAGTGTCTCTTTTGCGTGGGGAACAAATTATGCAACCTCCGTCTGAGCTGTGACGTGGTGGCGCGATATTGAACATGACAGTCACGCTCAGCACACATATACACAGCGGAAATGTGCTCTTGAGTGTTATCTGTAAAGGAGAGGTATCAAGTTTGCAAGAAAATCCCTTCCTCCTTTTCCTGTTCCCTTTTCTCCACCCTCACCTTTCTCTTTGTCTTCCAGGACATGACGGCCAGGGACCTTCTCCAGCAGAGGTACACTCTCCCGAATGGAGACACGGCGTGGAGGCCGTCCCCGCTCGTCTCCGCTGCCATTGAGGGCAAGCTCCTGCTCCTGGACGGCATCCACAGGGTCAACCTGGGAACCCTGGCTGTGCTGTCACGGTACTTCAGCTCAAGCACTTCCACGATTTACTCGCCGGGCTAATTTTAGAATACTGTTGATATTAGTGCTTTCATCCTTTCTGTGCGCTCTCCCTCAGGTTTTAAAACATGTCTTAACTCCCCCGCTCTCTCTTTCCACTGCTCTGCATCCCAGGTTGCTCCATGACAGGGAGCTGGATCTGTATGATGGAACCAGGCTGCTCAGATGGGACAGATACCAGACCCTGAAGGAAGAGCTGCAGTTTAGTGACGAGCAACTGCAAGAGAGGTATACGCACACACACACGGGTCAGCACACGGCGGTGGGGGGAAAGGTCAGGAGCATTTTAAGAGCGTTTCAGAGTTTGTATAAATCACGGAAACTCGACAGGTGTGGTCCCTGGCTTTTTGAAACTAATAATAACTACGCTCATAAGTGCTGTTACATTAGGGGAAATGAAGAGAGACAAATGATGCTGAGATCTGTGATGATAGCATGTTTTGACCTTAGTGTCTTAGGCTTGTTACGTACTCCACGAGAAGCGAGAAGTTTGTTCTCGCTCCTAGGGCTGCAAGAACAAGAACAAAGTTCGTTCTTGGGGTAATTTACGTTTCACGAGAAACTCAAGTGCCGAATTCCAGGCCCAAGTCCTCATAGGCCCCTCCGAATGCTGCATACGTCACACACACTAAGCATTGTGGGAAATGTGGTAGATGGACGACGAGGAGAGGCGATTTTCTTATTATGTTTGAAACGCGCTAAGCGAAGAAGAAAGAAAAAAAGTTCTGCACAGTTGATGTGTCGAGAACAAAGTCATAGGCCCCTCCCACTGCAGCATATGTCACACACGCTAAGCATTCTGGGAGATGTGGGAGACCACACTTTTGACGACCTTGTCCGTCTGTTTATGCCGTTCATCACAAACAGTATGCCGATCTCTACTCAGGAGAGATTAGCGGTTACTGAGAATATTAGCATCTGGGAGCTAACAGAGTGGCCGCTAGCATTTCTGCTTTTACCGCGCCCACTTCCAATTTCTGACAAATCACAGAATAGTTGCCAGACACCACAAGCAAAAAGTTCTGACGTCATTTTGTTCTTGCAGCTTGTTCTCGACACGTCAACCGGGCAGAACTTCTTTTCTTCTTTGCTTAGCGCGTTTCCAAAATAATAAGAAAAGTGCCTCTCCTCGTCGTCCATTTACCACATTTCCCACAGTGCTTAGCGTGTGTGACATATGCAGCTGTGGGAGGGGCTTATGAGGACTTGGACCTGGATTTCGGCGCTTGAGTTTCTCATGAAACGTAACTCACCCAAAGAACGGACTTTGTTCTTGTTCTTGCAGCCTTAGGAGCGAGAACAAATTTCTCTTTTCTTCTTACAGAGTGTGTAACAAGCTTTAGTGTCGTCATCACTGAGTTTTGAGGGATGATTAAAGAAGAAATATAAAACATAAGAACTGGGGAATCGGTCTGTCGCTGCTGATTTATTTAATTTGATTCAATTCCAATTCAAAAGCTTAAAACTAATGTCGTTGGTTCCTGAGATTTGTGAGATGTCCACATTATTCTAGCTGTAGTTTCACATGATGTGCTCTGTTATATCCCTTTTAAATCCAATCAGCTTTTAGCCCTGACGACGTCAGGTTTCAGATCTCAATGTTTTCAGATTTCTGAGAAAAGATGCAGGAAATGGCTTGTATTTAAAAAAACAAATGAAGATCGACATACATTTTTTAAACCCAGCCCTGAAGAAAACCAAAAGAAACTCACATCAGCAAAGTTAAGAGTCATTTGTTATTCCTTCTTTTTTGTTGCGCCTCTGAGGGGGAGTGTGGGGGCGGGGGGGCTGTTACCAGGTGTTCAGGCTGAAAATAGAGCTGGAGTCTGCAGACGTGGGGAGAGCTGAAAATGACTTGATCTCGCCGCATCTCCACGACCAAAAACAAATCCAGCGCAGTGGTTTATAAAAACATTTCTAAAAACATGCAGCGTCACCGATATATCGTGTGTGAGTGACTGTTGTCGGTCTTGACCTTAGCTGTTCCCTGTATTTGACTCATGCAGCGAGTTTATGTACATGCACATAAAAAAAAAACATTTGTGTGTGTGTGCACGCGTCTTAAAAAAACCCACCTAAGCTGGCGGAAAGGATGTTTGTGGTGGGGCGTCTGGGCTGGAATAAAACCCACTTCCTCTTCCTCCACTCATGTGGCTCAGACGAAGTGTGTGTGTGTGTGTGAGTGTGTGTTCACCAGGATTCGATGTGCGCTATCGTCCTATATCTTAAATCTCAACATTCAGTTTAATATTTAATATTCCTGGGAAAACGGTAAACAGATTGAAGAGTTTGGACACACCTCTTCATTCATTAATTCATTCATTCACACTCACACCTACGGCCAATTTAGAATCACCAATGAACCTAACCAGCATGTCTTTGGACGGTGGGAGGAAGCTGGAGAACCTGGAGAGAACCCACGCAGACACAGGGAGAACATGCAAACTCCACATAGGAAGGAACCAGTTGACCATGATGGATTAGAACCCAGAACCTTCTTGCTGTTGAAGCACCAGTGCTAGCCACCACCACACCACCGTGCCGCCCACCTCCTCATTCAACGTTCATTCAACTAAAGACGTTAAAACTGTGACGAAGCGCTTATGGAGTAATGCAGTAAACAAAAAAAGGGGGTTATACGGCCCGTGGGCCACAACCGGCCCACCAGAGGGTCCAATCTGGCCCGTGCCATGAATTTGCAAAATGTGACAAATGACGTAGAAGACGTTAACTGCAGTTTTTCAATAAAAGTAGCTGCTGATCCGAATGTTTTAGCCAGAGTACTGAGACAGCAATGTGCTGAAATAGTTTTTAAGGTTGTTCCTAAAATGATCTGTAAGGTTTCGTGGTGATGAGCTAGGGCCCAAATGCAGGACACGGACACAAGGAAATGAAACTGGATGAAATTATAAAGACAGACAAGAAGTTAAACTTAAATCCAACGAGAAAACTGAAACATTCAAAACTCCAATACATGAGTTCATTCAATGTGAACATTTTCATAATCTACTTGTTCTTATTTGCACTGAAGCAAAGTAAAAATCTTGAGTTATTTATAGGTTATTGTGCTGTTACATTCCTGGTCCGTCCATTTTGAAAAGAAATTGGGTTGTAAGTGGCCCCTGTTCCACCTTTGCACACTCTTCTCTCAACAAGCTTCATGATGGTAGTCAACTGGAACAGTTTTCCAACAGTTTTGAAGGAGTTCCTGGAGGTGTTCAGCTCTTGTTGGCTGCTTTGCCTTCACTCTGAGGTCCAACTCATCCCAAACCATCTCACCTGGATTTAGGTCTTCTGATTGTTGAGGCCAAACATGTGGTCGTGTGGTTCCATAACCTGGAGGTGGGTTTGGGGTCATTGGGTGACGCTGTTGGGGAAAATCAGTGCACGATTAACCAGGATGACTAGCATGGCGTTCTGCGTCGACACGCCGTCCCATCTGGTGCCACCTTTAAAGCACCTCCACGCTATCACACCTCCTCCATGCTTCATGATGGGAACCACACATGTAGAAAATTCCCTTTTGACAAGGCTCATCTGTTAAATGGAAACCATTCCAGGTGACTACCTCATGAATTTCCTCCAGGCTACGTAGGCAGTATCAGACCTGAACCCAGGTGAGATGGTTGAGGATGAGTTGGACTTCATTGTTCTTTTGCCTTCAGTGTTAATCTAATCGAAAAAACAAGTAAAAGGAGTTAAATTCTTGACTGGTACTTCACGAGTCTTGTCTCATTATTGATGTTTGCATTAAATCCATTACAGAGGTGAATGTATAGAGCACAGAAGAGTCTATGTGAACAAGTGAAAAGCAAACTTCCTCCTGACCTTTTTAAACGAGTAGTTGAAGACGTTGGGTAAGAGCCTCATCTAAGAAACGTCCTCCCACACATTCATCCAGTGGCGACGACGACGGTTAGCCTTCGCCCACAGTGGAGTAAATATATCCCGTCGCGGCGCGGGTGTCTCTGTGGTTTGATAGAAATGGACTTTGCTGTCCTCTTGAATCAGAGGATTTCACGTCCGGCTGTCAGAAGTCGTGCTCTCGACCCTGACGCAGATTCGGTCGGACACTCTCTCGCAGGCGCAATCGCGTCCGTGACGAACGCGACGTGCACCTGCGTTTGGCATCTTCTCCAACGAGGCCGAACAGATGTTTTTATCTGTGTGTGATTGTGTGTGTGTTTTCAGATCGATCTTCCCCATACATCCATCGTTCAGAGTGCTGGCCCTGGCCGAGCCCCCCGTGGTGGGCGCCGGTTCAAGCAGCAGCAGCAGCAAAGGTCAGCAGTGGTTGGGCCCAGAGCTGCTCACTATGTTCCTGTACCACACTGTTACACCGCTGGCCAGAGCAGAGGAGATGGACCTCATACAGGGGCTGGTGAGTCAGGTGTTTGCTCAAAGCACCTTAGCTGTGGACGTAGAAGGCTTCTCTAACCACTAGTCCTTCTCATTCTCTCATCAGACTCCTAATGTTCCATCAGAAGCAGCAGAGCAGCTTTTGCATCTCACCCACAGTCTCCGTCAGACCAACGACCCCACGGTAAGCCTGCATTGATTTCTTCGTCTCCACCGTCTGCGCGATGGAGGTTATTTATTTGTGAACGGCGTCCGTCTCTCCAGGCGCAGTCTCTGGCCTCGTCTCTGTCCACCAGACAGATGTTGAGGATCTGTCGCCGTCTCTCTCAGTACCCGGAGGAGAGCATCGCCCGGGCCGTCAATAAGGCCTGTCTCTCCAGGTAAACTCCCCCACCCCTCCCCCCTTTAAGTCTGTTGTTCTTCAGTGTTTTTATTAAGCTCTAGGATCGTGTGTCTTGCTGTAGGTTCCTGCCCAGCCTGGCCCGGGCCTCTCTTGACAAAAGCCTCGCCAACTGCTCCATACAGGACACGCCGGAACCCGCTGAAAACGCTCTTGATTATCGCTGTGAGTCTAAATAAGATTCATCAAACTACTCGAAGATTTCACAGATGAAAATCAGGAGTTGTTGTTGTTTTAAGGTTTTAAGGTTTTCATGGTAGATCAGGTTCTGAATCAGCATCTGAATCCAAATATTATTATTTTTTATTCCCTTGGTTATGTCTCCAGGTACGGTAAAGGACGGGGTGTTGACTATCGGCAGCGTGTCTGCTCCCGTCTACAAACCCAGCGAGAAGATGAAGATTCCAGACGTCCTCTTCTATGATAATCCTCAGGTGACCACACACGACTGTGTCTAATCTGTGTGTCTACATCTGAAGTAAATCTGTATCATTAAAACAAAAACGCATCTTATCTAGTGAAGAACGTTGATCTACAGGACATGGCTGAGATTATATCACAGATTAGAGACAGATACGTAGTAGAGCAGTTTTCTTTCTTTCTCCTCTCTTCTGTTTTCATCGTCCACTTTCTTTCTTGTTATCATCGTCTTTGTTACATTAAGCAATATTATTTCATTAGGAATCTATCTATCTATCTATCTATCTATCTATCTGTCTATCCTTCCATCCTTATATCTATCTATCTGTCTATCCTTCCATCCTTATATCTATCTATCTGTCTATCCTTCCATCCTTATATCTATCTATCTATCTATCTATCTATCTGTCTGTATATCTATCTATCTATCTATAAATCCATCCATCCATCCATCTATAAATCCATAAATCCATCCATCCATCCATCCATCCATAAATCCGTCATCCGTCCATCTATAAATCCATCCATCCGTCCATCCATCCATCCATCATCCGTCCATCTATCCATCCATCCATCATCCGTCCATCTATCCATCCATCCATCCATCCATCATCTATAAATCCATCCATCCATCCATCTATAAATCCATAAATCCATCCATCCATCCATCCATCCATAAATCCGTCATCCGTCCATCTATAAATCCATCCATCCATCCATCCATCCATCCATCCATCATCTATAAATCCATCCATTCATCCATCCACCTATAAATCCATCCATCCATCATCTATCATCCATCATCCGTCCATCTATCCATCTGTCCATCCATCCATCCATCCATCCATCCATCCATTCATCTATAAATCCATCCATCCATCCATCCATCCATCCATCATCTATAAATCCATCCATCCATCCTTCCATCCATCCATCCATCTATCTATCTATCTATCCGTTTTACAGGATCATTAAACATCACGTCTTTAATTCTCCTCTGTGTTTGTGGATCAGTGTGAGCAGCAGCAGCCATGATTTCCCTGAACAGTGGAGCTGAGCTCTTAGTTGTGACACAAAACGAGTCCAGAAAACACACCTTCCATTTGACCGCTCCTTCAGGACGGGAAGTCTGTTTGAGTGTTTGCAGATTTCACACGACGGTCACGCCGGCTTTAGTGCGCACGACTGTGGGTGTAAAAATCTTTTCCTCTCTCTCCTCGGCCCTAGTTTTGTCTGCTTTCACTTGAGGCGGAGTGATTTTAGACGAACACTCGACGCATTGTTTGCTGATCTCTCGTATTGCCTACGTCTTGCAGAGAGTTAAGACCGTCCTATTAAGAACATGTTTCTGTTCAGTCCCGCTGCTGATTCAGTTTCCAGAAAGCATTTATACGTCAGCCTTTGTGTATTTAGACTCCGGTGTCTCGTGCCTGGTTCCCGTCTTATTTGGCCCCAGTGTGACTAAACCACAGCGTGCCCAGAGAGGAACCAGCTAAGGAAATGACACTCTGACATCCTCTGGCAACGCCGGTGACGCCATACGACCCAGATTTCTCTCTTTCTCCCTGTCCTCGTTCTGCCCTTCTTTCGTTCTTTCTTTCTCCTCCTCCTCTTCCTCCTCCGCCTGCTTGTGAAATAAAAAACGTGGAAGAGATGGGATGAGAGGTAAAGAGGATGCCCTACTTTTTCGAATGACCTGTTTTCTGAAAGCCAACTTCCAAATTTGGGCCCAAACCCGACCCACGCAAGGACAATGAATAATGATTCCACCATCTCCATCTGGGTTCTGTGTCATTTCCTCATCTTTTTGTATTTTGAATGTGTTTTTTTTTTTGTTTGTGCAGCACATGATGGTGATGGAGGACATGTTGAAAGACTTCCTGTTAGGAGAGCACCTCCTCTTGGTGGGCAACCAGGTGAGCGACACATCACATCTACTGCACTTATCGAGCCTTTGTCCGTGAAGGCCTAATTCTGATCTCCCACTGTTTTGTCACGTGCATCAAACAGAGGTCAGGCTTGTGTCTGCAGAGGTGAGTCTGTTCAGCCAAGTAGACCACAAATGTCAGCACATGTCACGTTATGAAACAGATCCCCCTGCACCCTGATGTCACCCTGCAGCTCCACACGCTCACTGTGGGCGTGAGGACACATGTGGCACTTCCTTCGGGGACACTCCGCCGCCCACGGTCTAGTCTTAACGGGCAGGGTTAAAGGGAGGACAGAGACGCGGCGCGCGCCTTCTCATTAGTGTTTACGAGTCGGCTCGGTGTGCGAGGGATGTTTCGGCGGGGGGGAGGCCGTTTGCAAATCCGAGAGCGCGACCACGCATGGCCGAAGCCGAGACGTTGGGAGCTGTCAGAGCGGCTTACTGATCATGCGGCAGACTGCGCCCGGGGATTCTGCAGAGAGGCCGGCCCCGTGGGAAGCCAGCGGGAGTCCCGGAGAACAGCCCCTGTCAGAACGTAGCACCGTCAAAGCTGAGGGACACACTCGGCTCCCCCCCTGTCAGCGCAGCCTCTCCACACATGCAACGGACACCTCTTGGTCTCCCTCTTTGTCACTGAAATACACATACACCGATCAGCCACAACATTATGACCACTGACAGGAGAAGTAAATCACATCAACCATCTTGTGACAGTTCAGTGTTCTGCAGGGAAACCTTTGGACCTGGCATTCATTGGTGTGGATGTTACTTAGACATGTAGCACCCACCTAGACCAGACCAGGCACCCACACCCCATAGCAATGACACTCCTTGATGGCAGCAGCCATCCCCAGCAGGATGCAGCCTGACACAGACATACACACAAAAACACTTTAGGAACAACTCAAAAAAACATGAAGAACATCACAAGGTGTTGACCTGGCCTCCAAATTCACTAGAAACTGATCAAGTATCTGTGGGATGATCCACAGAGGCCCCTCCCCTCAAAGCCCCCCCCCCCACTAACACCATCCTGTCATCAGACACCACAGGACACCCTCAGAAGGCCCATGTCCATTCTCTAATGAGTCACCAGACCTACACAATATCAGTCTTAATGTTATGGCTGATCGCTATATATTTAATTTATCGGTGCATTTTCTTCATCGGTCTGTTTATATGTCCCCTCCACAGGGCGTGGGTAAAAATAAGATAGTGGACCGGTTCCTGCACCTGCTCAACAGGCCCAGAGAATACCTGCAGCTCCACAGGTGAGCACAAGCGACTGTTTTATTACGCAACTCACTGATTTATTGTGTTGTTGGTATTTTTTTTCCCCCTTCTTTTCAGCGTGTCGTCTTTCAGGCAGCTCACATGAATGCATTTGTTGTGTTATTGCGCAGTATTTGCACAAATCTGGTCTATTCTATTAACACAAAGGCAGGTGGGCTGGAGCCTATCCCAGCTGTCATTGAGTCGAGAGGCGGGGTCCAGCCTGGACAGGTCTCCAGTCTATCACAGGGCTAACACAGAGAGACACTCACACCTACGGCCAATTTAGAATCACCAATGAACCTAACCAGCATGTCTTTGGACGGTGGGAGGAAGGCCGAGGGATTTGAACCCAAACCTTCTGCCATGAATATACGGGAGGGCGGCATTACATTAGCTTAAACACGTATGATTGTAATACCTCGACGTACCAGGAGCTTCCAGAGGGGCGTCCCAAGAAGAAATGATCTGCTTTGATTTGTGTTGCTGTCATAACACAGGACACTAGTTTTTAGCTGTATTTAATGTGGTTGATGCTTTCAGGAGTAATAATCACATGTTGCTTCTAAGCATTTGCAGATCTCCAACAGAACGAACAAAGTAGCTCTGTTCAACGGAGATAAAAGCCGTCTGCATGTTCTCTCTCCCTCCACCCTGCCAGCCTTGGCCCTCTCTTCTAAAGGGTATCAAAAAACTATTTTGGTCCTCAGTAAATTAGGCCACAGAACCAGGACTCCACATGTTAAAAAAGAGAAACCCATTTGAAGAAGTCCTCGTTAGCTTGGGGTCTCTCCTTCTATAAATACTCAGTCGATCACACCTTCGAGAAAAAAAAATCAGGCCGGAGCTGCTCAACCGTGAGATCAATGTGTTGTGTGCTGTGAAATCCGCCTCCCTGATAAATACAGCTCAGATCGATCGGAGGAGGCAGGAGAAAGGGGGCGGGGCCTTGTTTTGAGCTTACCACTAATGAGAAAGCAGCGTTTTGCGTGTCACGAGCAAGAAACGGAGTGACGGAAAAGAAATGCTTCACCGGCGGCAAATTCTCCGATGGCCTTCACTTAAAAAGACATAAGCTGATTTACTCCTCTTGGCCTGCGCACGTGAAGTTTGTCAAAGTCTTGTGAAAGTCGAAGTGGAGCCGAGCACGGATGTGGCCTGGTTAGCTGCTGTAGCAGCCGCTAATATTAGACCGGGGCTGGAGCAGAAAGATCTGTGCATGTGGCTTCTGGGAGCCGGCGACTGAAAGCCTACAGAGATGTGGCTCAGAAAAGCAAAAGAGACCCAGCAACCCAGCCAGCCAGCCAGCCAGCCAGGAAAGTGGGACAGCTCCTGGGTCACACTGCTGCCAGATATGGAGGAGAGAAGGGTGTCGGGAGGGAGGGGGGTTGTACCGGGAGGTGATCCGAGAAAGAGGGAGGGATAATTTTGGACGCCTCTAGGGAGTCCGGTTCTTTAGGGAGATGCTTGAATGTGATGTTTTGTGTTGCTGGTGTGTTGGACTGAGATACTGTTTTTAGCTTTCCAGCAGAAACCAGATCTGACCCCCCCCACCCCCCCAACCAAACCACATCTGGCCAGTTTAGGTATTAGTTTATAGAAATGTTAATTAATCTCACAAGGCAGAGCAAAACGGAAACCAAAGAGGTCAAGTGGTGAGAAGTGGTGTTTATTTTGATGGTGCTGTTTTATGAGGGTGACGCTGATGTGGACTGTTGGCCGTGGTTTGGTTGTGGCATGCCGGCAATGAGTAATACTGCTCGAATATGGCGAGGTACGGGTTTAGACAAGTGGAGCGTGACGACGAGGACTAAAATCTAACGGTGCAGGTCGACACAACAACCTGGAGAGGATGAAGGAGTGGATTAGCTACCAGGGTAGATATACCGCAGGCCTTGATAGGATACAGATCCACGCTGTTTATCAAAGGGCACTCTTGTCTCTACTTGTGTGCGTGTGGACTTGTGAAACATCGTCAATCGATGCCAAAGTATAGCCAAAAAGCGTTTAAAAAAGGCAGCAGGAAGGAAGATGTTTCACCACCGCTCATCCGAGTAGCTTTTTCACGTCGAGAGGGCTTGTGGGAAACTCTGTGGATGACGCATCTGATGCCCAAGTAGTGTTCCAATTCATATTACGAGTCTGACCGAGTACAGTCCAAATGCCAGGATGTATCTGGAGATAGCTTGCATGGACTTGTGTGTAGCAGCCAGACATCCATGAATGCATTTGGCAAGCGTGCAACAAGTACGCTGCTGTTGCAGTTACAGACTGAACGTCCTCCAGAACCGGTTCTTCAGAATCAAACTTGGCAAGACCGGAAGTTCGTGTACTCCGTAGTTCAGGAGATGATTGGATTGTTACACCCAGAGACTCGAACACACTCAGATGCAAAGGAACATGGGGGTGGTAAAGCCCCAGAAACCCAAGGAATCATATTCAGTACCTTAGTTTTGCAGTTTGCACTCAAATTAAACGTCTACAAGCTCATAACCGTGTAACCGGGTTCTTTTGCTCCCTCAGGGATACGACGGTCCAGACTCTGACCCTGCAACCCTCAGTGAGAGATGGCATCATTACGTATGAGGACTCACCTCTGGTTAGTTAATAACAAAACACTAATTTTCTTTTGCTATTACTTTTAGCAGGTTTATTTCTCCAGCAATTTTTTGAATTTTTGTCTTTCTTCAGTCACCAGCGTGTTGTAGTCACCTTTTTGTGATAATTTGTGCATCATAATTTTTCAAGTAGGGTAAGGGCATAATAATGGAGATATACATGGATCAGCCACAACATTAAAACCACTGACAGGAGAAGTGAATACCATTTAAACGATCTTGTGACAGTTCAATGTTCTGTTGGGAAACTTCTGGACCTGGCATTCATTGGTGTGGATGTTACTTAGACATGTAGCACCCACCTAGACCAGACCAGGGACCCCCACCCCATAGCAATGACACTCCTTGATGGCAGCAGCCATCCAAAAACGCTTTAGGAACAACTCAAGGTGTTGACTTGGCCTCCAGATTCACCAGGTTTTGTGTGTGTGTGCGCTCTCAGGTGAAGGCGGTGAAGCACGGTCACATCTTGGTGATTGACGAGGCCGACAAAGCTCCCACTAACGTCACCTGCATCCTCAAAACCCTGGTGGAGAGCGGGGAGATGATCCTGGCTGACGGGCGCAGAATCATCTCAGGTACGGCACACACACATGAGGATTTTACCACCTCGACAGTAGACGTGTCCCAGATACACCGAAGAAGACACGAGTAAAAGATCAGAGGCAGGCCACTGAAGGGGGCTTAAGATAAAAGCCTTTATGGACAGGTACCAGTAGGTTTTGGAACCTGCTGGACTGTAAACGTGTAGTTTTTTTTTCTCTCCATGTAATCTCACTCGATCTGACTGCTCCTCCATCCCTGAGAATGAGCACGTCCTCCCGGGGGAATTTAAACACGACCTCGGGACTCTGTAAACACAAACTTAAGACTGAACAATGCTGTCAGGATCACAGAAGGTGTTTGTGAAACCCACTGACAAATGTGCGGCCTCTGTCTAATAAATGGGAAATTTAAGCGCTTGTTTTGTTCATGTGTTTGTTCCATTCTGTCTGTGTCTCATCCAAAGATCCACGTGAAGCCAAGGGACGGCCCAACGCCATAATCATGCACCCAGACTTCAGGATGCTGGTCCTGGCTAACCGACCTGGGTTTCCTTTCCTGGGCAATGACTTCTTTGGAGCTCTAGGTACGCAGACATAATTAAACATCTCATATATTCATGAATTAAGCTTTAGAAGAAATTGTATTTCCGGCACAATCTCCATGCACCATGGAGGACAAGAAGGACCAAGGACACTCCTTTAGGACAAAAAACAGACGTTTTGATTTAAACCCCAACTCCCCACCAGTCTTTTACAACTTAAGACTCAGATGAATCGTCTTCATGAAGCCTCAACAGGTCCAGTCGCCCTTGTTTCTGCTATTTTTTTCTGATACCGAACAACTTTATTGGACCGACGGCTCGTGGCCTTCATCAGGGTCACCATAAGCATTAGGAAAGGAAACAGGGACGCACGTTTCTCCTGACCTGATTGTTCTCTGCACAGCTCAAGATCTTTCCTTCTTGCCATGGGTTTACAAACCATTAATGGAACCTGGTGCCAACGTGCAACTGTGCCTCCAGCCAGACCTTGCACATTGTGTTTAGCACCTAGCACCAGGATTTCTTTTTACGTTAAACAAGTATACAGTATCCACCATAGACTGTATATAAATATGGTCCCCACTTCCTTGCACTGGCCAAACTAAAGATATTCTCCCGAGGATGTAGGCGGCGCCATCTTGCGAGTTTGGAGCCAGAGTCTGATCAGTACGGTCCAAGGGTGGAGCCACGATATTGATGCCCACTTCTAGTTTTTCTCTAGAAGTAATCATGTCCGAATTCCTTGCATTTAGATGTTGCATATCTGTAGCTTTCTGTGGCCCCTGCAGATTATATTAGCAGAGCCTAAATTTAGGTGTTTTTCACCTTTTCCTTGATGCTGAGCTGATAAGAACTAATAGCACCCAACAGGCACCATAGTATTGATGTGGTTTAGGTAGAAAGTTCCTCCAAAAATGCAAATGCAAAAACCTAAGTGGATATTGTTTTTTACTCAAGCTACAACAACATCCCTCAAATAAATTCCCTTCGTGCTGAATATTGTATATGAAGCGAATGACAATAAGTTCCACCTTATATCTTTGTAACAGGTGATATTTTTAGCTGCCATGCTGTGGACAATCCGAAGCCTCAGGCAGAGCTGGCGATGTTAAAACAGTACGGACCTGACGTTCCCGACGCCACTCTGCAGAAACTGGTGGCTGCCTTCGGAGAGCTGAGGTCCATGGCCGACCAGGGCACCATCACCTACCCTTACTCCACACGAGAGGTCGTCAACATTGTCAAACACCTCCAGGTAAGAAGAAGACACGTCATCCGCTAACGTGGGGCTTATATGACCTATGCTGCAGCCTCCAGCCACCAGGGGGAGCTCCATGTGCTTTGGTTTCACTTTAGAGGAGCTGTCATGGCGTCCACTTTATATACAGTCTATGATTTACAACCTCTTGTTCCTTCTTATCTTCTTTACCTCCATTAACTATAAGCTGCTGCTCACCGTTGCCGTTTTTACTATTCCATCACTTGGACAAAGGAAAAGAACGAGCGTTATTTCCAGGCTGGCTGCTTATTTAGTTAGCATTTGACACGGCATTTAGCAAGAAGAAGAAATGACGTCAACAGACCAGAACTGCACTAAGACGGGGTAATTAGGACTAAAGCTAGCGCTGCTCCACTGACAGTATTTATGTCCCCACTGGCCTCCCAGTCCCATCATCCATCAACACAGCTATTGATATCTGCAGAAGTAGGACAGATAGAGAATAATGCAGTTGAAGTGTAAATTGCTTCTTTCTGAGACGGTGCCGGGTGAAGGCCCCTAATTACCATTTCACCTTTGTTCATGAATTGACCTTTGAGGTATTAAGAAACCCCGGTCGATACAAACCCAGCGCTCCGTACATTTACTCCTGGGCTGATATTGATTGGACTGCAATTTATAGGCCTGTGTAAATACGCCTTAACGTGTAGGTGTGAAAGTGCAATTGTGGAGCTAATAATGCTGCAGGATCCATGGCTGTTAAGTCATTACCAGCAACGGGTCTCTTAAAAAAAAAAAAATGTGTACGGACGTCCAAACACAGCTTCCAACCACGAAGATTACTCATCAGGACTGGACATACGCCGATTTGATGTGAAGGCTTGGTCGCATTTTTCAGTTTATCGCATCATCTAGTATATGTCAGGAAATATAAAACCTCTGAATGTTTTTGAGAGGATCAATGAAAGTATTTAAAGCTGGTATCAAATCAGGTTCATAATCAAATTTACCTTTGGTCCTTTAATATATGAAATATGTGAAAAAATAAACCAGAAAGAGAAGTGAAGGAGAAACCAGTGGTTATTTGATTCATATAAAACCTTTTTGTAGGTGAAGAAGAAGAAGATGTTGTTTACAGCGGTCAGTGATGTTGTGGCTCTCTACTGAAGACTTTTACTGTTTTTGTACTTTTTCTTGACTCTGGAACAATATTCAGATGTAATTTTAGACTTTCTGACTCAAGGTGTCTGGTCGTCTGAATTTCTCTCTGAGCGTTTGTCTTGAGAAGTCTGGAGAAGAACCAGGTTTAGTTAGTGCTGAACACAGTGATCTATGGACCAGAGAGACCTGGACCAGTGGTCACCATGGATACTACTTCCTGGACCAGAGAGACCTGGACCAGTGGTCACCACGGAGACTACTTCCTGGACCAGAGAGACCTGGACCAGTGGTCACCACGGAGACTACTCCCTGGATCAGAGAGACCTGGACCAGTGGTCACCATGGAGACTTCTTCCTGAGACTACTTCCTGGACCAGAGAGACCTGGACCAGTGGTCACCATAGAGACTACTTCCTGGACCAGAGAGACCTGGACCAGTGGTCACCATGGAGACTACTTCCTGGACCAGAGAGACCTGGATCAGTGGTCACCATGGAGACTACTTCCTGGACCAGAGAGACCTGGACCAGTGGTCACCACGGAGACTACTCCCTGGACCAGAGAGACCTGGATCAGTGGTCACCATGGAGACTACTTCCTGGACCAGAGAGACCTGGATCAGTGGTCACCACGGAGACTACTCCCTGGACCAGAGAGACCTGGACCAGTGGTCACCACTTAGACTACTGTCTGGGCCAGAGAGACCTGGACCAGTGGTCACCATGGAGACTACTTCCTGGACCGGAGAGACCTAGACTTGTGGTTGCCACAGAGACTACTTCCAGGACCAGAGAGACCTAGACCAGTGGTCACCATGGAGACTACTTCCTGGACCAGAGAGACCTGGAACAGTTGTTGCCATGGAGACTACTTCCTGGACAAGACAGAGACTTTCATGGACCAGAGAGACCTGGACCAGTGGTCGCCATGGAGACTACTTCCCGGGCCAGAGAGAGACCTGGACCAGTGGTCTCCATGGAGACTACTTCCTGGGCCAGAGAGACCTGGACCAGTGGTCGCCATGGAGACTACTTCCTGGGCCAGAGAGACCTGGACCAGTGGTCGCCATGGAGACTACTTCCCGGACCAGAGAGACCTGGACCAGTGGTCACCATTGAGACTACTTCCTGGACCAGAGAGACCTGGGAAAGCTCCAGATGTTGTCTACTTCCTGTTTTATTGAAAGAAAAGACAGCTAACTTGTATTTATTAAATCATGTTAGTAGAAAGAAAATTAACATTAACCCTTTTTTCCTTTTCTCTCGTCTCTCTCTCTCTGTGTCTCTACCTCACCCCTTCCTTCCATCTTTTTTTTCCTGTCAGAAATTTCCCAACGAGGGTTTGGCCAACGTGGTGCGAAACGTCTTCGACTTTGACTCGTACAACAAGGACATGCGGGAGGTCCTGATCGAGGCGCTGCACAAGCACGGGATTCCCATCGGAGCCAAGCCCAGCTCTGTGAAGCTGGCTAAGGAGTAAGGCATCGGGAGCACAAGACGTTAGAATGAAACACGCACACACTTTAAAGGCATGCATGCCGATCAGCCACAACATTATGACCACCGACGGGAGAAGTAAATAACATCGTCCATCTTGTGACAGTTCAGTGTTCTGCTGGGAAACTTCTGGACGTGGCATTCATTGGTGTGGATGTTACTTAGACATGTAGCACCCACCTAGACCAGACCAGACACAATATTAAGAAGGTGGTCATAATGTTATGCCTGATCAATGTCTGTGCTTGAGCATCACACAGTCAGAAAGGGAGGCTACCTGAAGCGTACCTTCTTGTTCATTCGTTCATCATCGATCACCACTGGGCCTGAACTTACCTCAGCTATCATTAAACCCCCTGGGCAGGTCGCCAGTCTTATCACAGGGCTAACACCTTGTTATCTTGTTGTGTTATTAATAAAAATAGTGCAGGGCCACCACAGACAGGAGTCCATCCAGTCTGTTTCTACTGATCATAATATCTGGATGGATCAAAATGCACAAAAGACATTTAGTCATTTAGGTTTTGATCTGCTGAGCCTTCAGAGGAGACAGGCTCCGCCCACAATGACTGAAGAAGAACCTACAAAGTGGAACCCTCTGTAGGTTCCTCAGTTGTATTTTAGAATATTTTTCTAGCCATTGATCAAGATTACAACTGTAAACCTATGAGGAAGTCAACATCTGACACGTGTTTAAAAACCTACGAGAAGCAACGATTGTGATTTTACAGCATCATCTTAACAAACAATGGCATGACATAATAACATGCTGCAACTTTAGTCTGCCAGTCACCGGCCACTTTATTAGGTACTCTAGTCAATGCATTCTAATATGACAGTCCTGCTCTAAATCTTCTGGTATTCAGTTTCAAATCAGGTGTTTTCATTTTGGAGGCTGTGGTTTGTTGATCTGTTGAACTGACACGTGTTCCTGTTATTATTTCGGTCCAGTTTAACAGCACCACAAGCTAGGCCCCGCAAACTGATCGCACAGTCAAATCACCGCCTTTCTGACAAACTCAAACTGAGCCGTCATGGAGGAGGATTTAGTGCAGGACGCTTAGATTAGAATGCATTTCTCCTTCCTGGTGTACCTAATGTTTTGGCAGTGGAATGAATAGAGTTAATATAATTCAAAGCTAAAATCACTTTTTTTAATCATGTGTTTCAGATTGATAATTCCTCTAAAGCTCATCCTCATGTGAATGTTTTTAATTATTAGTTTGCCGTCATTGGACCGTTTTACAATTGGTTGAAATCAAACTCTAATTTTAATAAAGACATCCGTAGACAGAGAAGTCCTGAAATGCTTGAACTAGGTAGATGTTTAACTCTAATATTTCGAGGCTTCCATGAAGTCCAGCGAATTGCGTCATTCACGTACCTCACTCATTTATAAATTCATAACGTCCTCTACGTTGTCTCATTATGTACAGCTCTGTCTTTTAAATAAAGGAAAATATTTGTTTCTTCTGTGTCCTGTGCTTTTATTTTGAATTATCGCATTTATTAAAAAAAAAATAATAATTCCAGCTTCTCTAAAGAAACCTTGAGAAGCAAGCCGGGGCAGAAACAAGTATTTTCCTTCCACCGATCCATGACTTATTTTACAGATGAGTGTGTCTGTTGAGATCCATGTTTCGCCGATTTAAATCTCCATCTTGAACCGATTACCTCAGACTATTTGCTTTACTCACGTCTCGTCTACATGAGGGCAAATATTTTGTCTCTCAGACACAAAAACAAAAAAAAAAAGAAAAAGTTTCTTGATGCTTTTTTCCCATACATAGAAATATTTGCAGCGGGAGGAATGCGCTTTGTGGTTGCGCTGCATCTCTCACCACACCTGCAGCCAATAAGACCGTGGCCTCGGTCCAGCTGTGATTCAAACGTGTGGTCGAGCAGCGACACAAAGGCACAAACGCACACATTTGTCCCACAGATATTGGCTTTACCGTCTCGAGGGGACAAATTAAAGCCTGTGTTTCTCAAAGACAAAGCGTCCATATGAAATTGCTTCATGGCGTCCATGTTGAGGGCCCAGAACAGTAACATAACAGGTAGTAACCTCTAAATAACAACAACTTTTGTCTTTGTTTTGGTGGAAAAAAAAGTACATTAAAAAAAAAACATTTGATGAACTGTCCTTTTATAAAACATTTTAGGAACCTGAAATGTCTTTTTCGGCGCCTTGCTGCCACCTAGAGTTTAGTTCTGGGTCGCGTTACGTCCGCAACTCTGACTAAAACAGTCTGACCCCCCTAGTGGACAAATTAGGAATGTCAGTTGCTTTGATTTAAAACAATTGCAGCTAATGTCCTCTAAGCCATTTACGCAATTCGACCCTCTGGTGGGCCGGTTTTGGCCCGCGAGCCGTACGTTTTGACACCACCGCCTTAAATAGAACGAGTCTATATTAATTTACGTGGGCGTGCCAAAGAGAGAACGTGTGCACAGAAAAAAAACGAATAAATAATAATCAGACGCCGTCTCAGGAGTTGTCTCAGGAGTTGTCTCAGGAGTTGTCTCAGGAGTTGTCTCGGTGTTTCGGAAGCCAGATGTCACCATGTGACCTTCAATGTTCAGGTTGCCGCTGCCGGAGGTGAAGATGACCGGGCACTGGACCATAAACCAGGGGGGCAACGCTCGCCGCAAACTGCTCTGTCCCACCGAGACGCACCCCATAGACATCAAGGTACACGCACAAAAACGCACAACATGCTAGTTAATACAGCAGAACCTCCACAAGACGGTGTCTACACCCATCAGCCATATCATTATGACCACTGATGGGAGAAGTCAGTGGTTATCTGGTTATCATGGCACCGGTCAATCAACCTCAAAGTTGATTAAGAGGATGGATGGATGGATGGATGGATAGATAGATAGATAGGTGAATATACAGCTGATAGATGGACTGATGGATAAATGGATGGATAGATGACTGATGGATAAATGGATAGGTAGATGGGTGGATACACAGAGGAAGGATGGATGGATTGGTCGATAAACAGATGATGGACGGATGGATGGATAGATAGATAGATGGATAGATAGAAGGACGGAAGGATAGATAGATAGATAGATAGATAGATAGATAGAAGGAAGGATAGATAGATAGATAGATAGATAGATAGATAGATAGATATACAAAGGATGGATAGGTGGATGGACGGACGGACGGACGGATGGGCTGATGGATGTATGGATGATCTATGGATGGATGGATGGATGGATGGATGGACGAGTGAGAGCCTCTCACCAGGATGCAGTACAGGAAGAGGACAAGTCAGCAGAGTTAGTGTGATGCTTTGGTCCATGTTCTGCTGGAGGAGCTGGGGTCCAGTCATTCATGTGGATGTTACAGACCACGTACACCCTCTCAGTTATAGGCGGTCATAATGTTATGGCTGATTGGAGCATTTGATGTACTGCTACAAAGCTGTGACTGCTATTGATCGAATGAATTCTCCGCTGCACCTTCTTCAGAACTCGTCGCCCTGCGATCGACTGTAAGTGACAGGAATTCAAACTGAGCCCAGCTCCTGTTCTGAATCAGTCTCTTTAACTGAGAGGGAGATGAGTGATGCTTTCTTTATATCGTCATGCAGCCTCAGCCTTTTCCTTCCTCCACCTCCCTGCAGCTGATTATGATCTGATCCCAGCTACTGTAACGCAGCCACGCAGGCTCTCAGCCGTGAACATTAAACTCCACTGTTGTCTTTACCACTCTCTGAGCGTTTGTTGTGTTGTGTTGTGTCTCCAGGGCCCCGTGTTCCTGCGTGTCCAGACTTACCCCTGCAACAGGCAGGAGAGCAGGGCCTTGAGCTTCAGCGAGGAGAAAGCTCACTGGCAGATTCCCATGAATGAAGTCAACATCATCTGCGACGTCACTACCAAAGATGGTAAATGCGCAGAAGATACGCCGCACACACGGCCGTATGACACACACTCGGGTTAAGCTCTGGGTTATTTCAGGGGAATATTAAAGGATCAAGTGGATGAAGTGCAGTTTATAAAAGAGCAATAAATTCTGCAGCTAATATACACAGCCTGGCCAAAAAATAGTCAGCACCAAAAAAAAAAAAGGTCCCTCACTCTAATATTTCAATGGACCGCATTTAGCTTTGATTACAGATAATCTTCGTCACCAGATTTATTTCCATCCAGTGTTGCATTAATCTTTCACCAAGATCTTGTATTGATGATGGGAGAGTCTGACCACTGCACAAAGCCTTCTCCAGCACATCCCAAAGATTCTCAATGGGGTTCAGGTCTGGACTCTGTGGTGGCCGATCCATGTGTGAAAATGATGTCTCATGCTCCCTGAACCACTCTTTCACAATCTGAGCCCCATGAATCCTGACATTGTCATCTTGGAATATGATCCATTGATGGAATAACCTGGTCATTCAGTATATTCAGGTAGTCAGCTGACCTCATTCTTTGGACACATAATGTTGCTGAACCTAGACCTGAGCAACTGCAGCAACCCCAGATCATAGCACTGCCCCCACAGGCTTGTACAGTAGACACTAGGCATGATGGGTGCATCACTTCATCTGCCTCTCTTCTTACCCTGATGCCCCTATCACTCTGGAACAGAGTAAATCTGGACTCATCAGACCACATGACCTTCTTCCATTGCTCCAGAGTCCAATCTTTATGCTCCCTAGCAAATTGAAGCCTTTTTTGTCCAGTTAGCCTCACTGATTAGTGGTTTTCTTAAGGCTACACAGCTGTTCAGTCCCAATCCCTTGAGTTCCCTTCACATTGTACGTGTGGAAATGTTCTTACTTTCACTATTAAACATAGCCCTGAGTTCTACTGGTGTTTTCCGACCACATTTCTTCCTCAAAGACGATGGTTCTCCACTATCCTTCCAGTTTTTAATAATGCGTTGGACAGTTCTTAACCCAGTTTTAGTAGTTTCTTCAATCTCCTTAGATGTTTTCTCTGCTTGATGCATGCCAATGATTTGACCCTTCTCAAACAGACTAACATCTTTTCCACGACCACAGGATGTGTCTTTAGACATGGTTGTTGAAGAAATGAGAAGCTACTCATTGCATCAGTTGGGGTTAAATAACTTGTTGCCAGCTGAAAGATAATCACCCATGCAGTAATTATCCAATAGGAGGCTCCTACCTATTTGCTTAGTTAAATCCAGGTGGATCTTATTATGCAGGAAATGTCCGTCATGTTGCACCTTTGCTCCCTCTATATGGTAGAAGCATTAAAGCAACAGAACAGGGGCTAAAGGAAGAAGACAGCTTTATGTTTACGTCCCACAGAACATGCATCAGTAAAAATGTAAAGAGCATCAAGGCATCGCTGGAAAACGAGGACCGTTTTAGACGGGGCCGAGCTAAACGAATGGCTTAACGATGTCATTGATTGGATTAGAGTTGCATTAGATGACTTTGGGAAAATGTTGCTGATACAGTCAGTGAACAGGACGTAGATCACGTTTAATTCGATTGTCAATAAATAGAGACGTGGGAGTCGTCTCGTGTTGCACGGCACGGATTTCTCAGCGGCTGGTCGGCTCGCTAACAGCACGGAAAGGCAAACGTGGTCTCAAACAATTATTAATTCTCTATATGTCTTAAAGATATATAAATATAACACTGAGACAAGTGCATCTCATTTTCAGTGAACGGTGAACTCTCTTGGGAATTACTCTGTGTTGGTTTTAAATCCAACTTCCTGCACCCTTGGCCCCTAGAGAACTGGAATAAAGCCTGAAAGAAAATCACTAATTTACTTTTTTTTGTCAACTCAACATAAACATGCGTTGGTTGCATTAAAGAGTTGAAAAAGAAAGAGCATCACCTCTCCACTGGAGGTACAACACTGTACTTGTGATCTAGTCATCATTTGCAGAGAGTCTACAATATCCTAGAAGAAAGACCGACTTCCCCCGACCCACAAGTGGAAAGTTGGTCTGGAGTCTCTTCGTTGGGAACTGATCACGCTCCTGCAAAGACCTGAAGGGCCAATTGGATTGTTTGGGCCGGGGCTTTTTGTGCCAGGGTACCCAGAGTAGAGAGTTTTGTTTTATTTTTTACTCTTTATTGGTTGAAACACGGCCCATAATAAAAGCCAAATGTTAGCTCTCTCAATGAATAGGAGACCAGCATTATATTCATCACTCACCTCACTCACTCACCCACGTTCAATCAGTAGTCGGCAGTAAATTGAGATGTCAGAGATTAATCTTCATTATTTTGCATCAGCTGCAGAGATCACACATTTCCTCATCTATAATCATCATTTGTAGTTTAATATCTTAATATTTGTTGAGATGCATCAACTTTGTCGCATCAGTTTAACTAATTACAACATGTGGTTTTGTCGTGGCAGACGCGCTGTACGTGGCCACGTGTAACCCGGTGTCCCTGTACGCCATGAAGGAGCGCGGGGACAGCATTCAGTGCATGGAGCTGTACGACGTCTTCCCCAGGACCATCAGCGGCGTCTGGCAGCCGTTTGTCACCGTCGCTCCGCTCGGGAGTCCTCTGGACGGACAGGTGGTGCTGCACGAGGAGCAGGTAGGCGGCGAAAAACGACTAAACCGCCACCGTGGTCAAGATCTAGATCGTATTTAACTTCTCTGACAATAAATAGAGACGTCGGAGATGATTCATGAGGAAGCAGGGGAAGTCAGACCTGTCCTTGAACATTTAGAGCACTTTTGAGAGAATTCTGCAATAACACTTAAACTACTTACATACTCCGCGAGAAGCAAGAAATTTGTTCTTGCTCCTAGCGCTGCGAGAACAAGAACAAAGTTTGTTCTGGACGGGTTCACAAGCAACTCAAGTGTCTAACTCCAGGGAAGTTCTCATAGGCTCCTCCCACTGCAGCATACGTCACACATACTAAGCATTGTGGGAGATGTGGTAGATAGACGACTTTTCTTATTATTTTCAGATGTCCTCCAGTCGTTTTGACGACTGTGTCCGTCCGATCACGCCATTCATTCACCATGCCTCCGCACACAGCATGACGATCTCTACCCAGGACAGATTAGCGGGCACGCTGAGCATATTAGCATCTGGGAGCTCACAGAGCGGCGGCTAGCATTTCTGCTTCTCCGCATTAACCACGCCCACTTCCAGTTTCTGACCAATCACAGAATAGTAACTGGAGAGCGCACAAGAAAAAAGTTCTGGCCGGTTGACGTGTGGCGAACAAGGTGCAAAAACAAACTTCTTGCTTCTCGTGGAGTGTGTAACAGCCTTTAATTTAAACAATTAAACCTAACCCTAAGCCTAATTTGCAAATATTTACAATTACCAAAGACTGCGCAGTCTTCTTCTTCTTCTCTCCTACTATTACTGCCCTCTGCACATTTACTGCACTTAATTCCCCGTAGAATGCCTGCAGAGTGGTTTTAAAGCTCAACTCGCAGCCCGTGAGGACAGATGTCGGTCACAGACAGCTGCCATGCTATTAGAAATTAGCTGTAAATATAAAAACTGAACTTGGAGGTCTGTGGAGATTGGCTGGCTATCGGAGCCGCCAGCATCTAGTGGCCGTTTGAGGAATTACAGTTGGTTCTCAGTGACAACGGCTCAGTTTTTCAGCCTCTTTAATCAATGCATGGCTGTACAGCATCTGTCGAGGCCAAAACCAGCGCAGGATACCTCTACTTTAGGACGCTCCTATCAACTGACTTATATACTTCTTCGTCTTCGTCTTCTTCCGCTTATCCGGGTCCGGGTCTTATATACTTCTTTATATCTTTGTTTCAGCACAATTGAATTTATATACACACTGTTATGTACTGTACATTGTACTCCTTCCTATCAACTGCCCAGGTTCAGTATTCCTGAGTAACTGATGGAGAAAAAAAAGCACATTTCCTTTCCCCTTATTGGAACCACACTCTGTGCATAGACATGAGTAAAAATAATTATTTTTTGAAGCGGTTTCAGGCGGACCAATAGCACTTCCCACGAGCTGCCATCTGTGATCGGCTGCAAAAAGCTGTTAGAGGGAAATGAAGTCAGAAAAACAACTTAAAAGAAAGTATTCTTGACCTGAACACACCTATACTAAGCCCAGTCTCCTTTAAACAATGCCCTTGTTTACGGATGAGTAACATGACAATTACGCAAGTCACAGCTCTTTTAACTTCCCTTCTGAGGACAACCGCAGATTCCTCACAGATTTAATTTAGCTGCGCACGAATCTGTTTCTTAAAATGGCCGGTGGTTAGCGGTTGTTTGCCGCCGAATCTCTCTCTCTCACCCTCGTAAGACCCCCGGGCGTATGACAGCACAGCGCCAAGACGAGAACAATGCGCGTTAGCCGCTAATCCGAGCGGAGCACTCGTACAGCTGCTGCCTATTAGACAAGAGGAGGGCTTCTAAAAATACCTCCGCGGTGGATCATGTTACGTCTGTCTAAAAATGAAGAGGCCCAGACAACAAACAGTTCAGGCGCAGGTCACCGGCCTTCCAGGGAAAATCGGGGGGAAACCATCGCACACACAGATGCATGTGTGCGCACGCTTCCCAAACGTGACTGATGCTGCGTTCATGCACATGATTCAAAAACAAAACATGCACAAGATCTGAGCGCACGCACTCCGTGTTTAGAATCAGGAAATGGGGCTCGCCCTCTGTGAATAGCAGAGAGTGCTCCGTATAGCGGCGTGTATGTCAGGAACGGAAGGCCATAAGGAAGGCATTAGCGTGAAGCCGGGTAGCCTGGGCCGGGGCCAGCTCCCCCGTGGCTCCTTCCCATAAAACTCAATTGAAGATGAATCCCTGCTTGTGCGTCACGAACGAAATCCTTCTTGCGCGGCCCATCCAACACACACACAGACAAACACAGACTCCCATACAGATGATATGTCTGTCTTTAAATTGAATTAAGTTTGAGTGCAGCGTTCACATTAGTGGCATTTAGCAGCACTCGGATCCGAGGAGTGGGGGGAGGAGGAGATGGGGCTTCCATTGACAGAAGAGCGTCCTCTGTTGGCTGCAGAGGAGGATAAGTCATTCAGCAGTGATTTAATACACCCTGAATGGTTTTGACAAGCGGCATGCCTAACGAGAGTTCAGATTACGGTTTTAAGTGTGGCAGTAAAGTAGCTACACACCAACATGCTTCTCTACTGTATGGAAAGGAAGTGGACTAGCTGCGTGCAGAGTTAATGTTCAGGCCCAGCTCCGCTAAGGGAAGAGGGAAGCAACATTAAACCAGATGACGTTGTTTTAAGTGAAGCTTTTAGTGTTTCAGAGACTAATAGGGAGTAAACTAAACCAAACACAGTAAGGCAGGGGTCTACCGGTAGATCACGTGCCATTGAAAAAATGTTTTAGACGCTAAAACATTTTTGCACCTCCAGAACGGACAGCAAGGCAAACTTCCATCTTCTTTTTATTACTTTTTATTGCCCTCAGTTCAGCGGCACACATCCGCAGCCATGCACAACATCAACAACAACAACTCAAGACGACTGTCTTCCTTAAAGAGACAGCACTGTTTTTCTAAAGGTGCAGTGCAACAATTTTTCTTCTTAAAAACAATTAATATTACGGTGGCCCTGATGGTCAAAACACAACCACATTTCAGATTACAGAAAGTGTAGGAACACTTCTTGTTTCTGATTGGACAGAACCCGACAGTGTAACGTCATTTCCTGTTCCTACTCCGCTGTGTCCGTGCACGAGTTTTAAACTGCGTCGGAAAGAATGGAGGACGAGATGGCATTAATAGAGGAATATTTTGAAAGAGGACATACATATAATGTCATTCTTGATATGCTTTCAACCCATCATGACATTAACATGTCCCTCTGAACCCTGAAAGCACGGTTGAAGGAGTTAGGACTGAGGAGACTGGACAGCTACGTCCTCATCGTGCGCCCCCTCGGCCTCTTTAAATAATGCCAATGTCTTTCTGCAAGACAAACATTTGGCAACGACTCCTTTGCATTCTTAGGAGTTCATTCGATTTCAGTTGTTTTCTTTGTAACATGGTAATAAAAACTGTAGCTACACACCTGCTTCCCAGATCTGCTAGCGTATCTGAATGCTGTGAAATCTTGTTTTAACTTGTTTCCTTTCCTTTGCCTCTCTGCCAGAGTAACACAGTGCTCCATCTGGACATGGTAACGGGCGCCGTGCGGAGGCTCATGTTGTCTCCGGACGGCGATCAGCCTCCGACCAAAGCCTCCAACTGGTGGAGCAGCAAGGAACAGCAGGTCAGAGGTTGTCAAGAGCCTCCAGAGAGAAATGTCTATTCACTTGAGGCTCATGCTTCTGTATTTCACGTCCACTTTTCTACATTTTACATACGACTCAACAACTCATTTTATGTGTTTCGATTGTTTTGTCTCCAGGGAGGACATAAGATGTGTCGAGACTTTGCCCACAAGAACTGGCTCCTCTTCTACAAGGAGGACGGGTACTCGCATCTAAACTAAGAATATCAGTCATTCTGTGATATAGGTCGCTTAGTTTAACGTTTTTGTTATGTGCAGAAACCAGCTAGAGGTGCTGGATGTGCTGGAGGGCCGGGTTCACGCCATCTCCCTTCCCATCAACCTGAAGTCGGTCTTCTTGGTTGCAGAGGACCGCTGGCTGCTGCTGGAGAGCAACACCAACAAGTAAGGGTGGCGGGTGGTGCATCTTAAGTCTTTCCTAAAGTCTCTTTATTTGATTTAATTATCTGACACGCTGTGACTCTGTAGGAAGTTCCTGCTCACCAAGCCCATGCATATGGCAGCTGAAGACTCTGGAGTGTGTCAGCTCCACAGCATCAGCGACGACCCGGTCAGCTCAGGCCACGGAGCCAGCTCAGGTACATATACTGACTTCAACAATACATTTGGGATTAGGGATGTCCCAATCGGTATCGTGGGTCGATCCAGGCGTTTCTAAAACGATCGGATCTGTATTAGCCGAGGTTGATCTTATGTAGTTATTTTTTTTAGGTCTGCAATAAACCAAAACCACGTCCCTGTAGCGTCAGAACATCGCCTTCCTCTGCATTGGCTAGCGTCAAAGCTGCCTAAAATAGAAGAAAAGGAAGATACATTGTAAGAAGAAGAAGAAGAAGAAGAAAAGGAGGAAGGAGATGAAGAGGAAGAAGACAAAGGAAGGGAAGAAGATAAGAAGAAGAAGAAAAGGGAGTAGACAAAGAAAGGGAAGAAGAAGAGAAGTAGTGAAAAGAAGAGGCAGAAGGAGATGAAGAAGAAGAAGAAAGGGAAGTAGACAAAGAAAGAAAAGAAGAAGAAGAAAAGGAAGAAGGCAAAGGAAGGGAGGAAGAAGAAGAAAATGAAGAAGAAGAAGAAGAAAAGGAGTGAAAAGAAGAGGAAGAAGAAGATGACGAAGAAGAAGAATAGCAAGAAGAAGAAGAAGAAGACGAAGAAGAAGAAGAAGAAAGGGCAGTAGACAAAGAAAAAGAAGAAGAAGATAAGAAAAGGAAGTAGACAAAGAAATGGAAGAAGAACAAGAAGAGAAAGAAGGCAAAGGAGGGGAGGAAGAAGAAGAAGCTGAAGAAGAAGAAGAAGAAAATGAAGTAGACAAAGTAAGGGAAGAAGAAGAAGAAGAAGAAAAAGAAAAGGGAGAAGAAGAACTAAAATCACGTGACTGAACATGTCTACTGTATGACGAAGTTTCCTGAAGAAGTCAGATCTTAGTATATAGTGTAATGTGGATGTTTGGTGAGGTGGTAGTAGTTCTGTCTAATCATTTTATTGTAGTTCAATACCAACAATAAAATGACTAGACAGAATCCATGGAGTCCACTCAGGTCAAAGGCTGCACCCAAACAACAACAACAAACACTGAACGTTTAAAAGAAGAGAAAAGTTTCCTGGAGACAGCGTCAAGGAGAAACATCTTCCAGAGAGGGTTAGGGAGTTTATGGCAGCGTTGGATGACCAGAACATTTCTGGAGTAGAGAACACAAGGTACCAGCTACCCTCTCCACACTACATTAACTCTGACAGAAAGATTCATTGACTGAATCCAGTCGACTCTAGGAGAAGACAAGGAAGACAAGGACAGACTTTAGGAAGCTACAGGAGACCAACTCTAGGAGAAGACAAGGAAGACAAGGACAGACTTTAGGAAGCTACAGGAGACCAACTCTAGGAGAAGACAAGGAAGACAAGGACAGACTTTAGGAAGCTACAGGAGACCAACTCTAGGAGAAGACAAGGAAGACAAGGACAGACTTTAGGAAGCTACAGGAGACCAACTCTAGGAGAAGACAAGGAAGACAAGGACAGACTTTAGGAAGCTACAGGAGACCAACTCTAGGAGAAGACAAGGAAGACAAGGACAGACTTTAGGAAGCTACAGGAGACCAACTCTAGGAGAAGACAAGGAAGACAAGGACAGACTTTAGGAAGCTACAGGAGACCAACTCTAGGAGAAGACAAAGAAGACAAGGAAAGACCTGATCAGGACCTCCCTATTTAGGATCTCATCTCTGTGTCCTGCTGCCTCGTAGTCCTCATTAGAGACATGATGTCAACCCGTTGCAGACAGACATTCAGAGGAACAGGCTGGTGCCTTGTCAGCCGTAAATCGAAGCTCTTAGTTAATCTGTCTGCAAAACATCGAGGGAAGCACTCAGGTTTCCATCAATATTAAACATTCATTCCACTCTCGATCAAATTTAATGAGACAAAAATGTGAAGTCATGATCAGTGATGTTAGACTGAAGCAGTCATGACTCACTGTAATAACTCCTCTACACATGAATTATACCAGCTCCTAATGAGTTTCTGCAGTGAAGCACAGTCTGCTACGTTAACACAAGTGTTTGTTAAACGCTTAAGTAAATTTCCTTTTTTTTTCTTGAACCCCCTGTCCACAGCCGAGGCGTCCACTCCCCAGATGCTGTCAAGCGAGCAGCTGCCCAACGAGAACCTGAGCGCCGCTCTGGACCAGAAGATCGTTTCCCCCAACCGAGTTCTGGCCGACACCGGCTCCTTTGCTCAGGTCGTGGTGGGCTTCCCAGACCTCATGGTGAGATTACAAGATAAATGTTCAGCTAGATGTTCTCCAGTTCAGCTTTGTGAAGAAGTACTTAAAGCGAGGCATTGATGTTTGGCTTCGCAGGAAGATTGAACTGTATTTGAAAGTCCGATCATTTATCATTCATCTTGAATGTTTCGACATCGCATCATTTGATATAAATGTGGTTCTACTGCCAATCGATTCTGAAAAGACGTGTACAACACATACCAATCCGGCATAACATTATGACCACCTTCTTAATATTGTGTCAGAGAATGGACCTTCTGAGGGTGTCCTGTGGTGTCTGGCAACACAATGTTGTTAGTGGGGGGGGGCTTTGAGGGGAGGGGCCTCTGTGGATCATCCCACAGATACTTGATCAGTTTGGGATCTAGTGAATTTGGAGGCCAGGTCAAGACCTTGTGCTGTTCTTCATGTTTTTTTTTTTTTGAGTTGTTCCTAAAGTGTTTTTGCTTTTTTGGACACTCCTTGATGGCAGCAGCCATTGCTATGGGGTGGGGGGGTGTCTGGTCTGGTCTAGGTGGGTGCTACATGTCTAAGTAACATCCACATGAATGAATGCCAGGTCCAGCAGTTTCCCAGCAGAACACTGAACTGTCACAAGACGGTCAATGATAACGATAAAACATCTGCAACAAGTCAAGTTTTCACATTTAGTCCGTCCTGATGTGTTTGAACGGACGGCTAGAGAGCATGAATGAAAGCTCAGAGCTCTGTCGAACAATGCTTCACGTCTTCATGACTGATTAACAAGCGGCCTCCTCCTCCTCTCAGTCCCCTAACGAGGTGTACAGCTTCAAGAGGCCCGTCGACCTGTCGGCGATGAAGGGCAGCGACGCCGGGGCTCACTCCTTCTTCAAAGCTGGGCTTCGGAGCGCCTCGGCCAAGCGGGAGAACTGCGTCAGCCTGCTGTCGGCCAATCAGGTGGTGCGAGCCCTCCCGCCCGGCAAGGTGCCCCTGAAAGAGATCTACCCCAAAGGTCAGAGTTCAGATCGCACAGACGAGGTCAAAGAAATAAAGAAACAAAAAACATAACACAGCGTAACGATGAATGCTGTCTTTGTCCTTCAGATGTCACGCCTCCGATGACGGCGGCGTACCTGGAGGTGACTGATCTGAACTCCAAAAAGCTTAAATACATCCCCGTCCCAAGGTAATCAGAGTACTCATGCACCCTGCTTCACTCCAGACTTGTTGAACATTGTCATTTTGCATCATCTAGCTCCATCTAGTGGTCAAAGACAGAAACTACTCAACAAAATACTGATAAATTGTGTATTTTTACTACTATGATCTCAAACTTGCAAGATTATTGTAGTTGACAACTCTTCAATGTAAAAAGTGAGATGTTATAAAGCATAATAAAAGCGCTACTGGCCATTTTGATGACATACTAACTGCCTCTCCTCCATATTTGTGGTTGCCAGGTCCATGAGTGTGTCCCCTTACACCAGCTGGTTGTCCAAGCTGTCGGATTCGGACGTCCTGATCGCTGCTCTCGGCTCCGGGGGCGTCGTCACGGTGGACATGGGCGGCTACGTCCGGCTCTGGGAGACGGGGCTGGACTCCCTGCAGCGCTCACTGATGGAATGGAGGAACATGATTGGTGCAGAGGACGGCAGACCCGTACAGGTAAAAAAAAATAAAAACAGAAATGAGTGGACAATGAGCATTCAGACTGCAGTTCCTGTCATGTTCCACTGAGGGGCGGTGTTGCTTTAAAAACAAATCCCGTGTCAGTTTGCCTCACAGACTAGATTAGCTGCAGAAGAATTTCATGCCAAGAGGAATGTGTTTCATGCACAGAATTTATGAGCCAGCTGTGGGTGGGTATGAATGAGTGCACATTGTGCTGATGATGCAATCAGTTTGACCCCTCCGCAACGGGCCGGAACATTTAGGACCGGAGCACTGAGGCAGCTTTGTTAAGGTGCCCACACACACACATGCTCCCGGGCAGACTGATGCAACGCTTCAGATAAATGTAGCCTTCCAGATGCAGAGTGTTTTTTATCCGTGGATCTGGGTTCAGAGCAGGAGGCGGCGAGAGAGGAGACGCAACATGGAGGTATCAGTGAATCAAATCAGGGACGCTTTTCAGTCTGTCATGACTGCCGCCGTACAGCTGGGTTTATTTATTTTAGCCTTCAGTGAACCAGTTTAGAGAGACCAGACTAAGAGTGACTGCAACACAGTTTTAACAAGAATTAAAACGATCAGGCATAACATTATGACCACCTTCCTAATATTGTGCAGGTCTCCCTTGTGGCGATTCATCAGAGAATGGACATGGGCCTTCTGAGGGTGTCCTGTTGTTAGTGGGGGGCCTTTGAGGGGAGGGGCCTCTGTGGATCATCCCACAGATACTTGATCAGTTTGGGATCTAGTGAATTTGGAGGCCAGGTCAACACCTTGAGATGTTCTTCATGTTTTTTTGAGATGTTCCTAAAGTGTTTTTGTGGCTGCATCCCGCTGGGGATGGCTGCTGCCATCAAGGAGTGTCACTGCTATGTGGTGGGGGTGCCTGGTCTGGTCTAGGTGGGTGCTACATGTCTAAGTAACATCCACACCAATGAATGCCAGGTCCAGAAGTTTCCCTGCAGAACACTGAACTGTCACAAGATGGTCAGTGTTATTCACGAAGACAAAGGACTCCCCATTTTTCTAAAACTTGTTCAGGGATGCTAAGACTGCAGGTTGTTCCGTGCAGCAGGAGCAGAAAACCCTAAAAGCTGTCTTTCCCAATTCAGTTTGAACCTTAGGAACCACAGCTTGCAGTATATCCTCAGAACAGAGACTGGGTTTTCCACATTTCAAGCTTAAACGAGAAGATAAATACGTAGGACTCGTGCCAAGAATGGATTTGTAAATAAAAACATAACAGTGACTGAGGTGGGCTCAACATAAAGCAGCCAGTTCACTTAAACATAACACGCAATGGTGAGTAAGAGTGTGAAGACCAGTCACCAGTTCCTGTGTCACATAAAAAGACGTGTTTCTGTGATAAAACCTTCAGCTCTGTGCCTTCAATTAAAACCCCAGCTACTTAAAAGTGGAAACCAAATCAGTTCTGGTCAGAATGTACCTCGGACACTGCTGATCTCACTGCACATTACCATTAACGGGCCCACACCTGTAAAGCACACACACAGGACCTCTCTCTGGCCCAGATTCCTCGGTGCTCGGGGTCGTCTTTGATGGGGCACCTCGAGTCCTCTGCAGGTCAGCCTCACACAGACTCTCCCTGTGCTCCCTGTGTGTTAGCTCTCTGCAAACAACAGTAGCCCCGCTGTGTTTAGACACACCTGCCTTAAAGGCTCCCTGTATATCTGCTCAACTGTTTACACACGGCAGCTCCGTACGAGCCGTTACCAGTTTGCCCACGGCACGTACGCAGTACCTGCCACATGCCTTGTTTTTATGGTTAAAGAGCGGAACGGTGAGGCGTTTGACCAAAGTGTGAAATCGCATCGGATCTGCTCGGCTCACGTCTATCGATGCTCCATCTCTCAGTAGTTGCTCGTGTCTCGTTCTGCCTCAGTTCGGCGTCGCTCCATTACAGCTCTGTTGACATCATATGCACACTAGCTCAGGAGACATCAGTCATCGGTGCTTCAGGTGCCAAGTAGGTGTCCACAGTCACTCTGCCTGACATTTAATTATACAATAAGGTTGTTTCTATACCTGTATGTCAGTGTCAGTCTTTCTTCTTTTATTTTTCCTCTACTGCTGTGGTTGGCAGTCTGCCACCATTCACCCCCTCCCCTCCTGAGGCCGGCTTATCAGCTGCACCCACACACACATGTACACACACGTTTCCCGCCTTCAGAGTTCACATCATCTGCAGGAACCCCTTTTGCAAATCCAGGTTTTTGCAACACAGACCCTACGACATGGCTCCGTCCAGACCTCGCATTAATGCATCTGATCTCTAGTGTCCAGGTGTGAACGCTGATCTGGTGTCAGTCCGCATTGTGGAGGTGGTCTGGGACACATGTGACCTCCTTCCTTTGGTGGTGTGAACACACAATGAGTCCTGGGTCACATTAAAGACCACCTACTCAACAGGGCTGATCTGTGGAAGAGGAGTTTAACTCATTCATTCAACCACTAGTAGAAATGATCACATGAATCAGTGACGTCTGTTCATTTTAAAAGATTCTGGCCTTGGAGCTGAGAACCAAACTAAACAAGAGATAAATCTAAACAAGAATCAACAAGTTAAAGTATTTAATGAGTTCACTGAGTGTGATTCTGTTATTAAAGAAAACATATCGGCATGTGGTTGATAATTAATTTTAAATGTTTCTGGTTATTTCTGGGTGTAACCAAGACGTTTTAAATGTAGGCTCCATGAGATGCGATAAATATCCATTTGTTTTTCACCCCGAATCAAATAATTTGCTAAACTCTTTCCCAGAACAGAACCTCGTCTACTAACTGATCTGGGACAAGATTGTTCCTTCTCTGCTGCAAACAAACAGCTCCACGGTGAAATTAACGATTGTTTGAGCTTCATGCAGGTCTCTACGATAACTAACATCAGGACGGAGATCAGTAAATAAATAAAAAAATCTACTCCTGTGCTTTCAGTAAGAGAGAGAGAGAGAGATTTTACAGCTTGTTCCAAAATATGACCAAGTCGTGAGGCCCACACACAAAAAAAAAACAGTGCCGTTCTTGGTTCTGAAATAATAATAATAATCTTTATTTGTACAGAGCTTTTGGGCGACACAGTTGTGTGGTGGTTAGCACTGATGCCTCACAGCCAGAAGGTTCTGGGTTCTAATCCATAGGTCCGACTGGTTCCTTTCTGTGTGGAGTTTGCATGTTCTCCCTGTGTCTGCATGGGTTCTCTCCAGGTTCTCCAGCTTCCTCGTACCTTCCAAAGACGTGCTCGCTAGGTTCATTGGTGATTCTAAATTGGCCATAGGTGCCCTGTGACTGGAGACCTGTCCAGGATGCACCGCGTCTCTCGTCCCAATGACAGCTGGGGTAGGCTCCGGCCCCCACCGCAACCCTCCAGAGGCCAATTTGCAATTTTAAAAACAGGCACATAAAACAAAGTTAATAAAAGCAGGACGGTTAAAACACCATACAGTTAAGAACTTAATAAAACCTCACTTCGAACTCAAGAAAAACAGAGAAAGGCTCGCCGATAAAAGAATGCTTTAAATGGGAACTACTGTTTTTTACAACCTTGACCTTATTTCTGGCATAAAATGCGATGGTTTACTTAGCCATATAACTTTTGTGTCATTTGTATTGAATTGGGAGATATTTAGGTCTGCTTCTATCCATATAGTGGGAGTGACTGGGGCACCGAAACGCGCCGCGCACACTCGCGACCATAGGCTTGTTTACCTGTAATTTGTTACTCCTATGGTTCGTCCGCAACCTCAGAATCGGAAAAATATTCAGCCATGTTGCTAAAAACTAGTAGTAGCAACTCCGGACTCAACAGGGGAATAGCACTAGCATACGATAATAAAATATTGGTGAAATGAACGAGTTTCGCGGCAGATAATGCGTTATTTATATTTATTTAGAGGCTGTGTTTCGGTGCCCCAGTCACTCCCACTATATGGATATACGCGGATCTAAATACGTATCTCCCGAATGACTACAAATGACACAAAAGCTATATGGGTGAGTAAACGATCGTATTTTATGCCAGAAATAAGGTCCAGGTTGTAAAAAACAGTAGTTCCCCTTTAAGTGGCAATTAAAAGAGTTCCCAGAGTCAGCTGACCTGATTTCCTTAGACAGTCGGGCCCCTGGAAAAGATAGTAGACCTCAAGGTACAGTAGGTAGAGATCCATTAGAGACAGCAGCTTATAATAATGATGCCGGTGTTTATTTGCACACAGAGCACGAAACTGAGATCAGATCTAAAGTGCTGGAAGCTGGACGGATGAGATCGGATCGCTCAGGCTGGACGTTGATACGAGGTCTTAACGGGGCTAAACAAGACAAAAGTGAATTCTAACAAAATGCAGAAAGTTGAATCAGAGAAGACAAAATTTATTTATTTATTTGCTTATTTTGTCTGACATCATAAAAACCACACGTAATCGTTTCAGAGCTGAGGTTTGAGCTCATGTCTCGACTGTTTGTCAGTGGAGAGATCTTTCCTCGTCTATTAGAGAAGAATCTTTATCGTCCTTAAGTTTCCTCTCTGCATTTAACCCGTCAGTTCACACGCAAACCCACAGCGAACGTTGGGAACCCTCCCTCGGAGTAGCGAGCAGCTATGTGCGGCGCCCGGGGAGCAGTTTGTGGGGGGGTTTAAAGGCTCAGGGGGCTCACGTCAGCTGTGGATGTTCTCCTATCATTTGCGGGCTTCCATCTGAGGCCTTCTTCTCCAACCACCGGGACGCAGCTGTGAACTTCTCTCCTCGTGAGTTTTTCGGAGGACGTCTTCCCGTCCCGAGAATTAAAATGACGACACCGAATACGAAGCTAGTTTTTACGCGCCTGCACATAAACGCAAAGCTTCTTACGCTCCTCACATGTTCAGACGTTCATGTGCAGGCATGCATTCATCCCAACACACACACACACACACATGCACCCAAGTTCACACTGGGGCACTGACTCTCAAAAGTGGACAAACACACACACACACATGGCATCGCTCCTAAATCACTCTTTAGGCGTCTAAAGGGAGAATCAGAAATTTATGAGGCTATTAATCCTACAAGACAAGGCGTGGACCGCAGATGAGAGACAGGCTGGGTGAAAAGGGAGAGAGGAGGGAGGAGGGGGAAGACGTTGATTCCCACAGTCGTAAAACTGAACTTTTCCTCCACTGCACCACCCGCCCACGCTCCCCATGCCTCCCTCTTCCCCCCATTCCTTCCTCCCGGTGCCATCTTTGTCTTTGCATCGTTTCTATTGTTGAGTCGCTTTAAAAGCCTCAAGTTCACCGGGACTCACAGAAGGAAAAGTCTACATTCCAGCTGTGGGATGGCGTAGAGAACAGTCAAACACAGACTAGATATGACTCTATTTCCTTCAACTAATCCACCTCAGGCTGAAACAAGAACAACAAGTCCAGTTCTCCTTGTTCCGGCTTTGTTTTCTGGATCAACCGCGACCTGGACAACCGAGAACCTTCACAGACGGTTGACTTTAATAATTTTGGGTGAGTTTTGGAATCTGCTGCTTCTCTTAGTCACGGCAGCAACACCCAAGGCTCATGGGTATTGTAGTATGTTCTCAGATCTACTCCAACCGTAACGGGCCGAAACCAAACCCACCGGAGGGACCGGTCTGACCCCGCTGGATGAATTTGTTCAAAAATGACATAGGAGACATTAACTGCAATCAAACGATTTGATTGGCCCAGGAGATCTTTGCATGAGCAGAGTCACTTTCTAACAGAGAGACTCCAGATAAAAGATTCAACGAAAAACATGCTTACAAGCCACTTGTGTCGTCTATATGATGCAGAGTGCAGACGCATGCTTTTGACCAGACTTTAATTTGGGTGATACACATATCAGCCACAACATTAAAACCACTGACAGGAGAAGTAAATAACATTGAACCATCTTGTGATAGTTCAACGTTCTGCTGGGAAACTTTTGGACCTGGCATTCATTGGTGTGGATGTTACTTAGACATGTAGCACCCACCTAGACCAGACCAGACACCCCCACCCCATAGCAATGACACTCCTTGATGGCAGCAGCCATCCCCAGCAGGATGCAGCCTGACACAGACACACACACAAAAACACACTAAAATAAAACAAAACATGAAGAACAGCACAAGGTGTTGACCTGGCCTCCAAATTCACTAGATCCCAAACTGATCAAGTATCTGTGGGATGATCCACAGAGGCCCCTCCCCTCAAATTATGATTTGTTTTTTATTTGATCCTCTACATTGGCATTCTTATATATATTTTTATATTTGTATTTTACTCTCTCCTTGCAGCTGTTACCTTACAAGAGCAACTGCAACGATACAGTTTCTCTACATGATCACTAAAGTATCCCAAATCTGAGTCTGAATCTACAGTGTCCTTCTAAAACTATGAAATCCCAACAGACTCATCCTGCATAACTGAGCCTTAATATGTTGATTGAGTGTGTGGTTAGCTTTGACAGGAAATGAGTTTCCTCCTGTCTAACAGTAATGATGCAGTTGGTGAGGCTAGTAGTTCTGCTGGGACGTTGTAATGTGACACACACGAACATCACCGTCCCGTAACTGCAGCGTTCAAATGACTCACGAGGGAGGCAGCTCTCGAAGCCAGAAACGGACACGTGTTCTGAACTGTCACTCGTCATTTCGTTCTTAGCCCCGAAAGGAGAGCATTAGTCACCCCTTTTACTGGTCTAGGGTCCGTTACCAGCACGGAGACACATTCATGAGTTATGGTGTCACCAGCGGGGAGAGTTTTTATCTAAATACAGCGCGATGACAAGGCTGGATTAGCTCAAACCAGCTTCCTCTGAGATGGACAGATTCCAGGGGGATGAATGAGGATGCAGGACCGGAGCGTGTGTGTGGTGTTTATCGTGAGATCGTAATCACCTTCACAAGCGCTCATCAGGATGATACGTCTAGACGGAGCAGCGGCAGCGTTCTCCTGCATCAGGTGCTCGTTGATCTACGTGGGGCCGGCATGTGTGCAGCAGAGCTCGTGCTTTTATTGATGTTTTTTGGACTGAATGTGGCGTATGACTCGTGCACAGAGTCGTCAGGGCATTAGGGGGTAATCAGAGAACGGTCACATGGTTAGTGAGGTGAGCTCCTAAAGGTGAGCTGCGGGCTGACCTTTGACCCTTTACCTCAGCATGGAGCTATGGCGCCAAGGTCTCTCTGGTTACTGAGGTTAGCTCTGAATCATCTGCAGACACTCTTCCTGTGGATCGCCACCAATTCTCTTTGGTGTGTTGGTTTGCAGCTGTGTGAAACACTGAGGATATTAGTCATTTATAAATTATGCTGATTACAAACAAACATTTTTCTCATGTGCATCACAGCCAACACAGCTGAACTTTGAGATATCTGCATTTCTCTGAGGGATACTGACTTCTAAATGAACCGCTAATGAAATATCAGTCAATGAGATTAACAGGACTACTCTAAACGTTGCAGTTGCATTGTCGCTAATGAAGGAAGGGTATTTTTGTGTCAACCATAGACTGTATATAAATATGGACTACACGTCTCCACTTCCTCTCATTGGCCAAACTGACGCTATTTTCCCGGGGATACGGGCGGTGCCATCTTGTGAGTTTGGAGCCAGAGTCTGATCAGTACGGTCCGAGAGTGGAGCCACATGTATCCGTGATATCGATGCCCCGCCCACACTTCCTCCAAACTCACTCGCGTTTTAGTTTAATTAATACCACGCTCTGCTCTACCTCCACCAGCTACAAGGAAATGTTGGATGAACATGCATCAAAAATGATTTGACGTGTATTTTAGTGTTTTAAGTTTGCCGCAAGTCCCGCCCACTAACATGGAGGGGGGTGGAGCTTATGACCTATACTGCAGCCAGACACCAGGGGGAGTTCTACTTGCTTTGACTTCACTTTAGAGGAGCAGTTTCGTGTCCATACTGATGCAGTCTATGGTGTCAATGAGCAGAGTAAACTGAGTTTCCTGCTAAACGTGTCATTTTAAACTAAACTCTGGTACATAAAGAGTATATCAGTAAATGCAAACCGAAGTTTTAGACTTTTAGCAAGTAATACTTTCCACAAACTCACAAGTCAAGCATCACATCTGCTTCTTCTATTTCCGATTCTTACGGTTCACAACGTCGATAATTCTCAAATATTTGTTTTTATTCTCATATTACGTTCAAGTGAAGGGTGTAATATACCCAAACAGGTCCAGACTTGGTTTATATCGGTTTCACAGGTCCGCATGTGTTCAAGTAGTTAGTTTTCGAACAGCTTTTCCCATTTTTATCGGATTTTACCCACATTTCACAAACTATGCTTCATCTCATCATTTAACGTCCTTTCCCTTTTGTACTTGTCCATATGTCCATGTTTTATTTGTTTGTTCCACAATGACAATCCAGCTGTGCCAAGATGTGCACTTTGCTTTATTCTAGTACCATTAAGTCAGTTCTCAGATTTATTTAGTTATATTATTATTTATCTTAATTGAATGTTCTCTATAATATTGGGGAGCATTTTGATATAATTAAGGTGGAAGCTTCAAATATTATTAATTATTATTGATTCATAAATGTTTTTTTTATATCATTAATTTGTGCAAATTAAAGAAATAATTTTTTTATTTCTAAATAATAGCATACATCTTCTACTTAAAAAAATACTGACTATGCCACACATTTAAAAAAAATAAATAAAAGGTTCTAAGTGTGTTTTAATTTTATTTTAAACACCCTCTCTTGGTAGCAATAGTTAATTATCCAACTGTAAAATGTCCTGTCTTGGTCTACTCTTAATTTGGTCATTTATTTTTAGTTTGAATGTCCAGACTGGTGATTGAGTTGTTGCAGCTTTATAGCCTTTAAAATGAAAATCTGCTCCTGTTGTGAAGACACAGATAGAAGATGAACCTGGTGTATTTTTTTCTGCAGAAATGCTAAAAGTCACAGTTTAACGTGTGTCCTAACAATTGCATTAGTTCCATCTCATTCCTACGCTGAATATTATCTCGTCGTTGTAATCCGACGTGGTTAGGTATCACACTGACCTGAGCCTTGTAATCTGAACTAAATATAGAGAGCTGTGCTGATGCAGCAGCTTGGTGTAGGTGTGAGAACCTAGCCTCTGAGTCTCTGTGTCGGTTTGAGGTGTGGACGGAGGATCAGTTCGGGGAGGGGAGGGGTCCGTCTCGGCTGAACTGCTGCTCCTCAAGATAAGTCTCTGTCCGACTGTTCAGACCAAAACAAACATGGCCGTCCACAGCGCTCATCCCCCGCAGATACCGTTCAGATTCCTGCAGGATGTAAGAATGCAGCTGAACCACAGGGGATTCACTCCGTCTCTCTCTGAACTACCCCTTTCTCTGTCCCGCTCCTTCATGCGTGCCAGACTCTGGCCGGCCGCCCCGCTTCACTGTGAGAGCCTGAATGCTGATTTTGGCTCCGGCGGACCTGAAAATGCAAAGCGCTCACCCTCTCCAAGTGTCCACTCCTTCGCTTTTCCATTGCTCCCCTGCAGAGAAAGACAGAGACGATTCTGTCCACCCCCCCAAGTCCTCCCTCAGAAGCTTAAAGACAGAAACCCCTTTAATTATACGCTTTGACCGTGTGGTACGTCACTCTCTGGTTGGGTATTTTCATTGCTCTCACATAATGATTCAATAAATCAAGAGATTAACACAAAGAGAAGTTTCTCATATCATTTTCCCACAGATTCTTCTTGTCTGATTGCTGCAGGCTTATCTGATGAACTTAGGTTCCCAAAACAGTTTAGGACAATAAATATAACTCCACTGACTCATGGAAGATGGACAGTATCTGAGAACAAACCCTTCACAAATGAGGCTCCTGGTTGTCTGATCCACATGGCCTCTCGTTCCTCTCCTCTCAGATCACCATCCAGAGGGACAGCGGCCTGGATGTCACCGCCCCGAAACACGGGAAGATCGACCCCAACAACGCTCCTCACGTCGGGGGAAACCAGTGGGCAGGAGGCACAGGTAACGGGCGCTTCTCTTTACCAAATGCTGAGTGAAATCTGCCACGACTTTTTACGCAAGACATTACTTTGACTGATGGCGTGTAAGGAGGCGTGCTGTCTTCTATCAGCAATGCATGCTTTCCCTTAGGCAAGGCGCTAAACCTCCATCTGCTCAACCTCTTTAGAGTGTAGAGGAGGGTAGTAAAGATGTACTCATACAAGGCAGCTGCCAGAATGTATTTTAATGTGGACAAATACAGTATAAACAGTAGTTTGGTTACTCCAGCATGTCTTTGGATAGTCATTCGATAGATATAAAGTATCTGGTTACAGTAAAATGATGCAGCGATTTATATATACTAGTAGTTGCACGACTTCTGATCCGTGCTGATGAAAGTCAAGTTGACAAGTAATGAAATCTATATTCTTGACCTGAATACTGAGAACAGACAGCTCATGTGCTACATACTGTGAGCTGCAGATATGTATAGCCTGTATGAAACAGGCAGCACCTCAGCACCATCAATAGCATTTAATAGTACTCCACAGCGTGTTGTTAGATGGGACAGTGTAGCACTCAGACGACTAGTCAACATGATGCTTAAAGCGTCTGAAGTCAACACACTGACTAGTCTGTACAACTCGATTTGTTTCTCCACAGGCGGCAGAGACACTGCAGGGCTGGGTGGGAAAGGGGGCCCCTATCGCCTGGATGCGGGACACAAAGTCTACCAGATCTCCCAGGCTGAGAAAGATGCCGTTCCAGAGGAGGTCCGCAAGGCCGCCCGCGAAATGGGTGAAAAGGCCTTCAAAGAGAGGTAGGTGGCATGGCATGCGCAGGAAGGAAGAGCTGGTTTAACAACCCGTATCCAAACTGAGCCAGCTCCATGGAGGTATTGCAGATGTTTTGGACTGACTGTCTTTTTTCCACCTTGTAAAATGCCCGGGAGTGAAGTGTGTGAGGGGTGTAATGTGGAGCAGGTGTGTACGTATGTGTGTGTGGGCCATCTGCTGGGTTTCCTGATCAGTCATCCGTCCCAGGTATGGTGCTCCGTCCCGGGCAAACAATGCCTCTTTGCTCTGGCCCGGCTGGATGATTCAGGTCAACGCAATTGCAGAATACCAACATTTTAAGTGTTAAAACCTGTAGAGACTAGGGTTAGGCTCCTCGTTGAAATGGCTAGGGTTAGGGTCCTTGTTTGGATGGGGTTAGGCTCCTCGTTGGGATGGCTAGGGTTAGGATTAGTCTCCTCATTGGGATGGCTAGGGTTAGGGTCTGCGCTGGGATGGCTAGGGTTAGGTTTAGGCTCCTCGTTGGGATGGCTAAGGTTAGGGTTATGGTCCTCATTGGGACGGCTAGGGCTAGGTTTAGGCTAAGGGATGAGTTGGAATCCATTATGTCAGTGGAAAGTCCTGTCAAAGATAGAAACAGTGTATGTGTGCATACATTCTCTTCAGAGCGGCGGGTTGAGAGGGCATCCCTTTCACCAGCTCCACCATGAAGGCCTCCTCTGTTCGCTCTCGCTTGAAACAGTCTTGTTCTCTTTACTTTCCTTTCTCCCCCTCAGCCTCCCCCTCCTTCCTGCATGGCTCCTCTCATACACTGGCTGCTTTCACACCAGAAAGGCCAACCTTTCTGAGTCTCCTCTCTTTTTCTTTATCGTCTCTCCTTTCTTTTTTTTTTAAATCTCTTCTTGCCTCTGTCTTCAACAATGTCACTACACTCGTTCCTAGAGATGTCTTCCCCTCCCTGTCATCCGCCTGTCTCGCTGAACCCAGAGAAGATCATGTAGCTACATGCTGATTCTCTGTTTCCAAGTAAAACGTCAGGTGAGCTCACACAAGAGAAATACCTACTGTACATGTGCAGCTGCTTGATTTTTATTCGTATCACAAGCAAACTCCGTCAGACGTTTACCATTCCTTTCCGATTCGCTGATCTCTGTGAACGATTCTTTGTTTTCTTAGCTTTGTGTTAGCATCAATCAAACTATAATCCCTTCAGAATCCCTTCAACATGTGACAAACACACACAAGCAAAAACAGGTTGAGGTATGTCTGAAACATGGAAAATCCTCATGAGCATGGACACACAAACACAACACACGCGGTATCTGTCGTCCTGGTGTTTTGTTTAAGTTAAACTTAAACAAAACACCAAATGAATGTTAGATTGCTGCCTTGTTAACTTGTTAGTTTTATAAAAAAAATGGTGAATATATCCAAAGAAATGCAAAGCCTGCTCATCCTTTCCTACTTTTATGCAAGCCTTGGTAAATATTTGTACTGCTATCAAGTTTAAACTATCATATCTCTGGTTTTGCATGGTCTATCGATGTCAAACAAAAACTGGGAGAGAGTTTCAGACACCTACACTTTAGAGTCAAATTAACAGCAGCGCTCTCGGTGACCTAGTTTTTTGTTACAACGCTTCGAAAAAAAAAAAAACGTCAAACAGTCATCGAAAAACTATCAGTAACTCTGACGCCGCTTCACGTTGCCTTCATATTGAGTCATGTTTTGTCATGAGGAAAGTATTTTGACCCATTTGATCTGCGTTTGACCCATCCATCAGCACCATCAATACACTCAGAACTGTGGGCGACTGCCACAGTAATATCCTAGAAGTCCAATGCGCTATCCATTGCACCACAGAGCTCCACTTGAATACGCCACAAAGATTACAGCCAACAATTAGCACGAAAGGAAATAACTCTTCAGACCAGCAGGTGGCAGTAGTCTTTGTATTCATCCTAAAAAAGGGCAAACAAGAAGAGCTACTATTGGTTTGGAGGCTAGGAAGCTAGGAAGAGCTCCTATTAGTTGGTAGGCTATGAAGCTAGGAAGAGCTGCTATTAGCTCAGAGGCTAGGAAGCTAGGTAAAGCTGCTATTAGCTGGGAGGCTAGGAATCTAGGAAGAGCTCCCATTAGTTGGTAGGCTATGAAGCTAGGAAGAGCTGCTATTAGCTCAGAGGCTAGGAAGCTAGGAAGAACTACTATTAGCTGGCAGGCTAGGAAGCTAGGAAGAACTACTATTAGCTGGGAGGCCAGGCACCTAGGGAGAGCTTCAAACCGTGACGACGTTTCTATTTTTGAATGTTCAAATGAGATGAAAATGAGATGTGTTTGCCTCTCAAACTTCGGCAGCGTGCTCACTTTTATTACTTCACTTTCTTTCTTCATGCTCTGGTTCAATGAACTGAAAAACTAACAGCACTAACCCTAACCCAATTCAACATCCTGAACCGGCTGAAAAAGCTACCAGAGGAGGTCCGACTGGTGGCACAGGTGCAGCACCCTGCAGCTGTGTCCTTCAGCTGCAAATTCATTACCCTTCTAAATGTCAGAGTTCTTGTTTAGTATGAACCATTACAATATGACAACAATTATTGGACTTTGTGATGTTTTACAGGAGTGAGAAGCCACATCTTTCTTCTTTTTTTTTTTAAATAAAATGTACCATAATATTCAAATAAAGCAAAATATCTGGACAGACGTCTAGCCGTCCAGCGGCAGGGAGGTGTGGACGAAAGGCTGCTGCTCGTCCCGTCTCTTTAGTCGTAGGGAGTGTCCGCCCATGTCCTTGTTTTTCTGTGGTTGTCGTGTGTGAACATTTCAGAACGTCTCTGTTTGTCATCCACTCCCTCGCTCGCTCCTGTTTAAGTCAAAGTTCAGGAATTTAAAGGAAATGGCTTCGGCCACCGGCCAGAGCGTCTGCTCGCCACATCCACTTCACATATATATACACACTGAGGAATGTGTGGAGGAAGCCGCTCGGCTGTGTACTGTTTTGTGGGCTGACATGATGTACTGTGACTGTTGTAACAGTGTGTAGGTTAAAAAATAAGACAGGACAATTACTGGATGCACGTTTCGGTGTATGCTGAATATTCAAAAGAGCAAGTGCAAGCATGAATTTGTTTGGAAGACTGAGGAGATATGCAAGCATGAAAGCCATAACATTACAACCAGCGATGGGTAAAGTAAATAACATTGATTAGCAGGTTTATATCCATCCAGGTGTTGGTGACGGTTTGGCTCGGCTTCATTCAGGTGCTTGCTACAGATATGAAGCAAGGTGGTATGGTTCGTGTCTTCTGAGTGAGCTGGTGCATGTGTGCATGATGTTTCTTCTCTGATTGCATGGCTGATGCCGGTGCAGTCAACACAATATTCATCAACCTCTGCACACACACACAGGCCTTGAATAGGTTTGTTGCAAGCTGTGACACATAAAGCCAGGAGCACTCTATCACGGTTCAATCTCTGGCTAGGTTTTGAAGTCGCTGCTCTGGATGTCTGCGGTGGTCACGGTCTGGTTGTGACCAATAGTTTCCAACACCTGGCAGAGATTTCCCCTGCTACAACACTCACACACATCAGTTCAGTTTTCGCGAATATGTTGGAAGTAAGACCTTCACCTTACTTATGGAGGAGCCTGTGTCTGAGTGTGTAAGTGATACTGAAATACCTGCATGGTGGGATTATACAGATAAACTCTGCTTGGGGGTGAAGACCACCTGCCTCGTCATGTCCACAGGTGCACTTTGCAATGAAGGGAAAGTACTTCATATTTAACAAGACTGACCTCTGTGTGGGTTTGTACCCAGGTGTCCTGAGCTCATGAAAACATCTCTCTGTTCTCACCATTTCTTTGCATATGTGAAGAGGCAAACACAAGCAGTGCAGTAACCAAATCATTTGTATTCTTCTCTGCTGCATCCAGGAAGTAGTTGCATCTTTAGATTTGTCAGATTAAGACTTTTGGAAAAGACAGTAGAAGAAGAGAACAGACAGCTCATGTGCTACATACTGTGAGCTGCAGATATGTATGTATAGCCTGTATAAAAACAGGCAGCACCTCAGGACCATCAGTAGCAGTAATTTGAAAAAGAAATAATCAAATTAGCTGATTATACCAACTTGAAACTGCAGTACTTTGGAAAAAAATATACTTCTTGCTTGGAATCACTTGTGTTATGTACATGTCTACAGATGCAGATGGGTTTTTTAAAACCAAACTCATCTGCTGTAGCTGGATTCATATCAACAGTAACTTGTGCTCAGTGAAGCTGCCCTTTGATGCAGAAAGTCAGAAGAAATACTGCGTATCTGACATACTGTTGAAGTCATGGCTTACCTCCCTTTCTTGTCTTCTTCTCTGGTTTTCCTTCTCAGGTTGAAGGAGATCGATATGAGCGAGTACGACGCTTCCACATACGAGCGCTTCTCCAAGGCCGTGAGGAGACAAGTTCAGTCGCTGCGCATCATCCTGGACAGTTTACAGGTCAGCTCCGCTCCACCTGGCATCACACCGACTTTTTGTTTTACACACTGTTAAAGGTTTGGATGGTCCGTCCAAAATAAGCAAGGGCAACTGGAACTGTTGGGTTTGTTGAAGACGTTCAATCCAAGTAGCTTATTCAGTTCTTGAATACTGACGGGGAGTTGGGGTTTAAACAGGTGAATACTTCAAACTCACATGACTAGGGTCTAGGGGACAAGGGGACACTTTTTTAAAACCCCAACTCCGTCTTCTAGAATTGAAGACTTGGGTGAAACATCTTCAAGAAACTCTTCAAGTCCAGTTGCCCCTGTCTCAGCTTTGTTTTTTGGATAAATCATGACCTGGATGGCTGAGAACCTTCACAGATGTTTAGATGGGTGTTTCTTTGCCGATTTGGTCTTAGCTAATCCCAAAAAGTACACTGTCATGCCGTTTTCCTCCCTCTGTTTGTAATGACTGGACGATCTGTGCGTTGTACGGTTGGACAGTAGAAGAATGAACTCCAGTTGACCGCCACGAAACAAAAGTGAGGTCATAAAGTTGGCGGCTGACAATCGGTTGGCCCTATACAACCCCACGCACGGCGCTGAGGCCGGAAGGCGGGGGCGCTGTCCTCCAGGGGCGCTCTGATTGGTTGAATTGATTGAGAATGAAGAGCGTAGGGAGTGGTGACTGAATATCCAGGATGCGATATTGTCTCCGTTTCGCTATTTGGGTTTCGGCTTTCCTCCCTTTGTCTCAACTTCTAAGGCCGAGCGTCACTGATGTCCGTGTGTGTGTGTGTGTTTATGTGCGTGTTTGTGTGTGTTTGTGGCGTGACGAGAGGAAAATCATGCAGCATGCAGCAATGATTACAGAGCAGTGACACTGAGCCTTGCTCTATTATTCTCCTGTCCAGGTGTGACGCTCTGTTTGTATGTGTTGTGGTGGGTGGGTGTGTTTTCCAGTGTTTTCCATCCAGGTGTTTGCGGGCTGGCTTTGAAAATGAGCACTGGTTATTGTTTGTATTTGTCCTTTTGGCCCCGGGGGCTGCTTCTTTCTCACTATAAAGATGAATCCAGGCAGACGAGACGCTGTGAAGTCATTATTTATTTCGTCATACCTGAGGAGTGATTTAAGGAGTCTCACACACACACAGTGTTTCCCCCTAGGTTTATGGCTTTGTGGAGGGGGGGAACTCCACTGTGTGCGATACAGAAAGCAGAGTAGAATTGTAAACGACCATGTAGGAGACAGAAATGACATGTCGTTTAGTTTGTTTAATAAAAGAACAAGGTTGAGACCTGTTCTATAGAAAGGTAACCTTGAATGACTTATGTTGTGATCTGGCACTGTATAGAAAATAACCCTGACCCTTATGACAACGTGGCACCACAACGTTAGTTTTAGAGTTTGGACACCTACAATTTAATAAAAACAAGAATATCACACACACCTAACCATAGCTGGCACACTTTCAATAAACTATTGTTTCCATCTGCTTCCCTCAGGGGAAACCCGTTCCATTTATCTGTCAACAATGGACTGGGTAGCCAGATATAACCACTGAACCATCCCTTAGTTATGCTGCTATAGCCCTAGGCTGCTGGGGGATGATGCATTGAGCACCTATCCTCTAATTTCCTTTTTAATACTACTCATGCATTTGTGTTCTGCTACTGTATAGCATGTTAATAGCTGTGTGTCCCTCCCTCTCTCTCTTCATCTGCATTTCCAATAGAAGTGTTTTGATTGATTTTCTTTATCAGTCTCTCACATAACGTCATCAGCCATATCTTGTACTTGTATCACGATTAGATTGTACATGCATGGCATGCTTTCAGTAAACTCTATTGTTTCCATCTGCTTCCCTCGGGAGGTGAAGCCCGTTCCATTTTTCTCTCAACAATGGACTGGGTCGCCAGATATAACCACTGAACCATCCTGTAGTTATGCTGCTATAGGCCAGGGCTGCTGGGGGATGATACACCGAGCACCTATCCTCTAATTTCTTCTCTAATACTACTCACACATTTATGTTTTCCTTCCATATAACGTGTTAATGTTGCATCTCCATTTCCAAACGACTGTGGTTTCTGTTCATTATCAGTCTTTCTTGTTACATCATCAGCTACATCTTGTGCTTGTATCATGATTATATTCTACATGCAGGCCTCAGTCAGATGCATGTATGTATGACAGATGCACAAGGAGCTGACTGATTGATCTGGGGGGTTCAGGCTGTGTTTTGCGAAGCGTCTTGAGATGCTTTGTATTGTTGTCAACACTATATAAATGAAATTGAATTGAATTAAGCACCTGGGCCAGTGCTGTCAAGCAACTCAGAGCAGAAAATGAATCCTAAAAGGCCACAAATTTAAAGAACAATTCTTATTTGCAAGAACAGCTCAGTTAATAAGGCGAGTTACTCTCCTTTGACGGTATTTAGAAGAGCTCCAGAGGTGTCTTAACCTGCAGAGACATCCCGAGGTTAGAAAAATACAAAGATTCAGTAAAATACCCTTTCTCACATACTTTCATTACTGATGTAAACTTGCTCAAATAAAGCGTAGGCTTTACTGTAGAAGGAAGTCCACAGAAGAGAAATGTTGTAATTGAGTGAGTGACAGTTGGTTTATTAAAAGAAAACCATTTGTCATAAGTTTAACATTTTTGTGGCCGAACTTGTGCAATATCCAGTTGCTTCACGCGTTGTCAGTCAAAACACAACCTCGTGCTCTTTGGCGACGGGGAGGAAATGCAATAAATCAGGTATATTATTATTTTATTGCTCTTAAAATCTTGGGACAAGTCATTTCTCATTTCGCCACCACTTAGCATAGGAGTTATGTGAAAACAATGCAGAACAGCTTTGTTTCAATCTTTGTAAACCACTTAGATGAAGTGGATATTTTCTCTTGGGCCAGTTTTTAAGCTGCACAGATTCATTTTTAAGCCGTGATTGTTTTGCCACTTCAGAACTTGGATAATTTTCTGCTCACAACAGACGGTCGGTATCACGCTTGAGCCTCTTAGGCCCTAAAAGTTCAGTTTGTTCTAATGCGATTGCTAATGTGAAAGCTATTTTGGGAAAATAATGCAGCCAAGATATTAATTTATTATTACGATTGTTCACTTTTCAGTTCCGAATATTTGGGTTAATAACAGGCCTGGTTCTCACCTTATCAGTGAGTGTTTCTTGTAGTTGGCGTCTGAAGCTGCAAATTCCTTCCTCAAATTCTGCTGCCGCTTTGAAAACCTTAATAAGCCTCCAGCACGATTGACAAAAATGGACGCGTTGCATAACTGTTAGATCTAAAAGGCTTGTAAGAGGCCATGCACACTGAAAACTACTTCCAATGTGAACATTCTCCTTCAACATATAAGCATTCGGAAGGTCCAGCTACCAAAACTAACATACACTGTCTTGATTTCACTTTGTGGCTGTGTAGCAAGGAGTGCGCATGTCTCTACGCTGAAACCAGGTGCAGGAGGTTTGATCATTAACCAGCTCGTTGCTGAAGTGGTTTGAGTCCTTGTTAAACTTTAAGTGCAGTTCATTTTTTTGCAACGATCTCAGTTCATTTTTTTCACCGTCAGCGCCCAGATTCATTGTCCAGCATGAAAACACACAGCCAGGGTCGTAAAGAGGCCTGCAGCTGATGGTCTGACCTTAACATCACGGAGTCAGTCTGGACTACATGAGGAGACAGGAGACACAGAAGAACTGTGACGGGTTTTCAGAGATGGTTGAATCATTTACCTGCCAAATAATAAAGGCAAACTAGACTTTCTGCAAAAAACATGGTATATCCAAAAAAACAGCTGGACCTGTAAGGTTTTCTTGAAGGTGTTTTGCTGCTCATCCAAGTAGCTTCCTCAGTTGTAAAAGCCTTGGGTTTTAAATAGGATCATCTCTGAAACTCACATGACTAGGGTCTGGTGATTATCAGCTACTTTCCTGTATTTTTTTTAATCCTGTTTTGCTTAGTCATGGGGCAACAACAACAGATGTTTCTATTCAAAACCCAATTCCCCACCATAGGGACATCTCAGAAGTGAAACGTTTCACACCTGTTCACCCAGATTACTCCACGTACAGGTAAGTATCTGGTCATTGTGAGTGAGTATCAGGTGGGCGATAACCACAGATACAAACCCCAACTCCCCATCAGTCTTTTAGAAAATGGTCCTCCAGAGACTTCAGTCTCAAGGTGTGAACGGGTGTGAAATGTTTCACTTCTGAGTCTTTGAACATAAAAGGGGTTGTCATCGGGGAAGGAAAACAGTGTCAAATACAGATTTGTCCAATTACAGGTAATAATCTGATCTTTAACAGTCCCTAGATGGGTTGGTTTCGGGTGGGCAACAACCACAGACGTTCCTATTCAAAACCCAATTCCCCCGCATCTCAGAAGTGAAGCGTTTCACACCTGTTCACACAGATTACTCCGCGTACAGGTAAATATCTGGTTACTAAAAGACCCTAGTCATGTGAGTTTCAGGTGGGCAACAACCACAGATACAAACTCCAACTCCCCACCAGTCTTTTAGAACTTTGAAAATGGTCCTCCACAGACTTCAGTCTCAAGGTGTGAACGGGTGTGAAATGTTTCACTAATGAGTCTTTGAACATAAAAGGGGTTGTCATCAGGGAAGGAAAACAGGGTCAAATACAGATTTGTCCAATTACAGGTAATAATCTGATCATTCCCTAGATTTGTGGGTTTCGGGTGAGCAGCAACCAAAGTCGTTCCTATTCAAACCCCAGCTCCCCACCTGTATGCGAGGACTGAAGAATCTACTTGTATGAGACATCTTCAAGAAACTCTACGAGCTCAGGTGTCCTTGTCTCAGCTTGCTTTTTTTGGATATGGGTCAGAGCTTCAAAGTGACTTCTGCTGAGAGGGCGTGGGTGGAGGCCAAGGTGCTAGTTGTCTTTGGTGGGATGATGAAATATGCACACGTACTGTAAATCTTTCTTGTAGCCTCTAACGTAGTTTGTTTCCGTTTGAAAACTGAACCGAAATAAAATTTCAAAACGTGTTTGTGTGTGTGTTTCAGGCCAAAGGGAAGGAGCGGCAGTGGCTGAAGAACCAGGCTCTGGGAGAACTGGATGACGCTAAAATCATCGACGGACTAACCGGAGAGAAAGCTATATATAAACGCAGGGGAGAGCTGGACCCGGAGGTGTGTGTTCTTATAGATATTTAAACCACGCTGAAACTTTTCCTTTATTTCCATGCGCCACACCTCCAAACACACACTCCCGGGCTCACACACATAATGCTGACCTTTATCTGTCAGTCGGCGCATTCCAGTGGTGTGTGTGAGATTATTATTACACCCTCTGCTTCGGCTCGCACACAGTTTCTGGTCTTTTCGTGTGCCGTCATGCATGCTCCAGGAAGCCCACATACACACAGCTCGCAGATAGCTGCCACACTAATCATACAAACACACTCTAACCATAATATGCATGTTTTTCTACCTTATTTAGCTCCAAGTGTTGCATATTTTTGGTCTGGCCTGAAGGTCTGCATTCAAATAATTGCAGCCAGTTTTGCGTCTGGCCTTGTGTTGAGTGTTATTTGAAGAAAGCTACACCAGAATCAACAAAACACCCTCCAGAATTAGTATTTTACTTTAATTTAATCATTATTTGTTTTTCTCTGTGCACAGCTTGGCAGTCCTCAGCAGAAGCCCAAGCGCTTACGGGTGCTCGCCGACGTGTCGGGCAGCATGTACCGCTTCAACGGCGTGGACGGCAGGCTGGAGCGCTCCATGGAGGCTGTGTGTATGGTCATGGAGGCTCTGGAAAGCTACGAGCACAAGTTCAAGGTGAGGGAACTGTTATTACTGTAGCGCCAAAGTGGCAGCTTCTAACCCAACGAGAAAAAACTGCAAACTGTTCTTCAGATGTCTACTAGAGGCTTGCACCAGAAGTGAGTCAATCCCCATAGACCTTCACATTAAGACTGACCTGTTTAAATGATATCAAGGCCTTAAGTTATGCAAAGTTAAGGGCGTTGCAGCTTCAGCTCCACTCATGATCCAACCTGGTGACAATTCAGTGTTCTGCTGGGAAACTTTTGGATCTGGCAATCATTCATGTGGATGTTACTTAGACATGTAGCACCCACCTAGACCAGACCAGGCACCCCCACCCCATAGCAATGGCTGCTGCCATCACGAAGTGTCCAAGAAAGCAAAAACACTCAAAAAAACATTAAGAACATCTCAAGGTGTTGACCTGGCCTCCAAATTCACTAGATCCCAAACTGATCAAGTATCTGTGGGATGATCCACAGAGGCCCCTCCCCTCAAAGGCCCCCCACTAACACCGCAGGACACCCTCAGAAGGCCCATGTCCGTTCTCTGATGACTCACCACAAGGGAGACCTACACAATATTAGGAAGGTGGTCATAATGTTATGGCTGGTCGGTGAACATGCATCAGTTTTCAGATCACCATTGACACGGTTTCAAACCTGGAAAATTATGAAAACATTCGACGACAGACTTGAAAAACAATTTCAGTTTTAAATGATGTCCTGATCCTAACTGGAGCCATGAGAGTAGAATCACTGAAAGGATGGAGGGAGAGACGGGGGAGGCAAAGGGGGGAGACATGAGTGTGTGCAACATGGTTGAAGGGAGACAGACTTCTTGGCCCCTGCGTGACACTCAACCCAACACTGATCACATATCACACATCACACGCATCGGAGCGTCAACGTCGGTCTGACTGCTCTGACTCCTTACGTAAAAGTTCATCCGATAACACACGAGGAACACGCACCTGCACCCTGCGCCATTACCACATGCAGCGTTGCCATGTGTGTCATTATCATCATTAGTGGTCGCGTTGGTATCGGTGCGTGTAAATAGAGGTGACACGACGCAACATTAGTCCCAAGAATTTGTCACTTTATAGTTTCCGTCGTATTTATTACACCGGGTCTGAGGCGTCTCATTCACGAGCCACAGATGGACCGGAATGGAAGAGCCACATCAGTGCCGTGGAATGAGAAATATCATCTGATAATAGCTTTTTATTAGTAGTAGTATTTTGAATGAAATTCTGAGTGAAAACCAACAAAAAAGTACAAAAAAATGATAAAAAAGAAGAAACTTTTTGCCCAGCAACAGCGACAAACAGTCACATACCTCTGACCACCACTGCCATTATTAGACATAGCTCTCACATTTACACCTGAGCCCACAGCGCCAGCCTGACCTGGCCTTATGTAAGTCACTTATGATGGATGGTTTTATGGGAGGCGTGTACACCTTTGACAAGGCTAACATACTGCAGCGAGGGCTGGGTGGAGCTGGCCACCATCTAGTGTTTCCGCTCCATCACACCTGCGCCTTCACACTTCAGACAGTGTTCTATTCTAGGTGGCGTGTCTGGACGTTAATGTGTTACGTAAAAGCCTGAGTCGTTGCGTAACAGTTAATAACAGTAAATACTGTAATTTGTTTGACTGTATTTTTCACGTCTCCTGCTTCGTCTCTCCACACAGTACGACATCGTCGGCCACTCAGGCGACGGCTACGACATCGAGCTGGTCCGAGCGGACAAAGCCCCCAAGAATGACAAACAGAGACTCAAAGTCCTCAAGGTACAAGGTTCAGAATTGGTCCAGTCATGTTTTACAAATGTGTATTAATTATTGCAATACATACATACATACCTTACCTACACATTCCTTTATTTGTTTCTGTCAAGTCTTTGTTGAAATGCTGCTGAACTGTACAGAGGCACTAAAATGTTTCATGCAACCTGCAGAACTTTTTACATTTCTGAATAAAAATGGCTCAAAACTTCAGCGGGTTTTCACACAAGTCCTGAAAAAAGACAAAAAGCCAATCAAACACAAGAAACTGAAGTGTTTATTGAAGAAAATGAATAATTTGTTCAAATCTGTGAGTTTCAGAATTAAGCGAGCCCTTGTTTTCAGCAATAACACCAACTAAACATTTCCAGTAACTGCTGACCAGTGGTCTACAGCAGCTTGGAGGAATTTTAGCTTCATTGCTTCAGTTCTGAGATGTTGGTGGGTTTCCTCACATCAACTGTTTGCTTCAGGTCCTTCCACAACATTTCTGTTGGATTAAGGTCAGGACTTTGACTTGGTCGTTCCTAAACATTCATCTTGTTCTTCTTTAACTGTGTAGAACCACTTGTGTTCTTGGGCTCGTTGTCTTGCTGCATGACCCAGTTTCTCTTCAGAGACAAACTAAAGCACGTCTAAACAAAGTCAAGGTCCCAATATGTGGGCTCGTCCGGGATTTGAACCCGGGACCTCTCACACCCTAAGCGAGAATCATACCCCTAGACCAACGAGCCACGAATGAGAGGTCAGAAGATGCCAATGGGTTGCAGCCTGTGATAAACCCTCTGTATTTGCTCTTGGGGCGTCTTTTGTTCATGGTAGACTTGGATACTGATGTGCCTACCCCCCCATACAGAGTTGATCAGTGGTCTACAGCAGCGTGGAGGAATTTTAGCCCATTCCTCAGAACAGAACCACTTCAGTTCTGAGATGTTGGTGGGTTTCCTCACATCAACTGCTTGCTTCAGGTCCTTCCACAACATTTCTATTGGATTAAGGTCAGGACTTTGACTTGGCCGTTCCTAAACATTCATCTTGTTCTTCTTTAACCGTTCTTTTGTAGAACCACTTGTGTTCTTGGTTCTCGTTGTCTTGCTGCATGACCCAGTTTCTCTTCACATTCAGCTCATGGACAGATGTCCTGACATTTTCTTTTAGAATATGCAGGTATTGACCAGACAAACTTACCCCACTGACTAAATTGTTGTGGCGGAAAGTCCATGGTCATGGGCCGAAGAGTAACATTGATGTAGTCATGAACTTCATCTGAACGGCATGAAGTTGAAAATCTATTTTGCAACAAGTTCACTCTGACTGGTTGCAGAACTGTTAATTTTATGCAGCGGTATGTTTTTCTCTGTATCAGTTGAGACACGCCCCATAACGGAATCCAAATGGAGTGTTACCAAACTCATTATCTGATAAGAACTAGATCTGGCCACACCAGGCTAGGACCTGTTTGAAGTCAAGTTTAAAAATGTTGTGGCGTTGGAATAGAAGCCATCTTACCAAACCTGCCTTCCTCCCTCTTTCCTGCAGCCGCTAACAAACAGGTTGCATCTTCCTCTCCCTGCAGACCATGCACGCCCACTCTCAGTTCTGCATGAGCGGCGACTACACTCTGGAGGGCACCGAGGCCAGCATCAAGGAGCTGGCGCGAGAAGAGGCCGACGAGCACTTCGTGGTGGTTCTGAGCGACGCCAACCTGGAGCGCTACGGCATCCGGCCCGAGCGCTTCGCCCAGGTGTTGACGTCCGACCCGCAGGTCAACGCCTTCGCCATCTTCATCGGCTCCCTCGGCGATCAGGCTGAAAGGTGAGGAGGCGGATAGTGGGGAAGACGCCGTAGAGGGGAGGTTTGAAAGCAGAATAAAGGGACTTCAAGGTATTTAAACGTCAACATCCCATGTAATAAAGAAGTCAGTCTGAAAAGATTCTCTACTCTGAGTTAATCTAGACTGCTGCCAGTCATCCAGAACCAATAAAGAAAAACCACACTTCAAAGTTAAGTGAAACAGTAGCCATCCAGTTTAGTCTAGCTGAGGTCTGCTCGTGTTCCCGCCTGCTGCTCGTCCTCCCGTCCTCTGTTGTCTCATCTCAGATTAAGTCCTGAACTCTGCAGGAAGAACAAAAGAGGACTAAGTTCATTCTTAAGTCTGCTCCTCCTCCTTATTGCTGTCCTGCTCCAGGCTTTTTCTGGAGCCCCTGGCCACTCATGCATCCTCTCTGCTGAGTGTCTGAAAAGCTGCTGGCTTCATGCTCAGAATGCACTAACCTGTTTTGTACTTTCGTCATGGGGCAAGATAGAAGCTAAAACAGTGAAAGAGACCAGGAAGCAGCCAAAGAGAACAGCCCTTTAACTCCAGTGTGAAGACAAGGCTCAAGAATAATACAATAAGCATAGACTGTACATAAAGATGGATCTAAAGAGCTGTTTTGAAGCTCAGTGTTGTGTCTCCAGCCATCTCCATCTTGGCAACATCTGACTCCACCTGACACATTTAAAAATGGTGTAAATGGTGGAGCATGAGTGGAGCTGATCCTAAAGACAGCTAGCTACTTGTGAGGACCTGACACTGAAAGCAATCTTTACAAAATTCAGACAGGTCAGAGTTTTATAAAGACTCTCCACGTACAGTTGTCATAAATGGAGTATTTAGCCACGAGGACCAAAACCTCCAAAATCTAGAGGACGTTTCAGGAGCTGCAGCCTTTAGCGCTTCACGTTAGCTTCATTTTTTGGCTGTGGAGGTTGCTGCCTCTGTGTTGACCCAGAAGCATGGAGCATCTAGTTATGGAAAGAGCGTTATAGAGTCGTGCAATTTTACATTCCCTGCACCCTATCCTATCTCACGATACTGGTTTTGCATGACAAAACCTTGCGAGGCTGTGCAGCGCAATTACCGTAATATCCGGACTATTGAGCACACCTGGATATAAGCCCCACCAACTTATTTTTAAAAAAAAAATTAAATTGTATAAGCCACACTTGTCTATAAGCCACAGGTGTCCACATTGTAACATGAGATATTTACACAGAGAGATGGTACACACAAAGATTTTTTTCATTTTTAATTAAATAAATGCTTTTTTTCGAACAATGTCTGTAACACAGCAGTAACACGCTGCTGTCACCATTGATTCATTGATGCCAAACTAACGTGCAGCAGCTCTATTTACTTCTTCGATAGCCAGATGGATTGCCTTTAACTTAAAAGCTGCATCATATGCTTTTCTTTGTGTGTTTTCCATGAGGGTGTGTGCACAATGTGTAAAATGACTGTTTAAAACGTTTAAAACACGGTCAATCTAGCATCTTCTTCAGCGCATTATCTCTTCCACCTGTCAGTGTCGCTTTTGCACTTCCCGCTAGAACGCCCCCTGGAGGCCGTTAGCCCATAAAAATCTATAGATCAGCCGCATCATTGTTTAGGCCGCAAGGTTCAAAGCCTGTGAAAAAAGTAGCGGCTTATAGTCTGGAAATTACGGTAGTCCACGTGTGAAGAAGATCTGAAACAAGACAGAAGCTCCAACTCTGAGAGCACTGTCAGACCTGAAAGCTGATCAGGTTTAAATGATACGACGACAGAGAAGAGCTGCACGAACGCAAAGCCGTATGCAAGGCAAAGATATTGTGCAAATGCAATTCAAGAGATCCATAGCGATACCCCACCCTGGAAATAGAATTCAAGGACAAAGGAATAGAGCCGTCAGAGGACGTGGGTTTATGCAGATGATTAAAATTCATCGAAGGTAGCGAGTTGTCTTGTTTCTAAACCCCGCCCCTCCCCCCCCACGTCGATAACAGCCCTCTCATTCACACACTGTACTCCGTCGTCGAGCGCCGCTCCACGCAGCAAACAAGCGCTCGCTCTGTCTGAACTCCTTTCTGTCCTCGTTTCAGGCTCCAGAGGACGCTTCCAGCGGGGAGATCCTTCGTTGCCATGGACACCAAGCAGATCCCCCAAATACTGCAGCAGATCTTCACATCCACGATGCTGTCCAGCGCCTGACACACACACACACACAAACGCTGTAACACACACACACTGTAACACCCACATCTTATCTCACACACTCAAAGTTTGCTTGTCAGACTTTGGCAGAGACTTATCACGCCGTGACCTTAACCCACTTTTCTGTGTCAGATCGCGCAACTTCATCAGAGCTGGAGACTCGCCTTCAAACGGGCCTGAAGGAGAAAGATAATCATATTTATTCTGTGACTGAAACCTTCAGGGAAAGTGTGAGACGGAGTCAGATAATATTTAGCTGCTTTGTAGGGAAGAAGTCCTGCACCGTGGCGTCTGCTACAGGCCCGTGATCTTGTCCCGTGTGGGGGTCAGACGCCAGACTAACCTGTTGTTGTTGTTGTGTTTGTGTTATTTGTCCGACAGCGAGCTGACGCACGCACTCCCCGTCCCGTCCTGTCTTGGGTTGCGAGAAACTCGAGGGGGAAGGGTCACAAACTTGACCTAACCCCACTTTTTCTTTCTTTTCTTTTTGTGGATTTCCTCCTCGTTTATCGACGCACGCAGGAAAAGGGGCGACAGTAACGCGCCACCTGACCCGCGCTTGGATGTGCGGGGCGGCGGTAACTCGGTTCCTTTGGAATGCCGGGACTGTGACCGGGGAATTTCCCACCTGACTGCACACGCTCTTTAAAGGCTGCCGCTGTTACACAACCCCCTGCAGTCAGTGTGTGTGTGTGTGTGTGTGTGTGTGTGTGTGTTCGTTCTCCTGCAGCATCCATGCCAACAACCAGCCCTTTCCTTCCTGACTGCTGGACCTTGTGACGCCCCCGTGCGCTCTCAGTCCTGCAAGGAATCTCAGATCTCGCATTTCATTGCCGGACCTCCCAGTCCCACCCCTCCTCCTCCTCCTCCTCCTCCTCCTCCTCCTCCTCAAACACAAACACCTCGGCCGCTGCCGGGCAAATTAGCAAAAATAAAAGCCTGACTGAGTCGCTGCGGCGGTGCGTCAGAGCGGCCTCTAGTTTTACGTCCTCACAGGTCACAGCTCCACGTGCAGCAAACACCGGATCAATGTCTTGTCGTGGTCGGCGTTCACGCCTCACTGTGCCGACTGATGGGATCAATAGAAACAGTCGGTCCAGTTATCAGTCTCCATTGATTCCTCTCTGACAGGGATTGTCCCTGTTTGTATTAATCGACTCTAATCTCTCTCTGCCTCGTTGCTTCTCTCGCGCCGTTGATCAAAATACTGAAACGTTTTAATGTCGAAACCTCATTTAAACTCACGTGCAGTTTGAATATAGCTATTTAATTTTACAATGTTGTTAATTTATGGGGGAAAACTGTTAAATTCATGTGCAACGTCTAAATAAATCATTGCTCCTTTGATTGTTTTGTTCGTGGCTTTTATTGCGGCTCTGACCTTTGCATTTCTAAGAACTTCTGATAAACTAAAGAAGGTCAAGTCGTAGTTACTAAAAGTGTAGCTGAAGTTTTGACCTTTCCCTCCTCCAAGTACCTTTGAATTGAACTATGATATATTCATGTTTCAGCGGCGATTCAGCTACAGAGAGGTCTCCTAGCAGACATATAGACGGGGACGTTTGAACTGTCTGGAAAAAACTCCAGGTTACAAGTCATTTTCAGTGGAAGTCGCTGTTTTCATTGCTCCAGTGAAGCATCAATAAATCATACGTGTTTTTCACCTGCTCGTTTTTAAATGGACAATACATCACAGCCAGTGTAGGTAGCTCAAATGACGTTTATATTTAACACAGGGGCGTAAACATTACGTCCATTATATGTGTTTGTTATTGTACGAGAGACCAGAGGCTCTGAATTCCTAGAAACCAGGAGGACGTCTTAGAACCACAGAGCGCTCAGCTTCCCTCTCACTTCCTCATGGTCACTTTTTCCATGTGTTGAAGGAATGAGCCGTCCCCTCACCTGCCCCCCCCCCCGAATACTGTGCAAATGGTCACACAGTTTTCTTCGCCTTATAAACACAGATCCGCCATAGCATTATGATTATCCTAATATTGTGCAGGTCTCTCTTGTGGTGACTCATCAGAGAATGGACATGGGCCTTCTGAGGGTGTCCTGTGTGTGTTGGTGGGGGGGCTTTGAGGGGAGGGGCCTCTGTGGATCATCCCACAGGTCCAGAAGTTTCCCAGCAGAACATTGAACTGTCACAAGATGGTTTAAATGTTATTCACTTCTCCTGTGATAGCCGCCATTATGTCACATCCTGTTTCTTTAGCGTCAAATAACTAAAACAAAACTTATCCAAAAAATTGACACCTGAACATGCGTCAACATTATATTAACTACCTCAAGTGACAGAAACCATCCTTGAAAAAAATTATATGACGTGTATTTTAGTGTTTTAGTTTGGCCCAAGCCCCGCCCACTAACATGGAGGGGGTGGAGCTTATGACCTATACTGCAGCCAGCCACCAGGGGGAGCTCTGTTTGCTTTGGCTTCACTTTAGAGGAGCTACTCTGTTGTAGCTTCCATGCACGTATTGCTCAAGGCTCCTCAGCCGTGGACATCGGTGGACGACCTTTACGAGCTGCTTCTCTGCACACTAGGCCACAGATCCCTCAAGTATTCGACGTGAAGTTTAGACCTTCGTAAAACTCCCCGCTAATTCATCTGGATGCATTTAAATAAAAAAATGTTTGTTTCATTTAACCGTCCTTGTGTCTGCAGCAGAGCTCTGTGGTGATAATTACACACGGCGGTCGGTTCCACTTTTATTTCCCCGCTTCCTGAACCAACTCTGCTTTACTGCCTCGCCGTGTGTCGCGCTGTTTTTCCAATGACAAACCTGACTCCCACACTCACATACCTGTAATGCACACCTGTTGCACCTATTCGAAATCCCCTGAATGATTACAATGGAGAGATAAGACGTCTAGACTAGCATGGATTCATGTACATTATTAGTCAGCGTTGGGTTTGTTTTGCATACAGACTTCCTACACGCTCAGATTATGCGTGAGTCAGTTTCTCTCTGGAGCAGGAAACACACTTTTGGTGTCAGCGATTGATCACAGAGCGACGCCACGGGGAGGAATCGACCGGCCGCTCTGAATTGAACTGAACCTTCTGGTGTTTGTCTAAACATTAGGAACGGGAGCATGTGCCCTCGTTGGGCTGCAGCTGGCTGATTGATGCCAGGCTGTCGGTGTACATGCAGCCCTGTACGTTAAGGAATGTGCCCACGGTGCAGGAACGTTACCGGAAAATGCCCTTAAACCGTGTGCGTGTGTCTCAAATGCACTCATTACGGGTTAACCAGTTTGTTTGTTTGTGTGTGTGGCCACGTGTGCTCTATACACCGAGCTAGCATCGAGACGTGATGGAAAGCATCATCCAAAAAAAAAAAAAAAAAAAGAATTTGGAGTGTTTGGGTGAGTAAGTAGCACTTAGGGGAACTAAATGTGGTGTAGAGCGGCAGCTCCGATGCTTTCTGGCAATTTGATTAGACAGTAATAACAGTCTGTGGTGCTGACTGATCACCATCTGGTTGGAGCGTGAGGCTTGACGGTTGTTAAAAGTAGTCTGTGTCTGAGAAAGAATGTTAAAAAGAAAAAAAAAAGAAACAGAGGCTGGTCTCATCGAGCTAAAAGAGATCTCTCTCTCTGAGCGCTGGCAGACAACCACCCACTGACCACCTGACACCTGACACCTGCCAACCAACCCCCACCCCGAACCCCCACCCCAAACCCCCACCCGTCATGACCTAATTGAGTTGTACATTAAATCTTGAGAGGAGCTGACAGACCCAAAGACGGAGCGGCTGAGCATCTGACACGAAGAAATGCTGATACGCCGAGCAGCCGCTCGCTCTGTCGGAGCGGCGATGAAAAACAAACTGCTGTAAAGAGAGGATTACAAGACCGTGTTTCAGCACGTCGTCCACCCGGAGCTGCTGATACGCTGCTGGACTCAAATAACGAACTTATTGAAAATATAAGACGACTGCAAGGAATGTACGCACAATCAGAAGATACAAGTTTGTCTGAACGACATCGTACCTGTGTTCATGCGTCCCCAGCCACCACTTCAGATCTGATCTCAGTTTCAGTTTGTGGCGCAGTAAAATACTGTAGCATCTGCTGTCTCTTCTGGATCTCTACCTACTGTTGTTTCAGAACCAAGAACAGAAAGTTGGTCTGGAGTTGCTCCGTTGGGAGCTGAGCAAAGATCTGTCGGGCCAATCAAATTGTGTGGTGCCGGCTCAATAGGATGAGTCGTGAATGTCATCTGAATGCCATGAAGTTGAATGTCTTTGCAACATGATTGGTTGTTGATAACAGAATCCAAACCCCGTGTTACCAGACTCACATAGAGCTCCGGTAGCTGACATCACCCTGCATCGGCAATCACAACACCGCCATATTGGCAGGAAAGCGCGCTTTTTGAATTACTATTCGGTTGACAACTGCAGCAGCTAACTAACTTATCTTGTACCAGTTACATCCAAAAATGGTCGACAGTTGTTGCGGCCCAGGATGCCAGAATAGTCAGGGACTAGCAAAGAGGAAATGGTTTTATAGGATTCCCAAGGATCACTCAAGACGGCAGATGGGGATTACGGGAATCTGTGGAGTTTTGCCTTGTACTGGTCAATTTCTATCTGTTTAGAGTGCGCAGTAAACTCTGATTTCTTGAAATCAGCTCTGGCTCCATTCACTTGAACTCAGAGTTTTCCTGCCAATATGGCGGAGTCAACAAAAAAAGTCACGCCTACAAGTTTAAAAATGGCGCGGAGCTGGAAAGAAGGACGCTCACCAGGCCTCTCGTCCTCCTCTGTGCTACAGCTACTAACAGTTGTATCTGCCGCTCCCTGCAGACCACGCCAACAAAGAATAACGGCAGCTTAGTCATTTTTTAGTCAAGTCTCTGACCAATAATGCGTCATTAGAGTCAGAGCCAGCTCTAGCCATGTGGGTGCCCCAGGCAAAATGAAGGTTTGGTTGCCTTATTGCATATCTTTCCTGTTTCTGCCAACCAGTCAAAGCCTCAACATATAACCAGATGAAGTATCTCTGGAGAAGTCATGGTGTCACCTGGTTGCTGAGTAGCTCAGGTAAACTGTCCAGGCCAGAGTGGAGCATTCGTAACAGCCAATCCAGACGTCTGGGTCACATCCAGATAGCAGGAGTCTGTCATCTCAGACTAATGAAAACCGAGACACAAGGGACAGGAAGGTTTTTCCACCTGATACTGGATTCGGTTCAGGGTTTTCTCACAGCTTAATGTGCGCACTGACTCAGAGTCTCCTCATGTCTGCCGCTTCCCCACTCCCTCCATCCACGTCAGCTCATTCATGTAATTGCTGGTGAAATTATCCGAGGCCAAAATGTTCTGGGCCCTTTTTTTCCCTCTTACGTCACGTTACACACCCATTACACTCATCGGAGGAGGCCCCCGTTCAGACCTCGCAGTAACATCTGTCCTGGGCCGGCAGGGACTTTCTGAGTCCTGGGTCTCATTAAAGACCACCTACTCATCAGGGGTTGCTCGTGGGTAAGCAGAGGTTTGAATTAGACGTTCAGAGAAGAAGAAAAAAACACACAACCACGATTATAAATGATCACTATATGTCTCTAAAGTAACCAACGTCAGGGCGGGGATGAATACATAAATAATAACTTAACATGTGAGAGTCTTTCCATCTTGTTCCAAAATCTGGATCATGTCTCCAAGTCAACAACCAGCTGTTCATGGTTCTGAAACAGCGGTAGGTAGAGATCCATCAGAGACAGCATCTGCTACAATGATGTTGGTGTTTATTTTCACACTAAGAACAAAACTGAGATCAGGTCTCAGGTGCTGGCTGGGGATTCATTCATTGACCAGGTGTGAACACTTGCGTTCTGATTGGCTCAGGTCGGACTAGGGAGACTCTGAGACAGTGAACACTTCATTACTAATGCTTCCCATTTAGATATTTGGAGGGTTCATGAGTGGCCTTGGATGACTCATTTAGAGGATGTGGTTTTGGCTCAGTTTCACTGTGGTCAGCGTCTTAGAGCAGATATGATAACGCCGTCGTCCCTGGCTACCGGTAAACAGAGTTCTATTTGTGTTGCTTTGTTGCGTAGAGTTGTTACGACTGCATCCAGATAAAGCTTCTGTACTGTAAGTCATGTGACGTCTTCTTTCCAAATCCAGCGTGAGTTTGATTTGAAGGCTTCGCCCAGACACCAAGGACGGGCCCTCAACATGATGGAAAGGGTTTAAGGGTTTTCTCCACGTTTGTGCGATGTGCTGTATTTTCAGCTCAACATGGATGTGTGGATTTTCACACATTCTGATGTTTGGGGGCTGCAGACACACACCGTGATGTTCTCTGCTTCTGTTTTCTATCGCTGAACGTTGAACCAAAGTCAAATCAAGTCAGGTCAAGTTTTTTTTTTTTTTTTAAGCGCCAAATTTCATTTCACAGTTTTCATTTAGATAATTTGTTGTGAAATATTAGACATCTCCTAAGATTTGGTTCCTCACGGAAGAGAAAAGAAAGCATGAGCTGCAGCTGTGTTCACATTCTGTGGAGACTAAAGGCTTTCACTACTGGTGATGAATGATTTCTAGCAGTGAATGGAGGTAAAAAATGAGATTATGTAATACAGATATGTTATTTTTAAATCCCTCTTAAATGTTGAAAAACTAGTTATCTATGAGATTAATGCTGTGACATCATTAATTACAAAAAATGGATGGATAGATGGATAGATGGGTGGATGGATGGATGGATGGAATGATGGATGGATGGATAGATGGATGGATGGAATGATTGATGGATGGGTGGATGGATGGAATGATAGATGGATGGGTGGATGGATGGAATGATGGATGGATGGATGGATGGATGATAGATGGATGGGTGGATGGATGGAATGATGGATGGATGGATGGATGGATGGATGGAATGATGGATGGATGGATGGATGGATGGATGGAATGATGGATGGATGGATGGATGGGTGGATGGATGGAATGATGGATGGATGGGTGGATGGATGGAATGATGGATGGATGGATGGATGGATGGATGGATGGATGGATGATAGATGGATGGGTGGATGGATGGATGGATGATAGATGGATGGGTGGATGGATGGAATGATAGATGGATGGATGGATGGATGATAGATGGATGATAGATGGATGGATGGATTGATGGATGGATGATAGATGGATGGATGGATGGATGGATGGATGGATGGAATGATAGATGGATGGAATGATGGGTGGATGGATAGATAGATGGATGGATGGATGGGTGGATGGATGGAATGATAGATGGATGGATGGATGGATGGATGGATGATAGATGGATGGATGGATTGATGGATGGATGGATGGATGGAATGATAGATGGATGGAATGATGGATGGATGGATAGATAGATGGATGGATGGATGGATGATAGCTGGATGGAATGATAGATGGATGGAATGATGGATGGATGGATAGATGGATGGATGGATGGGTGATAGATAGATGGATGGATGGATGGATGGATGGATGGATGGATGATAGATGGATGATAGATGGATGGATGGATTGATGGATGGATGATAGATGGATGGATGGATTGATGGATGGATGATAGATGGATGATAGATGGATGGATGGATGGATGGATGGATGGAATGATAGATGGATGGATGGATAGATAGATGGATGGATGGATGGATGATAGATAGATGGATAGATACAGCAGCAAGCAGTTTCACCTTTTATAAACTTAATTCTTGAGATTTCAAACTTTCCAAGAACAGTGAACTCCTGGAGCAGGTCTGGAGTCTCTCTGTTGGGAAGCGACCGTGCTCCTGCAATGATCTGCCAATCAGGGGCCAATCAGATCGTTGGGGGGCGGATCTTTATGCGCCAATGGACAGAAGACAAGTGGTCTGAGCACCGTGGAGTCCAGTTTGTTTACAGCAAATCAGCTGCTGTCACCAAATCTGTTTTAAAATGACTTTGAAGGACGAAGAGTTGAGGCTCTTGTTGAGGAAACCTCAGCGCTAGTGTTTCAGAATTCATTACTCTGATACCAGTATGGAGCTGTTTATGGATTGGTTCAAACGTGGCCCGTAATAAAAACCAAATGGAGATTAACCAGACTCCAGACTTGCAAAACCCTTTTTATTTATCAGATTTAATGTCTTTAAACACTGAGTTTTGAATTATGGCATGTTTTTTTTTTTAACCAGCATTTAAATGCAACCAAACAGAGGCTACCCTACAGCCTGTAAATAAATCCTGTGTTTCTTTCTACAACTGTTTGCCGTTTGCTGCGTCCTCTGGCTTCGGCCGACGTTTCGTGCACACTTTCCCTCCTCAGACACAGAAGCAGAGTCAGCATTGTGTCCAGGCCAGCTCACGGTCACATGACAAGATGTTGCATATTTGCTGAGTGTGCACTGGAGTTGGCGGCCGGACACGCATCTGGCCAGAGGCTTGTCGCCATGGCTACGGGCACGGAGCGACAGCAGGAACTTTTTCTTTTCCTTCTTGTGTTGTCGTTGCTGTTTGCTGTCACGCTCCCTGTGTGGTGACTTCAGGGTTTGTTGGACTGTATGTGTGCTCACTGTAGACGCTGCCCTGATTTGTTTTGCAGATCACCCCCCTCCCTCCCTCTCCCCCCTCTCTCCGTCCCTCTTCCACTCACTCATTCTTTCCTTTCCGCACCACCACGGCAAACCGAGCTGGTCTGGCAAAACCTTTAACCGCCCCCCCATCTTATTCTCCCTTCTTTCTTTCTATCTCTGGTCTCCAGCTGCATTCCAGTCACAGATAGTATGAGATAATGCTGCTGGTTCAGACCGGTGGAAGAAGCGAGTGTCCCTTTATGCTTTACAGTCCTGGGCAGGGACGAAGAAAAAGGAGCGATGTGGTCTCGGCGTGTTTTTAATTGTGTTCTCGAGCTTTTCTTTTCTCTTTCTGCACACGAACACGGGTGGAGCTGGAGCTGCTGACCTCAGGACTGTAGAACGTCTTGCAGAAAGTCCTGCAGAGCATGATGCAGAACTTCCTGCAGAGCATGATGCAGAACGTCCTGCAGAACTTCCTGCAGAGTGTCCTGCAGAGCAACAGCCCTGAGGAAAGAGGAAAGAAGCAGTAATGACCGTAATGATGATGAATGATGCCAGAAATGTTGACAGGTAGAGGGGGGGGGAGGGAGGGGGGGAGGGGTTGTGGACAGAAGCAGAATCATCCACCTTTGTGTGTCACACATAAATAAAACAACCCCACAGCCACTCATGCATTCCTCCTCAGATTCAAAGACGCTACAGGAACAGAGGAGGACTTCATTTTGGCTCGGCCTTCACTTCATCACAGGCCTGTCTGAGAGTAAAGGGTTAGGGTTAGATACTTAGGACATTCATTTTGGCAAAAATACTCGTCAGCGAAATTTTTTTCTGTGACTAAGACGAGACGCTGGCGAGCTACAACTAAGACCTGATGATAAAAACTATGACGAGATGATAACAAGACGAGACTAGAACGTTATTTGATGTGATAAGATGTTATCTGAATATCAGACATTCAAAATCCATGACCTCTTTGTTCAAAATGTGCGTCCCTGCATGTGATTGGATAAGGGGCATTGTTAGCGTCAGCCTAGCTAAACTAGCTAGCTGCTCCAAGCCCTGCGGCTACCAGTGAGGAGGAAGAATACGACATTTGAAGGAGCATCACGCTGATATTTCTGCAGCCTCTTTGTCTAAAGACGACGTATAAAATAGCTCCGAAAATTAAAGTTGATAGCTGCAGTTTGACTAAATAATAATTAAGTTGACTTTTCATCGACTATGAAAGATAAAAATGATTAATAAACATCTTTGTCTATAGACTAACACTGGTCCTCATAGAGCTAGCCGTACCAACATGTGCAGGTCTTTCCTGACCTTTCCTCCACTCACTCCAGGAAGTTTAGCTTTCGGCCGTCGGACCTGTTTTGGAATAACAAGGGAAGATCCCGCTCCGTCACCTCCCTCACTTCCCTCCCTAATGTCATTACCCACATGATTGCTCCTGGTGATTTCTTCTCATCTAATAATAGGCAGCCGTAATATTTTGCTTCCCTAACGAGCTGAGAAATCACAAACACGGGAGTAACGGCTACCGGGGCTTTCCTGTTCACTCCTCCGATGAATGAACGCTCTGCAGCTCGCAGCTTCTTCAAAGGGGGAAATAGAGGGGGAGCACTAATGGGTCTAATTATTGCAGCAGTTAGATTATTCTCCTGCGTCTGAGCCTTGATGGGCCTGATTACCTCCACAGTCAGGAAATGCCTCTCTGAGCGAGCAGAGTTTCCTCCTCTGCCAACGTCTCACTCAGAGCTTCTGTTTTGTTTTTTTACTAGATGCCACTTATAGCCTCAACACAACTCAAACACACAGACTGACTTGTTGTTGAGTCTGTCAGGAAATGTTATGTGTGTGGAATTCATGATTTACAATTTCAAAATTTAAACGTTTCAAGACCCTAAATGTAAAGTTAGGCCCCAGAAAAAACATATCCTCTACTGGAAAACAGCAGGTTGTACAGCCTCATGAAATTAGATAGCAGTAGGTATTAATAACATGCATTTTTCTCAACACATGTTTAGCTCGGCCCAGCAGTAGTTTGGGAAATCAGGACGCGATCAAAGCAGCAGTAACGCTGTGGAAAGCAAGCAGAGTCTAAAGTGGAGCAGCAGTATTTAAGTTTTACCCTGTGGAGAGCAGTAACATGCACTTTATTGTCAAAACTGAGACATTGACTGCAACAGAGACACCTTCACAACAATAATCAGGACAGTATTTATCATTGTTTTAGTTTGTTGCTAGCCTGGAAGCCAGACGAACTTCTCACCTACAACTTTTGTTGTGCGTAAAGTTGGTCTCCGTAATAATTTTTCCCTTCACTGTAAAATGTTTTTGCTCCAACAATGATTGGTTGTAGTTTGTTTTGTTTTCACTAGATGCTACTTATAGCCTCAACACAACTCGAACACACAGACTTACTGTTGAGTCTGTCAGGAAATGCTATGTGTGTGGAATTCATGATTTTTCCGAATCAGAATTTAAAGATTATAAACTTTTCAGAAACCTACATGTGTTGTATCAGTATCAGCTAACTGTGAAATGAATGTTTGAAATCTTAAGTAAAGTTATGATCCACAAAAACATAGACTGTGCAGCCTCGTGAAATTAGGTATTAGGTCAAGTATTAATAACGTGCTAACACATGTCAGGAAGCAGCAGTAACGCTGTGGAAAGCAAGCAGAGTCTAAAGTGCAGCAGCAGTAAATAAGTTTTACCCTGTGGAAACTGAGGCACTGACTGCAGAGACACCTTCATAACAATATCCAGGACAGTATTTATCATTGTTTTAGTTTGTTGCTAGACTGGAAGTTAGACGAACGTCCTCACCTACAAATTTTATTGTGCACGAAGTTACGTTACCAGACTTATACTCTGATAGTTGAGTCTGGCTATAACAAGTTTGTTTATTGCAATATAAAAACATCATGCATTTGCAAAGTGCATGATGTTTGTCCACCCCCAAGTTAATATACAGTCTTGAAAAATATCCCCTTAACATACATTTAAAACTTTTTAAGTGTGATTTCTTTGCATGTCAACTACATAAATCATACTTAATTGTGATTATTTTACAGGAGAAACTGACACATCAACACTGAGAATCTTAATCTTGCAGGGTTTTACTGCTACTTTAACCCTGAGTTTTGAATTATGGCATGATCCTGCTGCCATAGAACGTTTTTTTTTTTTTATTTGAATGCAGCAAAAAAAGAGGCAAACTTACAGTCTGTAAATGAATCTTTAACCCGTTAATTTTGCCAGACTCTACTGTTTATACATCCAGCAGACAATGAGCAACATTTTTAAACCATCAGGTTAATCCTCAGAACATTAGTTGCTCTCAGCCCTTTTTACAAGCCTCATGAAGTTCCTGCATAGTGATCTGAAAATACTAAACATTAAATCTTTGGTCACAGCAGAACGTCACAAAGAACAACGTCTAGTATTTCTTCTACAAACGACTTAATATTGTCTGCAGATTCTGAAGAAATGTCTTACACGACTGTTGCTGATGCCTAGTTTGTGGAAATTTTCAAAAAAGATGAAATAGTTTAAATGCACTTATAGCACATTTCACCAACAAAAATGTCACCAAATGTTTTAGAAAGAAAAAGGGACAAAACTTGGCGTTCACTAGACTGACCTCAGGATCAAACCGGATCCATTACTCCCGGTTTAATAGCGTCTACCTGAACTAAAACTATATTTTAACCCAGGCATCTGTGACGTTCCTTCACCAGTTGACTTACAGCTCTCTCATTTAAGCTCAACATAATTCACTGCTCCTGACAAAGGCTCGGCCGAGTTCAGAGAGGATGGAGCATGCAGCATCTTGTTAAAGTCTCCTCTGGAACTTTCTCCGCTGCCTTTTCTTTTTTTCTGCACGAGGCGAGGATAGCGATCTCAGCTTTTACAGGACGAGCGATTAATCATTTTGATTTGACAGTAATTTAGTGTCCTTCCACTCTGGGCAGATTAAGCTGACGAAAGGTGCATTTGCAAAAGGAAATCTTTGGGATTTAAGAACAAAGCCCGCCTACGATCTGTCTCCTTCGACGCGTGATTTATGAATGACGAAAAGTTCATGCACCTACGCAAGATTTACTGTTTCAAACACAAGTTTAAGCACATTTAAAAAGCCTGTCCTCCTCTTATTTATAGTCAGAGGAGACAACAGCAATAAAAAATCCATTAATCGTGAGCGAGACGTGACAGAGCAGGACGTTAAAACAAAGCCCTCTGAACACCTCTGTCCTTTGTCAGAGAGCGGACACCGCTTGGCTGCTTATGGCCGGTAATTATGTGGGCTGATATCCCTGCTGAAGATAAAACGAGCTGCTTGAGGCTCTGCGGTGGATAAAATGTCAAGCTTCGCCCGGAGGCGGCGGTTTAAGAAGAGCAACTCTGCAGGTAAATTCAAAGTGTTGACACAGGGGCTTTGAAGAACCTGAAACCTTTCTGCAGGAATTACTGCTGCCAATCAAAGGCCAGCGACGGTTTGTTCGCGCGCAGGAAGAAGCGCTCGGTTCGTCGTTTCTTGCAGAGAAAGCAGCTGAATGTGCAACTTTTTTGCTTCAAAAAGAGAGATTCAAGGTTTATGCATCTGCGTCAGATCTAGCCGCACGTGCGCCGGTGATGCAAACCACAACCACTGCCTCTCTCCGTCCTTCTGCTTCCTACACATCATCTAGTCAGGCGTCTTCTCCAAAAGTTTACCACCTTAGTCGGAGAACTTCTTATTGCATTTGCAGTACATTATTTTTGGAGGTATCGTCCTATTCTGGAACCTCCTCGCCCTTCCACCAGCCTATGTGGGGTGCACACCTCCCTGCCTTAGGCTCTCCATGTGGGTGCATAGAGAGCTTGAGGCAGGGAGGCGTCTGCAGAAACACCAGCCAAAGACCAGCACCAAACAAAAAGCTGATTCTGATAGACAGTAGAAAGTGTAAAGGGAGGAGCTGGGGGTGGAGGTGGGTTGTAAAGACAGTGTGTCTGCAAAAATAGGATTTCAAATAAGTAACTTCCTGAACTGAATCAAAGATCTCCTCTTTCCCTAGACTTACTTTTAGCTTTCTATTTCAAATCTTCTTTTCCAAGTTAATTAAACTCTTGGCCCGTGTTTGTCTCCACGTTGTTGTTGTTGTTGGTTGCTTGGTTTGGTGTGTTTCTACTGGTGCCCTAATGTCTACTGGGGGTAAGTGAAAGCTCTCAGTGTCACTCAGGTGAGTTGAGGTGATCCCACCCCTCCTCCTCCCCTCCTCCCCTTCAGGGTCCAGTTCTCATGGAAAGTCCGGTCACGTGTGAACTCTTAATGACAGGCTGCTGCAGCTGCCCCAGAGCTAAACCCTGACCCAGCTTTCTAACCCGGCCAGGGGGCGACGGGGCAGGGGGGAGGGGGGTATTGAGATAGAGCATGTAACCTTCTACGAGCTGCAAGAAGTCAAGTGGCGTAGGTGGAAGCCAGGAGTGTGGGGGGGCTGCAAGAACATCTGTTGGAGCTTCATTCTCAACAATGGCCTTTGTTTACTGGACCCAGATTTATTAGGAATTCACACGGTCTGTTGATTCCTGTTCACTGGAATGAATCAGGAACACGTTTTAATGTTGAAAGATATTTAAAGTACAACAAAAAGAATGTGCAAATGTCCATTTTTTGTCATTCTTTTAATTCAGTTTGTCTTAAAAAAGCATTGCATGTCTCCTGTGGAACAAAGGATCTTCAGTTCAGACGCCTCTGAGATGTTTCACATTGCTGCAGCTCTTTCTTCTCCTGACGTCAGGGTGAATGACGAGGCGTGTGCGAGCTGTTTACCAGAGGATCTTCCCTCAGATTGTGGTCGGGACGTAAACAGAGACCCGTGAAGGACGGCTCATCTTTTTTGTGTTTCGCTGCCTCAGCAGGATGTTACAGCCTCACCTCTGAGCTCCTCCGCTCTCTGAGTCATTACTACGTACTCTACTCATCTGTTTACTACAACATCAGTTTAAACGGAGCACATGTCAGATCTGATGGTGCACGCTGTGACCGGGGGGCCTCTCCTCTCCTCTCCCTCGCCCTCCTCCTCTGGGTTTAATGGGCTCGTTGGCACCACAGGAGCAGATGAGTGTCCAGCACAGAGACGTCTATTGAGAGAAGAGAGAGTTCATTGTAGCTGCCCTGGGGGCCATTTAGGAATTAAGGGGGGGGGGGGGGGGGGCAAATTGCATCGGTGGAAAGCATTCCTTGAAAACGAGAGTAGGAAACTTCTTCATTTGGACGCGGATGAGTCATGTTCGTTTTTTTTTGCCCGTTTCTGTTGAAAGTTGCTCCTGAATAGATCCAGATCTTCCGAGCCAATCAGATCATTTGGGCGGGGCTTAATGTGGTGATGGACAGAAGAGTATCATGGCTGAAACACGTCCCATAATGGAATCCAGATGTTGTGTTACCACACTCACCTATACGCCAGGCTAACCGCCTTTAGGTCAATTATACGATCTATTACTGCACAGGAAACACATGCACTGATCAGCCATAACATTATGACCACCTTCCTAATATTGTGTAGGTCTCCCTTGTGGTGACTCATCAGAGAATGGACATGGGTCTTCTGAGGGTGTCCTGTGGTGTCTGGCAACAAAATGTTGTTAGTGGGGGGGGCTTTGAGGGGACCGTGTCAATGGTGATCGGAAAACTGATGCATGTTCACCGACCGGCCATAACATTATGACCACCTTCCTAATATTGTGTATGTCTTCCTTGTGGTGAGTCATCAGAGAATGGACATGGGCCTTCTGAGGGTGTCCTGTGGTGTTAGTGGGGGGGCCTTTGAGGGGAGGGGCCTCTGTGGATCATCCCACAGATACTTGATCAGTTTGGGATCTAGTGAATTTGGAGGCCAGGTCAACACCTTGTGCTGTTCTTCATGTTTTTTTTTTAGTTGTTCCTAAAGTGTTTTGTGTGTGTGTCTGTGTCAGGCTGCATCCTGCTGGGGATGGCTGCTGCCATCAAGGAGTGTCATTGCTATGGGGTGGGGGTGCCTGGTCTGGTCTAGGTGGGTGCTACATGTCTAAGTAACATCCACACCAATGAATGCCAGGTCCAGAAGTTTCCCAGCAGAACACTGAATTGTCACAAGATGGACGATGTTATTCACTTCTCTACGCCTTGAAGGAGTTAAGATGCAGAACGACAGATGGACGAGTGGAAGGAAACCGAGGACGAGCTCAACAGATGGGAAGCAGACAGAATAAAGTGAGAGTGGCTGCAGGACAACAGGAGGCCGTCTGGGCTCTGTCTGTTTGCAGCTGACGTGTGTTTTTCTTTTCTATCATTTTTCCATCTTAATAATTCAGTTTTTTATTTATTTTTTTATCTGAACACATGTGAGAGGGTCCAAGCTCTAAATGTCAACAGTTAACGTTGGGTCAATCTTCACGTTTGCAGCCTCTCAGCAGTGACTCATCAGCTGGAAACACAGGGTCACCCTCACATCCAGCTAATGGAGCGAGCTCTCTGACTCAGAGTCTTTCCCCTCACCCCACCTCCTCCACCCACCACCTCCTCCTTGGCCATGATTCATAAACAGTATCAGGGTTTTATCTAGCAGAGCTAATCAGCTGATCAGAGCACTTCTAATGTGGAAGGAACGTCTTTATTCTCTCCTCCAGATGTTTGACTTTCCACCGTCAACGGCTGAGGCAGAGGAGACGACCCCTTTACTTCAAATAAGCAAAATGACCCGCTAGTAGAAGAGGACACTTTGACAGAAGACTGGAGATTTTAAAAGCCTCAAAGGACCCACAGATTTATACAAACGAGTGATTTTAGACTAAAAGGAGACTAAAAATTTGTGTTGATCCAAGGAAAAATATGAACAGAACAGTTTCCTCCGGAGCGATGGTTGTGACTTTACAAAGAGACTTCATCGATGCACAAGAGAAATTGGTTGGACACAGTAGCTCAGTTGCACATAATAAATAAATAAATAAATAAATAAAAAGAAAACACCAGTAAGAAGAAAAAATAGGTCTATAATAGTAATAAAAAAAGAAAGAAAATAAAAATAATAATAAAAATAAAAATAATAAAAATAAAAATAATAAAAATAAAAAATAAAAATAATAAAATAAAAATAATGAAAATAACAATGAAAATGAAAATAAAAAATAATAAAAATAAAAATAATAAAAATAAAAATAAAAATAATGAAAATAAAAAATAAAAATAAATAAAATAAAAATAAAAATAATAAAAATAAAAATAAAAAGAATACAAATAAAAATAAAAAGAATAAAAATATAAAATAAAATAATGTAAGCACAAATATACAAGATTTGCATAGGTACAAATCTACAAAAATAAAAAATAACTAAATATGCACCATATACATGTGCTGTATTTCATCTATGGGCATACCATAAACTACATTTGACAATTATCTGTTTGTTAATAGATTAAGATGCTTAAAATAAGACATTTTAACTTTGTCAAAGTAGTTGCTGCACTTGTCTGCGTTCATCTAAAACCTTTAGAACTGTGCTAGTTCTCATTTTAAGCTTTAACTTAACTAAGAATCAGTGAGAAAATCTCTACAACAAGTTATAATAGATTATAAACATAAATTAGGAACAAAATACTCAAAGCGAGTCACTGCTCAAAAACATAAAAGCTGTCTGGTTTGAAGAATTATCTCGGTAGATAACACAAACAACACAAACAAACATATTTTGTCTTGAGTTCAGAGATTCCATCGTGTCTGAACACACCAGTGTGTCCTGATTTTCCTTCTGATGAAACGTTTCCAGATCGGCTCAGGGGACGTCCGGGCCGAGTGAGGAGGGAGACAGCTGTGTCTAAACCTTGGCCCGGCTGAGCACCAGCAGGCTCAGATCCCAGTCATGTTGTCACTTCTGCTCCGGGCTAACGCGCGCTCTGCTGCAGCCACATGCTAGCCGGGCGTAGCCGCGCTCAGTTCCTCCTCAGAAACGCTGCATTTGGATTTCATTACGGGACGTGTTTCAGCTCAAACAGAGAAAAAGAAATACGTCTGCATGCAACTGGATGGTGCTCCAACCGACCAGAGGCATTTTGTTGTAAACTAATTCAACTCCACGGTGCAAGGCTTTAGTTTTGCTTGTCTTTGGTCCAATAGAGACATTGCACCACCTTAAACTGGATCACACTAAGTCTAAGGCTTACTGAGGAAGAGGAAATTCTCCTTATAATTTCCTGCCAGATTGTTTCTGGGATTGTTTTGCACAAATCTGTATCCCATTTACTTTCAATAAAGTTGGTATGTCCGTTAATATAAATTCTCCTTATTTTATTAATGTTTTTCTGTTGCTGTTACTCCTCTGTCCATCTTTGCATAAAGCTCCTCCCAGACAATCTGATTGGCTCTGTAGATCTTTGCTGGAGCAGAATCAGTTCCCAACGGAGAGACTCCAGACAAACTTTCTGCTACGAAAGATTTGTGGGTGCAGAGTTTTGTCGTGCATTGGCAATTTGTCTCCGACACCCATGCGGCATGTTTTTAAAAGGTTTCTTGTTCAGATGCATGTAAAAGCTAAACTGTGAGAAGTTCCTTTCCAGCCCAACAGTCGTTTCCTGCTCTGTGTTTTCGTCATGCATGGGTTTTTCTCTCCACGTTCAAGCTGCAAGAATGAACTCCTGCACACATTTAACAAAGACATTAGGGAACTACACGTCCCATCAGGCTTTGGCAATAATTTCATCAGAGAGTTGTCATTGTTTTCCACTTTCTCAATGACTCAACATTAAGTCTGTGGCCGGAAAACTCTAATCCACAGGTGTCAAACATACAGCCCGTGGCCCAAAAGCGTCCCGCCAGAAGGTGTAATCTGGCCCGGGGCATGAATTTGTAAAAATAGCTGCTATTGATAATTTGAACACTGTTTTAGAAAGAGAAGAAGGCAGAACACAACAATGAGACCCAGGGCTGAACAGCAGACAGCAATGAGCCCAGATGGCACTTATTTTAACATGTAATTTATTTTTTTAAGGATAATTTATTAAATGTCAACATTATCCTAATGTATTTGTCCTTCTTTGCACTAAAACAAATGGAAATAACCTGGAGTTGCCTTTACTTACAGGTTGTTTTTCTGTTATGTTAGTGGTCCGGCCCCGCCTGAGATCAAATCGGGCTTGTATGTGGCCCCCTGAACTAAAATGAGTTTGACACCCCTGCTCTAATCCGTTCTACCCAGGCTTTTAATAACTTGAAAGTGCAAAAATAATAACTGTAAAACTCTGTAATTCTCACGATTGTCATTTCTGACTTGAGCATGTTTCAGATGTATGTAACATGCAAGGACTGGACTAAAAACTAATGAGACAAAGAGGAAAGTGATATCGTTAGCCTCATAGCATAACTGCCTCAGGCATTTTTTGGCCACTGTTACAATACCAATAAAAAATACCAATGTGCTTGATAGAAAATGTGCTTTTTCTTGTTTTCCGAAAATGTTAAAATATGACTTAGGCAATTATGCTATGAGGCTAACGATATGTAAATGTTTTGATTCATCCGAGGAGCGCTCTGCTTTCCATTTACAGAAACTCCCAACGGATGAATTCTTAGCTCAAACCAATAACAACCAGACGTTAAACCGTTGATGTTTCGTGAAGAGGAACGAACGAGCGCGCTCTGAGTTTCAAATCTTGAAATGAAAGCAGAACTGAGACGTTTCCCCCTGTTGTCATAACACCCTCTGTTGTATGTGTTTTCCCCAGATCTGAGATGATTTTTTTTTTCATTGTTTCCTAGTAACCAAACAAGCCAAAGATGTGTCATGTGTGACATTTTTTCCCCCTTAAGTCTTCAGAAAACCATCCAGCACCTGCTGCTGAGGTCTCCATTCAGCTGCACGGACATCCACGGCAGTAAATCCAGCGCTCTGTCGGCTCCAACACGCCCACTCATTGTCCATGCTCTGCCGGCCGCTAAAGTCTCCGGTGGCTGTGAAGCATCTGGATGGAGACGAGGCTAGGATGTGTCATGTTCGAACCATCCAGAGTCGTTTCAGTCCTGCGTGGTAGCCGGAGGCGTGGTCGTGGCTCGGCGTGACGCGGCAGAGTCGTTCCCAGTCGGGTCATAGATGAGCCAGGCTGATAGTGGTGATGGAGATCATAATGGATGTGCAATTAAACGGGACCAAAGGAGGTTGGACGGAGGCAATAATCATTAGCTATGACAGCCAGAGCCGCCTGTCAATCTTCATTTGACATCTGGACTCTGTCATCGTTGTCAGGGAGTGAGTTCAGGAGTGCATGGGGTTTGTATCCAAATTGGAGAATATTTAATCTTCCTTTTATCTCCAGAAACATTTATTAAATGACATAAACGATCTTTCTGAACTCTTTCACAGCAAAAAGCTGGAACCAAACTAGTTACTTCCTCTTCACATATATTGCCAAATAATTATGGATGTCCCGATCGGTATCAGCGCCGATCCAGGCCTTTTTAAAATGATCAGATCAGATCGGCAGCTTCAGCCAAGCCTGATTTGTTTGTAGTCATTTATTTTAGGTCTGACGTAAACCAAAACCACATCCCTGTTGCAGCAAAACATCTTCTTCCTCTTCGTTGCCTAGCGCCAAAGCTGCCAAAAACAAAGAAGAAGAAGAAGAAGAAGAAGAAGAAGAAGAAGAAGAAGAAGAAGACCTAAAATCAGGTTAATAAACATGTCTTTTCCATTGTGCTATGTGGATGTGTGGTGAGGTGGTAGTAGTTGATCATCTAAACAGAATCCATGGAGTCCACTCAGTCAAAGGCTGCACCCAAACAACAACAACAAACACTGAACGTTTAAAAGAAGAGAAAAGTTTCCTGGAGACAGCGTCAAGGAGAAACATCTTCCAGAGAGGGTTAGGGAGTTTATGGCAGCGTTGGATGACCAGAACATTTCTGGAGTAGAGAACACAAGGTACCAGCTACCCTCTCCACACTACATTAACTCTGACTGAAAGATTTATTGGACTGAATCCAGTTGATCTAAGTAGAAAAACTCAATCAGCAGGTCACCTGACGTGGACCGACCTGCATCAAACCTCCAACCTTTATTCTACGAACGCAAACAAGCGAGGTGAACAGGCTGAAGACACCCGAACGCACTTGTTCTCTCCTTCGCTGCCGGCAGAGACATCTGGACACCAGAGACGCGAAGACCCAGTGGAAAGCCGAACCTGATATTTGGCTCCGCGTATTTCCGTCTGTTTGTGATGTGGACACACATCTGTGCGTCTCTGCCCAGCCTATTCATAGAGCGACCACTCCAGCAGTGTTGCAGGGGCCTCCCGTAGGAACCCATCTGGATGTGAAGACTGGCAGACAGCTTGTTCTCCATCTAGCCACCTCTATCTCTTAAGGCTCCGCGTCTCTGCTCTTAGTTCATCCCTGTTCATAGCCGTCTCGCAAATCAAATCTTGGTTTCGTGCTCCGTATGCAAACAAACACCGAGATCATTTGAGGTGCAATAGAACAGCTGCTGTCTCTAAAGGATCTCTACCTACCGCTGTTTCAGAACCAAGAACTGCACCGTTTAAAGTGTGGGCCTCATGACCTGGGCACACAGACCTGCACAAAACTCACATTTAACTACTCAGGAGGTGTACTCGCTGTGTGTTCACACTACCGAAGGAATGAGGTCAAACGTGTCCCAGGCCACCTCCAAATGTGGTCAGAGATCAGACCACTCAAACGCGACCTCGGTGCATCCCAGTTGTGTTCACATCTCAACTTTACACTAGTCACTTGTGATCTGATGCCCCAGGACGGATGTTAATGCCACGTCTGAACGGGGTCGTTGCCAGGCCTCTCCTAGATTCCCACACTTCCTGTCCACGGCCAAGGCCAACACTTCTTCCGGGACCGACCCATTCCCGCCACTAAGATGACCGCTGCTGCCAAGTGGTGCCCCCTCGGGGGAATCATGTGTTGAGTCAACATGACCTCTCGGATCAGTTCCAGCTGCCCGGCCTCTAAACACCAGGGGAGGTGGACTCTCATCTGGCTTGTGCCCACAGCTTCCTTCTGCCAACTGGACTGACTGAAGAAACAACCTGGCGCTTCCATGCCAGCTTCCTGCCGTCAGATTAATGCAGACTGGTGTGTCGTGATCGTAGGCAGGCTGGATCTGCAGACTGTGACGCTGGATTTGTGGAAAAACGTGAGATTTATTGTCAAATAGAATCAAAGCCTGCAGCAGAAATTAGTCTGAACACGCAGAGCTGAACTGAAATGTTGAAAAATGTGGAAAAAGTCTTGTCCGTGACCTAATACCCTCAGGGTAATTGTGAAAACATGGCGCGGTCACACGGAGCCCTGATCTGATCTGATCTGATCTGGGTGATAAACTGTTGTGCAATAGTAGTTTGTGCTAAGGTCGTTTTGGTTTGCAGACTTTAGTTTTAACTTTAACTTCTAGCATTGAGTTTAACATCATGCACGGACCAGGTAGGGAGTTCAGTTGCATTGTGGGAATCGTAGGATCCGGAGCAGAACACGGATTTAGCCGTAGCACCTTGTGCGTCTGCACCTGCTGCACCGACGCGATGAAACTGATCCAAGGAAGCTGCCGTCTACCAACGGTTAACGACCTCTGACCTCTGCTGGTCTGCAGACAGGAGGGTGCCTCTGACTACTTTAGCCACAGCTGCTCCCGGGGGCCAGGAAGGGGTCACGCCCTGCCGTCTCCCTCCACCTCTGGAAATAGACCCTGTTGCTAAAGAGGTTACGTAAGTTGCCGCTTTGTTGAGTGGTTGATTAATGAGCACAGGAGGTAAGAGGAGCGTGATATCTGGCGTTTGGCGGTGGTGTGTTGGCGTCGGGGAAGTCCTGCCGGTGCCTCGTGTCATTTAAAAAATACAAACTGTGCTAGTTAGCAGCTCCACACCGACTGCGCTTCCTGGAAGAAATCAGTAGCTACTTGTGTGATTAATAATAGCTATCATATCATATCTAGACGTTTCAGTTTCTTATTCTGCAGACTGCACAGCATGCAGATGTGTGATGGCTGCAGAGAGAAGGGAAGCAAAAGAGCCGCAGAGCATGCAAACATGACCAGAGCTGTGCCTTAAACATCCAAAAATAAAGACAGGAGACACGTGTTAGTAAAAGAACATTATTCCATAGTTTATTATGATCTCTGACAGGCATTAGCTGTATTAAATACACACTGCTTTCCAGTTTTTTGTTTTTTTTTCTCAGAGCGGATTAAGTTCACATTTGATCAATCTCGATCCGACCGTCCCGTCCTGACACCGAGGCAAATAAAATTATTATTTACATATGATACAAAAATATAATTCACCCCCCAGAAAAAAAAAATAAAAGAGTGACAAATTTACAATAAGAAGCTCTATAAAATTACAAATATATTTCTATTATAAAAAGCCTTTTTTTTTTTTTTTAATTTTAATTTTATTTTAAATACTCTTCCAGTTCAGGTTTTGGGTGAGGGAGCGTAACCTGGGCCTGCGTTCGTGGGATGATTTGTAATTCTGACAGTGAACGTTCCAGTGACTCGCTCCACTCCTCGTCTTCACTCCTCACACATTTGTCTCGGAGGCCGTTACCTCATGGCTGCCGAGTATTCCTGTCCTGCGAAGCTAATTCTGGCCCTTCCTGCAGCCCGGTAGCCGTGCGGGCTGGAGTATTTTTTTATTTATTTTTTTTCAGAGCGCTGCCGGGTTAACTTTGGGAGCGCTGGCAGGAGCTGATGCTGTGGCGGCGGTGGAGCTACTTGGCAGTTGCTGTGGCATCCAGCTGCATCCTGTTGGGTGGTTTTCGGTGTTCGGGGTGGGAGTGGGGGGCAGGTGCGTATTAACTGCTCCCTCCCTCGTGGCGACGCTCCAAGATGACTGTGAGATTACTGTGTCACATGCCTGAGAAGAGACAGAGACAGACATGATTAGAACAGGACTCCCCGGCTCCTGCGGCGCTGGCTCTATTCTCAGAGCGGCGGATGGTCGTCGTAAACACCGGTGGCCCTAATAAACACGCCATTCTACGGGCCTTACTGGGATGGGAGGAGGGAGGAGGGGGGGAGGGATCTGGCTGACTGCCTGAGCGCCTGATTCCACGTTCAACTTTACCGCGTCAAAGACGGGCATTCAGGGGCTACGACGTGGGACAGGACGGCGGCATGGAAATGAGGGAAGCGTTATTTAAACTCCCACTTCTGCCTCATTCCATCCCTGACGTTTCGCCCGGCATTCCTCGTGCTCCGATGCAAGTTCCAACACTCACAAGCCCCGAGTGGAGATGAGGTCCAGCGCGAATTAGCCACGCACCGCGAGTCTATCAGGCATGGCGTTGAGCGAGCTACTAAACAGCCCCGTTGCGATCCTCAGGTTACAGCTTTGAGCGTGTCACGTCAAGTCTTATTGATACGGGCCAATATTAGAAATCACAAATTCAGCCTCAGGGGGGCTACGCAATCTCTGAGGAACGTTCTCTGTCGTTAAAACCTCTCCAGGAACACTTTCAAAGGGAGAAGAAGAAACACAAACACAGGGCTATGCATATATACACCGATCAGTCATAACATTACGACCACCTTCCTAACATTGTGCAGGTCTCCCTTGTGGTGACTCATCAGAGAATGGACATGGGCCTTCTGAGGGTGTCCTGTTGTTAGTGGGGGTGTCTTTGAGGGGAGGGGCCTCTGTGGATCATCCCACAGATACTTGATCAGTTTGGGATCTAGTGAATGTGGAGGCCTCATACACCCAATTACCCACACCTGCCTATAGATGCACCTAACCTCTCCTCGCCCGTTTGACTCAGTTCTCAAACCCCTCCACCCCGACCCTCTCTGTTCTCTCTTCTCCTTGACAATCTATTTGCAGGAACCAGGGGGTCGAGGAGCCGACGCCTCCAGAGATATGCCCCCACCCTGAATCTCTTTCCCTGGTTTCCTACGTCCAGTCGTCCAAGGATCATCATCAGTCGTTTCTCAATTCTCTTTTCCTTCCCCTCGACCCCTCGACCCTTCCGTTCAATCTCCTATCTTTCCCTTCTCTTTAACTTAAACTTCTTTGAATATCAAGAGGTGTGGTCTTGTTAGTGAAGTTGTTCTTAAAGTGTTTTGTGGTTGCATCCTGTTGGGGGTGCCTGGTCTGGTCTAGGTGGGTGCTACATGTATAAGTAACATCCACACCAATGAATGCCAGGTCCAGAAGTTTCCCTGCAGAACACTGAACTGTCACAAGATGGTTTAAATGTTATTCACTTCACCTCTCAGTGGTCATAATGTTGTGGCTGATCGGTGTGTATTCGTGCAAAATGGGAGGACTGAAGGAAACAGAACCCCAGTCTTTGCCTGTGTGCTCTGTGGTGTGTGTAAACTGCATGGTGTCCGCTGCAGCACTCCCTTGAGTGACGGCTGAAAAGGGACACGCAGCCTTCCCCTCCGGTGTAACCCCAGAGGTCCCGGGGCCCGCTACATGCCTGCGCCCCTTCATAATCCTGACACATCACCGTTTCTTAGAAAACCCAGAGGGGAGCGACTCCCCGTGTTGCTGCACGAGTGGTCGTTAGCATGGCCCGGGACGCAACGGGGGGGGGGGAACAAGCGCCTCCTGTTAATCCTGAGCGACGGGTGGCGCCGGCGCACGGGGGGCCCGATTCATCACACGGCTCCGACAGCCAGGCGGCATTAGCACTTACTCTCTAATGTCCTGTCGAGGTCGGCGATGAAGTCCTCCAGTTCTTTGGTGTCGCCGAGTTTGGCTGCAAACGAGACAGAGAGACGTCAAAACGAGGAGAGGGGGAGAGATCGGTTACAGAGCGTGTTTGAGGAGTTTGGCTCACGTTTGGGGGACAGGAGAGGAGGTGAGGAGGAGGTGGAGGCGGGGGAGAAGACGGTGGGTGAGTTCAGCCTCTCGTCGCTGAAGCTGAAGCTGTTCCTGTTGAGCGAATCTGCACCTGGAGCAGAGGAGAAAGAAAAATCAGATCCGAGCGAACGTTCGGCGCTGATGATCTGCGTCAGGGTGTAATCACCACATTCTCCTCTAATGACAGCCTTCCCCCCGCGGCCTGTCGCGCACATGCAACGCATCCAGCCTCTGGTGTGACGACCGACATGTGTGTTTCTATCAGTAAACAGTTGGATGCCTCCAGAGCGAGGAAAATAGAACGGGAGACCATAACTCAGCAGTAAGTGGCAGTAATATAATATGTTTTCCTCTTTAAAATCAACCATCCCGCTGCTCTTGAGCAAGATTTATTCATCTGTGACACGTTCAGAGCACGCTCCAGTTCGGGATGACGCCTCCGTCTCATCTACGCCTCCCAGATCTCCACTCAGAGCGTCGCCTAAATGACACAATGGCCGTGTTTCAAGCGGCCCCAGCAGAACGCAGCAAAATAAAGACAAAGAGAAGAGAACGTGGAGGCTTTCAGCTTTTCTGTCTCTAAACTTCTGTCATTAAAAAGCAACTTGTCATTCTTTTCTATCATTCCATCGCGGCGTCTTAAGTCAAGTGTGACAGGAAAAAAGATTACCCTGCACTCAGAGCTGCCTCGCTCGCCTCTCTGCAGAGTTTAGCAGTGTCTCAGATGTCGAGCACCTACTTACCCCCCCCCTTCTCTGACCTGCACCACTCCCAGTAGACGCCACACACAACGGTAAGTGGAGGGGTGGTGGTGGTGGTGGGGGGCCCGTGGCCTTTACATCAGAGCGTCTGACTTGAACCTGAAACCGCCACCTCTGTCTCTACCCTTCTACCTTCTCTCTATCTCCTCATCTCTCTCTCTCTTTCCCCCCTGCGTCTCCTGCGCACTAACACGCCGGGGTGCAGCCCAGAGACCGGTTTGGTTATTCATCAACAGTCCGTCCATCCATCAAGGCTGCGAGACAAAAGCCGGGACAGGTCCCTCTTCATTAGAATGCCATGGAGAGGACGGGGCCCGGGCAGGAATCTGATCCCTTGAGCAAATCAACGTAAGTGCCGCAGGTTCAAACACCTTCCTCCTTGTTTTTATTTTATCAAGGACATTGCACAACCCCCCAAGGCTCAGATAGGAGAATAAATGGTAGTAAAATATGTCACTAACAATACAGAGCAAGTTTTTGATTTGAAGTCATGAGTAAAAAACCTATATTCATCATGTTGAAGCCCCTATCTGGAGACCACCTTTACTTCTTATGGGCTACGGGGTGCCTGGTCTGGTCTAGGTGGGTGCTACATGTCTAAGTAACATCCACACCAATGAATGCCAGGTCCAGAAGTTTCCCAGCAGAACATTGAACTGTCACAAGATGGTTTAAATGTTATTCTCTTCTCCTGTCAGTGGTTTTAATGTTGTGGCTGATCGGTGTCTATTATATATATATATACATGCAAATCCGGAGCCCACCTTTATTTCTTCAGACCCTTTCCAGAACCCCTTCCCCTTAACGTCCCGACCCACCCGGCACGCATTTTCGCAAAAACTATCTTTGGGGACCTGGAGCGTGTTTCTCTGAGGCGATCCCATTTGGTTTGCAGCCCGCCCGGGGCCCGGCTCTGCAGCCTTTTTAAAACTCTGTATGGTAGATTAATATAGTAACGTATGATAGTAAAAGAGCCGCAATATGGGGGCAGGTGTGCCAAAATATGCAGCAGCAGCAGCAGCAGCAGCAGCCTGACGTGAAGCCTGAGTTTTCTCTCACTCATTCTTTATCACTCTCTCTGCTTTGAGTTGCGTGAGCGTGCATATGCAACAGTTTGCCAGTTGCCTTGGCAGCTCTCTGCTACTCACAAACAAGGTGCAGGAGAAGATCATTTTCTCAAACATGGCAGTAGAACAAGTATTACACCAGGCAGCACCCAGAGCCTGATCTCTGTTCTGGAGCAGGTCTCTTGCCTCCCCAGGTTGGAGGTGACCGCCTTTACCTATTTATGACCTAAACTGGGGTCGAGTTTTGTTGCAGATGCATGAGAAAAAAATAAAATAACATACAAAACTAAGGATCTATCCCTGCCCAGAGCTGGTGAGCTGTCAGTCTGGATGTGGTCCCCGGGTTGGGGGGGGGGGGGGGGGGGGTAACTCACTCTCTGTGTCGCTGATGCCGCTGTCGCTCACGCTGGCGCTGCTCCTCCTCTTCACCGTCTTCAGGTGCTCGTCGTACCTGAAGTGTCGCTTCTCCACGGGCGACGTGAAGTCTTCGATCACCGCGTCGAACTCGCACAGCACGTCGGTCAGATCCTCCTCGTTAACGAACTTTGCTGCAGAAAAACAAACAAAAAACTAGATTTACGACTAGAAAAAAGTGTCTACTGGAGTTTGCACTTTATTATTATTTTAAATTTAAATCAATGAATAAACACCAGGGTGGTCAGCCTACCTTGAGGTTTGAGCTTTGGAGACTTCATGGTTTCAGTGATCTGGTTAAATATTATCCTGTAACGTCCTCAGAGGTCCGTGTGTGTCCCTCAGTGTAAAGTCCCAGCCTCGGTCAGTCTTAAACTAAACCCTCCAGGACCGGGACAGGCGCCTTTTAACAAGCCCTGCTTAGCGGGGGCGGGGTCGACCGAGGCGGGGAGGAAAGGGGGAGGAAAGGGGAGTGTGTGTGAGTGTGTGTGTGTGAGTGTCTCCTTCATAAAAAGTCTGTTTGTAAACAGCGTCAGTGTCAGCTGCCAGGCAGAGTAATACCAAGATATATTTATCATCTGTCCACATTGGATCACCGGGCAGATCATGACAGGACTGTTACTGACTCAGAGTTACGACAAGTAGGAACACCCACCTCTCTGGTATGGGTCACAACCTAAAATTAAATAATCACAACTCAGGCTTTCAGTAGAATAACGTATTTAATCGCGATTAATCGCACAATATATAGTTATAGCGATTAATAGTTTACGTTTTATCTCTTTTAATGAAACTTGAAGGGATATATTTCAAGTTTTATTAAAGTTTTATCAAAAAAAATATATGTTTGCTTTATGCTAACTTATGTTTTCATTATTATTACAATAACTTGATATTTGAATGTCATTCAATACGATCAAACAAACAAACAATTAGACAGTCCTCCAACCAATCAGAGCCATTTTGTTGTGAACAAATTCAACTCCACAGCGCTCTCACTTAGGACACTGTTACTCTTCTGTCCGTCACCACATAAAGCCCCGCCCTCAAAATGATCCGATTGGCTATTAGCAGATCTTTGCCGGAGCAGAATCAGTTCCCAACTGAGCGACTCCAGAGCAACTTTCCAAGACAAAAGAAACGAGCAGGCGCGGAAGTTTCTCTGGCTTCGAGGCTAGCAACAAAACCAAAACAAAGACGAATGCTGCTCAGAGAGTTGTTGTGGAGGCGTCTTCGTTGCAATTAATCCAGCTCCGGTCGTAACTGTTCACATCGACGGTCAATGCACATGACTTTGTTCTTGTCTGTTTTTGCTTTTCTTCTACTTCATTTGTGATTTTTCTTAGTTTTGATAGTACAGGGCGTATTACTGCTCTCTGCAGGGTAAACTTATTTACTACAACTGCCCTTCAGATTCTGCTTGCTTTCCACACCATTAATGCTGCTTGGATCACCTCCTGATTTCACAAACTATAGTTTAGACCAAAGTAATAATAAGAGAGTATGTTTGCATTTATTTTCCATAAAAATAAAATAAAATAAAAGGAATTTGGGCTAACTTATTATTACCATGTTAATTTTGACAGCCCTAATAAGAACCTTTACTGTTCATCAGTAAGTACATTTTTATTTGAAATGTGGAACTTCCAATGCAAGTGAGCATCTTATCTCAGCTGTTTACAACTGTAATTCCCAAACAATGCTTCTGATAAATGAAAATATATATTTGTGAGTTTCAAGTATGCACCACCCACAGATGTTCCTAATAAAATATTAAACTTCCCACCAGTTGTTTAAAAATGAATAAGCTGCTTGGACGAAAGGTCTCAAGAAAACTCTAACAAGTCCGTTTGTCTTTGTTTCTGGTATATTCTATGACTTGGATGAGTGGGAATCTTCACCAGTTTTCTCTTAACATCAAGTTCTTTTTTGAAATTACGGAAGTTTAAAAACCCCAACACTTGTTTCACACATGGATTGAGATTAAAAAGACAGATTTCAAGTTACGCGTCTCTGCACGCTCCTAGGAGAAGACCTTTAAAGGCTTCTAAGTCTTTGTTTTGGACATCTATCTTGACATATATCTCACTGACAGCCTCACATATTTCGTCTGGAACTGAGCTGCAGCCAAAGTGAGCTTAGAGCGACACCTGGTGGTTCACAGTTGCATCTGATTTATTTTTCCGAGATGTTCATTCTAGGAAAAGCAGTCAACTCAAGATCTTCTTATTCACTTGTTGCAGGGGTTTTCAGTCACACAATTTTTTTTCAGAAAGGGAAGTTAAATGAAGGTTTGATTCAAGTCTTAATTATTGGTTTTGTGAATACAGAGCAAAGTTTATCTGCTGAGGAAGACCGTCAGTAGAATGAGACCTTGGGTTTTGGCAAATACAATTATTCAGATGACTTTTCTGACAGTGTTATGACTAAAACACCATTAAAACTGACCTGAAGGTCTTCCATAGACGCTGATGAATTTAAAATAAAAGAAACCCAGTCTTTCAAGAGATACAGTTAATTTAATCCATCTGAACTTTGAAGATCTTGCCACATTAGCTTAGCAGGTCTCAGTAGTCTACCTCAAGACTTTTGTAATATTAATTCCTCACGTTAAGGCGATGGACACATTAATTGCTGCTGTATAGGTTTTGATGTCTCAGATAAGAAGTGATTTTTTTATTTTTTAATCTCAGATTTGCTCCAACAGGCAGCTGAATGGCTTCCAGCCAGCTGTCCAATAAAACTATCAGTGAGGTAATTTGCCTTCACGGATCAGTAGCCCTCAGCACAGCCACGCTGAGACTTTCACACCTCCAGCGCCCACTCTGACATGATCAGCAAATGGATCAACATAACATGTGTTTGCAGCTGCACGTGTCTGTTGACTCTGGGGGCCCCTGGGCGCCGCTTAACGACGCCCCGCCTCGGCCCGAGGTGCTAAAAGCGACACCTTCCGAGACACCACGAGAAGATATCAGCGCTCCCATGCTCATGCCTGGGATGCCAAGGCTCTCTGTTTGCAAACAGGATTCATCCACTCATGTGTCATCCTACATCACTGAGTTGAATGCCGAACGGAGAGCATGGAAATCACATTTATTAAATAATAAATTACATGATTACATGATACTTACATATTTACATTAATTAAAATTGATTTCTGAAATGCCACAAAACAAAATGCCGCAACTTGAAAATGCAACATGCAACAACACATACAACCCTTCATCATACTTGCACTTCACTGACTTGCAACAGTTTTATTTGACCTCGGAATATATATGGGTGATAGGCTGCATTTTTTCTTTCTTTTCTGTGCATATTTTTCTTCATTGCAACTTCAAATTGCAAATTTTGCAAATTGCAAATTGCAAATTTCCCAGTTGCAGTAATACTAATTTATGCAGCAGCGAGTTCCTCAGGATGTACAGTGAGTTTAACAAATGACCAAAGCAATAAATCTATGTGTGATTCTATGTAATAAACTCTACATATGGCTCTTTAGTGGTATAGTGGTTGTGCTTACTGTATGTCTGGACCTACACTACGTGAGTCTTTTTGCTTGCATATTTAAAGATATCTGTGCACAACTCATCTGACCTGTGTTCATTTAGTATCTACAGTAAACATTCATCACTCAAAATCGCATCCCAGCAGCTCTATTCTCATGGTGATGGAGCCCGTCCACATTTTGGGGATGATTCGGATGAAGCGTGAGAAGATGGGAGGGAAGATGTAGTTCTTGACGTGGTCGTTGTTGTTTGTGTTCCCAGGAAAAATCTGGACGTGAACAGAGAGAGAGAGAGTGGGAGAGAAAAGAGAACATCAGTCACCGGTGAACTGGTTTGGTAAATGTCAGCTTCTGTGTGAGGTCTCTGCAGCAGCTCACCTTCACGGGCTGGGTCTCATCATCTGTGTACTGGGTCCAGTGGATCCCGTTGTTGCTGTACTGAATGGAGTAGAAGGTGACGTACATCTCTTTCCCGAAAGACTTGGCTCCCTGCGTTATGATACCTGTGATCTTCTTAATCTGGGGCAGCTCCACCTGAAGCCACTGGTTCATATCATTATACTGTGGAGGAGAAGGAACAGAGAGTAAGACCAGATAGTCAGTTTGACTCATTTATGGACTTCTGTAACAATCAGAACATGACAGCCTCAGAAGGCCCGTGTCCATTCTCTGATCTGAAGTGACGTATTTTAAGGGAGTCGAGTGCCGCGGATGTGCGCACCGATGCACTGACCTTAGCTCTCCATGCGTTGACGGAGCCTTGTTGGTTTAGTCGTGCAAGTGAAGGCTGCCAGGGTCCTGAGTACCAACTGGTGGCCATGGAGCTGGCTGTGATGCGATGGCTTTCTATCAGGCGGCTCTCCATTCCCAGAGGCACCGAGCAGCCTGAGGAGGTTACAATAAATTTAATATTCTCAATCTTCAGGACACAAATTTCTTGCATAGTGAACTGGAGAATCTTTTAGTGAGAAACAGCAACAACAACAACAACAAAAAAATGCATGTTACTGAGGGTTTTGTGAAATAAGACATAACCTAGGTTCAGAAACAAGACCAAGCCTCACGTCCTTCTGTTTTTCTGCTCTTATCTACCATATAAATATGTGACCTGTCTCAATTCTCAACACCCATCCTCCCCATCCCATCTCTTTTCTTTGCTCCTTTCCAGACACAGGTCTAGAATCTATCTGGGCATGCACAGGTCATGTAACACGACTGAGCGTGCAGAATGGAGACCTCTAGGTAAAGGTCTCCAACTCCTATTAAAGACTGAGCACACTGCCACTGATGACGTTTAAAGTTTGTCATCTGTCTGGGACCCACTGCTGGCCCTGGAGCCTTGCCTGTTGACAAGCTGTACCTCTACCTCTTTCATTACAGGACCATAGGGTACAATCACCTCATACAGCCCCGCCCCAAACCATCTGATTGGCCCGGCAGAATCAATTCTCAATGGAGAGACTCCAGGCCAACTTTCCAGGACAACAAAAACTAACAAAAACTAAATGGGTGGGTGAGGAAGTTCGTCTGGCTTCCAGACTAGTAACAAACCAAAACAAAGACAAATTCTGTCCAGAATAATGCTGGTTGCAATTCATCCAGTTGCTTGATCCAGTGGTTATTCCATTCACATCGACAGTTAATGCAGATGACTTGTTCTTGTCAAGAGACTTTGAGCTGAACTTGCCTTTCAAGATCGGTTCCTTTGGCTCATCGTCTGCTAAGTCTACTTCTTTGGGGATTTTCTGTCAGTTTTAACAGTACAGGGCGTATTACTAAACTTATTTACTACAGCTGCACTTCAAATCTGCTTGCTTTCCGCAGCCTTACTGCTTTGATCACTTCCTGCTTTCCCCCCAGGTTCTGTCAAACAATATGCTTCCTTGCAGCAATTAATGCGTGGTCCTGGTAGGTGAGGGTTAATATGAGGAGTGTGTGGATTATCTTTCTTTGACTTGACTCTGTCTTGCCCACATCCACACACACACATACTGTGACATCTTACCATCCAGCTGACACCCGTAGTACTCCATGCGGACCGTGGCCGTGTTGAACCAGGTGATGGGGTGAAGCCTAATGAACCGGGCAATCAGCGGAGGAAAGAAAGTGTTTCTATTCGTCACGTATGCTTCCTGGTTACCGGTGAACACCTGGTTAAATACAATGAGACAAACACACCGCACTCAGTGTGGAATAAACACATCTGCTGTTTGGTTTGTTGTTGCTTCAATCAAACTGTCCCCCCCACCTTCCTGAATTCCTTGCTGTCGCCTTTATAGAAGATCCACTTCCGTCGGTCGTTGCTGTAAGAGATTGTGTATTTCTGCACAAAGTGGTGCGAGAGGAATTGCTTGGCTCCCTGTGTTTCCACCTGACTGACCACAACTGGCCGCTGGAAATCCACCTTTGTAGGGGACAGTCCGGAGTTAAAAGATTATAATTACCCAGAAAGCAACTGGACCTACTCAGGTGCTTGTCACTCATACCTGAATCCAGCTGTTTGCCTGCTCTGTGCTCCAAGCATTGTATTTACCCACATTGTTCAATCTGGCCAGATGGGGTGCCCAATGTCCTTCAAAGATGGAAATTGGAAATTTACTGTAATACTTCATGCAATCATTTCACAAGTGAACAGATGTAGATATGGTTAGGTAGAAGCGTGGCTACCTCTAGTGTTGATGGCTGTGAACTGGTCGTCTTTCACGCTGCCAGACTCTAAACCTAGTGGATGGTAGCAGTCTTGGAGACACAAAAGCAATATTTCAATATTAAAACATGTCGGCACAGTAAGACAATCATACTTTACATGCAGAAGAGCGTTTTTCTTTATTATTTTTTGCACCGTTATCTATAACCAGGAAGAGGGTCTGCATGCCCTTCTGCTGGTTGAAGCCAACTTCTGTCTCCAGCTGCCACAGGCCAGGCTTGGATGGATACATCTCCAGAGTAGCAAAGCTCCCTGCAAAGACAGATCGGTACGGCAATGGATGTGAAACATGTTCAGGAAATATATTCTCCTCCGCATTAATCCAGAACTGAACAAACATTAGCTTTCTAACCAGGTAGCAGAGGGTAAACGGCCTGTCTGTAGCTGGTGGTCTTCTTGTGAAGGAATGTCTGTCCGTGGAAGTGGACACTCTGAAAGTCTTTGGGAGAACCCATGTTGATCAAGTGCCAGCTCACACGCTGATCGGTGTACATCCTCAGGCCCTTTAGGCTGTATATAATTCCATTGATGGCTAAGAAACAAAAAAATAAAAGAAGTAGTATGTTATAAAATATTGGGTTGGGTGGATAATTGTTCACAATGAAAAAGTAAAAGGTAAGTACAATGGAATTTGAGGTTCTCTTTGTGGTTTGAATCCATAACTCTCCTTCGGGTTTTCCTTAGCATTATATCACGGTTCTCTGTGTAGTACCAGCTCTGAGACTCGTCAAAGGTCATGAAAAGCAACGAAAACTCCCTCGTGTCTGTTGTCGGCCTGTCCAGGGTGCCCTTCCGACACACAAGCAAAGGCCCAATCAAGCCAGAGTGGATATCCCTTTCCTAGGAGACAGAAAATGCATTAGGTTCAGTATTGCTTTTTTGAAATATGAAAATGTGAATGACCACTTTTCTGAGTTCAGTTAAAGAAAAGTAGACAAGTTTGTGTTAGGGCTAAGAAATTCCAGCAACAAAGTACTCACAGGATTGACGCCCGAATAGTACGCCCAGGTTCGACAGTCCGACTCTTGACTTGTCGGCCCAACCATAGAACTGACTTTCCATAAATATGTAAAGGTGGTATTGGGCTGAACCTCATTGTCGTATTTGTACCAGTACTTGGAGCCATCCTCGTAGGACAGGCCTTCTGTGTTCTTGCTGTAGGAAACCCCATTGGGGTGTATAGAGTAAGGACGGCTGGCACTGTTCTTGAAAACCACCTATAAGAAAAAAAGACATTATTTTGTATTTATGAAGCCAAAGGAAAGACATTGTGGAAAATATTGTAGCTAAAGGTTTTGTACAAATATCTATGCCATTAGCTTATTTCTAGAGATGCTGGTAAACAGTTTTCTACCTTTGGGTGTACACCAATCAGGCATAACATTATGACCTATTATGTAGGTCTCCCTTGTGCCTCCAAAACAGCTGTAACTCATGAGAAAATGGACATGGGCCTTCTGAGGTTTGAGTTGTTCCTAAAGTGTTTTTGTGTGTGTGTCTGTGTCAGGCTGTATCCTGCTGGGGATGGCTGCTGCCATCAAGGAGTGTCATTGCTATGGGGTGGGGGTGCCTGGTCTGGTCTAGGTGGGTGCTACATGTCTAAGTAACATCCACTTGAATGAATGCCAGGTCCCACATTGAATTGTCACAAGATGGTCAATGTTATTTACTTCTCCTGTCAGTGGTGATAATGGTGCTGATTGGTGTAGGATGACTTGCTGTTCCTCTGTCAAATTAGCTGCTGTATACTCCATGTTTAGTGTAAAGATGTGATGATGAATGGGAATGGCATTGCTCTTACCATGATGGTTTGCCCAACTTCGGCTTTAATGAGGGGTCCCAGGATTCCCAGATGCTCATCTAGCTCCCCTCGGATGTCAGGTGTCCTGAAGGTGCTATCCAAGTAACCTCGGAAAACCACCTTGGTGAACTTAGTTTCTCTGCTGTTTTGTTGAGGCTTTTCCGGCCTCCAGATTCAATAAAACAACCTTACGTTAGCTATGAACAGTTTCCTGCCAATCATTTGATTAGTAATGTTGCTTTTCTACCTCTGAACTTACCTCTGCCCATAGCCAGCATAGTCCCATTGCACCTCCTCTGCAGCGATGAAATAAGTCTTGTCATTCGGACCAGAGACCTTAAGGTGGTACTTGGTGGTGTCGTCTATGTTGAAGTCCTTCATCTCCTCGAGACCGCTGTAGGGATCTTTGTACATCACATACTCGTATTCATTTTCGTTCACATCGTGTTCATCTACCCCTAGGTGATCAGGTTCATTCCCGGGAACGTACAACTCGTAATCGCTGAAATCGGGCCGGGGCACTCCGATGACCACGGGCACGTTAATTAGCTGCTCCTCGTCAGAGAAAGGTTGAGGTACACTGGGTCTTGCTCCGCGAGGGCTTATGACTGGATTGAACCCACGAGGAGAAAATGGTAAACCACTCCTGGGTTGAGGCTTGTACTCCTTCCTCTTCCTTGTTTTCAGACCTTTGCCCTTAGCAGGTCTCTGACGGCGATTCACCGTCTTAAATTTCTTCTTCGGAGGTGGTGTCGTTTGAGGAGTCTCCTGCTCAAAGTATTTCTTCATGTGGTCAGGAATCTCATCGGCTTCCACTGGTGGATTTACTTCGTAAGTCCAGCTGCGGCCCTTTTTTTTGAGTGAGGTGGATTTAATGACCTCTGTATCGTTTCCTTTTAAGTAAATAATCACTTCTTCACTGCTGTCTGAATCACTCAGCTCCTCAGAACTGCTCTGATGTATTTCAACACCAGAGAGGGACAGGTTACCGGAGAAACTTTCAACAGATGTGTTGGTCACCTCTCCAGGAACAGATGTGAGATTTTCTCTACTCTCTGAACTACTGCTCGACAGTGATTCTAAAGTGGATACATTTAGTAAAGACCCAGTTTGAAGCAAAATATTTGCTCCATTTTCAAAGCTGGAACTGGCTGGAATAGACACAACCTCAGAGGAATTCATCTGAAGTCCATGCTCTGCTGCTTCTCTGGAAACCAAAGAATCATCTGCGACTTCTTCTGCTGTACGTTTCGACACCAAATCAAAGATGGCCAAGACGACTCTCTTCATCTTGCTGATGTAAGCCTCTTCAGCATCGACCGTTGAGTTTGATGTATCTGCCGACGCGCTGACGCTGGGACCGTCGATGCTTGACTCGGACTGAGGCACAGAGTAAGAGAACACGTCCCCTCTGGTGAGTCTCTCCTCGTAGTCCTCATCAATGATTGTGTCCACTGCAATCTGGCTATCGTCAGTCTTCATTTCAGTTTCCAAGATGGAAGTTGATTTTCCCGACCATGGAACAGCAAGATTTGTAGGTTCTGGTAATGATGCAATAAGAGTGGATGCAGTGACATTGGCAGAATCTGGTAATGATGCAGTAGGATCAGTAGAGTCTTGTGATTGTTCAGTAGGACTGGTGGACTCTGGAGATGATGCAGTAAGACTGGGTGCAGTAGGATCAGTAGAGTCTTGTGATTGTTCAGTAGGAGTGGTGGACTCTGGAGATGATGCAGTAAGAATGGGTGCAGTAGCATCGGTAGAGTCTTGTGATTGTTCAGTAGGACTGGTGGACTCTGGAGATGATGCAGTAAGACTGGGTGCAGTAGCATCGGTAGAGTCTTGTGATTGTTCAGTAGGACTGGTGGACTCTGGAGATGATGCAGTAAGACTGGGTGCAGTAGGATTGGTAGAGTCCGGTGAAAATGCAGTAACACTTGCAGGCTTTGGGGGTTGCTCAGTAGGACCGGTTGCCTCTGGTGATGGTGCAGTAAGACTAATAGGCTCTGCAAAAACATTTTCAACCACTGATGGTGCCGTACCATTGAGAACAGCTGAGCCCTTGCTGCCAGAATCTCCAACGCCATCGGTTTGTCTACTTTTCGGTGTAAGTGTTGTATTGTCGTTGATGATTTGAACTTCCAAATTAACGCCTGTAAGGTTTAGAGCATCTACTGATTCCCAGATCTTAGTTTCATTCTGTGTGTCCTTGATATTAAGGCTGGTATCCATGTCTGCGTCAACAGCGTCGTAGTCAAGGAAAGAGAGGTCCAGCTTCTCCGCATCTGAGACACCGGACTGGTTCTTCAGAGACCTAAGACCTAATTCTTGTGCCAACATGTCTGTGTAGATATCGGACTCCGCCTCCATTTCTTTTTCTTTTACTTTTTTCAGCAGCTTGTCTTCAATTTTGATTTCTTCCAAGGTTGGGGGCTTCCATTGTGTAAATTTATCGTCTGGTGGTAAACCATCATCTTCATAGTCGTACGCGTAGTCACGATAGCACTCAACATCCCGAAATTTAACGCGCATCCCTTTGGTTGTTTCGTGGGAATTCAGGGAAGCGAGGAGCCAGACGCCTGGTTTGAGAGAGGCACACAAAAATATTATTCATGAATAAAAGCTGTAACCTTTAATGATTGATTGAATTGATTACCTGGGTTGAGGAGTTTGACTTTAAACAGCCACCGTCAGCCCTTACTCACCAATATTGTCCATGTTCATCATGATGGTCTCTCCGGTCATCGGGTAGAGGCTGAGAAGGTCCTCTGTCCTCTCATTCACCTCAAACGGGTGGCCGTAGAAAGTTGCTGTCTGGATGTAATCTTGTGCTCCAATGCTGGATACATGCCACGTTGCAACTTCCCCATTGCAGAAGCCCAAGAGCGGGCCGCTCTCAAAGGCATAACCGTTAATTGCTGTGAGGAAATATACACGAGTACTTGTTATCTGACAGGCAGGTAAACGGCAATGCAGAAAGATGTATGAAAAATAATGACCTGAATATATTTAAGTTAATAAGCTTCAGTCAGATTCTGGCAAAACTCACTGTGCATGACGTTGGACTTGTAAAAGTCTGGATCTGCCTTGTTGACTTTGGATCGATCGCAGTATTGGCGAATGTTGTCCTCCAGGTACCAACTCTTGTTCTCATCGAACACAGTGAACACGGCGTGCTGCTCCTTGTCTGATTTCAGCTGTAGAGACAAAGTCAGTTTTTCTATGTTTTTCACATTGATAGTGTGTTTTTGAATATCAAATTTAGGAATAGACTTAAAAGGGGAATACAGAATCAGTGGAGCTAGTTTTGCTCCTCTCACGGTTAGGGTTAGGATTAGGGTTAGTTCATTATTTTTCATACATCTTTCTGCATTACCGTTTACCTGCCTGTCAGATAACAAGTACTCGTGTAAATTTCACGTATTTGCTAAAAACAATTTACAGGTCAGTCAGCAAATATGCGAAACCAGAAAAGTCACAAAAATCAGTTTGTTAGGTTAAATCTAACAAAGTTATGTGTCTACATCCATTTCTAAGCATTCTGTGTGCCCACACTGATAATGCTAATGTGGTAGTGTTAAGCATGAATAGTTAAGAAGTTGATAATTTTTACCTTTCTTTAAAAGGTGGCAATCACAGGGAAAGTCCTGAAAGTCCTTTAATTTAATTTAATTTAATTTAATTTAATTTAATTAAAAATTTAAATTTTTTATCATAATTTTTAAAATTAAATTAAATTAATTGAGTTATTAATAAATAAATAATAGAATTATTAATGAATTAGTTTTTTTTTTTTTTTTTTTTTGAGCTAGTCATTCTAACCTCCTGCTAGTCCAAGAGAAAAATAAATCCGGGGCTCATGATTCATCTTTCTTACCTGCACGTTTCTGACATTCAGGGACTGACTCTTGCAGATGAGGATGGGTCCTATCAGCCCCGAGGCGATGTCCCGCGGTGCGTCCACTGCACTGTGGTACAGTCGGGTCAGACATCGGGAGTCTCCGTCCAGAGGCTCATCCTCCTCAACCACCTTCCACACATAGGTGTGCGTTTCGCCCGGTTGAACGCCGTGAGAGTGGTTCCCTGGCAACCACATAAAAAAAAAAAAAAACACCCGTCAAACACATAAAACATTCAAAACAACTCCGAGACTAGCTTTTCCACGTGTTTAATCTGTGTGTTTCACAGTGACGAGAGAGCGGCACCTCCATCTGGGTAGTTGACTCCCTCCTCTGACTTCTCTATCGTCAGTCCGTGGGGGTAGATACTGTAGGGCCTGGAGGCCATGTTCTTAAAAACAATCTGTCAAAGAACAGGAGGACATTCTGTTAAATGATTAAACAATATCTGTTGTCCAGTTTAACGGGACACACAATTCTTGCATTGGCTTTTTGTTTGCAGATTTCAACCACAGCTTTAATCTGACTGATGATTCACACCCACAGCAGATTTTAAACAAAGTTAAACTCATTTAACAAGATAGATTTTTCATTTAGAGTGCACTGTATTCATCAATACCTGTCATGTGACACTCTGTCATGAATAAATCAGGTCTCACCTTGATGACATCTCTGATCTGCGCTCTGATCACTGGGCCCAAGATCCCCAGCTCACTTCTCCTCTTCTTGGTCAGCAACTTTTCAGTGAAGGACTCGTTTTTGTACAACGTGTACACGACCTTCTTGTACTTTCCACCGATGCGTGTTGGGGACTGTTTCAGGTACTGGAGCTTGAAGTCCCTAAAAGATAAAAATATCTTTTTTAATATATAAATATCAGCTGATTTACGGTTGCCCTTTTCTTGTCTGATGAGTTTGCATGAATGCCTATGATACAACGCTTTAAAATGCAGCTTACTCATCCACATGTTCATGCAGGTTAGGTGTGTAGTCCCAGACAACTTCCTCAGCTGCTATGTAGTACTTCCACTCCCTGCTTAGTTTCTTCTGAGCGATGGTCATCCTCCTGGAGGGAGCTTGAAAGCCGTCGCACTTCTCCACATCCACGAAGGCGTGCATGCCAGCTGCAGTGTCGAGGATACGTTTTAGTCTTTGTACATTACTGAAAATAGCCCAGCTAACGTGTGCTTACCTTCCATGTGCTTCATGGTGTGTGACGAGAGCAGCCAGCGGCCCGTGTGGAGAGCCACCATGCTGGCGGTGGCGGTGGAGCCGCTGATCAGGCCGACTGACGACACTCTGTGGCCGGTCTGCTGCAGCACCTGGCCGTTCATGTGCACCGAGAACACCTCGGGCTCTGAGCTCATGGCCACCAGATGCAGGCTCACTGAGGCGTGGGCACACATCCTGATGTCTGGAATCAGAACGGGACACTCACTGAAGCACTGTTTGTTTTAACTTTGGAGTTTATCTTAAACATCTGGCGAATATTTAATTTTAGACTCACGGTTTACCACATTCACCGTAACATTCACCAGTCATCTGTATACACTGATCAGACATAACATTATGACCACCTCCCTGATATTGTGTAGGTCTCCCTTGTGGTGACTCATCAGAGAATGGACATGGGCCTTCTGAGGGTGTCCTGTTGTGTCTGGCAACAGAATGTTGTCAACATCTTGTGCTGTTCTTCATGTTTTTTTGAGTTGTTCCTAAAGTGTTTTTGTGGCTGCATCCTGCTGGGGATGGCTGCTGCCATCAAGGAGTGTCATTGCTATGGGGTGGGGGTGCCTGGTCTGGTCTAGGTGTGTGCTACATGTCTAAGTAACATCCACACCAATGAATGCCAGGTCCAGAAGTTTCCCAGCAGAACATTGAACTGTCACAAGATGGTCAATGTTATTCACTTCTCCGGTCATAATGTTGTGGCTGATTGGTATATATTGTATATATACATGCAAAATGGGAGGACTGAACGAAACAGAATACCAGTCTTTGCCTACAGGTTTTGTTTTACCATTTAAACCAGCAACATGGAGCATGTTCATTTGTGAGCACTGGAGATACTAGTCATTGGATTTGGACACTGAGGGTAGCTGTTTCTCTTTCTGTCCAGTCATTGTGCTATGCTAAGCTAAGCTAAGCTAAGCTAACCAGCTTCATGTCAATCAAAATGACATGAGAGCGACCTTAATACCATCATAAGAATTTCAAAAATAAATCAAATACAAAAGCTCCCTATCTGTTTTATTGTTTCTCAGCACCCGAGTAAAGGGACTTTAGTTTCTGTACACATCTCACAAAAACCTAATGACTGAGTGTTCAGACTCACCAGGAAGAGATCCCTTTGTGTATCCATTGATGGTGTATTTAACGTGATTGTCTGGGGAATCATTGCTTGGACTGTACTTGCTCTCTTTCTCATCAAAAACCCCGAAGAGAAAAACGTACTCCTGGTGGACGGCAACCTGATTCCCCGACTCATCAAGACTGCCTGTAATAAAAAATAAAAGTCAACTTAACTTAAAATCGGATAGATTTAGCTGTGCAGCAAAAAAAAATAATTCAACTTTTACCACTTACCAGGCTTGCAGACGAGCAAAGTGCCAATGAGGCCCGAGTTGTAGTCCTCCACCACGTTTTGGTGGGAGATGTAGGTGTAGGTGAGGCAGGTGGGGTCACTGCGCTGTGGAGAAACGTTTGGCGTCACCTCCCAGTAGTAGACGTGTTCAGTGTTGGGATGCACAACGTCATCCTCTTTCTCTTTCAGTGACGTGTTGTCGAAGTAGTTGGCTCCTGCAAAAGACAAAATCTCCATTAATCTCTCCTCCATTGCTGTGGTCCAGATTAGGCTCCATTTGCCTCAACCACTCCCTTAACTGCCGTCAAACTTAAGCTGGGGACACACTGCACAACTTTCACAGTCTCTACAGATTTTGAAAAGACTGGGGATCACACACTTAACAACTGCATCTGATGAGGGATCACAGACTGTATGATTTGTCAACTAAAGCCAACTGAACGCATCAAACTCTTGTGACGGCAACAGTTGTGGAGTGCACTGCAACCAACTATATATATTCACTTGTGCTCCTTCCACAACTCCATTAATCTCTCCTCCAGTTCTGTGGTCCAGGTTCGCTTAGTCGCCACTCTCCTGCTCTCACCGTTTGCCCTCATTGTTTTGATATTCCCGCTACTTCCTGTCATCTTCTGACACTGCTTCCTGCGTCCCTCCCTCTCTTTTTCATTGGCTGTCGGCATCACATGTTTGCAGTCGGGTAATAAGTTCACACCACATTCTGTATAAAGCTGGAAGGTGGAACTGCTTCTCAAAAGTGAAGCTAAAGCAAGTAGAGCTCCCCCTGGTGGCTGGCTGCAGTATAGGTCATACAGGCTCCACCCCCTCCATGTTAGTGGGTGGGACTTGGGTCAAACTGAAACACTAATAACAAAATGTTGACACATGTTCAAGTGTCAATTTTTTGGATAGGTTTCATTTTTAGTTAGATGCTATAGAAACAGGATGTGACATAATGGGGACCACCAGTTGCCATGCCAACCGCTCCGTAAATAAGAACAGTGAATAATCCAACATTTCCATGTAACTGGTGGATTTAGAGCAGCGGCTCCGCGTGGCTCCACTCTCGTACTGTACTGATCAGACTCTGGCTCCAGAGTCACAAGATGGCGCCGCCCGTATCCCCCGTGAAAATAGCGTCAGTTTGGCCAATGTAAGGAAGTGGGGACGCATTGTCCATATTTATATACAGTCTATGGTTCGCACTACCAGACCGCGTCTAAATTTGGCTCAAGAAATTCAAACAACTGACTTCGACTGAGATCAAGTCGGGTCTGTTCCCCTCACACACTAACAGATTGTTGTGCTCCAACTAGTGCAGACTGGTGCAGACTTTGCCCAAATGGGAATCATGGGTAAAATGTGTAGTGCTTTAGCAACACTCTGCAAAAAACTGACATCAAGATGAAATATCTTAACCCTTTCTAGGGAACTCACTGAAATACTCAATATTAATGAATTCACCATACATGGTTCCTTGTCCTTAAGTAGTAAACATGTATTTAAACCATTAGAACATCAGTCCTGATTCAGACACTTGTCACATTATCACATTAGCCAACATTAGGACACTTCTTCTTCGTGGTTCCTAATAAAGCAGTTATGTTCTGTGTTCATGCAGAAGTGAACTTTACAGACCACATTTGACCCTGATCTGAACTGAGGATGTTGCCTTGGTCTTCTGTGATTGGCTGAGTGAAAGCCACATGCTTCTCAACCTCACTGAAATGTGTGAGGAAGTTACCTGATATGGTTCCTTGCCCCATAAAGGGTCAAACTGAGGCGAAATCTACTTGTTTTAAGAAATCTGGGCAAGTTACATGTCCTTGTTCTATTGGCAGATCACTTTGATTATTTTAAGTAATATGTCCTGTGGTTTAATACTTTTTTCTTGTCTAAGCTGAGGTTTTCCCACATCTGTTCATCCTCTATTCTCTCCTTCCATTTTCCTCTTCTTTTCAGGCACTGTATGGTCCCCCCCCCCCCCCCCCCCCCAGTAAACCTGACATCAGTAGATAGATTTAGTGGCTTCCTGTCATTCTGTTCTTCTTGCACAACAGTGAGCCGATCGCAACGACTTTTCTTCCCGTCAATCATTTACACTGAAACACACGGAAACCCCAAAGTAACCCCAAAGTTAACCTTTAAGGCTCAAAAATAATGAAGACATAATGAGGAGTTTTTAGTTTTTTTTAAGATTCAGATTCAGAAAACTTTATTTGTTCCCGGGGGCAATTTAAAGCTGCTCTTTAATCCCTTTCATTTTGTACCTACTCTGACCTTTTCATTAAATACAAATCAAGTCCCTCATAGACTCATGTGTCTTTCTATGAGTAAAGACACAGACAGTGATTTCCTGTTGGACTTCAGAACCGTCTCCTTTAATAATCTCCCTGCCCTGGTTAATATTTTAGAAGAAGACAAACAAAGTTGTTTGTTGTGTTGGCTGGTGTTGTGTAATGACCAGGACGGGTAGCATCCCGAGCACGGACACTGCCGACCCCAGCAGATGGACTATGTTACGGTTACAGCCGCATGTGTCAGGTGAATCTCGCGGCTGGAGTTTAACAAACGCTCACCCTCTGACTGCTTCCCATAAGACACGCCGTGCGGGTGGAGGCTGTACGGCTGGCTGGCCATGTTTCTGAAAGTGACGATGATGGTATCCCCCTCCTCGGCCCTCAGCGTGGGTCCAAGGAGGCCTGCGGAGAAGGAAAATAAATAAAAGGTCTATTTGGTGCATCGTCATGACGTGTTATAGTAATAACTGTAATACAGATTTAACCTTTAGAGTACGGCTGTATTCTTTCCTCCGATTCTCCTCAAAATGAATTCTTGTGTAACTTTTATTTGTTTTTCCTGGAGAGGAATGTGAACTTTGGCGCTAAATTCAGCAGAACAACTTGTATTAGAACTTGTTAAAACTGTAAAGTGTGAATAATTCTGCAGAACACAATTCCAAGAAAACCTGCAAAACTACAGCTTCCACATCATAAAGTAGGCGACTTATTAAAGGAAACCTAATGTATGTTCCAGCGTATGAAAAGTGAATATGGCTGTTCTGTTGAAGAGCCTCTGGGGCACCATTAAAACTCCATAGAATAGGCTCTTTAAGTTTTTCTCCATGAGGATATTGAGTCAATTGGTGCCACACAGCTGGTGGAGAACTCTAACGTGTGACGCACAAGTAGAAGCCACTGAAAATTAAGAGTAATGTCTTATATATGGAGTCATTTCCAGTAAGGTTATTGGGAAACAGGGGTTTCTCTCTGTGTGGGAAGTGAACGTGAAAATGAGACGTGATTAAAACCAGACAGAAGACGCTGTTTATGTCGAACCTCACGCGACTCTTACCTAACCAGGATGGATGAGTCTTAGCCTGTCTGAAGCCTTCCTCATACTCACGGAACACCACTTTCTTATAGGTGGGATTCAACCTCAAGGATCGGAAGAAAAACACAAAATCAGACACAGCGGTGCATGATGCACATTAAAACGTGATGACTTAATTAGGCAGTGTTGCAACGTCTGTCTGAATGTGTGTCTGAACAGGACGCTGAATAAATTAAACAAACAGAAATGATTTAACAGGACGTGAACAACTTAAACAGCAAAATGTTAGTCAAGACATTTAATAAAGTAAAAATAAAAATACTAAATGATTAAATTTGTACATAAAAGTCACCAAGAACTGTTTTTCTTATTTAATATCACACTTTTTAAGCAGCATCCTACCAGCTCGTGTCGTTGTCAGAGTAGTTCCAGTCTATCTCCACAGCAGCAATGTAGTAGCGCCTCTCCTTGGGTTGGTGCTGGTGAGCTTTGACATGAAGGACAGTCAGAAGAACCAAGACGGGCAGGAGACAGGGAGCTCCAGGCCAGATGCAGAGCCTCATGTCTGGGATAAATCCTCCTCCAGGCAGGTGGGACCGGCCTCCTCTGCAAGTCAAGAAGTTGTGATGGGGCCGGGAGGTCGGCTCTGAGCTTTATCTGTCACTGACACACACACATGTACGCGCACGTTCCAGCGCCGTGTTCCAGGGCAATGAACTGTGCCTCTGTGTATTTTTTTTTTTCACTCTTGTAACTGAAAGCATATGTGTTTTGAGTGAGTCACTTCCTAGGGGTGTGCAGATTCCCATCATCTCTGTGGGGATGGGTGCTGAAAGTGACATTGCAAAGTTTCTGACCTCAGAATGTCCCCATAACAAAAAACCCTCACCATAATTCACTGTATGTGCAACAGAAAGAGGGAACGCACCCTGAATTGTGTTTATTTGTGTTTATGCTGGACACAAATGGTAAATAAATCTAATTATTTTATGTCTTGTACCTTAACTCAGGTTTTTAGATTAAGATTTAGACTTAGACGGACTTTATTGATCCACAAGGGTCAATAAAATGCTTGGTCACAGTAGCTCAGTTGCACATAGAAAGAAGTAAAATAAATAAATAAATAAATAAAGTAGGCAATATGTACAAATCTACAAGAAATAGAAGTATGCACTATATACATACATTTACAGGATAAATGATAAGGTGCAATAATATAAATGGAGGAGCATTAACGTGACGAAGATGGAGTTATCTGTTACAGAAAGGTGAGTTAAATAGAAAAATAGAAAAACATCGTTTATTTAACATTTAATTAATGTATCTTTATATTTGTTTTTCTTGCTTTTTTCGTTTCTCATTTATTGTTCACTTTCTTTTTCTATCATTAGTATGTATTTTATTTTATTTTATTTTATTTTATTTTATTTTATTTTATTTTATGATCAATAAAGTTGCGTCGGTCCAGAAACTCTCGCTGATTGTGATCTGCGGTGGGTCGGATGACGTAAACACGCATAGTGCCCCAACACGCATGCGCACACCAACCAGGAAGGAACCGCGCTGGTGTTGACGGAATACGATGGTTCCGCTATGCCTTGTTGAAAAATAGACAATAACAGGTGAGTCTTTCTAAAATGGTCCTGTCGCTTTCACATCTTACCCACGGCAGCTGGAATCCCGTCTGAAAATGCAGAAGAACGCGCGTGTCGCTGTAGTTTGGACTGTTAATATACAGGAACGGGACGGTTGAGATGCTAATGATGCTAGGCTAGCTCTGAGCTGTGGGTTTTTCAATTCTCTGCTAGACTAACAGGACGAATAAAAGCTTCTGTCCTTTTTTATTGAGTGTTATAAAAATATAAGAACATAGCAAGAAAGCTAAAGGGCTCTATAAAATGCATATAATCAGAACTAATCTGTCAACCTCTATTATTGGTTTGTTTTTGTGTAGTTAATAAATTAGCCAAAAGCAGACACTTCCTACCAGTTCTCAGCACCTAAGAAGTCATCTTTAAATTATATGTTTTTATCAGACAAGTAGCTAAAACCTTCATTTAACCTCTCTCTATATATTCAGTCTGCAGCACAAGGAAGTAGCAAATGATGTCCATGTTTGAGCAGCTACCACTAAGAGGAAGGAGGAAGCTAAAAATAAATAGCGTCATTCTTAGTTTGCATCTTCTATGAAAGTTAAACAAAGTGCAGTAAAAACAAAACAGCAGCACCAGTTTTCCTCGTTACGTTTGCATATTTTTCAAGGTATTTGGTAGTAAGTTGTTTCAGGTATCTGTGTTCAGTCTGTCTCTTCATATGATGGACTCCATGGTTTGATAACTGTGTTAACGCATGAGTCCATTTCTTCTTCTTCTTCTTCTTAAACTGATGATGGTACGGATGAGAATGGAAATGCCTGAAACTTTTGCACAGTACTGCAAACGTTTAATAATCATCAGCCAGCTTGGTGTCGTTCCAACGATTAACCGAAAGTAATGGTTACTGTCATAATGTTTGTAAGAGAGCTTCATATTGTCCCGTTTGAGAGGGTAGTTTAAGCAGTCCTCACTATCAGAAGGCTCCTGGATGTTGACGCTGTTCTTGGTTTGGCACATGTGACCAACCACCAGAAATATAGTTCATAACAAGAAAGCAAAATACCCCAGAAGAAGTCAGACCAGGTCAGAGCAGTAGTGTGAGAACAGAAGCTTGTTTGGCTCTGAGGGGCATTAATAGGAGCTTCATAGTCTCAACTGTCTCTACATCTTGCAGGATGTCTGACATTTCGCTCATGAACTCACTGATATTAATGTGTCAATGTCTTCTGATAGAATTTAGCCAACTTTATTTCCTCATTTGCAAAGTGAAACCAAATGCCTAGAAACATGTGATCAGTCTGTTAGCAGCTCTCTCTCTCTCTCTCTCTCTCTCTCTCTCTCTCTCACACTCTCTCTCTCTCTCTCTCTCTCTCATTCTCTCTCCTTCTCTGTGTCTTTGTGTTTTTCCTTCAGGCTTGACTGCATCCAGTTTCAGTCCACCAGCCATGGCGCGCTGCCTCTGCTGCCCCTCCAGCCCCAGGCTCTGCTCCCGCTCGTCGGCCTACACTCTGGCCCTCGGCCTGGGCTTTGTAACCTTGGGAACCAGCCGCATCCTGCTGCTCAAATTCTCCGCAAATGCCGGTGACTGACTGACAATAAAACAGATATAGGTTTATGCACAGAGAGATAAAAAAAAGAAACAACTGATAACTTTAAAATCGTGTTAATCAATTATAATTTCTTTTTTTTTGCTTTGTTCACAGAAAACAAGTATGACTTCCTGCCTGCCTCTGTCAATCTACTTGCTGAGCTATTCAAGCTGCTCTTCTGTCTGGTCATGTCAGTTAGAGTCATAGTCCGAGGTAAAAATGAAAGTCTCAATATTTCATTTTATGGTTTATTGTTACTTCCAGATTTCAGAGGCCTGGATAAGCACTTATTCCAGTTTTGAGACCAGTATATATTTGTTGAAGTGCTGCTGATGCACATACATCTCATCCATGTCTCTGTATCATGAACTGTGCAGCTCTGGCCTAGTGACGTGACGCAAACAATGGCATCCTTTTTTGGCCAGCTTGTGTTCAGATTGCACATGCGGTCAGGATACTAGCATCTGTTGTGTCCAGAACACGATTACATCCGGGACAAGCCTCATAACTGACACCCGTGTGCGTGTGAATACACTCTGTTTGTGTGAATAAAGGATGTGTGTTCACTCTCCCTGGGTTTCTCCAGAGGGACGGTCATGCAGAGAGTTGGGCTGTGGCTCCAGCTCTTCCTTCCTCAGCTCGCTGAAGTGGTCCGTGCCCGCTTTCCTCTACTTTCTGGACAACCTCATCATCTTCTACGTGATGTCCTACCTGCAGCCCGTGAGTTTACATTTAAATATGCTACTTGACCGCTGCCAGAGGGAGATCATTGGAGCTCGGCATTAGATATTAGATCCTCTGGAGGAACACACAGACATCGTTGTTTTTTTCCTCGTTATCTGAATGTAGATTTCTCATATCGTGGCAAAACGACAAAATGTCCCGGCCAAGGCAAACAGTCGGATGCACTTGTTGTGTCGTGCTATCACTCAGCTGTTTTATCTCTTAACTTGCTGTTTTTTTCCCCTCTTGTTCTTAGGCCATGGCAGTGCTGTTCTCCAACTTTGTCATCCTGACCACAGCTGTTCTCTTTCGAATTGTCCTGAAGTAAGTGTCCGTTTTTGTAAGTCTGATTGTTAGAGTGAGAGATTAGAAGAAGTGTTTCACCACACTAGGCGTCTTGTGCATCCATATTAAATACTGTTTTATATAATCCTAGATTCAACGTTTGTTTTTTTCCTCCAGGAGGCGCCTGTCTTGGATTCAGTGGGCAGCGTTGGTTGTTCTCTTCCTGGCCATCGTTTCCCTGACGACAGGATCGGGAAGCCACCAAGACTCCATAGCTGTGCCAGGCCTCCACTCGAACCCCCTCTCCACCCCCTCCAACTCCTGCGTCCTGTACACACAGCTTCTGGAGCAGATGAGGAACAGCAGGTAACCGTGGATGCACATTAAAAAAACAAAAACAAAAAAAAAAACATGCAGGACAAAATTCACATTAATTTTTATCATATGTCATTTGTCATTGTGTCAGTTTCATTAATTATGAGTAGAGCCCGACCGATAAAGGATTTTGAAGGCCGATACCGATACAAATATTTGTTGGTTTTAAAAACCGATATATCGGCTGATATTTTTTTTTTTCAGAAACGCGCAACAAAACATTAACTGATTTCCCTAACATTAGTTATTTGTAGTTATTTATGAGTTTTAACTAAAATAATATGATAATGCATCCCTTTACCTGCACTTTTTAAATTCTTTCCATCAAGCTACATCAAACCATTTTCAATCATCAGTTGCTGCCTGCCTTCTAAAACCTACTATTTAGCGATCTAAATCCATTATGTGACTCGTTAATGCTGCGGCTGAACGACAGTCTGCAACGCACACTTGGCGTCATTGGATTTCACACACGTGTAAAAGAAAAGCTAACTTTCAAGCAATGTATGTCTCGTGACCAACTCACCATGAACACACTTCACCGATGATCTTACTCGCGGATAACTGGTTCTCTCTGCCCGACTCTGACTGGATCAGCACGAGTTATACACGAGTGTTGCCAACAGGGACGGTGTAGAGTGCCCTCTGGTGGACAAACTAAACTATACAACGCCAACACTCATGACATGGTTGAAGTGTGTTTCGTTTTTATTTTATTTTTGAAATATTAATTTATCGGCCATTATAAATGCCGATACCGATAGTTTTGAAAATGCCTAATATCGGCCGATAATATCGGCCGGCCGATATATCGGTCGGGCTCTAATTATGAGCTGTTCTTTGACAACTTATACGATTTAATTGCTTAAATAACCAATGAATTAACAAAGCCAAATTACTTAAAATATATAAATAAATAAATATTTATTTATTTTATTTATTTATTTAGTTTTTTATATTTTTTATTTTATTTTATTTTTTAATTTATTTTTAATTTATTTTTAATTTATTTTTAATTTATTTTTAATTTATTTTTTATTTATTTTTTATTTTTATAAATTCTGTGTATTTTGTTTGTTACTGTCAGATTTGTTCTACTTTTCTTAAAATGCTACTTGTACTTAAACTCGCTTGCAATGTTAAGAAAAGTCAATAAAGAAGTTAAATCATAAAAAAAAAAAAAAAAAGTTAAAATATAATCACACTAACCATAAACCCGTTGCTTTGCCAGTGAATCGTGGGCGTCGTCGCTGCCCGGCGAGGCCTGGAGGGAAAGGATGGTGGACAAGCTCCGGTCTCTGGGCGTGGGTCACATCCTGCTCCTCCTCCAGTGCTTCATCTCCGCCATGGCCAACATCTACAACGAGAAGATTCTCAAAGAAGGAGACCAGCTCACCGAGAGCATCTTCATACAGAACAGTAAACTGTGAGAAGCGGGCTTGTGAAGAAAATAACAGATAGCGGAGATGCGTAAAGACGCTTTGATTCTAATCTCAGTCCCTCGCTGCGTGGTTTTTGCAGGTACGTGTTCGGCGTGGTGTTTAATGGTCTGACCCTCGGGTTCAGCAGCGAGGCTCGAGGCCTCACCGTGCACTGTGGCCTTCTCCATGGACACAACGTCTACTCCCTGGGTCTAGTGCTGGTCACTGGTGAGTAATGGAGATACATGATACTTCCTTTTTGTTTGTGTCTTCCAAAATGATTGGTATAAAAGGTTTTTTGATCTGATGCTTTTAGGATCAAGTTAGGCGATAAGAAAACAACACTTGGTTAAAGGAATAGTACGTATACACCGATAAGCCACAACATTATAACCACTGACAGGAGATGTGAGTAACATTGAACCATCGTGTGTCAATTCAGTGTTCTGCTGGGAAACATCTGGACCTCTCATTCATTGGTGTGGATGTTACTTAGACATGTAGCACCCACCTAGACCAGACCAGGCACCCCCACCCCATAGCAATGACACTCATTGAGCAGGATGCAGCCTGACACAGACACACACACACAAAAACACATGAAGAACAGCACAAGGTGTTGACCTGGCCTCCAAATTCACTAGATCCCAAACTGATCAAGTATCTGTGGGATGATCCACAGAGGCCCCTCCCCTCAAAGGCCCCATCTCCTAACAACATCCTGTTACCAGACACCACGGGACACCCTCAGAAGGCCCATGTCCATTCTCTGATGAGTCACCACAAGGGAGACCTGCACAATATTAGGAAGGTGGTCATAATGTTACGCCTGATCGATGTATTTTAGTATGAAATTAAACTACTTTCCTATCGGCGTGTCACATGTTTGTTAACAGGTAAAACAAAACAGAAACTAAAGCCTCTTCCCTCAGTCTTCAGCGTGTCTTTAAAACACGCTAGCTGTCACTAGCTGTCATCGTCCGTGACGTAAAGCTCAAGCTCATTTTTTTTATTTTTGGCCGTCCTCTATCTCCTGCCTGCCAAGTAAAACATTTAGTTTAATTCAAACCTCAGTGACACTAAATATAAACCAGTATCTTCCTGCTGCTGCTCATTACATTCAGTCAAGTGCCTGCTCTGAAAGCTTTATGCCTGAGTGTGTCTGCAGATTTGTCTGTTGAATGTCAGTGGATTCATCCAAAAGACAAATGTATTATTGTAGCTGCTTCGTCTTTCCCTCATCTTGCTCTGGATAATACAGACAGATCCTTCGTGTAAATATTATTGCGGACTAACCAGGTTAAAACTCACACAGAGCTTTACTTTAATGTGCCGACGGAGGTTTGTTACTTTAACCTTTAAAGAATTACTCATTTTGATCAATAAATGTTTATTTTTCCTCACTGTTTATTTAGTCTTTGCTAAAGAATAAACTAGTTGTGTTTAGTCTTTGAGCTAAGCAAAGCTAAGCAGCTGCTGACTGTACATTGTTCATATTTAAAAGTGTCAAACTATTCTGTTAAAGTTAGTAAAATCTAAAGATCATTGTTTCAGATATTAAAAGATTTTTTACGTCTTTGACATCTCACTGCAGGACATAGACGCCGTAATCTACGTACGGTGCAGCCATTTCTACTTGTGCCTCGTCAGTCTGTAAAAACAGCACCCAAACACTAGTCGGTATCTTTTTTGCCAGTCAGGTTGATTTTTGTTTCTACATCCTGCTTCACCTACAACAATGGCGACTGAAACTTTCGCAGAAATTACGCCAAAAGACGAGTCGTACAAATGTACACCTCCCCAGAAGTGTAAGAGCTGTGATTGGTCCGCTTGGTAGTAGCGTGTTTCCGCGTTTGTATTTCTGGCTTCTTCTCCATTTCTGCAATTTTCAAATTGATTGTTCTCAATCAGTGAAGCTGGAACACCTACAGAGTTTGAGTCTGGACTGTCGCTGTAGTTATGGCATCAAATTGACGCAGAAGCCTGATTCTACTATTCAATTTTTGAATTGATTGTTTTAGACTCGTCTTTGGCGAAAGTTTCAGTCGTCATTGTTGAAAGTGAAGCAGAAAGTAGAAACAAAAATGAACCCAACTGGCAAAAGAGACACAGCACCGACTATCGTTTGGTTGGCGTTGTTACAGAGCGAGCCAGACTGACGAGCACACAAGTAGAAATGTCTCGCACCGGCGTAGGCTACGTACGTAGGTTACGGTGTTTATGTCCCGCAGTACCTTAAATGAGCCTTAAACTGTCAGTCTCTGTTAGCCTTTCCTCCATGTGTTCCATCTTAATTGATCCAAAACAATCAATTTGAAAATTGCAGAGGTGCAGAAGCAGCCGGAAATACTAAAGCGAGAAAAAACACGCTACTACCAAGCGGACCAATCACAGCTCTTACACTTCTGGGGAGGTGCACGCCACCTACAGAGTTTGAGTCTGGACTGTCGCTGTAGTTATGGCATCAAATTGATGCAGAAGCCTGATTCAATTTTTGAATTGATTGTTTTAGATCAATAAAGATGGAACACATCGAGGAAAGGTTAACTGAGGAGGTTCAGAGATACAAACATTTGTACGACTCGTCTTCGGCCAAATTACGGTGAAACTTTGGCGAAAGTTTCAGTCGCCATAGTTGAAAGTGAACCATCAAGTAGACAGAAAAATGAACCCGACTGGCTAAAGAGACACAGCGCCGACTAATGTTTGATTGGCGTTTTTAAAGAGCAAGCCAGAATGACGAGCGCACAAGTAGAAATGTCTTGCACCGGGGTAGGTTACGACATCTATGTCCCGCACTACCTTAAATGAGCCTTAAACCTTCAGTCTCTGTTTAAAGATGAGTCGTACAAATGTTTTTATCTCCGAACCTCCTCAGTTAACCGTTCCTCGATGTGTTCCATCTTCCATGGCGCATTTCTGGGCAGGTGCATGTCAGTCTACGACGCTAGCGTCTGCATAGGGTTTGTGTTGTCGGCGTAGCCTCTGTAGAAGTCTAAACCGCCTATAATTCTCCACACACTTAATTATGCGTAACCTTAAGCCTTGATTGGTTTTAAACAAGTGAGAGCTATGATATCATATCGTATATAAAGTTCAGGATGTCCCAGTTCTGTGCACAAATCCAAAATAAAACTTGGATTTGGACTAAAGTTGTCTAGAAGTTTAAGGCTGAGCTAAGAACACTCCCTTCTTTCTTCTCCTCAGCTGCTCTGGGTTTATCCGTGGCCTTCATCCTGAAATTCAGAGACAACATGTTCCATGTGCTGACGGGCCAGATCACCACTGTTCTGGTTACCGGCCTCTCCCTCTTCCTCTTCGACTTCCACCCCTCGCTGGACTTCTTCCTCCAGGCCCCCGTGGTCCTGCTGGCCATCTTTATCTACAACGCCAGCCGGCCCAAGGACCCGGAGTACAGCCTGCAGCAGGAGAAGCTGCGGGTCATCAACGGGGAGGTGTTCGAGAGGTCCAGAGGGGTAAGGAGCGAACCACAACACTCACCTTACCCCAGCGTATAGCCTCTTCCCCTCCTCACATGTACTCACCACACTCTCTGTAGGAAATCTTTCTCTATAATGTGAATTCTTTAGAAGGAAACTTGATTCGCTGCAATGAAAACAGCAGCCGTAGTCTGGAACCACACCTCACATGGAAGAGGAAGCTGTTTTAACAGAACAGGGGCCCTATGAGGACACTGTCCAAGAGTCAGCAGGACTCTGTGGTAGATGTCATCACTCACGCTTTGTCCCAGACTCAGGGAAACCTCTTAATGTGTAGCACAAGTTTCCAGATGTACTGTATGTCTCTGGTGGAGCTCTGACAGAAAAAACTAACTGCAGGCTAGAATGCCAGGTATTTCCCTTTTTTGTGTGTTTTCAAGGCTGTAAATAATCCCCACAAATATCTGGGAATTGTTCTGTCCAAGCTGAAGCTCTCAATTTATCAGTCGATCTACGTTCCAACCCTCACCTATGGTCATGACCTCTGGGTAACGACCAAAAGAAGAAGATTGCGGATACAAGCGGCTGAAATTAATTTCCTTCTCAGGGTGGCCGGGCTGAGCCTTACAGATAAGGTTAGGAGCTCAGAGTAGAACTCCTGCTGCTCCTCCACGTCCAGAGGAGTCAGTTGAGGTGGAATCTGGGCGGGCATCTGGTAAGGATGCCTCCCGGACGCGTCCCGGCAGAGGTGTTTCAGGCATGTCCCACCGGAAGGAGGCCTCCGGGGCCGACCCAGGACACAATGGAGGGATTATATCTCTCGTCTGGCCTGGGAACACCTGGGGGTTCCTCCCGGAGGAGCTGGTGGAAGTTGTTGGAGAGAGGGATGTCTGGACTTCCCTGCTGAGGCTGCTGGACCCCGCGACCTGGACCCAGATAACCTGGAGAAGACAGCCGGACGGTCCTGTACAAGATGTTGTAGAATACCCTCGAGCGTGCAGATTTGTGGATTGTATACCCCTGGACCTTGCCGTCCTGGGACAGCTTTAAGTACGTGTGTCCAGACCTGGCATTGACATCCTGATCCAATGTCAGTTTTGCTCTCTGTATGCAAATAAAAACCGGCATCATCTGGGGCGCAGTGGAATATTTTAGCAGCGGTTGTCTGTAATGGATCTCAACTGTTGTTTCAGAACCAAGAATAATGTCTTCTTCTTGTTTTACATTTGTGCGTGAGGACTTTGGCTTCACACGTTCTTATTTATTGATCTCCGTCCTGATGTTAGTTAGACCTGCACAAAACCCGGATTAGAACTCCAGCCATGGAAGTTTTCATACAAACTGTTAATCTCTGGGAATAAAGGGAGACCCAGGACACAATGGGGGGGATTATATCTCTCGTCTGGCCTGGGAACACCTGGGGATTCCTCCCGGAGGTGCTGGTGGAAGTTGTTGGAGAGAGGGCTGTCTGGACTTCTGCTGGACCTGGACCCAGATAACCTGGAGAAGACAGCCGGACGGTCCTGTACAAGATGTTGTAGAATACCCTCGAGCGTGCAGATTTGTGGATTGTATACCCCTGTGTTCATTGGCCTTGTTCAGACCTTGCCGTCCTGGGACAGCTTTATGTACATGTGTCCAGACCTGGCATTAACAACCGGATCCGAAGTCAGTTTTGGTCTCTGTATGCAAACAAAAACCGGCATCATCTGGGGCACAGTGGGATATTTTAGCAGCGGTTGTCTGTAATGGATCTCAGCTGTTGTTTCAGAACCAAGAACAATGTCTTCTTCTTGTTTTACATTGGGAGTGAGGACTTCACACGTTATTATTTATTGATCTCCGTCCTGACGTTAGTTAGACCTGCACAAAACCCGGATTAGAACTCTAGCCAAGGAAGTTTTCATATAAACTGTTAATCTCTGGGAATAAAAGGAAATAAGGACATTTACTAATGAACAGACATCACCTTTTCCTTTTCAGGTGATCATCCGTGTCTCTGTTATTCTGAATGAATGAGTTAACTCCTCTTCCACAGACCACCCCGGTTGAGTAGGAGGTCATCGTGTTTACACTACCATAGGAATGTGGACACATGTGACCCAGACCACCTCTAAATGTGGTCAGAGATCGGATCTCATCACTCAGATGTGTCCTGGGGGGTGGGGGAGGGGCTGTTCACACCTTTACGTGATCGGACGCTCCCATCCTGACCTCCTCTCTGTTTTTCTGTGGCAGGACGGCGAGGAGCTGGAGCTGCTCACGAAGCCCAACACGGACAGCGAATCCGAGGAGGAGTCTTTGTAGCGCTGATGGATTCACAGCTCGACCGCAACATGAGAGGGACGCTGCGTTTCACCGGTACTCGCTGACAACGTAGAAGGGACGAAAAGTCCCTGTGAAAGGGACGGTCGACGGGTAAACACAATGACAAAGGGATGGACTGATGATGGCTGGGGCTGTTGTGTGCATTTTTGAAACGTGCCTGTCTGTATGGGACTGCTGCTCCAGCAATGTGTGCGTGTAAAGGAAAATACTGCGTTTAGCTTCTGTGGCTACGTTTACATTTAAACCGGATGTGAGACTCAAACTGAAGCTAACTGCTAAGCTAATGATCTGATCAGATATTTACACGTCCCAAAAACGTCCTCTGAATTGATAGAGTAGAAGACGGAGACCGAGATGTCTCCACGTCCAGAGAGAACCTCAGATCAGGCGTTGCCGTGGTTATTAGGAGACCAGATTTCCTGCCTGAATGAAAACTCCAGCGTCCGTGTAAACGCAGCCACTGAGGGTTTCTGTTACCGTTTGTTTCTTCTAATGATTCCTTTTTATGCTGCTGTTTGACTGCAGGTGATTTAAGGAGGTTTAATGAACCAGGAGACGCGTTTCAGCCGATTTAATGATCGCGTCAGGCTGGATAGGCTTTATTTTTAAACGGTGTTGAAGCTGCAGTGTTCGCTTAAGCTATAAAAAACCCAGACTGTATTCAGACTATGTGGAAGAGGCCAGTCACAACAAACCATAGCCTCTAAATCATAAATCTAAATTCTACCTACGCTCTGGGTTTGTTGTTTTTATAAAGGGATTTCTGTTTTCCAGAAGCGTGGCCACTGATGTAATTAACCACTAATGCCTGAATTCCTGAAAGCACAACAGACTAGTTCCTGCTCGTCTTACTCTGCCTTGAGCGCCCTCCTTTTGTTTTTAATTTATTTCTTTTTGCTGAACTGTGAACTGTTATGAAATATCTTAATCAGAGTTGTTCTTGCATGGATGCTGTTTGTTTGTTGTGAAATAAACTGCAAGGTCTAATTCTGTCTAACTCTAGTGCCCCGACGTAGACGGCTGCATTACGACGAATTGTGGTTCTGTCTTGTTTTTAAATTTATATGCACTGCGCCGAATAAATTAAAGAAACACATCAGATCTCAGTGTCCTGCTGGAGGCCATGCCGTAGCAGATAGCGGTCCAGCTCTCCCTCCTAGGGTAGCGTCCTGTCTCCTGCTCTTGAGACTGAGCTGGGACGCACAGCAAAACGGTTCGCGTTGAGGTGCCACGCTGGAGGAGTTGGACTTCCTGTCCGTGCCTCTGCAGGGTCCAGGTATGACCTCATGCTTCCAGTAGTGGCGCTGACCCTAGAAAAATTCATCCCTGTTCTGGGACGTCGTCTCGTTGTCGCCTCTCTCGCGCAACTGTTGTTAATTTCATTAAAACCAAAGCAGCTGAACCTGATTAACAGACCCCTCTGCTACTGACATGACCACATCAGTGTCCCAGGACTGACTGGATGCTTTACTTTAATTTCTTTTTTTTGAGCGGTGCATTTTTTAGTTGAATTTTATTGGTGAGGAAAAGGGTTAAAGTCATTAGCTGCACCGCATGTGTTTATAATAAGGGATGCTAAAGGGACCATGAGGTAGAGAAGGTGAAAAGCCTTCTTCTAATATATTTACAGCACTTTTTCTTTTTTTGATTTTCTGTGTAAAATTGTCTCGATTGTCTTCATGAAGCTGCCAATAAATCACAACTGAAAGTGTTTCTGTTACAATATTAAGCCACTAGGTGGAGATATAGCTCAAACAAAACCAAAAATTGTTTCACAGCATTAGGACGGGGAATATTTGTGTGTGGGCGGCACAGTGGTGTGGTGGTTAGCACTGATGCTTCAGAGGGTTCTAATCCATGGGCCGACTGGTTCCTTTCTGTGTGTAGTTTGCATGTTCTCCCTGTGTCTGTGTGGGTTCTCTCCAGGTTCTCCAGCTTCCTCCCAAGGTCCAAAGACATGCTGGTTAGGTTCATTGGTGATTCTAAATTGGCCGTGGGTGTGAGTGTCTCTCTCTGTGTTAACCCTGTGATAGACTGGAGACTTGTCTAGGATGGACCCCCGCCTCTCGCCCCAATGACAGCTGGGATAGGCTCCAGCCCCCCCCCGCGACTCTTCACAGGACAAGCGGTTTGAGAAGATGAATGAATGAATGAATAAAAGACAAACTTCCATGTAATTTTCCTGCACTTTAAAGTTGATCTGGGAAGTCTCTCCGTTGGGAACAGATTATGCTCCTGCAAAGATCTCGTTTTGGAGGAGGGGCTTCATGTTAGTGAAGAAGAATAGCAGTAGTCGTACGCATCGTCATCTTAACAACTTAACGTCCCTAAAAGGTCAGAGGACTATCGAACTGCATGCAGAGGTATTTATTTCGCTAGGTTTTTGTTTTTCTTCTATATATTAAACAGTTTCCTTCAACCACAGCATGGAAGAAGCATGTTAGCAGTGTTCACTTATCAATGAAAGTCGGGTTTGATAGATTTGGACACTCAGAGCCTCCGTCCCGACCGTCCACCACTCGATTCAGGACTCAGTCTTCAAATCCAGACTCAGAAAACATCTGTCCAGGGTGAACCCCGCCTCTCGTCCCAATGACAGCTACCAAACCACCCCAACCACCCACGACCCTTCACAGGACAAGTGATTACAGAAGATGAATGAATGAATGAATATTTGGTAGTAAACAAATGTTTATTTGTCATAGAGCCAATGGAGTATAAATAAGAACACTGGATAGCAACAGAAACTTTACAAGAAATAATGTGACAGCTTCTTAAAAGCGCCTCAAATGCAACAGATGTCCAATAAATATCATTTTTAGGCCGTTATCTACAAAATAAAGGTCTGTGATGAAGTTTACGAGGGAGTCAGGTTGACCTGGAGTAAAGTGACGATGACAGAACCTGGTTAACGAGCTCTGGTTAATGAAGTGATGCCAATACCTGCAGCAGACTATGCTATTATAGTGTATATCAAAATGAACTGGTAGGTGAAAGCGGCGCTGAGGCTTTCACTAAGTGCTACAAAACATTCGACGAGCTCGTTCCGTCTGTGACGACTGCCTGGTGGATGATGGGAAGGAAAGATGGAAAAACAAAAACAAAAAACAACCTGTTAGTAACCGTAGCCCTGGTGATAGCCGTCCTGGTAACCGCGCTCGTATCCGTGCTGGTGGTAGCCGTAGCCGCCGTACTCGTCCTCGGGGCAGCGCATGCCGAGCGACTGCTGGATGGCCATCTCCTGCCTGCGGAGCTGCATGGAGTCCACCAGGTCGTAGATGATGGCCATGGACCACATGGGCGACGGGTACCAGGACTTCACGTTGCCGTCCTTCCCCACCAGCAGCATGGAGAAGTACTCCGGGCTGACCTGGAAGTAGTTCCTCATGTCCTTCACCAGCGTGGCTGACAGGCCTTCCCGCTCCACGGTGGCGCTCCCTGGACCCGGGGGAAAGGGATTCAGGTTAGGGATGATGCATTTATGACAGGATTTATTTTCTCAGGCGCGCTGTCCTCTGCGGACCTGTTTGACATTTTCCCCACTCACGCTGAGCTCAAATGTCAAAAGCAGCAGTCCACTGTCAACAGGTCTAGATTTACACAGGCCTGACTCATATTTGTGTTTTCCCAGAGAGATTACTGTTTGATAGAAAAGTTCTCTTGACCGGATCGTATCAGGAAGAAAGAAAAGATGAGTAAATCATTTTGTTTCAGCGTGGTTGCATGGAGATGGTTGCTGTTGATGCTCTCCACCACGGAAACTCCCAACCAACATCCCACCCACGCCATAATAGTTCATATTCATTATTTTAACATTTTGTACAACTTACACAACATAATGTGTCTATTTATTCACATACTTACTACTTCCAGACGTAATAGTACATACACTAATCAGCCGCAACATTATGACCACCCTCCTAATATTGTGCAGGTCTCCCTTGTGGTGACTCATCAGAGAATGGACATGGGCCTTCTGAGGGTGTCCTGTGGTGTCTGGTAACAGAATGTTGTTGGGGAGGGTCCTCTGTGGATCATCCCACAGATACTTGATCAGTTTGGGATCTAGTGAATTTGGAGGCCAGGTCAACACCTTGTGCTGTTCTTCATGTTTTTTTTTAGTGTTTTTGTGGCTGCATCCTGCTGGGGATGTCATTGCTATGGGGTGGGGGTGCCTGGTCTGGTCTAGGTGGGTGCTACATGTCTAAGTAACATCCACACCAATGAATGCCAGGTCCAGAAGTTTCCGTGCAGAACACTGAGTTGTCACAAGATGGTCAATTTTATTCACTTCTCCTGTCAATGGTCATAATGTTGTGGCTCATTATGTTTCAGGAACACCTTTGCAGGATTTTTTCTGGACTGATTGGGATTCTGGTTTTGCATAGAGAGGCCAGATCTAGGTCAACATTTTTTATTATTTATTTTTTTGGACTTGTAACACGAGGAACGCCGGCCCTTTCAAAGGGGAGCTGGTGAGGTGAATGTCAGTTTGTAGCCGTGGTGTTAACGTTGAGTAAAAGGAGGCACTATGTGCATAAATGGAGGCTCTGTGTGTGTGTGTGTGCGTGTGTGTGTGTGGGTGTGTGTGTGTGTGTTTGTCGTGTTTGCTCCAGAAAGTTCTTACCATTGATGGGATAGAGCTCCAGGACTCCGCCCATATCTAGCGTCTCAGTGCCAACCAACTTCAGGATGGCGATGTGCCTCAGACCTACGTCACCATGGCAACACACATCAGAGAGAGAGAGCGAGAAATATGTTAGACAGGGAACAGCCAGCCTCACAACTAGAACAGCGTGTCTGTAACACGCCGGCGACTGTTTTTGATCCGTCCTCCTTTTTTCGGCTCGTCCAGGCTGATTTTACTCTGGCTTGTTTGTTATTGGAGCCATCCTGAGCACTTGTCTCTAGGTGAAGGGAGGAGAACGTGGCGGAGGTCTGGAGAGCCCAGCCAAAAAAGCTGCTTCCTCTGAAGCGAAAAAAAAAAAAAAAAAAGCCACATTAAACCCAGGAGAGCGCCGGCTTTACTCTCCGAGCGCCAAGTGCTGAATACCAGGATCAAACTCTCAGGCCTTCAGCCCAGTCAGCAGGACGGGCCTTTGTCTGCAGCACGTAAAGGGGGGAGGGGGGCGGAGGGGTGGCAGCCCTGGGTGCCAGCCCGGGCCTAGAGCAACACACGAGGGGAAAAAAGTCCTCACAGAACCTGATCTGGGACCTGCTGATACGGCTCTATAGTCAGAAAGATAGAGTGCATTCATGCAAACTGATGTCAGAGTTAAAGGGTAAGGATTCCTAGTCTTGATGCAACACAGATCAGAACTTCTTTGGTTGTGAGGCTCGCATATTTGCTGCACCGTCTTTGTAGGTCACCCCTGAATCTATCACATGACCTCCATTGAGTGTAATCACCATAGACTGTATATAAATATGGATGACACGTCTCCACTTCCTTGTATTGGCCAAAGTGACGCTATTTTCCCGGGGATACAGGCGGCGCCATCTCGCGAGTTCGGAGGCAGAGTCTGATCAGTACGGTCCAAGGGTGGAGCCACGCGGTGCCGTGATATCGATGCCCCACCCAGACCTATGGAGCGGTTGGCATGGCAACTGGTAAGTCGCTGTTATGTCACATTGTGTTTCTACAGAATGACTAACTAAAACAAAACTTATCCAAAAGATTGACACTCGAACATGCATCAACATTATATTAACTACCTGACGTGTTTTAGTTCGGCCCAAGTCCCGCCCACTAACATGCAGGGGGTGGAGCTTATGACCTATACTGCAGCCAGCCACCAGGGGGAGCTCTACCTGCTTTGGCTTCACTTTTCAGGAGCAGTTCCACCGTCCATCTACAGTCTGTGGTAATTACAGGTATTTCTTTATGCATCTCCAACTTGGAAGCGTGCTGACAACCATCTACTGTATGGAAAACACTTAACTCACAGAACCCTAACAAAGAACACAGAGTAAAACGCAGCAAAATGTCCTCCAAAAGCCTAAAATAAAATGCATCGTCTAACACTGTGGTATTACTATATACATTGGACACTTCTTAGCGGGATCCACGGCAGTAGAGCCACATTTATGTCAAATTATGTGATATAGAAACAATGGAGACAGGTCAAATTTGGACAATAGGAAGAGCTTTTAAAAAAAACTCAAAACTTGTCCTTACTCGAATCCTATCTTTTTAAATTGCTCATGATTTATTCGTCATTAATAAACCTGCAAGCATTCCACCGGAAAACCTTTTGCAAACTATCTGTTATTAGAAAATGGTACTGTTAGATGTCTCAGTGATCAAGGTCATGGTAAATCCAAAAAAACCCCCAAAAAAACAAGGCTGAAACCAGGACAACAGGGCGCTGCAAGGATTTCAAGGGTTCAAGTAGCTTTTTCATTTCTAAAAGAAATGAAATGAGCGTTGAAACAACTTCAAGAAACCCTTGTAGAGTCCAGGGGCCTTGTGTACGAAAGGTGCGTACGCACAAAAACATTCCGTACGTTCTTGTTCACGGAAAAGTTCAAGAGTGAAATCTCTGCGAACTTGTACGTGCCTACGCCAACGTCATGGCTGGCGTACGCTGGCTTCTACAGCTGTTGATCCTTTGGCGACACTTAGAGGTGATGCTGGGAAATGTCGTAAATGTCAGGTGTATCAAAATCCCACAATGCATCTGAACAGGTCAACATTAAAGAGCAGTTTGCAGCAAGAGCCGGTTTTCCGAATGTAATCGGAGCTATCGACTGCACACACATTGCTATAAAAGCACCATCACATGATGAATTTGAGAAAGTCAACAGGAAACATGTCCATTTGATCAATATACAGATCATATGTGATGCGCAAATGCAATTAACCAACATTGTGGCGCGTGGAGGACATTTTTGCCTCCACTCCAATGAGTAGCGTCTCCAGTTGGCTTTCTGTGAAGTTCTTCTTTTTTCCCGTCTTATTCATTCTTATGTTTTCATTTTCTGATCGTGCAGAGAGGGGAATCTTAGCTGCAGGGTCAATTTAAATATAATTTGCATATTTAAAAGGGGGCGTGGACAGGGAGGGGTCGGGTACGACGTGCGCTCAATTGGGATGTACAAAGGAAATGTGCTTCTGGATCTGAGCGTGCTCCACGTTTCAGTAGGAAATCCAAGCAAGTCTTTGTACATGAGGCCCCTGTCGTCCTTGTTTCAGCTTTGTTTTCTTGAGGTGCCATTAGATATGTCCATCTAGAGGACTTATTCTATTTTTTGCATCAAAAAGAGTCTTAAATCTACTTGATTATTTTGGTAATCCAAAAGGATTCACGAGCGCACGTGTCAGCGTTATAAACGTGACAAATAAATCCACGCCCCGATCATCCAACAGTCAACAACGTGACAGAGAAGAGAGAGTCGGGGAGATAAACAACACTGAAGCATGAGAGGGCTGGACGAGGGGAGAAAGTCCTGATGACAGCATTTGTTTGGTCTTCCTGAGAGCCAAGTCCACCGTGGGCTATTTAAAGTTTACATTCATCTCACATAAATCTGTCAGAAGAGTCAGGTTGTTGAGGTTCGCGGAGTTTAGATAAATGTCTCCTTTAGAGACGTACAGTAAGAGCAGTTAAGTAAAAGTGGAAAAGTTGAGTAAGTGGCAGCTGAGAAGGCCGTCGCCAGGGAAGGAGAGGAACTTGTTAGCCTCCGAGCAGAACAGAACAGAACAGAACCGGAATTTGCCAGTTCTGTCATCTGGGATCTCTCTGCACATTTACATGCACGTGCATTAACACACATACAGAATGCATGATATCTGTGTTGATTAACTGCAGTGTGATCAGCTTCATTATGTGATTTTGCAGGCGCTGACAGGACTCATGTCCAGGTTACATTAAAAACATTAGTAAACGAGAGAGGTTTATTTTTCTTTCCAGCTGTAATTATCCAAATGCTCTGGTCTGCAGTCGGAGCTCAGACAAACACGAGCACTGAAATAATAATTCAGGACAGTTTAAGTGTTTTAAACTTACAATCACATCAGTAAAAAAATGTTTTGTTTTTTTCTGTTTCAGGTGGGGCTTTCCAGGAAGTGGCGCTCTGTTTGTTTCTGTGCTGCAGCAACAGGAAATAGTTGAAAACAGTCAGCATGAGTGACCCAACCAGAGAGGACAGAAAACAGCCAGAGAAGAAGAAGATGAATAAGAGGTAGAAGAGAGTCATGACAGCACTGAATAAATTAATACTTAAACTACTAAATCACTTTTTAAATGTACAGTGAAAAGAAGTTTATCAACATGGGAGCAGACAAATCTGTTCTTCGTATCCCTTCTTCTTCTTCTTCTTCTTCATATCCCTTCTTGTTCTTCTTCGTATCCCTTCTTTTTCTTCTTGTTCCTGTTCTTCTTTGTATCCCTTAGTCTTCTTCTTGGTCTTCTTCTTCATATCCCTTCTTCTTCTTCATTTCCTTCTTCTTCGTATCCCTTCTTCTTCTTCTTCTTCTTCTTCTTCATATCTCTTCTTCTTCATATCCCTTCTTCTTCTTCTTCTTCTTCTTCATATCCTTCTTCGTATCCCTTCTACTTCTTCTTCTTCTTCTTCGTATCAATTCTTCTTGTTCTTGTTCTTCATATCCCTTCTTCTTCTTCTTCTTTGTATGTCTTCTTCTACTTTGTATCCCTTCTTCTTTTTTTCCTACCCCTTCTTCTTCTTCTTCTTCTTCTTATACTACTACTACACTGCATATAACTGGCCTCTGCAAGGTGCCACACTTTAGATCTTGCTTGCTTTCCACTGCGTCACTGCTGCTTGATCAATTAGAGCACTAATTAAGAAATGTCCTGAGTGAAGTAACTTGATGCTCCACAGCTTTAAAGACTCCCTCACTTCTTGCAGCTGAAGGAGTTTCATGTAGCCGTATTAGTGTTTGTTTTTCAAGCTCTTTGCTTTACTTTTCCAATCTCCAACTTTCCCGTCTTGTTTTTCTTCGGCTAGTGAACATAGTGGAGCTTTTAGCAGCTGAGCTGACCTCGGGAAAGTGAGGTAACAGTTTGCTGAAGTGACTAGTTTATTGGAGGTGACTCACCCAGATTGCAGGCCTGGCTGTTCAGGGCGTAGAGCTGCTGCTGGTAGGCCCACTCCTCGTCGTTTGGAGCGGAGATGATGAACAGGCGACGTCTCCAACGGAACCTACAATCACAGAAAATTTTAGCCTGGATTTAAGTGGCACTTTCGACGCAGCAGTGAAAGCTCTTTACCCAGACGAGCAGTGTGTGCTTGTACGCTACATATTCCCATACTATTACTGCCAGAGGGTGACAACCCCGAATTATGGTCAAAAACCTGCCAGATCGTCGCGCTGTGATCATGAGGCGGAATTCAGGTCTCCATGGCGACAAAAGACAGCCTGTCTGCTTTAGACATCCCATGCAAATATGCGACTGCAGTGATTCAGCCCTGCGGACCGGCAGGGGTTTATGTTACTTTTAATCTCTGTGGAAACGGGCCGGAGCAATCTGCCAAACGGCGCTTATAATCACTGTAAATTGTGGTCCAGCCGATTACCGAGCAGAGCAACAGATGTTTGACGGAAGTGGAAACAGGCTGATGGGACCACCCAATAATTCTGACTATTAAACACTCAACAGAGACAATATCAGTGATTGAAGAATGTGCAGTTTGCCTAGCCAGGCTCAATGCTTATCAGAATGAGTCTGGTAACATGCCATGTGGATTTCATTATGGGGGAGTGTTTCAACCAATGCAGAGAAAAATAGATCCCTCTGCACCCAGTTGGATAGTCCTACCACCAGATCCATTTTGTTGCAAAAAGAATTCAACTAGATGCTTACTCTTCTGTCCTTCACCACATTAAGCCCCGCCCCAAACGATTTGATTGGCCAGGCAGATCTTTGCAGGAGCAGAATCAGTCCCCAAGAAACTTTTAATTAGATCTATTTTTTTCCTGCAATCATCTCTTGCTGTGAAGCACCAAATCTGCTGGAAATATAACAGAAGAAGAAGAATCCCATCCTGAATTGACAGAGTATTAGAAGATGGCCGAGATGTCTCCACGTCTCCATCGTTGCTGTCCACATGGATTCATGGACATGGATAGAAGAAGAAGAAATTAGGAGAAGAAGGACATTGAGGGGGAGGAAGAGTGGAAGAAAAAGGAGGTGGAGGTGGAGGAGGAGAGGAGGAGAAGAAGAAGAAAAAGTAGAAGAAGAAGGAGGAAGTGGAGGAGGAGGAGGAGAAGAAGGAGAAGGAGGTAGTGTAGGAGGAGTAGACGAAGAAGAGGAAGGAAGTGGAGGAGGAAGAGTGGAAGAAAAAGGAGATGGAAGAGGAGGATGAGAGGAGGATAAGAAGAAGAGGAAGAAGGAAGTGGAGGAGGAGGAGTGGAAGAAAAAGGAGGTGGAGGAGGAATAGAAAAAGAAGAAGAAGAAGAAGAAGAAAAGGGAGGTGGAGGAGTGGAAGGAGAAGGAGGTGGAGGCAGATGAGGAGAGAAGAAGAAGGGGGAGGGAGTGGAGGAGGAGGAGGAGGATGTGGTGGAGGAGGTGTAGAAGAAGAAAAAGAAGACAGAGGAATGGAGGAGGAGAAGAAGAAGGTGGAGGAGGTGGAGGAGTGGAAGGAGAAGGAGAAGGAGGAAGTTGAGGGGGAGGAAGAGCGGAAGAAAAGGGAGGTGGAGGAGGAGAGAAGAAGTAAAAGAAGAAGAAGTGGAGGAGGAGGAGACAGAGGAGGTGGTGGAGGAGTGGAAGAAAAAGAACGTTAAGGAGGAAGAAGTTTTTTCCCAACTTTCCCTCCAACCCTGCATGTGTAGAGTCTTAGAAGACGTCCAAGATGTCTCCACGTCTCCATCGTCTCTGTCCACATGGATTCCATCTTGATTCATCTTGTTTTTCTACCTCCATGTTTCTCCTCACCTGATGTTTACTCCACGTGGAGCAGACATGCTCAGAGAGAATGGATTCATTCCAGTAACAATATATTCAAACTCTTGTCAGGCCCCTCTTTACCTGGACAGGAAGTTCTCCAAGGACCTGGGCTTGTCCTCTTTCTTGCAGACGACCCCGTCTCTCTTCTGCTGCTCCATCTCTCGGATGCGGGAGGAGAAGGTGTCGATGTAGTCGAACACCGCCTTCATGGCGATGGGAACCTCGTAGTATTGCTGATGAAAGAAGAAAACACATCGTCAAGAACCAGGCAGACTCTCCCAAATGCGGTGAAGCCACAGGGTGAATAACTCATCGTGACTTTGGGGGAAAGCTGGATGAGGCACAGAGGATATGAAAAGAGAGCTGTGCTGAATGAAACAATGGTGCAACTGTTTCCAATAAAGTGATGAAGTGATGTTTTGGAGCATGTCAGCGAATGTGACGAGGCCACATCCAAATCCTTCTTTAGGAGAAACGTCTGGGAAGCAGCTCAAGGAGTTGAACATTAAACAGAACAGAGTCTAAATGCTAAATAACCCAGCTGCACACACACTCTCACACCTTCCTCCTGAAGTCCTAACTCTTTCACACCTCTCTCCGTCGCTGCATGCCATTCACAGACTCCCCTGTCTCTGCCTCTGTCAGCGGAGGAGCGAACACTGGCCTCTTTGATGGATCCGTCCAAAAACAGCTCCGGTGCATTTAGCCTGGCACACACAGCTGGTGAGCAAATGTCATGTCGCGTGAATTGAAACAGTGTTTTAGTGAAGGCAGGCGGGACGGCCCGGCGCACCTTCAAAAGAGGAAGAGGAGACGGACACGCCTCAAGCAGAAGATCTAGGGTCAGGGTTGGAGTCCTTACCTTGACTCTCATGTCGGTGTCGGTGAGGACCATGTAGAACTCATCGTACGTCATGCTGAACTCCTTCCTCAGCTCCGTGATCAGGTCCTGGTTCACCAGATCCTCCTGACGCAGACCCTTCATGGGCTTATCGTTCTCTGGAGAGAGGAGGAAACATCTGTCAGGCTCATAACGTTTTCTAATAAACCTAGGGACGGGTTTATTTTTGCAAGAAATGTCTCTTTTGGGAGTGGAAGCTCAAAGAGGACGACGCCAAACTGCGAGAGAGTCCCACGGCCGTCAGACCTCTTAATGTAACATGATGAACAATCGCTTTTCCCATCAAATAAATCATGAGAAGAGTCAAATGTGTTTTTCATTGGCGCCTCCGAAACAATGTTCCTTTGAAAAATGAGTCTGTGGAGATAGCGGAAAACGGAGCTGATCGACAGAGAGCGGCGTTTATTCTCTGAGATCTGACATACGCCTGAACATTTTACAGCGGCTGGCGTTCGTACAGGACAAAGCCTTTAATCAGCACTCCTTTTTTTTTTTTTTTTTTGGGGTGGTCTGCTCTGTAATGTGAGCAATCAAATGAGGAAAACCCCGATACATGTAGGAACACAACACGGGAGGGGCCGCACTGAAAGGACCACTTGTTTATATACAGTTTGTTCACATGCATTCATCTCCATAACCTTTAACCCAGAGCCAACCTTAGCCCAGACCAAGGCTAAATATAAATATTCTAAAATACGAGAACTTCTTGGTTTTTTCGTCCCCAAAAAATGACCAAAGTCATTGTGTGAACAGATTTACGTCCCCACAACATGAGTAATCCCGGTTTATGCACACACGCACTGACCGTCCAGCCGACCGGTGAGCGGAACAAAAGTGTAACCGAGCCCCGTCTGCGGGCGGGGGCGGCCGACGTCACCTCAGACCCTTTTCTTTTTCCTTCCAGCATTCCTTCTGGATAAAACTCGTAAACTTGTGCAAAGCGGCTTAGCGTGTCTCGATGTTTAACACCCGCCGACCGGCGGTTTGGGACGGCCCGTAAAGAGATGACTCTGCACACCTCCTAAAAGCGGCAGCGCGGCAGTGGTTTTACTGTTGTTGTGCTTTTCAACCAGTAGTTTAAAGAGAGGGAGTTTCTCCAGAGCTGTCATAATTCTATTCTGAGTGCGTGTGATGAATTAAGCATCTCTGGAGGAGACAGATCTGCCCCCTTGTTTGGGATGATGCACAGGGAAGGTATGTACTCTGGCTGGGCTCCCTCCCTCCCTCCCCCCCTCCCCCTCATGCATGTGGTACAGACCTCTGCACATTTCTTATTGGAGCCTGGTTCTTAGTTTTTAGTAACATGTCACAGAAACATAACTTACATATCTCATCTATTTTATACAGTTTATACACGTACTGCTATATATCTGTATATTGTATATAACATAGTTCTCTACACATACACACTATCTATCCATCATTTCCATTCCCTATTTTAAAATCTTACACCTGCATATGATGTTTATACATTTAATATTTATGATATCTATCTATCTATCTATCTATCTATCTATCATCCAACCATCCGTCCTTCCTTCCTTCCATCCTTCCTTCCTTCCTTCCATCCTTCCTTCCATCCATCCATCCTTCCATCCTTCCTTCCTTCCTTCCATCCATCCATCCATCCATCCTTCCATCCTTCCTTCCATCCATCCATCCATCCTTCCTTCCTTCCTTCCCTTCTTCCTTCCTTCCTTCCTTCCATCCATCCATCCATCCTTCCTTCCTTCCTTCCATCCATCCATCCATCCATCCTTCCTTCCTTCCTTCCCTTCCCTTCCCTTCCCTTCCCTTCTTCCTTCCTTCCATCCATCCATCCATCCATCATCCTTCCGTCCATCCATCCATCCATCCATCCATCCATCCATCATCCATCTATCTATCTATCTATCTATCTATCTATCTATCTATCTATCTATCTATCACAGTAGTCAGCTGAGGAGTCAGAAGTCATCTCTGCTCATCGCCACCTGGACAGAGACGGTCCTGTGGCTTTGGCAGAGCCAGAGGACATTCTGATCCCTGCAGAAAACATCCACTTTGACACGGTGCACAGAAGACAAAACCAGGACGAGACAGGAGACGTGGCACAGTGACACCTCTCTAACCCTGACCCTCTGACAATGGGACACTTTCACCCAGCATTACTTCTGCTGAACTCTCTGCAGCCACAGGATTTTGGAAACAAACTGGAATATTTAGAAAACAATCACTTGCACTTTACTTCTAATGTTATAGAAGATGTTTTTCAGTGACAGAATAACTGACACTGGTTGTTTCAGGAGCAGAGAACGGTTCAGGGGACAAGACTGCAGTTAAGATTACAGTTTACTAAAATCTAGGTGCTGCAGATGGAAGGAAAGAGTCCTGCAGTAGATATCTAAGATTCTCAGTCATCCAGGTCACGGTATGTCTAAAAGAAGTTTCACCTCCTCATTCACGCCTCGAGTCTTAAGAGTTTCTGATCATTAATCTTCTGTTAGACATATCCAAAAAACAAAGACACTACTCTCCCCACTTAGTCATTTAAAAGCAAAGAAATTACTTGGATGAGTGGCTAAACATCTTCAAGACACTCTACAAGCCAAGTTGCTCTTGTTTCAGCTTTGGTTTTGTGGATATACCATGACCTGGACGACCGGGAACCTTCACAGACGCGCTGTATGTGCAAAGAAGATCAAAACTATGCAGGATAATCCGAAAACCCACAGTTCTTCTGAAATAAAAAGCTAATCTAGTAATTTAGAACCGAAAGCCCCGTGGATTAGTGCTGGAACGTCTTCAAGGAGCCTCAAACTAGTTTAGTTGCAGCTGCAGGAAGTCGCATCAGGATATTAATGACGTTCAGGCGTCTGGAGAACATCTACTGTGAATTCAGATCATCACAAACAACTATTCAACGTTGACTCAGCAGCTGCAGTCTGGCGAGTGAAGCATTTTTGCAGTCCTCCCTGTTTGAGGACTGCGTGTGTACCTCCTTACCTATCTGGTAGTGGTCAATTTTCATGGTGGAGTTGGCCAGGGAGCCAAAGATGGTGATGATCGAGACTTTCCTGATGGCCATCTCACACACGGACTCCAGGTACTCATCCCTCTGCTGCACATACATGCTGTTCTCCTCACTGGGGGACGTAATCAGCTAGAGGGAGGGAGGGATGGGGGAGAAAGAGGGAGGGAGGGAGGGAGGTTAGTGTGTTGTGTATATGCCATGAAACACCCACAGACATCCGCCGAGTGCTGCAGAAGTGGTGTTTACATTAACCTGCAGGCGGAGGACGGGTGGGGGGGCATATTTTCCCAGCCTGCCCACACCACTGCTGTGATAAGAAGCCATACCGGCTGCAAAACAGAGACACGCAGTCTGTCGGCACGCAGCTGTGCAGCCTGGCGAATAGCTGGAGGATGGACGTAGTGCATAACACTTACTTAGCACCGCATTTTAGAGAATAAAAAGGGGAGGGCGAGTACATGACCCCGGTGCACTGAGATGCTTAACGCTTGGTTGAGTGAATTAAGTGAATCAAAAACACATCACTTGTCCAGATGTTGAGATTTGTTATTCCTTTCAGTGCTCATATTTTGGAAAACAAACTCCATCACAGCAACAAGAAACAAGTTAATGCAGATGTTTCGGTGGAAGTGATTTGGAGCGTCCAAGTATTTACGACTGTGGTATACGACGGGTTCAGCAGACGTTCCTGTTGGATCCCTGATCAATGGGTCGTTGATTTCTAGTCCCGATCAGTACGGATGAAAGCTGATGATTTAAGCTAAAATCACAAACAAAAATAACCCGTATATGTTCATTTTAAAACAATTCAGGACATCCCGTCTTCATTCCAACTTCCTGTCAGTGGAACATTCTTTTAATATTCACCATGTTTAATCTATACTCAGTTCTTCTCCTGCACTCAGACTGAAAGGTGATAAATTGCATTAACAGGAAGTGGAAGCTGCCCTGACTCAATTTGGAGGTGTTCCTCAGGGTTCTGCTCTGGGACCCCTTCTATTCCTCACACACATCCAGTGTCTTCATATTTTCCGTCTCAGTATTTCTTCTTAAGAGTTTATTTTGAGATAATCACACTCTGATTAAGATCACTAACACCCTCTTCTCAGGCGATGCTCAGTCCTGAGTTTTAAACCGCAGTTATTCAACTTGGAACTAACGAAGTGTCACATGACGTCCGTTCTGCAACAGAAGCCATGCTTGGCATCGTCTACAAACTCCTGATGAATGGAACCGTTTCTTAATATTCAGCATGTTTAATCTAACACTAACTCTAACCCTATTCTCAGTTCTTCTCCTGGAGTCAAACTGAAAACTGATTATTTACAGGAAGTGGATGCTGTTTTCATAGTTTTGTTTTGTTTTTTCAAAGTTTAAGCAACTATTTATTTGTAAAGTTTATTCCACCACCACACTGTATATACAGAATGTCTTTATATTTCTAGTTTTTTTCTCTCTATATTTTTTCAGAGTATTGTTATTTTTTTTGTATATTTTTTGTATATATTTTTCACATTTGTTTTTGCCAAATTCCATGCTACTGTGACAAGGAAATTTCCCATACGTGGGATTAATAAACATGTCTTATCTTATCTTATCTGCTCTAACTTTATCTGGAGGTGTTCCTCAGGGCTCTGTTCTGGCAACCCTTCTATTCCTCAGACACAGTGTTTATTTTCTGTCTCAGTATTTCCTCTTCAGAGTTCATATTCAGGTTAATTTGAGACAATCGCCTTCTGATTAAGATCAGTAACATCTTGAGTCACATTTCTCTCTGGTGATGCTCAGTCCTGTGTTTTACTGTAGTTGTTGATCACAAGGTTCAGCAACAAAAACCAGAAACTAGTTTCCAGACAACAAACCAGTTTCTTTGGTCACCTCTAATTGTCCTGAGAATACTGATACTGATTTCATCTGTCTATTAGCTTAGCTTAGCTTTAAGTCTGGAAGCAGGTGGAAACTTCTAGTCTGGTATCGTCAGGAGGTAATCAAGTCAAAGCTAAAGCTAAAGCTCACAAATAAACATGTCATATCTCATCTCTCTGTTCTGTTGCTGGTTGGACCATCTCTTGGGTGGAGTCTATGCCTGGTGAGATACATATAAGATAATAAGTGAGCTTTTGGATATATTTTGTTCCCTTCTGAGCTTTATCTGAGCACTAACGTTTCTCTCTGGCCCAAGGTTTAAGGAGAAGCAGTTATTTACCAGCAGCCGCCTCCTGTTCTCAAAGTAATCCAGGAAGGAGGCCAGAGATCCCTTCGGAGGAGGCGTCGGCTTCTTGGTGGGCTTCGGGAAGTCCTCTTTCTCTGGGTACTTTGACACCTTCTTCCCGTTCTTCTTTCCCCCGATCTTTCCCTCCTTCCCCGCTTTTCCTCCCCTCCTCTCCGCCTTCTTTGCGGCCTTGTCACTCTTCTTCCTCTTCTTGTCGTGCTTGCCCTTGGCCCTCTTGGTCGGACTGACGTTGGTGATGGACTCCGTCTCCTCGGGGTCGCTCGCCGTCGGCCTGCTCGGTTCGTACCTGTCCTCGTACTCGTTGGTCAGCACCTGCACACACGAGAGAGGACGTGTTGTTAATCACTTTAATTTGTATGGTGCTCTCCAGAGCCCTGTATGAACTCTGTTATGAAGCAAACAATAATCTAAACAACACAAGAGGAATGAAAGAAAACGATCAAAAGAAAAAGACAAATTATTGCATTTTGAGCCCTTGGGTGACATTTTAGTAGCTTTGTCATTTATATTCCCCAAACTAATTATCATGTTGTTTATGTACTCATATTTTTCATAGGTTTAGTTGTCTCTATATACAGAAGGAACCAAATTACTCTGAGTCACCTTCTCTCCTCCATTTTTCCTCTTGCTGGGTTTGATCTTGGAGGGTTTCTGCGTGGCGGGGACCAGCTTGCGGCCGTGCGGATCTCGCCCATCCTTGTCGGTGCGGTTGTCTCCAGACGGGGTGGTCTTAGCCAGGTGCCGCTCCCTCTCCCGCTCTCTGCGACTGTAGTAGTAGGGATCGGCGGTGGTTCTCGGGACTGGGAGCCACGGGGCTGTGGTTTGGGCTCTGGTTGGTCTCTGGGTGGTGGTAGTGGGGGCAGCGGTAGTCGTTGTGGTGGTAGTGGTGGGTCTTTTCGTGGTGGTGGTGGTGGTTCTTCTGGTGGTGGTAGTGGTGGGTTTGGTTGTTGTTGTTGTTGTAGCTTTTGTTGTGGTTGTTGTTGCTCGGGTTGTGGTTGTTGTGGGTCGGGTGGTTGTGGTGGTTGTAGTCGTTGTGGTTGGTCGTGTAGTAGTTGTAGTCGTTGTGGTGGTGGTTGAGGCCTGTACGGGCTTTCTTGGGATCTTCTTCATAGGTTTTCTCTCTACAGGCGTGTCAGGAACTGATCCACAAACACAGACAAAGATCATAAGTTTCTATCCAAAACCTTTGCCAACAATTAATCCAAAACACTACCTTCTAGTCAATGAATGTTTTATTTAGAATAATCACATCACTTCCTACATGAGCTCAGATCACAGCTTTTAGTGGCATCCAGCCACGCTGAGAGTTTTCGCTTTTATTTCGTTAGAAAGGTTTGCCTCTGAGATTTCTGCAGGCGGGTCTCAGTCGGTTTGAGCTGCTCACAATATTTGATAAATTCTATTTACATTTTGCAACACAGACCTCGCTTGCCAGGAAACAAGTCTCCTTAAATCTGGATAATCGGCAGAAAGCACTGACATCGGATCTGATTTCTCAGCGTGGATAAAGCTGATTAATGGAGGAGAATTACTCCAGAGCTTCTCTGTTTGGAAAGAGGTGCTGCTTTTTAAGCGAAAGTGCTACTGCCATTATAAATAAGTGGGGAAGAAGTTTCTTAGATACATTTCTGTGATACCTGAGCAATTTTCTTTTTCTTTTTTTAACTATCTTCACCTTTTTTTCCTTTTACTAGTGGTTCTCCAGAGTGTTTTTTATGTGCAACTGAGCTTCTGTGACCAAGTGATTTCCCATGTGGATGAATAAAGTCTAAGTAAAACAGACTGGGACATCAGAGACAGAGAAGACATGTTCTTGTTTGGTCATTTGTGTGACTCACCTGCCAGTGTCCCCTCCTCTACCTGACCCTCCACTCCTGCTCCTTTACACTTCTGGACGAACCCTTTCTGGCGAATCTTCTCCAGCTTCCTCATGGGTGACTGGTCGATGACCTCGTACATGGCCTCCAGCCTCACCGGGTAGGGGTACCTCTCCTCCACCTGCAGGGTCTTCTTCAGCAGCACCATCCCAAACTTACCTGCGGGTCAACACATGCAGTCAGGTCACGGCGTGAACAGTGTCAGACATTGCGTTTTGTTTTCATGCCTCATTGCTCACCTTTCTCCAGCTTGAGGAAGCTCATGAGTCTGGGGATGAGGGCGGTGTCCAGGGGCTCCTCCATCACCTTCCCCTCCGTGGTGATCCTTCTCACCTTGCCCCCCATCTCTCCTTCCTGGTGGAACATGACGATCTGGTGGACGTGTCTCTCGGCGAGCTCGCAGTAGACATCTGGCTTCAGGAGAGACATCATCAGGCGGTAGTAGCCGTCTGAGTCATGGGGCGCAGAGATCACCAGGACCCGGTTCTTCCCTGCGAAACTGGCCAGAAGGTTTGGAGACCCAGCGCTGCTGGGCATCCTGGCAACCCTGGCCCTCGCTCCTGGAGTGCCCTCATCTTGGAGCATGTCTGCCTGACGAGGTAGGCCAATCTGTCCGGCCACCCCTCTCCTCAGCGCCAGACCTTGACCTCCTGCTCTTTTGCCCTGTGCGGCCACAGTCCTGGCACGAACTGGAGCGCCCTCATCGGCCTGCACACCCTCTCCCCTCATGGAGCTGTGCACCGAGATTGCCGAACCATATCCAGGGCGCGGACGCCCGATCAGGCGCTCCCTCTCCGCTGCGCCCCGCTGGCCGCGTCCCTGCCTGATGCGTCGCTTGAGGTGAGTCTGTCTGTCCGCCTGGGTCCAGGTTAGCAGGTATATCAGAGCTAAACTCAGAACAAAAGCCCTCATTCTGCTGAGATGTCAGAAATAAAACAAAGTAGGCTGAACACTGCGCTCCGGGAAAGATAAAGATCCAGTGGTGGAGCCTCGATCCTGTCGCGTCTTTAGCGCATTTGGGTTCGTTTAATCAATTAATTCCAGATGAAGAGGTACAGTGCGCAGGAGCGGCGCGCAACAGTCAACCAGTGGTAACTTTCAGAGCATGCCTTCTCCTGAGGAAACTCACTTCCCTGTCTGCTCTTTGTTTGACAGAAGAGGCGAGTAAGAGTGTGCGTAAAGGCTTATATCAAGAGCTTCATCTCATCAACACATCCGTTTACAAGTCGCCTATAATAATAACAGGAGATCAGGAGTATGGATCATCTCTGCTGCACAAACATCCAGAGGTGGAGTTGCATAATCCCTCAGCACCGGATAAAATGAATGAAGACCCCGTCACATCTCCAAAAAGAAAAGAAAAAAAAAACTAATAATAACACGCGGTCAGTTTAGCTCCTAATAACTTATTAACTCCTCATCCGTTTAATCCTCAGGCATTGTTTATTCCCAGCAAACCGTGAGGTGGTCCTCTGAGGAAGGAACCTCGGATAAAATGCAAGAAACGTCGCTGGAAACTGGAGACCGGGCAGAAAAGAAAGAAAAAAAAACGCGGCCGTGTCTCTCCCCAGGTTTCCCCTCTTTGGCAAATCTGCGCTTTGGAGAGTTTCCCAGAAGTGTCCGCACTGAAAAACCTCAGCCTCCGGACTCTTGGCGACGCAATGTCAGGTCCTGCCCCGGGACTGGCTTTCTGGTCTCCACTTCACTCTGCAACACCCACTTTTTTTTTTCCTTCTTTCCAAACTAGAAATGACTCCGAGTTCTTTTTTTTTTAAGCTGCACAGAAGTGAGCAGCAGCTGACTAAAATTCAAAGTATGTATAAGTTCGACAGATTTTTTTTTTTCTTATTTTGCTTCCCCCCCTGAGAAGAGACAGACTGACCACAGCACAGACAGACTCAGAGTCAAGTTCCTCCCTTAGAGCCAACACAGGAACGCCCCCAAAACCCTATCCCCGTCCAACATGGTGTTCTCAGAGTGGACATGCTTTTTATTTTTTTCCTTCTCTTTATTTTGCAGAGAGCAGAGTATATTTAAACGTACAGGCCAATGATCATTAAATAAATGATGCTGGGGCAGGATGACATAATTACAACGAGTGTGTTTGCTCTTTTATGATGGTTTCTTTTGGGCCGAATCAGTCTTTTTTTTTTTTTTTCTTTTCCATTTCCTCTATGAAAGTCTTGTAATTAAGGCCTGAGTAAAGAGAAGCAGACCGCCGGAGTCTGAGCCACATCCACTCTCACTGCGAAGGCCTCGGCATGTGGCCTCTGTTTCTTTAAAATGGAATCCCACACGGCCCTGCCTGCAGCCCTGTGTTACTGTTCTTTGTGGCAGTTTTATGAGTCGTTGTCGTTTTTATCTCACCCCTTTTTTCGTATTTACGGTCACGCTCGAGGGTTTCAGCCGCAGCGCGAAGAGTTTCAAGAGCAAAAACAGTTTGTTTCGACAAGTTGCATTAAAACAGGTGTGGAGCTTCTGCAGCAGCTTTTCAGGTTGCAGCTTTACATTTTCTGGTCCTGGGGAACGTTTCATTGACGCACGATCGGAAGAAAAAGACAGAATTCACTAACAAGACCATGCCTCTTGATATTCAAAGAAGTTTATTTGATCAGGTTAAAGAGAAGGGAAAGATAGGAGATTGAACGGAAGGGTCGAGGGGTCGAGGGGAAGGAAAAGAGAACTGAGTAGCGACTGATGATGATCTTTGGACGACTGGACGTAGGAACCCAGGGAGAGAGATTCAGGGTTGGGGGCATATCTCTGGAGGCTCCTTGACCCCCTGGTTCCTGCAAAGAGATTGTAAAGGAGAAGAGAGAACAGAGAGGGTCGGGGTGGAGGGGTTTGAGAACCGAGTCAAACGGGCGAGGAGAGGTTAGGTGCGTCTATATAGGCAGGTGCGGGTAATTGGGTGTTTGAGGTGTGGTTCTGTTCCTGAACCTGTTCCTGTCATTTATATTTTTCATAGGTTTAGTTGTCTCTATATACAGAAGGAACCAAATTTCTCTGAGTCACCTTCTCGCCTCAGTTTTTCCTCTTGCTGGGTTTGATCTTGGAGGGTTTCTGCGTGGCATCTCGACCATCCTAGTCGGTGCGGTTGTCTCCAGACGGGGTGGTCTTAGCTGGGTGCCACTCCTGCTCTCTGGGACTGAAGTAGTTGGGGTTGGCGGTGGCCCTTGGGCCCGGGAGTCATGGGGCTGTGGTGTGGGCTCTTTTTGGTGGTGGTGGTGGGTCTTTTCCTCATGGTGGTGGTTCTTCTGGTGGTGGTTCTGGTGGATTTGGTTGTTGTCGTTGTTGTAGCTTTAGTTGTAGCTGTTGTTGCTCGGGTTGTGGTTGTCGTGGGTCGGGTCGTTGTGGTTGGTCGTGTAGACGTAGTTGTTTTAGTGGTGATTGACGCCTGTAGGGGCTTTCTCTGGATCTTCTTCATGGGTTTTCTCTCTACAGGCGTGTGAAGATCATAAGGTTCTATCCAAAACCTTTGACAATAATTAATCTAAAATCAAAACTCTAACTTCTCTAGTTTTGCCTAGTTTTACATTTCTGGGGGTCAACATCTGCAAGGAGGACCTTAAGAGGAACATGAACTTTACTGCTACCGTCAAGAAGGTTCAGCAGAGACTTTACTTTCTCAGAACACTGAGGATCCGTCTGCCTGGAAAACTTTCTGCCGCTACTCGGTAGAAAGCATCTTGTCACGCTGCATAACTGTCTGGTTTGGAGCCTGTTCAGCGGCTGACAAAGCAACTCTCCAGAGGGTAATAAAAACTGCCCAGGGCATCTCTGGTATCCCACTGCCACCTCTGGAGGACATCTACCAGTCCAGATGCAGCAGCAGGGCCTGTCACATTATAAAAGACATCCCGCCATCTAAAGACATGCTGGTTAGGTTAATTGGTGATTCTAAATTGGCCGTAGGTGTGAGTGGTTGTCTGTCTCTCTGTGTTAGCCCTGAGATAGACTGGAGACCTGTCCAGGGTGGACCCCGCCTCTCGTCCCAGTGAGAGCTGGGATAGGCTCAAGAAACCCCGCAACCCTTCACAGGACAAGCGGCCACAGAAGATGAATGAATTGCAAGGCCAGCGGGGGTGCAGAGTGGCATTGCTCAGGTGCAAATAAAAGATTTTCCCTTTGGTTAAGCTATGCTAAAATATAAACAACACCAGTTTCCAGTTTGACAGCATTCTGCAGGGACAGATATCCCCACATGTCCAGATGCTTCCTTGTTTTTCCCGTGCCTCCACACGCTACCACGTCAACAAAAGAACGGGCGCTTCTCAGTTTGTGTCTGAGTCACATGTACGTCCCTGAGACAGTAACGCTACCGCTGAACAGATATTATTTCAAGGCAGCGCGAGGGCCTCGAGCATCCTGCGTTCCTCCTGATGTCAGCAGATAAGAGCAGCTGCAGGACAGAGCGCTGCTGCTCATGTGAATTCAGCGTGCTGCCGTTAAAAAAGAGACAAAACCTCCAGCTACCCTGTAATCACACCGTAAAGTCAAACTAGTGTTCTGGCCGCGACAAGGACGGCCGAGTTCACTCCAAAAAAAAAAACAACGAGCCAGGCTGCAAATCATTCCCAGGACTGTCAGAGTGAAACGTGTATTTTCCTTCCACCCAGATGGTTTCATTGCTTCAAACCTTTATTAAATTCAAGCAAACCAATAAAAATCAATACAGAAGTACACCTACGGTGCTCCGAGCATGAGGGATGCAGATGCACGGGCCGTGGCGGAGGTTTATGACGTACTTAAAGCTGCATGTGGTGTTCATGTGAGCAACTAGATAGTGACCCACTGACCCCAGCATGCAGCGCGCAGACAGCCGGATGAACGATGGGCGCGCCGTCGTTTTTTAGCGTTTACAGTGTGATATCAGACCTGTGTAATAACAGAAGCTATGATATATGTGGTTCAGACTCAAATGCTTGGTGGACATATAAAATGGAGCCAGCTGCAGAGGAACTGGTTTTCTTTTCTTTTTTTAAAGAAACTGAAAATGGGGGCGAAACAAATCCAGGAAAAAACTCATATCATATAGTAAATGACTGATAGTAGCCTTCAGAATCTGCAGTTTGATTGGCATCTACACTGATCAGCCACAACATTATGACCACTGACAGGAGAAGTGAATATCATTGACCATCTTGTGACAGTTCAGTGTTCTGCTGGGAAACTTCTGGACCTGGCATTCATTGGTGTGGATGTTACTTAGACATGTAGCACCCACCTAGACCAGACCAGGCACCCCCACCCCATAGCAATGACACTCCTTGATGACAGCAGCCATCCCCAGCAGGATGCAACCACAAAAACGCTTTAGGAACAACTAAAAACAAACATGAAGAACAGCACAAGGTGTTGACCTGGCCTCCAAATTCACTAGATCCCAAACTGATCAAGTCTCTGTGGGATGACACCCTCCCCCCCACCACTAACAACATCCTGTTACCAGACACCACAGTACACCCTCAGAAGGCCCATGTCCATTCTCTGATGAGTCACCACAAGGGAGACCTACACAATATTAGGTCATAATGTTATGCCTGATCGGTGTATCTGGGTCTCCATACATGCGTACATTGTGGTGTGGAAATAAAAAGGTCAGGGCTGATTACTTAAATCCCACCAGAGAACATTTTCTTCCTTCTTTCCAGCTCCACCCTCCTCTCCTCGTCCCACACACAGAGATCACCTCCATCTGCGCCTCACATGTTCCGTTCAAAGGCTTCCTCAGGGACCGTCTGAAACTTCGCTGACACCTTTCTCAGATTCAGAGATCAGAACGTCCTCATAATTCTCGTATGTGTCATAAAACAGTTCGACGACGGTGGAGGAGGAGGAGGAGGAGGAGTGTGGATTTAAGGCAGTCAGGAGCCGGTGGAGGTTTGGGTTGTAGGGGTTGTAACGTGTCGGAAACTCCGCTGGCATCTTTCTTATTAAGATTTAGAGATCTGAAGGTTCTGATCATTCCCATATGTCCCACGTGGAGTGGAGTTTCATTTAAACCATCTATTCTCCAGTAAAATGACACAAACGTCAACCAGCAGTGAGGAGAAGAAACCTGCTCACGTAAGCGTCACGAGCCCTGAAACAGACCGACCTGATGGAAACACGGGGCGCTGACATCCTGACCCTAAACGAGTTTCTGTTGACGCAGCACGTCCAGTTCTGCGGCGGCATTCGCAAAACACGGCAACCTTTGACCCTGCCTGTTGACCTTTAACCTCCTCTTCTATTTCACCAGCCCACTGGCGGGTCGGTGTGAGGGAAGTGTTGCACATAGACACACATGACACGTGACTGCACACGGGTAAAAACAAGACTCGTTCTCCAGGTTTCTTTCTTATGATGGAATCAACGTGCAGAGAGAGCAGCAGCCAGATTTATGGATCTGTGTCTGATCGAAGCTGTAGCCTGACGTGCACCTCCCCAGAAATGCAGCTACTCATCACAGAGGTGCAGACCGCAGTGACTCTGACTGATCCTGAATGTATTTCCTCCCCCCCCCCTCGGTGCCTCCTACACAACATCTACTCATCGTTCTTGGTTTTAGCAGATGTATGTTGCTCAACATTTATTATCTCCAGTTTGAAGCAGACACTCAGCACAGCTGGCCGGCTGCCCGGCGAGCGTTTTAGAGGCATTCATAGAAGAAATGCTTCAAACGCCAGGCCACTCGTATTAGCTACGACCTGGACTCTGCAGAGATGTGTTGCAGGAGGAACAACTGAGCGTAAGACTGGAACACAATCTCTGACTCACATCAACAGAAAGTTCTGGGTGAGCAAGGTCTGACTCAGACTCACTGACTCCCTGGGCATTTATCAAGTTTGCTTTTAAAACCAGAAACGAGAACTGGAAAAATAACCTCTGGTTTTGGTTTTTACGACCAAAAACAAAACAAAAATACAAATTTTTTATTTATTCTTTAGTGGGACGGGCCGACTGGTTCCTTTCTGTGTGGAGTTTTCATGTTCTCCCTGTGTCTGCGTGGGTTCTCTCCAGGTACTCCAGCTTCCTCCCACCGTCCAAAGACATGCAATGACAGCTGGGATAGGCTCCATCCCCCCAGCGACCCTCCAGAGGACAAGCGGTTAGAGACAACGAATCAATGATTTATTCTTTAGTGTAAAACAAAAAAAGAGAAAGTTAATATTGGCTTAATTTTCTTTCTCCTAAAGGCTACTTTAAAAAATTAAAAGTGCAACAAGTAAAAAATAAAATCAGGAAGTAGCCCACATCTGGAGTTTGGGTCAATCAGTGACAAACCTTGAGTCATAAAGTCTAAAAATACATCTGAATATTGTCATGTCTGTGCTCAGTTTATTCATTCATTCATTCATCTTTTGTAACCACTTGTCCTCTGGATGGTCGCTGGGGGCTGGAGCCTATCCCAGCTGTCACTGGGCAAGAGGTGGGGTCCAACCTGGACAGGTCCAGTCCATCACAGGGCTAACACAGAGAGACACTCACACCTACGGCCAATTTAGAATCACCAATGAACCTAACCAGCATGTCTTTGGACGGTGGGAGGAAGCTGGAGAACCTGGAGAGAACCCACGCAGACACAGGGAGAACATGCAAACTCCACACAGAAAGGAACCAGTCGGACCATGGATTCAAACCCAGAACCTTCTGGCTGTGAGGCATCAGTTCCTCCGTTTAGACCAACAGAAAAGATTTTCACAGGGAGCTTCTTCACCTACAAAAATAACAACTGTTTTCTCTTTTGGTTCACTTTCTGGTTTCCTTCTTCATACATTAAAGGACAAAGGTAAATTTACTTTATAAGCGTTGTTTTGTTTATTCTTTATTCTGGCCTCGAGCCCAAACGCGTCGACTTAATAAAGCTGTTCCAGGTACTACTTGGTGTTGCCGGAGTCTTGACCTTTTCCACTCTTTCTTTTCCTCCTCCGTGAACCTTGCACCAGAAATACAATTTCTTTCTACATGCTCCTCAAACCCACCACTTAACTTTCTTTCTTGCTTTCGTGGTCAAAGTCTCGTCCTCAGGAAGGCCGGGCCTCGACGTTTATCAGCCGAACATGTCCCAGAGCATCACTCTACCTCCATCAGCTCAGCTTTGTCACACTGTGCATCCTGCTGCCTCTCCAGGTAAACAAGATAATCAAAGCTGGTTTTAATGTTGCAGCAGATTGGTAGAGAAACAGAAATCCACATGACTAGTCAATGTGCATAGGTTGACCAACTTTAGAGTGGATCAATGCATCGTCGCCTCGACTCTCTGACTCTACTCCGATGGTTCTTTTCTTGGTTGTGTCTTCTCTTTAACTTGTACACAAAAACACAGAGCACGTGAAAATAAAGCTCGCATTGTGTGACACGTGGCTCGTGGGTGTGGAGCTTAATCCCATGTACACGAGTGATTTTTTGCTGAGAGCAGAGACCTCCCATCCAAACGTGTCGTGCACACCTTGTGCAAACAACGTAGGATGAGAAGCCGGTGGAGGCTGAGGGATGGCTTTGTTGTGTTTCTGTCATGGATTTAAAAAAAAATAAATAAAACTTGTTTGAGGCAGACAGGTCAGGTGATTAGGAGCGTGCACAGTCATGTAGCTGGATCCTGAGCATCTATTTGACAAACTTTGGCTTTGTAAAGAAAACTAATTGTTCATATGCACTGTCTTTGTATTGAGGATATCTCTTGCCTCGTCTCTTCATATTTACATAATTAAATGGACTTTAAAGAGGAATTACTGTTTTTTACAACCTGGACCTTATTTCTGACATGAAATACGATCACCCATATAACTTTGGTGTCATTTGGAGTAGTTCAGACGATATTTAGATCCGCATGTATCCATATAGTGGAAGTGAATGGGGCACCGAAACGCAGCCTCTAAATAATACATTATCTGCCGCCAAACTCGTTCATTTCACCAATATTTTGTTATGATACGCTAGTGCTATTCCCCGCTGAGTCTGGAGTTACCTGTTATCATCATCTGGGGTCTGTAGATTGACCTACAGACCTCTGACCTGGATGATGTCATCTCTGAGGGCCGCGCACACTCGCGACGGTCGGCTTGTTTACCTGTAATTTGCTACTGCTAGTTTTTTGCAACATGGCTGAATATTTTTCCGATTCTGAGGTTGTGGACGACGACTTTGTTTATGATGGACTTCCTCACCGTTTTGAGCCAGAGTATAGATAATGCGTTATTTAGAGGCTGTGTTTCGGTGCCCCAGTCACTCCCACTATGGACATATGCGGCGCTCCACTGGATCTAAACATCTTCCAAACGACTCCAAATGACACCAAAGTTATATGGGCGAGTAAACGATTGTATTTTTTGCCAGAAATAAGGTCCAGGTTGTAAAAAATGGTAGTTCCCCTTTAAGTTGTCCAGTTAGAGAGGATTAAACTACGAGAGAAAAGAGGTTTTAATGATAAACTATTGGAGAAATATTGTCTGCACACATAAAGTGCATTAATCTCTTATTTTTATTTTTATTTTTTTGTTAACTCCTGTGTGCACGGTCCCTTAAACTGTCCGCTGCTGCAGCCCTGTGGGATAAATAAAGGATTATCTTATCTTAAATTTATTTTCACTTCACTAGAGGATCTTTGCCGCTCTAAAAAAAAAAAAAAAAAGCACTTAGCTGCTCAACGCGGCCGACAACGCATCCATTGACACGTGTGAACAGGTTCTCCAGTGAAGTTTGCTCAGTTAAGTAGCCTCTAAGTGCACTAACCTGTGTGTGTATTAGAATGATTACGCTCATGTATAAACCAGGATCAGACCCATGACCTCCGGGCCGGGACTCCTTACTGCATTGCGAGGCCGAGGCCATTCATCACGTCAATAGGGAGCCTTTCATAGGGGTCGAGGCATCACAGAGGGGCCTGTGGTGTGGGAGGACAGACCGTGAGTCAATCCCCACATGGCTGCTGCTGCTGCTGCTGCTTCCCATCTAATCCCGGGCTAATGACCCTAACATGTGGGGCTTGGTCTGTTTCCTCTGAGCAGATTTATCACAGAGACGTCTCATTTAAGGGTGAACCTGAGACTTAAACGTCAGAGGAGGAGATTTATCTTTGGGGATGATTGAACGGTAACAGTGACACATTGCTCACGTGAACTTTAAGGGTTTTTAATCTGATTGGTGGCCCCTATGAGGACGTGACATGGTGACATCACTACAGCCCACACACTCACCCATAGACTGTATATAAATACGGACAACACGTCTCCACTTCCTTGCATTGGCCAAACTGAAATGTCGGATTATTCACTCTAATTGCTTTTCATTTATTTATTTTTTACTACAGCTCTCACGGTCCCACAGGAGGCTTTGCGGAGCGGTTGGCATGGCAACTGGTTGTGCAGCATCTTAAAATCCCCAAAAAATGACACTTGAACATGTATCAACATTATATTAACGACCTAAAATGACAGAAACCGTCCTTGAAATCAAATTATTTGACGTGTATTTTAGTGTTTTAGTTTGTCCCATCCGCTAACATGGAGGAGGCGGAGCTTATGACCTATACTGCAGCCAGCCACCAGGGGGAGCTCTACTTGCTTTCGCTTCACTTTTGAGGAGCTGTCATGGCGTCCATCTTTATTTACAGTCTATGCTTTCACTTCATTAGTTTTTCAGTCAACCGCACTAATTTAATTTGCTTTTAACCATAAGGTGTTAACTGAAGTGTACACATGACTGGTTATCCTCGTTGGTGGATGTTCGAGCCTTGATAATGGTCCCAGTGGGTTTGGAGAGTGCAGGAGACAGATAAAGTTGTTTCAGACTTGTCCACCTGTTCTTTAGGAGGCATCTGAGTGGTGGCACCACAGACTGGATCATTGTCCCGCTGCACGTTCATCTAATTCTGTAAATAAATGTTATCAAATCTTAGAAAAACATATTTCCATATCTGAGGAACGTTGGACGGAAGTTAAGTTCTCAGGTAAAATAAACTAATAAACCAGTTCAGTTGAGATTACACTAAAAGAAAAAGGGTTTCGTCAAATCTCGTAGTTTAATTTTCCAGGCCGGTGTTTTACGCTGCAGACCGATGCAGACCGGCAGAACAAGCTCCAACGAGCCGCATCCCCAGACTGTTTGGGACAAAGCACATTCCTGCATCGCATTAGCCCCGAATAAAGACGGGAGAAAGAATGCTGCTTGACTTATCTTGGGTACAGGAGCGAGGCGCTGGGACCACACTGTATCCCTAATCAGTCCCATGTGAAGCTGTGTTGCTGGAATGCTAACAGTTTCAGTGCAGTCAAATGCTGGGAACACGTGAGGGGGGGCGTTGACGCGCGGTTCTCTGAAGAAAAAAGACGATTTCTTTTTCTTTTTTTTTATTATTTGATGCATAGTTGGAAACACTGACCACCGCAAGGTTTTATCTGAATAATAATGTTGATTTTAAGATCTGTTGAAACGTTGAAACGTGAAGCAGCAGTGAACTGTACCAGGACACTGCAAAGACTGAAGATGGAAACAGTCAAGTAGTCCGTGATTATAAACTCCTGTCAGCTGTTTAGGAGTCTGATGGCAGTGGGAAAGAAAGAGTTCTTTAGTCCAGAAGCCCTGCATTTAAACATGTACAGCTACACCGATCAGGCACAACATTATGACCACTGACAGGAGAAGTAAATAACACTGAACCATCTTGAGACAATTCAGTGTTCTGCTGGGAAACTTTTGGACCTGGCATTCATTGGTGTGGATGTTACTCAGACATGTAGCACCCACCTAGACCAGACCAGGCACCCCCACCCCATAGCAATGAAGGCAGCAGCCATCCCCAGCAGGATGCAGCCTGACGCTTTAGGAACAACTCAAAAAAACATGAAGAACAGCACAAGGTGTTGACCTGGCCTCCAAATTCACTAGATCCCAAACTGATCAAGTATCTGTGGGATGATCCACAGAGGACCCTCCCCTCAAAGGCCCCCCAATAACAACATTGTGTTTCCAGACACCACAGGACACCCTCAAAAGGCCCATGTCCATTCTCTGATGAGTCACCACAAGGGACACCTGCACAACATTAGGAAGGTGGTCATAATGTTATGCCTTATCGGTGTAGTCTGGATTCCATGGAGTATTAAATATGTGGGAATCTGCTGAATGAGCTGCGTCTGCACTCAGGAGCCTTGTTGTCAGTTATCCTGCAGCATAGATTGGATAATGACTTGCAGGCGTCCATGTTGGGAGAGCAGCGGGTCTGTTAACCTTGAATGCGAGCCACATAGACATACGTACATGCGCCTGCGGCTCGGTGTCTCTAAATGCAAATCAAAATAGAAATCCCATGCCTTGTGGAAGGAAATAGCCGATACATAACCGAGCCCAGATGAGGATGATAAAGAAATCTGGCAGCGCTTCACGGTGAAAGAGAGCGATCAGATCCAGGCTGGACAGCGGATGTTTTTCTTGGATTTCAACGTCAGCCATGTTTGATAGTCATCTTTTTAAGCCTGGAAATGTGTTAGGACTCCAAGATTGTTGGCTTGTTATAAGTCAGGAGGACAATTTTTTTCTACCGAGACTTCTTTATTTAATAATTCCTCCTCATTGTTTGGATGAATTATAGCAGCAGCTTGTTTTGAAAGGATAAAAAAAAAATATCTGTTGACACTACTGCTTTTAATTACATTTGTTTCTTTCCCGTTACAACCAACAGTTTCAGCAGGGTTTATGGGTGGCTGTGAGTGGCTCAGGTGGTTTGATCCTCAGCCCATTTATAGTCACAAAGACATCAAACCTGAAGTTGCTTAACGTACAGAGGAGCTCCACCATTGGTGCATAAACGCTAGGACAGCGTCTATTAAAGAGGAACCAACGTTTTTTTACAACCTAGACCTCATTTCTGGCATAAAATACAATCGTTTACTCACCCATATAACTTTGGTGTCATTTGGAGTCGTTCGGACGATATTTAGATCTGCGTGCATCCATATAGTGGGAGTGAATGGGGCACCGAAACGCAGCCTAAATAACGCATTATCTGCCGCCAAACTCGTTCATTTCACCAATATTTTGTTATGATACGCTAGTGCTATTCCCCGTTGAGTCTGGAGTTACCTGTTATCATCATCCAGGGTCTGTAGATTGACCTACTAACCTCTGACCTGGACGATGTCATCTCTGAGGGCCATGCGCACTCCACACGGCTTGTTTACCTGTAATTTGCTACTGCTAGTTTTTTGCAACAAGGCTGAATATTTTTCTGATTCTGAGGTTGTGGACGACGACTTTGTTGATGACGGACGTCCTTACCGTTTAGAGTCAGAGTATACGGATGAGGAGCTCGTTGAAAGGAGGATGCGGCGGCAGAGAGAGGAACAGCTGGCCAAACAACAACAAACCGCTGCATGTCCGCGAATAGACAACAGGTAACTCTGAACTCAACGGGGAATAGCACTAGCTTATCATAACAAAATATTAGTGAAATGAATGAGTTTCGCAGCAGATAATGCGTTATTTAGAGGCTGTGTTTCGGTGCCCCATTCACTCCCACTATATGGATATACGTGGATCTAAATATCGTCCGAACGACTCCAAATGACACCATTTATATATATGGGTGATATTTGTGAGTAAATGATCGTATTTTATGCCAGAAATAATTTCCAGGTTTTAAAAAACGGCAGTTCTCCTTTAACTTTAGCTATTTGTCACTTCATCGTACCAAACCTTTATCCTTCTCTAAATCTATCAAACAGTTTTTTTTGTTATTCCTTTTTTTGCCTCATCAGGGAAGTGTGTGTGTGCTTCATTAGACTGATATAAGTCGTACCCAGAGATTTGTACTGGAGGGCCAAAGATTTATGGTTTATTCATGATGAACGTATCCGTGATGCACATCATAACAATATGAGCGTCTATGATTGACTCTAAGAAGGAGTACAACAATGACACAGCCCATATGGAGCATAATATACCATACAATGCTATAGTGGATACAGTAAATAATGGCTAAGGATGGATGAGTAATCTCTCAGCCACTCTCCGCTTGTCTCTGATAACAACCAAACCATGAAGGCCTCTGTTTGAGGAAAAAGTATTTTCTCCAAGTGGGAGAAAGAGCAGTTTTCTGACAGTGGAGGTCGTGGTCAACCAAGTAGGGGGAAACCTCCCTGGGCTGAGAACGCTGTGGGTCAATAAATCAAGTGTGAGAGAAACGTCAAGCTCGCTGTTAAAGCGGTATGTTTCGCTACAGGCTTACAGAAGGGGCCTAACCTGCAGCCATGTGGTGGAGGAAAGAGCCTGGCGTCCACCCAGAGAATTTTTTGGGAGGGTTTCATGCTGAGTTTGAACGGAGATAAGGAGCCCGCAAATTGTTAAAGCTGGACGTCCAGCGTGATGATATGTCGGTTTTCCTACAATGCCCGCAATCTGCGAACATACCGTGAATGTTCAGTAACTCTCCCACACATCTGGAAACCTGAGGATGTAGGCGAGAGGTTAAGAGTACACTTAGTTTAATACTTTGAAGTTAAATGAGGCAACTTATCACCAAGACTTTGGACGCATGTAATGTAGCCAGGAGCAGCCAGTCCTGAAAGAAGACAAAGAGAACCCAGTCAAACAAATTAACCAGAAATATTCTACTTTATTCACTAAAGTGAGCCAATATTACATATCTGCAAGTCATAAAAGGAAGCCAATGTCTAATTAAGGTCAAATTAGAGTCCATCTGTTGACTTCTGCTCATGTTTCGAGTAATTTTTGTGCATATTTACTTTATTAGCTTCAGCGTTTCCACTCTAATTAGCGGTTAAGATCATATACCAAAAAGCTGCCATGAAGTTTTTACATTTCTGCATAAAAATGACTCAAAACTTCAGCGGATGTTCACACAAGTCCTAAAAGAAGACAAATAAAACCCAGTCAAACACATGAAACTGGAATATTATACTTGTGCATTTATTTTTCCAATAAAGTGAGCATATATTACATAACTGCAAGTTGTAGTAAGCACAAGTCAGACGCGCAGGAGAGCAATCACATCCAGGCTGGACAGAGGATGTTTTTCTTGGATTTCAACTTTGTTATAAGTCAGGAGGACATGTTCTTCTCCCTGGAATTTATTTAATATTTCCTCTTCATTGTTTGGATTAATTACTGCATCTAATTAGGTTTGTTTATTCCCTTACAACCAACAGTTCTGAATCATTCCAGCAGGGTTTATGGGTGGCTGTGAGTGGCTCAGGTGGTTTGATCCCCAGCCCATTTATAGTCACAAAGACATCAAACCTGAAGCTGCTTAACATGCAGCGTGGCTCCATCATTGGTGCATGAACGCTAGGACAGCGTCTGTTAAGACGTCCAGCATCAAAATGTGACTCTAATATGTTCTGGAGCGTCTACCAGCCAGGTTGGTTCATGTTGCATCCTTTACACCTGTATTGAGCCTGTGACAGCTCCTTTAAAGTGAAGCCAGAGCAAGTAGAGCTCTCCCTGGTGGCTGGCTGCAGTATAGGTCATAAGCTCCTCCCCCTTTCCATGTTAGTGGGTGGGACTTGGGCCAAACTAAAACACTAAACGTCAAATAATTTTATTTCAGGGATGGTTTCAGTCATTTTAGATAGTGAATGTTAGAGGGGAACTACTGTTTTTTATAACCTGGACCTTATTTCTGGCATAAAATACCATCATTTACTCACCACTATAACTTTGGTGTCATTTGGAGTCGTTCAGATGATATTTAGATCCGTGTATATCCATATAGTGGGAGTGACTGGGGCCAAATATTGGTGAAATTAACTAGTTGTGCGGCAGATAATGCGTTATTTAGAGACTGCATTTCGGTGCCCCATTCACTCCCACTATATGGATATACACGGATCTTAATATCGTCCGAACGACTCCTCCAAATAACACAAAAGTTATATGGGTGAGTAAACAATGGTATTTTATGCCAGAAATAAGGTCCAGGTTGTAAAAAAAAAAACAGTAGTTCCCCTTTAAGGTTTATCTTGAAGGTGGTTAGAAAAAAAGGCATGATTATTTTCATTATCAGGTAACCTGGGGATATTATTTTTCTAATTAACTGACGATGAAAAATGTCACCAGTCTTTGTCTCTTTCTTTTTAAATCCAATGCGTTTTTTTTTTTTTGTTTCTTCCCCTTCCCATGTAAAATGTGTTGTTGTTTTTTTAGCATACTATCCTTTCTGTTACCTGGAGAAGTTTTGTCGTCTTGTGTGAACATCTTCTCACATCTGTTTCCAGAAGCCTCCCACTGGCTCATCCTGCTAAGTTAACCCTCACTCTATCTTCAGTTAAGGATGTTCAACACTTGAAAGACGTCCCTCGCTACCAGACTGTTGAAAGCTGCACCAGACTGTTCAGACTTTTTTCTTGCCGACCATGAATATTTATGGCCATGCATGTTTTTTTTTTGTTTTTTATTATTTCTTCAACCCACCGGTAGCTAAACCTTCTCAGACGTGTCCGTGCTGTTTTCATTTACTGTACTGACCAGAGCTAGCAACACACCAGAGCCAACACGAATAAAGGATATCGTTTCATGCTGCTGAGGTGCCACCCTGATGTTTGCAATCAGCTTGTGAGGGGAACATAGTGCAGAGTGTGGGCAAGTCCATAATGTTTGAATAGTGCATTCCACAGTCAGGCTGTAGAATAACATTCCCTCCATGCACAGCTGCCGCTACAAACCGCTGCAAGTGCTCCGTTGGCTAATGATGCACGGCCTGCACGCTCTCAGACTGTACCTGAACAATCACATATAATGTAGGACATGCATCACATGTGTCTGTACTGTATGTAACATATGGAGGACATGTTTTGAAGAAGATGTCTCATTACAGTTTTATTTAACTAATAGCATAGATTCAGTATTTATTCCTCCTCAGACGTACACAGCAGTATTCTGGATAAAATCTAAAAAATAAAGAATTTCTAATGTTTTCAAATGCAGAAAATGTCCTTTTCAATTAATAAATTTAAAAGAAATGTCCTTCATGTATATTTTTTTCTCCAAATAACTTTAAATCAAGAATCTCTTTTTTAGAAAAGTAAACTCTACGGTAGCATTTTGAACTTCAGACAATCTCTGGAGATGATTCCTTTTTTACCTTCAGCGTGCATCTTTTTTTGTCACATTTTTGTCATATTTCGTTTTAACATTCACATTTTACAGCATCCGTGTTTGAACCGTCTCCTGTTTCTGAGGCTCCTTGAAGGAAAGCAGCTCTTTTAAAACTGGAATGAGGTCAAACAACACACAAGTGAAGTTATCTTGAGAGAGTCTGGTTTCCTCTGCGCGCCCACCCACATGCAAACGTCCTCAAACATCAATCAGGCATAACATTATGACCACCTTCCTAATATTGTGCAGGTCTCCCTTGTGGTGACTCATCAGAGAATGGACATGGGCCTTCTGAGGGTGTCCTGTGGTGTCTGGCAACAGGATGTTGTTAGTGGGGAGGGGCCTTTGAGGGGAGGGGCCTCTGTGGATCATCCCACAGATACTTGATCAGTTTGGGATCTAGTAAATTTGGAGGCCAGGTCAACACCTTGTGCTGTTCTTCATGTTTTTTTTTTTTAGTTGTTCCTAAAGTGTTTTTGTGTGTGTGTCTGTGTCAGGCTGCATCCTGCTGGGGATGGCTGCTGCCATCAAGGAGTGTCATTGCTATGGGGTGGGGGTGCCTGGTCTGATCTAGGTGGGTGCTACATGTCTAAGTAACATCCACACCAATGAATGCCAGGTCCAGAAGTTTCCCAGCAGAACACTGAACTGTCACAAGATGGTTTAAATGTTATTTACTTCTCCTGTCAGTGGTTTTAATGTTGTGGCTGATCAGACGTACGTTGCACTACTTCTTGAGTTTTCTTTAACTTCAATATGTTTCCAGCACACTATGGAAAAAATAGCTAACAACTTTCTCCACTGCAAAACTATCCATTCTGACAAATACCTTCCAGTTAAAGCGCTAAGTCTTATCTGTAGGAAGTGGATGGAGGCATCAACATCCTGTCTGGTGCACGACGTCCCGAGGCCTTGGCAAATCTGGTGGTCGAGTTTACTTTGGAGAGGATTAAGGATGGACATGTTTGTTCTCTCGTTAAGCGGGGTCCGAGTCGTTCAGCGTCTTCATCCGTCCCGGGCCAGCGTGTTTTGGTGCCAGTTCCCCCCGAGGCTGGCAGCTCCTACAAACGCCGGCCACCAAAACATTTCTAACAGTCTGCAGGAGGCTGAATAGACTCCTGATAACAGGCTGGAGATGTTTAGATGGAGGATCAGACTTAAACCGGCTCCCGCCGCACCTGCAAAAACACACCCACACTTTTGTGCACGCACATCCACGGCCTCAAAGAGGTCAGCGGCAAAAAAACTGGATGTTCAGCCAAGGACACTCAGAGGTCTGAGTAATTTTCTTTCCTTTGGAAGTGGCAGTCATGCACCCAGGAGCTGAATGTTTAAATATAAAACCGCGTCATGAATGATGAGTGAATGAGAAAATTGGTCCACGCTTGTATTTAAATCGTTTCGCTTAACCACAAATTGACATAATCAGACTCTTGACAAATGTTTCCAGACAAGATGAGGTAATAAGTACGGGTAGGTTTATGGCAAGCGTGTGTTCATAAGGATTTTGATGATCTGAGAAGGAAGCATTGTTTATTTACCTCACCCTTCCCTTTAAAATAATGTTCTAATTAGTGGTTTTAAAGAAGTTTAAATATAGTACAGTCATGCACGAAGAACTGAATATAATGGGAAAGGAAAATAGGTAGACATATTTTTCAGATATACCTGGCGTCCCGGTGCGTTGGCTAAACGTGGCACTGAGAGCTCATTGTGTTTGTGTAACAGCGCGACTGGTCTGACTAAATCTTCCATCTGAGCTTTTGCTTGGTTCAAGTCAAAATATGCTGCATGACTCAGATCCTAAATTGCAGCATATGCGAATCCTCTCTCTCCAACTCACTGTGCAGCCAAGGTCCTCCTCGCACCGAGCTGAAGAGCAAAATAAAAACGTGACTGAGGGCAGAGCTGAGAAGCTGCTTAAAGTCTGTTGCAACTTGCACCTCCAACTCCTAATATCTTCGAGAATGGGTGCGTCTGGGTGTGTGCACAAGAGTGCTGTGTTACACGAGTACCACACCCAACTTTGATGTGGAAGTTGAGGTTATGAAGGGAATCGCCAAAATACCTCTCTATTGCACAAGCTCAGATTTTTTTTAAAGTCGACTGTTACGTGATGAAAGTCAAGTCGACACCGACTAATCTCTAATAAAAACAAAGTAGAAAGTAATGAAATCTATATTCTTGACATCAATACATCTACTGAGACCAGACAGCTCATGTGCTACATACTGTGAGCTGCAGATATGTATAGTCTGTATAAAACATGCAGCACCTCAGCACCATCAGTAGCATTTAATAGTACTCCACAGCGTGTTGTTAGATGGGATAGTGTAGCAGCTAAAGGTCTAATAACTTTATCAAATAGTTGATGTGCAGCCTCCTTCTCTCTGTTACCACAGGACGTTTGGTGAAGTTGTTAACTGACTGCTGTCCAGAGGATTTGGACCGTTCCTCTGCTAGCGTTGGCGGATGTCTTTGCAGTAGTACTTTAGTTGTATTTCAAGACATGTCCCAGTAGTAAGGGCTTCATCTTTAGTGAAGAATTTCCACATACTTGATGAACCGCTGCTAGTTTGCATTAGGAAGAAGGAGCAAGGCGACATCTAGAAGCACCAGGAGCTGAGGGAAGGAGAGTGGACTGGATGATAGAGGTGTAGAAGTGCACCGCCATCATCGCCTCTGGCTGGTTGAACGTCTTCAGCTGCCACAGGAAGTACATCCTCCAGCGTTTTCCAGCGTCAATGAGACGTTCCAGCGTTTTCCTCAATGATCATCTCAAGCTTAACCTTAAAAGTATAGAGTGTGTCTGTCTCCTGAATCCAAACTGGGAGATGGTTTTACAAGAGAGAGGTCTGGCAACACAAGGCTCTTCCTCCCATTCATGTTTTTGAAACTCCAGGAAGCAGATGCCTGCACTTTGAGACCGAAGCAGTCTTTTGGGGTGATATGGTGATATGAGGTAAAGATAAGACGGAGCTAGAGCCTTGTGTATGTAAGAATTAGGATTTTAAATCTGTTCTGGATTTTAAAGAGACCCAGTGAAGAGAAGCTAAATCTGGAGTTATATGATCTCTCTTGCTAATTCCTGTCACTGCACTTTTATTAATCTTGGACAACCTGATAATTAAGGTTATTCACCCTGGATGAAACAAATGCATGACATTGTTTTGCAGCATCACTTTAAAACAGGATGTTTCTTAATTTTGAAAATATTACACCAGTGAAAGAAGAAGGCTGTCCCGGATTAAAGGACATTTCCTGGTCTGATATAACCCTAGGGTTTCTCACAGCGGTACCAGAGGCCGAGGTAACATCATCCAGAGAAACTTGTGCAGGAACAGCTAAGAGGCAATTCCAAAACAGAGACACATTGATGGGACGGATTGTTCTAATGAATGGGCGTTTGGAAATATAATCTGAAACATGTGGTCCAGCAACTTCACCACTGATGTTTTCATTCAAATCCTTCAACTGTTAAGAGGACGCTGCATGGATTCATTAACAAGTTTTCAAGAAAGAAGAGAGAGAGGACGCACATTTGCTGACTTGATCACATTCTCTTTTTATGTTGGTCTGATGTTTCTCATTTCAACATAAAGAACATTAAACCATCAGAGAAACTGGGGGTAATTATGGGGAATAACATGGAGACTGCATTCAGAACCAAAGCTTTAAATGTCCCACAACAAGTCTGCACCAAACCGAGTCGAGCGAAGCTTCCCCAAGTGTCCCATACTTTCGAGACTTTGTCACGTCTTTGACTCCGGTACAACGGAGCGAGCGGCAGACAGTCTGCGTCGGACTAATGTTGACATTTCACAGAAACAACAGCGACGCTACGGTTCAAACGAGCTCAGAGTCTCCTGGACGCCAGACTGCACCGGCTTTCTCACACTAATTACACTAATGATGAAGCCGCTTCACTTTTAACTGGGATCCAAAGCGGAGCCAAGCTTGACCTCGTGCACAGAACAGTTCACGATCGCTGTTCAGTAATTATTCTAATACAGGTTGTAATTAAGGTGAATTATTAAACCGTTGAGGGAGATTGGTCAGTGTGGGTGGTCCCTCAGACCGGACACTACAAGTGGGCTTTGAGACAGAGAGAAACGAAACTATACGCTCATTTTCAGGCCTGTGTATGAAGCTGTCAATCATAGGAGCTTGTTGAAGCACTGTACTGAGGGATCTGGAGTGGATTTAGCTCAGGATCCTCCTTCTTGGTCAAGCTTAAGAGACAGGATTCTTGAGGGTGGACTTCATGGAGTGGCACCAGTGAGTGGGTTGCTCCTGTTCCCAGTCATTTCCTGGCCTTTCATCCTTCTCTCTCAGGCATCCTCCTATGAAAGAATGCAGACGGGAGCGGCTAGTTTGTCGAGATGAAAAAGAGCTGCAAAAAGAAGCATGTGTTTTATCCAGACAAACGTCCATCGTGAGGGGTAATTTGATATGCTAGACTTCTAGACATGTTTCAAGTTGCTGGATTTTAGCATCAGGACATCCAAAAGGCAAAATGTCCATCTGTAGAGACATTCAGACAGATTAAACCAAACAGAGTCTTGCAGAAAGTTTAGATCACAGCAGGAAATATTTCAAAAATGTGTTTTCACCACAACAAAAGCTTTTAAATCAGCTCCAGGAATCGCAGCTCGTGGAACAGTGCCGCTGTCCACTCAGCTCTGGGTTTCCGTCCAGGGACATCTGTGTCCGACTCCAATCGTGGGGGGAAGCCGTTCGCCAGCTCCACAGCTGGTTTGGCAAAATGAAGAGCCGCGAGGGCTGTTCAATAGCGGGACTGCGCTCTGCGGACAGACAGATTGAGGAGAGGCGGAGAAGAAAAGGCCCTGGCTGAGTCTGCTGCTCCATAAATGGCACAGATGGCCACGGTTGCGTGCTGAAACTGAAGCAAGAGGCGAACAAAAAGATATTCACAGAATACATGTTGCTCTGGAGGAACGGCTTCTTGTGGTCAGGTTTTAGAGTCACTGGTGCTGCGTGAATATGGGATATATTTTTTCCATCAGAGCTTAGCTTAAATTGCAGCGAGACAATGTAGAACAAGATGAATGTTTAGGAACGGACAAGTCAAAGTCCTGACCTTAATCCAATAGAAATGTTGTGGAAGGACCTGAAGCAAGCAGTTGATGTGAGGAAACCCACCAACATCTCAGAACTGAAGTGGTTCTGTTCTGAGGAATGGGCTAAAATTCCTCCAAGCTGCTGTAGACCACTTATCAGCAGTTACCAGAAACATTTAGTTGATGTTATCGAGGCACAAGGAGGTCAAAGAATTTATAATATTTCTGTGTCATTTGTTTCATTGGGTTCTCTTCATTTACTTTAAGGACATGTGTGAAAATCCGCTGATGATTTGAATCATTTTTTATGGAGAAAAAAATGCTGTTGTTCACGAGCTCTGTATGGGGGGTAGGCACATCAAGTCTATCATGAACAAAAGACGCCTCAAGAGCAAATACACAGTCTGCAACCCATTGACGAACCTCAAAAAAGACCAGAATCTGGAACAGCATCTTCTGACCTCTCACACACGGCTCGTTGGTCTAGGGGTATGATTCTCGCTTAGGGTGCGAGAGGTCCCGGGTTCAAATCCCGGACGAGCCCACATATTGAGACCTTGACTTTGTTTGGACGTGCTTTAGTTTGTCTCTGAAGAGAAACTGGGTCATGCACCAAGATAATGAACACAAGTGGTTCTACAAAAGAACGGTCAAAGAAGAACAAGATGAATGTTTAGGAACGGCCGAGTCAAAGTCCTGACCTTAATCCAATAGAAATGTTGTGGAAGGACCTGAAGCAAGCAGTTGATGTGAGGAAACCCACCAACATCTCAGAACTGAAGCAATGAAGCTAAAATTCCTCCAAGCTGCTGTAGACGACTGGTCAGCAGTTACGGGTAACTGCTGCACAGGGAGGTCACAGCAGATACTGGAAACAGCTCACAGATATGAATAAATATCTGAATTTTACTGAATAAGAAAAATGCACAAGTTTAATATTTCAGTTTAATTTGTTTTATTGGGTTTCCTTTGTCTACTTTCAGGAGTTCAGGAGTAATCAGAAATTCGCAAGGGCCAAAACCTTTTAGATGATATATTATGACTGTGATGCCCTGGCTTTTACTTTCTGACATGATTATGAGTAAATTGTCTCAAATACTGGCCGTGCCATGTGTTTATGATACCTGTCTCAAGCTGCCTTTTGCAAATGAGCAAATATTATCAAATGTTAAATATGGACATATAAACATTATAGCGGCTAAATACCTGCAAGATCATATTATGATCAGATGAGCCTCACAGGGCCCCTCACATTTGCTTTTTCTGTTTGAGCACGGCTTTTGCAACCGACACCCGGCTCTTCAGAGGCGACGAGCTAAATGCATCTGAACCAGAATAAACAGGACCTGGACTATATGTGCGAAACCTGCAAAAACAAACCTGGACAAGGTACACACCGCATTCACACATGTACTCTGTGTTTAAAACAAACTCATGGCTAAATATAGAGCCGGGGCTATGTCGCTCTATTGTGAACCGAAACAGGAATGTGTCCAAGAAGTTTTCTGTACTTTTCCAAAACACTCCCCTAGTGAAGGAGCTGGGTTTGTATCCTGAGGAGGAGAAAACGCTCTCGTTGCTGAAGGGTGTTGTTTGACGAACACTAAACCAAATAGCCTCATCTGAGAGACTTTAAACAAACCAACCATTAATAATCCAACCACAGTTTTCCCTCACTGCTGATGTCACGTTGAAGGTCTATGGTTAATGTGAGCAGCAGGCTTCCTGCTTCCCATGTCCGAGCAGACATCCTGGAACCTGAGGAATCCCAGCCTTCGGCCCCCCAGCTGAGACGGAGCTGAATCAGCCGACAGCCACTTCCCTCTCAGCGTTTCCACTGACGTCACCTCAGATACACGACCCTCGGACAGATATGGAGGGGAGGGTGAAGCTAACTATTACAGCATCCTGGAGCTATGAGGCGCTCACCGCATGCTCCTGACATTTTCTCTCCGGGATCCCGCAGAGCCTCGTGCATCAGGAGTCACAGACAGCTTCAGTTTTACAAACCTGGCGAGGAACGCTTTTCTCTTTAACAGCTTTAGATTACTGGTATTACCCATGACGGGTCTCACAACATATTAACGTCAGAGAAGTGAGGCTGGGTGGGTATTCTGTCAGCGATTTGTAAATGTGTCTCTAAATGTGAAAAGGATATGCTGTAGGAAACACATGTGCACAAAGAAGGAATTTAAATGAGCTGAGTGAGACGTCTGTGAGGACTCTCAGCTGGTCCAGGTCACGGTTCATCTATAAAACTAAAACAAAGACACCTGGAACTCAGACTCAGGTTCAAGAAATCTTCATCACAGCGTCCTGCATCAGATCTGTCATCCTAGTTTTTAACACATTCCCAAATGTAAATACAACTGAAAATCTGTTTTCTGTAAACACCAGTCAGATGATTCTATGAGTCTCATTAAAGATATGTTTCTTTCACTCTCTCTCTCGTTACTTTTCATCCGTTTCCTGTTGATATGTGTCGGTTTATCCACATCAGGATAAAGGACACATTTTTGTTTCCAGCAGCCTCCAGATGTAAGCTCATTTGCCAGTTCATTAGGTACGCGCAAGTGAAAACAGTCCTGCACTAAATCTTATCTTCATGAAGGTTCTGGTGCTCAGCACTGATTTAAAATAAACTGAGAGAGCTGCTGATTTGACTGTTTTCGGTTTGAGGGCGGCGTCGGTTTGCAGAGCTATTAAACTGCATTGTGTTGCGCCGACACGTGTTCCTATTATTTTCACGTAATAGAAACAACCATGGGGACCATGATGGAAATAAGTGCTTGCACTTTGTCATGATCTATCCCTTGGATATGTCTTTATTCCAATAAATCCAAAAAAAACAACAGAGATACTTTTTAAACTGCATCCAGGTGAATGTACCACCTTTCTGACATGGTTTCAACTTCAACTGAAGATTAGAACAATTATGGAGGTTGGTTTATTGCCGCAGGCGGTGGAACAGTTAGTACTAACCCTAACCCTCACAGCAAGAAGGTTCCTGGTTTGAATCCAGGCCGACTAGGGAACTTTCTGTGTGGAGTTTGCATGTTCTCCCTGTGTCTGTGTGGGTTCTCTCCGGGTACTCAGGGTTCCTCCCATGGAGACCTGTCCAGGGTGTGCCCCGTCTCTCACCCGATGACAGGTCGGATAGGCTCCAGCCCCCCTGCGACCTTTTACAGGACAAGCGGTTACAGAAGATGAATGATTTAGTGCAGGACTGTTATATTAGAATGCGTTCACTAGTGTACCTAATGAACTGGCGTGTGCATACTGATGTGGTATTTGTGGTATCTTATAAAGCCAAATCCAGTCCTAGAAAGCAGTCTGACGTTGATGTATAAGATATAATGTTGTCTGCAGCTCAGATTAGGGTTAGGGTTAGGGTTAGGGTTAGGGTTAGGTCGAGGGTTAGGGTTAGGGGTTAGGCTCTGCGTCTTCAGTGTTTAGCTAAACGCTGATAGATAACACAAATGGTTTAATCACGTCATCACTTCTTGATGAATAAAATAACATTGCCAGCTTAATTCCTCTGTATTTTAATGTGATTTCAGCATCGCTTAATATTTACGAAAAAAATCAACAATGTTCTTTTCATCCATCTCTTGGCGGGTACGGAGGCACTCTGCTTGTCATTTTTTTTTCTACCCGACACAACAATGAGGTATAATGGAGGCCTTTCATGCGTTGCCCACCAGAGTTTCTGCCCAGCTGTTTATTTTCTTGGAATAGTTTAAGCAAGCGCAACGCCCACGCACACCTGAACCTGAACCCCTGCTGAAATGTCAGAGTTTTCAGCTCCAGCGAAGACAAGAAGCACAAGGTTGTTGTTTTTTTTGAGGAAGGCTGTTTTCTTTCCCCAGACACAATCGCCACAGGAATGCACTGCCGAGACGCAAAAAAGGTCAGAGAGCGTTCAAAATAAAACGGAGAAAATTCACACATGTGCAATACAGAAAAACACGCATATATATATATTTATACGCACAAGTATCTGCTTCATTTTAAATGCTGATGGCTGGAGGCTGGAGAGAGTGTGTTTGTGTTTGCTGCAAGGTCACAGTGACATGCCCGACAAACAAAGCTCTGCACACACACACACACACACACACACACACACAGCATGCTTGTTTGTTCCGTCCATTTATAATAAGTCGAGCTGTTTGTCCTCTCCGGTTTTATAAAAGGTCTGAGTGCAGAGGTGTGCACTCTGTTTATTCATTCATTCATTCATTCATTCATTCATCTTCTGTAACCTGTGATCATCTTCCTGTGTCACGGGGGGTTGGAGCCTATCCCAATTGTCATTGGGTCCACCCTGGACAGAGAGACACTCACACCTACAGCCAATTTAGAAACACCAATGAACCTAACCAGCATGTCTTTGGACGGTGGAGGAAGCTGGAGAACCTGGAGAGATCCCACGCAGACACAGGGAGAACATGCAAGCTCCACACAGAAAGGCCTAGATACAGTAGGATCATCAATGACCACAGTCCAGTTGGTTCCTCACAGGGAGGCACTGTAGAGCCATATGTCCTAAGGGACAAACGACCTTCTCAACCTGTCCATGGAGCACTGAACAAGCTTCTCTGCCTGGTGTCCTGTAGAGGGTGGTGGACATTGTTCATGATGGACCGGATGTTGTTCAAGGTCCTTCCATCTGCCACCAATGTCGGAGACTCCAAGTCTGTCCCTACCATAGAGTCCTCCTTCTGTATCAGCTTGTCCATCCGTGAGGTGAACCTTCTTCTTAGTGCTGCCTCCCCAGAACACCACAATAGTCTGGTAGAACATGTCCAGCAGACCTTAGCCTCCTAAGGAAGCTCTGACCTTTTTTGTACACTGAGTCTAAGTTAGCCCACCAGTCCAGTTTGTGATCCAGCTGTAGACCCAGGTACTTATAGGTCTAAACCACCTCTGCACACTCCCTGTTGATGGTTACAAGCTGCAGGTAGGGCCTGGACCTCCAGACATCCACTACCATCTCCTTGGTTTTAGCTGGATTGATCAGAAGATGGTTTGTTCCGCACCATGAGACAAAGTTGTTCTTGTCCTCGTCCACTTGTCCATCCCTGATTCACCACACAGTTGCAGTGTCATCTGAGAACTTGACATGACTCTGTGTTGTGCTTGAAATCCGAGGTGTTGAGGGTGAGTAGGATATTTTTACTAAATAAGTTAAAATACTTAAAGACTCACGTCATGGTGCCCACAGCTTATAGAAGGAAGCTGTTGATCAGTGTGTTGGTTTGATGCTTCTGCTGATCCTCCACCATTTGCCTGATGGCAGCAGTTCAGAGAGTTTACTGTGAGAGGGTGAGAGGGGTCTCTGGGGATGTTTCAAGCTCTGTTCCTGCACCGGCTCTTGAAGACTTCTTGGACGTGAGGCAGGGAGACTCCGGTCCCTCTGTTAAATATGCAACAACACCATCTACGGGCCGCGATCAGCAAACACGCCGTCCCGCTGGGCTCTGACTCCTGTCGTCCTGTGTCAGCTTTAAAACCAGACCATCCAGACTCCCGTGTCCGTCCGTCCGTTCTGCCCCGTGAGCAGCCTGCCGCCTCTTGGTGGTACTAGGAATCCTGTTATTATGAAAGATGTGGCGTTTGGGAAGACGCACACAAGAGGGAGCTATTAGTCCAGTAATCGCTCCTTGACCTGGAGTGACCCGTTAAGTAGCTGCAAGGCAGTTTAGAGACCTGAGCAATTATCAGGAAAAAAATGTGGCTTTTGAAGACGTTTTTATTTCTTTTGGCTTCTCTCTCAGCCGTAATTTACTTTATCAGACTTGTAATTTGATCCATTTGTCTCCAAATAACCTGCTCCTTGTTTCGCTTTAAGAAGAAGAAGCTTGATGTTTGTTACCTCTGCTCCAGAAGGTAGACGTCCATTAGCAGGTAAAAATAATAATAATAAAAGACTAAATTGGACACGCCTCACAGATCCGCTATTGAGTTGTTCAGCAATTCAGTCGTGGAGGGTTTAAGAATTTCCCGTGTCCCTGAACGAGCTTTTGCCAGGTATTAATAAATCACACAGAACAACACGATTTTTGGGAGATGAAAAGAAAACAATATAAGTATATATGATGTTTTTTTATTTATTTATTTTATTAGATGAATCAATCTGCGTGTGTGTGGTGGTGGTGCGGTCACGGTTCCTGGGTGGTCTCTATCCACGTCCTTAGCCTATGGCACAGTTTAGAAGCATTAAATGGATTCTTTTTTTTTCGTTCTTATCTATTCCTCTTTTAAAGCTGCAAAATAAAACAACATATTTATTTTTTTTTGCAGGAGCAGGAGCAGCAGCAGTGCATCTTCACCTGATCCTTTGGATAAAAGAATTAACAGAAAACGAAAATAAGCTTTGTCTATTAAAATAAAAAAATAAAAAACCACTAAAACACTCCAGTAATCCTTTAGTCCGCCGGATCATTTAGAGATTAGACACTGAACGTGTGAATGGAGGTGAAGGAACCAGGCAGTGATGTTAGAGGAGGGAGGATTCATCCATCACGTCTGTTTAAGATTTATTTGTTTCAGTCACAGTCTCTTCTCGCCCCACGCCCCCCCTCGTACCCCTGCATTCCCCAGCTCTCCCCTCCTCTTCAGCCTACCCTCCACCCCCCCTTCCTCTCTCCTGAGGGGCCTGCAGTCAACTTTGACCTGCACAAAGAGCTTGTTAAATGCCTGTGTAATCCTTGTGTCTGTGTTTGCGTGTGTTTTTATTTCTTTTTTTTTTTTTTTTTCTGCAAGTGCCGCGTCCTTGCGTGCATGTGTGCAGTCAGACGTCGGGTCGGGTCCGTCCACCGGGAGCCAACGGGTCGGCCCGACTCACCACCTCCTAAAAGCCGGAGGGGCCGCTTCTTTCAAACCAAATCAATACTCTATGGTTTTTATTTCTCCATTTGAAAGGCGGCCCTCTGGAGGGTTAAGGAGGAGGAGGAGGAGGAGGAAGAGGAAGAATTATGAAAATCCTGTACCGGTTCCAAGCGTCTAGCGGTGCCAACTGTGGCGGTCCCTTTTGACTAAAGACAGATGATCGAGAGTGGTCTGACAGTGAGTCACTGACATCCACAGACATGCCTGTCTCTTCCTCTCAACCCTGGTGTTCACCTCAGCAAGGAATGCAGGGGGAATGCTCTTCTGTTCTCAAGGCTAGGATAGGAATCAACCCGCACCCCTCCCTCCACCCCGTCCCTCACATTTACACATAAGAGGATGGGCACGAGTGTGTGCATGTGTGCGCAGCGGCGAGCAGATATAGCAGAATTCTTGTGGCGAGAGTCATGGTTTGAATGAGGACAGTGTTTATAGTATAGCAGAAATATGTGGTGGAACGGTTAAAATAAGCCTGTTTGTGCAGGCAGCCAGAATGGAGGTGCATGCATTAGGGAAATACATCAAGATGTGGGTTTGAATTTGACGTGCTGTTGCAGGTCTTGACAGCGGAGACGTTGATGGTGGAGGCTAGCGGCACTGATTGCGATTGTAATTCAGTTAGTCTTGGCGAAACGATTCAGATTGTTCGGTTTTACTAGGGCTAATCCACCAGAAGAGGTGGATGGATGAAAAGCGATTATTCAGACTTACCCTGAGATGATGTGTTCATGTAGATCGTATCATGGGGAAGGCAGAATACAGTTATAAATTTAACAATGGAACTAGATTTTCAAGCGGGCTACCTGATTGAAATCATCTTGATCAGAGATTCAACTTAACTGTTTACATGGACGCAACTGAAACTATTTGATAAGATCTTTTTTTGTGTGTGTGTGAAGGTTCTCAGTCCTCCAGGTCAGGGTTTATCCAAATAACACAGCTGAAACAAGAGGAACTGGAGATTCTTGAAGACCTCTCACCAAGTAGCTTCTTCAGTTCTTGAGAAATCCAATAAGTCCAGTTCACCTCGTTTTAGCCTTGGCTTGATTTTTTGTTTTTTGTTTGTTTTGTAGATCTGATCAGATTTATGTGTTAACACGCATCAAAACATCAGTCGCTTTATTAACTTAATGGCAAAGTGGTTCTGCTGCTGTGGAGCATCAAATCTGCAGGAAACAGAACAGAAGAAGAAGAAGAAGATTTGACTGAAAAAGATGCTGAAGATGGAGCCAAGAAGAAGCAGAAGAAGAAAGAGGAGCCTCCTCCTCTTTCTTCTTCTGCTTCTTCTTGGCTGAGTGGAGCATGAGTGGAAGAAGATGATGAAGAAGAACAAGAATGTGGAGGAGTTGAAGAAGAAGAAGAAGAAGTAGAAGAAGAAGGGGTGGTGGAGGAAGAGTAAAACAAGAAGAATAAGAACAAGGAAGTGGAGGAGGAGGAGGAGGAGAAGAAGAAGAAGAGTGGAAGAAGAAGAAGAAGAATGAGGGAGTGGAGGAGGTGGAGGAGAAGAAGAAGGAGAAAAAGAAGGAGAAGAAGGGGATGGTGGAGGAAGAGTACAACAAGAAGAAGAAGACCAAGGTGGAAGAGTGGAAGAAGAAGAAGAAGAATGAGGGAGTGGAGAAGGTGGAGGAGGAGAAGAAGGAGAAAAAGAAGGAGAAGAAAAAGAAAGAGGAGATGGTGGGGGAGGGGCAGTGGAAGAAAAAGGAGGAACATTAAGGAGGAAGAAGTTTTTTTCCCAATGTCACTGACAACCCTGAATGTCTAGAGTCTTAGAAGACGACCAAGATGTCTCCACGTCTCCATCATCTCTGTCCACATGGATTCCATCTTGGTTCATCTTGTTTTTCTACCTCCATGTTTCTGTCCCTCACCTGATGTTTTTACTGACATGCTCAGAGAGAATGGATTTATTCCAACAACCAGAGAGAAACCAGCAACATCAAGAGTCTACATTTACCATAACAGAGAAGCTGAATGATGAGGACGCCGTGTTTAGCGGCCGTCATCGTCAGCTTCACGTGAACTTGGGAGGAACCCCAAAGACTGTCACGGAGCTGATGGAAGTGGGTGGTCCGCTTTGACAGGATTCCCATGGTTCCCATAGGATTTAACGGCCTGACAGAGAGAAACTGACAACCTTTAGTTAGTTTACAACCAGATCTGTGTGCTCTGCCTTTACACTGAGGCCGCATACCAAAGTGTGTGTGTGTGTGCGTGTGTGTGTGTGAGTGTGTGTGCACTCATCCTGCCTCTGAGAGCTGTGGGGGTTTCTGCCAGACTAATGTTATCTAAACTACCCCAACAAGCATTTTATTCTGAATGAGCCGTGCGTAGATAAGATCGCCCCAGTGAGTACATTAGCATCCGCCGGTACCCATCCCATCCTCGGAGTCGTCGCACAAAGGAGGAATGCGGGGTGGTGCCGTGGGTCAGCTGTCTCTGCAGCCCCGGGGGATGATAACTCATTCCTCCCAGAGCGGGGCTGCAGATCCCCGGACGCTGTGGGCGCTCTTATTTTGACAGGTACCCGTTATCGTTAACACACGGGGCTTTTCTGCAGCAGGACTCGGGACACGTGTGACTGCACAGATATGCACGGGGGACGCACGTAGGAGTGTGAGATGAAGCCTTCATGAACTGTGACCAAGCAGTGACTGGTGTCAAAGGTCAAGCTACCGACTTGCCCCCTTTTCCCTTCGCCACGCTTCAGAGGGAGAGCGCCGAACGTATCATGACCTGACAGCGGCATTCCCCACCGCAGGGGTAAACACACAAGGTGCACAAGAGACGACCCCTCCCATCCACCCCCACCTCCTCCATGGTCACTCTCCTCCTTGAATGCACTCAGGAGTAGATTGGAGCGAATATTTCTGTCTTCCTTCCCCCTTTGTTCCCCTCTCTTGCCCCTCATCTTCCCTTCTGTCTTCTCCCCGCTCTTCACTACTCTCTTGTTTGCCTCCCTCCCCTCCCTCCCGTCCTCCCTAACTGGTGGAATCCCAGAGTCCCGTCCACCTAAGTGTCACTGAAGAATGTTCCATCATTTAAACGGGGGAGAATGCTCCGCTAATATATAACCAATTACACTGGTCACATTTCCTGTGTCTCCTTTGAGCTCTCTGCAGGCTCAAAGTGCCAATCAGGCCTGGAATGCCAGAACATGGCTCTTATTTGCCAGGGGTCAGCGCACCAGTAACCTCACATTCTAAAGGACCATTGTTCCCATGGCCAGAAAACTCGGGAGAGGCACACATACACATCCAGGGTGAAAGACACACACACACACACACACAAACCCTGGCCCCAAGAGGCCCCACATCAAGGGCCCGCTCTGTTTAAACAGCATCCGCCTGCACAGCCACCCGCCATGAAAGGGATTAAACAAGGTGTGTGTATGCATGCATGCGTGTGTGTGTGCATATATGTTTATACACTGCAAAAAAAAAAAAATAAATAGTTGAATTATATTTCTTATTTCAACTGACACCGCAACAAATAAGTGAAATAAATAAATGTGTCGCCCGTTATTTTTAATCTTGAAGAGAAAAGTCAGACTTTTTAGACTCTGGAGTGCGAGACGCCACCTTCTATTCATCCTGCTTTTCTTTGAGTGTGCGTTTGTGTGCGGGTGAGCGTGGGAGACAAAGAGCGGCGAGCTGATTGCGAGAACGCAGACTTGTCCTCGCACAAAGTGTGCGACGGGGCAAGGACGCGCCGCCGCAGCAGCTCGGTGCCTTTCAGAGCGCCCGGCGGTTCGTCTGCTGCGTTTTCCCGCAAGATCTGAAAACATAAACAAAGCATGAGTCAGTGTCTGTTCACTAAAGAGTGCGTTAAAAAAAATAAAACCTCCTGCCTGCAGCACATATACATACTGATGACGCTTAAAGCTAAAAGTGTACGGACACTGAAGCACCATGCATAACATCCTCCGCTCTTCTAGTTTCCCGTCTGCAGGGATTTGCTACCGTTCAGATTTTCTTGATAGGTGATGAAGCCCGGCTCGCAGCCTGCAGAGATGCCGGTTGAGGTTGGCTCGATGCAGAGCTGGTCAAGTTCTTTGACGTCGCCAAACCTGCTGCGACCACCGTGCTGGAAGTACGCTTCTGTCTTAATTATCACGGTGTGACGGCGGGGGCATCGAGGGTCCAGCCCCCCAAAAAAACATGAAAAGCAACAAAAGGACATGTGTTCTTTGTCTGTGCACAGAGAGAAGGTGTTGTGTTTCTTTCTTTGACAATGAAGACAATAACTCAAGGTCTACTCGCTCGTGTTTTTCCCCCTCACATGTGGTTTCTATATGTTAGTGCAGACTGAGGGGTCAAGTTCAAGAATGAATAGTCATGCTCCAAAACCGTTTTTTATATACATACATATGCATTTCTTTACAAAGAACACCAATGACTCTGTGCATTTCTTTCCGTCTTTGGCCGTTGAGGACTTCTGGATACTTCTGACACTCTGCAAAAGCAGACATCCGACTGGCTGTCTAGTTATGTTTGCCGCCTGTGCATATCATGAATGATTGGATTCCAAGCCTCTTTTTATGTGTCTCAATACAAGCATGCAAATGCATGCACACACATGCACACACACACATACACACAAGCACACTCACACACAGTTTCGCACAGGTATGCAGTCAAAGTTAAGAGAAACCTGACCTACCTGACGGATCGAAACTACTCCTACGCTACTCGGTTAACCCCTCAATGTTCAGCGTGGGAAACAATGCTTTGGCATTAGCTGCTAACTCCTGCTCAAATACCTGAGATGGATGGATGGCTGGACGCATGGAGGCTCTGATAAACGTTGACACGGCCTCGAAGGGAGAAGGAGCACAGAGAGATAGAGGTTCCATATTAGGAAGAGGAGGTGAGGTGTAGAAAAAAAAAAAAAAAGGGAGTGGGAAGGTTGTCAATGCGCGGTTTCTCATTTGTGGCCTCGCTCTCTCCCTCTTCCTTCCCCTGCTTGCCTATAAGAGATATCCGAGGGCAAAGGGCAGACAGCCTTTTCAGAGAAACATGATTGCAGCCTTGTTGCGAAAGGCCTTTCATTTAGAAATATGTGACTTCTGTTAGAGGAGAAAGCCGAAGCATTCCCTTCTCCCATCGCCGCTTTTCTCCTCGGCACAAAAACGGCGGAGGAGAGAGACCTTGAGCCTCGGAGAAAAAGGCCTTTCAAGACACTCGTGTTTTCAAGGTCCTGCCTTGAAAGGCTGTGGGTTTATAGACATAAAAAAATAAAAATAAAAATAAAAATAAATAATAAAAAATCACCATCCACATAAAACTGGAGTAAATCTTCCTCTTTTATTTCTGGACCGTAGCATACTGTAGACATGCCGTTAATTACTTTTGATCCAGCTACAGTTGTACGCGGGGGGAGGAATAAATAGCTCCGCACCAGAATGCTGTGTCATGCTTTGGCCTCAGCCTCGCTTGGCACAGGCTGCTCTGTTATTTTGGCCTCAAGTACTTGGAGGTTATGTAGCTTAGGTCAATACCATGTGCGTGTGACCAGTGTACCGCAGGGTGATGTCACATGGCTTGTGAAAGTCCTGCTTTGATATCAGCAATTAGACGGTCGAACCTTTTTTTTTTTTTTTTTTTGAGCTAGCCTCAAATCCTCAGCCCCGCTGTTCCTGGCACATGGCGGTTGCTAAGTTACACCGTGGAAAACATTCTGATGTCTCGATGCTTATCAGCGACGAGGCTTACGTCACGTATTATCAATTATTGAGGGTTTTAACAGCCTCGGCTGTTCTGTGACGTAGATGACGAGATGTTTTACACGCCGATCAACCATAACATTATGACCGCCTTCCTACTATTGGTGTATATTGGTCTATAGGTCTCCCTTGTGGCGACTCATCTGAGAATGGACATGGGCCTTGTCTGATGAACAGGATGTTGTTAGTGGGGGGTCTTTGAGGGGAGGGGCCTCTGTGGATCATCTCACAGATACCTGATCAGTTTGGGATCTAGTGAATTTGGAGGCCAGGTCAACACCTTGTGCTGTTCTTCATGTTTTAGTTGTTCCTTAAGTGTTTTTGTGTGTGTGTCTGTGTCAGGCTGCATCCTGCTGCCATCAAGGAGTGTCATTGCTATGGGGTGGGGGTCCAAAGCTACATGTCTAAGTAACATCCACACCAATGAATGCCAGGTCCAGAAGTTTCCCAGCAGAACATTGAACTGTCACAAGATGGTTTAAATGTTATTCCCTTCTCCTGTCAGTGGTTATAATGTTGTGGCTGATCGGTGCATTATAAGTAGTAAAAGCACAGTAGTGGTCACATATTTTATTTTCACGCTGAAGAATGAGTCTTGAATTCTTGTAGATCTATGTAAACATTTCCTTCAAGGTCATAGGTGTTGTACAGACTAGTCAGTTTGTCGATTTCACGCTTGAAGCGTCACATCGACTAGTCGCTGATCACATGACAATAACAACATGGACGCCTCCTAGAAGACAGGTGAGGAGCCCAGTGGGTCGTTCATCAAGTGTGTGGAAATACTTCAACTAAAGATGAAGCCCATACTACCGTGACATGTCAGTACAACTAAAGTACTACTGAAATGCATCTGAAAAGGCTAACGCTAACGCTAGCAGAGGAACAGTCCAAATCCTCTGGACAGCAGTCAGTTAACAACTTGACCAAACGTCCTGTGGTAACAGAGAGAAGGAGGCTGCACATCAACTATTTGATAAAGTTATTAGACCTTTAGCTGCTACACTATCCCATCTAACAACACGCTGTGGAGTACTATTAAATGCTACTGATGGTGCTGAGGTGCTGCATGTTTTTATACAGGCTATACATATCTGCAGCTCACAGTATGTAGCACATGAGCTGCCTGTTCTCAGCATATTCAGGTCAAGAACACAGAGTTCATTACTTTCTACTGGGTTTGTGTTAGTGATGTCATCAGAGACTAGTCCACTTGATCTTGTCCAACCCCTTTAAGTCAGCCCATTCAGAAAAAAAAATTATGATCTGCACTTATTCGAACTCGTTTCCTTAAAAGGATTTTAAAGTGGCCACACAGAACAGAACGTGACCTGCATGTTGCGTGATGTAGGCCACGCTGATAAGGGGAGGACGTTAAGACTGGGGGGGGGGCGACATTACAGCGCTCTGTTTTATCACCTGTGTGCCCTTTGATACAGTTTCCCTTGCGGTACATCAAAGCCGGCCGCCAGCTCGAAGGGACAGCGCTGCTACAGTAGCAGGCTGCCGGTGGACTTGAGCCCGTCAGGCTTGGACTGACTTGTCACGGTTGTGTAATGAGTCACACACGGGTCAAACTGCAGGCGAGGCGGGGTGGGGAGGGGGGGCACCGCTCACGCTTCGGGGAGGTTACTCACCTTGGGTGTCTAAATCTCTCTGGCACAGGTGTCTCATTTCCATATTAGGGATTTCCCTCATTTCCTGCTCTGTTTCAAAACCAGGTCGGTGTCCTTTCCGCCGTCAGACCACCTCCTCCAAATGCTGGCGTGCTGATTGTACATCAGGACCAGGGTTAGAAACAGAATCCCATTCCATTCTCATTATGGATTTCACCGGGAAGTCCCTACAATAGAATCTAAGACGTTTTCCAGGAAGCTGGTGATGGATTTCAGTCTATCACAGGTTTAACATTCCACCTGTTCTCTACTCCCAACTGCTGCTATACCTGCGAGGCACTGGTTTCAGTGACACAGTTCAAGTAATGGGGCGAGAAGAAGGTTCAGTTGGGCAATAATAACAGCTTTCTCTCCTCTGTCAGCAACGACAATCCATCTCCCTGTCACCGTGCGCATTGTCTGACGGCGGCGTCAACATGCTTCGCATAGCAGGCTCTTGGAAGCACTGCGTCTGCATATTTGCGTGTGATTTACAGCATCATATACGGTTTTCTCTCTGAGGCGCATCGTTCTCCTGCGACAATGAAACGCCCGGATATGAATCCCACAAAACAAAGGAGTTCTGAGGGTCTGTCACGGAACGGCAGCGCTGCATTATGTTGAGACTCTGAAGGTTTTTAATTGTTTCTGTTGAACAGTAATTTATTTGAACTGTCACTCTGCCGCACAGTTCTGACGAGCAGACCCTCAGCATGGATTCAGCTGTGGTGCCATTTGTTAGAGAATGATTTTCTAGAGAACTGAAAAAGTCTGGTTTGTCTTCTGGGTATTAAAAGTTTGAATATTGCATCACGTAAATCTGTAGAGACTAGTTGACTGGTCAGGTTGTCGACTTCACTGCTGTGCCACGGCACTTTAGAATAGAATGTCTTTATTGCTATTGCACTGAGAGCAATACAATGAAATTTAAAAACAGCTCTTCTAGAGATACTTTCTGTTTCTGAGTCTTGTGATGCAGTACTTCAGGGCCCTATAGCACCAACCAGAGTGTAGCAATGTGAAGATACGATGGGAGGGATGAGTACTGGCCCCGATGATTCTGCACGCACCTTGCATGCTTTAAGCATCACACGTCGACGAAGTCACTGATCACATGACAATAAAAACATGGACGCCTCCTAGAAGACAGGGGAGGAGCCTAGTGAGTCGTTGCAGCAAAAAGACATCCTCTAACGCTAGTAATAAAGTTATGAGACCTTTAGCAGCGGTACACAGAGAAGGTATCACAGGTGTAACAAACTGTGGAGTACTATTAAATGCTACTGATGGTGCTGCATGTTTTTATACAGGCTATACATATCTGCAGCTCACAGTATGTAGCACATGAGCTGCCTGGTCTCAGCGTATGTATTCAGCCCATACTACCGAGACATGTCAGTCCTGAAATACAACTAAAGTACTACTGCAATGCATCTGAAAAGGCTAATGCTAATGCTAGCAGAGGAACGGTCCAAATTTAATGGATTTCACCAAACGTCCTGTGGTAACAGAGAGAAGCAGGCTGCCTTTAGACCTTTAGCTGCTACACTATCCCATCTAACAACACGCTGTGGAGGAGTACTATTAAATGCTACTGATGGTGCTGAGGTGCTGCATGTTTTTATACAGACTATACGTATCTGAGCTGTCTGTATTCAGGTCCAGAATATAGATTTCATTACTTTCTACTGGGTTTTTATTAGTGATGTCATCAGAGACATCAGTGTCCACTTGTCTTTCACCACACCCACCCCTCCAGTACAGATTTATAGATATGTTGGTGCAGAAATGAATGCTCATCTTGTCCTGTCAGTGCTGGTCATAATAAAATCTGTTCCTTCTTGGAGTACATCGGCAGCGATTCAGGACGCCATCCTCTCTCTGATGGATCATCATGACACACCGCGGTGACTCACAACATGTGTCTCTGTTTTTGTTCCTTTAAGATGATGAAAAAAAAAAGAAAAGAACCACAAGCGGCCTACTGACCACTTCTTTTTTCCTTTTTTCTTTTTTGAAAACACCAGCTGTCAAGTGGACAGGCTGTATTTGAGGACACGTGCAGGATTGTGCACGTGTGTGTGCGTGTGTGTGTGCGTGTGTGTGTGCGCGTAGCCTGCGCACTGTCTGTCATCATCCCGACTGCAGTAAATTAAACAGTAGCTGTTGGTCAGAGAGGAGGTAGGATGGAGGCAGGTCACGCTTAAACGCAACATGACTCATGTACAGTGTGGTCTGAACAGATCTGACGAGCTCGGCCAAATGTTAGTTTTCAGAACTTTGATGCTTGAGTCCTCTAACCGCTTGATTCGTAGCAGCACAAAAAAAAAAAAAAAAAAGAAGCAGCTACCGTCTCACAGTTAATAATATACAGCACATACTGTACACAGCGAGCGAGGAGCCGTTTCCTCTTATCAGCGAGGGAAATAACAGGAAGAGATCGGTGGTGATTTGGACGCAAAGAGAATTTTCCTGTGTGCACCTGCTGCAGCTGATGCTGCTCGGACATCGCTCAGCTCTGGAGCGGCGGACATGTGAATTTAAAAGACCGCTGCCATCTCATCCAGATCAAAACCATCAGTCTGATTCTCTCTAGCATAGAAATGAGATTTAAAACGTAAGAAAGCTAAGGTTGCATGAATTACTCAGGCAGAACTGAAGTAGACTGTGGTCCAGTTGGTTCCTCACAGGGAGGCGTTGTAGAGTCGTGTGGTCTGGGGGACAAACGATGTCCTCAGCCTGTCTGTGGTGCAGGACAGAGACAACAGCTTGTCACTTAACAAGCTTCTCTGTCTGACTATGATGTCCTGTAGAGGGTGGTGGACATTGTTCATGATGGACCCAAGTTTGTTCAAGGTCCTCCAGCTCTGTCCCTACCACGGCTTGTCCACCCTTGAGGTGTCCTTAGTCTGGTAGAACATGTCCGGCAGCTTCCGGTAGATGTTAAACAACCTTAGCCTCCGAAATAATAGAGACGGCTCTGACCTTTTTTGTACACTGAGTCTATGATAGCCGACCAGTCCAGTTTGTGATCCAGATGTAGACCCAGGTACTTATAGGTCTGAACCACCTCTACACACTCCCTGTTGATGGTTACGGGCTGCAGGTGAGGCCTGGACCTCCAGAAACCCACTACCATCTCCTTGGTTTTAGCTGGATTGATCAGAAGGCGGTTCGCTCTGCACCGTGAGTCGAAGTTGTTCACCAGGACTGCAGACTGAGAAGACAAATATGGCTGCTTGAAGTTTCCGTGTCATACTTGTCTCATACTGGACTACGATGGGCTCTGTCATGGAGGTGATAGAAGATGAGCACCGAAGGATTTTAGTTCTTGCATGAAGTGAATACATCACCCTGCAGAGTGGAGGCCAATCCAAAGAAACACACTTGATGGAGGTGTCATTAAACACAGCGGCATGCAAATAGGTTTGCATGTTGCATCCATGATTAACAAATGTAAATACGTAGGTAAAACACATATTGGTCACTTTCTCTGACTCCCTGTTTCCCCTGCACGATTAAAACGGGATGGAATCTCTTTCAGGTGAAAACTAAAATGTCCAAAAGCAGAGGAGAAAAACAATGTCTTGGACAGTTTGTCTCTCATGTGAAAGCTGCTTTGAACTTCTTGTAGTTGTGTTGTGCGACTTTTTAGTAAATCTTTGTGTCTTTGTGGTAGTTTTGTTCATTTTGTAGTAGAAGTAGCAGCGTTGTGTCTCTTTGAAGATGCTTTGAACTTCCTATAGTGGTTTTGCGTCTTTTTCTTGTATATTTGTGCGTCTTTTTGTCCATTCTTGTTGGGAATTTGCAGCTTTTTTTATGGTTTCTTTGAGTCTGATGTCACTGTGATGTAATCTCTGTGTGTCTTTGCAGTCACATTGCATCAATTTCTTTTGTGTCACTTTGTGTTTGACTTGTGCCTCTACACAACAGCTTTGCTCGCCACCTCTTGTAGTAGTGTTTTGCATCTTTGTTGAGCAGTGTCTCTTTGAAGATGCTTTGCACTTCCACAGTAGTTTTGTGTCTCTTTGTTGTAAATTTGCGTGTCTTTTTGGTGGTTTCGTCCATTTTTGTTGGGGAATTTGCATAATTTCTGTTTTTTACAGTATATCTTGATGTCGTCACGTTGTGTGTCTTTGCAATCCAGTTGCATAGCACCTTTGCTCCTCTTGTTTTGCATCTTTGTCGTGCAGTGTCTCTTTGAAGAAGTTTTGCACTTCCTACAGTAGTTTTATGTCTCTTTGTTGTATATTTATTTGTCTTTATGGTGGTTTCATCCATTCTTGTTGGGGATTTGCAACTTTTTTTCATGGTTTCGTTCAGTCTAATGTCACTGTGCTGTAATCCCTTTGTGTGTTACATTGCATCCATTTCTTTAATGTCTCTTTGTGTGTCTTTTTAGCGGTTTTGCCCATTTTTATTGGGGATTTCTAATGTTTCCAATAGTTATTTACAGTATATCTCGATGTAGTCACTTTGTGTGCCTTTGCAATCCTGTTGCATCAGTTTATCCTGTGGCATTACGTTTTTGTTTTGTGCGTCTTTGAAACAGCAGGGTTTCATATCTTTGCAGCGTTGTGTCTCTTTGACGTGGCTTTGCTGCACGCTGTTTTGTGTCTCTTTTTTGTGAATTTGTTCGTCTTTGTGGAGGGTTTGTCCATTGTCTGTTGAGCATTTGCAACCATATATGTATATCTGTGCCTGTTTTGTGTCACTTAGTCATTGTTTTGTGTCTCTTTGATGTAGATTTGTGTATTTTTGTGGTGGTTTCGGCCATTCTTGTTTAGGATTTGGAACTTTTTTTGCTCTTTAGATTATATCTTGATGTAACCAGTTTATGTGTCTTTGCAATCCGGTCACTTTGTGTCTCTCTGAAGCAGCTTTGCACCTTTTTGCGGTAGCATTTTGCATTTCTGTAGTGTTGTGTCTGTTTCTGTGACATTTAGGAGATGACGCCCAGTAAACCTCGCCATGGTTCAGTATTGTTTCCATCCACCGGTGGCAGCAGTGAGCTTTCAGCCGCTGTGCGACTTCCTATTTTGCAAATGAGGAAGAAATCTGCCACCATCTTTATACTACAAGCAGGGAAAACATGACGCAATCACCACGAGACAATGTTATCATTGAAGTTTTATTGCTTTTGATGTTTTTGATTCCATCATTTCCATAACCTTTGCACGGAGGAAAGTCAAAATTTTTCCATTTATCTAACGCGGAAATAAATGTGGGATCCGTTAGGAGCTGATTAAAGATCGTCATAGTACGTTTCATATTCCTGGATCAGAAATACGCCAGGAATCAAAGCCAGGGATTCATAAAGTCCTTGCTCCGCTGCGGAAGCCTCAGCCTCGATGTACACCTGTTTACAAAACCGAAAGTGTTTAAATGACCCCGTGATTCACGTACACTCACACTGAAATCACCATGAAGTACAACATGTTTTACCTGCAGCTTTTCGTTACAGCGTCTCAGTGTATAATTATCCTAAGCCAGAATCAACCTCTGTAGGTATTGCCACATCCGGTGCGCCCACCACCGGCTTAATTGAACCCACCTACGGCGCTGCGGTTAAAACGCCGGTGATTTCTGTGAAGGATAACGTCTACGTCTGTCTGGCTTTTCCCCTCTGTATCTTTCCATCTATCCCTCCTGCTCTCCTTCTCCTCCTTCCTTCACCATGTGTGGCTTAAATTACAAAGCTTTCACTCAGAAGTGACTCATGTCTCGAGAATGCACTTCTTTCTCTCTCTTAGTTTTTTTTTTCTCTTCTTCCAACTGTCTCACTGCCTTTCAATCACACTCGCCCGTCATTTATCTGAGTTTATTCCTTTTTTTCCAGGTCTCATGTCGGCGTTACCCTCCCGTGCGCTTTCTTTGACAGATTCGGATTAAAACATATTTTTGTTTGTTCAGCCCGCTTTTGCAGAAGCTGCAACCCTGCACCTTGACTGACTTGCAACACAACAGATCGTCGCAGGCCTCTCTTTTTTTTTGCAAAACGCCTTTCAGATCCAAGTCCGCGAGAGAGAAAAAAGTCGAGGGAGATGGATGGACGCGAGAAAACGGCGCTCAATTAGTCATCGATTTCAAAGACGGCATACAATAAAACATTTCCCCCTTAGGTAAACCTGGTGAATGCAAACACGTATTAGCCGCCCACGCTCACCAGTGAATAAGGCTTAAAGAATGCATGACAGCCCACTCATCGAACACCACCACCCCCCTCCCCCCCTCACTCATTCTCTCTCTCCGCCGACACATCTCATAATGGGTTTCACCTCCACCACTCGAACGCAGGCTTCGGCAACGGCAACAAACAAAAAAAAAAACATAATAAAAATAAATAAATAAGAATGCGTTCATTTGAAAGTAAAATTGTTTAAAAGAGGTCCACGCCGCCCGAGAAGCGACTGTCAGTTTTTAAGCTTTTCTCCTTTTTCATTCATCGTCAAATAGGAGCACAATGACGAGGGCGTGTCAACCTGCTGAAAAGGGACCGTCGGTTCTGAATCCAATGAAAGCTTCATATTTAACAGAGGATGGAGTTAGGGGAGGGGAGGGGAGGGGGAGGAGGGGACATAATCCAAAAGATAACCCCCCCTCCTGCACCACCACTACCACCCGTCTGATAAAGAAAGGAGGTGCCGTCGAGCAAAGGCCACTACTAATGCTGCACGGCTCTGGAGAATTATGTCGCAAATAAAACAAAGTTGTCGCAGGCGTGCATTAGCGAGGGCAAACCGCTGTTAAAAGACTGAAAAGCAGAGAGAGGCCGAGCTTTAGCCGGAGCGGTGAAAGGAACGGGCGGCGAGCGGCGTGCACCGACAAACGCAGGCGAGCGTATTAACTGACAGGGGCCGCTGATGGAGACCTGTTGCTGCCAAAGCAAAATTCGGTGAGTTATCCACAACGGCAATATGAAAAGGTGAAGGAGAAAGAAAATGAAGGAGCATGCAGCAGTGAGTTTGTGTGCACTCTTTTTTTTTTTTTTCCCTTTTTGCACCGATACTCACCTGAATTTGTCCTTGCCGTTACCGGAGCAACGGGCGAAATTTCAAGGGCTCTTGTGCTGCGCTGGAAGCTCGCAGTTGATTTCTTTATCAAACATACATTTCTCTCCCTCTCTCTCTCCCTCTTTAATACACAATCACAGTCACTCATGAAGTCATTGTAGTCTTTGCACAAGCTGACAATCAGCAAATAGTGACTGTTGTTTTGGGGGTGGTGGCGGCGGTGATGGTGGAAGGAGGAGGGAGGGGGGGTTAGAACAAAAGAGCGAGAGATTCAAAGGCAGAATTTCCCAAAAACCACATGGGCGTTTATAGTTTTTTTATAGTGTGTCAAAAACATCAAAACTCCGACAGAGGTTAAATGAATGAGGGCTTTTGTGCTTCGTGATATTTGGTGTGTGTGGGCACAGGGGTGGGGGGAGAAAAATAATAAATAATAATAATAAAAATAATAAAAAACTGCCCGAAAATCTCAACAAGAAGCAAAATGAGGGAGAGATGGAGCCGTTTACCCCGACGCTTATGACTCAGGAGACTTGCAAAGTACAATTATTGGTAGACAGGATGTGAAGGGGAAGAAATGACTGATGAGGGGGGATGAACAGAGAGAAAGAGAGAGAGAGAGCAGGAAGACAGACCTTTATAGATAAGGGCAAGACAAAGACAGATCAGCCGTAACATTATGAGACTTAAATAACATCGACTGTCTTGTGACAGCTCGTCGTTCTGCTGGGAAACTTCTGGACCTGGCATTCATTCATTCATTCATTCATTGGTGTGGATGCTAATGCTGCGTTCCAGAAAGCTGGGATGCTCCGTGTACTGGATGCGACCTCAAAGCGTTCCAGGAGAACGAAGCTGAACGCAAACAACAAACATGCGATAAGATAAGATAACATTTGTTTTGTTTCTGAAGTTACGGACGGTGATTGAAGTTGACGTCTCCCAAAGTTTTTCCACCAGCAACACGTCATCTAATATGAATTATGCAGAGAGATTATAGCGATATATCCTCACGCAAAAGTCACGTTGTGTGATATGATGATATCGAGTACAAACAGATAAATGCATTTTATAGTCTATGAAGGTTCTCAGTCATCCAGGTCATGGTCAAAAAAACTCTACAAGTCCAGTTGCCTTTTTTAACCTCATTGAAGTCAGGGTAGATCGATTCGCCCCGACGTCTCTAGTAGGATCTCAAGTCTTTAAAGTTGCATTGCAGAGCATTTTTCCTTGTAGTAGGTCTGAAATTTCAGAGATCCCAGTTTTCTTGAACGCTACATAAGGTCCATCACGTACTACGCACGTAACCTACGTACGTAGCCTACGCCGGTGTGAGCCTTGGCTACGTACGTTCTACTTGTGCACTCATCAGCTCTGTAAAAACGCCACCCGCTAGTCGGCGTTGTGTACTTTTTGCCAGTCGGGTTCATTTTTGTTTCACTTTCAACACGTCAGGCTACGGCGCTAGGGTCTGCGTACGCTCTGCGTTGTAGCCACGGCGTCTAAACCACCTATTACTTAGACATGTAGCACCCACCTAGACCAGATCAGGCCAGGCACCCCCACTCCATAGCAATGACACTCCTTGATGGCAGCAGCCATCCCCAGCAGGATGCAGCCTGACACAGACACACACACAAAAACACTTTAGGAACAACTAAAAAAAAAAAACATGAAGAACAGCTCAAGGTGTTGACCTGGCCTCCAAATTCACTAGATCCCAAACTGATCAAGTATCTGTGGGATGATCCACAGAGGAACCTCCCCTCAAACGCCCCCCCGCTAACAACATCCTGTGGCCAGACACCTCAGGACACCCTCAGAAGCCCCATGTCCATTCTCTGATGAGTCACAACAAGGGAAGGTGGTCATAATGTTATGGTTGATCGGTGTGGAATTCATTCATTCATCTTCTGTACCCGCTTATTCCTGTTAAGGGTCGTGGGGGTCTGCTGGAGCCTATCCCAGCTGTCATTGGTCTAGAGGCGGGGTCCACCCTGGACAGGTCTCCAGTCTATCACAGGGCTAACACAGAGAGACACTCACACCTACGGCCAATTTAGAATCACCAATGAACCTAACCAGCATGTCTTTGGACGGTGGGAGGAAGCTGGAGAACCTGGAGAGAACCCACGCAGACACAGGGAGAACATGCAAACTCCACACAGAAAGGCCCCAGTCGGCCCATGGATTAGAACCCGGGACCATCTCGCTGTGAGGCATCAGCGCTAACCACCTCGCCACTGTGCCGCCCCGGCGGTGTGGAATTAAAATAATGAAATAAACTCTCGCTGCTTTGGTCATCCTTGTGTTCGCTCACTCATACGCACACAGACGTTCTGTGATAAAGGAAGAAAACAAACCACAGAAAACCACAACCGCAGAAAACCCTTTCACTGAGGGGAAACACGGTGACATCAGACGTGACCTTAGACGCGCTGATGAGTGAGCTCTGCACACACACACACACACACACACACGCTACTTGCATGACTGGATTATTATTGTTATTATTGCACATGCAAATACACAGACAGTCAACTGTTAAAAAAAAAAAAAAGAAAAAGCCCCACTTTAATTTACTGCTTCTGTCTCTTCACTTCCGAGACCCAACTGGAAATGTTTCAGCCACTCTTTGTTTGACTACATTATTACTTGAGAACACTCCCCCTTTTTCCTGCAAAGACTTTTGAGAGTTTTGAGAGACGCACTCGGCGCCTCAAACTATGAACTCACTTTCCATTTCTCTCGAACTCGCCGACTGTTTTCAAGTAAGCTAATCAGCATCTCCTGCATTAGTCACCTCCTTACCCTCTCCATCCCTCTCCCTTCGTCCCCGCCGTCTGCCGTCTGTTAGCGCTGGCACTGTTTGCCTGTGTAAGTGTCCTTTTGACTGTCATCTTGTCTGGGGCCTCGATACACTTCTACCTCCTCCGCATTTTCCGCCTTAATGCGTATGAGTCAGGGTCTTAAGCACAGGTTCTACACTGGTAAGTGTCGAGGGGAGCTTTTTTGTTTTTTGTGCGTCTGTATTTGCATGCAATTGTGCGTGCCTCCTAATGCCAGCGGGTACCATTATCTTCCCAGTGCTTCATTAGAATTAAATGTCAGAGCGATTACCTGCATCTGTGACTCACCCCTCAGCCAGGTGCTCTCTCTCTGCTCCCACATGTAACCTGCGCACCAGGAATCCACAGTATGCAGCACACGCTCCTGACACACGGCAAAAGAATGGGACATACCCTTTGGCCAAAATGCTCGCCCACAGATATACCGAGCATACCACGAACGAACTGGAGATATCATCACCCCGCACCAAACAACAGCAGCGGCCGCTCTGCTGCCTCAAGTCCAGACTCATACCCGTATCTGCATCTTAATGTCTTAACCCTTTCCACTATCCTTAAACATGAGTAACATTCATCTTCCTCCATGTCACAGTTTGCGTAAGACGCATATATAGAAAAGTAAATGAATTAAAACTGACTAGACGTTTTATATTTGTCATGCAGGGTCGTGTTTCCGGTTCAGTTCGTTAGAAACGACCCAGTTCGTCCGATGTGTCATCGGCCCGTGTCTAAGGGCAAAATAGGTCTCACCTGTTCCGACCGGCTAAACTCAAAGGTGGGATGAAAAGCCTGCGGTCACGTCTGTCTCCCGGCTGCACCTTTGGTGTCTTTGTGCAACTAACCGTGCAACCGGGGACGAAGGCGCATGCATTTGAACCGTCTTTTCTTGGAAGCGGTCGTTGCGTCTCATGCACAAACGAAAAGTCAAAATAACTTTATGAGTATTTAAAAAAGAGAACTATCATCTCTGCACGTTTTCGGAAAAGGCTTCAGAACTTGTTGGACAGAAACGGGTTTTCAATCCGTCGAGCGCTTCATCTGAAGGATCCCGAGCCAAATCTGGAACGGGAGTGTTTGGAACGTGATGAGTTCATGCTCCGATTTGTCTGAGAGGTTTTGGATTCATAGCTGTGAATCCAAGGTAACTACATTTTTTTTTTTTTTTTGTTCTTGTGAAAGTACCAAGCTGCAAACTTTTGGAAAGCAACGTCTCAGGGGTGCAACGTGTGATTGTATATCTGCAAGCAAACAAAAAAAAAAAACACGTTTGTCCACTTCCCAGTTTCTCCTTCACTAACTTCACTTACAAAAACTTATCAGATAAGTGGTAGTGGAGAGGAACCACTGATTGCATGTAAAGATATTTTCGAACCCTCTGCAGAGCAGTGTTGAAGCTCGGTGTGGTCTCTCTCCATATTGTCTCCACCTAACTACCAGCTAATTCATGCATGGTCAAAGAGTAAGTAGAGCTGATGCAGATTGGCAGACAACTAGCAACCTGTGAAGACAGAGTTACTTGATTTAATTAGGCATAAATTGAATTCTTGAGTTGAGCAAACTAAGTTGACGGCCATCTCTAGATAACAAGCACCAGGTGGTCAGCAGCTCCAGAAACTCTGTCGGCTTCTGTTCATTTCTGTTCTGTTTGAGCTGATGAGAAACATTTGCTTTTGTTTCAGCTGCCACATTTTTTGGCTCGATGAAAGGAAGAGACGGTGAGATATAAAAGTCAGGCAGCATCTCCGGTGATAATAGAGATTCCTCAAGGATCACATCCAAACTTTGTTGTTTTCTCTCTTATCTCTCTCTCTTCTTCGCTACATAGTGCACCTCAGTGCGTCCCACAGATACTTGATCAGTTTGGGATCTAGTGAATTTGGAGGCCAGGTCAACACCTTGTGCTGTTCTTCATGTTTTTTTTTTAGTTGTTCCTAAAGTGCTTTTGTGGCTGCATCCTGCTGGGGATGGCTGCTGCCATCATGGAGTGTCATTGCTATGGGGTGGGGGTGCCTGGTCTGGTCTAGGTGGGTGCTACATGTCTAAGTAACATCCACACCAATGAATGCCAGGTCCAGAAGTTTCCCAGCAGAACATCGAATCGTCTCAAGATGTTATTCACTTCTCCTGTCGGTGGTCATAATGTTGTGGCTGATCTACAAATCCTCCAGTCTAACATCAGAGCTCAAACAACAACGGAGGCGACAACAACACAGGAAGTTTGGTGTCTGGAAGGCATCTTTGCACAAGTTGCTTTCGTTTTTAAACTTCATGAAGTCGAGAATCTAAAATCTTGCTGCAGCGTTATCACATCCCTTTCAGTTAGAAACACATTTGTCCACTTCCCAGTTTTTTCCCTTTCCTTAATTTACTATTAATCGTACGTAAAGATGGAAGAACCCTCTGCAGAGCGGTGTTGAAGCTCAGTGTGGCGTCTCCGTCTCCACCTCGCCAGCGCCTGAGTCCACCTAACTCCTGGCTAATTCAAAAACAAAAATTCCAAACTCGGAGCCGTGAGCAGCCGAGAGTACAACACACTAAATAATCCCCCACCCCCCCCGCCGAGTGGCGCGCCCGATCTGTGATGTCCCCCCCGTGGAGAAGATTATTATGGGATGCGTGCGGGGGTGGAGGGCTAGGTGACAGAGGAAGGTGAAATTAACTCAGGAGACCTTTGGCTAAGCACCACAGAAAAAGAACTGTCAGTGCAAAAAGTCCCGGTAATTGACGATCCACAGCGTTTCCCCCGCTGTTAATATATCTCTCCCCTGCCTGCGACGCCGCCGCTGCCGCCGCCGCTCGGCCCAGCCACCTACGCACTCATAAGGCAGCTCTATATCCGAGGCCTTGAGCTCGCCAGTGCGGCGTTCCCCGGCTTTAAAAGAGCGTGTCTGCTCAGTGTCTCACTTCTTCTCCATCGGCGTCGCATGTTTTGTCCGGAGCGTCCCATTTCTTCGTCCTCCCCGCCTCTCCACGTACAGCGCCGCAGCTAACTCGAGCGCAGGCCTTATAGGCACACTCGTGAAATGACTGTTTTGCGGTCAGGTGCTGCGCGGCGCCGTGCAGATCGGATGCATTAACCGCGGAAGCCGAGGGAAGCTGCAAGATCCCGAGAGCTTTGGCAGCACAAATGAGGCAGAAATATGCTCCCATTATTACACAACACCTCATTGACTTCTCATTTCTCTACATGGGGCGATGTATGCCTTGCCTCTCTGTCTCTCAGATCTCGCTGGCGTTCGTAAACTGCTTTCTGTTGCAGCCACTTTGCACATTTGCAAGATTAATTATGTGTAATTATCTGCTCCCAAAAGCCCCCGAACGGAGACGTAAAGGTGCTGCAAGGTAAACTTGTAGACACCTCAGGGCTCCTCGTGGCATCTTAGCTATTTTAAATGATTCATTTTATGACCTAATCAGAAAGCAATGCAGGTATGAGACGATACTGGAAGCAACATTGCCCGTGGGGAGTTTTACCCAACGTTGCCGTTTAGTGCATTAAAGTATCTGCGTCTGTTTTTCTGTTTTTAGCTCGCAGAATTAATTTCACAGATGCCTCCGTCAGATGCTCCTCGATGCCTCTACATCACCCTCCCGCCAGTTGTCAAGAGACGGAACGCAGACGAACAGGATGACGACAGACCCTGTTGCCGGCTGATGAATGCACAAGCATTAAGTGATGAGCCTGCACGTTACACGCTGCCGTTTTTCACGCGTCCCTTCCGCAGAACATCCATCCACGCAGTTGATCACAGGTCGCTTTTATTGCGTTTATTCAAGCCAGGAATAAAACGAGCGCGCGGCGGCCGGGGCGGATGATGGATGCTGGGTAATGATATGCAGTTTAAGCTCCATTTGTGCGGAGCGGCGTTATCCGGAGCCCCGGTGTGATCTGTAATAAACTGCAGGGGTCATGTGTGTTTGCCGTGGCCGTGCTCGGCGAGGGTCGCCCCGCAGATTACCGGCCGCGGTTATCATGAGACAGAGGTGATCTCATCGGGGCGGTGACTTCACTTTCACCAGCAATTAATCTGTCAATTATTTCCTCAATTAATCGAGTCACAGTTCTGTCTATAAACATAGAAACAAGGCTGTAACACGCTTAAAACAACTGGTCTGAGGTCACCTTATGCAGGGAATTCACTCAGAGTGTCATGTCCTTAAAAGACCTCAGTCGTGAGAGTTTCAAGAGGACACCGCAGCCATTCTGAAATAAACACCTAAACTCCCCCACCAGTCATTTAGAAACAAAAGAGGCTACTTGGATGAAACGTCCTCGAGAAAACTCAAATAAGTCCATCTGCCTTTTATTTTTGCATTGATTTTGATGGTGGTGAAGGTGTCATGACCTGGATGACTGAGAATCCTCAGGTTTCTCTTTTAGTCAGACCTGCTATCCACACCCAAAGGTCGATCATATCAGTCAAAGAGGTTTTCATTGTTGTTTCAACCGCAGGTACAGCCAGTGCAGCACGCAGGGGGACGAGAGGACTTTCCTCCAGGACCGTGGAGCTACGTTGAAGACGCGGGACTGAGCGCAGTACGAGGGACTGAGCATAAAGTGCATAAAGTGTGCAAGCTTGTGCAGACGGGACGGTGCAAACGGTGCAGACAACAGTGCAAGAACGAGAAAAGACAAACAGTAGAGTATGAGTTAGGGTGGCTGCAAACATTTGACTGATTAGCAGTAGTGTGTGCAGAAGATGCAAAGATGTTTGCAAAGGGCTGACAGGTTGTGATATTATTGTGGTTGTGGGCGGGTGTGTCCATTTGCGTCAGTTCATTTAGACACAGAGGAAAGAATATGAGAACGTGGCATATGCTTCAAAAAATGACACTTTTCTTTAGATCATTCACTCATTCATTCATCTTCTGTAGCCGCTTGCTGTAATTTCTACAGTAAAATTTTACAGTAACTTATTGTTCTGTCATTTTACAAAGAATAACTGTACACCGCAATGCATCATGGGTCCAAAATAATCACAGTAACTTACAGCATTTTCCCACAGTAACATATTGTAAAATGACAGGCAAGTTGTATTCTGACTGTAGATGACGCGTATTACAGTTAAATACGGTTGATATCAGATTTGAAAGAGGAGCACATGCGCACAGGTGACGTCGGAAGCAGAGGAGCAACGCAGTGTTCAAAAAGTTGACCGTGTAAGTTATCAGCCTGGTTTGCATGTCCTCAGAGAAAGTTAGCGAGAGAGTTTTCAGAGAACAAGCAATCCCAGGCGAAACAGTGGTTAGTTATTTCAGCTAAGCCGCGCTTTAAACCTGACGTTAACCGTTAGAAAGATTCAGTCTTCTCAACCCGAGCGCCCCCCGGTACCGAGGGCAGCTGCGCATACTGTTTCATACATCCTATAAGAGCATGCTAACCATGTAGCAACATATTAATGCAGCACACCCACGTTACAGGAAGAAGCTAAGCTAAAAGCTCATGATACCATTTTTACCTAATCGAATGAGCACGTCCGCAAAATCGGCGCTAGCGATTAAGCTACTTCATGCTAACGATACAAACAGCATCTGATACATGTTGTAAAACTATTGAGTTTTAATAAAAGTTTTGTTTTGTTGCAGCTCTGACTCTGTTTTTTTTTTAACAGGTGAAGAAAATCTAATGCAATGTTGAAGAATTCTGGAGTAACAGCAAGCGTGGTCTCATGCATATTTTGCAAAGCTGCTAATGTGAAAAACAAAAATTAACTGTAAAAACATTCACAACAACATATTGTATTGTCAAATATTTACTTTAGTTTAATTTGAATAAAATACAAGATAATATTGTAAACTAGATTACAGTTATTTGTTATTATTTATTTGTACATTTGTTGTTTTTCGAAAACAACAAATTGCTGTAATTAATATACAATAAAAACCTGTACAAGTTATCCTGTAGTATCCTGTAATCCTTTTTACAGTAATTGACAGCAATTTTACAATACTTTACTGGCAACTTCTTTTGCCAGGTATTTACTGTAAATTCTACAGTCAATTTGTTAGAGTGCAGCTGTCATTGGTCTAGAGACCTGTGGGTCCACCCTGGACAGGTCTCCAGTCTATCACAGGGCTAACACAGAGAGACACTCACACCTACGGCCAATTTAGAATCACCAATAAACCTAACCAGCATGTCTTTGGACGGTGTGAGGAAGCTGGAGAACCTGGAGAGAACCCACACAGACACAGGGAGAACATGCAAACTACACACAGAAAGGAACCAGTCGACCCATGGATTAGAAACCCAGAACCTTCTGGCTGGGAGGCATCAGTGCTAACCACCCTGCATAGACCATAAACTACCTTGCACCAATTAAGGCGTGGTCTTTGCTGGTGAGAGTTGCTGAGGACAGAGGAGACCAGAAAGACAAACAGAGACAAACAGGACGCAGACGGTTTCAAACAGGTGGACAAATACGCCGTCCCCCAAACGGTTAAAGCCGTCACAGCGATATCAGGATCAATTTGCAAGATCAATTTGCTCCAGGGGCTCATTTAGGAGGCTCATCTAGCGTGTTCGTCAAGCATTCAATAATCTCAGCTGGAAGACCCATTTGGAGGAGATTAAAAAAAAATTAAAAAATAAAATGAAGAAGAAGAAGAAGTTTGAGACAGAAGATGGATGCGTGGCAGCATCTGTGCCGGGTCCTGATGTATGACAGGAACTTCTTATCAGTACGTGAGTGAAACGCAGCCTTTTGTAACGTTAACAGGAAATGATGTTACGTCAGTGTGAATGAATGGGAGTCAAGCTGCAGCACTTTGGACAATAAAAGGTTAGTTTCTGAGGAGTTTCTCCAACATTTGCAGGAAATTACAGGACAGTAACGTCTTAAGAAAATTTTCTAAGTGTGGAAAAAAATTTGGAAATTCCCACATGATGTGAAACTCCATCAGCAACGTCAGTCAAATGTGTCAGTCAGCTGAATATTTAAACGGCACAAGTGTTCGTGTTCTGACTTCTATATTTATTTTTTCTTACGTGCAGTCCTTCTCTGTCACTTCTCGTCTTCCTGCGAAACATTTTTGTTTTGTCTGCCCCCCCCTCGTCACCGTAGACCTACTGATAGTCAAAACAAGGTGCAGTTTGTCCCTGAATGGATCGATCCCCCACCCACACCTCTTTCCTACTCAGCCTGAACCCGAGCAAGCGACGGCCGCCGCTGATGTCAAATTATCTTCGTGTGTTTCACAACAGATTTCACCTGGTTTCTGCAAAAAAAAAAAAAAAAAAATGTTTCTTTTTATAATAATTGGCGCACACAAGCCGCCGATCGTCTCCGCCGAAAAAGATGATCAGTGGAAATTAGCCTTTTAAAAGATGTGTCTTCTTCATTCAAGGGCAGCGAGCGGGGCGAGGTGCGACTACGCTGCAGAGCTCGGTGGGAGCCGGGAGAATAAAAACAAAAGATTCACAAATACATGCTACTTGAGGCTCTGTCAAAAAGCTACTGCACACTCCTACACTGTGCCGCCCACACACACACACACACACACACACAGCCACTACACAATAATGCCTATGCACGCATTCAGATGGTGGAAAGACACAAAGAAAGACAGTCAGATACTCACATACACAAACAAATGCACACACAATGGCCCAGAGGCTTCTTTTGAAAATCTGAGATGCTTTTTTTATTTATTTATATATTTATTTATTTCTCTCTCTCTCTCTCTCTCTGTCTTCAGCAGAACCATATGAGGAACTGGAAGGGGAGAGAAAAAAAAGTGCATCAGCAGAGGTGCAGGTTATCTTCATATTTATTCATCAGGGTTCATCTCTCTCCCTGCAGACAGCAGCGCTGCATGAGAACATCAGATGGTGGGTAGGATCCGCCTGCTATTCTCGGCCACCGGCTTCTTTCGGTGCCTGAGGTACCGAGGTCCCAGCGGCTGCTCACAGGTCTGCAGTGAACTAACCAACCTCCACTCCCCTCCCCTCCCTTCCCTTCCTTTCTTTCTTTTCCTTGAGACCGGAAAAACACATCTGAAAAGATATGGGACTTGAGGGATTTGTAGAACGGGCTGGAGTCGATCATATCTCAAAGCAGCAGCATTTAGCACCGTAGGTGTTCGTCCTCTAACGCTTGAGAGGACACGGACGAGAGATCTGATTTTTTGGATCTGCCTTCTATTCTTCTCCTCCGTCCTATTCTCCGTCCAAAACTCGCGAATCCCACATCATAAATACTTCATCTTTGCATATTTGTGGGAACGGATACATGCACTTGCGGGATTTTTTTTTTTTTTTTTTTTACACGTGTATATGCAAAGTATATATACGTGCATTTGTGTGGGACTGAGGAGCAGAGGCTAAGGTGAAGTCTGCGTTAGCCAGGCTGAGTGGATGGATGGAGAACATCCGCGTTAGTCGTGACTGCTCAGGCATCTGTAGGAGGATCTGACTAGCACTCGCTGCTCCCTTATATAACACACTGGAGCACACTGAGCACTGATTATGAGGCCACAGGTCAGCTCTCTCAACACCTCTGCACAAAAACGTGCGTGTGTGTGAGAGTGTGTGTGTGTGTGTGAGTTTGCAAGATTTATGATCACACAGTTTTAGTGCGGGCGCGGCTAATCAGCAAACAACAATCGCACGTGAGCGGAAATTATAACAATTAAAAACACGTGTTTGTCTCCTTTCGTCCGTTTCAGGATCGGAAACGGATCGTTCCCTCCTTTTAGCGTTGACACTTTTCGGGCTTGTTGGACGCTGTGGTGCACAAATCTCCCTGGAGAACAGCGTGCACCACCGTCCCCGTAAACAATGAATAAATCTGTATGCATACATACATAAATACATATATACAAGAACTGTATCTCAGTTACAAATTGATGAGTTTGATCACTTGGAACTGGATCCTGTGGTGAGGCAGGTAAAGATCAGCCTCCTACACTTCTGATTGTGCAGCTAGGTCCAGTTCTGAACTTGGTTCATGACCGTTTAGCACTTAGATAGAAAATCTGACAATAAGAACGAAGAGTAAGTTAGACAGCGGTCCTCCAAGTCTTAGTCATTAGCTTTAGCATCATAATAAAGCTTGGTTTATACTCCTGCAACTGATCTAAGTGGAGCCTAAAACGTTAGCATTGTTAATAAATGTGCAGCACAGAACATAGAGAAGATGCTTGAGACGTTTTGTAGGAAGGTGAACGAGGAGGAACCTTCTGTGCTTCTCCGGCCGCTGAGACAACGAACACACACATGAACAAGGAAATGCATTTTGAACCAATCAGCTGCAACTTAAGGTTACATTTCTGGGCAGGTGCATGTCAAGTCACGCCTTAGGCTGCAGCGTCGGGTCAAGAGTTAATGACTGGTCGACTGGTGGGTTTGTTGACTTCATGCTTTAAGCATCACACTGACTAGTCACTGATCACGTGACAGTAACAACATGGACGCCTCCTAGAAGACAGGGGAGGAGCCCAGTGGGTCGTTGGTTCATCAAGTGTGTGGAAATACTTCACTAAAAATGAAGCCCATACTACCGTGACATGTCAGTCCTGAAATACAACCAAAGTACTACAGCAATGCATCAGAAAAGGCTAACGCTAACGCTAGCAGAGGAACGGTCCAAATTCTCTGGACAGCAGTCAGTTAACAACTTCAGGAGGCTGCACATCAACTATTTGATAAAGTTGTTAGACCTTTAGCTGCTACACTATCCCATCTAACAACACGCTGTGGAGTACTATTAAATGCTACTGATGGTGCTGAGGTGCTGCATGTTTATATACAGACTATACATATCTGCAGCTCACAGTATGTAGCACATGAGCTGTCTGTATGTATTCAGGTCAAGAATATAATCTAGTTTATAATCTGACTCACAAATTGGATTTATTATCTAAATTTAGTGTGTTTAATATGAGGACAGACATGTTCCAGACATGATTCAGTTTTTAGGATTTCTGTTCTGCAGAAGTTCAACTACTCTGTCCACTGGGCATCGAAGCAAAGGTCATAAAAGCTTCATTTCATTAAAACAGGATTCTGGTTCATTCACTTTGACACCCGAATAATTTAGATGCCTGCGTTCTTATCAGCGACTGGATGAGGGCCAAACACGGGGAGAAATGCTGATTTAAATTTGCCTCTATTGGTCTCTTGGTAAGTATTACTGTCAGCTTAACTTTATGCAAACCATAAATAAGAACGAGAACATTAATGGAGATTTTTTACAGGTTGCTTTTTTAAAAAATTCAAGATTATGATCTCACCTTCTCTCTCTCTCTCTCTCTCTATGTCGCTCCCTCTGTGTCTCTTTCTTCTTCTTCTTCGTTCACACTCTTTTTCACAGTGAATGTGCGTCCAGATGGAGTGTGTGCCATGCTCTCAGATGGCCCTCTCTCTCTCTCTGATCATCCCCCATACACCTCCGTGTTTCACCCCCACTCCTCACTGCCGGCGTGCACAAGCGAACACATGCTATATTTTATGGACGCCGTACCAACGCTGGCTAGGGCCGTGCTTGTCCTCAGCTCTCGATGAGACGCCGGGACACCTTCCTCTGAGATTCTGCTGCGGGTCATGTCTGCAGACTTGTCAGCTGCACATCCACCACATACCAAAGGTGTTCCACTGGATTCAGGTCTGCTAACCAAGGAGTCCACTGCTGGAATTAAAGAGATGCATGTTGTCAGCACTGTGAAAGCGTGACTGACTGGTATTACACCATTACACCAGCAGCAGAAGCAGCAGCAGCAGCAGCAGCAGCCGGGACTGTTAACACGAGTCAGGTTGGCTCCATGGATTTGTGCTGTTGATGCCAAATTATGACCCCACTATCTGCAGCCTCGGTGGAACGTGTTCTGTTTGCTTCATCATCTTCAGCTGTCCCGTTCTGGTCGGCCTACGTTAGCAGCCCTCTGCGCCGCCGTAGACTTTCTGTGTGTGTTTCTGCAGAACTGCTCCTCTTTCTCTCTCTCTGTTTATTTTTTATTTTTTCTAAACTCTGCAGACTGTCGTGCATAAAAAAAAGCACAACATTTTCCCTCCCTGATATTTAGCGTGAACATTAGCGAAGCTCCTGACCTTTATTTATCATGCCGGCGCTGCGCCGCCGCCGCCACGTGATTGGCTGATTGGATAATTGCGCGAATAAGCAGGTGTTCCTAATAAAGAGCTCGGGGCGAGTGCACGAGGAGCAGAGTGGCATATTGCTGAGGTGTGAATTGTGGCTGTAGCACGTTTGTAGTGTATGTGAGTGTGCATATGTACAGTACAGCAGCGTTGAGTGGAGTTTTTATCGGAGCATTATTCTCTCGTCCCCCCGCTGAATACGAACCGATCATTTGCATTCCAGATGTCGGCAGTATCATTTGGAAACAAGTCTCAGAATTAGCATTTTTTCTCTTTTTCCTTTCAGCGTCTTGCTATTTAATTACAGTTCTTTGCGTATTCTCACTGTCTCTCTCTTAATTGCTTTCAGTCTGTTCATGCACGGCGATGCTTCTTTCTGTTTCAGTAAAGCAGATCTCTGTCTGTGATAGGTACGTCTCTACTGATGGAGGCCTCAGGGAACCTTTACTTTTTTTTTTTTTACATGCAGCAAATCATATCATCACATGCAGCGGGAAACACTGGATGCCAGGATTTTATCAAAAGTTCCATTAAAGTCACCCTGCTCGTGGTTTTGCGGCCGCGGCCGCGATGAAGAGGCAAAAAAGAGGGACTCGCTCGCATAAAGGTTTTTGATTACAGTGGGCCGCGATTGTGTGTCGGAGGGGAGGGTAAATCCAGACATATTCAGAGAGGTCAGGGGGGTCAAATTCCTCAGGAAGAGAATGTGAAGACGAAGGCAGAAACATGGGAACTCAGGAACCCACCCTGCAGCTCTCGCTGCGCCCGGCGTTAACTGTTGCCTGGAAACCAAACAGAGCTCCTCATTTTTTTTTTCTCCTCCCTTTCTTTCTCTCCGGCTCCTAAACCTACAATTTTCATTATGATTCGCTGTTAAGAGGAGCGGCGTTGAACCCTTGAGGTGAATTGGTCTCCTGATATTCAGGTGCGACCGACGGACGGACGAGGGGGGGGGTTCTCCAACAATTGAGGTCTGATTGTGGCAAACATGCGCTCTGAGGACTAAAACGGCGGGTGTGGTTGACCGCGGACGGCTTTGTGCGCTCGTGGCAGAAAGCAGATGAATAAAGATAACGAGAAACCGCAAAGACGTAGAAGGTAGACGTGAGAACGGGGGGGATTCCTCCTTTCTAAGCTCTCAGCTAGCTCCGGACAGACAAAACCAGATGTAAGATCATTAGTCATCTCGCTACAGCCGTCATAAAACGACATATTTAATCTACACGAAGTTTCATTCTCATGCACGTCTTCATGCGTTTTACCTTCAAGGAGTTTCAGAAGCGTTCATTTCTGGGTCAGTCTCTTCTCCACCTGCTGCACGTTGGGTTATTTTTATTAGTAAAGAGGAGAACTGAAATCAAAGTTTTGTCAAAGAACATCACTCCAAGTGTTCCTACAGTTGGGTACCAGTTACATAATGTTACATAACTCAAAAACTGAAAGGGGATTTGAAACTACAACCCTCCAATAGCTCCAACTCTCCTCTTTGTTAAATTTCCAGCACATCTAAAAAGACACATCCAGTGTTTTTTTGGTTTTTTTTCCTCTTTGATGTGAAGCGGAGAGGAGGGAGGAGGATGGAGGAGGGAGGAGGGAGGTAGGGACTGGGACGGACGAGGGCGGAGGACGACGTAGGTGTGAAAGCAGCTGGGGAGAGGAGGCAGAGCTGACACACAAAAGGTGGACGATGCTTCATTTCCAGGGAGATGTTCTCCCAGGAGCCCTCCGCCTCCTCCGCACGCATCCACGCAGCTAGGGCCCGGAGGCTGCAGCATCCGGCCGCCGAGGCAGGGATTTCTCTGGCTGCTATCTGGGTTGACTCACAGAGAATGCACAGGTGAGGTACGAGGTTAAGTACACGGGGAGGAGGAGAAGGATCCAACGTTGGACTGTGTAATGCGTAACCCTGGGGAAGCGGTGGGGGAGGTGTTGAAGATGAGACAACTTTTTAGAGCTCCTGAGCCGTTGATGGTGAGAGCAACTCTGATAATTTCACCTGACAAAAGAGTTTCTGCGTTCGCTTCCCGTAAACCTTCGTCGTAGGGTTTTACCTTTTTAAAATTCACATGAGCCGTCCTCTAGCAACGTCTTAACTGGGTTTGTGCAGCTGCAGTAGTGCTGTCTATCTCCAGTTACACAAAAAATATATAAAATAAAGATCTTTAATGTGTAAAAAGATGCTTTTCGTTTCAGCACAAACAAAATATACCAAAATGAATCCTACGGTTTTCAGAGATAAACTCCAACGTGCAAAACTTTGTGCAGGATTATTATCTGTTTACGATCAAAGTGCGGCCGCTCCTTTGGAATCAGAGTTTAATTGAGGTAACATCGTTAAAATAAATCATCCGCTGGAGCCTTTGCAAAATCCGAATCTCGGTAGCCCTCCTTTTTTCTCCTGCCGACGTTTCGACTTGTCACCGCTCAGCTGTCATTAACGCGATGATTGATAGGTCTGTTCCAGCGAAGCCGAGCCGATGAGTCAGAACGCCGAACGGCAGAACCCTGAAAACTGGCACACCTACACGAAGCGGTGCCATTCACATCTGATGTGTTTGACAAAAATGACATGTCGAAAGATGTGGCGGCACGGAGGCGTGGGGGGATTTGAAATATCACTAAAACATCCCGACAAATTTTGTCGGTGAGCAGGCTGGTGCATGATTGATGCGACTTTCTTTCCTTGTCTTGCAGAAAATTCTGGTTATAAGAACTAAACTGCAGCAGTTGCACCTGGTTTGTATTTACGGTCTTCTGGCAATTTAGATCTTTGGCGAGAAGTAGAATGTCTTCTCCACCAAAATATCAAGTCTTTCTGTGAAACAGTCACTCGGTGTGACTGAGGTTGTTGAAACCAGGAGCGTTTATCCCTCAGGTCAGTTCGTTTGGATGCTTGATCAGATGTTCATATACACAGGACACAGGTTTTATGAACCATAAAACAGTGGGAAATGTCAGTGACCAAACTCGCTGCTGAAGCGCAACTTTTTATTCGATTGTTTCCTGATTTTCCTGCAAAATTATGACCAGCCACAAAACCGTTGAGGGCGTGTCAAGAACTTTGTCTCGATTTCCTCGTGAATATGAACGACACAACGGGTTTATTTAAAGCCAGTCAAATTAACTTTCCCTAACCTTAACATCTTTATTAGTGACTGTGCATCAAAGATGTAAAGACAAACTTTCTGCAGCGTCCCCATTTATTCCTTTATGATCAGTTTTGAAACTCAGTCTGGCGTCTCCGGCCGCCGCCATCTTGGCAGCACCTGACTCCACCTAACTCCCCGCTAAAAAAGAACTTTGATAAAGAAAAGGCGCTGCAGGGTAATCTAAAAACCAAAAGCAACACGATAACGCTTGAAATCAGGAACCACAAGAAGAAGAACAGAAACATGAGGATGTAACAACACAAAAGAGAGAATACACAAGGCAGAGGTGACAAAGAAACGTGACAAAGAGAAAGACAGGGCTATATATGCACACATGGGCTGAAGGGTTGACGAGACACAGGTGAAACTAATGAGGGGCGGAGCCACAAGGAGAAACCAATCAAACAATCAAAGAGGGGAGAAAACACAGGAAGTAAAACAGGACAAGAAACATTAAGGAAGAATCTTGCAAAATAAAAACATCAATTGAAACATCAACACCATGACAAATTGTTTACCTAAGATAAGATAAGATAAAACAAGATAAGATAGGACTTTATTTATCCTTATAGGGAAATTAAGGTGTTACAGTGGCAAAAATGCAAAAACTAGAATAAGGTAAGACAAGAGAAACTATATAAAAGTAAATGTGTTAAGGTACAAAAAATATTTGCATATTGTGTCTGGTTTAAGTAGCTAGCCAAAAAAGTTAAAAACCCAACTCATTTTTGATCAGATGAACCAGGATGTCTCCAACGTTGCTGTCCACATGAATTCCAGCTTCGTTCATCTTTTCAAACAACTGGTTGTTATTCTACCTCCATGTTTGGGCCCCTCCTGGAAACTCTGTGTTTACCCCATGTGGGGAAACCCCAGAGAGAAAGCATCAGATCAAGTGTTTATGTGGTTATTAGGAGCTAATACTTTCCACCAGCCCTCTCTATCTGATTGAAAATTCCTTCTGATTGGTCTAGTCCGTTCAGATTCAAGTGGTCGCATTTTATTCTGATTATTAGTGAAACACCCGTATCTGTGTGAACACCTGCTGCAAGCTATAAATGCAACGCTCAAGAGGTTTCCATTTGCTAACGATGAGGGGGTGAGATCCTGAACACTTTTTCTTCTGCAGGTAGGAGTGAAAGAGCAAAAGACAAAGGAAGAAGTGAAGTCATGACTATGTTTGAGCAGCAGCTGACCTGTGCTCCTGTGTGAAAGCATCACCAACCTTCAAACACACACACACACACAATTTTTAGGAACTTTACAAAATGGCCAATCACGAAAATAACACCCACTTCAGGAAGCGATTGGCCAGCAGAGGTGACGGTGACGACGTACGGTGAACTCCTCTCTTTAAAGCTCCTTTTTTTTTCTCAGCTCTTTGCTCGACTATTTCTGTTTCTTAAGAGTTCTTCAGATGAAAGACGGGCGACACAGTGGCGAGGTGGTTAGCACTGATGCCTCACAGTGAGAAGGTCCCAGGTTTGACTGGATCCTTTCTGTGTGTAGTCTGCATGTTCTCCCTGTGTCTGCGTGGGTTCTCTCCAGGTTCTCCAGCTTCCTCCCACCATCCAAAGACATGCTGGTTAGGTTCATTGGTGATTCTAAATTGTCCGTAGGTGTGAGTGTCTCTCTGTGTTAGCCCTGTGATAGACTGGAGACCTGTCCAGGGTGTACCCCACCTCTAGACCAATGACAGCTGGGATAGGCTCCAGTCCCCCCTGCGACTCTTCACAGGACAAGCGGTTATAGAAGATGAATGAATGAATGAAAGACAAACTTCCATGTAATTTTCCTGCACTTGGTCTGGGAAGTCTCTCCGTTGGGAACAGATTATGCTCCTGCAAAGATCTCGTTTGGGGGAGGGGCTTCATGTTAGTGAAGAAGGACGGAAGAATAGCAGCAGTCGTACGCATCGTCATCTGAGCGCCGTGGAGTTGAATGTGTTAACAACGAAACGTCTCTAAAAGGTCGGAGGACTATCGAACTGCGTGCAGAGGTATTTATTTCTCTATATTTTTATTTTTATTCTATATATTAAACAGCAGACAGCTCCAGTTTCCTTCAGCCACAGCATGGAAGAAGCTTGTTAGCAGCGCTCAGTTATCTATGAACGTCGGGGGATGATAGATTTGGACAGCGTCCCGTACACTCAGAGTCTCCTCGTCCCTCAGAGTCTCCTTATCCCTCGACCGTCCACCATTCATTTCAGGACTCTCTGGTGACCTTCAAATCCAGACTGAGAACACTTCTTTTTAAAATAGCTTTCTCCATTTAACCAGTTTTCCCCTATGACTCATAGGCTACTCATCGTTTCTAGATCTGCTTTTATTTCCTATTGTTTTATTCTTATGATGATTTTATGCACTGATGCATGCAAGTACAATTATTTCATCATTATTATTATATCACTGAAGCCTGAAAAGAGACTCTGAGGATCACGGGTTACGTGTGCAACACCAGCCTCTGTGCAGCCTCTGTAGATAAAAAACCCATGTGCCATTTTTAAAACTTACACGTGTGAAATAATTAACTTTTCTGTCTATCAACCGAACCGAGAATAAGGAAGTGTATATTCACAGTTTATAACAGGGATAAAAAAATAAATAAAATACTTTAGAGCTTATTTACATAAATCTACATACCAAGAGCTGTCTGACAAATGGATAAGACTTATGTAAAATAAAATGTGGAAGTTCTTTTTTTTTTTTTATCTTGAGATGATTTCATGGTGGTTTCCCGATTAAAAGAAAAAAAAAAAAAAAAACACAAGCAAGCTCAAAACTCCGTGGCTGGGGAGGGGATTTTTTTCTGAGTGTATGGATGCAAAAACAGTAATCGCGAAGTGGTGGTACATTCCTAATAATAACTCGTCACCACAAGAAGGATGTCATTGGCTTGTTCGGTTAAGACAATTATTTGTTGAACTCAGAATAAATCATAACTAATTGTTCTTCGGAGGTTTTCTGATATTACTCACTGGCCTTGTCATACTTACTAGCTACTCATTAGTTAATCAGTTTCCCATAATACCCACAGTTCATGTGAATGGGGTAAATACTAGAAGCAGTTGCACCACATCTTATCTTAATTTCATATCTGCCTTTCCTAAATGGAGTTTAACACAAGGCTTTCTTTCTTTCAGTATATATAAATATATATATAAATGTAAATGTTTTTCCCCGTGGACAGCAGCAACACTTTTTTTCTTTTTAATCGATACTGGTGTCAGACAAAGTGGTGTCAGTATTTATGAAACCGAGCATCGCAGTTCATGTCTGTTTCCCTTTTTAGCTCGACAGTCGCCCTTCCTCCGTTCTCTTTCTGTGTACGACGGCCGTGTGACACGTCTTCTCGTCTGAACTGTCTGCGTTGAGAGAATCGTCTCTCGAGCGCGAGGGGATTTAAGGGGGCAGCACCTACTGTGGTTGACAGGGTGAACGTGTGAGTGTGCGCCTCATCAGATCGGACTGATGTGGAGGTGGTGGTGTAAACCTTTAATTAACCATGTAAGCTCTAGATGCTGCTGGTTTCTCTCTGGTTAGTGGAGTAAATCCATTCTCTCTGAGGGACAGAAACATGGAGGTAGAAAAACAAGATGAACCAAGATGGAATCAATGCGGACAGAGACGATGGAGACATGGAGACATCTTGGTTCATCTTCTAAGACTCTACACATTCAGGGTTGGAGACAAAGACGTGCCTTCTACTCTTTCTTCTCTTCATTCCTCTTTTTCTTTCCTTCTGCTCTTCTTTCTTCTTCTTCTGTTCTATTTCTAGCTCCACAGCTGCAGAACCACTTACACAAAGTTCAATAGAGATTGACAATCAGCCAAAGCATTAAAACCCTTGACAGGAGAAGTTAATAACATTTAAACCATCTTGTGACAGTTCAGTGTTCTGCTGGGAAACTTCTGGACCTGGCATTCATTGGTGTGGATGTTACTTAGACATGTAGCACCCACCTAGACCAGACCAGGCACCCCCACCCCATAGCAATGACACTCCTTGATGGCAGCAGACATTCAAGCAAGATACACACAAAAAAACACTTTAGGAACAACTCAAAAAAACATGAAGAACAGCACAAGGTGTTGACCTGGCCTCCAAATTCACTAGATCCCAAACTGATCAAGTATCTGTGGGATGACACCGAGGTCCCTCCCCTCAAAGATGCTCCCCCACTAACACCATTCTGTTGCCAGACACCACAGGACACCCTCAGAAGGCCCATGTCCGTTCTCTGATGAGTCACCACAAGGGAGACGTGCATAATATTAGGAAGGTGGTCATAATGTTATGCCTGATCGGTGTACACCTCATTTAGCATGCATGTGAACAGTTGAGTTTGAATCTCGAAAGTAATATTGTCCCTGTAAACTCATCTCAGGACGTCCTGTCCAAAGGACTCAGAGTTGTGTGTGTTTTGTTGAAGCTGAAAACAAGAAGCCGCTTTGATCACTATCACCAATTAAAAGCAGCTAAATGCCATCGCTGGCTTCGGGCAAAAGCAGTTGACTCACGGTTAGTTGACAGGACTCGAGTTGGGGAATTCCAACAACGGTAACACACACACACGCACGCACACACAAACACACCTGTCCATCTGCACACACACGCATCCACATATTTGTTTTGACTTTCTCTCCACATGTGAACGGCGTCCACGCCACAGCGACGAGACTGATCGAACCTGACAATTACCCTAAAAAGCTCCACCTTCCTTCTTCCTGCGTCTCCTTCACTGATCCATGTCATCGCTCGACAAAAAAGTTTCCATCTCAGTTTGTTAAGTAAACAGCTTTGTCTGACACATTAACTCACCTCTGCTCCTCCTGCCGAACACGAAAAAAATCCTCCCGATCCACTTCAATTCAAAATGTCACTCAGCGCCGTGATGCCTCTCTGTGTTTGCGCCAAAACCAAAGGACGTGTCATTGAATTTTTCTCTAGTGCCTTCCCCATCAGAGCGGTGAAGGTTCAACTGGATGCATCGTAACGTCCTTCAGCGTCTGCAGCTGGCCTGGAAAACCAAAAATATACTCAGTCAGTGTTAATGTGAAAGAGCACATTTATGTCGGGAAACTCTTTTAGTTTGTTAGTCTTCCTGTTGACTTTAAGATTATTTAATATCTCTAAAGTCTGGTTGCTATTAAGGATGAAACTTACTTGGATACATTTGGTCCGGCTCAGAGTCTCCAGACACCTGAGCATTTTACCTGCATAAAAGTCTTTTATTTCACTCGTTAATAAAAGTCATAAAGGTTTAATGAAGAGCTGCAATAAAAGAAAAAAGGAAACTCTTTTAATTTGTTAGTATTTCCATTGATTTTATTATTATCCTACTGTAACGTTTGCTTTGGCACCAGTCAGTGCAACCTACAGGAATAAAACTGCCCCTTTCTTACAGTATTAGCTGGATTTTCTTTCTTGTTTTAACATGTCAACATACCAAACTTCTGATATAACCAGGAAGGTCTATTGATTTAACCAGACATGTGCACAGAATAAATAAAAGACTTCACTAAAACCTTAAAAAAGGATGCAAAATGTCCTCGAGGACAACAAAGCTGCTGCATGCGAGTCCAATAATCTGATGGTTTTGCAGTTTATCCAAACATTTCCGTGTTTATTCTCACGTTTCAAGTTGTTTTACTCGTTTCTTTTCAGTCGGATTATAAACCCCTTGATTTTGCAGACGGCGTGCGTCAGCGGTACGTAACGAGAAGCGAAAGGTTCGCCGTGACGGATGACAGAGCCCAAGCAAGATGTCTGCAAGACGATCTTCGTACTGTAAAGAAAAGAAATGGAGCCAAAGGATCAACTGAGCTTCCTACGACGCAGCCGCGCGCCGTGCGAGCGCGAGTAAATATTTGTGTTTGATTTGCAGAAAATGAAAGTTTGGGACATGCAAAACCAGGCCCTCGCACGTATGCAGCGCACGCCCAGAGACGCTGCAGAGTTTTGTTCGGGGTCGCCGTGTGACGGAGCAAACGGCGTTCAAGCTGAGGCATCAAAGGTTCGTATGAGAAGGAGGTTTGTACGACAGAGAGAGAGCACAGACTCAGGAAAGTTTCCAGCACTCAAAGTGAGAGGTGTGTTCTCTGCCGGGACGCGAGCAGAGAGAGTCCCTCTGCAGCGAAAAAAAAAGGAGGGGAATTCCCTGTTCGAGGTGCAGGGAAATCACACACACACACACACACACACACAGAGAAATGCGTACATGCATGTGTACACTCAAGTGTTATTTTGTCACATTTTTCACATTCATATTAGTATTTCCCCGTCGCTGCTACAGGCCTGCGGGCAGTTACAGCCATGAATAAGTGTAAGTGATCGAGTCGAATCATGCGCTGCATAAGAGGTGATGTGTGTGTGTTTGCTCTGGGTGGGAGAAGTTTGCGATGAGTGTTTCCTGTCAGTGACAAGTTAATGGGACCACCTTTCTCTCAGAAACTCACCACCACCACCACCAGCACCAGCACCACCCTACCCCCCCGCCCCATACACAAGGCACCGCACCCCAATCCCCCATGTGTGTCTCCTGACGCTAAACTAAACTGCAGCTTCCTCTTCCCCTCAGTTCTCTATTTGGAATCAATACCCGCTGCAGTTTATGTCCTGATAAGAATGAAATTAATTTGGACTCAGAGTTTCCTAACTGTCCAGGACGACTATGCACGAGACACCTTGAGTATTCAACAGTTTATGTGCAAAAGTCTTTTATTTCACTCGATATGTTCTTCTATTGATTCTAAGATTATTTGATATTTCTTTTCAGTCTGTGCAATCTACAGGAATAAAACTGCCCCTCTCTTACACTATTAGCTGGATTATTTTCTTGTTTTAACATGTCAACATACCAGGCTTCTGATATAACCAGGGAGGTCTATTGATTTAACCAGACTTGTGCACAGAATAAAGTAAAGATTAATCATCAAAACCTTAAAAATCAGCCTCAAGAAAATGTGAGTCCGATGGTTTTACATTACATCTAAACGTTTCTCGTTTTTATTCTTATGTTTCATGTTGTTTTATTCATTTCTGTCCATTTAAAGAATAATTTATCTGCTTTAAAGTCTTTTATTTCACTCGATAAAAGCATCATAAAGGGTTTAAATGAAGAGCTGATGTACGTGGAAGCATTCAGTCGCTTGCACAACTTTAGTTTCATTTTTGGGAAGTTCCTTCTTTTGAATGAGACTCATTGACGTGAATAAATAAAACAATAATAATAAAAGATCAGAATGAGCCCGGCGGAAGATCTCATGTGAATCGCTTTCGTGTCATTTACTGTCATAACATCCCAAACTTCCCCATGGACAATCCCTCGATCAAAGACCTAAATAAAGTGCACGACTGACGCCCCACGGCCTCAGCCAGGCAGAGAGAAAAGTACCTACGTCGGACAAGAAACCCCTGCTTTCACAGCGCGACGCGCTCAAACCGTATCTGATTTCTCTGAAAGAGAAGAAACGTGTCTGAGTTTCCTTTCAGCTGTCGTCTCTTCAAATTCCAATATCCTTTTTTAAATTAATTTATTGTTTGACAATGCAGATTGTTCTTCATTTGCGCGGCTGGTGTTCCTTTTTACCTTGTGTTTAGTTGCACAAAGAGCTAAAAAAAACTAATGAAAATGGATTAAAAATTACAATAAATTACTCTGCAAACATGGAGGACAACTGTGCCAATTGCGCCTGCTGTTAAAGATAATGTGAGACGATTAAAAGCTTGACGGTGAGCTCTCTAACTGCTGCAACATATCTGTCTTTATAGGACGGATCTATGTTATTTCAGTTAATCCCGCTGACCGACCGCTCGTTCGTAAACGTTTTGTCGAGTTGTTTGTCGGTTCTATCTGCTGACACAACTGGCAGAGGGACGGTTTTCACACAAAATCCCGTGTCATTTAACTGAACAACTAAATTCATGGTAGCAGCTTGGCTGGACGCTTGCCTTTCCCTTCCACGCAGGCTATTTTACTCTCCCACAGAGTGAATTCATTCTGTTTGGACGGCGCTCAAGCTCAAGCCGCTGACACGGTGCCACTGCCAAGCAAGACAAAAAAAAAAAATCTTTCAGTACCAAGTGATTGTTAATATGTTATGAAAGAATATCCAATTAGCAAGCACAGACATTTAATTCTATTATCGCTCTCGTGCCGTTGAAGCCGCTACCACCACAACTACCGCCGCTGCTGCTGCTACCGTTCTTTGTCCAGCTTGTGCCGGATCCGACTTTAGACAGAAATCTGAACATCTTCAAGGACTTCTACTGTTTATTTTCCAGCGTTGGACTTTATTCTGTTTGGCAGCAATCAAAACAACCTCTCGATGAGCAATGTAAGAAAAGAAAGACTTAAATCGAGACAGGGAAGGAGAGAGAAAAGCGAGAGTAGGGAAAAATGAGAGGGAGACAGAAAGAGAGAGAGAGAGAGAGAGGTGCTAGGCCCTCATCATCGTTCGCCCACACATATTCCATCCACTTCTCCATCACTCCATTACCTCCATGTAAATGACAGCTCTCTGTGTCCCGCTGAGGGGAGAAAAAGGCCTATTAACACCACAGCACAGAAAGCCCGAGCACTGTTCAGCCCACGCAGAGTGGTCCTCCTTCACCCTCGCACTCCCACACACACATACGTACGAGCGCACATACACAGCTGGCCGGGGGAAGAAGGGCGGATGGCGAGGAGAGGAGGTGGGCACGAAAGCATGGTCATTCAGCGGAGAGAGTCGCTAATCTGCCGCACAAAAGCAGAAACTAAGATGAAATCACTTATAATGCCTCGATTGTTGGCGGGTGTAGGCTCGAGCAGTAGGCAAAGTGCCTCGTGGGTAAATCACGCATTACGAATCCACCTGCCAGTTCCGTTTCTCTGTTTCTAGCCCTCGCGTCTAATTTTTCATATCGCTGATGGAGAAACTGCGCGCCGCGGTGGCACTCAGGCCGCTGTATTTGTGTTAATATGCGATGTTGCGGCGCACCACCACGCGGGAGGAAGTTTCCTCCACTTAGACGTCGGAGCTGCCGCAGTTTGAGACGAAAGGCAGGAAAAATAACAAGGCGTTACAGGACACACAAACGCTCAGAAAAAATGGTGCGCATTCACCCTGGAGCGCCGCGACGCACCCAGATATCCCTTCCACTTCCCTTCCATAATATTATGGAGCTGGTGGAAACATGGGATAATATTTGGAGGGGGAATGGAAAAGACAACGGCACATCATGGACAACATTCATCCCCTGTCGCAGCCGTTTGAGCCGGTCTACCAAGACCACATTTGGAATTTTTGATTGCAACGTCAACACAAGCATGTGTTTTCACACTTTCTCATGGCTGGTTGAAGAACACGTGACTGTCCCTCACATCGCACACCTTTTTTTCCCATGTATCAGTAATTACGCTTCTTTTCCAAAGAACCGGAAAATAAAACTGATTACTAAAATATATTTCATGACCTTGGCCCTACTGTAGCTTGAGAAATCAGGACGTGATCACAGCTGCGGTAACGCTGTGGAAAGCAAGCAGAAATTAAAGTGCGGGTTGTTGTAAAGGCAGTAATACGACGTGTAGCCTCAAAACTGTTAAAATTCCCAAAATGGACAGAATGCAAGCAGAAAAAAATAAGCAGAAATTGATAAAGAAACACATCTTTTGAAGGACAACCACCGGATCGAGGAGCTGGATAAATTGTCACAACAATATTCCGGACAGTATTAACCCACATCTGCATAATGCAATCATATTTGTCCACACCAGTGTTGGTAAGAGTAATAAAAAAATTCAAATATTCCTTTAAGGTACATTCAAAGCTGATTTTTGAAAAAGTGCAATTGATTTGAGTTAATCGTCAGCTTTGGAAATCGTGTGATTAATCGCGATTAAACATTTTAATCTATTGACAATAGATTAAAAGATGTGTTTCTACTTATTTTTGTCTCCTCGCATTCTTTGTCTTCTGGAAATTTTCACAGTTTTGAGGCTACAGATCATATTACTGCCTTTGCTACAACCCACACTTTGTATTCTGCTTGCTTTCCACAGCGTTACTGCAGCTTTGATCACTTCCTGATTTCTGAAACTACAATCTCTTGCCAATAGATTAAATTATTGGCCGCAGAATAAAATCTGCAGCCTGTGGGAATAAGTTGAAAATTTGTAGATCTTTGAAATAAAAGATGTGAGTGGGTTCGATGGAAGCAATAGATGGAAAGAAAAAGAAAACTAGTGACAAAGCTATAGCATGTCCAATATGGCGCCGATAATAGAGTGACAATCATCCACTCACAGCGGCGTGTAATTATGCAAATTTAAATTAGACACTGTGAAAGTCCTACTTGACTGTTAATGTGTGGGGATGAAATGGGCCCAGGTGAATTATTATGTCACATAAGGAATCATAAAGTAATTGTATAATGGCTAACATGATGTGATTCATTTTATTTTCAGCCCGTTCCGCGACTTATATTCATGCGCTGACAGAGACGCTGTGCTGCCTTCTCCGTGAACACAATGAGGGAACCAGAAGAAGCGTAGACCGTTCAGCAGGAATGTCTCAAATGCAGATAATTACAAACCTTTCAGTGGACGGTGAATTGTGGTTTCCTACAGATTGACGCTTTTAAAGCTTCCAGTGACTCTCGAAAGCCAATGCAAAGAATTTTGTTTGCTCACAGATTTGTAATTATGTACTCAACTAATAAACAGAGACGCTCTTCACATTCTGAGGGTTATATGACTCTGCTCCAGGCCATAATCTGTAAAATATTTAGAATTTAAGTGTTTGGAAAGGTGAAAAATGTTCCCGCTGAATATATACAGAAAATATCTGCAGGATAAACCCGATGAGCCAGAGCTTATGGTTTGCAAATCAAAGACGGTGGTTAAACATTTAAAAAGCCAGTTCTATCACAAGAGGAGACATCATTACTTTTTCAATTTTTCACCATGAATCAAAGGGACAAAAAGAAACACTGCGAGTGTGTGAAAAATCTTCCAATCTTCAGCCGCAACATTAAAACCACTGACAAGTGAAGTGACATTGATTATCTCATTCCAGTGACATGAATTAGGCAGCAAGTGAAGAGAAGAAGAGAGAAAATGGGCAAGAGTGAGAACCTGAGGGACTCTGATAAGGACATGGGAGACATTTTGACTTGTAACAATGGGGAACAGCACTGGTGATGACTTTATTTCTTCAAGAGTCCCAGAGAGAACCAGCAAGCTCAGATCTAGCACCTTCCCTAAGTGGAAAAATGTCTATAGTGGCAGCTATGACTGGCTCAGAGTGTCTCCAAAACTGAAGGCATTGCAAGGTGTTCCAGTTCGCAGTGGTAGCTACCGAACTAAGGTCGTCCAAGAAAGAACAACCAATGGACAACTGGGTAAAGGGGGTCTTTTGGGTCCCTTTGGAAAAATGTCAAACCAAGAATGGTCATGTGTTAATCCATGTGGACGTAGGATGGAACGGATGCAGGCTAGTGGAGGAAGCGTGTTGCTTTGGGAAAACCTTGATTCCAGGCATTCATGCGGACGCTATATTGACGCGTGGCACATCAAGTACGCCACATCATCATCGCGATGGTATTCCTTGATGGCAGCAGCATCTTATAGCAAACTTAGGTGTCCAATCCACGGAGACGCCTCCTCACATCCAGCCCTGACTAGAAGGACCTTTTTTCAACGGGTCTGAGCTGCGTGTTGGCAGCATGATGGGGACCTGCACCCCTATAAGTAGCGATGGCGATGGTGTGAACATAGATATCCGGTTGGACATTACACTACTTCACTATTTCTACTTCTTCATCTAGTTTATTTCACCAACTTGCACGACACCCGACGAGATCTGCACAAGGACCTTTTTAGCTTGTATGACCCGCTGCGTCCTTACGTCCTCCATTTGTCCTTTCTGTCTCTCTCTCTCGCGTTCTCTGCAGCTCAGATGTGCCGGATTGGAGAAAAACAGGAGACACTGAGTAGATATTGGATTTTATTTCCAAGGACGCCAGGGAGGGGAAATGCACGGACACGGCACGAGAATTAAACCGGGTGCATCAACTTGGCGAGAAGAACCGTACAAATAATAAGGACAATGAGAAAAATGTTTAAAGACAAATGTGAGGAAGGATATATACTGTATATAAACACAGAGGAGGTAGAGGAGGAGGAGGAGGAGGAGGATGGGAGGGGGGGTCCACTCTCACTTCTCGAACAAAGACGGACAACTTAATTGAGAGCGAGAGGAAAAAGAGCGAAGCGAAAAATGAAGGTTGTTTTAGAAAAAGAAAAAAAGGGAGGGGGGGGAGAGAGAAGTTTGAAGAGAGCAGCAGAGTGAGAGAAGAGGGCTCGTAGAGCATGAGAGGGGAGGAGAGAGGGAGGGAGGGAGGGAGGGAGAGGAAGAGAGAGAGAGAGAGAGAGAGAGAGAGGAAGGGGAGAAAGACAAGAAGAGAGGCGCAGTGAGACAGACAGATGGAGGAGAAGCATGTAGCAGCAGAGAGGAGGAGGAGGAGGAGAAACAAAGCGTGTTGACTGAGGAAGTGTGCATGCCATGCGGGCCATGTGCTCAGGTAGGTCCCATCCATGTCTACGGCTTCAGCGCGGACTCTGTCCTCAACGCTTCTGTCTTTTTATTGCAAAAAGAAATTTATATATATACATATTTAAAAAACAAGAAAAGAAAAATACAGTCAGTTACAGCTCAACACAGGACGTCTTTCTCTTCGCTGCTCAGAGGCTTAGTTTTGCAAATTTTTTTGGATTATTTTCTTTCTCTTAAAGCCGATGCGGCGCTGATATTTATTTATTTCTTCCTCTTTTCTTTCTTTTAATTCTTCCTTTCTTGATTTTTTATTTTATTCTATATGATGTTGCACATTGTCAGAGGAAGTTTTCGGTCCGGGGTAAATGTTGCATGAAAAAATTTGCAAAAAAATTTTATGTACATATTAGAAAAAACACAAAAAAATGTGGAGATTGTTCGTGTCGGAGCGATACGGCAGATGTAGTGCAAATGAGCAGATTTTATTCAGATCTGGCTGTCTCTTCTCATCGTCGTGCATGTGTTTGTGTGTAGCGCAGTGTGTAGTGTAGCGTAGCGTAGCGTGTGTGTGTGTGTGTGCGCAGTGTGTCGAGCTGTGATGGTGTAGTATACTGGTAGGATATTGGCAGGACTGAGGAATGTGTGAGACTTCGCCCGAGATCTCTTTGTTCCCTCTCTCATTTTCTTTCTCCTTTTTTCTCTCTGGGGTTGCACACACACACACCACACACACACATACACACACGCCACACACACACACACACGCAGTCAAACCAACTCTTGCAGAAAACCGGTTGAAACTTCCCACCGGCAGGAGAGAAATGTCTGGAATGTGATTATCACGTATTTGTGTTTATTTTATCACTGCGGGTCGCTCGCAAAAAGCAAAAGAGGAAACCAGATCAGGCACATGCCCGGCGCAAACTGGAGTGTGTGTGTGTGCACGTGCAACGCATGGCGTGTGTGTGTGTGTGTGTGTGTGTGTGTGTGCTCGGTGGTAGCGATGGTGGTGGGTGGGAAGGCGGGCGGGGGGGATAGGGCGGGAGGGTAAAGAGTGAGAGCTGTTTGGCAGTGCACGTGAGAGTGTGGGTGGTTGTGTGGGTGTCAGGGTGAGTGGGTGCAGAGCTCTCTTTGAGTGAGAGCACATGTGACTCCGAGTGTGTGTGTGTGTGTGTGTGTGTGTGTGTGGGTGTTGAGTGTATAGAAAGGTGAAAAGTGTGCGCGCACTCAAAGGTGAGGTGGTTGCGTGTTTCCGAGTCACCTTCGCAGAAAGAGGTGGAGGAAAAAGAAAAGGAGGAGGAGGAGGAGGAGGAAAAAGAAAAACCTTTTCCAAGCCGCCTGCGTTTCTTTATGTTGTACGCTGATTTGCACACATGTACATTACACTCACACGCAGACGCGCAGACACACACACACAGTTCAGGCGCCTGTCAAACCCAGTGCATTCCTGAGCGCTCGAACACACAGAGTCTGAATGGTGGGATGAATGCGGGGAAATTCAGCTGAAACGTGAGGACAAAAGCCAGGGGGACATTTAAGAGGGTTTAACTCCGCAGAACCCTGGGAATCAGGGAGGAAACACACACACACACACACATGCATGCATGCGTGCACGCTTGCATTAACACATGCATGTGCACACTGAAATAACTGAGCTGTGTATACATCCTGAAACACACACACACACACATATATATATATATATATATATATATATATATATATATATATATATGTACAGCTGTGGCTCCGACAGGCTGTTAGAGCCTGGAACAGAGGGGAATTCCCAGGGAGGAGACAGTGAAAACACACACTACACCTCTGCCTTCATGTACACAATGGGCCTGGGAGCCAACGCACCAGCCAGAGCTGGAGCACGCCGGTACCGCTGCGGTGCACCGGTGACAGTAAACCGTTACCGCTAAGCCGCTTGACTTGACTTTAAATAAATAAAGAAATAAACGCCGGTAGCTCAAGAGGAGCTCTCTGACGTCTCTGCAGGCCTCACGTGTGGAGGGTCAACCAGCACCGAGTTGTTGGAGCTGCAACGTTCGAGATACCCAGAAATTCTGGTACCGGCCTCTTAGCGACAAAACTTTACTTTGTTTCCATCAATTAAACCGTTTCTTGCGGTTCTGCAGCTCCCAGCCTCCTGCCGGCTGACGTCAGAGTTATCAAAGCCCTCCGACGGACGCGTACGCGCGCCTCGCGAATAGGGGTTTATCTCCCACTTCAAAGCCCCGGTATCTGCGAGCCGCGATTTCGTCAGGTGTTTGTCGTCCGTGTTTGGGCAGACGGGCAGGGGTCTGGAGTTCAATGGACGCTGCAGGTCAACCCTCGTTCCCCCCGGTGCCTCTCTGATGTCCTGCTGCAGGCTCGACGGCTGTGACATGTGGCGGCAGTGAGGAGGAGGAGGAGGAGGAGGAGGAGGAATGGGGGAGGAATGGGGGAGGAAGGAAGGGCAGGGCATTTGTGTTGACCTGGAATCAACATTGCTCACTCCGAGTCAGATCGATGCAGAACCGACTGAAAAACGTAGTCCCCCTGCTGAGAAACACGAAGGAGAACGTCAGGGATTATCCCCAACTGCTGTGGCTCTTTGAGCGCCTTGATTTTACTTGATTATTTCCACGCAAATTAATTGTATTTGCCGTCTGATTCTTTCATTATTAGAGCTCTCAAAGGCCAAAAGTTTACAAGTAAACTGTGAATTTCCTTTTCTCTGCCCCCTTTCAGAAAACAAGCGAGATTAGATTCATGTCAGTTCTTCAAAGGTTCATGTTCCTCCTCTCAGATGAGGTGAAATCACAAAAGTTGACGCCTCTCCTGCACATGAACCTCATTGTGCAAGAGGTTAAAATAATTTTACGACTTTACAGCAAGAATAATAAAAAAGAAGAAGAAGAAGAAGAAAAAAGGCTGCTAATATAAAATAATTCTGGGAAGCTTACATTGAAGAAATACCCATCCCAAATACCAGAAACTGAGGTCATAACTGTACTCATAACCAGATAAGAAAAAGAGAGTGGGCACAGTAATTTATTCAGGGAATTTCACAATATGAACTCTAGTCATCGTGCTGGTAATATTGTCGGTGCGGTTTAGAGACTTCATCGCTCCTCGACCTGCGCCGGTGGAGTGAGAGAGAGAGAGAAAGAAAGAAGAAAACACTTGTTAATTTCCCACATCGCTGCTATCAAATCACTCCCGCTCTCGGGCCGAGGGTGATGAGACGGTCTGAGGGCTAAATAAGATAAATAAATAAGAAATAAGAAGGGGAAGGAAGGAAGGAGGGAGGGAGGGAGGGAGGGAGCAGGTGAGCAATAACAGGGCGTCTTGCACATTTCATGGGAAACTTATACAAATGTCGACGCGTTGCTTTTGAGCGAGCAGGTACAATCCCACCGCAGGTGTATTTCCCCAAAAGAAAAGGCAGCTCTCAGTCTCAGGTCATCGCTTTAAAAAGGTTTTTCGTGTTTTGAGTAAAAAAAATAAAAATTTAAAAAAAACCTGAGCGTGTGGGGAGATCATTAAGCTGTAGAAGAGTTTCTGCTTTTTGGTTAAATTATTTGATTTATTTGTTTTAAATGGCACCTGACAGAGAAGAAGCTGGTCTTTTTTTTTTTATTTTATGATAATGCCAAGCTGTGACATTTCCTGTATTCATTATTACAAAGTCGGCGGTGAAGTCATTTATACCTGCGGCGAGCGAAAGCAGAGGGGTCTCCAGAAATGGAAAAAAAATTTAAAAAAGAAAAGAAAAAGAAGCTTTTACAGGAAAAACTGAAAAAAAAATCTGAGGCGAGCGTCCTTGCTTTGCGTGGGAGAATGAAATCTCAGCGAGCCGTCGGTCCTCGTTCACCTGTTGTCGCTGAGTTGGATTTTTAGAGGGAACTGTGCTCGTGTTGATGGAGAACCTGGATTTTTTTTCCTCCCCGCAAGGAACTCTGGAGGTTCCTGGATCCGTTAAGAGCGTAATATAAAAGTGTTTATAGCTTGGACCGAACATTTCCTCTTCTTTAAAGAAAAAAATATAAATTTGCTTTATAAATAATGACAAATCCCTTTTTATTTTTCTTATTATATCTCACTGAGCTACTTAAAATGTGAAGTACCTGCTTCTTTTTATGGTTTATTAACTGTTTCTGCTGCTAAATTATATATTTATATATAAAAACCAGATTTGATTTGTTAGTTTATTACATTTAGGATGCCTCATATGGATACGTCTTCTTCCCCTTCTGCTCTTTCACTTCTATTCTCCACACGCAGGTGCTTTTAGGTGTTGTCACCTCTATCCTGCTATTAGTCTCAGGGCGCACCGGGGACGGTCCCCGGAGCCTCGGGGGGTGGGGAGGCAGCGAGGGGCGGTGGGGGGATTTTCTCTCGTCGGCTGAGGTAGACTTTCGTCGACGCGGGGACGGAGCCGCGGCCGCGGCTGGTGAGAGCTGCAGGGAGGCAGCCAACGCTCGGGGGCAGCGCAGCCAGTCAGTCAGTGGCATTTCCGAGCGATCCGGTGAAAAGCCCCGCGGCGAGCAGGCAGAGTGAGAGAGAGAGAGAGAGAGAGAGAGAGAGAGAGAGAGAGAGAGAGAGAGAAGGGACTCAGATCAGATGAGTAATAGAGCAGACTAGTGCAGCGACAAATTGCGAGCGACGTGATAAATCGATCCTCCTCCTCTCTGTCTCCCGCATATATCTGCGGCTGCCCTCGCTTGTTCCACGAACACTTTTTTTTTTTTTCTTTTTTTTTTGTGCTCAGCCCTCGGTGATGTTTTCTTTCAGTCTCTTGCCTCTTGTGTGTTTGTGTGTGTGTGTGTACCGGATAGATCCCGGAGCTCATGCACTCGAGGAAGGTGTCTGCAGATCCGGCCGTGTTTTTTTTCCTCCCTCCTGCAACTTCGCTCCGAACTGCAGAGCGAGACAGAAGAACACAGGTACAGTTTAAGATTGATGATTACGACCCGGAGTTAATGTCTTGAAGGTTTTATTGCGGGGTGCTTGAAACAGTAAAGTAATTCCGGTTAATAAAACGGAACAGCGTTTGGCGTTCACGCGTAATTGCGCACGTTTCTTGTTTTCATTTGACTTAATTGTCTTCGTGTTTGAGTTGTGCGCGCTTGCGTGTGCGCTGCGTGTGCGCGGTCGCGCTGCAGCCTGGTGAGACTGTTGGACATGGCATTGCAACAGTGTGTGGTCTTCTTCTTCTTCTTCTCTGGCTCTGGCACGACCCATTGTGCGCTCTCCGCGTGCGCGTGTTGTGTTCTTTTGCGCAAAAGCTCGTGCGTTAGACGGAGACAGAGAGAGAGAGAAAGAGAGAGACAGAGGGGGGAGAAAAAGAAAGAAAGAGAGGGGGGAGAGAGAGAGAGAGGTGGTATGTGAGTTGGGCTGGAGGAAATTCTTGTGTTTTGGAATGCGTTTACCCCGGGGGAGACCCCGTGACTCCGGTATAGACAAGGGGAGCAGAGAGAGAGAGAGAGAGAGAGAGACATAGAGATGAACAAGGGGGAGAAAGAGAGAGAGAGAGAGAGAGCACATTGAGTGACTGTCCTATTGTGACTGATCTGCCTTTCTAAGAAACCAGTGAATGATGGAGTCTTGTTAATGCAGTCACAAAAGATTATTTTAAACGGCCTTAGATCGATTTCATCATAAAATATTTTGGATTTTTTAAATTAATTAATTCATTTTTGTCTCAGAGAACCCTAATTAAAACCATGCTCCATCACTTCTGGATGCAGAGAGGGTTTCTGAATCCAACAGGGGGCACTTGTGACACATGCAACTCAGCGGTCACTAATACAGTCGGAGCGTGGCCACTAACGTCAGCTCCCTGATCTGACATGTTTCACACGTGAACGTCGTTCGTGTCGGGGCGAGTCACGCCGAGCTTGGTGCAGATCGTGCATGAAATCGCACTGAACACAAAAAAGAAAGCCCGGCCCCCCCGTCGCGAGCATCCAGGATCCAGAATCATCAGATTCAGAGGCTCGTCGTTTCCCCTGCAGAGCAGCAGCTCAGGTGTGATGCTCCGTCGCCTTGACGCAGCACGTTTGCGCGCGTGGCGCCACCCGTCGGTTCATTACAGATGAAGTGTAAAAAATTCCTGGTGACACGGCGAAAGGTCGCTGCATTATTCAGAGGAGGTCGGCGCTGAGTGTAACCCTGGTGGGAGGCGGTCGTCGCTGGGTATTATCTACCATCTTGTCGCAAACTCGGAAAAACTTTGGACAGAAGTTGGCGCACGGATTTAGTTTGAACGGACAGACTGGGGTTAGGATCCTGGTTGGTATTGGACAGAGAAGAGTGTTTCTGGAACAGCGTTGGGTACTAGAGGGAGAAGGACTGCTAAAAACCCGCCCACACACAAATGTGAGATATTCTAATGAGCAATCTGGCCCTTCTGGATATTATTCGTCTTCGCGGCACAGGCATCCTACGACGTGTGATATTGTGCAAGTCTATCAACTCCTCGTACACTTCTTCTTCTTCTTCTTCTTCTTTATTTCTTTATTTATTTGTGTCGTTTCTTTTTAATTCGGTAAGTTCTCGGTGTGACGTGAGTGACGTGCTCCTCTGCCACCTTCTCCTTCACAGCTCCAACTCTTCGCGGTGCACGTCGGCGAGAAAAAAAAAAGGCGGCGGTGGCGGCGCGGGCTGGCGGGCGGACGGACGGAGGTGCTCCTCTCCTGCTGGTAAGAGTCGCACGTCGTCTGGGATTCGCGCCGCTGCAGAAAATAGCTGGAACGCATGCGTGTCCACGGGAGAAACTGACCCTCTCTGTGGAAACCAGGCTCCGTCGTTTGTTTGAGGCTTTCTGGTAGATTTGCATATTTGTTTTTTTGTTTTTTTTGTAAATGCACTTTGCACGGTGGAGTAGGTTGAGTAGAATAAATGTGCCAACACAACAGCATCTTGTGCATCTGAAGAGACCTCATCACACTCCCCCGTGCACTGTAGCCGCGATTTATAAATAACTACAACCTACTGAGCTCAGCTGTGTTAAAAGCTCCTCTCTTACAGTAACAGTGCATTTCAGTGTGTTTAATGTAAACCAAAAAAAAATAAAACCTATCTGAGAGAGAGAGCATGCACGGCCCACGCACTCCCACGTGTTTCCCCTGCCTCTGCTCCCTTCAGATCTGAGGCACATGACATCATTAGAGAGGTGCTCTAAGAATCAGTGTGGGTACAGCATGTGGGCAGGCTGCGTGCACGTTGCGTGTATGTTTTTGTTTCTGTGTGGGTGACGGGGGAATGAAAGCCAAAAAAAAAAAAAAAAAAAGCTCCAGAGCCGTGGGCCCGTGCTGGCTATGCGTGTGTGTGTGTGTGCCCAGCCGGAGGCTCTGGTCCTGGGCTGCGCTTCCTCCCACGCCGGGGTACGGCTGGGGCTGAGTGGGAGGGAGGAGTGGGAGGGGAAGTGTGGGCCGGGGCTGTGAGTCAGCCTGCTGCTGCTGCCGCCGCTGCCGCTGCTGAGCCCCCAGACAAGAGATCGCTGAGGGAAGAAACACGCCGAGGGTCCTCTCCTCCTGATAAGTTTATTACGAGGAGAGAGAAGTTAGGAGAGACGGTCTCAGAGGGGATAGAGATGCTGAGGAGGGGGGGGCGGTGGGTTGATGGCCGCTGCAGACGTGGTTAGGAAGCACAGGAGGTTTGCAGAGTCTTCTTTCATTTCATATTTCCCAGCCCTCCTCCTCCTCTGCCTGCCGCCCGCTCCTGCATACTATAAGCTTGACTCGCCACACATATAGTAACCGCAGCCCGCTTACTCATTTTCTAGTACTTCTGAGACAGATGGCGGCATCAGACCCGGCCCCATCTGCTGGCACCGCTCGCTCCTTCTCACTCAGAAGACGGAGCCGAGGAAACGGAGCTCCGTGCTCCTCGCATGTCCATTTAGTCTTCTGTCGGAGCATGCACATGCACGGCACATTAGTCACGAGCGACGGGGAGCATTCGTTACCGGTGCACTCTGTGTAGATTAGAGAGTTATTCCCTCCATTATCTGCACAATCATGTTCTGATTCCTCTAATAGAGCTATCGTTTTAAAGGAATGTTCAAGATTTGAGCAGATTTGACAGATGGGTACCGTAGTAGGGACGCACACCTCCAACAGCTTTTAAAGCTGTTTCAGGTTTTGGTAAATTTTGGTGTTTGAAGTTGATTTGTTCGTTTCAGGATTAATCTGGTCAGTGAAACGGTGCGGGATAATGTTCAGCTCCCGTGCTTTGACAGAAACTCAAATGATGGAGCAGATATCGGCTCTAAATTTGATAATAATCGGACTACTCTCAGTCAAAAGAGAGGAATTCTGAAGGTCTTCTTAAAAGGGTTTAAGCTGCCGGTCTAATTGTGTTGACTCAGATCTTCAATCCTTTAACACCTAAGCCTCAAATTCTCCACCTGGACTTTAATTCTGCTTATTTTAACTATAAACGGGTCAGAAAATGTCCCGTGGGTGTGTGCTTTTGTCCATTTTCCTCCAGAATGTTTGGAGTTATCAATATCTGGCTGGTATTTATAATGTACTGGATGTCATGAGAGTAGGCGCAAGTGAAATTACCGTAAAGACGGTAAACGTTGCCCTTTCCAGCCAATATGGTGTCATTACGGTAATTTTAAGCCGGCCTCAGCTTTCAGAAACCCGTTGGATTTTTTTCCAATAGTACAAACCGTGACACAATTACGGCAATTTGAAGTTGGCCTCAGCTTTCAGGAACCGTTTGAATTTTTTCCGACGTGTGCGAACCGTGACGTGACCACGGTAATCCAAACCTGCAAAGGCCATAAAAGGGTTAATGGAAACACATACCTGGAGTTATTTTGGTTCACAAGAGTCCATCCTCAGGGTGGGACGTCACACTCGGGGGGGACCGCGGTGACTCAGTGAGCTCAGCAGCGGGGTTTCTGGGCTGGGCCGGTTGTTCTGATAATGGAAGGTGGTTCTCCAGGAAGCCCAGAGGGAGTCCACCAGTCTAGGGGCGTAGGTGAGAGGTGGGGGCTGTGAGTGAGCCAGGGGGGGACCAGCCCAGGGGTGTGGAGCGGCGGCGGTGGACGGGGCGGAGGGTAACATTGGCACGTGCGCAGGCGAAGAGGAAGGGACGGGACGGGACGGGACGGGGGGGAAGCGAGAGCAGGAAGCGCCGGTCAGAGCGCTAGGGGAGGGCGGAATGTCTCACAAGAAGCCTTATCCGCACCGTGTCGGCGTCAGGACGAGGGCGTCCGCCCCTCACACGGCCACCGGCCAGCTGGGGAGCTCATGTGTGGCAAAGCCATCCTCACGCACACACACACACACACACGCACACACCGTCTTAGTACGCACACATTCTCCACAGCGTGACCCCTCACCGCCTTGGCAGGCCTCACAGCTCTTATATCCTGTGAGTGGGACAGCCAGCAGCAGCAGCAGCAGCAGAGTCACTGGTTGTGGAAGACAGAGACAGAGACAGAGAGACGAGCAGTGTGGCTGTTTTTCCTCTGACACCTCTGAAGAGGAAGAGGAAAGGGGGAGGACGGAGAGGAAAGGAGGAGCGCGGGGGAGGAAGAGGGGGAGGCACAGGGCAGGGATGATGGGACGGAGCTCTAATCCGGAGGGTTTCATGTAAACAAAGCTATAACGAAATATACACATCTATACGTGTGTCTGTGATACGTCGTCACGTTTAATGTCGCTGTGATGGGAACATTTCTAATTAATGAAATTATCGATAAACCATTCAGTTAACCCTTAGGGGTCTGAGCCTACATGTTTCCAGTGGTAGGCCGTGCATTTTCCACCTAGCCCTTCAATGACCTCCAACCTTATTCAAAACACGATCGTTAATGACGCCACTGCTATAGAAACCATCAAAAACACACGGATACGCAATAAAAACACGATCGTAGACGAGTATCTCACATAGAGAGATGAATGTCGACCCAAGAAAAAGGCAAAAAGATGTAAATATACTTCATTTTACTCACCAAAACAGTTAGAGTTCTCCCGTAGCACTCATAGTTGCTGACCTGAAAGTGCGTTGGGCGGCCTTTCCTCAAAATGTCCAGCTTTTCCTTCAAAGTCCGTCGTGAAAATGTCTTTTTGAGAAGATCTGGACCCGAATCGATAGCCTCGACTCCTTCCGCCATCGTGGGTTCAGGTATCAAAACGTTAACGGGGACGATTTATTTGCTTGTGCCGCTCGCAACAGATGGACGTGAACCGCTAGCTTGGCTTAAGCGGAGCGGCGCTCTGAGCGTCCAATCAGAGGACGGAAAGAATACGAACTTGAAACGTGAATGGTTAAAGGAACAATTGTGAAGGTCCAGGCAGATTTCTTTGACTCCGGCAACACATGACGGCTGAAATATGACTGGATAAAAGCTCTAAAGCCGCAGCTGATAGACAGATAAACTGTAAAATGAACAGAACAGATTATTTGGAATATATTAAAATGTAAGTCAGTGATTCTGATAGGCCAGCAGAGGAGGCCCTGACAGAACCACCCAGATTCATATCAGACCTCTGCGGTATATCCGTCGTGTAGATTGGCATCAGCTGATTCAACCACTTTTTTCCGTTTTGTTAAATGACAAAAAATGACGTATGTGTATATATCAAGAGAAACGCGACGCCTGCTCATTTACAGATAAGTGCTTTCGTCAAATCACAGTAAAACATCATCAGCATCACAACCCCGGTAATTGCGCGGCAATGTCGACGTCAAACTGAAACTTAAGGAGAATTTCAGACTGCACTTTCTGGTGAAGTTGACAGCGGCGCTCCAGGTGACCTAGTTCTTTTGTTGTGATCTCATCAGGGCCCAGCAAAGGTTAACACCTGAGCCTGCAAACGTCCACCTGGACTTTTGTTTGTGCTTATTTCGACTGCAAAAAAGGTCAGAAAATGTCCCGCGAGTGAGTGCTTTTGCCCATTTTCTTCCAGAATACCTGGAACTTTCGGCATGTTATAGGTGAAGTGCAGGTGAAATTACCGTAATGACACTGTGTTGGGTGCAAAGAGCAGCTTTCAGAAAAAGTTACAGTAAATTACGGTAAATCTAAAGTGCAGAAACGTGCCACCAGCGAAAAAATTTGGCTTTAAAGGATTAATAGATAATTATGATTTAACTTTTGGTTTTAATTTTGTGGTTTTGTCTTCATTTAAGTGCATTTATGCAAACAGTGCATGTTTTTTTTTTACTTTGCAATTAATTTTAAAACTATTTCTCTCTGAATTTGTAGCAGTCTGTCCTGAGAACATGCAAAGAAACAATATCTAAAATTTATTTTATTTACTCATAAAAGTCCTTCTAAATCTGAATCGATATTTATCCAATTTCTTGTAATTAATTTTCTAAATAATTAATGTTGTAAAAGTCTCAGGACTTAAATAACTGCTGCTATATTTACAGATGTATGAAATGAGATAAATAAAATGTGTTAGCTGCATTTATACTAAAAAAAACAATAAAAATAATTTCATAAATAAAGTTTCTTTGTGTTAGTAGAACAATAAGTGAATAATACAAATGTTATAATATCCAATTAAAGCCCTGCACTTTCCAAATCTGCAAATTTTGGCTTCACGCTTAAGTCGTTTTGTGTAAAACTCTGAATCCGTGATTTGTACTTGGACGAGATCTAAACGCTCCTTCCAACACTGGTAATATACGAACATTGTTCTCTAAACAGTCGGAGCCAAGAACAGAAAACAAAACCGTGGCGACGTCCCCAGATCCGAGCCATCACTTCGCGGAGTTGTTGCAGGAATAAAATCCGACCCTTTAATACTCGCCGCTCACTCTGCGGTCGTAGCAGCTGCCGCTTTATATAGCTTAATCTAAGAGTTAACCGTGGTGTCACAATAAAAGCATCTGTGTGTGATGTAATTAGAGACACTTGCATAAGGAATGGAAAAATTCAAGCATCGCCCCATCGCAGCTCCAGCTGCTCGGTGTGTTTCTCTTGAGATCCGAGGCGCTTGTGTAACGGCGGCGGGTTCTGAGGAATCCCTGCGTGTCTTTAAACCGTGGGGTTATCACAGGGTAACACACACCACACACACACTCACCACACACGCGTCACTGCAAGCCAGCGCGGAGCGATGCAGAACAACCTCGGTGGAGACAGATAAGACGTAGAGTCATGCCTCCCCAGCGTGACTGTGACATCAAAGTTGTATCTGCGTGCTTGCTGCTTCCTCGTGCTAGAAACAGGCTGGCCTAATATAGTCAGACTGTATGTCACACACACACACACACACAGCTGGGAGGTGGTGGTGGTGGTGGTGGAGGGGGCTGGGTCAGCCGGCCATATTTCCATCTCCTGTCCTTGGTTGGTTGCGAGCATGCGCTGGGTTGGAGGTGTGTGTCTGAGCGGTTTAGTGAATGAAGTGACGTCGCTGTTACGTCTGTTCATGTCCGTCAGTTTCATTCTCAGAAAAGACAGGTGCGTCAGTCAAAGTCTCCCGCTGCCTCTGTGCGTGTGTCACTGTTCGTCTAGATTAAAATGCGTCCTAGCTTGTCTCTGAGACACGGCCCGTCTTTAAAGCCTCTCTCAAAACTCACTTGTACTTTTTACTGGTTTTAAATGCAGCACTCTCATTTCTTTTTACCTCTTCCTCTTCATTGTCTTGTTTTTTGTTACTACTCTCTACTCTGTACATTTAAGGCATTTTTATCTCTCATAGTTTTGGTTGTCAACTTTTAATTATTACATTTAGCCAAACTGCAGCTAACAGCATTAATAGAATAATCCAGTACGACGTCTGAGGTAACTTGTCTACCAGTTCATTCCAGATCTCATTTAGAAGCTAAATAACATTTAAAACCTTAAACTATAAATAATATCAGGCTTGCAGCTTGAATAGTTTACTATATTACTTTTATATTTGGATGGATTCATTCCAGGAACTACATTTATGGACAGTTTTAGCTAAATGCTAAATGCTAATCCATTAGCCACTCTACTGTCTACTGTTTAAATATTCTTCCTCCTCATTTGTAGCTGCAGGGCTTGTAGCAGCTAGCTAGTTTAGCTAGCTAATGCTAACACCAATCCCATGTTTGGTTTTAACAAGTTTTAACTCGTCTCTGAAAAAATGTTGGTGGAAGAATATTCTTTGTTTGCGTAATTAACTTATTGTCTTGACATTTTTATTAGATTTTAATTCAGACTTTTAAGACTTTTAGGACTTTTAAGACTTTTTAAAGACTTTTTTCATTCCTATTTCATCGCTACAAAAGTGTTTTGCTGGATATACTAGTCCTGAAATGCTACCAACTTCTTTTTCTTTAATAACTTTTATGTTTTTACGCTCAAAAGATTTATTTATCGACTTTGTGCTTGAGCTGATTTTTGCTTAATGACGCTGCAGCTAAGAGAATAAATGGAGACAGTGAAATGTCTCATTTTATTTATTTGTCAGTAGAAAGAACAAGTATAATCTGACCATGTCTCAGTAGGTGACAGTAAAAATGTCTAATTATCTGCAATGACATTAATTTAACGGTGAATAATCATTATTATTCATGTCCGTTCTCTTTTTATATTTTAGACATTTTTCTGCCCCAGTTTTAAACTTATAATTTGGTGCTTCAGTCTTGAGCCAGTTCTTCATAACGGTCGTCTATCCAGCTGCAAGAACCGCTTCTAAATGACCAGTAACCAATCATAAATCCCGGTGCTTCACAGAGAACCAAATAATTTTTAACCCAGAAACTTTGAATCTTTCTACATTTCCAGAAAATGTGTGCACGGTTTTAGGTGTTGTAGTTCTGTGTTTTCCACATCCTCTCTGGGGTTTCTTCGCCTGGCTCTTTTCTCCTATTCATCTGTAATGTAACACTGTTGAGTAACGTTTTATTTTATTTATTTTATTGTCAAAATTAACGCGTTAAAGCGGATTAATCCAGCGTCATGATTACCGTTGTGTTTCCAGTGGTGACATTCAGCAGAACCAGAAAACAGAAAGAAGAGATTGGCATCGAAACGTTTAAATTATTTTTGTAGATTTAAGAAGAATACACCCTAAATATCAAAGTTTTATTATTTCTGTTTCTAGTTGCTGAAATTTAAAAAAAATAAATAAATGCCTCCACGTGACATTAAAAGGTTTACACTTAAGTTTGTCCCGAAGACTAAAAGTTTCACTGTAACTAAGAGGTTTAAATAAATAAGCTGCATGTGTGTTTTAATTTAATAAAATTAGGGCTGTCAAAATTAAAAACTTAAATGCAGTTAACCCATCTGCAGCACAGAATGACTCTGAACGTCTCCGGCAGTTTGTCCAAGTGACAGGCAGCAGAACCAACCGATAAAGATAGCGCACTGGTTCGGCTGCAGATGGGTTAATTGATTTTTAATCATATTAATCATGACGATGGATTAACAGCCCTAGTTTTATTAAATTAAAACACAGATGCAGCTTGTTTATTTAGTCGCTCTAAAGCAGACAAAGCTCGTCATCCGTTCTGCCATCCCTCCCTTTAAATGCACCTGAGTGCAGACATGGTTTTGTAAATTCTTGGCATTTAAAAATCCATTTAAAAATCCACCTCCTCTGTCTCATTTTTCAGATTTTCATAATGTCTTTTTTCCTCTCTCTTTCTCTGTCCTCATCTCTGTTGCTTGACTTCTTTCTCAGCTCTTTTTTATCTCTCTCTCTCTCTCTCTCTCTGTGTCACCAGTAACTGTGGTCAGCCATTAAACCGCATCTCGAGCCGACCCAGCAGAATTCCCAGGCTGCTCGGCTGCCTGAGTTCACACCTTTTTGTCCGCAGGAATCTCAGGAATCCCCAGCTTCCTTTCCACTGCAATCTCCATTGTGTGTGTGTGTGTGTGTGTGTGTGACTACATGAAGGAGGAAAGGCCCCCGCCTGGTCTGTGCGTGTGTGTTGAAACACATCTCCACCCTCGTATCCACCCAGAGAAAGCGAGCAGGCGGTGCTCGCTCCGTGCCCACAATAGACTGAGTCACATTCTAAAATGGCAAACCTCTTAGTTGCGGTGAAACTTTAGTCTTCGGGACAAACTTAAGTGCAAACCTTTTAATGTCACGTTGAGGCATTTAGCTTTTTAAAAATTTCAACAACCGGAAATGGGAATAAATCACTTTTGATATTTAGGGTGTATTCCTCTTAAATCTACAAAAATAATTTAAGCGCTTCGATGCCGATCTCTTCTTTCTGTTTGTGATTTTAATAATTGTTCTTGTTTTCAGGTTAGATGATTGTAGATTTATCCCTCGCCAAGGCCAAACCGCAGCAATGTTTTTCCCTTTGGCGTGAAATTACCCACTTGTTAAGAAAAAAATAATAATAATAATAATAATAATTTCTCTCCCGGTGACTCATGGTCCCTGGCTTGCAGAGCATCTGAATAACAAGATCAAGAATAATGTGCCAGATTGCTGCTTCTGGCAGGGAGCAGAAAAAAATAAATTGAACTGAAATAGCAACGCACACGGAACGTGGAAAAATAAAAAAATAAATAAAAATTAAAAATGAACAAAGCTGTGCTGTTTAAAAAAAAAAAAAAAAAAACATAGGTGAGAGTGTGCACCGTCAGACAGAGCCCTCGTACAGATCCTCTCCTCTCGGCTCACTCCTGCAGGTTAATGGTCTGGAGTCATTTAACCGCTCTCACCCTGAGTCATCCCCAAACCTCATCCCGCCCACCCCCATACGCGTCTGAGCCCAGCCTGCTGCCGGAGCTCAGCGAAGGAGGCGAAGGACGGCACAGAATCCCTTTCACACACGACGGTCTGTGATTCACCCTCACCCACTCACTGTCGATCCACACACACACACACACACACACACACACACGGGGCTGTGTACGTACGTCGGTTTCTTTCATGTCGAAGCTGCCGCCCTTCGCGCACAAAGTCGATGCCTAAATATAAAAAAGTATGTATAAATTTAGAAGTCAGAGTCAGATATTTTTGTGTGTGTGTACCTTTTACCTTTAAATTTTAAATGTTCATCTTGCACCTATAGGCTTAAAAACATGTTCAATTAACGGAGGAAGACTTGAAAAAAAATCTGAAGCAGAAGATCCCGAATTTAGCCTTCTCTTGGCAGCCTTAACCAAAGTTTTACCTCCTCTGGACTCTAAAAAAACACCATTTACACTTAAAAGTATATTCAGGTGTTAGAGGAAGACTTGTCTTTAAGATCCAAGTGATGAAGCTAAAGCTGCAGGAGATTTAAAGTGGTGAAATCTGAGGCAGAAGATCTCTAATTGGGGTTCTCTTGGGAGTCCTGACCTCCTTTATATCAAAGTTTTACCTCCTCCGGACTCTAAAATAATACTCGAATTCAACAATATTAGAAATGAGAATCCATCCTATAACATGAAACTAAGTGTTAAAGACTCGCCTTCCACATGTAAGCTTAAAAACACGTTCAATTAACGGAGTTAGACTTGTCTTTATGATCCAAGTGATAAAGATACAGCTGCAGGAAGCTGAAAAAAGTGAAATCTGGACCTTAATCTTCTTTCTATCTAAGTTTTACCTCCTCTTGACTCCAAAAACTACCATTTACGCTTGAAAACATGCTCAACTGATAGAAGAAGACTTATTTTTGTGATCCAAGTGATGAAGCTAAAGCTGCAGGAAGTGGTAGAAGTGAAACCTCAAGCAGTAGATCCCAAATTTGGGGTTCTCTTGGCAGTCTTTACCTTCTTTCTGTCAAATTTTTACCTCCTCTGGACACTAAAAAATATCATTTACGCTTAAAAACATGCTCAACTGTTAGAAGAAGACTTGTCTTTAAGATCCTAGTGATGAAGCTACAGCTGCAGGAAGTGATGGAGGTGAAACCTGAAGTAGAAGATCTTTAATTGGGGTTCTCTTGAGAGACCTTTAAGTTTTTCCTCTTCCGGGCTCTAAAAAATACTCAAATGATCCCAACTTGCTTCATTTTATTAGCCAAAAAGTACAGGAACATGTTTAATTATTAGAGGAAGACTTGTCTTTAAGGTCCTAGTGATGAAGCTGAAGATGCCACATTGGGGTTCTCTTGGGCCACATTGGGGTTCTCTTGGGAGTCTAACCTTCTTTCTATCTAAGTTTTACCTCCTCCGGACTCTAAAAAATACCATTTACACTTAAAAACATGTTTAATTATTAGAGGAAGACTTGTCTTTAAGATCCTAGTGATGAAGCTACAGCTGCAGGAAGTGATGGAGGTGAAACCTGAAGCAGATGGTCCTAAATTTGGGGTTGTCTTGGCAGTCTTAACCTTCTTTCCGTCTAAGTTTTACCTCCTCCGAACTCTCAAAACTACCATTTTCGCTTAAAAACATGCTCAACTGTTAGAAGAAGACTTGTCTTTAAGATCCAAGTCATGGATGAGGTGATTTCTGGACCTGAAGATGCCACATTGGGGTTCTCTTGGCAGTCTCAACCTTCTTTCTATCTAAGTTTTACCTCCTCTGGACTCTAAAAAATACCATTTACGCTTAAAAACATGTTTAATTATTAGAGGAAGACTTGTCTTTAAGATCCAAGTGATGAAGCTACAGCTGCAGGAAGTGGTAGAGGTGAAATCTGAAGCAGATGGTCCTAAATTTGGGGTTCTCTTGTCATGTCTTGACCTTCTCTCTACGGAAGTTTAACCTCCTCTTGACTCTATAAGAATGACTCCTTGAACTTGAACTCACAATTTCACGTTACGAGCCGTAAAGGTCAGGAAACTTTGACCTATGAGACTGTTCTTAAGGGCGGCCGCGCACGCAAACGCACAAACGAGTCAAATATTACTTAATCCCGCTGGTTACATGACTCATCTGGGTTATTTAAATAGTTATGAATGGAGCCTGACAAAGGCGGTTACCCGGCTTCACTGAAATGTGTGTAACGGGAGCGTTGCATGGGTGCAGTGTGGCCTTTGGTGAGTCACATGGCCTCGGTGAGTAACCGACAAAGTATGTGAAACCCTTAAGTTGGAGACTCCCATTCATAGCCCCGGCCCCACCACCGACACCGCCACCGTTTGCCCCGCAAGACGCCAGGAGGGCAGGGAGGGAGGGAAGGAGGGAGGATGGAATGGGCGGGGCGCTCATAGGTGTGGTTGGCACAGAATGGAAGTGCGGCAGAAATAGCAGGATGTAGGTGGAAGAGGTGGTAGTTTCAGGTCAGGATTTTTTTTGAAAAAAAAAACAAATACTTTATTAAAAAGTCCCATAAATGTCACACTGGAAGTCGGGTACTTTCTGTTTGGCGGCCGCGGTCATCGCGGGGTGACACGTTGGGTTTACGGTCCTCGTAAACTCAGGTGCTTTCTCTTTGAGGTCAGAATCAGCTGTTTGTTCTTTTTCTTTCATTTACTCTATCACCAAATTAAAACAGAAACTGATCGGGTGATAAGCGCCTGAGACGAGGCGCTCACGTTTTTTGGGTTTGTTTGTGTGTGTGCGTGTGTGTGTGTGTGTGTGTGCGCGGCTGGAAGTCATAAAGTGTGTGTTTGTGGAGTGGAGTGTAGTGGGGAGGGGAGGGGAGGGGGTCCCGAGCAGGCCTTTTCCTGCAGACGCCCCAACTCTCTAGCAGAGGGAGTTTCCTGCTTTTGAAGACCCCGAGCGCACACACACACTTAAACACACACACACATATATACAGAGAGAGAGAGAGAGGGAGACAGAGAGGCTGCACTTACTTTTCCTCCTCCCTCTCCCCCTCCCTCTTCCCTCCTCTCTTTTTTCTGAATGGATGTCCTCTCCCTAACCTCAATTGAGCGCCGTGTAACAGGACACTGCACTTGAGGCTCGGCCCCTCAAACGGCAACTCTATAAGAGCGAGCGGCGTCCGTCCTCGGAGCGTGTGTGAGAGAGAGAGAGAGAGAGAGAGGTAAAGAGAGAAAGAGAGAGAGAGAGAGAGAGAGAGGAGAAGGAGTACGTCCGACGCTGTCAGTCGGGGTGGGGGACGAGGAGGGGGAGGAAAGGGAGGGTGAGAGAAGAGAGAAGAGAGAGGGAGACTGCTGTGAAACATGTGATAGTGCAACTCTGGCGGGGCTTGTAGGGAGTTTTAACGGCTGTGGTGTCTCCAGAGCTATGGGAAAGCACCTTTAGCCCAGAGGGAGAATCACAAACTGTCTGTGTGTGAGAAAGTGTGTGTGTGTGTGAGAGAGAGAGAGAGAGAGAGAGGGGAGATATAGAGAGAGCGAGCGAGCCGGCTGCTGTCACTTTAAGCCTGTTACTGATTACACTCAGAAGTATGCAACGGGAGGAGGAAGAAAGACAGAGAAAAAGATGAGGACACATGTTGAGGATGAAATCTTTTAGGAGTTTGGTGCGACTCGTCCTCTTACGGTCTTTTTGGATAGTGACGTGGGTGAGGAGTTGTTACCCAATAGCTCGCTCTCTCTCTCGCTCTCTCTTGCTCTGTGTGTGTGTGTGGTTCACTCTTGTTGGACCAGGCAAAGTCAAAGAGAAAAAGGGGGGAACCCGGAATCCCTCTTTGAAGCAGGAACAGAGCGACGGGACAACCCGAGGAAAAAACTTAAAGAGAGACACCGGAGCGAAAGAAATCCGAGGGAGGTGAGATCAGGAGGAGGAGGAGGAGGGGGGTTCCCTCGTTCCAAAGTGAAACGCCGGGAGGAAACACTACTCTCACCCAGACGGGTAAGTAAAAAAAATAAAAGGAAAGGAAAGGGGGGAAAAGAGTCCCAGAAAGTAGGGGAGCTGCTGCTGCCGCTGCTGTTGATGGATATCATATGTTACAAGTTAAGGTTGAGAAACTGCTCCCAGATCCTTAATAGGGCCAAGCAGGAAGAACAAGAGGCTTTCAGTGCCGGTCTGTGGACGAGCAGAGCTTCCCCCGGCGTTGCCTTTTCATTTTTTGAGGCTGTCCGGCTGCTCCGAGCGAGCGAGTGTTACCTCACAGCGTGATCTCATTACAGAAGAGCTGATTCACTGTTACACAGCTCCGCTAACCTGTAGCTCTGCAGCCGGGACGGGGACGGGGACAGAACAGGGAAGGGGAGCGTGTACCCGGACGGGGCATGTGCTGCCGTCAGTGACACAGCGAGCGGACGCTGTATTAATGGAGGCTCTGATGTGAAGTTTAGACATGTGACTAAAATAGGTCTCTGTGGTTAATAGGCTTTTTTTTTTTTCTTTTTTTTTTTAATACAGAGGCAGCACTTCCTCTCTGTGCTCCCCCCTCCCCTCCCCTCCCCTTCCCCACCTCCTTCTTCCTTCATTTGACACAGATAGCCCTCCTATCTGCTCAGCGGCAGAGGGCATGAATGAACTGAGCGTATGGGAGGGAAGGAGGGAGGGGGGGGAGTCAGAAAAGGGGGAGGTGGGGACGCGGCATCATGCAGCGTGGACAGTGTGGCTTCTTTATGAATGGACGCGGCGGGGCGCTGATTGGCTGGCGGGGGGAGAGTCACGAGTGACGACTCCGGAGCCGAGATGTTTAGATTCATTCTGGCCTTTCGCTGCAGCCGCCGCCGCCGCTGCCATCTCTCCTGGTTACCACCTCTTAAAGCGCCGCCATGTGTGTGAGAGAGAGAAACTGAGTGAGTGTTAGAGGAGTCAGTGAATCAGTGCTTGTGGTGACATGTGTTTGCCTAAGCGGGCTTAGTCACTGCCGTGTGTGTGTGTGTGTGAGGACTTTTAAAAGCTGTGGCTCTCCGCCCGACTGTTGTTCTTCAAGCGATCTCCCACTCTCTCTGACTAAGACGAAGTTCTTTCTCTCCGTCTTCCTCGCTTCCTCGTCGCACAACAAGAGGGGCCGGTCTCCAAACTGTTGAATCCTCGTGGCGAGGTATTACTAACGGATAGAAAACACACGTGGTCGCAGAGAGAGAGAGACCACCGTCCCGTCACCGGTGCCCTTCCCACATCCTCGAAGCTCCGCCTCCCCCCCCCCCGCTCTATAGTTTACGGTACCAGGAGGCGCGATAGGGAGCGAAGAGAGCGAGGAGTGGCGATAAGGAGTTGTCACGTTGGAGCCTCCAAGGATCCATCGCACCTTATCGGGCGCCGGCGCTTCCGGTGCGAGGGCGCGATTGCAGGGAGATTGGGCGGCGAGATGCGTCGCAGGTATCTCGATGAGCGAGATTAAATTCCACGGGGTGGGGGCTGGTGGAGATTAGCGTGGAATCTGCCCTTTTGCCTTATCACTCTGCCTACAAGCTGAACCCTGCCCTGTCCTACTTGGCAAGAAGCAACTGCTCCCGCAGCTTCACAGCCCAATAAAACCTTTTTTTTTTCCGGAAAGGTTAACGTAGATTTTTTTTTAGAGAAAGAGCTAAATTTGGATTTGTATGATTTTGTAGATTTTAAAGTTCTACAACGAAAGAGCAGATATTTATTAATTGCCTCGCTGAAACTTAACAGATGCAATTGTTTATTTCCTGCACACGTGTGTCCTGATAAACCAAAGTGCAGCGCCCCTGCCTCCACCGGGACGCTTTCGCAACACTCGATCGCACAAATGATTATATGACGATGAAGAATCAGATCAGAGGATCCGGTCATGTCCCGCTGACGGCGTGACGAAAGGCGGCACATGATCCAGAGAGCCGGTGGGAGGGGTCACCGGCGTCAGGCTGCTTTAGCCTGAACCGCATTCTTTGCTCACGCGGCGGCCGGTGTCAGGAAGTAAGACGTTGTGACACACCATTCCGACACCCGACGGGAGTTACGTAACCAAAACTGGGTTAAGCTGCGCGAGAACAATCTCAACTATGACTTGACTCATTCCTTCTTTTCTTCCTCCCCATCATCGTCACCCCACCCCACTTTCCTTTTCACATGACTCGTCTTTGTTTATACAGCAACAAGTCACTTACACAAGTCTGTCATTCACGGGCAGATCGTGGAGTTAAAGGCTTAGCGGCGCAACTCAGACGTCACGGGGCTGAATGAAAGTGTGTGTGCATGCACAACAGGAGAAGCCCGTTAGAGGCTTTGTGTGCTTTTGTGCGTGCACGCGTCTTACATGTGTGTGTGTGTGCTCAAGAACGCTCGTTCCAACGGTGTCCTAACCACACACACCTGGCCTGTTTCCTTCTTTGCTCATATATGGGCAAAGCTTCCCCTACCTGGGCCCCACTCTGAATTCCAATAAGTGGCAGTATGTTGCATGTGTGTGTGTGTGTGTGTTCACGTGTGTGTGTGTGTGTGGCTGTAGAGACGGATGCACGTCATGGAAAACCAGGATCAATGGGCACGGCGCGCTGAGCTGCGTTTTTAAGGTGTTCCTTTTGTTTTCCAAAGGTAATCAGTTAACACAGTGACTCAGCCTGGCTGATTATTCAGAGTGGCTGCAGCAGGAGGACGTCAATAAGGAGCCGTAGCCGTGTAGCTGTTACACGAGCTCGACACGAGCAAGGAGGACCGAGTCCCCGCAGATCTGCAGGATCGTTAAATCAAGAGTTTGATTAAAAAGGCGACGCCACGCGGGTCCGACGGTTCAACCGAAACCCTTTCAGTTATCTTCCCGGAGTCTCTCCTGGCTATTTATCAATGAGCGTGTTAGTATTTAGGGTGGAGGCAGTTAAGGTATCAGTAACCAGGTTGTTCCTCTCTCAAACAGAGCTGACATTCTAGCGTTACGGCCTCTACGTCGCCTTGTGTTGGGACTAATGAAGCAGATTTACGGCCGTGTTTGCCATGGTGCACAGCTAGTCCCGCTTAAACCCTGCGACCCAACAAAGGCAAAGTGCCCCACCGCTGACTCTGAAGGCTGGGTCACCTTTTCATTCTTCTATCCCCTTTCTGTTACTGTATTTTTCTATTCCCCCCACCCCACCCCACCCCACCCCCTCTTCCTTCGCCTCCCTTCTTTGCTCCTTGCACACTTGCCAGGCCTTCATAAAGCAGCCTGAGGAGGGAGTTAGCTTTCCTCGGTCATCTCGCCAGCTCTTTCCCATCAGTCCAGCCCCCTGGAAGAGCCTGCAGACATCCCCTCGCTCTAGGCCGGGGGGCTGAGCCTGGGGCTCGGGCTGGGGTACAAGCCCTGCGTTGGAGGCTGGGGCTCCCTCTGGAGAGAGGCTCTCTGGCTCTCTCCGCTCTGCAGGCTTCGGGATTCAGCGTTCACCTAGCAGCACCCGAAGGAACTATTTGGGATCGCTTTACGCGTAGCGCCTGTTTCATCTCCTCAATTTATAGTGATAGAAAGTGGGCTTGAGGAAGGGAGAAAGAGGAAGGGGAGAAAGCGACTTCAACGGTTTGTCTGGCAGCGGCCCGTGCACCGACCGGGTAGCGGGGGGAATACTCTGGGACGGGGGAACGACTTTGGAGAGCGAACAGAGGTGGCAGTGAAGGCCGAGCCTCCGTAAACCCTCTGTCTCCACAGAATCTGAATGATTGGCCGCCTCTCTTTGGTTGGAGGCTTTCACTCACCCATCACAACCAATTAGGCTCCCAGACCGGGGTGCGCTGGAACCTGGTGAGCTGAGAACTGTTATCTGATTGGCCGCTGGCCTCGTGGAACGACTGCTTAATTGGCGAGCGGCGTATTGTGGAGCTTGTTGCAGGATGAGACAACGATGCCCGATCTCTCATTTTGATTTCATTAACCACAACAATGTTAGTTTTGCATACGAGCAGACGGACAACAAAGTTTTTGCGTTCAAAAATAAACACGGGGGGGGGGGGGGGGTAGTGGATAATAAGGCTGGAGCTGGAACAGCGAGGGACTTTAAAGATGGCGTCGGGGGACATGCTGCGCACGGTTTAAAAAAAGAGAGAGGGAAAGCGAGGGAATGCATCCACACCCAGCTCACACATCCTACACACCCACCCACACACACACACACATGCCCACACATACTTGAGCAACAAACAGAGCGCAGCCAATGAGCCGACGTCTCGCGCTGCAGAAGTGCAACTTGTGTTCGCTCACATGTACCCCCTACTTTGAGGCTGAAGCAGGGTAATGATTCAGTTCCTCTTCGCCTCCCCCTCAGAGCGTCTGCGTGTGCACATGGATGCATGTTGTACATTTCTCGGTGTGTGTTTGCCGTACATGTGAGCGCAGTTGTCACTCTGTGAATACGTTTTGTGTGTGTGTGTGTGTGAATGTGGTCAGGTCCAGTCATCCTCCAGGCAGCTAAGAGGAAACCCACATCAACTGCCATATACCACACTCTAGGAATAGAATTGCCCAGTAGAGGCAGGAATGGAATGGCACGCCTGGCCTCACCCCTCCTCACACCACCTCACCCGCCGTCCTCCTCGGGCCCTTTTTTTTTTTTTTCAAGCGCTCGCCCCCTTCCTCGACCCACCTTCCCCCCCGACCTCTCGTCTCTAGTCTCATGCATGCGCCGTTCGCTTTAAAAAACACTTTCAATTCTCGTTGGTGCCGTTTCCCTTCGTCTTTGCGGATGAGCCACTTTTAATCGCCGTGCCTCTTATTTTAACTCAACATCAAGTGTCTTTATTTAACTATTATTTATTTATTTTTTGTTCCTCTAACCCTGCAGCCGTCGCTTCTTGCTTGCCCCTGAGTATTTCAAAAAAATCCGAGCGCTGCCGTTGGCTTCGTTGAAAACCCGGCTTATGTGCTTCATTTGTGAGAAAGTTTCAGTTCCTCTGAGGTCTTCCGTCCACCGCAGACCCTGACCTTGTCCTGCTAGCCGCTTCCACGTCTTTCAGTGGAAATATATATATATAAAAAAAAAAAAAAAAAGGCAGATTGGCTTATGTACATTTTGACCTGTCTGCCTCGCGGCGGTGGCAGCATCACCAAAGCATGGAAAAAAGACAGAGATAAGACACAGAAGGACCTTATCACGCTTATCTCCAGCCCTGTGAGCTTACTCAGGCTCACCGGTCTGGACCTGTTAATACCACGCTTGTACTTATAGTCCTGCTGACAGCTTTTTTCTTTCCTTTTTGTTAAGCTGCATCCTCTATAATTGAAGTATCTCTCTCTTTTTCAGGTTCTTGCAGAAACCTCTTCCAGAAATCCAGCCGCAGAAAGCCACAGCTGCTCCCTCGGAGAGGTAAGAAAGTCATTCCTGCATTTATTTTTATTTTTTTATGTCTCTGCAGCATCTTCACCGCTTCCCCTCTCTTGCCTCTTGCGCCTTCCTCGCCACAATCCTTTTTAGAAAGCTCTATTCCCTCAAGCAGAGAACAGAGCCTGAGGCCACATCCCTTTACACCTCCTCACATGCAGGAGAATAAAGCCTCAGCAGAGGAGAGGAGCGCGCACACAGATATTACACCTTTTAACCCGACGTCTTAACAGGTAGAATGTGGAATTTGTGCTCGGGGGGTAAACGAAGCAGCTGGGGAGGAGTGTGTCGGGGCAGCTGAGGCTTCTCCGAAGTCCAGAGACGCGTACGGATAGAAAGAGTAGTAGCGGTGATGGGAAAGCTGGAATGTGAGGAGGGAGGAGGGAGGAGGAGGAGGAGGAGGAGGAGAGGGGCCAGCGAATTTTCTTTAATAAAGAGAAACTGGAGTCAAGTGACGATCAGCTGGTCGGGGTATGTTTGATCAATACGGTCATGAGGCCTCAGGTATGCGGAGATAGACTCGCAACCGCACGGAGACGGAGAGGAGAGAGGAGGAGGAGAAGAGGAGGAGGACGGTCACGCTCTCCTCTCATCGTTCTCCTCTCATCACCTGAGTCTAGGTTGCAGTTTATTAAGCTCGAGTCGGTCGCTCCCGTTCTGCGTCGGGGCCCGATGTGTTGGAGCCGGCGTGGCGGTGGCCTCTGCCTGTCACGCCTCGGGGCTAATGGGAAAGAATGACAGGAATCTGCAACTGATAATGCCACGCTTGGAGATGTTCGTCAGCAGATAATCTCCCATATCCTTCCCCTCCCTCAGGCTCTTCTTCTTCTCCTGCTTGATCTCAACCCATTCTGTTTTGTCCTCCCCTCCCCTCCCGTCCCCTCCCGTCCCGTCCCGTCCGTCCCTGCGTCACCCCGTCGCCACCTTCTTTCCTCCATCTCAAACAAATTCACCAATCTAGTTCCTAACCGGTTCCTAACCGAGCTCTTTCTCTTCCCTCCTTTCCTTCCTCAGACGGGGTCTACAGAAGCGAGGAGAAGTTCACCACCCCGGGCGTGACCCAAACCCGGCCGGAGCCCTTTTTTTTTTTTTTTTATATTTTTATTTCTCCACGGCTCTCATGGCCGCTGTCAGTTGCTCAGTAGGCAGTGTAGATCCTGTGTAGCAATCAGCAGCTACATCTGGCTACTGGGTCTCTGACGGCTCTGCCTACTTCCCAGTCGAGCGTGCCCGCCCCTCTTCCATTGGCCCGTGCCGCATTCCAATCCTCTGATTGGCTGCGATGTCAGGGGGGCTCCATCCTGTGACCCCACAGACAGGATGTTCTCTGTGTCACAACTCCACAAGGGGCCCTTGTCAAGGCTTTTTACTGTTGTGTTTTTTTTTTTTTTGTCTCACTCCTTCCTCTTCTACCATTCTTCATTTTATTCAAACTATTTCTGCTCCGGCGCTCTGATGCTCCTCTTGCACAAGTTTTCCAGAAGTGTTAATTGATGCATGTTTTGCCGAGTCCTTTGGAGAGACACCTATGCTCCGTCCTGAACCTGGCATACAATGTAGATTTCTGTGTGGTTCAATTCTACAGCTACATTGTCTGCTGGGTTTCTGGCTAGCAATATAGGCAGCGGTTGCATAACGCTCGGGCGCTCAGGAAGGTAAGAGTCCGTCTGTTCTGTCCGACGTGTGTTACTCAATTGCCCGACGATTCAATAAAAAGACTTGACATTAATCCCGCCGTGTGGCTGTCATTTGTCGGATCGGTGTTTCATTCTATTTTTTTTATTATTTCATTTGAAGGGAGAAATCTCCGAATCTGCAGAAATCTAAATTGATTCAGTGTTGCCTCTGTGTCCCAGGAGTTAACCCCGAGCAAGAGATGCCAGGAATATTCTAGTAACTCAGCACAAAGCTGGGTTGTTGTCTGTCAGGAGGTTGTCAGAGTGCTGTCAGACCGGCTCCTTATTAGTGGGACAGCGCTGTCTTCCCTGCAGCCAATGCAGTCACACACACATATACACACACACACACCTGGGATTATACCAAACCTTCAACCAACAATGCTTTCAGAGGACAGTGTGCATCCATACCGGTGTGTGTGCAGCAGCTGTGAAAGTCACACTCTCTCTCTCTGACGCCTCAGTCAAAGCGCAAAACTTCTCCGTCCACAAGTTGGATTTAACTCTTGAGTCTGTGCACAATTAAACTGAGCTTTGGTTTGTGTCCGTCTGGTGATTTCTGAGCGCGGCGTCTCCTTTAAACACGTGCACACACGTATGAACGAAATATGTAAAGGTGCTGGGACATGGATTTAACTTACAGGGGTGCATGATCGAAGTCTAGATGTGTGTGTTCAGGAGGGATTGGTCCTGTCGCAGCCCTGCAGCAAAGCTCTGGGAATACCGGTGAAAACATAATGAGTGTCCTACAGCTGAGACAAGAAAACAAACTGGGATGAACAGCAGGAGCTATGACAAAAATGAGTTGTTCCTTTTAAATCAGAGATTAAATATGGAATAAGTTTTGATTTTATATGCAAGAAAAAAGCTCGGCAAATATGAATAAAGCTGAAACCATCAGTTAAATTAGTTGATAAAAGATCCAAACTGTTTCAGGATTTACTAGGTTGTGTTTTGTATCTTCGCACGCTGGGATCTGAATTAGAAGCAGGTTGTTATAAGTGAATTTTTAAAGCATTATTCTTGCAAGTCGAGGCTCCAAATATGAAGCTTCTGCAGCGTGAGCGAAACCTCGTCTGTTTTACAGTATAATAATTAAATCTGTGGTTTGCACAAGAATATAAACTCATCTGAACCATGTGCCGTACTCAGCCACCGCTTGGGATCCACATGCGAGCGGTCCTCCCAAGCAGTCTCTGGGAAACACAACGAGCAGGATTTTGCATTTAAAAAAATCTCTTTTAAGATACTGCGCTGATCTGAATAAAGACTAGCTCAATGCTTCCCCAGCGTCCACGCGGATCGACACACATCGTGTCTGGATGAAACATGTCGGCTAATTCTGTTTGTAAGAGGTTTTCAGTGACAGAAAAAACACAAAAAAGCTTTTATCCACAAGCCATCAGGACATTTAACTGGACGATGAGCCACTAGCCTCCCATCAATGTGCAGAACATCACCTGTAATATCCAACAACACATATCATCCCACTTATTTGACGCAAACGTCTCTGTACGACATTATTTGCACAATGCACCTTCAGCTGTTGTGATGGCACAGTGATAATAAAGCCTGTCTTATCTTATCTGGTCACGCACGGAGAGGGTGGGCTCATCACAGCGACGCTTTACAGTCGCATCGATACATATACTCCGACAGCGTCTTGCCTGAGGACACGTGTGAGATCAGGGATCGAACCGCTAACCCTCTGCTCCGTGCACGACGCTGAGCCACGGCAGCACATATGAGAATTTGTGTAAATAAAGATCCGTCTGCGTAGAGGCTTCTCTGCTATATTCCTGTTGAAATGGGTTACGAAATAAAACCTGATCTGCACGACGCTTAAAATCGGCTGGAACCTGGTGAAACAAAGACGCCATCTGTAGCAGCGATGGCCTCAGAAAACGTGTCTTTATGTGAGAAAAAAATAAATATAAATGTCTGCAGCCCCCCCTTGGGTATAATTATAATGGATTTGCATTTGTTGTAATGCATCCCCCGCACTGAATCACCGGATTCGTTTCCACCATCAGCGCAGGTCTCGCCTGTGTCAAACTACTCCAGTCCTCAAGTTCAGCCAAACAAACTCTGTTTTTTTGCGACAATGTCAGTACGAGGCGAAGCCACCGGGACCCTCCGCGAGAATCCCAACAATGCAAGTGGTTGCTAATGGCCTGTAATGGGAGGGATGTGTGGGCGGTTTATTGTTGCTTTGATAAGCTGTTGCTGACGTGCGTGGTGCGAGGACTGCATGCACAGTCAGAATGCAAAACAACAGAATGCTGAGGAGAAAAAAAAAAAGAAAAAAGGGGTGATGGTGAGGATGATGATGAAGAGGACTGTGAATAAACGGCAAAATGAAAGAGAGCGAGAGAGAGATTGAGCCATCTGTCCTCCTCTATCGTTCGTGTAAACACTTTCAAGGAGGACAGGGTAGAAGGTGAAGGTGCTGCCATCTGAAGGTGGCATCAGTGATGTATGCCGTCGGCCGGTGTCCCAGCTCAACCCTGAGCTACAAACACACACACACACACACATGCGCTCCCCCTTGAGTTTTTGCGTCACCGCTGCAATAAGTCATTGGAGAGCCACGCGGCGACCTCTGCAGTAGGGCTTTCCCCATCAGCAAGCCTTGACCCGTAGAAAAAAAGGCCAGCGGGGGATTTTACATTTTTAAAGTTTACAGGCGTCACAAGGAGTGAATCACAAAAAGTTTCTGTTTGTGGTTTCATAAGATAAAGCTGTGGATTACTCAGGCAGGGTGGATTTTTTTTTTTTTTTTTTTTTTGTTCAGGTTAAGTTAGAATAATAGCAACAGGTTTCCACAATAAATTACATAAACGTACGTCTGTGTTTTCTGTAGTTAGAACGCCATCATTTTAGAAATGGAGATACAGCCTGGTTAAGTTCAGGAGCAAAAACAATGCAATAGATTAAAGCGTGGTTTATACCTCTGCGGGACGTAGGCGGCGTAACCTACGTGCCACCCAAATGCTAGTCAGCGCTGTGTCTTTTTTGCCAGTTGGGTTCGTTTTTGTTTCTACTTCCTGCTTCACTTTCAACAACGGCGACTGAAAGATCTAGCAGTATTGTTTGTGATAACTGCCTGGTTCTCAGACACCCTACAGTATGAGTTCCTCTGGTATTCTCCACTGAGGTGCCAGCTGAACTCCTGGCTAAAGGGACAGTAGTCGTCGATCTCCACTGCACCCCCCGGAGAACGGCAGCCGATCAGCAGCTACGTCTGGGATCTGCTCAAAGTACTGACAAACAAAACACATAGACCACAGACGGCGTAACCTACGTAGGTACAGTGTGGGGCACGTTACTTTTAAAAAGTAGTTATAGTTACTAGTTACTTCTCCCAAAAAGTAACTGAACTACTCCACCATAAAAGTAACTAGTTACCAGAGAAATGATCTATTGCGTATAGAGCTCCAGGCATCACGTTGCATTAAAAACATTAGCCTCATTTGCCTCTATGAATCTGTTGGACATGGTGTTAAAAACACTTGGAAAACGCTGGATTCTGCACCTGACAATAAAGTGATCGCTACACAAGTGAAATCCATTTCATGAGGGATCCCACCGCTCCGTTTTCTCGTGCCTGCTTCTTGAGCGTTTTATTGCAGCAATCCACATCTACCTTCATGCAGGATCTTTTGAAATCCTTTAAAGCGATTTCCCCTTTGCTTGTCCCTGACTATTCTGACATTCTGGGGCACAACTGCTGTCGACCAGTTTTGGATGTAACTGGTACAAGGACAAGTTAGTTAGTTGCTTGCACTTGTCAACCGAGTAGTAATTAGCAAAGTGAGCTTTCCTGCCAATATGGTGGTGTTGTGATTGCTGGTGCAGGGTGACGCCAACTACCGGAGCTCTATTAGTCTCCGTTCATTTTAATGGCATTATTGCCATCACTGCGTAGGTTGCTACCTGTAACAACATCAACCAAACGGTAGTCGGGTGGTGTTGTTTTGTTTCAGCAAAGACGAGTCATACAAATGTTTGCATCTCCAAACCTCCTCAGTTAACCTTTCCTCGATGCGTTCCATCGTTACTGATCCAAAACAATCAATTCAAAAGTTGCAGAGATGGAGATACAGCCAGAAATACTAAAGAGGAAACACGCTACTACCAAGCAGACCAATCACAGCTCTTGTGGCCCAGTTACATTTCTGGGGAGGTGCACGTCAAGCTACAGCGTTGGTGTCTGGGCTGTTGCCGTAGCTATCTGAGGTTTTGTTCACACCTCGCATTAACATCCGTCCTAGGCAATCAGGTCACAAATGGTCAGCTTAAAGTAAACGTGTGAATACATTCAGGATTCATCTGATTGTGATCTGGTGTCAGTCCACATGTGGAGGTGGTCTGGGACACATTTGACCTCCTTCCTTTGGTAGTGTGAACACACAATGAGTCCTGGGTCACATTAAAGACCGCCTACTCAACAGGGCTGATCTGTTGAGGAGGAGTTAAAAACACGCAGCCACTACTAAATATGATCTGATGACGTGACATTTTTCACAGTGTGAGGGCGTGTCATTAAAAGCCGTATCAGCGCCCTGTGAATTATTGACGGGATCGCGTTGATGCAACAGGAGCCACGTGAGCATTTTTGAGTTTATACCTTTATCACCGGTGATTCAGCGTTCAAACATCTCGGCGGTGAAATTAAAGTGCGTATGGAAGCTTTCAGTGTTCATTTACAAGCTGGGTGGAGGTCAATAAGTAAATAATGACTTGTGTAACTTCAGTGAGAGTAAATGAATGACTTCACAGCTCATTCTAAAATATGGATCAACTCTCCAAGTCATGACACGCGTACTCAACAGGCAGCTGTTCATGGTTGTGAAACAGCGGTAGGTAGACATCCATTAGAGACAGCAGCTGTTTTAATATTCTACTCCCCCTCTAGTTATGCTGGTGTTTATTTTTCATACAAGGCGCAAAAACTGAGATCAGATCTCAAGTGCTGGCTGGCGACGCATGTTTTAATGTCAGGTGTGAACATGGGTACTTAAAGTTGGCCACTTTGGTTTGGATTTTCCTTGTTGGATGTTATTACAAGGTCTTAACTGGGTCTGAGGACCTATCAGCTATCATTTGAGCCTTTAGCATCTGATGGCAAAAGTCATAGTTTGGGGGATATCTTTGAGGCGATGACATCTGCAACAGGATTGTTTCACAAATAGCCAAAATATTCGTTTAACATAGATCTTTGACATAAATGTGAGCTCGCTTGCAGACCACTCTGCCTCTTTCGCAGTCTGCATTGGTTGTGGGAAGTTCAGCTCTTTTCGGAGAGTCGGCTCTTTTGCCACAGCTCCCAAAAAAAGAGTCCCGAACGGCTCTTTCTTTAGTATCGTTTATAGCCTCATATTTTAGCCCAACACAGCAAATACATATGTTTTGTGCGTTGATAAGCCGTTTTGCATTCAGTGTTTTTATGAGAAGCCTAATAATTGTCTCATTTTGTCCAGTTATTCTCTTACAAGCATTACTAATATTGCTTAATATTTCAATACAACTTTAACTGTGCAAACAAATGAACAAAACTCTGAAATCAAAGCCACACAACCAAAAACAGAACCAGACTAACAGTATAAAAATCAGATGCCTCTGCTCTGATGGGCTGATGCGACTTCTTCTCTCCGTGAATATCTACCGCTGTCTGCTGTGTTAATCAGTCAGCCACATCCCCCCTCTGCTTTCAGATAATGGTATGATCCTAAGTCCTCACATGTAATTGGCCACATGGCGTGCCCGTCAAAACAAAGCTGTGCCCCATTTTCGTGCCAGCAGAGATGAAGAAAAAGGAAATAAAAGTAGCGGGCAACCGGCTCTCACTGGATGAGTCGGCTCTTTTGCGTATGACACATCACTAGTCTGCATGCAAGGTTTACCTAAGGTCAAACATGATCGGTCAATACCACCTCTCTACAGATTCTACATATTCATATGCTATTTGGGTTATAGAATCTTTCTTGTCATGGTTAAAAAGCACCAACATTAACTGCTGATAGGACACAAGAAATTAAAAAGTGGCCTTCCACGTTTATGTTTTCCATTTTGTTGACCCGTTCATCCACCCCGACTTCATCTGGGACAGGACTTTTTGACTCTTATCACTACGCCATTATTTCCTATTTGACAAATCCTGTTTTTTTGGGTCATCTGCTGAAATAACCTTTTCTCATGAAGAGAAAAGCGCGGACGTCTGTAATGAATGAAACCGGCTGACGATGTGTGTGGGTGTGTGTGTGTGTGTTAATTTCACTTCAATTCAAAACTACAAACTTGAATGCCCCCGAGAGAGCAGAAGTGAAACTGAAACTTCTGAATTTAATTCCAGAAGTGAGAAGATTTTATTCAAAAGCACCGCTGATCATTTTAACTGCAGAAGTGCAACAGAGGCTTTGTCAACAGTTTGTCGTGTAAGTCGTTTTGGATAATTAATACTTTTAATTAATTTAAGGACATTTTCTTGCAGCATTTCCTGCCGATGATACAGATTTAAAATACGATCAATACACATCATGATTCTATTTTAATTATTTGAGAATGAGCAATAGGCATACCGGGATGTGACGGCATAATTTAAGTTCATTTGAGATTCAAAGGTTTTATGAAGGGAAGACGAGGAGGGATAGAAGAAGAACTCGGACCGACACTGATTTTTCTTTTTTCAGATGAGATCCCATTTGAGAAACGAATTTATACAACATCTGTGTAAAAACAGAGTCCTTGCACTGAGCTCACGTCACATCCCTCGAGGTCTGTTGGTCTCATAGTGAACTGAGTCGGGAGCAGAAACAGCTCTCATATTTTAGAGGTCAATTTCCTTCAAATACCTACTCCAGCAGAGTACTTTCCAATGCCACACAGTAGTCTCCATCAGGCTTCTTTTGTTTTCGGTATAATAAAATCCTAAGGTAGGTTTTAAAAAAAAGAAAAAAGAAACCCACAGAGAAAGGCTTTCACATTTTAACTGCCAGTGATAAAGGCTCATTTCTCTAAGTCGTGAGAGTCTAGCTCCTTCTTCTTTCTTTCTTTCTTTTTTTTTTTTTTTTTTGCAACTCCAGATTCTCTGTACCAGTTAACTTTCCACAGCTAGAGACCAAACCTACGTACATGGATGGGCATGTAGAGCAGAGTCCAGTTAGCTCTTTTAAGACACAATAAGCAGTTTTACTTACAGAATAGACAAACAGAATCTATAATATCATCCTTTATAGTTATGTTATTATCTAATTTGATGAATAATTTGAAGTAATTATTCGTTTATTGGTATATAAAGGTTTTGCTTGCAAGCCTCTCTCCTCAGCAAAGCTTCTCATGTCTCTTATAGGACTCCCTAGATGCTAACATGTAAAGGTAACATGTAAAATCTCTTCGGGGTTGTTCTGGGTCGACCCCAGTGTCTTTTTAAGTCGGGCTAGCCTTGTAAATCTCCAACAGAGAGCGCCTAGGATGCCCTTTAATCAGTTGGCTGCTCTAACTTCCGTCATGAAGCATCTCCCTCCGGATGTTTGAGCTCCTTTCCTCATCACTAAGGGTGAGCCCAGCCGCCCTATAATTAGCAGTTAACTGGAACTAATTAAGTTGAGACTTACAAATGTTTTCCCCGCGTTATGGGTACCGAATCTTTATCAAGAATCGTGGGAAATTATTCATAAACTATGAATCTGTGATCTCTGTTTGGAACTGTTGATGAAGGGCTCAAATGTCCCAGGATAAGAATGTTCTGCCAGTCAATCAGCTAATCATCCAACTCATCAGCCCTTTAAGTCATTAAAACAAATGACCAGGGACGTCCAGGGAAAAGGAAGACTGGCATCAGGCTGATCCTGCCATTTTTAAAATGATCGGATTGGGTCAGGCTGGGTCAGACCAAACATGTCTGCTGTGTGGAAGTAGGTTTCTCTGGGTATTTGTAACTTGTTCCATCTGGATGTTTGGTGAGGTGGTAGTAGTTGATCATCATTCAATACTACCAACTTGGAGTCTCCATGGAGTCCACTCAGTCAAAGGCTGCACCCAAACAACAACAACAAACACTGAACGTTTAAAAGAAGAGAAAGGTTTCCTGGAGAAAAAAAATTTCCAGAGAGGGTTAGGGAGTTTATGGCAGCGCTGGACGACCAGAACATTTCTGGAGTAGAGAACACAAGGTACCAGCTACCCTCTCCACACTACATTAACTTTGACAGAAAGATTTATTGGACTGAATCCAGTCGACTCTAGGAGAAGACAAGGAAGACAAGGAGAGACTTTAGGAAGCTACAGGAGACCAACTCTAGGACATTTAACATCAGGATTCAGATTGGACGATAATCAATATTAAATGATTGGTAACGGATCAGGGGGCCAAAAAAACTTGATCGGGACATCCTTAATATTGTTCAGTGAACTGTAGTTTTCTGTGAGTGCTACAGCAGTCAACTGTGAGTGTGGTGATTCAAGACATTCTCCTGACCCTGAACCTTTTGGAGAAAATGTTCAGCATCACGTCATTGTCACGTCACGATGAGCCACACCAAAAAAATAAACCAAGAGTCCAGGACTTAAAGGAAATGATGGAAACCATGTAGAAACCAGTCATCAAATAAACTACAATCACGTTTCAAGTGTCAACACAAGTTAGAGGAATGATATTTCTGATTAACGTCTTCCATCTCTGTTTTGCTTCAAACTCAAAAATGATGATGCATCAAAAAAGAAAAAAGGCAAAAGGCATGTGGGGATATAAACACGGTGGACCACATCCACTTCTAAATAACCATCTTACATACACATAGACAACCACTGCAGGCACTGAACGTGAACACATCTGATGACGCAGGCATGAATCACGACAGTTACCTAAAGTCCAGGCTGGTGACTAAACATCACTCGCAACACGATACTGTTCCAGATACCATGGACCAGTAATTACTGAAGCGCAATGTAGGCCTTTAACTGGGCCAGCGTCTGCTCTGGTTTGACCACACGTCACCAGAAATTCAAAGTGTCGGTGAGTGAGGCGAATAACAGCACGTTCACCACTCCATTATCACATACCAGACCTGGTGAGTCAGGCCGAAGGAGGAACCTACCACAGAGTTTGGTGCGAAGGCGTCCTGACAGCAGCCGGACCCAAGTTGTCTTTGGGAACGACACACTTCACCCGAGACGCAGGATCTCACAAGGGGGCAGTGGTACTTCAGAACAAGCTGACAGACGTTTAACTTCAAGACTGTCAGATCAAGCGTGGTCTGGTCTTTTGTGTTTGTTGGTATCGTCTTTGTCTTGGTCTGTTCCTGCTGCCAGGGAGTTGCTGCTTCTTTCCTCCCTCATACAAAAGACAGGACATAGCCACCAGGTCTGAGAGTTGAAGGCAGTGGCTTAAAGTGCTGCACCACTGATGGTTGATAAGTGGCAGCTTCAAATAAATCTCTGGCACTAAAACTAGCCAGCTTCTTTCATGAAAGTCTTTTTCCTTAACCTCTGCTCGTCTATGGATCATGTGACACTTGGAGCTCTGCTGTTAACGACGCTCTGAAGTGCAGGAGTTTGAAATGTTGTGTTTAAAATGAACTGAAGTGTACTGTTGGCCTAAATGATGACAAAACTACATAATTAAAACCAAAAGTTAAATCATAGTGATCTATTAATCCTTTAAAACCGAATGTGTCGCCGGTGTCGCGTTGGCACACTCTGGAATACCGTTTGCGCTATTGGAAAAAATCCAACGTGATTACAGTAATTTCACCTCTCGTATAACATGCTGTAAATTGTAAATAACTGCCAGGTATCCAAAGAAGCGTTTTTAAAAAAACCAAAAAGGCAACTGGACTTGTAGAGTTTTTTTGAGAAGACGTTTCACCACTCACCCGAGTAGCTTCTTCAGTCCAAGGGGACTGGTGGGAAGTTTGAGGTTTAAATAGGAAACTTCCCACCTGTCCCCTAGAACTGAAGAAGCTACTCGAATGAGTGGTGAAACGTCTTCTCAAAAACTCTGTTTTTTTTCTGTTTCTTTTTTGGTAATACGATGACCTAGTGGTGAAACGTCTTCTCAAGATGTCTGTGAAGGTTCTCAGTCATCTTGAGAAGACGTTTCACCACTTGGCTTCCTTTATTCTCTTTCAAACCACTGGGTCTTCTCTGGCTAAGATTTGGATGTTGTTATCTACAAAAGGAGTGTCCTTTGTCCCTCACGTGTAAGTGGACCGCTGAAGGAAGGAAGGAAGGAAGGAAGGAAGCCATCTATGTCAGATTGGAAAAACCTTCTCTAAACAGAGGAGGTGGACTGAGATATACTGACAAGTGACGTTAGAGCACCATTCATAGCGAAAGAGGACAGGGACAAACAGCCCCCCCCCCCCCCCCCCAACGACAGGTAAGTATCTAACCATTAATGGAATTTAGCTGCACCAGTTTCTGGTTGTTTACACAAACAAGCAAGTTTCAGTAGAAGTTTCCTACTTAAACCTCAAACTTCCCATCAGTCCCCTAGAACTGAAGAAGCTACTCGGATGAAACGTCTTCTCAGAAAAACTCTACAAGTCCAGTTGCCTTTTTTTTTTTTTTTAACGCTTTTTTTTTTTGGGATTTACCGCGACCTGGATGACTGAGAACCTTCACAGACAAACTGCCAGGTGTTTAAAGTTCCACGCATTCTAGAAAAATGAGAAAACGCACTTACTGACAGGACATTTACTGACCTTCTCATAGTTGAAATAAGCAAAAGAAAAGTCCAGGTGGACATTTTGAGGCTTAAGTGTTAACCTCTGCTAGTCTATAAATTGTGTGACGTTGTCAAAGTGTCATAACAAAAAAAAAAAAACTAGGTCACCTGGAGGTCTGCTGTCAACTACACTGGAAATTGTAGTTTGTTTACTGTTGATAGACCAATGTAAAACAAAGATATGATAATTTAGTAAAAATGTTTACCTGGGCGTAAAAGTTGGACGTGCTGGGCAGGCGTCGCATTTCTATACCAGATAGGACTGATATAGATCTAAGACCCCTACGTGTTAAATCACCATCCTGCTAAATTCACTTCTTCTGATCAGTATAATTCCATATTTAATTAAAATTAAGCCTAGAAGAAAAGATTTGGCTTCACTGACATATCTGGTCTGGAGCGACTGACTGACCGTCATCAGGTTCTAAGTTATTTCCAGTGTTGTTTTTGGCAGCCGTTTTAGATTTAGTCATAGTCTTAATCTTTTGAACGAAAATGCTTGTCAGTTTTAGTCACATTTTTGGCATTTCTATATGTGACGGTTTTAGTCTAGTTTTAGTCAACGAAAACTCGAAAAGGTTTTAGTCAAGTTTTAGTCAATTTTAGTTAAAAGAAAAAAAGTATTTTCACCAATAATTACAATAATAAAGGAATGGTTTTAGACAGACAAGTTTTCCACCCAACAGCAAATACTTTATGCATTACACACAGATAAAGTGGTAACAGCGGCGCAACCAAGAAGTTATGTGGGCAACTTTAAGCTTACTATGAAATTTATTACAAGCCGATTGTCGAGTAACATTGTACGGATATGATATGTTAGCAGGACTTGTTGTAACTTACCTTCGAAAAAATATCAGCGTGGTGAGTCTTCAGGCGCCGCTTGAGATTTGTGGTATTCTTTCCACCTAGTTTGCGGCCAGAGGTGGCAAAAGTATTCACATTCTGTACTTAAGTAAAAGTACGGATACTTGTGTAAAAAAGTACTCTGGTAAAAGTAAAAGTACTGATTCAACTCCTTTACTCAAGTAAAAGTAAGAAAGTACAGGTTCTGAAATGTACTTAAGTAAAAAGTAAAATTATTTTGCCATTAATGAAACAATTCATCCGTTGATAATTTTGCAAAATGAAAAAGTTCTAGCAGAATAATCTAGACTTAATTATCCAGATGTCCTGCATGAGCATCTGGATATTTTTTAATAATAAACTGAGTTTTACTGGGTTGTTGTTTTTAAACCGCTAGCTAGTGTTAGCTATAAACTATCAAAGCAATGTGTTCCCATAGCATTGCTAATGTTGTAAACTAGCTTCCAAAAAATCCTCAAAAAGCTAATGATAGCAACAGAAACCACCATACATGAATTTGTTTTTTTCAGATTAGACCAGTAGTTCTCAAATAGTGGGGTCAGGTGGACTTTCAGTATTATTGTCTCTATTGATGCTTGAACGATAAACAAGCCTCCAGTCACTAGGTGGCAGCAGAGCTCAAACTAATCAACAGGCTGCCTGTTCAAAACAGTAGAAGAAGAACACAAGACGCGCATCATCGACTTTCCTTCTCTAGTCCGATGATCTAGTCATGTCCAATCATGTCACGTCTTTTACGTCTTGTCATCCGTGTTGGTTAAAAAAGTAACGAGCCTGTTTTTCCAATGTAAGGAGTAGAAAGTACAGATATTTGTGTACAAATGTAGGGAGTAAAAGTAAAAAGTCGTCAGAAAAAGAAATACTCAAGTAAAGTACAGATACCTGAAAAATCTACTTAAGTACAGTAACGAAGTATTTGTACTTCATTACTTGCCACCTCTGTTTGCGGCCACATTTACCGCCGTCTCCCTCTACGATGCATTCTGTTTTTCTTTCTCCTGGATTATATTGAAAGTATGTCCATAGATCATCTTGTCGTTTCCAACCACCAAGGCCCTTGCCGCTGCCATCAAGGTCTATCATTTAGTCTGACTGTGACGTGTGACGGCAGGCGTGATGCCATGTGGTGGGCGTGACCAAAACAAAGATAGGATGCAGCACCGTTGCTGATACTTCGTCATTGTTGACGAAAACAACACTGGTTAGATCCACCCGTCACTCATGTACAATCTTTACTCCTGACACTCTTCTAACACCAGCCAAGCGCTAATAGCCATTTAACACACTGACGCTGTCGTTAGAGGTTTTTCTACCGTCATCATGAAAACCGCTCAGCTTTCAGTGTCAAATTAAATTAGCAAAATGTCTAGATTAATCTAGAACCGTTTAACATCTGTAACCTATACTCTTAAGCTTTATGCTTTAAATTACACCTCTAAAATGCTAATCGGCGGCTAGTCCAGCACTTTTTCTGTGTAGAAACCAACTCCTTCGTGGCTCAGCTAATACATTCTGAACAACGGTCACTTTTACTGAAATCAAAAGATAAGAGAGAAGACGTTTGAGGACATGGTGTGTCCGAGGAAGAAGGAGGGAGATGCATTTCAGACCAGTTGTCGCGGTGTGCTTCGCAGCGACATGCAGTCACATTTGTGGGGGTGTGCACGGCAACGCTACGGTGTTGATCCCAAGCAGAAGCCTGAACTGACTTTAGGCTGACAGCTATTCAGCAGTAATGAGAAGGTAAACATGTCTCTTTGTCACCGTTCCTCCTCTGCAGCTCCACGAGAAAACACAAACGCAGTTGAATTTGACTGACTTCATCTGAATGAGCCAAATCAAATCTAAACTTTTATTGCACAAAAAAAAATAAATGTTTGTCCCTTTATCACTAAGGCTGCTTTCACGCCTATATGAGGACTGGATGAAATAACGATGTTGAGTTTAATGAGGTTTTAATGAGGATTTATGAGCAGGGTGCTGCAGAGTGGGAGAGGCTGAAAACAAAAAGAAGACACAACTCAAAAATCAAGGAACTATGCGACAGGTAAATCCAGAGTAAGAACAGTGAACGAACAGACAAACAGAATGAGGCAAAAGGCAACGGGAGTTATTATATATATACACACTGAGGCTAATGAGGCACAGGTGAGATTAATACTGAGGAAGGAGCACACAAGGAGAAACCAATCATATAATCAATGGAGGGAATGGAGAGAAGATGTTCTAAAGTCAATGTTGCATTTAACCTTGGGTCAGTTTGTGTTCACAGGGATGTGGTAAATAGTCTTTAATGGTTTTTATATATCGCCTTTCTACCTGTTGGTACTCAAAGAGTTTTACGGTCACATCTACCCATTCGCTCACACAGTCTGACCGCAGTGCCACGCACCGGGAGCAACTGGGGGTTTTAATTTCTTTGTGTCAGCCACTAGAGATGCCCAACCTCCCCCTTCCTGACGTGAGATAACGGGCCCTTTTGTCTTTGTGGATTGTGATGTCTGGACTCTGCAGATCCTGCAGGATACCTCAGGTGTAAAACACACCAACAGGGGGGTCGGCGTCGATACCTGCAATATACAAAAGGATGTAAAACCACTTCCTGGAGGGGCCGACCCCTGCAGCAGACAAAGGGATGTGAAAGTATAAATGTTTAGGTTTCCCCATATTCGAGGTCTTTTTTCACCTTTGACTGCTCGCGTGTTGATTGACCTTTTCTTTGCAAAGGAAATAAAAACCTTGTCGGCCGCCAGAAGTCTCTATTTCATTCTTCACCAGCAGCAGAGGAAAATTTCCACAACAGGGTTCAGTGTCTTGCTCAAGGACATTTCGGCATGTGGCTCATGCAGGGATCGAACCGCTAACCCTCTGGTTCATGGAGAAACCGCTCAACCTAGTGAGCCACAGCCGCCCAAGTCATAGTTCTACGTTTTTGAAAACAGTTTTGTGATTGGTCATAATTTCAAAAAATTCGATTTTAAGAAATAAGAAATCAGAAATCAGAAAAGGCGGCACAGTGGTTAGCACTGATGCCTCACAGCAAGAATCCATGTTTTGACTGGTTCCTTTCTGTGCGGAGTTTGCATGTTCTCCCTGTGTCCGCGCGGGTTCTCTCCAGGTTCTCCAGCTTCCTCCCACCATCCAAAGACATGCTGGTTAGGTTCATTAGTATGAGTGTGAATGGTTGTCTGTCTCTCTGTGTTAGCCCTGAGATAGACTGGAGACCTGTCCCGGGTCTACCCCACCTCTTGCCTCAATGACACCTGGGATAGGCTCCACCCCCCGCCCCCCGTGACCCTCCAGAGGACAAACGGTTACAGAAGAAGATGAAGAAAATGCAGCTTAAGCGGTTTGATCAAGCATATATGATGAGAAGGCGCACGGCAGTCGCTGCGTTCGCACCAGAACAAACGAACCTATCTGAGGCGTAAATCTTCTCGGTTTCAGAACAACATCTTAGGTGTGAATGAAGGCAGCCTTGCATTAAAAGCATAAGAAAAGCAAGCTCTGCATTCATGTGATGTTTTAGAAGAACATTTTTTTTCTGGTATTACCCTGGACAGTCAGGGTTCAGCTGCTGGCGTACATCTTGGGAGAAATGTTAAACTGCAGTTGCTTTTGTTCCTGGTCCTACCTGGGGAGATTACCCCCGTCTACATCTGTGTTTCGTGTGGCACATTCACACGGGATAAATAAACTCTTTACAAACTACCTGTCACTATTTAAATGAGCTCCTCCACCTCTGCTGACGTGATGAACACATTAATGCATCAATAAATAAAATCTGCTGCCGCGCATGTCATCCATCTCATCATCCTCCACGACTTGGTTCGTCTGATGGTTTTGACCTTTTTTCTCTCGACTCTGCTCCCAAACATGTGTCCAGACTTTGATTTACAGCACATCCTTCATAATTCTTTAATGAAATAAGGCAGAGAAGAAGCCGCAACTGCTGGATTCATTTTATCACAGCACCTCTGGGTTGGGAGAAGCAGTGTGGCTGCAATTACTACAAATTACTAGAGGTCTCCGGGTAAAACCGGTCCCGTGCGAATAAGGTTTGTGACAAATCACTCTCCAGAGCACACATGTGCAGCCAGCGCTACCTCTACAGCGTGAATGGAATAAGTCGGTCATGCGTGCTGATGGCTGCGTCAACCTTGGCTCACTGATACCGTCCTAAAAATAGCCAACTCTTCGTTGGCCTTCATCATGCAGGTGACACACAGGCGGACACCGAGCCACACCAGGTGACACTCTCGGGGTTATTTCTGTTTGCCGCGAGAAGTCATAGGTGAAGTGTCAGCTCCTGGCATCCTGTGACAGGCATTTATTTATTTTTTTATATATATATCTGTCTCTCACGTCAGCCTCCAGGTTTAGGCCGACGTCGAGCACGGGCATCGGCATTCTGGTTGGATTCCTTTCTGCGGGAAACCCTGACGGTGCAGAAAAACAAACCTAAAAAAAATGCAGCGCACTCGCAGTCATGTCAGACAGATGGACGGACAGGCAGCTGACCTCATGCTACCAGAGCGTGTGATATTATGAGCCTGACCCGTCAGGAGGTCATCGTTGGTCATCTCTTGCCCAAGAGTTTCACAAACAGAGATGAAGCAGCTGAGAGGATGCAGGCAACGAAAAGGGGGTTGTGAGTGTAGCCGAGATGGCACGATGGAAATGAGGAGCACATGACATGAGGCTGGAAGTGTCTCCCTGCTCCATTTATTCCGTGGGTGTGTGCGCTGAAGAATGCCGTGGCTCACATTTATCCTGGAAATGACATTATAAGCACCTGACTGCCGCTGTGATTGACACAACATGATGTTTTTGTTTTTTCACGGCCACCAATTCGTCGCCTATTAACACATATCTATTCATACTGTGCGCGCTCACAGGCGGCTATATTTTTAGGCACGCTCCGCGACTCCAGACTGACCCCCGGGTTAGAATTCGAAGCAGCACTGTCAGCTGATTGGACCGGCGCGTCGGGCAAGTGCTGGAAATCTAAAATAAAAACTGTAGATCAATCAAAACCAACACAGGCTGGCTGGAAGTCTATCAGAGCTAAATGCTATAAAAAAAATAAAATTAAAAAAAGCACGTCACAACATTACTCCACGAATAAATAAATGGCACCAACTGGAAGCAGGAGACTTGTAGCCATGGAAATAACTTTAAAAATAACGGCGTGCGTTCTCCTCTCTGTAGCTCCAATTAAGGGGCGTACACAAAGGCAAGGACTGGCGGCGATGTGGCAACTAGAGACCATGAATGTTAATGAAACTGCTCTAATGAAAGCTCAAGTCAAAGTTACTGCAGCCTTTATGTGTACGTGCGTCCGACTGAAAAACTGAAGCTGATCTAAATGTTCTGGTTGATTTTTTTTTAAGTTTAACTCAGAGTAAAGTCTTTATGTGACGTATACGTATAATGTATAATGGAAAAGGACAACATTTAGATATTTGTGTTCCTCTGAAGATGAACTCTACTGACTTTTCAACTAACATTTTTTTTCTTAAAAGTGAAATATCCAGTCGTAGCGTCAATAAGCTAACACGACAAACTGAGACGTTGACCGTGGTCGATGTAAAAGCTGCTGAACATAACGTAACATCTCTAGAACACTAGAAAGAGCTACTATTAGCAATGAAGCTATGACCTAATATAAGCTGGAAGACTAAGAAGCTTGTAAGAGATACTATTAGCTGGAAGGCTAGGAAGAGCTACTATTAGCAATGAAGCTATGAAGACCTAATACTAGTTGGGAGGCTAGAACACTAGGAAGAGCTACTATTAGCTGGAAGGCTAGGAAGCTAGGAAGAGCTACTATTAGCTGGGAGGCTAGGAAGCTAGGAAGAGCTACTATTAGCTGGGAGGCTAGGAAGCTAGGAAGAGCTACTATTCGCTGGGAGGCTAGGAAGCTAGGAAGAGCTACTATTAGCAAGGAAGCCAGGAAGAGCTACTATTAGCTGGGAGGCTAGGAAGCTAGGAAGAGCTACTATTCGCTGGGAGGCTAGGAAGCTAGGAAGAGCCACTAATAGCAACGAAGCTAGGAAGAGCTACTATTAGCTGGTAAGATAGGAACAGCTACTATTAGCTGGGAGGCTAGGAAGCTATGACGAGCCACTATTAGCAATGAAGCTAGGAAAATCTACTATTAGCTGGGAGGCTAGGAAGCTAGGAAGAGCTACTATTAGCAGCAAAGCTAGGAAGAGCTACTATTAGCTGGGAGGCTAGGAAGCTATGAAGAGCCATAGACCGCCGAAGAAAGCTGACCTCTCCTGAATCATTCTGATCATTTGATTCATTCTAGATTATTACGTTGTCTTGAAAACATTACGCTAAGCAAGTATTTCACTTCTACACCCTGTTTCACGCAGGACTTTTTGGCTTTTACTCAGCTTTTATAATCTCCACCTTATTAAAGCCCCGTAGCGACAGGCGGACTGAATGCAGTCCTTCAGGTCTGAGGTCTGAGCGGCGCTGCACCAGCCGACCGAGGCATTGCTCCCAGAGCATAATAGATCACAATTCAATTTTCCTCCATGACTGCTAAAAGTCTTTTTGGCCTGAGCTGTCACTCTCAGATTCCTCTCCAGAAACAGCTCGGCTTCATGAAGGTGACGGGCGGAGAGCGCCGGACGGGGCCTTCTGCAACCCGTGGTCGAGTGACGCGGAGCTGAAGCCGGAGACCGACGAGCCCGTGGATCTGCTCCTGCTGAGGGTGAAAGCTCTTTGTGCTTCCTCGCCTCTCAGAAGAGCCTCCCTTCCCTCGCTCCCTCCTCGGCGCGCCGGCTTAGAAAACGAGGAGCGAGTCCCTCTGTTTCGAGAGGTTTGGAGTTTGTCTCCTAGCAACAACCCGTACAATACAACATGGCTCAGTGTGGCGAGACAGAGGCGCAGTGTGAAGGTGATGTGTGTGTCGAGCGGTGCGGGCTGATCGGTGTGTGTGCGTGCACTAATAAGCTGAGCACACTTTTTCCACTGTCATACATGTTTGGTGGGTTCATGTGGAAACCTGTTCCACTCCACTTTCTCTCTCTCTCCCTCTCCCTCTCCCTCCCTCGCTCCCTCGCTCTCCCTCCACCGTCATCCAGTGCAAACACACAAACACACAGATACATTCTTCATTCACAGCGGACAGCACTTCCTCCCTGGGTTTGACGTTACGTAAGCGGCAAGAAGCTGAATGGAAACTGGTGATAAGGCAGCGTTTTATCACAAGGACGGAGGCAGTGACCATGAGAGTCTGGGGTGGGACAGAAAACATCCTCCACTACCACCACCGCCACCCACCGCCGCCGCCGCCGCCGCCTACACCGCCACCATGGTGTCACCCGACATGGCTTTGAACTAAAATATAGGTCAAATCTGATTGGAAATAAAAATGCAAAACATCTGAGCTGAAGTCTCTCAGCTTATTTCTGGCCCAGACATTGCTGGAGTCACTTCCTCCTCCTCCTCTTCCTCCTCCTCCTTCTTCTTCTTCTTCTTCTTCTGGGTGACTTCTTACTGCATCGGGCTGAAACTAAAGGTCTGCTTTGCTGGAGCAGAAGGGGTTAACTTTGCCATTGTTGGAACTGTGAAATCTGAGAAGTGATGGGAGAGGGGAGAGGGAAGAGGGAGAGAAATCTGGGGACCAAAGCGAAAAAGAGGAAGACCCAGAGTGCTACCCCTTGCCCTCCTCCTCCTCCTCCTCCTCCTCCTCCTCCTCCCTGACAGCAGGCTTTCTTCTTTCCTCATTCTGTCTCCGTCTCCACTCTTTCTGGGGTTTTAGCGGCGCTCCTCCGAGCTTGTAAGCTGCACAAGATTGCGCGGACTCTTTTTACAGTTACACCGCTCTAGACGGAGGTTCTTCCCCCTCCCGGTGTTAAAGCTCAGCAGTAAGCGTTTCCCACTTCCTGTGTGGTGCTGATTCAGCCCACAAAAATGTATAAGTACTGACTCACACTTCCTCCTGGACACGACAGAGCTTCCTGTCCTCCACCAACTGATTTAGCCTTTCTGTCCTCCCTCCCTCCCTCCTCCCCTCCACCCGTCTTCCTTTTACCCGCCTCCCCTCCGCCTCCAGAACCACCCAACCTCCTTCCTCATAACAGTCGGAGGTTTGAGAGGTGACCCGGTTTGAGTGGAATAAGTGACTCCCCCGTTTCAGCGTGTTTGCTAAAACACTGACCGACTGAAGCGGGGCACCGAGGACGGATCAGTCACTCGTCTCAGTCATCAAGCATCTGAGTCATTTGTATTTAATTTGTCCCTTCTATTTTTAGACGCCTACAGCCTTATGATCGTTCGCAGGAGCGGAACAGATGGGTCTCCGTTACATCGCCCCTGGTGAATAACAGGTCCACCGCTACATGTCCGTGGGGGCAGGTGAACTGCAGGTCAGCGCTTAAAATTAAAGGTTAAAGACAACATCCTTTCTAAATATGTGAAGAATCAGTTTTGGTTTGTCTGTTCCTGGCTACCATAGAAACATGGCAGCAGACCAGTGGATATGAGATTCTAATAAAATTATTTGTGGTTGCAGGTGATTTTCTCTCATTTACGCCTTAAACCATTCATTATTCATCCGTTATCTATTACCGCCTGGAGCAGCTGAAGTGGGGCGCTGGAAAGTCTATCACAAGCTAACACACCGATAGTCAGTTTGGAATAAATAGTTAAAAACATGCATGTCTTCGGAGAAAAACCCGTGCACAGGGAGAATATTGTAAACTCTGCAAAAAGAGAGAGATTTGAACCCAGAATGTTTTTGCTTTGAAGAATCAGTGCTAAACCCGACACCACCGGGTAATTCAATATTCAATATTTTTAGCACGACGAGCTAACTCTGATGCTACGACTATCAGCAGGTGTAGTACCACAGTGTCCAGGCTACCAGTCTGTGGCACCATCTCGACTAATCTGTAGCATAGACTGTATATAAATATGGACTACGCGTTCCCACTGTGCATCGGTCAAATTGACGCTAATTTCTCAGGGATTTGGGCGGCGCCATCTTGTGACCTTGGAGCCAGAGTCTGGGCAGTACACGATAACTTCCTTCAGACTCACTCGCATTTTCATTTAATTAATACTGCGCTGTTACAAGGAAACGTTGGCTTATACACTGTGATGTCACATCCTGTTTCTAAAGTGTCAAATAACTAATTAAAACGGAACTTATCAGAACATGCATTTGCATTATATTATTTGACTTAATTTGGATCCCCTAGTCCCTAAAGCCCCGCCCACTAACATGGACGAGGCGGGGCTTAAGACCTATACTGCAGCCAGACACCAGGGGGAGCTCTACTTGATTTGGCTTCACTTTTGAGGAGCTGTTCCTCCGTCCATCTTTATACATAAACCGAAACCACATCTCTGTACTGTCAAAACTTCTTCTTCCTTTTCCGTTTTAAAGGTGGACAACGATGTACGTGACCTAGAGAAGAAGACAAGTAGGGTAAGAAAAATCAAATAATCTCAAGAGGAGGAAATTTTATTTATTTAAGATCTGACTGAGGATTGGATCGGGGGACATGCCTACAGGCAGCAGTCAGCGGAGCTTTATGGGTCAGTTTGCATGAAGTGACCCTTTAGAAAGTGTAAATGACAAATATCCCGACTCTTCAGGTTCATTTCACCTGACACAGTGATGCGAGGTGTGGCCGGGGGATGACACACCAAAAACCACTGAAGGTGTGCTTTGCGTGCATCATGACACGACTTGCACTGCTGCAGTGTATTTGTTGTCAGGTGACAACAGACGGAGGTAATAGAAACACTCACAGTCCTCACCCACAAAATTCACCTTTTTTCACGGAAGACATCTCGACTTGCAGCAGCAGGGAGTGTATCAGGCGTATCAGTGACGGATGTGCATTCCACGTTGGGGAGGTCCTGCTCTAGTGCACGCTAGTTAACGACCGTGGAACCGAGCCATCGTTGATAAACTTGTGTTTACTCTACTGGAGAAGGTCTCTCAGCAGTTTGGCAAAGGTTTCCTGTTGAATGTGACGTCTGACGTCTAATAAAGTGAAAGGGAAGCAACGTGGATGCTTTTAAATATTGACATCAGCATGATCTTTGAGGGCTTAGGGAATGATTTAACTTGATACAAGGCAGAGGTTGCGCAAGACTTTTTCGTCGTCTGTCATTTTGACTGACAGGGTCGTAAAAATGTCATAATCTATTTTTACCCATCGCTTAATGATAATATTGACATATTCAATATATCATTAAGTACTTTTTCAGAACAGTATTGACTTTAAATGGTAAAAAAAAAAAAAAAAAAAAAAACTTTATTAGTACGTCTTGTCCGTACTCGGACCGGGACTGCTAGCGCTAACAGCTCTTTGATGACACCGTAGGGTTGGAGTGCTTCGTGGTACGCAAACTCTTTTATTTTTGGGCAATTTGCACAAAACTCGGCTTTTATCAAGGCTTCCATCAGGTCTAGCAACGTGCTTTCATCCGATCCCTCCATTTTGGTAGCCGCTAGCTGCACAGACATAGACATATATACATATATATTGTATATATTGTATATGGTTAGCCGAGCTCTGACGTGTGCATCAGTGTAATCGATGTACCAGGAAATCGTGCACTGACAAAAGTTTCGCGATGTTTGGAACGCAAACTGCGACGAGAGACAAGAGCCGATTAATGACGTCACTCGCCACCAAGTGGTCAGGGACGTGAACTGCAATCTGTCAAAATGACGGATGGCCTTCAGATTTTTCCGTCATGGTTTTAAAAAAAACGGTCAATGATGGAAAATATTCGGTTAACGCGACCCCTGATATAAGGGGTACTGATCATCCCTCTGATGATTAGTTAACTTTCCTTAAATCAATTTAAATAGTTGGTCTGGAGTCTCTCCGTTGGGAGCTGATTATGCACGGACCGATCATTCAATCCAAGCGCCCTAGAGTTGAATTTAGATTTGAATCCAAATGGCGCGTTACCAGACTTTTGCTGCTCAGGTGTATTCTGTCACCTTTAGACGGAGGCAGGGTGGCTATGTCACTGCATAGAAAGAAGAAAATTCTCCAAAATGTCCCCAAGAAAAACGTAAATCACAGATTCTCTAATCACACTGAAAGAAAAGAAACATAAGGCAGGTAGAAACCCAGCTAATATTCTGTAATCTAACATGCAGCAGGACGTTTTGCTGCCTTCATCAGTCCCATCTGTAAACGTAAGTAACTCCCGGACTACTCGACTGTGACATGGATGTCCTTTTACTCTAACACAGTGGAAAGTTTACCTTGTGACCAAGGTGTGCTGCTGTTGCTGATTATGCAAACATCCCTCAGCCAGCAGGAGCCTGCACACACACACACACACCCACATGCATGCATGCATGCATTCACCTGACTCGTACGTGACGTCACATGCGACAGGTGCCTCCGTGGATACGGCGGGACCGGAGGCCGTGGAGGTGTGTGCGTGTGTGCTTGTCTGTGTGTGTGTGTGCGTATGCATGCGCTCTTTGAGTTGTTTGTAGTGTTTACACATAACAGTGCAATCGTTAGAGAGCGTATCATGCGTCAGGGGAACTGGGAAACAGTGAGCATTAAGAGGAGCTGGTGATGTCACGCAGTCATAACCAAGGAAAATGTTGTGCAATACCTGCGTCATTCTGCACCGGGACAACAGCAGGTCGAAGCCGGGAGCCGGCTGGTCGACCTCTAAACAACATCTGTCATATAGAGGCTGCAGTCAGCACAGAGGCATCGGTGCAGTGCCTCTGGTTAGTCAAGGGTCAGTGACTTATACAGCGTTAGTAGGTGGAAAGCACCGGACTGTCCAGAGGAGTCAGATGATCCCGTGACTTCTGGAGACACTTGAGATGCCCAAACAATAACGTGGCATGTTTTCACAAAGATGTAACTCTATCCCAAATTCAGCTGGCTTTTCCTCTCCCCCCCATGATACGCTCCCAAGGGGGTCCTTGAGAGCGTATCACTCAGGCATAACATTATGACCACCTTCCTGATATTGTGCAGGTCTCCCTTGTGGTGACTCATCAGAGAATGGACATGGGCCTTCTGAGGGTGTCCCGTGGTGTCCGGCAACGGGACGTTGTTAGTAGGGGAGGGTCCTCTGTGGATCATCCCACAGATACTTGATCAGTTTGGGATCTAGTGAATTTGGAGGCCAGGTCAACACCTTGTGCTGTTCTTCATGTTGTTCTAAAGCGTTCTTGCGTGTGTTCCTGTGCTGGGGATGGCTGCTGCCATCAAGGAGTGTCATTGCTATGGGGTGGGGGTGCCTGGTCTGGTCTAGGTGGGTGCTACATGTCTAAGTAACATCCACACCAATGAATTCCAGGTCCAAAAGTTTCCCAGCAGAACACTGAACTGTCACAAGATGGTCAATGTTACTCACTTGTCCTGTCAGTGGTCATAATGTTGTGGCTCATCTTATTCCTGCTGCCTTCTCCTCTCTCTTTTTCCGTCTCTTCCCGGCCAGCCTCAAGCAGAAGGGTCCCTCCATATGAGCTTTGGGTTCTCCTCAAGGTTTCTTCCTGTTTTCTTTCTCTCCACCGTCACATTAGAGTTTGCTCTGGGGGGTTTCAGGCTCTGGGTTAGGGGTACAGAGGTTCTATAAAAGCGTCTTGAGACATATTGTTGTTGATGTTTTTGAATTCAGCAGGAGACGCTTAAGAGACGTGGACGAGGTAAATGCACTTTGGCAATATCCGAGGAACGTGTTCTCTGCATTTAACCCAAGAAAGGAAGCACAGTTGGAGACACGGGTAGCCATGGAAAGTTCTGTGGGCTCTGTGGATCATCCCACAGATGCTTGATCAGTTTGGGATCTAGTGAATTTGGAGGCCAGGTCAACACCTTGTGCTGTTCGTTTTTTTTTAGTTGTTCCTAAAGTGTTTTTGTGTGTGTGTCTGTGTCAGGCTGCATCCTGCTGGGGATGGCTGCTGCCATCAAGGAGTGTCATTGCTATGGGGGGGGGGGGGGGCTGGTCTGGTCTGGTCCAGCAGAACACTGAACTGTTGCAAGACGGTCAATGCTATTAATTTCTCCTGTCAGTGGTTTTAATGTTGTGGCTGATCGGTGCAGGATGGAACAACATGGCGAGATGGCAAGTGAGTGCAGAAATCTTTAGACGCATTGGAAAACTGAATATTTCTCCACAGAAAACGGAGGAAATGAAAGAGTTTAATATACGACAACAGTGAAATTTAGTTTATTTCACGCTAATAATGTCACAGCAGCCAGTCCAGGGGTCCTCAACTCATCGATAAACCTTTCTCAGATGGTGACTTCATTAAAGAGTGTCTCACTAAAGTCTCAGGATTCACGTTGGCGGCGTTCAACAAACGTTAGCATGTGAAGCTGCTGCTTTGTGAATGAGCTGCAACTAAATCAATGAAAAACCGTGATGAGATCAAGCATCATTTACCTACATTTAATTGCCATATGTGGGCCACGGTAAAAAACAGTTTGCACCCCCCTGCTCTAGAACGAGGCCATGAATCAACAATGACCCACAGGTTTAAATAAAGAAAGAAAAAAAAAAGGAAACCTGGATGGTTATTATCCCACCAGAGCCAAACGTAAGACAGGTGAAATGATGTGATGAGATTATGTTATGTCAACAGAGTCTATAAAAAGGCCTCTCTCCTTCACATCCGTTGGAGCAGCGGAGTTTCCCCTCGCTGCCCAGGTAGCGCAGCACCTGCCACAGAGAGCGTTTGCTTTATGACTTGAACAAACACATCACCGGTACATTTTTAGGTTATTTTTTTCATCCAGCAGTTTTGTTTTACAATTTTATTACCGTTGCATCTGCTTTACTCGTTATTACCGTTCACATCCAGGCCGCTGACCTTTCCCCCGGTTCACCTCCGCGTCCAGAATATTCACAAGTCTGACGAGAGGTGACTCAAAGATGAGGCGACCGCCGTTTCAAATCAGAAACGTGGGTCCATCCGCGGGCGTGTGCTGCCGGACTGACCCCACCTGCTGACTGGTGGTTTGCCGGAGGAGTCACGGTGACTCACTCGTGGCACGCCGCACGGGACGGGGTTTAGAGATTCTGGAGGGGTGCCCGGAGCGCCCAGCTGGGCTGCAGATTCATCCTCTGCACGTACGTACGTAGAGAGAAGCCTCGGTAGCTGGAGGTGAAAAGTCACGGTGGAAGCGGAGGAGGCGAGCGGGACGCTGGGTTCAGGTGGACGGAGGAGGCGGCAGTATTTGTGGACACTGCCACCGTGTGGTTCCCTCCAGTTTACTCCTCAAACTAATAAAGCACTCGGATTAAATTCAGCAATTCATGGAACGATAAATAAAAAAAAAAAAAAGAACAAGGAAATGTGAAAAACTTAAACCCTAACGATGCTTTTTATTACGCGTCCAGTCATTTATTTAGGACTGGCACTGCAGAGAAGAACTTTAAACCTCTAACTTGTTATTCAGGAATAACAGAAGTCATTCATCTTCTAATTACACCACACATTAGAATGATAATTTATTGTAAAAACACACGGCCAGACACGACTGCAGACGATAAATATTTTCCTCCTTCTTTTTTTTTTTTAAAGTGTGATTCAGCGTCGAGGTCCACACCCACTGATTCAACCTCCTGTTCTTAAAGTTATTAATTTATAACGGAAAGGAAACATCCGCAAAGACAGAAAAAGAAAGTGTAGTTTTCCAGTAGGTTGAGAAGATAAAACAGTACGACTTACTCACGCAGGAAGCCTCAAGGAGCTGTGGTGTTTTTTTGGGTTTTTTTTGGGTGGGGTGGGGGTGAGGAGCTGGTGGAGGTGAGCGCAGGCAGACAGACAGGACGGGGTTAACTGCAGAGACGTCGGCGCCGTCAAACCGTCTTCACGCCCGCGGGCTCCTTGGTGCGGTCTGACTACACTGGAGGTAGAAGAGACGACCGAATTAATGCATGTTACGACTGGAACCGATTTCACGCAATCAGCACAACCTTCAGATCCTGCAGAGGTTGGAGGAGAAACATCAAGGTGCAAAAGTCTTACAAATAAGACGTATGCACAAAAACATTTTAGTGCAAAGACGCAGTCTGTGCACAAAACTTTATTCTGCGCGTGAAGCTGAAGAGCTCTATTTTAATAACTGACTTAAATAGAACATTTTGGCGACTTCCTTAAACTAAAAAAGTCGCCACCAAAACAAAAAAAGGTCCCACACTCTAATATTTCATTGGACCACATTTAGCTTTGATTACAGCACACATTCTCTGTGGCATTGTTTCCAAAAGCTTCTGCAATGTCACCAGATTTATTTCCATCCAGTGTTGCGTTCATTCTCCACCCAGATCTTGTATTGATGATGGAGAGTCTGACCACTGCTCAAAGCCTTCTCCAGCACATCCCAAAGATTCTCAATGGGGTTAAGGTCTGGACTCTGTGGTGGCCAATCCATGTGTGAAAATGAAGTCTCATGCTCCCTGAATCACTCTTTCACAATCTGAGCCCCATGAATCCTGACATTGTCATCTTGGAATATGATCCATTGATGGAATAACCTGGTCATTCAGTATATTCAGGTAGTCAGCTGACCTCATTCTTTGGGCAACATAATGTTGCTGAACCTAGACCTGAGCAACTGCAGCAACCCCAGATCATAGCACTGCCTCCACAGGCTTGTACAGTAGACACTAGGCATGATGGGTGCATCACTTCATCTGCCTCTCTTCTTACCCTGATGGTTCTCCACTATCCTTCCAGTTTTTAATAATGTGTTGGACAGTTCTTAACCCAGTTTTAGTAGTTTCTTCAATCTCCTTAGATGTTTTCTCTGCTTGATGCATGCCAATGATTTGACCCTTCTCAAACAGGATGTGTCTTTAGACATGGTTGTTTAAGACATGAGAAGCTACTCATTGCATCAGTTGGGGTTAAATAACTTGCTGCCAGCTGGAAGATAATCAGCCATGCAGTAATTATCCATATTTTCTTAGTTAAATCCAGGTGGAGACGTTTTGTTTCTTGGCCAGGCTGTGTATCATACTGTAGAGAGCAATGACAAAGAAATTAAAGACTAAGACACAGTGACTCAGTCGTGATTCATAACCTCAAGAATCATCAGTCATAAACCTACATGAAAAAAAACAAATTAAATAAATAAAAGGTGAGTTTTTATGTAAAAGGTGTCACCTGTAGAGGCGCCTGACGTAAGAAGCAAATATAATGAAACGACTCAGGTACAGTTTTAACAATTTGAAGCCCGACATATGAAATAATCACCAGAAAATTATATATTATTTAAACTGAAGTGCTTCAAAAAAAAAAAAAAAAAAAAAAATCCATAAACTAAATATCTGATGAACATTTCCACATATTATTATTATTATTATTATTATTATTATTAGAGCAGGCATTTATTTACAGACCACAGTTTATTTTTTTAGAACTACAAAAATATAATGCATTTCGAACATTTCAAGCATTTCCTTTGGCTGGTTTTATTTTTTTCCAAACAGAATTCTTTCCTTTTGAATAAAAAAAAACAAAAAAACAAAAAAACAAAAAAGATTTCTGTCATTGTTCAGACAAAGTTGGACTAAATCGAATGTTTGTGTCTCTGAGTTTCTTCTCTGGACTGGTAAATAAATATCGACCCCTGCAGGATTAGTCTGGATCTAAAAATCACACATTGATATCTAACAATGTTACTGATAAATTAATGAACTTTTTAACATTTTAATCTTTTAAATATTTAGTTTCACGATTGGACTTGTTGCACAGGTGGCATCCTGTCACAGTACCACGCAGTCTGCATGCCTAGGTGCTTGAGTTTATACAACTGTGGCCATGGAAGGGATAGGAACACCTGAATTGAGGTATTTGGATGGGTGAGTGAATACTTTTGGCAATATAGTGTAGCTGGTGAGGATAGCAGGTAGTTGTTGTTCCGTTCTTGCACAAAAACTAACCAGCTGCAAAGTTTTTTTACATCAATCATTCCTCCTCAAGTTTAAGAAGACAAATTAAAGATAATCAACTTCCATTTCATCCCCTCAGGTTCTTGCTCTTTAATATTAACACTTTGCAAGTAAATTCTCCATATTTTGTTTTCTTTTATTTTAACCTTTGGTTCACCTGAATGTTTCTTGAGATGCAACTCTTAAAGAGAAAGTTAGGAGGGAACTCATGAAGGTACCCGGCTTCATAACGCTTGCAGAGAGCACAATGTAATGAAATAAAAAAGACCTTAGAGGCATAAAAGAGCGAAGCTTTGCCTTAGTCTTCATAATGCATGTTTAGTTTCATATAAATGCAGAGTTTTAAAATGAAAATACAGTTTTCAGAACAAACTTTGGACACATGAGGAAGATCTAGATGAACAGAAACAGTACAAGGTACAAGACGAAGCAGTCAGCCGTGTCTCCACCTGGACCTTTATCTCCGCTCTCACATCGAAACACTTTGTACTTTTACTCCACATGTCACGGAGTGTGTGTCAGCATGCAAAAACAAAAATCGCAAGATGCTCACCGAGTCACCCCGAATCCTTCCTGTGACTCACCGTCGGACTCATCCTGCAGGAATCGGGGGGAATTCAACCACATGGAGGCCTTGTTGTTGCCCTGGCACGGCTGAGGAGTGGAAGCTTTCTGAAGGAGAACAAAATAAAAATAACAGGATGGTGAGTTATCTGACAAATGTTGACCTCCCTGCCAGCGTCGCCCCTCCAGGGATCATCCACCTGTTAGCGAAGATGGAGGTCGGGGGCGTCTGCACGGCATGTGTTCGGTCCTCCTTCCCTTTATGTGTCACGTTGTTTTTAATCACCAACAGAGGTGGAATGAACGTTTAGATATCCTACCTTTGCTTCATTTGGCAGGCGAATGTTTTACTTTTCTTTGTGCATTTGGTATTTGCAGGTTTTAAAAGCAAAATGCACAAGAAAAGAGAGTTTATAGTTACTTTACCTGAGCTGTAAGGAGTAAAATACTGCTTAAACCTGCACGTAATGTCTGCACTTCAAAGGATAAAGTTGTTTATTTTTCACTCTTCTCTCTGTTTACTGCATTAACTGAAGCTCTATATGATTAAGGCAGGAAACAGCTGCTTTCTCTGTGTTTAATTTAACGCATCTATCTGATGGACTCCATAAATAACGAATCATTTCCACAGGATATTAGTCAGTATTTTGGTTACCAGTCAAGTAGGGACTTTCTCCTCCCGACACAAAGCCATGACTGACTTGAATATCTCCTCTGATGATGCGTGTGTCACTCTTCGTCTTCTTTTCGGGGCTTTTCGCTCAGTGTTTTTTGGAGTTTACAGCAGCGGCGGCAGCAACAGCAGCAGCAGCCGCAACAACTTCCGGTTTGAGACGCACGCGACTCACAGAGGTCGACGCTGACTCGCGCGTGAGTCACCGGACCGCGTGCCACCTCCTATTTCTGGTCGGTATATAAAGATGGAGCACAGATCATACAGACACATCACACACACATGGCTGTAGTCTAATGTTGAAATGTTTCACCTGGATGTTCAATGATTCAAACTGTTTAAGTATCATCCCACTAAGGAGCCCGTTCAAACATTTTATTGTGAATTTAATGCAAACCTCAGCTGCAGAATACAAATATTTCAATATTTCTACATTATATCTCTGAATAGAAACACAGGAAGTGATTTGTTGTTGCCCTTCTATTTCAGTTTCCTTTAGCTTGAGTTTCATCATTTATTATCTTGTCACATTTAGATTTTCTCAGTGTGTATCTCACATATTTTAGTTATTCATTATGTCATTCTTGTTTCTTGTTTCTCAAATAGTGACTTTTAGTTTTTTTAAAATATATATCTTTATATCTTTAATTTATTCTGTACATTTTCTTTTCGTTTCGTTTTCTTATTCTCTAACTTTTATTTTCTTGCTTCTGTAACAGATTTCACAGATTGCTCAGCTTATATGTTTTCTACATGTTGATTGCTTGGTTAGTTGATTTGTTCGGTTGCTTAGTTGGTTGGTTGGTTGGTTAGGTGCAGTTGTTTGGTTTATTTGGTTCATTGATTTATTTGGTTGCTTAGTTGCTTGGTTGGTTGATTTATTCAGTTGCTTGGTTGGTTGGTTAATTTTGTTAGGTTGGTTAGTTGGTTGATTTATTTATTTATTTGGTTGCTTGGTTAGTTGTGGTTGATTGGTTGATTTGTTCAGTTGCTTAGTTGGTTGGTTGGTTAGGTGCAGTTGTTTGGTTTATTTGGTTCGTTGATTTATTTGGTTGCTTAATTAATTTATTTGGATGGTTGGTTAAATTATTTGGTTGCTTAGTTGCTTGATTGGTTGGTTGATTGATTTATTTGGTTGGTTGAGATTGCTTAGTTACTTAGTTGGATGGTTGGTTCATTTAGTTGGTTGATTGATTTATTTGATTGCTTAATTACTTAGTTGGATGACTGGTTGGTTGATACCTTCTTCATTCATTATATCCTGAAGGACATTCAGCATTAAGTGGCATCAGCGAAGAAAGAAACAAAAAACAAAAAAATCAATGAAGCATTAAACCAGTAGAAGATATAAAACATGACCAAGTGTAAAACATGATTCTGTTTTATAAAGCCTTGAAACAATTTGTCGTTGAAGTTATAAAAATCAAACTGAACTGAATAAAAAATGATAAATTGCTAAATGTCGAGACATGGTTTATTTACTAAGGAGCTCATTGGAATTTCAGGGAAATAAGTTAAATAGAAAAATGCAAACCGTCCTGCCTCTGTGTCCGGCAAATAAATCAACGTCCTAACGAGGAGGATAAATTATGAAAATGACTGTGTTTTGGTGGCCTTCTTTTATAGAAACCATCTGATCCTTGTAGTCATTGCTTCCTGCTCCCTTTCAGACACATTCCTCTCAAACCCCACACTCTCCTCTTGGCTGCTGAAAGCACTTGATCCGCACAGTCCAAGAAATATCATTTCTGCCCTCCTGTACAGCCGTTTCCTGTTCTAAAATACTCTCATGTGTTTTCTCTGCCGGTGCCAGAGTGACTCACTTGGTTTAAGAGTAAAAACAAATAGGAACGGAACAAATACAAGCTCACTCACAGTGACTAAGACATCTGTAATACACCTTCAGGATGTAGGAGCAGCTTTCAGATTCTTCAGCAGTTCATGTGTGTGTCAGGATAAGGCTTTTCTATTCCAGAACTACAGTGACATCTGCTGGTTCCAGGTGGCTACTGCTTTTAGAAATCTATCTGCATGATGAATAGTGTAAGTTTGTGTATTTCCATTTATAACCTCTATATAGTCAGGTCAGGTGGGTTGATCAGGTCTAACTGGCTGGTGTAGAGTCTCATTTAAAGCCTCCTACAGACACCGTGCATGCTGCTCAGTCAGACTACTTTAACATCCTCTCTGCTCAAATATGTGCTACTCTGCTGCTCGGTCGACCTTCGCTGTGAAGAATGATGTATTTTTCAGCGGTGAAGTGATTTGCTGGAAATGGATTTTTCAGTGAAGTGGGAGACGTCTGAAGTGAAGAATAGTTTCATGTTCATAGAAATAGAGGCTGAACAGGAGTGAATTTAAGAAGAATTTTTAAGTGTCGCAAAAAACATTTTAGGTTGGTTGCTTGATTAGATTGATTAGTTAATGGGTTGTTTGATTTGATTGGTTGGTCAAATTGGTTGGTTTGATTGGTTAATTTGGTTGGTTTGATTGATTGATTAGTTAATTTGGTTGGCTGAATCGATTGGTTGGTTGAATTGAATGGTTGCTTGGTTGGTTTATAAGTTGTTTAGTTGGTCGGTTGGTTGGTTGTTTAATTTGGTTGTCGAATTGATTGGTTGGTTTGTTTAATTGGTTGCTTGGTTGATTGGTTGCTTGGTTAATTTGATTTGTTGGTTGGTTGGTTTGATTGATTGGTTGATTTGATTGGTTGGTTGGTTGGTTGGTAGGTTGAATTGATTGGTTGAGTTGGTTGGTTTGATTGGTTGGTTGGTTGGTTGGTTGAATTGATTGGTTGGTTGGTTGGTTGGTTGGTTGGTTGGTTGAATTGATTGGTTGGTTTGATTGGTCGGTTGGTTGGTTGGTTGGTTGATATGATTGCTGAATTGGTTGAAGAGAGGAGGCTATGAAGCTAGGAAAAGCTACAGAACGTTGTACAGAGCTGGCCTCTCCTGAACCATGCTGATCAGTTGGTCCACGATAGTTATTCTAGATGATCAGATATTTGTTTGTTCAGATGAAATGAAGATGAAACACAACAAGAGAATTCTGTGCCCTTTGAACTTCTGTTTTTACTTGTAGTTTCTCTTCTCATACTCTGGTCTGCGCCACCAGTTCAGGATGCTGAAGATAAGGGTTGGTGTATCTGCTTGGTCCACTGATTGTTCAGGGAGGACAACGTCAGCTCGTTATTTGAGGAATAGTAGTGAGCTAACAGGAGGGCAGGCAGTGACGGTCCTGTTTGACTCACTTTATGAGAATATTTTAAACATATCTTTGAGTTTTTATTAGATATCTCTACACACCTCAGATCCCTCTGTGTCCTCTGGCTGTCCTCCAGTCAGTTTTTGGTGAAGAAGGACACAAAGGGAAGGCAGGAGTTTGAAACATAAACTTGCAAACTAGGAAACAAAATGCTCTGCAGGAAAGGCAGGGTTTGCAAAAACAGACGAGAACTCAGGAACACGAGGAAGAACAAGTGTAGAATAAACAGGGCTAACATCGCAGACAACTTGACAGAGAACAAATGGAGAGGCAGGGCTGTATATATACATACATACATGGACAGAGGAGTTAACAGACACAGGTGAAACTAATGAGGGCGGAGCCACAAGAAGAAACCAATCCAACAATCAAAGAGGGGAGAAAACGCAGGAAGTAAAACAGGACAAGAAACACCAGGAAGAAGAACTTTACAAAAATAAAAACAGGAAACATAAAGAAAACCCAAACAGGGTCACGGAGAATATTCAAAATTCAGAACAATGACACCGGCAGCTTGTTTCTGAAATCGATTTACATAATTTGCATTATTCATAACCGCCCACTCCTGGAGGTGAACCACCGGCTATACCTCCAACCAGCTGGAGTACGTCCTAAATAATGCAAACTATCCTCACACCAGAATGAGGAGACGTCCGACTGTTCGTCATCTGTGACCTGTAGTCTGAGCCTGAAGGTGAAGAGCCGAGAGATCGTCACGTCTAAGGCGACGAATTAAGATCTGAGCGTAGCAATGAGGAATTTTTAGCTCAGTTTTGTTGCTCACCCATACTGCTAAAAGAAACCTGAAACGAATATGTTAATAGAGTTTGTTAGAATCTCATAAATACATCTAGATGCAAACATGAACTTGTGAGAGCAGGTGAATCCAGCTGTGTCTCACTATTACTAAATGTGAATCCATGTAAAACCCATGAATCTGCACGAGAGCACGCTTCAGCGACCGGCTTTGATATTTTCAAAAATGTCAGCCTCCTCCCCCGCCTCACATCTGAAGGTAAGTGGAAAAAAAACACACAGTCTGTCAGGGCTGTGTTTTATTTTTATGGGATTGTGAATAAATTAAAGGTCGGTTGAAGTGGTTGTCAGTCCGTCCGTCGGTTCAATGCAGCCACCTGCGTCTGTGATAATGAAATAACTGTCAGGCCCCCGGTTACCGACCGACGGTCCCGCACTCGTGACTCATTTTATTACAGCGGCACAATGAATGTCAGCAAGAGCGAGCGGAACCGACGTCCCACCGTCACGCGCTTTTCTGAGGTTCTGAGGAGACGTCTATTGTTCAATAATTTGTCTCATTTTTCACCCTGTGACCGAACGCTCACGTGAAAAGGTCGTAGTTGTTTGGTACCCAAAGGTACTTCGACAAGACGGGAGGACAAAACCTGAAGCACAGATGAAAAGAGTTCAATCTGTGATGACAGACAACGACAGAATCATCAACCTGGTTTCATTCTGGTTGGTTTGATTGGTGGATAGTTCCAGGAGAAGCTGTTTTACATCTAGGAAGATTTTGTATTTTAAGTACAAAGTTGGCAAAGTTTGCAATCCTCTCCTTGTGGCATTGATTTTTTTTAGCTTTGTGCACGAAACTAAAAAAGCTTTCGGACCATGAGGACACTGGGTTGATGCCCTCTATGCCCATGGACGTGTCACAGCCTTGAGAAAACTACTCCTCGGACACCTTGCATGGCTACACATGTCTCCAACTGTGCTTCCTTTCTCGGGTTAAATGCAGAGAACACGTTCCTCGGATATTGCCGAAGTGCATTTACCTCATCCACGTCTCTTAAGCGTCTCCTGCTGAATTCAAAAACATCAATAACAATATGTCTCAAGACGCTTTTATAGAACCTCTGTACCTCTAACCTAGAGCCTGAAACCCAAGGAGCCAACTCTAATGTGATGGTGCAGAGAAAGAAAACAGAAAGAAACCTTGAGCTCATATGGAGGGACCCATCTGCTTGAGGCCGGCCGTGAAGGGACGGAAAAAGAGAGAAGAGAGGGCAGCAGGAATAAGATGAGCCACAACATTACGACCACTGACAGGAGAAGTAAATAACATTTAAACCATCTTGTGACAATTCAACGTTCTGCTGGGAAACTTCTGGACCTGGCATTCTTTGGTGTGGATGTTACTTAGACATGTAGCACCCACCTAGACCAGACCAGGCCCCCCCACCCCATAGCAATGACACTCCTTGATGGCAGCAGCCATCCCCAGCAGGATGCAGCCACAAAACACTTTAGGAACAACTAAAAAAAACATGAAGAACAGCACAAGGTGTTGACCTGGCCTCCAAATTCACTAGATCCCAAACTGATCAAGTATCTGTGGGATGATCCACAGAGGCCCCTCCCCTCAAAGGACCCCCCACCAACACCACAGGACACCCTCAGAAGGCCCATGTCCATTCTCTGATGAGTCACCACAAGGGAGACCTACACAATATCAGGAAAGTGGTCATAATGTTATGCCTGATCGGTGTATGTCTGATAAAAACCTACATGCAGCATGATCCTTGATGCTTAGGGATAAGAACGAATTACTTCCTAAAACAGCCGTCTGTAGTTTTTCAAAAAATTTGTTGGGGACTACTTTCAGCTGCGGATGAATACACGTCTCTTGTTCTGTTGAGAATTTGTGGCAATGTCTGGTTTAAAGAAACAAGGCTGAATGAAATAAGACGTTAAATTAAAACATTAAACTTCATATCAGTTTAAATATATAACCTGTCTGGAAACAAACAGGAGCCCGACGTCAGCCGTTCAGTAAAGAGTCTGATGTGAGGCGGCGTGTTGGGTCTGAGCGCTCTCCTCCCGCTGGGTCTGAGTGATGGGCGGGATGCCTTAATAGCTTTAATGGAAAGCACTTTTCACACATGTGGAGATAAATAATAATCATTTCTCTAAGTCAGGCATCTTATGAAAAAAATAAAAAAAATAATACATGAAGTAAAGTTACAAAGAGCTTTAGAAGAGAAAGTGGATATTAAATCAGACTAATTCATTTATAAGCTGAGAATTAGTGACAAGGTGAGTGGAGAGAAGAGCTAGAGGGGCTCCTACTGAAACCATCAAGACTGAGCTTTAACATCAACATGATAGATGGTGGTTAGCACTGACGCCTCAGAGGGAGAAGGTTCTAGGTTCTAATCCATGGCTGTCTGGTTCCTTTCTGTGTGGAGTTTGCATGTTCTCCCTGTGTCTGCGTGGGTTCTCTCCAGGTTCTCCAGCTTCCTCCCACCATCCAAAGACATGCTGGTTAGGTTCATTGGTGATTCTAACCCCGTCTCTCGCCCAGAGACAGCTGGGATAGGCTCCAGTCCCCCTCCGACCCTCCAGAGGACGAGCTTTTACAGAAGACTCGTTCCTTTCTGTGTGGAGTTTGCATGTTCTCCCTGTGTCTGCATGGGTTCTCTCCGGGTTCTCCAGCTTCCTCCCATATTTTCTTCCATTAATTTACTGTCTCAGCTCAGCTTTCATCAGTGAGTGTTCTTAGAAAACGTCATCTAAGGATTCTCTTAGAGTCTGTCCACTAGGAGCGACTCTTTACGCTACGAATCTTTAGGAACGCGGCTCCAGATCTTTTCAGTAGCTGTCAAAAGTCTGGACCGTTCCAGCTGTTCCCATTAGCGGCAGCTAAACGCGCTCATTATGAGTTTCCATCCCGAGCACAGAGTTGGACCGAACCCGGACTCCTACGCCGACCACAAACGTACAAACGACGCGATGACTCGGATCAGACCAGACCAGACCAGACCAGTCTTTCACGCGTCGTTTTAATCCCTTTGTTAGTCGGCCTGGAGGAAGAAAGACCCTTTCTGTTCCTCTTTTACAAACCGACAATTATCAGACTTCCTCTTTTCTTCACCCGTAAATCATGGCTTTCTTTTTTTTTTTTTAAGGAAGCTGTGAAGTAGATTTTTATGCAGCAGGTTCTAAAAATAAATAACTAAACGGAGCTAGAAACTGGATCCGACCTCGTTCTGATTACGGACAGGAACATGAGACGCGCGTTTGATTTCTCACTTTGTTCTGATTCATTATTTCACCTCCTCCCTCTCTGTTCCTTTCTTTTTTCACAGACTTCATTCAGATAGAAACAGTTCCCCACCGAGGACGGTCAGCTCCACAGCACCATGTGGACATTTAATGAGGCTCGTGTCTTTGTTAGGGCGCAGGGATCTGACCGGCCCCCCTACACTACCCCACCCCACCCCCGATGGTCTCTGTGCACAAAAACAGACTTCAGCTGTGTCGACAAACACGATGCATCCGTGAAAAAACAAGACAGATGCAAGGTTGATGCATTTCACACGGAGGATATGTTTCTCATATTTTTAACATCCGGTTCGAAACAGAGTTAGAGAATAAGAAGCTTTTAATGAACTCAGACTGGAAAACAGGGTCCAGCAAATCCTGATCTTTGCTCTGTCGTCTGTAACGGCTCTTTTATTTCAGATCAAACATTTGTGCACAAATTTCAGTGTTTCTGGATGTTGAGTGAATAGTTTAAGCTGCAGGATTTGTAGTAATTTAAGGAGGAATCAAAGCTGAAATGTTCCTGGTTGTAGAAGAGGTTGATCCAACAGCCACGTGATCAGTTCAGGAGCTAATTGATTCCCGTCATAGCCCTGTGAGAGACTGGAGACCGGTCCAGGGTGGACCCCGCCTCTCGTTCAATGACCCTTCACCCTTCAAGCAGTTACAGACGATGAATGAATGAATGAATGAATGAATGAATGAATCCTGTCATGTTATGATGGAGGGCGCCACAGTGGCGTGGTGGTTAGCACTAAGGCCTCACAGCAAGAAGGTTCTGGGTTCTAATCACAACCATTTACAAAACTATCAGGCGTCACAATAAGTAATGTCTACGAAACTCACTTCTCTCTTTCATCACCATCACTCCATAGACTGCATACAGCGCCCAAAGGCATGGCGTGGATTATTTATAATAACTCTAGTTTTACTTGGCCTATCAACACAGTTTAAAAACTGGTTTATAGTTTGAAGTTAGCACTTTCTACACAAGTTGAAACGGAGACTCGGTGAGACTGGGTCTTGCTGCTACGCCGTCTTAAATCGATCATGTCAGAGGGTGACCCCAGTTAACCTAACAAGCATTTCTTTGGACCGAGGGAGGAAGTGAGAGCATGGAAACTATAATATTTTGCTGTTCTTCCTTTTTTTTTTCTTTCATTCTTTCATTCATCTTCTGTAACCACTTGTTCCTGTGAAGGGTAGCGGGAGGGGGGTGGGGGCTGGAGCCTATCCCAGCTGTTACTGGCCATGAGGCGGAGGTCCACCCTGGAGTCAGCTGAGCCGATTTCCTCAGGAAGATGATCCTACAGCTGTGAAATGAAACGTTGGGCTCCAAGCTAAGCTAACAAGTTGATGACTGGTGGTGGCATCTAGACTCCAGCACACACTCAGGTCAAGAAGGCTCATTAAACTCTTCCTTCTTAGATGCAGTTTATGTTTTTCACTCTTTAAGCGAACACTTCAAATCTGTGAGAAACTGCAGCAGCTGTTTGTAAAGAACCAACACAAAGTTTAATCATCTTATGAAGGAGCCGATGATCTGGTCAGTGGTCGTTTAAATGTGTGAAGCTAAATGCATCGTCCTGATAAAGAGAGAGAATCACCTGTTGGTACTTTTTACTCTTTATATTGAATTTATTTAACTTTCTATCGTTTTATTTTGTATTTGTACGGATAGTTTAATCTTTATTCCATTTGTATCACAGATATCTTTAGGATTCCCGTCTTTTCCAGTGACTGAACGATGAAACCGCGAGTTTCACTTGCAACCAGCGCAGATGTAAATAAAGACAGTTTCTGTTTATTGATGCATAAAACATCCTTCAGACAATAAACCCATTTCAAGGTACGGTCTCTGTACAACGCTTCTTACTAAGCAGATTTTTTTTTATTTATATTTATATAGAAAACGTTCAAAGGGGCCGAGCTTTAAAAAAAAAAAAAAAAAAAAAAAAAAAAAATCACACGGCGCCTTCAGATTTAATGGCAGGTACTCTGGAGGAAAAACAACCAAAAAATAAAAATTACAGCATTCCATCAACAAATATCTTCAAGCAATAAATATGCATTTATAAATAGTGTAAATTTACATCCAAATAATAAAAAAAAAAGAAACAACACAAATTAAAGTTCACTCTTTTTGTCTATGTGCAACCCTTTTTCTCTGGGACTTGGCCGTTTCGTCGACAAACCGTTTCCTCTCCCTCAAAGCAAAAAAATAAAAAATAGAAACCGATTCCAGAACAGAAAACAGGGGAAATGTTGCGTCACTCCACTTTTCACATTACAAAACAGTTTTTATCTGGTTTTACCTGACCAAAGGGGGGAGGAGGAGGAGGAAGGGGGGGCGTCTATCAATACAAAAAGACCTGCTAGGCTAGTTACTCGTCTCGCGCGGGGAGGGAAAGGGTTGGGCTGGGGGGGACGCACCAAACCGAATACAAAAGTGGAAACGAAAACAGAAAAGGATCCGAGTCAGTAGTCTTGGTGTCGCCAGTTCAAACGTAATATGTACAAAATTCATGAGTTTTCTTTTAAATGTGTGTTTTCCGTTGAAGTCCGAGCTGAGCCAGCAGTAGAACAGTCTGGTTGTGACGACGGGAGGGGCGGCCGTCCCCCTCTACAGTCCACCGGGGGGGGAGGGGGGAGGCACGCCGCTCTAGGGTGGGTAGGGGGAGGAGGGAAGAGGGGGGCGGGTTGCATAGACACACAGCTTTTCTAGCAGCTGCCTTGTGGGGGATAGCTACAGAGCGCAGTTAAGAGGACTGCCGGCTTACTTCCTGAATATTAAAAATAAGAAGAATTAAAAAGGTTTTCCGGAGAGTTTGGGGTGAAGTCCGTTGTGGTTCTCAGGAGAATGTCTGCATCAAGAGGAGGGCAGGGGGGTCGCCTGAGGAGAGAACACAAACACGACGTTGATATAAAAGTATTTTTGCTTTAAACCTGATCCTCTGTGACGCTTTGTCTCGGATACTTACGAGTGTGAACTGGTCGTAAACCTGCATGAGGTCCTCTATCTTGTACTGCTCCAGCACCACGAAGTTGTCCAGGTCGGTGCTCCCCCTACGGGCGCAGTCCTGGCAGTGCACCACGTACGTCTTCCTGCTGTTGCTCTCGCTGGTGACGAACAGCAGGTCGAACACTTCCACCTGACGACAGAGGAGAGGAGAGGGTGTTAGGGGCGGCGTGAGAGAGACGGGAGAGAGAAAGGGGTGGCAGGCGTGTTCTGGAGGACGGTGAGCTCACTTCACAGATGCTGCAGTAGTGGGCCGGCTCGTTCTGGGACCTCCCGTGCCACACCAGCTCCTTCCCTGCAGCCAGCAGCAGTTCCCGCTGCATCTGACACTGCTTCAGAGTCCGCAGCAAACAATACCTTAACGGGACAAACACAAATCCTGGTCAGTGCTATTTGACCCCCCAATCAGAGCCTAAACGTCTGAAGCTAAATGTCCCAGAGTTGGTCTCCTGTAGCTTCCTAAAGTCTGTCCTTGTCTTGTTCTGGTCGTCCAATGATCTCTTTTTATTACCACCTCACCAAACTTCCATATTCAACTATTTACTAAACACCCAGAGGAAGCTACTTCCACACAGCTGACATGTTTAGTTCTTCTTCTTTGTTTTTTTGGCAGCTTTGTCGCTAGCCAACTGGCATTGAAACACAAGAAGAAGAAGCTTGGCCGTTTAGTTTTGACTAAGGATGCACTGAAAATTTTCGGCCGAAAACCGAAATTGCTTTTTCGTTTTTTCGGCCAAAAATGTTTGGACTTTTATTGCCAAAACAACACGTGGAAGCAACAACCGCAGCAATTTTTTGAAAAAACGAAAATGCACTTTCGGGCCATTTTCGTCCAAAAATTGCTGCGGTTGTTGCTTCCACGTGTTGTTTTGGCAATAAAAGTCCGAAAATGTTTGTCCAAAAAAACGAAAATGCAACTCCGGGCCATATTCAGCAGAAAATTGTGGCGGTTGATGCTTGCATCGTCACAACATCCTGTTTCGGCCGTGTTGTTTCTGCGATAAATTTTCGACTGAAAACGGCCCGAAATTGGATTTATGGTGTTTTGGCCAAAAATTTTCGGACTTTTATTGCCGAAACAACACGTGCAAGCAACAACCGCAGCAATTTTTGAAAAAACAAAAATGCACTTTTGGCCCATATTCAGCCGAAAAATTGCCGCGGTTGATGCTTGCATCATCACAACATCCTGTTTCGGCGATACATTTTCTACTGAAAATGGGCCGAAATTGCATTTTCGGTTTTTCGGGCGAAAAATTTGGGACTTTTATCGCCAAAACAACACGTGCAAGCAACCACAGCAATTTTTGAAAAAACAAAAATGCACTTTCGGCCCATTTTCGGCCAAAAATTGCTTGCACGTGTTGTTTCGGCGATAAAAGTCTGAAAATTTTGGGCCAAAAATGCAACTTCGGGCCATATTCAGCCGAAAATTGCTGCGGTTGATGCTTGCATCATCACAACATCCTGTTTCGGCTGTGTTGTTTCAGCGATAAAGCTTCAGCTAAAAATGGGCTGAAATTGCATTTTCGTTTTTTCGGCCGAAAAATTTTGGACTTTTATTGCCGAAACAACACGTGCAAGCAACAACCGCAGCAATTTTTGGCCGAAAATGGGCCAAAGTTTTTTCGGTGCACCCCTAGTTTTGACGTGGTTTTGGTTTATGGCAGACCTAAAACAACTAACTCACATAATCTAAAGTTCTTACTTGATCATCTCAAAGAGCTTGTGGTCGGACACTTTGATGTTCCTGGCCATGTTCCACGAGAGGTGGATCATGGGAACGATGGACTTGACGCTCTGCAGTTTGTTCCACTCGTAGCGCTCCACTGCCAGCTTGTACTGATGGGCTGAGGAGAGGAACCAGAATGAAAAGGGTTTTAGATTTAAAAAGCCGTCGGACACGTTCACATGTACACCTGGGCTGACTTTTTTTTTTTTTAATTCTCACCTGTGAGGGGTCCCACGTTCCAGGCGATGTTGTTGCACCAGCCGATGGCCTGGACCCAGTGAATGGTGCCCGTGTTGAGCCACACCAAGTCTCCGGGACGCTGGATGAAGCGGTAAACAGGCACGTTGGTCTCGAACAGGTCCTCCAGGTTGGGCCACCAGGAGCCCATCAGGAAGTTGATGTTGTTCCTGAACAAATAAAGATATATAAATAAATAAATAAATGATTTAAAGGTTTGAACTCTTGAGGATTAGCTATTAAACTCGTCTGCGTTGTCGTACTTTTCACAGAAGTCGTTGATGACGCCCCAGTACGGCTCAGGCACGGCGAACCACTCACAGTCCCCGGGGCCGATGTTGATGTTGACTGAACAGAAGTTGTTGTTTTCTTGGTGACCTGCAGAGAATTAAAATAAAAAAACAGATGTCATGATTAAAAACTGAGGCAAACAAAGAGGAAATAAGAAGACTGATGTTTCCGTCCTGACCTGGTGTCCTGCTCCCTGGTACCTTCATGTACAGCTGGACGGTGTTCATGCCCAGGATGGTGTGTCCCACGTGGCTGAGCAGGTTACCGGCCGACACCACCCTCGCAAAGGCGGGCAGCTTGGCCAGCTCCTGGAGCTGCTGTTTCCACCTGGGTAGGGGGTTAACGGTTAGCCTTAAAGGAAATACTCCCGACTAAAAGTTTAAATAATAAACTGAGGGCTCACTCACTTCTTTTCATCCGAGAGGTCGATGTTGGTGCCGAACTTGATGTGTTTGAAAGGACCTTTCCTTCGCCGCAGGACACTGAGAACGAGAGAGGAACGTTTTTAAACAAGGGGAAAAAGAAAACACATTAAAACTGTAAAAGGAGAGAAGAAGAACTCTCACCTGTCTGAGGAGCCGGCGTCAGCGTCCACCTCCTTCTTCTTCTCATTCTCCTCCTGTTACAAAAGATGTGTGTTAAGCGTCGGATAAAAAGATGAAAAGATAAAAAGACCTTCTCAATTTAATTACTTTCTACATCGTATGTTACTGAAGAGATCAAAACTACGAAGGAACACGTATGGAATTATGTTCTGAACAAGAAAGTGTTAAAGAAACCAGGATGTGTTTTACACTTTAGATCAGGGGGTTTCAATCTCTCTCTTTTTTTATTTTGGCGAGCAGCTGTATCTGAGCTCATGTTCTCAGATTGCCGGTCACTGACCCGCAGAGACTCCTGGAAGGACGAGGCCTGGTACTGGGCGTATCTGATGATGGTGGTGTGGGAGCGGCTGCTCTCGCAGCGCCACATCTTCCTGCTGCCGCTGGGGTCCCAGTTCTCGTCGGTGGGCTGAGCCAGCTGGGTCCGCACCTCCACCAGGTGGTCCGGGTTGGCCTCCACCAGCGTCTTGGTGGAGAACAGGCCCAAGTCTGAGTGAGGACGATGGAAAGACAGATGAGTTTGGCATCATGTTTACATGAAGAGAGACGTCTTTATGGAGGCTTAAGTCTGATCTGATGTCAGTGAATACCAGATGAAGTTTAAAAGGAGCAGGGCAGGTTGTAGAAGGTCAGGTATATTTAACAACATGTCCTCCCAGGGTCCAAAGACATTCGTGTTAGGTTAACTGGTGATTCTAAATTTCCCCTGATGACATTTGGTATATTCTCCAGCCCCCAGCACCTCTTTACTTCTTCTATGTATTTACACATTAAAAAAAAAAGTGTTTTATTGAAACTTCAGTCTGATCTTATGTCAGAGGAGTTTGAGAATCAGAACAACAGTCAGTATTAGAGAAAGGAGCAGCGCAAAGCTTTAGCAAAATGTCAGATTATTCTTTTATCTTCTGTAACCCTTCTCTGGAGGGTCACAGTCGGGACTGGAGCCTATCCCAGCTGTCACTGGGGCGAGAGTTGGGCTCCACCCTGGACAGGTCTCCAGTCTATCACAGGGCTAACACAGAGAGACACTCACACCTACGGCCATTTTAGAATCACCAATGAACCTAACCAGCATGTTTTTGGACGGTGGGAGGAAGCTGGAGAACCTGGAGAGAACCCACGCAGACACAGAGAGAACATGCAAACTCCACACAGAAAGGAACCAGTCGGACCATGGATTAGAACCTAGAACCCTCTTGCCGTGTGGCATCAGTGCTGACCACCCAAAAATATCGATTAGAGTATTTTATTTTAGTGGTGCTACACCAGTAAGAAGGTTCTGGCTTCCAACATACAGTAACTTGTTCACTAATAAGAAAGAACAACAAAATATTAGAGTTTCCATGTTCTCGCTTCCTCCCTCAGTCCAAAGAAATGCTTGTTAGGTTAACTGGAGACTTTGTTTGCAATCTTAACCCTCTCAAGTCGACGCAGTCTCACCGAGTCTCCGTTTCAACTTGTGTAGAAAGTGTGTCCTTCAAACTATATACCAGCTTTTAAATTGTGTTGATAGGCCAAATAAAACTAGAGTTATTATAAATAATTCACGCCATGCCTTTTCCTGAATATTGTCGTCATGGGGAAAGTTGTGGGAAAGACGGCGATGAAAGAGAGAAGCCAGTTTTTAGATTTGAGAGGTTTGTGACGCCTGATAGTTTAGCAAACAGTTGTAAATAGTTGTACAAAAAATGGCCGATGCATTTCCTGCATTTTAATGTAAATGGTTGGAAATAACTTTGCTAAATTTATACATAAGTGAAATCTACAGTTAGGATTCGCATTCTAAGTTATAAAACTGGTTCGTTAAACGTGTTTGTGGTTTTCACAGTGAAGTTTTTCCTTCTCGTTCTCTGTTTTTAGTCTTGTTTAAGGTCCGATGAGTTCATACAGTAGGTCAAGATGCTTAATTAACTGTAAAGTCACACATGTGAGGTTGTGCTGAAAAGAACGACACCAAACAAGACGAGGTGAACTGTTTTTAAGATGAAATATAAAGGTAAAACCAAAAACGGACAATTATACAATAGACCTCAGAGGGTTAAAGTCTCTTTTAACATAACTTGTTCACAAATAAGCAGCTGCGTTACATAACAGGGCAGCAAGTCACTGGAACAGAGCAGATGTTTGCTGCTGGACGCCTCTGAAGGAAACACGTGCAGTAACGTCTTCCACTTGCAGGTGGTGCTGTTGTCATACGTGTCGCTTTCATCCACAAAACACACACTTCACTCATGATTTCAAGAGACACACCCACCGAGCCATGTGAGGCTGCAAAAGGCAAACATCCAGCTGCACATGCAGGACAGCTGCACGTCAGTGTGATCATCACCTAAAACCACAAGAAGAAAGAATCTGGAGGGAAAGTTACCTAGTTTGAGCGCTCCGGCCAGGCCTCTGATGACGGTGACCGGGTTGGAGGGGTTGGTGCAGAACTGGTGGAGGGGAGGGAAGAAAGCGTCCCTCTTGTTTTCTAGCTGTAAGTCAGAGAGACGAGACACGGGGGGGACAAGTGAGGATGTGGACCAGCTGGAGATTTATGGGGAGAATCAACACAACTAAGGAGGAGGGTTTGATTTGCAGCCAAGACACAGTAAGACACGGTGAACGCTTCTCCTTCTACGGCGAAGGCTGTACGCACATAAATACTGGGCGTCGGTGGGTTGAGTTTGTCCTTTGGCAGCGGAGGAGTGGGCGGGTGAGGCGGCCGCGGCGGGGGACACCTGTCCAGGAGGATGCTGCTCGTCGACAGGCCGTTCTTCCCCAGGTTCCTGCAGCAGAGAGGGAGAGAGAGGGGGAGGCGTCAGTTCATCAGCTCAGGTTAATTATACATCCACAATATAACGCAGAAAAGAAGTGCAGCTCTTATTTTGCCTCGTATCACCTCACTCCTTCCTTAAAATACTGGATTCAAACAAACACACCTAACAACAAAACAAACAGCCACACTTCTGTTTTTTACCCTTTTAGAGAACACAGTCAGAGCTGAAACGTGTCTTTAGTAACATTTTCACATCTGTTCAACATTTTTACGCCGTAACATAAATGTATTACCGTGTACACCGACCAGCCACAACATTACGACCACTGACAGGAGACGTAAACAACATTTAAACCATCTTGTGACAGTTCGGCGTTCTGCTGGGAAACTTCTGGACCTGTCATTCATTCATGTGGATGTTACTTAGACATGTAGCACCCACCTAGACCAGACCAGGCACCCCCACCCCACCTAGACCAGACCAGACACCCCCACCCCATAGCAATGACACTCCTTGATGGCAGCAGCCATCCCCAGCAGGATGCAACCACAAAAACACTTTAGGAACAACTGAAAATAAACATGAAGAACAACACAAGGTCTTGACCTGGCCTCCAAATTCACTAGATCCCAAACTGATCAAGTATCTGTGGGATGATCCACAGAGGCCCCTCCCCTCAAAGACCTAACACCACAGGACACCCTCAGAAGGCCCATGTCCCGAGAAGAAGACGTCCTGCACCATTAGGACGGCTTCAGCTACTGGGAAGTTAAAGCTGGAGGAAGTTGGCGCTTGCAGAACAGACGCTGGCATCAGAACCACCACAGCACTGAGTGTGGAAAAGTAACGTCAGCTTCCAAACCGAGTCCGAGCTGTTTTGAGGCGGTGGCGGTCTCCATTCAGCTCTACAGACGTACGGCACGGCCACTGAAGGCCACTGACGAAGGAAGAATCCCATTCAGGCGTTTGAGACCAAGAGCCAATGGACTCGGTTCAACATGTCACACACAAAAAAAGCATCAAACCAGCCTGGACTATGTCTGGAGCTCGTCAGAGAGCAGGCACACAACTGGACAAAGAACGAGCAGAAAGAGACTCCCTTTACTCCGACTTTGCAGCAAAGACAAACACACATCTCAGTTGTTCTCAAAAAGCCTTGCGTCCTGACGTTCTTTAGAAGAATCCACATGTCACACTGTTTCACACCGTCCTCTGTGATCCCTATAAACAAAGCTTCTGACGGCTAATGATTTAATTAAATTATCTGCTTGTAGTTCCTTACGGTCTTATCACGTCCCACGGCAACCAGAGCTTATGAAACATTACATCTAAACTTGTTTTTGTGAGAAACGCTGCAGAGCAGAAAACATGATTCATTGGTCAGTGGAATAGCTACTTTAATAATAATAATAATTAGGGACGTCCTGACCGGTATTGGGGCTCGACCCACGCATTTCTAAAATGATTGGATCGGTATCAGGCTTCAGCCAAGCATGATCTTTTGTAGTTAATTATTTTAGGTTTGGAATAAACCAAAACCACGTCCCTGTAGCTTCAAAACGTCTTCTTCCTCTTCACTGGCTAGTGTCAAAAATACAAGAGTCAAGGAGAAACATCTTCCAGAGAGGGTTAGGGAGTTTATGGCAGCGTTGGATGACCAGAACATTTCTGGAGTAGAGAACACAAGGTACCAGCTACCCTCTCCACACTACATTAACTTTGACTGAAAGATTTATTGGACTGAATCCAGTCCACTCTAGGAGAAGACAAGGAAGACAAGGACAGACTTTAGGAAGACACAGGAGACCAACTCTAGGAGAAGACAAGGAAGACAAGGAAAGACTTTAGGAAGCTACAGGAGACCAACTCTAGGAGAAGACAAGGACAGACTTCAGGAAGCTACAGGAGACCAACTCTAGGAGAAGACAAGGAAGACAAGGAAAGACTTTAGGAAGCTACAGGAGACCAACTCTAGGAGAAGACAAGGAAGACAAGGACAGACTTTAGGAAGCTACAGGAGACCAACTCTAGGAGAAGACAAGGAAGACAAGGAAAGACTTTAGGAAGCTACAGGAGACCAACTCTAGGACATTTAGGATCAGATCAGCTGATACTGAATATTAAAAGATGTGGGGGGATATAGATTCCCGTCTATTACACCTTTTACTGCCTCTAACTCTTTGACACAAAAACAAAAAATCCATTTTAAAGATTCTTACCTGCAAGCTTTGAGCACTTCACTGGAGCTGGGGTAGATGGAAACCGAGGACCAGGGCGCCAGACCAGCAGGAGCAGTGCGTTTATGAAAAGGCTCCACCTTCAGTGGGCTCTGGGAGTCCTCCGGCCCCTTCCCGTTGAGCGTGGGCCCCTGACTGTTGGTGTTGGACGGGCTGTTAAGGCAGGAGAGGCTGTTGGTGGTGTGAGGGTCTGCCGAGCGCGGCGAGGGCGTAGCAGTGGCTGAAAGCGGCGACGATGCCGCCACCGAGTGCTCGGAGACTGGCTTAGCAGCACCGTGTAGACCCGGGTGGACGTTGTTGATTTTCTCTGAGGAAGACCCTCCGTGGTTACTGTAATTATTGTTATCGTCATTACTGGTAGCATTGGCTTTTCCCTTTAGCAAGGCTGAGAGCTGAGGATTGTCTGAACTGAGCACGCCGGGGGTAGGAGAGCCTGGCTGAGACAGGCCGCCGGAGCCGTCCGTCACCCGCGGCTGGACGTGATTAGTCAATCCCTGCGCGGGGTTGGTGCCGGGACTGAGCGGCGTCCCTCCGGAATGCCTGACGGCGGCCTCCGGACCTGATGGCAACGCGGCAGCCGCACTGCCGCTGCCGTTCTTGCCCCCTGAAGGCGTGGTGTCTTTGGTGTGCACCCCTGAGGTAGTAGTGGAGTGGGGAGGCGAGGACAAGTGGTTGGGCGTGGTCTGGGGGGAGGTGGGGGACAAAGAGGAGGCTGAGGAAGAGGCAGTGCAGGGCCCGGAGGAATGTCCGACCTGATTCAGAATGCCAGAGGATGAGAACGAGGTCTGAGGGGAGGAAGAGAAAGGGGGTTCTCCATTAGGACCTGCCGAATGTGAACCTGGACCTTTTTGAAGCCCCTGGATGGAGAGAGAGGCACAAAGAATTAAATCCTAATAAATGGCATTAACAAATACAGAATAAAAAGATATATCATATCTATATATGGTTTCCTTCTGACTGAATGAGGCTACCTCCTCAAGAGCACTCTTGAGTTGAGTAGGTGGTCTTCAATGTGACCCAGGACTCATTGTGTGTTCACACTACCAAAGGAAGGAGGTCAAATGTGTCCCAGACCACCTGAGCTGCCCACTTGTGGTTGGATTACTGAACCCTGGCCTGTGAAACATCAAAGAAGGCCCTGGCATACCTGAGTGGTAGTGTTGCGTTGTTGGCTCCTCCATGTCTCGTCTGCATGACTGGGACTACTGGTAGTGCTGCTGGTGCTGGGGTGACTGGCGGCGGTGCAGTTGTGAGGTAGAGAGTTCTGCTGCGGGTAAGGCACGTTTCCGTTGCTCGCGCCACCACCTCCGAGTCCCAGGGTGTGATTTTTGTCCAGGTGTCCCAGCGGCCCCGCTGAGGGACTCGAGGAACAGGATCCGTTGGCCGTGGGCTGGGGGACACACGGGGGCCGGATGGCTGTGTGATTGAGGGGGGAGTTGCGGGAGAGGCCTGCGTGGTGATGGTGGGGGGGCTCAGCCAAAGGACCGTTGTGAAGGCTAGGCCGCGGCTGGCCACCAGCGGCCGCCTTCTGCCTCATCTGACCAATGAGAAAGAGGAACAAGGTTCAAACCAAACACTGACCGAAGCTGTTTACACCACAAACCCCTCCATGTCTGAATAACTCCATGTGTACCTGCTGCTGATGCTGCTGCATGAGAGAGAACTGGTTCTCCAGCTGCTCCAACATCTGCAGCTGAGGGGGCTTGAGGTTGGCTCGGTTGGTCCGCAGGGAATCCAGTTGCTGTACGTTTCAGAAGAAAAACATAAATATTACATTAGAAAAGAGGATTTATACAAGGAGCCAGTCATGTTCATCTAAAAAGATTGACTTGAAAAGCATAAAAAAGTCAACACCTGGATTTAACTAAGCAAACAGGTACAAGCCTCCTATTGTATAATTACTGCATGGGTGATTATCTTTCAGCTGGCAACAAGTTATTTAAGCCCAACTGATGCAATGAGTAGCTTCTCATTTCTTCAACAACCATGTCTAAAGACACATCCTGTGGTCGTGGAAAAGATGTTAGTCTGTTTGAGAAGGGTCAAATCATTGGCATGCATCAAGCAGAGAAAACATCTAAGGAGACTGTAGAAACTACTAAAACTGGGTTAAGAACTGTCCAACGCATTATTAAAAACTGGAAGGATAGTGGAGAACCATCGTCTTAGAGGTAGAAATGTGGTCGGAAAACACCAGTAGAACTCAGGGCTATGTTTAATAATGAAATTAAGAGCATTTCCACATGTACAATGTGAAGGGAAGTCAAGGGATTGGGACTGAACAGCTGTGTAGCCTTAAGAAAACCACTAATCAGTGAGACTAACTGGAAAAAAAGGCTTCAATTTGCTAGGGATCATAAAGATTGGACTCTGGAGCAATGGAAGAAGGTCATGTGGTCTGATGAGTCCAGATTTACCCTGTTCCAGAGTGATGGGGGCATCAGGGTAAGAAGAGAGGCAGATGAAGTGATGCAGCCATCATGCCTAGTGTCTACTGTACAAGCCTGTGGGGGCAGTGCTATGATCTGGGGTTGCTGCAGTTGCTCAGGTCTAGGTTCAGCAACATTATGTGTCCAAAGAATGAGGTCAGCTGACTACCTGAATATACTGAATGACCAGGGTATTCCATCAATGGATCATATTCCAAGATGACAATGTCAGGATTCATGGGGCTCAGATTGTGAAAGAGTGGTTCAGGGAGCATGAGACATCATGTTCACACATGGATTGGCCACCACAGAGTCCAGACCTTAACCCCATTGAGAATCTTTGGGATGTGCTGGAGAAGGCTTTGAGCAGCGGTCAGACTCTCCCATCATCAATACAAGATCTTGGTGAAAAATGAATGCAACACTGGATGGAAATAAATCTGGTGACATTGGAGAAGATAATAGACGGAGAATGTGTGCTGTAATCAAAGCTAAAGGAGGTCCAACCAAATATTAGAGTGTGTGGCAGTGTATACATATTTTCCTACCTGAAGCTTCTGTGGTGTTAGGTACCAGCTGGGGATTTGCTGCTGATTGGGGCATGAGTCTGCAGCACCCTGCAAATGCGACAAAAATAAATGAATAAATAAATAAAAGGTGTTTCATGAGTGACGTTTTAGCTTTTTTGTCCACCAGAAATAGAAACGGTATTGTCCTCCCTGCTGTACCTTAGCTGGGCTGGCAGTGCGTTTCCTCTTGGCAGGACTGGCCTGTGGGTCTGAGTGATTGCTGGCAGACTGGCTGCCTTCCCCCTTACAGGCCTAGAAGATCGGCACAGAGACACAACTTATGACCACACGCTGCACTAACAACGGCAGCGCCAACCGCGCCGCCTCTTTAGAGTAAACAGTGTTTTAAAATCACAGCCGTAAATCCACAACAACACTGAAGGTCATGCTGAGTATCACACATCTACATGCACAACGGGTTGAGCATTAAAACGATGGAATGATCTGGATATGAAAATATATTGTGAGAGGCTGATTAAGGTCTGAGCATTCACACTGGGATTAAAAAAATAAGGCTGCATTAACAGAGGATTGTTTGGACTAAAGACCAGGGTTCATTTTGTTAACGAAAACGGTGACGAACATTTTTTCCGGGGCTAAGACGAGACGTTGACGAGCTACAACTAATATCTGACAATAAAAACTAGGATGAAATGTTAATGAGACGAGACGAGCATTTGTTTGATTTGATAAGATGTTATCTGAATAACAATGCAATTGGATAAGGAGCGTTAGCCTATCTGATCTCAGTTAGCATTAGCCTAGCTTAACTAGCTAGCTGTTCCAAGCCACGCGACCGTCAATGAGGAGGAAGAATCCGACATTTGAGGCAGAGCTTTACTAGTTACATGAAGTTATTGCCTGCTGACGTTTTACTGACACATGTTTAAACAATGGACAGTCGAGTAGCTAATGGATTAGCATTTAGCAAAAACTGTCCATAAATGTAGTTTCCTGGAATGACTCTGTCCAAATATAAAGTAATATATTAAACCATCCAAGCTGCAAGCCTGAAACGTATTTAAAGTTTAAGGTTTTAAATGTTATTTAGCTTCTAAACGTGTTCACCCTTATTGGTTATCTCAGGACACATGTGTTCAGATGTCGTACTGGCTTATTTATTGCACTTTAATTTGAAGTTTCACAAAATAAATGTTAGATTTTGTCGGAATATGAAATAGCTGCCAACGTTACTGCTGTTAGTTGCAGTTTGACTCAATACAATAATTAAAAGTTGACAGAAATGCGACAACTTTTCGTTGACTGACGCAAATTTTTGAGACGTTTTTATCTTTCATTTTGGTCTGAAAAATAAGATTAAATTTAAGAACAATCAGTTTAAACTGCTGCTGAAGCGTCCACAAAATTAATTAGATAAGTCGCAGCATCAATGATAAATCAATCACGCATCAAACTTAGAAACATGTGTCTGTGTTTGTTGACGGCGGAGATGAAGGGGGAGGAAAATAGAAGTTGTTTGATTTTAATAATCCACTTATTATTAAATCTAATGTTTATAGTTAAGACTGGTTTAATTTTTTTTAAAAGAGGACGTGACAAGTAAAAAGGAAACTTGCAGACATGCATTCATTCTTGATTATACTGCATCCGTTAAACATGCATTTTTCTCGGTTTGCCAAGTACATAGCAACGACTGCACGACGGGATTTGTGCATCGTTGCAAAGACATTCAGAGCAGTGGGACATAGGATTATTAAGCATTGCTACAGTAAACTCACTTACACTCGTCATTTAACAAGAGAGGCTCTATGAGGGGCGACTACACTGGAGAATTAGATTACTGCAAATGGGCCTCACTCCAATTCCTTCAGACTGTATGCCCGTTTATCTGTAGCTACAGAAGTCCACGCTGGCCGGGAATGCAAATCTCGTAAACATCAATACGTTATAATGTGGAGAGAAGCAGCTAAAAGAATGGGAGTGAGGCTACAGCTTAAACAGCCCTCGTGAATGTGACGTTTAAGTAGTTTCCAAGAGGCTGGAGTCTCTTGTAAGAGCTGGATCTCACCTGCTGTGCCTGTGCAGTGTTCAAGGCCCCCTGCCTGGACGTGAGCTCAGCAGGAATGGGCAGGCTCCATGCCTCCTCAATACTAGGAAGCATTTTACTCTTATTCTGCAGACTACCTGGCTGTAGGTTACACAACTGAGCCTAGGAGAAATTGTGTAAGACACAAACTTTAGTGCTGAACTTGGATTTAACAAGAAAGGCACTACAAAGACTACTGCTTACTTATACTGTAGGTGGTGGTGCGACCATAAATAAGAGAATAAAAACAAATGTTCAATGCCATGAAGGTATGCTTTACGAGTAACTGAGGGGGAGAAATAAAACAACACACCAATATGAATTATTATTCATATCTCTGTGGTCAGAAATTAAAAATGACAAAAGCACAATCTGCATTTTTTCTTTAAAAAGCCGATTGCTTTGGCAATGCTTGGCAATAAACACAGCACTTTAATGCACACACACCAAAAATACTCCACAACATCTAACCAAAAAAAAAAGGGGGCTTGGGGGGTTGTAGACGTGTAAACGGCAGCCTCACCTGCAGAAGTTTGATGCGTTGCGTGAGTGCGGCGGTGTTGAGGCAGGCCTTGCTGCGCGTAGCGTTGATGTAGCACTTGATGGCGTCGTGCGGCTGGCCGCAGGACTCGTAGAGCGTCCCCAGGTCCATCCAGGCGGCGGCGTGGCTGTGGTCCAGCTGAACGGCGCAGATGTAGGCCTGCAGCGCATCCATAGGCTGGTTCTGCTGCTGGTAGAGAACCCTGGAGGACGAGGCAAAGAGAAGGACGCGGTTCATCGTTCAGCCGACTTCAAGGATTTTCTGGTCCTCGTCTTCCCGAGCTGTCCTCGTGTCACTCATTCTCAGAGGACGTAACCCAATCTTCATACGTCTAACTATAGATCTCATCTCACTGTCCTATATGAGTCTTTATTCTATGCCCTCTGTCGCAGTGCAGCGGCTGTATCTCCATTAGAGCACAAAGCATCCTTAAATAAATGTTATTCCTCCCCCTACTAACTTAAACATGGCAACCTCTCTGTAATATTTTACATAATAACTCTTTATTCTCACCCTATGGAGCACCAGGTGTCAGCGCTGGCCTCCGACTTATCAATGGACTGACGGTAAGAGATGAAGGCATCCTGCACCTTCCCAATACTGGAGTAGCACCTGGAGGACACAAGAACAGAGACATGATTAAAATAAAATAATGTGACGGTACTGTACATGTTTTTTATATCCCTGATCACACAAACAACAATTTTGCCCTATAAGTGCTTCCACATATCCACATACTGCAGCCTAAGCAGTGGCATATAGGCTTGTTATACTCTGACAAGCTAATAACATTACTGTTGTGCAGGCTAAGCTAATAGCATACATCTCAAATAGCACTATAATACAGAAGTTCAATGTAAAAATGTGACACACACTATGTTTAGCTTCCTAGCCTCCTAGCTAACAGTAGCTCTTCCTAGTTTGCTAGCCTACCAGCTAATAGTAGCTCTTTCTAGCTTGCTAGCTTTCCAGCTAATAGTAGCTCTTTCTAGCTTCCAAGCCTTCCAGCCAATAGTAGCTCTTCCTAACTTAATGGCCTTCCAGCTAACTGTAGCTCATACTAGCCTATTAGCCTCCCAGCTAATAGGAGCTCTTCCTAGCCTCCCAGCTAATAGTAGCTCTTCCTAACTTGTTAGCCTCTCTGCTAATAGTAGCTCATCCTAGCTTATTAGCCTCCCATCTTGTAGTGGCTCTTCCTAGCTTCCAAGCCTTCTAGCCAATAGTAGCTCTTCCTAGCCTCCCAGCTAATAGTAGCTCTTCCTAACTTGTTAGCCTCTCTGCTAATAGTAGCCCTTACTAGCTTCCATGCCTCCCAGCTAATAGTAGCTCTTCCCAGCTCCCTAGCATCTCAGCTAACAGTAGCTCATCCTAGCTTATTAGCCTCCCAGCTAATAGTAGCTCTTCCTGTTTCCACTTTTAATGACAGATACAGACTACCGCCACCTGCTAATATGATGAATTATTTCCTCTAAGGTATAGAACGCACGTAGCAGCTGGTTGTTGGCTGTAGTCTTTGCGGTGTATTCAAGCAAAACTTTGCAGTCACATTTGTTGAAGCCTATCCGACCATCACAAAAGCACATGCAGCCAGGATTGTCAGTGTACACAGGCAGATAGCTTCTCTGCCAAACCAACAGTCTAATCTTGAAACGGGATAACGTGTCAGACTCTGACAGGTTAGAGGCAAAGCCCTGCAACGTACGCCCAGCGATCACAGCCTCCTGTTTGTCTTACCTGCCGAGAAAGTACCAGGACTGGCCAGAGTTTGGGTCTGCTTCTAAAGACTTCTGCAGACACTGGATGGCATAGCTGTCCTTGGTGCCTTTGTCCCCGAGCTGCTCCACCGTGTGATGCATCCAGCCTGCGGAAGGAGCGCAGCAGCAATAACCAGAGTTAGTCCTTTAACATGCAAAGCAAACATCTGTTCTTGCATGCAGCTGCAGAATAAGAACGGCAATACCTGCGGGAAAATGCAAACGGATCAGATTTAAACTAAATGCTTTTTCTCCTAAAAGACCTCTAGCCAAAGAGCAGGAGGTGGTAATTCTTCACGCGTTTCAAAATGTCTCACATGAACCGGCTTTCACAAACATCTCCTCCCTGCTTTCCGACCGGTTCACACACACTCGCGCCGAGCGGTGACGGGCAATTTCCAACAAATGCAGTGTCTCTGGCGAGCAATCACGGACCACCCCTGGTTCTTATACACCTGTGGCAAGCTGCACGGGTCGCCATGACAACCCCAGTAGGAAAAGACTGGGAATAGCTTTTACAACCGGGTGAATGAGTGGAGAAGGGAGGGAGGGAGACGGGGAGGGAGAGAGACGGGGAGGGAGGGAGGGGTGCGAGCTGTCTGCACAGTGGAGGAGAAGAAAACAGAAATCTCCGCGTTTGCAGCGAGACGTGCACAAAGAAGAAGAAGTGTTAATCCTACAGCTGCCACCGCGCTTTCAGGGCCGCGAACTTAATGTGCGGCAAAGGCTTTCGTTATTAAATTTCCGCGAGAAGCATTTTCTCATCTCTTTCTTCAAGCCGTTCTGCGGCTCCACCTGTCGCTTGTGAATCAACGCAAACAGCGTCGTCTTGTCTTATGAGCTAAAATGATCTGAAAACGTCAAACCAACCGGCGCAGATGTGAAGCTAGCTGGTACCAAGATGTGACCAAGCCAGACCAGAACCAGGCTGGCTGTCTGTCTGACCCGGGTCTCAACTTTACCAAAGTATCCGGTTACAGACGGATAATAGGAGCAAAAACAGACACCGTGATTTCATTTATTTCCTCCTCGCTGCCTCTGAGCCACATCGATCGGATTCCTAGCGAACGAGTCGAGCTTCTTTTTTTTTTTTTCTCTTGAATCAACATCGGCGCGAAACCTACTCAACTTGAAATACGTCTAACGGCACCGCGCCGAACTGACAGACACACGCCGCCGCTGTGACTGCAGAGAGCTCACAAACAACATCGTTTTGCAACTGAACGTTAGACGGTGCACATTTAAACCTTTCGTTGGGGGGAAGGGAGCAAGAGGAAACAATGCTCTGCTGCAGGACACACGCTCCAATTTAAATAAAATAAGTAGAACGCAGCAGAAACCTAGTTTATATGGCATGGGAACCACTTAAAATGAAACAAAGCACGATTGGCTTGGCACAAACAGCACAGTTGAGTCAGAACGCACTCGGTTACAGTTTATAGACGAGAACATACACAAGCAGGAGACACTCACCAAGTTGTTGCAGAGTTGTTGCCTTCACCTGTGCAGGAAGATTTTCCGTCTGCAGCAGACTTTCATACGCCTCTTTCGCTGCCTTGTATTTCTTCTACGGGAGAGGAAGACAGAGAGAGACAGAGAGACAGAGGGGAGAAGAGACGGGGAGGTTGTTTAAGCCAGACAGGACGGCCGGAGTTTTATGGTTCTATCTGGACGGACACAAAGAGTCTAAAGACCTCCTCACACTTGTAATGACCAGCCAGACGCACACACACACACACACACAAACAGAGACAGACACACACATACGGGGGAGGGTCAGTGGAAGAGGACAGGCCAGACTCAACACGTCTGGCAGCTCTAAGTGTGCGTCTGCACTTAACTGCGGCGCATGCTTTGTGTTTTAAAGAAACCCGAGCTTTAAGGTTTGAGCAGAACCCGCAGTTTGTTTTAACTCGGCGACCCTGCTGACCCCGGGACCTGGCCCGATACGTAGAGGTGCACATGGGCTGAATGCTGAATGGCGGCTTATCAGCTCAAACACTGTGTTCCTAGACGCACCCCCCGACCCCCCTCCGATCTCCACCGCCCACGAGTCTGCACGTACACCTACACACACACACGCGGTCTGGTGCTGGACTCTTCCTGTCTGCACGCAATAAAGACACCTCAGGGTAAACAATGACACTGTGGGAACGTAAATGAGAGACGCTCTTAGAGGTTCCTTCCTGTTCCCTCGGACTAATGATCAAGCTACGACCCGGCCAGGCGACAAACACAGATATGGCAGAATATCTGAACAGCTGTTTGACTCCCATGTTCAGTTGGAAGCACCGTTAGGATTCACCGAAACTCTGCTGGAACAGATCTGTCATTTCAGCTTCTTTACGTTCAGATTTTCTTTTACCGGTGTGCCATGGCGCTTTAATTATTAGCACGATCATGCACGGTGAAAACGTACACACAATCAGGCATAACATTATGACCACCAACAGGAGAAGTGAATAACATTGAGCATCTTGTGACAATCCAGTGTTCTGCTGGGAAACTTCTGGACCTGGCATTCATTCATTGGTGTGGATGTTACTTAGACATGTAGCACCCACCTAGACCAGACCAGGCACCCCCACCCCACCTAGACCAGACCAGACACCCCCACCCCATAGCAATGACACTCCTTGATGGCAGCAGCCATCCCCAGCAGGATGCAGCCACAAAAACACTTTAAGAACTAAAAAAAAACATGAAGAACAGCACAAGGTGTTGACCTGGCCTCCAAATTCACTAGATCCCAAACTGATCAAGTATCTGTGGGATGATCCACAGAGGAACCTCCCCCCACTAACAACATCCTGTTGCCAGACACCACGGGACATCCTCAGAAGGCCCATGTCTATTCTCTGATGAGACCTGCACAATATTACGCCTGATTTTGCGTCTACACTTCTTCAAATATAATAAAAGCGGTGTCCTAACTACAATCAAGAGTGCCCGACTACTTGTTGCTAGGTCAACACTAAGAGGGAACAGCCCATGTGCGTGTGTGCAAAGATAAATTAGCGCTCTACGCTTATTTACTTAGCTTCCTCTAACTCGCAAACCGCAGCACCTTTGGATATTTTAAAGATATGAACCTTGAGAAAGCTGACGCCTGTTTGCTCGGCGGCATTCAAAGCGAACCCAGGACGTTTGGGAAACTTTACACGACGGAACATTGAATGGAAACAACAACAAACGATCCTAAATGAGGAGTTATTTCTTACCTGGATCTCATACAAATGAGCGATGTGGAACTGAACTGTGGGAAAAAGAAAAAAGCAGAAGAACAAAAAAAAATTAGTGGGTTTAACGTTCAAGGAATCTGGGACAACACATCATCACCCTTATGGACCTCAGTGGGTACAGACTGCCAGCAGTATGGGGCACAGATGGGAGGGGAGGGGGGGAGCAGGACGCGTTCCCCGAGTGTACATGTAATCTGAAATCACAGTCTGTATGTGCAATGTGCTTCCAAGCTCTTCCAGCTCTCTCTCTCTCTGCCTCTTTCTCCTTGTGCTGTCTCCTAGGCAACGCCAGTCTTAGGCAGAGTCAGCAGGGAAACGGCAGCAGAGAGAGGAAAGAAATAATAATTTCCTCTCCCAGATCTAGAAATATTCCTGTTGGCCTTTCAGCGTGTGCTATATACCGCTGACAAGGTGATATATATCAAATCCAATACTATGTTACACAGGAGCAGCAGCATGCGGCCGCTGCTAACATAAAGGCTCTGATCATTTTTAGCAACACTACTTACTTTCAGCTTTGGACAAAGTGCAGAGATTGGAGTCGATCAAAGCCAGCTGAAAATGCTGCAGAGAAAAAAAGAATAGAGAAGGCGGTTTATTATTAGGAATACAAAACATTTAAATAATAGATATCTAACTAGTTCCTGCGGTAGTTCTCCAGAAAACCAAAGTACTGGATTGCTTGTGGGCCTTTAAGGAAGTCTTTTCTTCCTCCTCCTCCTCCTCCTCCGTCCAATCTGCCGTGCTGAAAGCCACAGCAGATTCACAGCAACCCAGGACTGAACCCGGCTGACCGTAACATGAGAGGACACTGATAGCTGGAGGGGGGCTGAACCACAGAGACTCTTATGTCTGGATCACTTATCTCTCTCTCTCTCTCTCTCTCTCTCTAACCTTCCCCTCTCTGCCCCCTGCCCCGACCGGACCGGAAAACGAAAAAGACACCGATATCCAGCGGTGTTAGCGGCGTCCCAATCCATCATCTCAACTCACGGTTGCAGGATAAAGCAGATGTCTGTGGAGGCTTACGCTGGGGTTGTCGAGGCGTGGCACGTTACTTCCAAATGTCTCCGTCCAGGGTCACTGAACAGATTAACCCGTGTCACACAGAGGGTTTCTCTTCTGGCTCCTCTTAACACCCCAAGGGCTCCACTGCAACTCAAATGCACCCTTGAGATGTTAAAATGTTGGTAAGCCGCCACTACTTTGACCTTATACTTTATTAAAGTCGTAAATGTGCAATCCCAGCAGGGTGCCTGGTCCTGCAGAGCTCCAACTCACGTGCATGCATAGGTGGCTTCAAGGTGACGGGGGCATCGCAGTCACAGGGCTGCACCGTGACCCGATGCAGCGGCGGCATTATTTATCTGGGTCAGTAAAAAAACTCACCGAGAACAAACCTCCTGCTCGCGACAATTTAGCACACAGTTACGGAACAGGCTGTACCGCCGGAGCGCTCTGGACGTGATGGATTTCTTAGAAGAAACAAGATCTTAAAAGGCAAATATAAACTAAAAAAAAAAAAAAAAAGAAAGAACCGGCTGTGAGGAGGAGCCCGTAGCCTCGCAGCAGCTGCACAAGGCGCTCCGTGTCAGACAGATAAAAATCAAGAGGCGTCCAGCTGGATTTTTTTATTTATTTTTTCCTCCTCCCAGGGCCGGTGGGAGCTTCGCACACTTCCACGTGTGCACAAGCAGAGCTGAGAGGCACAAAGCATCGCGGCCACATGCCTGGACGTCACAGAAACACAAAGCGTTTTACCTGGATGGCTTCCTCTCCTCCTGAGACCCCTCAGCATCCTCCTGCAGCCCTCAGCCTCTCCTACTCTTCTCCTTTCACACTTGCTCTACCACCGGGGAGATAATGCAGCAGGATTGGCAGCTTGGCATTCCACCTCCCTTCCCATGTCTCGCTTTCCTCACTCTCTCTCTCTCTCTCTTTCTTTCTGTGCTATCTTTCTTCTTCACCTCCTCCTCCTCCTCCTCTCTGTCGCTCTCCCCCTCCTTCCCTTCCCTCTATCCTGGTGTCACTGATTACTATTCAGCAGACGGCTGCAGTGGAGGGTGCAGAAAGATGACACACAATACCTCAAAGCTGGTTACAGGCACACCAGCCTCTACCCGTCGTCTTCCCCCTCCTCCTCCTCCTCCTCCTCCTCCTCCTCCCTCGGTTCAAAGCTCTTCTCTGCGGCTCCACGGAGACAGCCGACTCGTCGCCTCAATTTGCACGAGCGCACCGTCGCAATCTCCTTTCCTCTCCTCTCATTGGGCGAATTAGCAGCCACTAATGGAATGAAAGTCTGTCTGTCCGTGTTTACAGTGGAATATGAGTTACGTGCAGTTATGAGCAGCGACTGGCTCCAAATCAGATTCTCAGAAACTGCAGGCTTCCCTTGATCACTTTATGCCTCTCAACTTCCACCCACTAAAGGAAACGCTCAGATGAAATATGAACATCTCGTAAAAACTCTGCATTCCCTTCCTCCCCGCTGCGCTCATTGACCGCGCTAAACGGCCCTTTTCTATCAATTTCCTGTTCTCCTTTCTCCCTCGTCTACCTTTATTTAATCTCTGCTCCTCTGAATGAGCGCCCAACCCTCCCCGGTAGATAACTGGGGCAATCCTCTGTGTGTGTGTGTGATTTGGTCGGTGGGGTTGTGTGTGGAGCTGGCAGCGATCCAGGGCTGAGAGGGAGGGGTGCATCCAAGACAGGAGTGAGGACGTGCAGCACGTGCAGCCCACCGAGTTCAATACTGTAGCATCAACACACGGGCAGGCACACCGGATGTGAAGCACACCACGCGCCATACGGTCTCAGGTCTAGTTGTAGAAGTCAAAATACTGTGAATAATTTTAACTACAACCAATCAGCCGTCACATTATGAGCACCTGATAGTGACGGATCAGGACACAGACTCCTCTAGACCTCTGAAAGAAGCAGCAGATCATTTAAATCCCAATAGTTGACAAGCGGAGGCCTCCATGGAGTCCAGAACTAGATGCTGGATCAGATCGAGATCTGATTTTACAGCTACAAACAAAACCACTATACAGAATCCATGGAGTCCACTCAGGTAAAGGCTGCACCCAAGAAGAGAGAGTTTCCAGAGTTTCCTGGAGACTCTGGAAACTTCCAGAGAGGGTTAGGGAGTTTATGGCAGCGTTGGATGACCAGAACATTTCTGGAGTAGAGAACACAAGGTACCAGCTACCCTCTCCACACTACATTAACTTTGACAGAAAGATTTATTGGACTGAATCCAGTCCACTCTAGGAGGCAACTCTCAGTCGACTTTAGGAAGCTACTGGAGAGGATATTTTCAGATCAGATCAGGACTCGGATCATGGGCATAGAAAACCTTGATCAGGACATCCCAAGTTTCCACTGAAGGGTGGACATGGCCTGCAGCAATGCTTAGGTAGGTGCTACGTCTCAAAGCAACATCCACATGAACGACGGGACACAAAGAGCATGGTGCAATCAGGTGCAATGTGTTCCCCAGCCCATAAACATGATATAATACTATTCTTCTCCTCATCGATCTGCAGCTACTCAGGCCCATATGAAACAAACTGTGTTCCACTGAATGTTCTGACTCCTTTCTATCAGAACCAGCAGTTACTATAACTCTAATTGGAGCTACAGCAGCTCGTCTGTTGGATCAGGTCGGACTTCTCAACCCCACGTTCCGGTACTGACCACTGCAGACCAGGAACACCCCACAAGAGCTGAACTCCTTCCACTCGAACATTTTTCCAGCCTCTAACCTCAACTTCCAGGAGAAAATAGTCACTTGCTGGTGCTCACATCCCACCTACTGTGATGATATGACAGATGTAATAATATAATTAGACATGTTAACTTCACCTGTTAATGGTCATAATATAACGGCTGATTGGTGTGAGCCAGAGCTGCTGATTCAACCATAAGTGTTTAAAGTTAATAACACACTCTTGTAAAGAAACGTGAGAATGACACAACACCCAGGTTTCCTCTATTAACCTCACAGCTCCGGCGCCGTGTCAAGATATATGATAAAACGCTGCTATGACAGAACGTCTGGAGCGGAACAAAGCTCAGGATCAGGTAGCAGCTTATCCCTTGAATAGATGCAGCGTTCTCAGACAATAATAGGTCCATAGGTTCTAGTCAGAAAGCTGCCGTCTGGGCGTCCGTGGCTCCGAGGTGTCAGAAGACGGCAGACAGCCGAGACAGACGATCCACCGGCCTTTGTTATTCTAGAGGACGAGTGAGGTCCCGTCCATTTAGGCAGTGAGGAGCCTTCCCTTCCATGACTGCACATCGGGATTAGAATACGGTTTGGGAATGAATGGAAAATGACACCATGGGTTGATGTTCTTATCGGAATGAAGGAAGCTGCCAACCACTCAGGTCCAAACACATATTTCTGGTGTTCTGTTTTAGATGTACATGGAGAAATAAAGATGTATGCTTCATAACTGCCCACGCTACCAAATGGTATCAGTAGGCTTCCAATCTCAGCTCAGACATTGCTATGACAACAATCAGGCACAACATTATGACCACCTTCCTAATATTGTGTAGGTCTCCCTTGTGGTGACTCATCAGAGAATGGACGTGGGCCTTCTGAGGGTGTCCTGTGGTGTCCGGCAACAGGATGTTGTTAGCGGGGCGGGGGCTTTGAGGGGAGGGGCCTCTGTGGATCATCCCACAGATACTTGATCAGTTTGGGATCTAGTGAATTTGGAGGCCAGGTCAACACCTTGTGCTGTTCTTCATGTTTTTTTGAGTTGTTCCTAAAGTGTTTTTGGTTTTTGGACACTCCTTGATGGCAGCAGCCATTGCTATGGGGTGGGGGTGTCTGGTCTGGTCTAGGTGGGTGCTACATGTCTAAATAACATCCACACCAATGAATGAATGCCAGGTCCAGAAGTTTCCCAGCAGAACTGAACCGTCACAAGATGCTCAATGTTGTCCACTTCTCTTGTCAGTGGTCATAATGTTGTGGCTGATCGGTGCACCTTTGTCTATGATTTCTAAAACGACGTTCAAGCACAGAAAAACCATCTAGTTCAGATTTACCTTTAAGCTTGACTCGTAGTCTGTGTTGACTTTCAACATGAGCCCCAGTCTCAGGTGAATCTCTTTAGCTCTTGAGAAGCTGGGGTTGATGTAAAGCACCTCCTGGAATGCCTTGATTGCCCTGAGGGGGGTAAAAAAAAAAAAGACAACAAATAAGGTTGATTCATATTTTTACAAACATTTACTGTAAAACCAGGATCCTAAACCACGTTGCTGCAGTAATATCAGCTCACTATCGCTAGATTAGCCGACTTTCAATCAGCGGCAATCAGTGGTAGTTTCACAAATATTTACCAGAGCTGGGGCGACATCGACAAACTCAAATATTAAAACATGACTCAGTACTTCATTGATAACTTGGGCATGTATAGCAGCTAGTCAGAGAAGCGTAAACAGGACTCTGTGGGAGATTTTTTTAAAACCTCCAAAGGAAGTGGTTTGACATCAATTCTAGCCAGATGCTGCAAAAAAAAAAAAAAAAAAAAAAAAAAGCAGCTATGAGAGAAGTTTGTCATATTTACTCAAGTCCTTTATAGCAACAGCATGCCATTTAGTTTCCTGCAGTGTTCAATGATAGATAAATGTTAAACCTTTAAAAAACTGAAGCAAATGTTGCTGGACAGAACATTTAACAAACATATCTGCTGAGGACAGTAACGTCACGGTTGACACCTTGTCTCAAAGTGACAGGATGACATATGAACGTGTTTGATTAACAGATCCACGGCCAACTCTGCCTTTATACATCTAAGGTAATATGTTCAGTCCACATGGATATTTAATCAAGCCCTCAATCTCAGATGTTTCTACTCAGATTGTGAAGTCTCTGAACGCTGCGGCAGTTTCATAACAGCCCAGAAATGGCTCTAAATGTTTTTGGTGTAGTTTTCTGGGGCATCTCTCGCCACCATTTATAACTCCTCTCCGTAAAACTCCCCTCCCCAAAGTGCTAGCCGCGGCAGACTCGTCGCTCAGACCCGATGCTTCTGCCGTGGTGAGTGAGCTGTCTCGTGTTTGTGACGGTAAGCCGTGCGCGCATCTGGGCGAGACAGAACTTTAGCTTGTCGTTTGTTTTGAAGCGAATTTCTATCGAAGCGGAGCTGTCTTCATGGAGTTCGTTCGTGCCGGCAGAAACACACAAACAGCCAATCAGCCAACAGACGGGCGGACCCAGCGTGCGGAAACAGCCTATCATATCCCCGGACGTCACCAGTAACAGGCAAACAGCCAATCATTCAGCAGCTGTGTAGTTCGGTTGCAGTAGTTGCCATGAGGGCTTGTTTACAAGGGAGGAGAGCAGAGTCGGCTGCTATGTAGCGGAAACTGGCACTGGTAGTATAGTAATCCATGGTAGTACCGTCGTGTAGAATTTGTAGTATAGTAGGAACCGTTACGATTTGGCACCGTGGGCAACTCCACAAAGTGCTGTGGCAAGTTAACAGAGGTTTAATCCATTTATCCAACCAGTGGTGGAGACAAACGCGAGCTCCAGCCGCCACAATCTCACGAAATCACATGAAACACACCGTCTGTTATCAAAAAAACATGCATTTTACACTATACCCCTGAAACACATGATGCTAACAAGTTGTCCCATATTTTTTTGGGCCTTTTGTGTCTTTATTGGACAGTTGTAAGCACAGAAAGATGGAATATAGTGGCTGAGAGAGGGTGCAACATGCAGAATCAAATCTGCACCACTGCAGTGAGAAGGCTTGGTTTATAGCTGCACCTTTACTTCTTAGCTCCAAACCCTATGTCGTAACCAAACCTTAACTACAGCACCTATGATTGGTGCAAAATGTATTTCCTTGTTCATGTCTCAGCGGCCGGACATGCATGGAAAACTCTCCGTTGTTCAGCCTCCTACAAACCATCTACCCAGACGTCTTCTCTTTGTTCTGTGCTGCAGCAACTTCAGCAAAAGTAACTGTTGATTCACATCCATGAACTCAAACTCCAGCATCAGTCGCTCATTTCGAATATCAAAACTACCCAGAGTGCCGTTTCTTCTTCTTCTTCAAGCAGAACCATCTTTGACAAATCTACCAGCAAACTGAGAGCACATTAACCCAACAAAAGCCATTACAGGAATTAATATCGATTAGCTGGCTGAATGTGGGGGTTACAGTTAATCGCCTCTCATAGCTCGTTAGGAAATATAGCCTATCTGGTGAAGAAAAGTGTTCTGCTTTAGCTATAATCAATCTGTCACCCATACGTTTGTGACCATGAGTGTACTGTACGGCTAAAAGGCTGCAATCACGTTAAACTTCTTAGTGGGGCTGAACCGACTCATCAACTCCAATTTGCTTAGAATACAAAGCAAGAGGTGCTGCAGTGTTTCCCAATATATCAAGGGGGAAAATTCATTTAACAGAGATCCAGACGCTTGAGAGAGATTTGTCACGGTAAATACTTTTGTCCTGCAGAAGAGCAGGATTACGACCGATGACTCAAACCTCCCCCAAACCTAAAAAGATGAAGACGAAGTGGTTGCACACTTTCTAAAACTGAAACCAAACGATGGTTGGTTGGGTGGTGGTCAGAGCCTGGGAGTCGTCAGGTGTTTTAGAGTAAAGACGAGACTCAAGAGCGCACGCTAATCGCTAGCAGATGCTAATGACTAGCATGGCAGGGCTACTTTCCAGTCCCTTCACAAGTTGTGAGCAGATGTAGACCTATAAAACTAAACCAAGTATGTTTCTATTAAGGTTCTGCTCTAAGTGGGTGTTAGCCACCGTTAGCGGTGTTTAGCATCAGAGTGTAAAGGTTGTGGGTTCTAATCTTCGTGTGAAGTTTCAGGTGCATTTCCAGTTACAGTCAACACAAGTCATTGAAGTTAAATCCCACGCAGTGTTTGCTAATTAATGACTAACTTTCCCAATAACACTCAATAAATCTGAACTTTTGTTGAATATCATGTTCAAATACGTCATCATTACGTTTGAATATGATTTACTAGGAAAAGTTCTGCTATATTTTAGTAGGTAATAAAAAGATTGAGCAACAACTCAGAAAATAGTCGATAAATTAAAGCAAAATAATTGATAGATTTGTTGACTAAATTTGTTGCAGCCCTACGTCTTTCCGTTCCCGGCGTAACAACGGATTTAAATAAACTAGTTAAAATAAAACAAACTCTCTGTGTAGCCATGGCAACGACGGCAACTGCATGTCAGCATGACCCTTCTCCTGCATGAAACGGCCCAACTGAGCACTGAGCTCCCTGCTGACGGTGTGCGACACACATATAACACACAAACACACACTGAACTCATTGCCCCCACTCCCTCCTCGTTTACCCAGACCCTCCCACTCTCTCTCCCCCTCCCCTCGGGGTTCTGAGTTCACCCACTCCTCCCTCGCTGGCACTATCCGATGTGAGGCTCTTCTGCAAAATAGGCTGTGACACAGAGCGTAAGGCAGAAGATGACCAGGGGACGACTCCCTCCTTTAGAAAAGGGCACCCGACACCAAAGAGATGCACACTTTCTGACCAGAAGGCAAATAACGTACTTTGACTTAGTATATTTTTTCACATGATGTCCCACTCTTAATGCTACTTCTGGATTAGATTTCCTGTCATGGAACAAATTAGTCTTTCAAACAATCACAAGCTTATTTGGGGCTGCTAGATAATTTGGATGACGTGAGGTAACATTTGACGGCCCAGAATTCTTTTGCGTCTTGACCTCAAGTTGACATAATATGTCCTCGAGGGTCCAACAGGACATCCTCCCATCTCCCACTTGGGTGAATTAGAGTTGGACAGGAGGTGGAGTACAGGACATTGATCAGAGACTTTGTATGTGGACAAGACCAAGGAGCTGGTCATTGACGTCAGGGGCTTGAGGTGGAAGGAGTGGAGCCATATAAGGACCTGGGAGTCCACATCATGAACAGCAGACTGGACTGGACGGACAACAGCGATGCTCTGGACTAGAAGGACCCGAATAGACTCTGGTTCCTGAGGAAGCTCAGGTCTTTTAACGTATGCAGCAAGTTGCTGGAGAGTTTCTACCAGTCTGTACTTTCCTGTGGGTTGTTGGGGGAGCAGCACCAGCAAAAAGGACATAAGCAGGAATCGACAAATTGATCTGAAAGTCTAGTCATGTTGTTGGCAGTGAGTGTCTAAGTCTAACACAAGTCTCACTGATAGTTGCTGCAGCCAACGTTGCTAAATATTGTTAATAGAAAGGTGCAAACCTTTTTTGTGTCTGCATCTAGGATACTAGGAACCTTGAAATATGGAAGTTGGGACGCCTCGGTCAAGTTTTTTGCCCCCTGATCCCATACCAATCTTTTAATAATCATATCGACCGATCTGAATCCCGACCCGATCCTAAATAAACTAAACTTCCTCCCCTGTAGCTTCCTAAAGTCTTTCCTTGTCTTCCTTGTCTTCTCCTAGAGTTGGTCTCCTGTGTCTTCCTAAAGTCTTTCCTTGTCTTCCTTGTCTTCTCCTAGAGTGGACTGGATTCAGTCCAATAAATCTTTCTGTCAAAGTTGATGTAGTGTGGAGAGGGTAGTTCTCTACTCCAGAAATGTTCTGGTCTAACCATCTCTTGACATGACATTATCTCGAGAAAACTTTTCTTTTCTTTTAAACTTAGCGTTTCAGTTTTGGTGCAGCCTTTGTCTTAATATCGGCGTTGAATCACGTTGGTAGTATTTATACGATCCCCTACTACCCGCCCTCACCAAACATCCACATTGCATTCTTTACAAATTTCTTTTTGACTGACTTCATATTCCAGACTAAAGTACTTCCACGTTTAGTCAGGCAATTTGGATTCCTCTTCTTCTACTTAAGGATGTTGTAGTTTTTACGATTTTTTTTTTTAATTGATCTGAGTTCACGAATGTTGACGTGTTGGCTATAATTTTCAGAAATGGCGCAAGTGAATGGTATTTTAATATATTGTAATTTGGTTTTTGGTGTCTGAGGGAAATCCTTAGCGTTTCCTGCATGAAGTCACTCATACGCTTGCCAAACCGTCTGCCTCTGTGGCTTCTAGACACCCAGTTTTCTCACGAATTATAGCCGGCTGAAGTTACGGCTTGAACGGCAAACATTCAGTAACCACCAAGCTCATAAGTTCACATTTAAGACAGCAAAAAATGATATGCTATGAAAATGATAAATGACTGTCCCTGTCAAATGGCTGATAGTAAACAATCAAACACATAAAAAGTCTGTGACTTAAACACTTGTGCCTCGGTTCCAACATGCATAAAAAACATCTGGACAATTTAGAGGGACTGGGGAAGACTATGAGGCCGGTTCTGACTAGTGACAGTGCACAAAAATACACACTGCTGGCACGAACAAGAAGAAATCCCAAAACTGCTTCTAAATTTATACGATTCCCCCTGAGAAACTGAGCCACAGTCGGCATGCTGGTACATCTGGGAGGAGGCTGGTGGAGTCTGAACAACATCATCCAAACAAGGGATCAACAGAGGTGTCGGCACAGACGCTCGCAGATAACACTATTTACATCACATTGATTCTTTTGGACGCGGAAAGCAGAAATCCACATCCACGGTTTTAAAGCTTCAACAAAGAAAACAGATGAAAGTAGCCGATGAAATCAGTAAAACCAGTGGACCAATGGTGGATAATGCAACACAGTTCATTTGAGGACATTTAAAACTAAATATGATCATGGGAATCAAACAAATCTCATCTCTAAGGCTGGGTTTTAAATTGAAAGATCTGACACTGATTCATAAACTCCACAGATCGATCTTCTAAACATTCGCCATCCTCTTCTTAGAAATAAGAACGAGATGAGTCCCACGCGTGAGGTAGATCAAAAATGAGACAGAAACTCGAACTCTGAGAGCACCGTCAGACCTGAAGACTGATTGAATTTGAAAAAGTATGACGCCCAGAGCTGGGTATCGCTACTGATTTCCTGAATTAATTAGATTCTGTCCAGATATGATTCAATTCATTTAGAGATACTTCTGTTTCTTACTTAGTTATGAAAGTGGTTTTCACAAAAAATAATGTTTCCAGTGTTATCGGAGATTTGTGGAATTTCCACAATGTTGTTTTACCTCTAGTTTAACATTTTGTACAGCTCCTCTCTGCTGTCATTGCTTTGGGATCCAGAAAACATATGTTCTCTGCTCCAGAAATGCACCGGTCCAACTCTGTAACCCCATTCTGAATTCTTCTCTTGATGCTGTTTGTTTCTCTTCTTTTAAACGCAGCGTTTAGGGTTTGTTGTTGCCGTTTCAGTGCAGCCTTTGCAAGAGTGGACTCGACGTATATATTTTTTTTAAGGTGGTGAATCAAGTTGATAGTATAGAATGAAGATCACCTACTACCAACAATTTATACATTTCTGTCTGACTGACTTCACTTTGCAGAGAAAGTTCTTCTACACAGCTGACATGTTTAGTCACAGGGTTTTGGTTCTTCTTCGTCTTCAGTTTTTGTCAGGTTTGATGCTAGGCAACGAAGAGGAAGACAACGTTTTAAGGAGAAGCCTGGCTGAAGCCCGATACCGATCAGATCCTTCTATGAATGCCTGGATCGGCCTCGATACCAATCTCCCCATACCAATTGAGACATCCCTACTTTTAATAGGTAAGGACACACAACAACAACTACAGTCCAATGTGATATTGCCAAGTTTGGACCCAAACGTTGCACTTGAGTGCCCCACAAAGACGACAGCCGACGGCATGCTGGCATATACGTTCTGCCCGTGCATGAAAAGATTGGCAAAAACAGAAGAACGAGAATTAGCTTCGAAGCTAGAAAGAGCTCCAAATGTCATATTAATGCTGCTGAATGGGCTGAAAAGCGCCAATGGTGCAGAAAATTAGAGCCACAGAACCTGATCAACGGTGATAAGCTGGAAAACAACCAACCGTCGGCGTGGTGTTTCAACATCCCTCAGAAAGCAAGGCTAGCTGCAGCTCCCTTTTTACAGCATTTGTGCTAAGCTAGGTCTTAACATTGGCCTGATAACACTGCCACATAAAGATGAAATGATAACATTCCTACTAAAGCAAAAAGGTTTTGTATTGAAGAAGCACTTACCATTGAAATGCGTTGTAATGGAAGTAAACCATCCCAAGGCCGTATAAAAAGGCAGCATTCTGGAGGAAATGAAAAGGTTGGAGAGTTGTTATGAACAGCAACACGGTTTCCTTCAGCTCATTTAAATGACGACGGTAAACAACTTGATAAGAAGCTAGGATCTGAATGTTTTAACCTTGGAGGTGTCAAAGCACAAATTATTTTCTAGTCGAAGAAGACATTCAAATGACGGGCCCTGCTTTAACCGTGGTAGTTACTGAATTTGGAAATGTAAGCGTTGTTTACATATGGAGGACAAATCAAGGGCAAGTTTAAACCTTGTGCAAGAAAGCACAAAGTAAACTTATGTCTGTGAAGGTTCTCAGTCATCCAGGTCATGGTATATCCAACAAAGGTTCAAAAAAAGGTAACTGGACTTGTAGAGTTTATTTGAGAAGACGTTTCACCACTCATCCGAGTAGCGTCTTCAGTTCTAGGATGAGTGGTGAAACGTCTTCTCACAAAACTCTACAAGTCCAGTTGCCTTTTTTGAACCTTTGTTGGAAACAGAGTAAAATTAATCACGTTTTAACACTGGGTTGTATGATCAACATATACAATCATCACTTAATAACGTGATCAATCAAACAGGCATCATCTTGGTCAAGAAAGGCTTTGGTTAGGATTTATTATCAAGTGATGTCCCATGCTATAATGTGTAGACCGACTTTAGTTTTCTTTTAAGTGTCTGCGTTTCTTGTCATTAACTCTACTGCACAACCAGATAAGTCAGTAGTAAGTGGAGTTACACCGTCGTCTGGGGCTGTATTTTTTTTTAAAAGAATCCACTCAAATCAACTTCATTTGAAAGATTTGATATTGATTCATTCAACTCTTTAGAAAAATATTTAAATTCTGCGCCATTTTCTGCCTCCTGTCGTCAGGTAGGTCGATCAAAAACGAGACAGAAGCTCCAACTCTGAGAGCACCGTCAGGCCTGAAAGCTTTGATTGGATTTAAAAAAGTATGATGACTGAGACGATTCGGTTTATAAGGTAATTTATTTAGAAATACTTCAGTTTTACTTAGTTATGAAATAAGTTTTCACAAAGATAATGGCAACAGATCTGATACCAATTTAAATTTTCGTCGATGTCGATTTATTTTTAAATGCCCACATCCTCTCGTTAGAAATTTCGCTGTGGTCTCACAAGACTGGTTTCGCACGACGAGTCTCATGGGACTGGGCGAAGAGATCAGTCCACGTTTAAAAGAGATCCAAAAAAAACTACAGAACCGTCAGACGTGAAAGCTGACTGGATTTCAAAAAGCACGACGACAGAAAAGAGTCGGACGAAACCGAGGGCAAGTGGAAAATGTGAAACCAGAGGTGAAATATAGTGGACCACGTATCTGTGAAACCAATTGAATTAGCTTTGTGAAACCATCTCTAAATGAATCGAATCGAAACCTCGTGAGTCAGAACTAAATCGATTCAGGGAATCTCAGTCGGCAGAGCTGGTTGTCCACAAATCATGCCACGGTGTCTTTGTGCAAGACACCGAATCCCAAGTTTGCTTGCAGTGCATGGCGCAGGTGTGTGAATGTGTGTGTGCAGGTAAAGTTTCAGCGTTGCACCGTCACACTCTGCATAATGTGGACTTATTTTTCTGCTTCCCTTTCCCACTAGTTTATCCTTGGCCTAAGCAACTTGGAGCAGGACGTTTACATCACAGCTGCTACCAGGATCGCCCCGAGGTCATTATCTAGCTCACACCATCACTTCACGGAGCAGATGTGTAATCCCGAGGAGCCCAGAGCTGTCAGGTCTGATCCCAATCGGACTCTCAGCACCTCTGTTTAATGGCCACTCCAAACAGTGTAACATCAAACCAAACGGGCCTGTTGATCCACATAAAGACGACAGGCTGGGAGCCGTCATGTCTCAGACGACGGGACTATTTAACTCAACTCAGACGATCTAAACTGAAGAGAGCGTTAATGCATGAAATACCAAAAATGGATATAACACGGAGCAACATGCAGTTACACCGATAGACTCTATTAGGAACGAGTGAATTGGATCATACTGAATGAGGTGATTGGTGATTCTAAATTGGCCGTAGGTGTGAGTGTGAATTGTTGTCCGTCTCTGTGATAGACTGGAGACCTGTCCAGGGTGGACCCCCACTACTCGCCCACTGACACCCCCTCGTTAACCCTTCAGAGGACAGGCAGCTACAGAAATGAATGACATACTGACACTGACTTTCAACCCTTGTTTATCAAAACCATCCCAAGACCTAAGCATTAATAATTTAATCTCTAGATAATGTCTATTCAGCACCCACCTCATCCAAAGTAAGAGTTATTTGTGTATGTTAGCATGTGTACAGACACAACAACAGTTGAATGTACATGTCATTTCATTAGGAAGTGCATGCAGTCCTGCACGGTTTTAATCATCAGCTGATGTTGAAACAGCGTCAGACCGGCGGTAAATCAACTGGATGATCAATTTGGAGTAGTCGGTGGCGCTGTTAAAGTGAAGTTTTTATTTATTAGCCCATTGACTAAAATAGGGTTGTTGAAACAATACAAACATGTGTCGGTACAACACAAAACAATTAAATACAGCCAACACAGTTGAAGCAACAATCCTGACAACCATAACCTTCATGAAGCTAAGGTTTAATGCAGGCCTGTTTTATTAGAATGCATTCGCTTACTAGTGTACCTAATGAAGTGGCCAGTGAGTGTATGATCTCGTTTACTTGCTTTTGTTGCCACAAAGCTGCGTTTCTTTTGGCAGCATTTTGCAGATCAATTCCACTTTTGCAAATCTGCCAAAACATATTTTGGAATTCACACTCTGGGTGTGAAGGGGATGTCACAACAACGTTCATGCCACACTATTTCCAAATTTAAACTTCCCCCTTCTCTCCACAGATATCAGAAACCCAATCTAACGCTGCGGGAAAATCTGGAAATCATGCGGAGAAAATAAAAAGGCCTGCATGGAAATCAATTCCATTTTAAGATGGCAACAAAAACATCCCACGTTATGTGACATGATGTTGTTCTGCTGTACGTTTAGTCACGATACACTTGCAGAAATTAGTGATATCCGTTATTCACATTTAGTGAATGTGAGTCCATCCCTCTGCTCCACACTGGCTGCTCTGTACTAGCACTGTTTAACTTGCTCTCCGTTTGACACACACCTAGCAGAAGTGGGTGCCATCTGTGTTTTCGGCGCAGTTCGATCAAGTGCAGCTTTTATGCAAAATGTGTGGAGCTGTGTGGCAACGATATTTCATTAGTGAGTTCTACAAGAGGAGATTTTTTACCCCCCCCCCCCGCCGTTAGATGTGTTAGAGTCATGCAAACTCACCTTCCAGTAGTCCGACTGTAAACTAAAGTACCTCTGGTATGCAGATAATGCTGAGAAAACGGGGAGAGGAGCAAAAGAAAGAGACAAAAAACAGATGATAAACAATTAGTGGCAAAGTTAAGAGCTCAAGAAATTCAATTTAGCTACAAGTGAACACTTCCCTTCTAGAGTATTTTCAAGACTAGTATAAACTGTGCAACCAGAATCATCAACTTCCTTTCTCGTTATGAAAATCTAGCTGCTGCATCAGTTAATCCCAACTCTCACCTTTCGTATAGTCCTCCAGGAGGAGGTTGAAGTGGCCGAGCTGGCAGAAAATGTCGGGTTCCACTTTCCCCTCTGCTTTCAGGATGAGGGCGTCATAGCAGCTGACAGCCTGAATGAAATGACACAACAGCTGTTAAAAGGAATGCCAAGACGAATATGTGCTGAATCTCATGTACATTACAAATGCTGATTACAACTGGTCCCCAAAGCTTGGGCCAGTAGTTTAGGTTTATTGAAGGCGATGACCTGACACAGCTGGCTTCTATACTCTCCAACCGTCTCAGAGCCGTTTTGCATAGTACCAGCTGTATGTCCAAACATGGACTCTGGAAGTCAGTATTTAAATGGATAAACAAATTACTCGATAGCCCATAAAAGGAGAAATGATTCCCGAACTACTGACTATGTGTGCGCATATCTGCATGAAACTGAATGAGCAAAACAAGTCATGTTAGAAGCTGTATGTCACAATAAAAAATAAACAGAAAATCCTCTTTAACGTACGCCACTCTGTCGTAAAACTCAACAACTTTCTAAAAGGGGTAATACGTGCAAGAATCGGAAATCTGGCTCGTTACAGCACGAGACGTAGGATACGTCTAGTTTTAAGGCATCAATAGTATCCAGTATCAATTCGGGTTTTTAATCGATGCAAATTTTATTTATTTTTTTATTTTTAAATACACCTGCATCCTCTCGCCCTGGTTTGGTACGACAAGTCTTGTGCAACGAGCTAAGACCACGTGTGAAGGAGATCCACATGACAGAAGCTACAACTCTGAGAGCAGCAAACTGGTTTAATTGACAAAGTACGACAACGGAGAAGAGCTGAACAAAAGCAAAAAAACACAAATCTCCAATGACGACGCTAGCTTTAGCTTTAAGTTAAACTGTTAATAAACTCAAATTACCTCTAAATGAATTGAGTAGCCAAGAGATAACATCTTAACCTTCTTAATCCTGTGCTATTAAAATAACACCAGGTTAGCATTCTGTTACTGGTTCATGCACAGCACAAAGCTGCAATTACACTACCAGCGTAAGTCTAATATTCAACACTACGGCTCTGTGAAAGACTCTTGCCACTTCATTAGGCACGCTAGAGAAAACAAATGCACTCTAATATTACAGTCCTGCACTAAATCCCCCTTCACAGCCGCTCTGATGTTCAGCCGACGTTAAAACGGCGTCAGAAAGGCGGCGATTCAACTGGATGATCGTTGTGGAAGGATGGAGTTTGTGTTGCTGTTGAACTGGACTGAACTTAAAGTGTTTTTGTTATTTAACCTCTAGACTAAAATGTCAAAATTATAGGAGCACGTGTGTGGTACAACTTAACAGTACTACAAACCACAGCCTTTCAAAACGAAAACACAGATGAATCAAACGCTCTCTCGGTCGTTTTAAACAAATGCTGAACACCGCAACATTCATGAAGACAGGATTTCGTGCAGCACTGTTGTGTTAACATGCATTTGTTTTCAATAGTGCACGTTTACAGAATTTACCTGGTAATGTTGGTTCGTACACAGATAACGGCACATTTTTTTTTATAGATTCTCGCCATGCAACATGCAGAAAATGGAAAATTGAGTGATATGTGGCAATACATTCATACGTGACCCGTCAGGATCTGTTTAAATGAATGCATTCTAGGTCTCTGTAATAACTAATGCTCAGTGTAACACTTAAAAGAGTCCTAAACTGCCATTTAAACACATAAATACATGCCACAGAATTAAGTTGAGACCCAGCAGCACACACCACGGCGACAGTGTGATTCAGCAAACACAAGAATCACTCACACACATCCTGCAATTGTGCAAATTACTGTAAATGAGGACAGTCCACAAAAAATGAGCCGTTTTTTTTTTCTCTTTCCTCTAATGTTTACCTGTGTTCCCTCTGTTTAAACACTACTCCCCCTCTTCCTGCTAGTTTCAAAATGGTAGAGTCCAGGGAGGATGTAAAGGGGACTCAGTTAACAGTGCAGGTTGTGATTCAGCCTTACAATATGTGATGTTATCAAGAAGAGACAAAACACACAATCAGATCTTTTTGGCTCAGTTGTTATGATGTGGACCAGGGCGTCTGGCAGAGTATTAACTTAAGCTACATAAAAAAAATATGAACACTGATTGTATGACTGGGCCTAAACTGGAAGTAGAACCCAACACAACAATGTTCCCAGCCATCCTTTTAACATGAAACCCACATGTTGAAGACACACACCGAGCGCAGGTAGCAACCTGGACCGCATGAACACGGGTGGGGGCATGTGTGCCCTCGAACACTTGCACGTTAGCTTTAGCGTGGGTCTGCGCTGGCTTCCGCTTTCTTTGCCACCTTTATTTTAAACCCTCAACGCCGCCGTCGTGATATAGTTTTACGCAAACGGCTGTTAGCCTAGCTTCCAAAGCTAGTTAGCTAGCGAAGCTTTGCTAGGTGTTTGATTCCCCATCCCCGCCATCTTGGCTCAATTCAAACAACCGCTATTTTTTTTAATATTTTTTTTTGCAACACTGAATTAAAATTATACACACGTCTGTCTTATAAAATAAAATAAGCGATGCCGTGATGTTTGTATGAGCGAGTGAAGTGGGGAGAAAACCAACGGACGGTTAGCCGCTACATGCTAACAGAGTGAGCTGACGCACAACCCAAACTCCAGCAGCCGTTATTAACGGTGGTTTAGTGTGACACAAATATTTATTACAACTTGAATGATCTTGTCTCACTCGCGTCGAATAAGTGGACATTTGCCGTGTTATGCGACTCGGAGCCACACACTTTTGTAAAGCTAACTGTAAGTTAGCAAAGATGTAACCGTTTGTTAACCCCTCACTTCTAGAGAGAACCAGTTTTACTACAGCTAATAATAAAAGGGAAAATAACAACACTTTTAATATTCGTGTGATTTATTTGCACACGCATCCATATTCGTGTGACAATTTGTGTTAAAAATGATACACAAGCTGTGGCAAGTGTGTTTTTAAACAGTCGATATAATGCTATCTTGGGTAGCATGGCATCTATTCTCTCAACAACCGATGACACCACCGATTTTTTTTTATTTTTTATTTAGCAGGGTGGAGATTCATATCGCCGTGCAATTTTTTTAATGTAGCACGACGCCAGTTTGTGCATGTTTTAATAACGGTAAAAGCGGCGTAATAAATGCAGCGGAGTCGTTTTAATGTGGTGCTCGGTGGTGTACATGTTGTGTTGCTGTGTGCACAAATGAACGCTTGCTTTTTTACAGTCAGACGCCGCTTCAAAGTTGGGGGGGGGGGAAATATGAGGCTTGTGAGAGTGTGTCGCGGCTAGCCGTGGAGCTAGCGTGGCGCTGGCAGGTCTGTACCACTTATTTCAGGTGGGACAGCAGCGCCTAATAGCAGGAGATAACGGAGAGAAGCGGCTGTGAGCCTGTGCTGTGGCATACCTTTAACAGCAAGGCCTTCGTTCTGGCGCCATCTTCTTGAAGCCTATGAAATCCAAACAGTGAACTGCAAGTAGAGGACAGACAACACACACAGGCGGTTCCGTATTACTTGGGGGCATTCGTGTTTTGTTGTTTCAAAACTGCGCGGAGGGAAAAAAAAAAAATGTAAAATGCAAGGGAGGAAAAGAGGGAGCGGGCGAGACCGCTCACACAATGCAATAGTCTGACCTGTCAATTCCGGCCAAGCTCTCTTTCTCTTGCGCTGTTAGCTTCGGAAAGTCCTCTTCGATTTCGGTCGCTTTTCCCGACGCCATTTTCTCCTCGTCATTACCAGCAACGCCGAGACTCCGGGCAGCAGCAGAGGCAGCGGCGGTGAGCGACACTCCGCACGATTTCATGGAAAAGCGATGGGAAGATCAACGGGACCGAGCAACTCCGGCGAAATTCAGTCGCAGCGAAACTGTTGCACACCGATCCAGGATTAGCGGGGCGTAGCGTAATTCTTGCCAAATCCTCAAGGAAATGATCCCTTCAAGTTACCTTCCACACTCCGCATTGTACATCAAAACACAGCGTGTATTCCAGTGCCAATTTGTGCATGAAGTTCGTGTAATGTTGGGTTTCGGGAGTGAGTGTTGTATTATAATATCGCAAACTTCCCCAACCATCGGCTCAAAGTTGTTGTAATTGTGTCACATAGGCAAACGCACGCCGCCACCGCCGACACGCCCTCCGCCCGCGTCGGCCAATCAGCGGCCGGCGTCTCCGACCACGTGACGGGCTCCGGTTGATGTGTTGCGAGCACGCGAACGAACGCGCGCACGCACACATCAAATTAAGGCCCGCCTCCTGGTCTGCGATTGGTCCTTCGGGTATATTATGATTACGTAACCGTATTCTAAGGCTTCCTATTGGTCGATATACCTGTCAAGTATGTCGAGGATATTTGCAACGTTGCACATAGATTGATAGATAGATAGATAGATAGATAGATAGATAGATAGATAGATGCACATTGTCCTGGTCAAGGCAGACAACCATTACAGTCATTAAAATATAATAAAATAAAAAACAAAAATACAGCATTACAATATAAAAACTTTAGCTCATTTGCCTGTTTTGTTTAGCTATGGTTCTGTATTATTATATCATGGCTTCTTGGTTGTAAACCAGCTGCCCATATTAATGTATTAATGTATTTTCTGTTACTTTCATATGCATACAGTTTTGATTTATGTTATTATTCTCCACAGCTTGTTTATCAAACTCCACTATAGCTGCCACTTTATGTCAATACAACGTCCTCGTACATCCACAGTACATTACCACAATACATTATGTTGTAAACTGACTACTAAATGCTTATGACATGCTTTTATATCAAGAATTAGATTCGCTCTCATTAATTCCGTGTATATGTACTTATACCGTATACAGGGCCAATAAATGTGGTTCATTCAGTCGCTCCCTTCATATTTATTCTAAACTGACATACAGTAGGACAATTATTCACTGCATAAATAAAAAAAATAGGTCTCACTGTCAGGTAGGATTCAGGATTCAGTCATTATAAATTGCTTGGAATTAGTTTCACTTTTGTGCTCATATATAAAACAAATCCTAAATGTTTATTCAAAACACACCTGTTCCAGAAAGCGTATTCACTGTAATTGCACATGTCTTGTTTTTGTCTTTTTGTGTCTTATTGCTTTGTTTTATCTTTGTACAGTGTCCTTGTGTGTCCTGAAATTATTATTATTGTATAAGTCAAACGAATAAACACATTCATTGAACAATATATATTTATTTCCGGTTTAATAACTATTCCTTAATTAAACGTATTTAGTTAAAAGCTGAACTTGTGGCTGTACAAATCATGTTTTAATTACCTACACATTTTTATTTTACTTTATTTTATTGCACTACTTGGATAGATGGATAGTTTCTTGATCTCAATTTAAGTGTTTTGTAAATAAAGTGTGCTCCTATTTGAATAGCACTGAAACCGTTTGCATTACTATTTGTTATTATTATTGTGTAAAGTAATAAAGTAATATACTTCTGTGCAGACGGAGAGGCTCACTTTCTCTTTTACTTTGACCGTCTGAGTGTAGATGACGCCAGACGTGGAGGCAGCTGAGGACAGACCTGCGTGCTCCAAAATGGCGAACCGCGACAAGGGTAAGAAGGCATTTAAGACAACCACACGTTTATCTGAAGCGAGACACGGGGCGCATTCTCTAACCACTCGCTAGAAAGCTTTGTGAACTTTCGTTTTACAGTCGTGAATCCTTCAAACTTAGTTTCCGCTCCCGCAGACACACCGATGTCTCCATTAGCTTCAGAGCTAGCTTAACTTTAACTTAGCTTAACAACTAACTGCTAGCTTTAGTTGTCTCATGCTAACTTTGTCAGGCCCAAACACTGTGTGTAGCCACTAATTAAGCTGTTACTAACACACCGAACCCCGTGTAAATAAACACTTTAAACATTTGTTTTGCGTTGAGTTTATAACAACTGTGCTACTATTTGCTGCCATGCTAATGTTTCTGTTTCGCCCCTTTATTTGTATGCTAACTGTTCTGTTCGCCCTCTTCTTGTTTGTAAAAGACCTGGAAGAGGAGATTTACGACAAGGTCGTAGATCTGACAGAGTATGCCAAACGTCAGAGATGGTGGAACCGCCTATTCGGAAACAACTCAGGCCCGGTAGCAGAGAAATACTCGGTGGCCACACAGATCGCCATAGGAGGCGTGAGTGGATGGTAAGTATGCTCCTTAGAAATGCATTATGGTGCCTTCAGGGGCCCTTTGTTAGCTCTGCCACTGAGTCCTCCATGAGCTATTGATAAAGCTATTTGAATGGTACCATGCTCAACTTCTAAATTAGGAGGTGATCTGAGATTTTATTCTCATATCAAACAGCTTTCTTGGACTTTAACTGATGATGCAAAACTTTTATTGGCGATTAGGATACCAGCAGCTGGAGCCACAGTTTGATTAACCACCGTGCTTCTGTTTCTTGTCAGGTGTGTAGGTTATCTTTTCCAGAAGGTTGGTAAAGTTGCTGCTACCTCCGTCGGGGGAGGTCTTCTACTGCTGCAGGTATTCTTGCCTCTCTGTTTGTGAACATACTGCGGTCAGCCACAACATTAAAACCAGCAGCCGTCTTGTTGCGCGCCACGCATGCCCCATCCATAGGAGCAACTTTCCCCTGTCGTCGCCACACCAATAAAAACTGATTAGAAAAAGTTAAATAACATGAAAATAGCCTGTGGTGTTGACCTGATGACAGATCTGCAGGATGCCCCAATTACTCAATTAGGGAGACAATATTAGGCAGGCACTTTTAATGTTGGGTGTCGTGGGTGTGCACATCGCAGACTTTTAAGCGGATTCAAAATGTTGCTGTGAATCTCTCTCTCCAGATAGCTAACAACACCGGCTATATCCAAGTGGACTGGAAGAGAGTAGAGAAGGATGTCAACAAAGCTAAGAAGCAGTTAAAGAAGGGGACAAATCAAGCAGCCCCGGAGCTGAACACATTTGTCGAGAAGGTAAGAGTTTTGTGGGTTTGTTTTAAACCGCCTACAATCAGGGTTTATGTTTTCTGTCTTTCTCTGCATTGTCCCTGTTTATTAAGATATTAGTAATGGACTTAATCTATAACCAGTTAACATGCTATAGAGTAATAGCACAGAATTACATGATAATAGTAATAGGTAAGACATTAGAGGACAAGAGCTCGGTGTTAGAGAAAAGAAAGTGGAGGATAGGAGCTTGGTGCGAGAGAGAAGAGAGTAGAAGACATGTGCTCAGTGTCCCCATCGTCCACCAGCAGCCTAGGCCTATAGCAGCATGACTAAGGGATGGTTCAGTCCAGACCTAATTATAAACTTGATCAAAAAGGAAAGTCTTAAGCCTGACCTTATAAAAATAGAGAGGGTGTCTGCCTCCCGAAGCCAAACTGGGAGCTGGTTCCACAGGAGAGGAGCCTGATAGCTGAAGGCGCTACCTCCTATTCTACTTTTTGAAATTCTAGGCACCACAAGTAGGCCTGCACTTTCAGATTGAAGTGATCTGTTGGGATGAAATGGTACAATGAGGTCTTTAAGGCATTTATACTTGTGCACTGAGGTGTCAGCTTTGGCTTGTGTGTTTCTCTGGGTACTGTCTTCAAACGATGGTAACTTTTACTGAAGTCACTCCACCAGTAAGGAGAGAAGACTATTTTAATATTCACTTATTTTATCATTCTTGTGAATATTGTGTATATAGACTTGTTGTTTTGTTTTGGCAAGTACCTGCACATTGGTGCTGCAACTGTGAAATTTCCCAGTTTGGCATCTATCTATCTATCTAAGACGTCTGAGTAGATGTTTAGTAGGAGGCAGAAGGACGGAGGATTTTCTGTGCCTGTCCGGCCACTAATCAGCGTAAACAAGGAAGTGCATTTTGGACCGTTCACAGTTGTCATCATCACTGCGACCTGCGATTACATCTCTGTTGAGGTGCAGCTCAGGCGACAGTGGCACGCCATAGATGTGACATGCATTCCTAAACCACACTTTAAACTAGGGCCGGGTATCGCTTCTTTCTTTCTGAAACTATTCTGATTCCAAAGGTCCCCCGTTTGATTCATTCAGACATATTTCAGTTTCGGAACAAATGGTTTCAGAGATTTGAGGTGTTTTCCCAATATTTTCCCCTCTAGTTTCACACCTGGCATTCGGCTTCGCTTTTGTCCGTCTCTTCTCCGGTCTTCATACTTTAAAATCCAAAATGCAGCTTTCCGACCTGACGTTGCTCTCGGAGTTGTAGCTTCTGTCGTGTTGTGAATCTCCGCCGTCACACGTGGACTAATGTCTGTGGGTGGTGTTGCAAGGCTAGTCAAGCGAGACCACAGTGAGACCACAGGAAATCGCATGTAACGGATCAGAGGATTTTTCTGAACAGATATTCAATATTTCAGATGAAGATTAATTTGAATCTCAGCCCTATTTTAGATTGTAAAATGTCTCTTTTGAATTTAAAACAAAGTGCAGTCCATCCTTTGTTTCCTCCAGCGTTTAAGGAATCAGTGCCAATAACTTCATCGGCCATAATGTGGATCAGCGTCAGCCTAGAATGACCTGCAGCTACTGTCTTTACTGAAACAAATGTTCTATTTCAGTCCACAGCGTTTGTGAAGAAGAACATTGTCGTCACCAGTGGCTTCATCGGAGGATTCCTGCTCGGCCTTGCGTCTTAGGGTCTTGCCAAAGGAGACGAGGAGTCCTGTGCTTCTCTGGACGTCTGTGGAAAAGTATAGAGAAACACGATAAATCATTGCTGGAGGGTATTTAAGTATTTAAGTTTAGCTTGTAACCTCAGTATACGTTTCTACATAAGCTGCACATGCTCTTGTTTTTAATACTGTACTTCCTCGTGACTGTCAGCATGACTGTGATATTTATCCGTCAGACCAGAGTGGCCCTCTTAATACACTCCGCTCTCTACGCCAAATAATGAAACAGCACATATCATGCAAAATCAATTCAAAACCACAAAGGTGATTAGAATGATGAGATTTATTTATTTTGTTACCGAATTAAATTGATGCACTGCTATGGTGGAAAAATCCAGAAATGCACTGAGAGAAAGAAGATTTTAATTGACATTCACAACTCCGCTGCCTCCGTGCCAGTGTTACAGTTTTTAATTTTTAATCACAATCAGCCGTCTTCAAAGTGAGAACTTGAACTTTATTATCAATTGCTGATGGATTAGGGATTGTTATGCCTTTTATTAGAGGTGCTACATGTTTCATGGGTTATATCAGCCTCCCCTGCATCTCTATCTCTTTTTTTTTTTAAATGTATTTTGTTTAGCAGTTAATTGATGATTTAGGTTCTGAAAGATGTGGTTTGTCTACAATGTAAGTAAATAAAAATGTAAAAAAAAAAATCCATGTTGTGCATTTATTGTCAGATTTTGCTTTCACTTAAAAGGCACCACAAACCTTTGCACCCATGAAGAATACACTTATTTAGTTGTCAGCTATGCTTACAAATATAGAATATCACATGTTATGTAAGCTTCAGGTATCCAGTTTATATTTTAAAGTTGTTTTACTCAAGAACAATCTTTGCAGGAATTTTATTTGAGTATTTCCATTTAAGGCTAATATAAAATGGAAATGATCTCCACTTGTTTGGCTGATTTAGTTGCTTTCTAAGATAAATATTGTACACGATGAATAAAAAGCTTTTAAAATTCAACACAGTGTTAAAGATTGATGCTGTGGTTTCCACCCTTTTTTGGCTTGTGATGTTTTAGAGGATGATTTGTTAACAGCTCCACAAAAACAGGAAGTTTTCCTCCTAAACTTTTCACATGGTTTAATTTCAACATGCAAATTATACAAAACCCCACTAAATACTAGGATTTATTTATGAATAATATATAAAACTGGGTCAGAATCCAGGCCGACTGGGGTCTTTCTGTGTGGAGTTTGCATTTTCTCTCCTCCCACCCTCCAAAGACATGCTGGTTAGGTTCACTGGTGATTCTAAATTGGCCGTAGGTGTGAGTGTGAATGGTTGTCTGTCCCTCTGTGTTAGCCCTGAGATAGACTGGAGACCTGTCCAGGGTGTACCCCACCACCTGGGATAGGGTCCAGCCCCCCAGTGACCCTTCACAGGACAAGTGGTTACAGAAGATGAATGAAAGGATGAATATAAAGTATTAGTATTGTTAATCTAATGACCCTATATATTATGGAAGTCAGTTATAGAATTCAATACTTAAATTAACACAGAAGAGGTCATTGCAGACTCCTTCTGTAGGCGTAGGTGCTCCAGACACAACCAGACACAAGAACAGCATCTTCCCTCAGAGCATCATTGTGATAAATGCTTTATCATTTATAAAGACACAACCCCCCTACCTCTGCAATAGACTCTCACATTTGCATTACAGTTAAATTGGAATGCCATGCTCGCTTAACTTAGTACAAATGCACAAGCACCTACTGCGAGTGCACACATGCTTCTTGCAAACGTCCATTATAGAGTGTGTATTTCCTGCAAATGCAAAAATACTTCTCTAGCAAATGTAAATGTAGTAGATACCGATTTATCTTGCTCACGCTTGCATGCAAACCTGATCACATGTTATTTTTAATCTTATTGCATCTATTCTCTATTTAAGTACACTGAGAGACATGTAAACAAAGTCAAATTTCCTGTATTTGCATACATTGTCAAATAAAGCTGGTTCTAACATTTGCTGCCAATCCTTATAAGCTTTTACTTAAGTAAAAGTTTACTTGCAGGACTTTTACGGAATATTTTCACCTTGTTATATCGTAAATATTCTTAAATAATACATTTTTAACACTTCTTCCATCACTTGACGTGTATTTTTTCCCTCAACGAGTCCCAGAATCCTTTGCGCGCACACACGCGCTCCTGGTTCTCTCTCTCACGGATCGTTGCTAGGAGACGACGCTAAGTGAATCGCCTCCATGGTAACCGGTAACAGACCTCAGGGGGGGAGTCCACGGCCGCTGAGTTTTGTGAAGAAACATAATAAAGAAGTTTTAAACACTTATCATGGCTTTACCATTTCTGCCAGGGAATTCTCCAAACGCACAAGTAAGTTTAATACATTAGGTATATTTTTTCAGAAAAAGTGCAGCAGGCTAGCTCCTGAGCTAAATGTTAATGTAGCATGTTAGCTAAAAGTTGGCAGATAGCCGTTAGCTAAAGATAAGCAGTTATGTGGAGATAAGATACGCCTTTTTGTATTTTTTTTTATTTTTTTTAAAAGTTAGTAATACTGAATAATTAATTAACTTAATTACACCGTGTTTGCTTAATTTGTATGTATTTTTACCAAGAAGGTGTGTGTAGTTAAATGGAAAATAAGATAAGACAGGACTTTATTTATCCCTGTGGGGAACAACAGTGCGAGATACAAAAAATATAGAATAAGGTAGACAAGAGAAGCCATATGTAAATGTAAATACGTTATGGTACAATAAATATTTACATATTGCATCAGGTTTAAGTAGCTAACCAAAAGTTGAACAAAAACAACAACCAGTATAAATTGAGGGTTGAGGTGGTAAGGAGGCTGAATATAATGAATATCTTGAAAAACTCCAGTAGGTGTTGCACCAGAAAGACATGAGGTAATGACAGGGATGAGTTGGTAATATACACATGTATTATGCTCTTTGTATGTCCAAGAAAAGAAGCTTTATTTATCCCACATATGGGAAATTACCATGTCACAGTAGCGCGGAATTTGGCAAAAATATATACAAAAGACAATAACGAGAAAGAAATAATTGCTAAAACTTAAAAAAATATTCTTAGTGGTTTGTGCAAAATAAGTCAGTGCAAAAAGCAGATTTATTTGTGCAAAAATGACTGTAAAAGCCAAAACTAAGCCAAAAATGTTGCAAATAAAAATGCAAAATATTGCATTCTGCAGCATATCAATTGCAGCATGTCTTAAATTTTTAGATTCTTAGATTACACGGTCCATTTCTGCTTTCTGTACCGCAGTTGGGGAAGGAGAGGTTCCATAAATCCCAACATTTTGACTATTCCAACGGAGTCCCGATGCTCATCAGCTCTGAGAAGCCAGGTATCGGAGGACAGCTGTTACCTGGCCAGAAGATTAAACCAAATTATTCTATCTATCCCAAAGGAGAAGGCAGCGATTTACCATCATGGGTGGCCTTTGACAAACAGGTAAAATACTATACACACACACACATTATAAATATTATTGTGATACAGTCCAGATTGTAACAGATTATGTTGCTGGTCTGTAAAGTTTAAAGCAACTATAGCTCTAACTAGGCACCCAAATCAGAATTTTATAAATCTGATTAACACATGCCCCTGCAGGCTCTGTGTTTCGAAGCATACTTTCAGGAGGATGTGCCTGAAGCGCAGACTGAGACGTACCGAATCAGAAAGTGCAAGATCTACTTCTACCTGGAGGATGACACCATTCAGGTGGTGGAGCCAGAGTACAAGAACAGTGGAATCCCTCAAGGTGATCTGTCATATCACAAGAAATGCACCTCTATATGCACCATAACATAACTATTATACATTGACATAACTATAATGTATTTAATGTTTGCGATCTCCGTGCTCAGGAACGGTTATCCGTCGCCACCGTGTCCCACTGCCTGCCCCAGACGATGACCAGTTCTACAACATTTTCCATTTCAACGTCAACCAACAGATGGTGCTGTACTCTCGCACGTTCACCGTGACCGACTGTGACTCGTTCACAAGGAACTTTCTCACAAAACTCGGGGTGGTCCTGAACGACCCCGCCACTGTACCCAAGGACCCCTACAGCAACCTCAGAGAAGAGGTAGGCGGCAGGGTCCGAGAATTTTTAATTCCTGAATCAAGACAGAATCAAGAAGTGGAATAAAAATAAAAAAAAACAGAAGAAAACCAAGAGAAGCTTCCCTGATGTATCGTAAAACACTAATACCTACCTCTGCTTGCTCTTCATACTGATGCCGCGACATGATTCATCTTATTATTTCAGATTGAGAAAAGTATGAAGCCGCTTCGACCTTACGAGAGACGTGACACGCTCAAGCAGTTCCTGGACCACGACCGCCAAGTCTTGCGCTTCTACTGCTTCTGGGATGACACCGAGAGCCTTTCCAGGGAGCTCGTAATGCACTACTTCCTGGCGGATGACACCATCGAGATCTACGAGGTGGTAACCCCAAATTCGGGGAGAGATTCCGTGCCCAAATTCTTACGCCGCAGCAAACTGCCTAAGGTGAGAAATACTGAAAAATGTATCTTGAGTGGAGAGAGGAGGACTGAAAAAATAAAGGACAAATACAGGTGGTAGAAACTCCTGAGCGTGGAAAGAAACATTCTAGAAAAGAAAAGGGTGACGAGGAACATTCAGTGCGTTCAGTTTTGTTATGTTTCACATTTACAGACGGTTATTGCAAACCTAAAGGCGCGCACTGCCTCTCTTTCTGGCTGGATGAGTTATTTTCCTCTTTCTCCCACCATTCCTCCCTTTCCCCAAGACTCATCCACTCTGACAGGACTGCTAGTATTCAGTCTCCCTCAAGCATTTTGGCATTCTCCTCCAGTTCCTGACTGACGCCTAATTCATGCTGAAAGACAGCCAGTCCTCAATCGTGCGTGTGTGTGTGTGTGTGTGGTTGTTTTCAGTCCAGTAATTTCATTTGCTCTGATGCCTTTTAGTAAATGTCAGCCTTAAAGGTTAACCAGACTCCACCATCCAATGGGAAATCACCACATCCTTAATGACGGCTCGCTTCTTTACTTTGTCTGTCTTATTCTGTTAGGCTCTCTCTCTCTCTCTCTCGTTCTCTCTGTCTTTCGGTCTCCGTATCTCTTTATTGCTCTCTCGCCAGGTGTCTGCATCCATGTTTGCACGCAGTATGTTGGTCACTTATATATATAACACGGGTTTTTACGAACAAAGACCACACCTTATTCAATGCAAAGGAGATCTCTGGTAGACGGGACCTGAGGGAAATAGATGGAGGGATGAGAGGGGTGGAGGGGATGGGTGAAAGGGGTCGAAGGGAAGGGATGAGAAGCCGAAGAAGCTTCAGCTGGCTCCTGTAATGAAAGAGGGAAGAAGAAGCAAAGACAAGAGGGGAATAAGGAGACAAACGGAGAAAGAGAGGGGTCAGACACATCTGTATAGGAGAGCGTGGGAAACAAAAAGATGGGGTGTGGTGTTTTTCCTCAACCTAAGTTATAATATCTTCATTTGTGCACCAGTGCCATGTCTATGTTTGGTTGTCGTTTCTCCGTAGCACGCTACGCCCCCGGCCAGGCAGCCTGGACAGATCACAGACCGCACAGTCCTCAATGTGTTTGCCTCCAAGAGTCAAGGAGAACGCTTCATACTGGACAACCTCAAAGTATGCAACGTCTCAGTCACACTCACACTTCAGTCACGCTGACGTGACAACATGATAACAGCTAGAGAGTCACTAAAGTGAGCTGGCAGTGAGGATGACCAGAGGTTGCACTCAGTCAACATGAACTGCAGTTATTTGGGGTTTGTCTTATTGCTGCAACGTGCATTAATATTTGTGCAACTGTTGAATTAAAGCTTACATTCATCAAGTAATGTTTCTCTGACTTTGGTGTTTAAGAAATTCCCTGCCCGTCACCATGACCTCATGCTGTTGAGGTGAATTAGAACAATGCCTGTGCTGCAGCCTCGTACCAATGGTCGTGTTCCTGGAAGAGAATAAATAGCTGCAACCAAATGACCACAATCTGGAGAAAAGGCTTCTCAGAAAGCTGATGTATTCTCACTTTCAAGTCAAGTTTGACCCCACTCAAAGCAGTGCAATCCAAATATGCACAAACACGTGGTTGGTTGAACATTTAGTTAAGGTCATCAAGGTGCAGAAGTAATGTTTTTTACTCATCTCACTCATCTCTTTTCTTCTCTGACTTGTTTGCAGACCGGAGCCGTCCACGACGAATTCTATAAGGACTCTGATCTGACCGTAGGCGGAGAAGTGAATGTGTGGGGCAGGAGGGTGATCATCACAGACTGTGACGACTTCACCAAAAACTACTACCGCTCCAAATACGGCATAGGTAGCAAACCGGTTTGTTTCAACATTGCTGTAGGTGTTTCAACACAAAACAGCACAGGTGTGGACTAATATGAAATCCAAAAACTGCTGCCGGCACCTCTTTCAACATTCCTCAGGCGCTCTCACAGATTATAAATCAGTTTCATCTGTGCAAGAAAAGGATCTTATGCAGCAAAAGGAATTTCTTTTCAAATGAGTTTAACATTTATCTGTTGTTTATTCCTGCACTGCATCAATCTGGCCACTTGGGGGCAGCAAGATGAAACTGATTACTGAGAACGACAGCATAGGAAACCTTTGCTCTGTATCTAAATAGTTAATCCAATAGAATATTTCATGTTCTCTCATTTACGTCCTCCTTGATGGACATTGCTGTCCTCCTGACATCAGACGCTCTGGCCTCCGGCACTGGTTTGTCCCCAAGCCTTCACAGTTAACGGCATGCCACCCCCCAGCCACAGAGACCCAAGCTTGTCCTGGATGTGTCTGCCACCCTGGGCAGGTCTTGGGGCTCGCTGCATTAGTCACAGTAGTAAAACAGGCAGAGGCCTTACTGACAGGCCACTGTGATGGAGGGTCCCGCCTGACTCTGATCAGTCATAGGTCAGCTCAGGGATGGATTACCTGCTCGCCTCTGATCACCCTCCTCGGTTCCTTTCTTCTTTTAAGTGTTTTGTCTTTTCTTTCTCCTCCTGCCGCTCAGAGGACTTTACCCCAGTGCAGTACAAAGCTCCCCCGGCTCCCAGGCCCCCCAGGCTTGTGCCCCCCTACAACGGCTTTGGCTCAGAGGAGGACTCGTTAAGCTCCTGCAAGGGCCTCCTGTCCAAGCCTCCGCAGAAAGATTTCCGCAAATTTATGGAGAAAGACAGGTCAGACGAGTTTCAGTCACAATCAAGTTACATGCTGAAATATTTCTGTGTGTGTGTGTGTGTTAGCTGCAGCCCCCAGCTCCAGTGTGCATATGTCCCTTTAGATGTGGCCTGGAGAGTAATGTGCTGAATTTCCGAGCCAAGATGATGACCAGCGATCCAACTGACAGAGAGCGGGTGTTCATCATCTCCTTCTACCTCTCTGATGACTCCATTAGCGTGTTTGAACGACCACAGAGGAACTCAGGTAAAAAAACAAAACAAACATCTGAACCGTAGCCACACCAGAACAACTCCTACAACTCTCATGGTAAACTTTTCGTCAGATTCAATTTCCATTTGCAGAATCTTTTGAGAGCGGTTCAAACTGATGTTATTCAGTTCTTAGACCTGCGTTTCCACTGAGGCGTATCCATGCTTGATTGGTATTTTTTTTTTGGCAGTACAAGATGAACACTGTGCCACGGATTCTGCATTCGTGTCCAAAAACACAACCGAGAAACCAAACCCTAAAATGATGTAAAACAAAACGACATAAGTTTTATTTTTTAACCGAATTAAAATCCCACATGGCTTTCTCTCTCCCCTCCTCTCACATCCTGTGCCAGGTGTGCTCGGTGGTAAGTTTCTGGAGCGCGGCCGTGTGAAGAAACCGGGCCAGGAGCGGTATAAGAGCAAACCGTCTGAGTACTTTACAGCTCAGGATCTGTATGTCGGAGCTGCCGTCTGCCTCAACAGTGCAAACTTCCAGCTTCTGGATGCGGATGAATACACCTTCAACTACATGGAGCAGCGAGCCGAGGAGGTCTGGAGGGAGAATGTTTATTTTCTGTCACTAAACTTGTTGTGGTTTTTCGGATCAGGAGCTTCGTGAAGCACTCACCGTTTGTTTGTGTGTTATTGTGGTTAAGTTCCCCAAAGCCAACGTGGGCAACATCCTCAGCAAACTGCGCTCCATTCCGGAGGAGAAGCAGAGTGAGATCAGGAAGTTTCTGAGTTTGAGCGATCCAAGGAACACTGGCCTCATCCCCTATGAGTCCTTCAGGTAAAAGAATGGTTAGAGTAGAGCAACAGCTCATGTTTAAACTCAAATAGGTAATGTACTGTTTGTCAGAATACAACTGAGGCAGGGTAGTTTTTTGGACGATGTAAATATTACTTGAGTTAATGACAAAAGGAAGCAAAGAGAAATACGTACAGAGTTAGGATTATGGGATTATTTTAGGTTTTGTGTCGTCCTTATGTGTGTGATTATGTCCCACAGGGGCCTGCTGATGGGTCTGGACTGCGGCCTGTCCGAGCACGAGGTGCTGGTGCTCGGCCGACGCTTCTCAGAGCGCGTGCAGCCCGAGGTGGACGTGGGCCTGATGCTGGCCGTGGCCCAGGACTTCCTCAGGAAGAAGCACTTTGTGGACCTGCCCAAAATGGCCAGAGCTTTCACACACCACGACCGACACAAGTAGGCAGTCCACACACAAGCACAGGCGCTAGCTTAAACTACAAAATACTGTTGCAACAGAAACACACAAACACGCAGATAGCGTCACAACAAGACATCAATCGTTCAGCCAGTGGCCCCACATCTCAGAGCAGCGATTAGTTCCAGCGGTGTAGAGTGGAGCATTGGAACCAGATGGACCCTAAAGAGTTGTATGGCATGCAGCCGTACAGGCCAGAGAACATGCACACACACCCAGTCTCCCTCTTTTATATATGTCTGTCACCTTCCCTTTCCGTTTGTGAATAAACAAATGACGGGACCTTTAATCCATCCGTAACTGTTGGTTGTTATTAGCTGAGCGCTAGCAGTGTCACGACGTTAAGCTGACCTGTCTGTTTAAATCAGTCTGTTGACACCCTCAGTTAGCGTCAGATTGTTCATCAGCGCCCCCGTAATGAAGAAGGCATGACAAGAATGGGCCTGTGGACCGTGTGGCATCACTGTGGAAAACAACTGTGGCCCCAGAGGACAAGCATCCTCTGTTTTACACACACATTTTCAGACATCTTTTCCGTAAATACAGACTCTATGTTTAGGAATGTTTTTCTAATGTCAGGTCGACTTATGTTGCTGCTGATGGCACATTTGCTTTTCAAAAAACAAGCTGGAAATAGGGCAACTGGACTGATGAGGGGAGAAACATCCTCAAGAAACCCTTCAAGTCCAGTTGCTCTTGCTTCACCCTGTTTTGTAGGATATACGATTACCTACATGACCAAGAACCTTCACAGACATGTTGCTCTGACGTCCTCTGTTGGTCTCTAAGCAGTCTTTTTTAGCCTCACTCAAAAATCTTGCTCCAAACAGACACGTTGCTAATGTTTATCTTAACTTCCGTTCGCAGACTTGCAGCATTTCGGCTCAGTTTCTGGTTTTTTCTTGTCCCTAGAACTGGCCGCCTCTCCACCAAAGAGACGAGGACCATCTGTAAAGCCTTCCACCTTCCCCTGCCAGAGAACCTGCTTGGAGGCCTGCTCAGCAAGTAAGAGCCCCGCTACTCACCTCACTGTTAAAGCTAGAGGACTTCAGGGTCCCACGACATGCAAGTTTTTCTTGCCCAGATTTTTTTTGGGATTTGTTGAAAATCTGTGAACCCAACATTTAGAAAGGATATCATTTAAACTAGTGGACAGTAGCTGCATTTAAATCCCTACTTGCAGATATGTGTGTGCAGTCTGTTACCGTTTGTTTTCTGGACGCGTGTCTGATGTAGGTTTGCAGACGGAGACGAGATCGACTACCACGCCTTCCTCGCTGGCATAAACTGGCAAGAACGTCCTGCTCCACCAGCGATGCCCGAAGACATCTTAAAGGTATATGAGCAAAACAAAACAGAAGAGGGAGAGGTTAAACAGTGTACGCACAGATTTTTAAATAAGTTTAATTGAAGATCAATCAGTGCACGAGTGAGTTAATGGACTTGAGTTGCAGAAAATCACTTGAGAGTGAAGGATAGAACAGAGGTGGTCAGAAGTAGCTCCTTTGTTCTTCTTTCTTGCATTTGTATCTTTCCTACGTAACGCTGATTTGGCATGCTTCGCTGCAGCCAAATCTAAGCAGAAACAGGTGAGCAGGAGAGATATACCGCCGCGGCATGACAGCAAAGGCAGAGGAGTGGATCTGAATGTGTGTGTGTGTTTTATTTCTCTTGTGTACGCAGCGCTTACTGAATTTCTCCGTTTTCCAGCTGCTCTTTTCCTCGCCGCGTTCTAAGCCCAAACTAGTCGCTCAGTCTCCGCTCAGCTACTCTGCCCTCCTAGAAAAGCTCCACGGTAAACCCTGAAGAAGTCTGAAAACGGATCCAGACCCACTGACTCCCTCTTAGGGGGCCTGGTTGGTGTTTGCTGCAGTCCACACGCTGCTATCAGGCTTTCGTTCTGATAATTTTATTAAGTTCAATTCAACAGAGCCTGCTTTAAAAGAGCAACTAAATTCCACTTTTGTGAGACGGTCATTATTTATTATTAACGAGTATATAAAGCAGAGTAATTTAAATAAAAGAATAAAAGGGAGAAAGTGAACATTTGAGTCGTGCAGTAACTTGTGCGTTCCTCTTTTCTCCAGTTTAATGTCAACGCGAGGTTTGACGTCGGTGGAGCTGCAGTGAAAAGCGTCAACTACTCTGCTGTCCTGCAGGACGTCTTCAGCTTCCCCTCCAACGACGCTGACCCGACAACCACCGCCTCGACATAGACGCGGAGCCGGAGGTGAAAACGATTCTGAATCACTAACAGTGGTGTCCTTCATTAAAGAGCACGATACATCAGCCGATCAGCGTCTGTGTTTTCCTCGCGTGTCGTGTTGAGGATGTGTGAAGCCGCAGGCGACGCGTGAGAGCAATTTGCCGGTTTGCTTTTTTTTTGTATAAGAATAATTTCAGCGGTCTCTATTCCTCAAGCGTAACCCGATCCAGTTAAGAGGAAAATCTGCGCTTTAGGGGAGAAAAGTTCAGGGACCACAGATGCTTTTTTTGATGTGCTTGTGTGTGTGTTTACATGAGTTAGTGTGAAGCCGGCCCGAGACGCGGTACAGGACACGGGGCGTTAAAGCAGAACCACATTTCAGCTCCGGCCAGCGTGCGCTCACACACGTTATGATTACAGGGGTGTTACAGTGTCTCCTCCAGAGTGTGCGATACGTTGATAAGCGCGAAAAACGACCTCCTGGGTTGAATCATGAATGTAGACGGCAATTTATCAACCAGTTATAACGAGCAAGGATGAGTCCAGAAGGCCGTGAAGACGTGGTATGTTTATCATCAGGGCAAACTCTCACACTGAGATGGAAAATTAGGTTGATTTCTTTTATCTGTCTTCAGCTTTATCAGCGGATTATTGTTGTTCTCTTTTAGTAAAGGGATGAAACTACACAGAGGAGGAGTGAGCTCTTCAGAGGTTTAATTTACTAGGAGCTACACTCTAATTATGCATTTGTCTGTTTTCAAATAGATGAAAAGGCACAGGTTGTTCAGGTTGAGGCGCCACTGTAATCAGAGCCTGCGCTGCAAATTATAGTAAGGGGATAAGTCAAACATTAGGTAATCAACCACCCTATCCCCTCCACACTATGCAACCACCCCCCTCGTCTCCCCACCGAGCACAGAAACAGTGCCTTACATCACTCGGGGCATTATCGTCTGCTTTCACACATACTAAAATATTAGCCTCCCCGGTCACCCACCGCCGAAACACAAAGGCTGACGTCGAAGCGGTCGGCCGTGGCAGCGAGCTTCCGGAGCACATACCTTATTTTGCCTTCTGAAGCATGCCAGGAGAGGGGCAGCACTGTGAGGGTAGGGGGAGTTTCCACACCTCCTCCTCCTCCTCCTCCTCCAGCACTCCTTTTCCTCCTGTCACTCGCTGTCTCCTTGCTCCCACACATCCCGTTTTCTGCCCCGTCATTCTCTGCGGCACAGCAACAGCGGACTGAACGAGCCACGTCGTCGGGTCTTTTCAAATCTGGTTGCGAATTATGACGCACGCAGGACGTCCTTCAGAGTCAGACGAGTAGTTTGGTGAATTTCAAATGTAGTTTTAAGTTTTCTGATTCTCAACAAGTCTGTGAAATATATGGAACAAAAAGCTTAAACGAAGGACTTGGAAGATGTTTCATCCAAGTATCTTCTTAGGATTTAAATAACTGGTTTAGGATTTTATTAGGTACATCTGTCAATAACCTTTTCAGACTGAAGGTCTGATGAAAACCGAGTGATTATAATAAAGGTCCTGCGCTGAAAATGTAAAAATATGTCATTACAATCCAGAAAAAATACATCTAACAATAAAATTAAAGTACTCATTGTGATGTTCGTGCATTATATATAGTTATAATAGTAAATTAATATTCAAAAGCATGAACTTCCGCATCTTCGACATCTGTTTATTATTTTGTAGATGATCAAATAAAACATACTCAAGTTTCAACATTAGAATAGTACTTAAAAGCACTTCCGTAGTCTGTATATTCTATATTAATTTATTAAATAGAAAATATATAGGCCTGATATTTGTTTTTATTCTGCTTTAATTATTGTCCACATCCTAAAACCTAAAAAAGTGAAATAGATGTGAGGGAAGCAATAGTTTCCTTGCTTTGATTAGATTTTATTCTATATAAGAAGCCACTAATTAATTATAAAAAAAAAAAAAATCAAGATTAAACCACCACATTATTTATTTCATTTCATTTCATTTGACTCAAACTTTGCAGCAAACACCAGAATGTGTCAGGTTTCTGGTGAAGTCAGACCCAGATGCAAGACATTAAGGGGAGGCAGGAAAACAAGTACACGAGTAAAAGAAAGATAAAATATAAAAATAAATAAGAGGATAAAAAAAGTAAAATAAGTGTCACCACACTACCGGGTATTAAAAGCCATTCTGAACAAATACTTTTTAAGCTTAGATTTGAAGAGGCCTAGGTCAGTGTGGATCTTATTCCAGAGCCTGGATGCAGCAACTGAAAAGGCTTGGTCACCCCCAGTGTTTAAATTTTGACCTGGGCACTTCCAACAAGAGTTGGTTGTTGGTAATACGACCTCAAAGTCCTGCCACACTCACGAATGATTAGCATCTCAGATAAAAGCCGTTAGGAGCTTCAAAAACAAACATTAAAAGTTTAAAATCAACTCTAAAATGGACTGGAAGTCAATGGAGGGAATAAAGGATAGAAGTGATGAGCTCTCTTCTCTTAGTGCTGGTTAAAAGACGAGCTGAAGGTAGCTAAGAGACGACTGGGAGACACCAGCATACAGAGCACTGCAGTAATCCAGTCTCAAACTAATTAGAGCACGGATAGCTTTCTCAAGGTCGTGACGGCTCAAAAAAGTTCTGACTTTGGCCAGAAGACGTAGCTGAAAAAAAGCTCGTCTTGACAACGCTGTCAATTTGTTCATCAAATTTCATTGAACTGTCAAAAATCACTCCTAAATTTCCCACAGTTCGACCGGGTGTTGAAGGCAAGGCACCAAATCATGTTGACACAAACTCCCCAAACACAATACTTTCTGTTTTGTCCTCATTTAGGTGCCACTGCTTAACTCAAAACCCAGAAATTAAAGCGCCGCAGGGAAGGCAGGGTATCAGAAAACATAACTCCAAAAAATAGGTAACGGCCAAGACGAGACCACGATGAAGCACGGAGGACTGAATGATGAGACAAACGGGGTAATGTCACAGATGGAAAGGAACACATGGGCAGAGGGGTTAATGAGACACAGGTGAAGCTAATGAGGGCGGAGCCACAAGGAGAAACCAATCAAACAATCAAAGGGGGGGGGGAAACACAGGAAGTAAAGAAAGACAAGAAACACCAAGGAAGAACTTTAGAAAATAAAAACAGGAAACACAAGGAAAACCAGGGGTCACAGAAAATACTCAGAAGACGATACGATGACAGAATGAATCTGTCACGACTCCCCTCTCCCTTATGGAGCGTGCAAAGTTTAGCTGATGCAGTTTGATTGTTTCTGTTTCAGCAGAAACAGCAGAGAGAGGCTCTGGTCCTCTTGTTCTGTCCTCGTCCAGCTTTACTGCCGTCCTGCTCGGGACCGCCGCACTGTAAAAACCGATACGCAGGAAATTCATGAACGTCTCCGGGGTGAGGAGGATCCGAGCGCGCTGTTGCTGTGTGTGCGCTCATGGATGCTAATGTGCGTGGTGGGCTTAATGCAAGTCTGATGGAGTCATGGCTAATCTATGAAGTCTAAACAGATATCCGAGGAACAAGAGGGAAAAGGTTTTTTTTTTGTTTACTGGCTGCGTGCCTTCTCTTTTCTCATGACAACAAATCTTAAACCTGGAAGCACACAGACACGGCGCACCTGCGTTCAGATGTTGTTTTTCTCAGAACTGTTCCCCCAAAGCAGTCCTCCAGTTCACTCCGTCGGCATCATGTTTTAATTTGGCTGCTTCACTTGTTTTATTTTATATATTTATTTACTTTTCTACGCAGTTTGAAACTCTAATTTAGGAACATCTACATGTCTAGTAAACCAGACCAAGTTGACGTTCGGCCGTTTTCTGGTGTCAGGCAAAACGTGAGCCACTAGCTGCAACATCTGAATTACCAGCTTATCGAGTCGGTCTTTTCTCATCTGAACGTAGCCTGGAAGCCAGATCAACTTCCCCCGCCCACAAGTTGTTCTGGAGTCTCTCTATTGGGAACTAATCACGCTCCTGCAAATATCTGCCAGGGCCAATCAAATTTTTTGGTCGACATGTAACAACAACAAAATGTCTGTTGTCTGAGAAGCAAGCTGTTTAGAGTCTGCTGTAACTTTAAGCACAAATATTTCCACAACGTCATGAAGATCTAGAACGAATAAACCGTAGACAAGCTGATCAGCATGATTCAGGGAAAGACAGCTCTGCATGATGTAGCTCTTCATAGCTTAATAGCTAATAGTAGCGCTTCTGTCTTCCTAGCTTCCCAGCTAATAGCAACTCTTCCTAGCTTCCTAGCCTCTCAGCTAATAGTAGCCCTTCCTAGCTTCCTAGCCTCCCAGCTAAGAGTAGCTCTTCCATCTTCCTAGCTTCCTAGCTAATAGTAGCTCTTCATAGCTTCCTAACTAGTAGTAGCTCTTCCATCTTCCTAGCTTCCCAGCTAATAGTAGCTCTTCCTACATTCCTACCCTCTCAGCTAATAATAGCCCTTCCTAGCTTCCTAGCCTCCCAGCTAAAAGTAGCTCTTCCTAGCTTAATAGACTCCCAGCTAATAGTAGCTGCTCCTAGCCTCCTAGCTAATAGTAGCTCTTGAAAGCTTCCTAGCTTCCTAGCTAATAGTAGCTCTTCCATCTTCCTAGCTTCCCAGCTAATAGTAACTCTTCCTAGCCTCCCAGCTAATAGTAGCTCTTCCATCTTCCTAGCTTCCCAGCTAATAGTAGCTCTTCATAGCTTCCTAGCTAATTGTAACTCTTCCATCTTCCTAGCTTCCCAGCTAATAGTAACTCTTACTAGCCTCCCAGCTAATAGTAGCTCTTCCATCTTCCTAGCTTCCCAGCTAATAGTAGCTCTTCATAGCTTCCTAGCTAATTGTAACTCTTCCATCTTCCTAGCTTCCCAGCTAATAGTAACTCTTCCTAGCCTCCCAGCTAATAGTAGCTCTTCCATCTTCCTAGCTTCCCAGCTAATAGTAGCTCTTCATAGCTTCCTAGCTAATAGTAGCTCTTCCATCTTCCTAGCTTCCCAGCTAATAGTAGCTCTTCATAGCTTCCCAGCTAATAGTAACTCTTCCCAGCCTCCCAGCTAAAAGTAGCTCTTCTAACTTCCCAGTCTTTTCTACAGGCACAGAACATAATTTACCAGCTGGTCAGTGGGTTTTCAAGTACAACTTATTAACACTTGTAAAAAGTAAATGCTTTAAGGTTTTGTTTCTTACCAGGATTAAAAAGTTATTAGAAAAATGCCCCAAATAATGTTCGCCCATCCCACTGTATTTTCACGGGCAAAAATAAAATTTGAAAAAACTAACTGGGCGGGAAACAGATGAGATCTGGCCACGCTGAACAAACAGATTTCTCTCCAGTGTGATGAAACACTTTCAGTCTGTTTGAGAATGAGACCTGGATCCATCTGGTGATTTTTACAGGATGGGAGACATTTTGGTTTAAAAGTGGGTTCTTGGATCGTTTATTTAATTATGCCATGAAAACCGACTTCAAAACGGCGTATTCAGCGTAGACAGTCACTGACGTCAGACCACCTGTTGGCTCATCCTCAGGAAGAAGCCGTGAGACTTTCAGCATGTCACCGTCCCAGTTAAGTGGTCTCTGTCTGGACCAGACAGGACCCCCTCTGTAATGGCACTTCTATGAAGATGAAGGGAGTTTAGTAGACTGTTTCTGGCTGCTCTCCCTCATTCCAGTGATTCCTCAGTGCCTATGGGCATTGGCACAGTGAGCGGGGTGGAGGGACAGAAAGGCTAAGGCTTAGACCTCGCTTTCCAGGGTCAGCCGCTGCCCCAGGTGCACATGGGGAAACACTTAGCTGCTCTCCTTTTGTTCCCTGTGTCCCAGTCTCTTTCACTTTCTCTTTTTTATCCCCGTCAACCCATGGGCGTTGTTCTCATGCAATACAGTGCACATGACTGTTTCTGGTTGAAAATGAGTGTTAAGCTCATTAGCTACACTGTGGTCCGCACCCACTGCATCCTCATCGCCATCTGAGAAGTGCAGTTTCTCTTTGATACCAATGTTTTATCCCTGTGCTAGACATTACCCATTGATTCTGAGCACTTGTCCTGGCTAACTGCGCTTCCCCCTGAACTCCATAACCAGACCTGCTACGCTCATCAAACGTCGGTTGTCTTTGGCAGCCGCTGTGACATTACTTTACCTGGTCGAGAACAGAGAAAGTTATTCTACACCGGCTGTAAATTACAACTGTGGGACTATTTTTGTCAGACGTTTGGCTCCCGGTGGAGGCCATTCTTGAAGCGAACCTGCCTGTTTTTCTATTGCTCACCGGCGCACATAAATCTCCAAAGATTACAGCCCTTTTTTCGTTCCTCATGTAGCTTAAAATAAGGCTGAAAATCACTCATACTCAAATCAGGCGGCCCAGGGTTACTTTGTGTCTCTCACAGATAATACAAACCGCGTTGAAACGAGCACTGAAGGAAAAAAGAACAAAGAGCCGAAACCTGACAGAGATAGATATTTAACTAATCTTTTATCTGTCGGGGGATCACAGGCCGGCGAATGTGTGACTCAGGTGCGATTGAGCTGCGATGTGACCTGCCCAGCTAATCCCGCTGTGATGAGTCATGTCACGTCGGCTCCAGTCCTAACTCGCTGCTCATGGGGACAGCGTGATCAGACCGCCTGCAGCCAAGGCGGGACTTTATTAAGACCGGGGGACAACTGTCACATCACACTCATGGTAGTCACCGGCTTCTACACTGATGCAAGAAGTGAGCAACCCGACCTGCGGCCTAAAGGGTCCAAAATGTTAACAATGCAATGACATGTCGCTAAAATGAACAGTGGAGAGAGTTAATCATAATCTTAAAAAGTGAGTTGCCTCTCAACAGCTGTCACATTACGTTTTATTGCCGTTCATTTACCAGCTACAGCTACAGAAAGTGAAAGTGTTTTTACAAGTTGTCAGAAAGGTGCTCGTAGCCCCTCGCTTTCCCTCCATATATCTTCTGGCCTCCCGCCCCACCCTCGTCTCCCCGCATATGGGATTCACATTTGGCTTCACAGAACGGCCTCTTAATGTGATATTATGATACATTATCTGAAGCCATTTACTCCCTGTCACCACCTCTCATGCGGTCCGGCGGGCTGAGCGAGCCAAGGAGGGGCGCTCGGACTCCGTCCAGGTGAGTTATGGCCGTTTAATTTGACACCGTTCACAGCGGTGATCGTTTACAGCGCCTGAAAGTGTAATCAAAATACAAACTGAGCTTACGTGGGTCTGTTTGCTCTCTTTCTCTCTTTTGGAGCCTGTTGGTGCTGTATAGCCACCACCACCACCACAACCACCACCCCCCGCCCCGTCCCTCTCCTGCTGCCGGCTGTAAATCGCCTCTGTCGAAGGTGTGTGTGTGCATGTGTGAGGGAACAGAAGGTGAGAAATTTGGGGGTCAGCTGAGGTCTTTCAGGTAATTGCGCTTCTTAAACTTTTGACCCTCTAAGTCCTACTTAGTGCGGTGCAGCTCGCTCCCCTTATTTCCCTGGAGAATTTTGTTTCTGCATACCAGGACTTGTGTGTGTGATACAATGAGCATCTGAGCATTTTCCTCTCAGCGTTACACAGCCCATGTTTTTCTTTTTTAAGTTTTCTTGGCAGTCATTTGACCTCTCTCTCCCTTATTTAATCCGAAAATACTTGACTTTGCCTCGTTTGTCTGCTCCCCATTCTGCTCTGCAGTAGATGATATGACTTATCTTTCTTTTCCTCCGAATTTCTTTCTTTCACACCTCAGTTGGAGGATTATATCTTCGCTATAAATCTTGCTTTCGGCAGTCGTTTTACAGCGGCCGACAGAGTTCAACTGAGAACACACACGCAAATAGACAAAACCGAAGCAAATGACTGTAACATGCAGCAAAGAACTGCGAACATCAGGGGGAAATATTTCCAAAAAAAGTGATGGAAAAGGCTCGGAATAGACAAATAGTTAAATATTATCAACGCCGTCGATCTGCAAAGGAGCTGTGTGTGTCGTCAGATTATTTGAATCGACAGGCTTGTAAAAAGCAAAGGATCGGGATGTTAAAATAAATCTGAAAACCTATTTCCAACACCGCTGACGTGCAGCGAACGTCAACAGCTCCAAAAGTCATAAAACGGGACTTTTTGAGGTCCCCTGGAAGCGTTTACGTCTTTGTATTTACTGGTGTTGCGAGTATTTGCTGCACACATGTTGTCAAACTGATGATTTCATTTGCTTTGCGTGTGTTTTCTTGAGCTCTCTCCGCCGCCGTAGCTTTTGGTGACTTTTTAACACGCCGGCCAAGAGTGCAGCCAAGAAGGAAAGAAAAAAAAAAAACTACTAATGTAATGTCGTGCAATAATTTGGCAGCAGCAGACGTAACCCAGGAAAAACATGTTTTTAAAAACATTTTTTAAGTGTCTGTTTTCTTTCTTTCAAGACGAAATCAAGAGACTTTTTGCTTATTAATACTAATAAGTGTTCTTTAGTCTCACGGCGACACATCCAACATACACTCACTTGCCAGTTCATTAGGTACACTAATGAAAACAGTTCAGTTTAACAGCCCTGCTCTAAATCCTCTTCCATGATCGTTGACAGAGTCAGAAAGGAAGTAATTCAGCTGGATGATCATTGTGGAGGAGGTAGTTCCTCTTATTTAGCCTGGCACGCCGACTAAAATGTCCAAATAATAGGAACATGTGTTGGTACAACTCGATGTAAAAGCCTCTGAAATGGAAACTTAAACTAACGTTACTGGGATTTAATGCAAAGCTGTTAGATTAGATTGCATTCACTAGTGTACCTAATGAACTGGCAGGTAAGGGTATATATATATAACTTAAATTTTATTGCAGGTGAATGATATATCAGCATCACAGCTGCTGTTCCTACAGCAAAGTTTCTCCTCTTACGAGCAGAGTTAATTAACTAACTCCTCTTCTTCTCCCCCCCGTCCTCCCCTTTGTGGCATGGAAGGAGAAAGCGTGTGAAGAAGAAGAAGAGGAAGAAGGCCACAAAGGCCAGTTGTTTTTAAATAAACTAAATCTGCTAACAGTTTTATAACCCTGACCTCGTAAAAAAAAAAAAAAAAAGAGGCTGCAGCTTTTGGTCAGCTCTCTCCTGATGGGGCGAGCAGAGCGTCCAGGCCTGGAATTCCCATTTGCCGCTGTGGAGTGTGGTGTCGGTGCGTCAGCTGGTGTGTTTGTGAAGGAGAGAGCGAGGAGCGAAAGGCGTATGATATATGACTGCTGTGTCACGATGCACGTGTGACGACGAGCGTCCTTGCTCTCGGGCTGAGCATCCAGGCTGCTGCTGCTGCTGCCGCTGCTGCTGCTGCTGCTGCCTGGTTCTGGTGATTTCCCCCCCAGTCAGAGAAAAGTGAGGGAGTGGGACGGAAAGAGAGAGAGAGAGGGAGAGAGAGAGAGAGAGAGAGAGAGAGGAGGTGAGAGAGACAGACAGAGGGAGGAGAGAGTAGCGCTCAGACAATCAGTGTGAGAGAGAGATAGAGGTAGAAACTAGAGGAGAGAGAAGAAGCTGGCTGGGGAACAATAGTTGAACAGATCCAGTGTTCCTTGTAGGATCTCGTTCTCTCTGGATACCTCTGCTGTGTTGTCTGCGGCCGGCCGCTGAAGGTAAGACCTCCGACCTGAGCGTCACACCTCTGGATCACCTACACCAGCACCACGTCCTCTTTTATCAAGGAGACCCTGTAATGTATGCTGTAGCTGTAGCTCCGAGTCCGGGTGAAACTTCTGCTCTCACTTCTTCTTATTTTTTTCCCCCCCTCCTACTCTGAACATCCCTGAGCTCAGGTGCACATTCCTCTTTTACTGCAGGTCCTTTCTGCGCCGCGCGAGTCCAGAAAACTGCAAGTGGTTGTGATTAGGACGCGGCGTGACCTGATGTGTAATCTGAGGGAAACGTTGTTTGTGCTGGCGCCGGTGGAGTTTGCTAATCAGGGACTGACTGGGAAGGACAGCGGAACCCGTGGAGCTCGTGAGGAGTGCACGGGTGCACGGGGTTAAATAGCGGCGCGAATAACTTTGGATATGTAGGAATATGTGTTTTACAGGTGCTTGAGTTTATATCCGTGACTGTATGATTGACTTGGCCCGTTCTTTTAGAGCCTGAGGGCTGCTGGCTCATGGTATGAGGAGATGATGACAGATGTAACAGGCTCTGTGGTAGGTAGGTAGGAGGAGGAGATGAGCTACCACTTCCATTTGACTAAGAGGGAGAGGCGTGCTTGTGATAGAGAGAGAAAGAGAGAGAAGGTGTTTAAATGAAAAATGAAGTGGCGAGGGAAGAGTCGGCGATAATGAGAGGGGCGAGAGGAACAGCTCGGGTAGGAAAAACATCTGAGAAAGAGAAGACTCTTCTCGGGACGGGAAGGACACAATAAATAGGAGAAACAGAATGAAACTGAGATGTGTGAGAGAGGTGGAGAAAAAAGAGAGAGCTGGAGGAGGTGAGAGTGTCTGACTGACCCAGGAGGAGAAAAAAGAAAAGAAAAGACAAGAGACTGTATGATGCAAACATCCCTCCAGACATCCCTCTCCACTTCCGGTGACGCCAGATGAGAAACAGTTTGGACAGTAAGACATTTTATTATTTAATATTTCAACTATTTCAAACGTCAAACCTCGTCTCAAACTAAAAGTCACCTTTAAAGTGTTTGGAGAAGAGAGAGTCGGGGAGACGAGGTGTAGGAGGTGCGTTTGAAACGTTGCACATTCAGCCAGGTGCAGAAAGACAGCAATGCTCTGGCAGAGCGCTGGCTTTTTGTCTCTGCGCTCTCATGTTTCATATTCTCACACATGGATGCAAACGCACGCACACTGGGGCCCATTGTGAGCGTATTTATTTGGACAGCGCTGACGCTCCGATAGGCAGTTCACAATGTGTCACCGCCGCAGGAATGTGCTCCTGACAAATGGATGCTCTGCACGAACCGCAGGGCCACCGAGAGGATCCTTAACGCCAGCCCGTCAGACGAGTGCGTGACAGATATCGGCTGCCCCGAAGAAACCCAGTCCAGTGGGATAAAACAAACACGCCCACGACTCCTTTCGCCCACCCTTCCCGAAAACGCCCTGGGCTCGGCGCTGAATGGAGAATCGATCTAGTTTCATTGCGCGGCTTCTACCCCGCAGCTCGCCGCATTCTTTCAATCTTTCTTTCTTTCTGATGAGGATGGAGAGAGCAGGCTGAGGTGCTAGGGGTTTAGGATTTGAGGTGCGTCGACCCGTCGAGAGATTAGGGGTTCTGCTCTTCACCAAAACCACACTAAACCAGACAATATTTGCAAAGATGTGCCCTCTGCGTCGTCTCTTTCGGCCTCCCTCCGTCTCCGCGCCGTTTCCGAGAAGCCCAAATTGCAAAAGCTAACACAAGCTTATCTCCGGCTCGCGTGGCTGCCTGTCATTGGCTGCACGCTGCTCTCAAATCCACACTGTTTGTCTTATCTTTACTGTGGGGGGATATATTTAGTGAGGAGCTTAGCTTTTAGGAGGTTGGCGCGTGGGGAGGGTAACGAGAGGGAGAGAGGAAGTTTGTGTGTGCTCGCTTTCGGGAGCTGGCGTCAGTAGATGGTGGAGGAGCTTGGCACTCTGCATGCCACACTGTGTGTACGTATGTGTGCGCTCGGAGTGTATATGTGTGGCTAGAGGACAGGTCTGTGGTCCCCTCCCTCCCTCCCTCCCTCCTTCCCTCCCTCGCTGCAGTCAGGAATCTGCCCTTTAGTTTATTAAAAGCTGGTGAAACAATGGAGGGGGTGAGGTTGGGGATGGGGGCAGGTGGGGAGATGAATACAGAAAATCATGACGTAAACTCTGGGCACGGTGCAGCAAATCAGAGAGGAGTGTGGTGATGTAGTTGGAAAGCAGAAGAAGAGAGGGAGAGGCAGTCCAAAAAAAAACAAAAAAAAAACGACACTTCCCCTTCTTTACCTGTCAATTCACCCTAAGTTCCCACTAGGGATGTCCTGATCCGTATTGGGGCCGGTCCAGGCGTTTTTAAAATGATTGGATTGGTATTGGGCTTCAACCAAGCCTGATCTTTTGTTGTTATTTATTTTATCTCTGCCATAAACCTCTAAATCCCCGTAGAGTCAAAACATCTTATTCCTCTTTGTTGGCTAGCGTCAAAGCTGCCAAAAATCTGAATAAAGGAAGAGCGGAAGTGGAAGATAAAGTCTGGCAGACAGAAATTTGCAAATTGTTCAATGTGGATGTCTGGTGAGGTGGTAGTAGGAGATCATCGTTCAGTCGTACCAACTTGATTCAATGACTCAACAGTAAAACAAACAAACAAACAAAAAAGGAATATGTCAAGCTGCATTTAAAAGATGAGGAAAGTTTCCTGGAGACAGCGTCAAGGAGAAAAATCTTCTAGAGAGGGTTAGGGAGTTCGACCGGATCATTTCTGGAGTAGAGAACACAAGGTACCAGCTACCCTCTCCACACTACATTAACTTTGACAGATAGATTTATTGGACTGACTCCAGTCAACTCTAGGAGAAGACAAGGAAGACAAGGACAGACTTTAGGAAGCTACAGGAGACCAACTCTAGGAGAAGACAAGGAAGACAAGGAGAGACTTTAGGAAGCTACAGGAGACCAACTCTAGGAGAAGACAAGGAAGACAAGGACAGACTTTAGGAAGCTACAGGAGACCAACTCTAGGAGAAGACAAGGAGAGACTTTAGGAAGCTACAGGAGACCAACTCTAGGAGAAGACAAGGAAGACAAGTAAAGACTTTAGGAAGCTACAGGAGACCAAGTCTAGGAGAAGACAAGGAAGACAAGGAGAGCCTGTAGGAAGCTGCAGGAGACCAACTCTAGGACATTTAGGATCAGAGAGGGACTCCCTAGACATCCCTAGTTGTCTTGTCTAGACATCTAGGGCTCCTGCTTCCTCATGGGACTCTGCACAGACAGCCTTCAAATCTAGAGGTACTGTTGTATGATCTGTTGACCTTAACTCATGTTTCGTGAGATCATGGTGACTTCCAAACTCTAACCAGGCAACCCTTGAGTCTGAGTGACTTTAGGACATTTAACATCACGACTCAGAATTGGATTGAGAGGCAAAAAAAACTTGGGACATCCCAAATTCCAACTTCAATGCACCTGTTTTCTCAGCGTGGCAGCTTTATAACCGAACGGCCCACCGCCACCGCGGTCCCTGGGCGAACAACTGTGTACTCAGCTGCCCGGCCGGCCCGGGCGATAAAGCAGTGGATCCCTCTGAAGATCTGGCTCCTCAGCATCAAACACCAGCATCCCAGCAATGTTTAGAGCCCCGCGGCGGCAATATATAATGGCCCCTAGAATACCACATGCCCGTGTGTGTGCTCCGTGTGCATATGTGTGTGTGCTCGACAGAGAGAGAGTGAACAAACGCCCATAAGTAAGGTGGGCAGGGGCTATTTATACATGCACCCCACTGGTAAGAACAAAACACGGTGACGACGAGGGCCGAGAAATTCTGTTCGACACTGCATATGGCTGCCACAGTTTGGAGGCTCCGTGGTGTCACTTTTCACAGGATTTTCAGATCACCGTTTCACTTCAACAAAAGTCTTCATTGTGACTTTTTTTTGTTTGTTTTTGCACCTCGTGTCTTCTAAGCCTTTAAAGCCAGGTTATTATTTTATTATTGCTGTTCATAAATTGACAGGAAATTACAACAATTAAACGCGAAATGTCTGAAATATGCAAACAGCACTCCCATAACAGAAGACTTTCCATTTACACAGACATATCCTTCCTTTTAAAAACACATTTCTTAAATAAAAGCAGCAATAAAACATATAAATACTCCTATACTGCAAGAAAAATATGTAATATACCTTCATCTATACGCACTTACTTCTTTCCCACCGTTGCCTCTAAGAGAGACCTCACAATATCTTCGGTCCTTAAGCCTGGAATCACCGTCTCATAACTCCCCAAATCCAAAAGCTTCAAACCAGAGGGATTGTGGGTACGTAAGGAGGGGTTGTACTGTGGTTATGTGGTTTTGGCTCCCCAGATATCCTCAACCCAGGCTGGATATTTCTGCAGATTCTGGGCCTTTCTTAAATGATCTTGCCCCTTGGCAACATTGCTCAAGTTGTATCTACGAAAAAAAAAACAAAGTGGAATTTGCTTAATTTGATTTGCTCCATGACAGACGATATGTCTTTTAATAAGCAGCAAATGCAGATCTAGAGACAGGTCTGAAGTTACATACAGCGCACGCCGTGTAATAGTTTCATCTGCCTCTGGGCCTCCAGCTTTCTAATTAGTTTCCAAGTACCGTAAAGAAGAAAAGCTTTGAATTTTGTTATTTTTTTTTGTGCCAAATTATTGAGGTTTGTTTAAGGAAAAACAGAGCCAGTGGACAGACTGATGTAGCAATACAACTTACCTGGGAGGCCTGAGAGGGTCCATGCTCAGGACCTACAGCTCAATCAATTGACTGTTTGCTAAAAGATTGACCAATGTTAGGTCTGGAAAGCGTGTTGAGGCAATGTGCATGGGTCTGCAGTAAGAATAAAGCTTAGTTTATATTATAAACATTTATACTTGTCTGCTTGTAGCCTGAATGCCAGTCCAGTGGTGGAAAGTTGGTCCTATCGTCTCTCCGTTGGGAACTGATTATGCTCTGGCAAAGATCAGAACGGCCAGTCAAATTGTCTGAACGACTGGCTGTGATTGTTTGTAGGACTATTTGCATTCAGAGGTATTTTTGTTCTCTCTGTATCGGTTGAAATACGTAATGAAATCCAAACACACTCAAATTCTAAAAAAAGTTCGGCCATACGAGGCTAGCATTGGTGTAACTACGCTGAACATTTTGAACGGTTACTTTTACTGGCATGACTGCAACGCAAAAACGAGAGAAGACGTCTTAGTAGATGGTGCGTAGAAGGGAGTAGGACAATTCCTTGGGACGAGGAACTACATTTTGTAGTTGGTCCTCCTTCAGCTTTGATTACAGCACACATTCTCTGTGGCATTGTTTCGATAAGCTTCTCCAATGTCACCAGATTTATTTCCATCCAGTGTTTTCCATTTTTCACCAAGATCTTGTATTGACGATGGGAGAGTCTGACCACTGCACAAAGCCTTCTCCAGCACATCCCGACTATTAAACATAGCCCCTTGTTTTTCTTTGATTTGTTTTCACCAAACGTTTAAGTGATCGTCGATCTTGATCAATCAGAATTTTTTTCCGGCCACATTTCTTCCTCAAAGATGATGGTTCTTCACTATCCTTCCAGTTTTTAATAATGTGTTGGACAGTTCTTAACCCAGTTTTAGTAGTTTCTACAATCTCCTTACATGTTTTCTCTGCTTGATGCATGCCAGTGATTTGACCCTTCTCAAACAGACTAACATCTTTTCCACGACCACAGGATGTGTCTTTAGACATGGTTGTTTAAGAAATGAGAAGCTACTCATTGCATCAGTTGGGGTTTAGTTGGTTATTTGCTTAGTTAAATCCAGGTGGAGACTTTTGTTTTTTGGCCAGACATTATACTTATATTATGCATCTCAGACTCAACTGGACTTGTTAAAAAAATCTGCCAGAGACAGCGTTTTTTTCCAACCATCTCGTGGAGCTCGTGTTGTTTTGCACTCAAATTTAACTGCGGTGTTTCAACACAAATTGAGTCTGTACTTGAGGTGTCGGGTGGCATAGGAAGGATGTGCATGCAACGGTACGTTCTATTTAGATTTGGAAAGCTAGAGTGTAACCCAAGGTCATTTTGCGCAACCACAATTCACTAATGTTCCCTAACCACCTCACATGCTGACAGCACACATGAGGCAAACTCAAACACTTGAATGTACGGGTAAGCAATGGTTGCAATTCAAAAATATAATTAAAAAACCAATAAGAAAAAAGAACGATTAAAGAGACATAATCCTTTCCACTGAAAGAGAAGTCATTTACCATCATTAGTCTCATAATGAAAGATTTTTTGTTTGTATTTAACTGAGTTTTTCCCCTGTTAGTTGAGCTTGATCTTGGTCCTTAATGGCATCTGTGTAAAAGAAATAAATCTGGGAAAGCTACAGCATCCATCACCTCTAAGAATTAAGCCACCACTTGTTTTAGGCTTGCTTCGAACTTGGCGAGGTTGGGATATAATTCAGGACGTCTCATTAGTTCTGCAGAACAGAACACACTCTCTCCTTCCTCCTCTACCCTTTTGACGCAGCAAGAGTCTAGCCACCGTTGTCTACCGTGTTACCGTGCATGCAAAGTACTCCCGCTCGACTGAGCTCTGAACCTGGAATTACTGGGCATACCTAAAAAACCATGACCCAACACCACGGACTGTTCTCCAAAGTAAATTTTAATCTGATTGTGTTTTAATAAAGATAAGGTGGCTTTGCAGTTCCAATAAAACAAAAGCCTTGCCTCGTCAAATGGAAAATTTGACTTGCCTCGGTGGAGGTTTACTGGACGGAGCCTGGCCTCGCCGCAGCTTTTCTACAACACTCGTCAAGTGGAGCTGTTTACTTTAATCGAGCTGAAATTTCATGGGTAATTCGGAATGAATGACTCGCTGCAGTTTGCGGGGCTCCGCTGCCAACATCGTGATGAAAACAGCGAAGGCCCAAGGTGACACTGGGAGTCTGGATCCAACACAGCTCCCGAACATAATCAGGACAACAGAGGGGTACGAGGGCTTGGAGCTGGTCCGGATGGAAAACGAATGAGATGCTGCAACACAATGGGGATTTGTTTTAGTAATCATATCAGAAAGTTTGAATGGACGATGGGTTTGATTCCAAACGCTAGATCCAGGAAAGATATAGACCGTAACGTTTTTGGGTTTCAGGGTCATTATACTTGGACGAGAGTGGGTCGGAGGATGCAGCTGCTTTTTGTAAACTGTCAAGCCTTTAAGCAAACCAGGTAAAGGTGAGGAGGCCACGCTGAACCGCATGCTGCTCCAAACCTTCTGTTTACTTCTGCTAAAAACCTGCAGGGCAGACATCCGGGGGCATTAATAACTTCTCAGTTTGCACTCTCACGGTGCAGTGATGAACTCACTTGGATTCAATCTCCACGTATTATCCTAAAAGCCCCTATTATCTGAGCTACGTATCAATATCACCGGCTTTCAGAGCTTAGGCATGGCCGGCCAAAAGAGACAGTAATTATGATGTGTAGTCACCTTGTAGTGATGGGATGTCCCTGCTTGCATAGCAATGACTTGCTCAGCTGGCCGCGTGACAGGCAGATGACAATCAATACTTGTGCTGCACATTAAAAGGTGGTGAAGTCTGTCTGGCTCCGCTAATTGTTAATCAGAGAGGATGGAGCTGGCTGTAGATCAAAATTACAACTTTCTGGGTAAAATAAAGTTTGACTGGTCCTTGTCCTTGTATTTGACAGATGGACAAGTGCCATTAATACTTTTGTTTGCTTTGCTTCACAGTGAGACTGCAACCAGGTAGAATCACGATCTATGAGGAAATCTCAAATTAATTTTCTGGCATTATAGGGTATTGCGACCACGTTTGTTTTCTGAGCTGCAGCTGAAAACTGTCACTGGGCACCAAAACTACGAGAACTGGTAAAAACTGCAGTTTCCCAAATGTCCACTAGAGGCTGGCGCCCAAAAAACGAGTCACCCCCATAGACTTCCATGTAAAAATGTAGAAATAAACATGTTTACAGCCTGGTACAGAATAGAACTCATCTGGTTAAATTATATCGAGGTTTAAAATTATGCAGAATTAAGGGCGTAGAAGCTAATCTGGAGTGGGAGTGGCGCTAAAGACAGCTCGTGACCCGTAGCAGCTAACCTGGAGCGGGAGTGGAGCTAAAGACAGCTAGCGACCTGTAGAAGCTAATCTGGAGCGGGAGTGTGGCTAAAGACAGCTCGCGACCCGTAGCAGCTAATCTGGAGCGGGAGTGGAGCTAAAGACAGCTAGCCACCTGTAGCAGCTAATCTGGAGCGGGAGTGGAGCTAAAGACAGCTAGCGACCTGTAGCAGCTAATCTGGAGCGGGAGTGGAGCTAAATACAGCTAGCGACCCGTAGCAGCTAATCTGGAACTCCCACTAAAGAGCTAAAGACGGCTAGAATCAAGAAGAATCAAGAATCAATAGTATTTATTGCCCCGAGCCGCTGCGTACACCCGCGCCGCCATCTTGAAAATCTATATCTAGCGACTTATAGCTAGCGACCTGTAGCAGCTAATCTGGAGTGGGAGGGGAGCTAAAGACAGCTAGAATCAAGAAGAATCAAGAATCAAGAGTCTTTATTGTCATTGTGAGAACGTAACGAACGAAATTCTGCAGAGACTCCTGCAGTGACTGACTCTTTGTTCGCTTTGGGGCAGGGGAAACATTTACATATTTACATATCCAACAGATCTGCAGCGCCGTTGCTCAATTGTATATTCGTCTTTATTTCCCCCAACTTTGTTTGTTATGCACCACGCTGTTTGCCAGATGATCTCAAAATCTGTCTAACTTTGGTGCCAAAGCTGGAACGGCGCTGTGAGTCGTAATGTAATTAGACGGGAAACCCAAAACAATACGCTAAAAGAAGCTACAACTCAAAAGGGAGTTGGAGAGTCCAGTAGTTTTCAGCACCATGAGCAGAACCTTTCCTTTCCGCCTCAAAGTCATTTGTTATTTCAAGTGTTATTATAAGAACACTGCAGCTTTAAGGTAGGCTTTGTGGTATTAGCTGATCTTGAGAACGTGTTTAATAGAAAACTTTGTATAAATAAATGTATATAAATAAAGCTGTGGACCACGGGCTCAGCTGACATGCAGGAAACCTGGTGCTGGTTAGCTATTAGTTATTCTATCGTGGTATATAATGAAGCTGTCGTGTGTTTTGCAATGTACACTGCTCTTTATGGGAAGTTGGAGGCCACAGGGCGCACACAAAATGCATAGAGGGTGGTAGGTGAGAGTTGCCTTGGGTGGGTGGGTGGGAGGTTTGTGAGCAGCAGACTTTTCCCCCGGGGGCTCTCCTACAGGTTAATCAGGCCATGTGGAGTTCTGGAGAGGTGGAGGCAAACATGTAGACATAGCTTGTAAAAACTACATCCAACATGTCTCTGAGCCCGTCCTGTGTTTTGTGACCGAGTGTCGATTTCGTCTTCTGCTCTCGCTCGATCTTAAACGACCGTAGCGCTGAGACAAGCGCGCTAATGACGCTGATGGCGATACCAGCAGCAGAGGCGGGGATCGCAATGCTCGGTCGGGGCCCGGCTGGCAGGGCCGGAGGTGCTGATGGGTGCTGGCTGCTCGAGGCAGCTCCGAGAGGACGGGGCCGTCCCACTATGTAAACCCTGCAGCGCGAGTGCGACGGGCCAGCGAAACATCTCGGGGAGTATTTATTTTAACAAGCCAAATGATACTTCTACTTCTCTCAGGAGGAATGTTAAGGTTAAATGATTCCCCTCAGATAGAAAAGAACACCGTGGGAGGGACGGGAGGGCGCTGAAGACGGAGGGACGGAGGGGATGTGTGTGAAGGTTTTGTCTGAACTTGATGCTTGATTTTAATTCAAATAAGGAAATCGATGCACAGGTGTGAAGCCTCTGCTCCAGAGTTTAACTGACTGCTCCAAATACACACACAGCTTCTCTTACTCCAGCTTTAATACTTTTAACACAACTTGTACCTCATCAGCTACTTCATGCTGGGTGGCGAGCTACTTTGTCCAAGTCAAAATGACTTGTCGTGACTACATTCAATACTTTTAGAGTCATTGATGACTTGCAATCATTTTTATTCCCTTTCTTGAGTCAATGTATATTAGAAGGCTAACTTCTTAGCTCGCTAAAGTTTTGAAGAATTAAGTGCGTGTCTGCTTTGAGTGACAGGTCAGATCTCAGATTGGCTGCCCGTCAGTCTGGTCGATCATGACTGACCTATTGGGCGCCTATGTTGTTCATGGTCACATGCACCAATATAGACTGTAGAAAAAATGGACGACGCAGCTCCTCTTCCTCCCATTGGTCAAACTGAGGCTAGAGCTCCAGGGACGCGGGACGCTAGCTAGTTAATTGCATTAATTCACTTAAAATCTCATTAAATAAAACACCAAAGGTCCCTCAGATCCTTCAGGTTGGTTAGCACAGTTTACAGCACAACTCATTTGTTTTTTTACTTTACTGTATAGTTACTTTAGTGTTTTTGTTTAGAGCATAGACTGTATATAAATATGGACAACACATCCCCACTTCCTTGCACTGGCCAAACTGATGCTATTTTCCCGATGATACGGGCGGTGCCATCTTGCGACTTTGGAGCCAGATTCTCATCAGTACGATCCAAAAGTGGAGCCACGTGGAGCCGCGATATCGATGCCCCGCCCACACTTCCTCCAGACTCACTCGTGTTTTTGTTTAACTAATACTACGCTCTGCTCTACCTCCACCAGTTACAAGGAAATGTTGGATTATACACTGCACTTATTTTTAAACAACTCATGGTCCCACGGGGCGCTTTACAGAGCAGTTGGCATGCCAACTGATAGCCGCCATTATGTCACATCCTGTTTCTTTAGCGTCAGATAACTGAAACGAAACTTATCCCACAAATGAACACTTGAACATACGTCAACATTATATTAGCTACCTGAAATGACAGAAACCATCCTTGAAAAAAAATATTAAATGTGTATTTTAGTGTTTTAGTTTGACGCAAGTCCCGCCCACAAACATGGAGGAGGTGGAACTTATAACCCATACTGCAGCCAGCCACCAGGGGGAGGTCTGCTTGCTTTGGCTTCACCTTAGAAGAGCTGTTATGGCGTCCATCTTTTATATACAGTCCATGATGCAAGCCACGAAACCAAAGTTAGCTTGCTAATGTATGATCCATTTGATTGAGCATGCAAAAAATAAACTGTGTGGGATAATTTGGGCTTTTTTATTTACTAATTATTTTTGAATGTTGTGTTTTAATAAATTGTGCCTCTTTCCAAAGAATAGCGAAGCTCCATCTGCCTGTCAGTGGATTACATGACATCATTACGTTGCTCCATAGTTGCTAGACGTGAATAGTTGTTGTGGTGGATGCTGCAGTTTGTCGCTCGATGGTTCCTGTGCGTCGACTGGATCATTTTTAATGCGAGGCTACACTAGTGTAAGCAGTCTGGGTGGTTAAAGTACTAAACAAACCATCGGTCTAATATTTTTGGCAGTCTTTGAACAGCTTTCAGGCTGGAAACCATCAACTGTATCTGGCAACCCTGGGACTAATACTCTGTCTGGAAATATTCAGAGAAACAAGACGAATATCTTGAATTTAATAATTTGATATTTCCTCTTTACACTGAAACGCCTGAATAATAACTGTGGAAAAACACATTTCTGCGTATAAACAAAATAAGATTGCACCTAGGTTTGCAGTTTTTTGCCATTTCTTTTAGGTTTTAATCTTATAAACAATCACTCCATTTTATTGTATAACCTCTGCAGGTTTACTGTGGACCTTTAACACACAGGTACAGTGTAAATCCACTTTAATTTTGGAACGACTATTTTTGTGAAATAGGTACGAGTTTACGAGCAGCTGGTGCAAACCTATCCAGTAATTGACACGTTTCTACATGGGCCAGGTTAACATTAAAAAAAACAAAATAATGTCCTTAAACCTCCACCCCTCGTCGCTCCGCTCCGCTCTCTCTCCGTGACCCCACATGTACCCACACCTCTCCCTAATTCACAACACATTGCCTCTTGGTAAAAACCAGCCTCCAAACACAAACCCCATTGTCGGGGAGGACTGTAAAAGTATGAAGAAAAACAAACCATAAATACACGTGAAAATATGCTGCGGGACTGGCAGAGCGTTCGCAGTCATGAGAGGGCTTGTTGGGAGAGCGATTTGTTTTAATGAAAAAGTCATTCCTGGGGAGAGGAAAGCTCCCGGCTGCAGGCTGTTTGTGCATGGCTTAAGTTTCTTCTGCGTAATAAAAGCACCAGGACTCAGAGTTTGTGTCTGCATGTGTGTGTGCATTGTGTCGACCGTGGAGCAAAGGAACACTAAGTAGGCAGCCAGGTCTGGAGGCCCAGACTCACTAGAGCAGTCAATCAAAACTGAACTCTGTGAGAAGATGTCTGGAGGTACAGCTCCATCCTTCACGCATCTTATCCTCCGCTGCAACAGACAAAACATGTTATCGCTCTTCTTCTACCCATCTGTTCTTGTTTCCACTAACGGCTAAATGTTTTGTCTTCCAGACTTGTGTCGGATTACGACAGCGAGGGATGGAGCGACCCAACGAGGCAGCTTCTCACAGCAGGTCGCTCACTTTTAACGTCCACCGCGCAAACAGGAAGTAAGGACGCGTCTCTTCTTCGTGGTGAACCTGTAAAAAAGAAGATAACAACAACAAGGTGACGCGTCAGACGTCCCGTGAGGATCCAGAGCCTCGGGGTGGCCCCAGTCATGAAACCTTCAGCCGCCGCCGCCGCCACCGGGGGCCCCCCGTCCGGCCTCCTGCTGGTCCTGATGTGCTGCCCCCTGCTGGGCTTGGTCCAGTCCGCCAGCAGCAACAAGGCCAGCGACAACGGACACCAGCACCTGGTAGACACCGACCCGGAGCGATGCATGAGGCACCACTTTGTGGAGACCATCACGCACCCGATTTATAAATGCAACTCCAAGGTAAAAGAAAAATTATGACCTGCTGGAAATGCAATTTATTTATTTTAAAAACTTTATGAACCACATCAGAACTGAGATGCTCTCCTCAGGGTGCAAAGACAACTGGACCATACTCATACTTTAAATCTGATACTCACTGAGCCTGTATAGCCTAAAACCACATACATATTTCATACACTCCTAAAATATAACTTCTGACATCTACAACCTCTGTAAATTATGGTTTGTATTTGACCAAAAGCAAGTTTTCTAATGAAAAAAGTCAACATTTGCACAAAGTTAGCTCAGAAATCGACGTGTTAGTTTGCTAAAAATCTACTCTGTGGTACAGGAGAGCATGAAATCCAAGGTGTATCATCAGGTCACCTCCAGTAATGTTACCTGGTGACTTCTAGCTGTTTATAGCAATCCTATATTATAACCTGGGATGTCCCGATCAAGTTTTTTTGCCCCCTGATCCAATACAGATCTTTTAATATTAATTATCGGCTGATATCAGATCTTAAACGTCCTAGAGTTGGTCTCCTGTAGCTTCCTAAAGTCTGTCCTTGTCTTCCTTGTCTTCTCCTAGAGTTGGTCTCCTGTAGCTTCCTAAAGTCTGTCCTTGTCTTCCTTGTCTTCTCCTAGAGTCGACTGGATTCAGTCCAATAAATCTTTCTGTCAAAGTTAATGTAGTGTGGAGAGGGTAGCTGGTACCTTGTGTTCTCTGGTCATCCAACGCTGCCATAAACTCCCTAACCCTCTCTGGAAGACGATCAACTACTACCACCTCACCAAACATCCACATTCAGCTATTTACTCCAAGCGTTGTCTGACTCATTTTTATTTTCCAGAGTGATTTTGCTTCCTCATCTTCAGTTTTTGGCAGCGTTGACGCTCGTCAATGAAGGGGAATGAGATGTTTTGACACCACAGGGACGTGGTTTTGGTTTATGGCAGACCTAAAATAAATAACTACAAAAGATCAGGCTTGGCTGAAGCCCGATACTGATCTGATCCTTTTAGAAATGCCTGAATCGGCCCCAGTACCGATCGGGACGTCCCTAATTATTACCAGGGCCGAAATACACTGTAAAACGTTCCTACTTTGTATAAAATTACCCAGAATACATTGCAAAGTCTGGTATACTGTGCTGTAGGTTTTAACAGCGTCCATCTGAGTGTACAGACAAATCCGCAGTGTTATCCGACCTGTCTCCCTCTTGTTAGGACGTTGTGTAAAGCAACAGAGCCGCTGACAAATGACCTCATTTGTGACAAAATTTCAAGTGAAAGCCCCAAAGTCCCCAAAGCGGAGTCCGTCAATAAAAAAATAAACAAACTCTCCAGTCATTAATCTCACAGTTCTCTCCGTCTACTATTAACCTTGTTGCCCCCAGAAGGCCTCCTCCTACATTTGCTCAGCCCAGTGTCTTTCCTCCTCCGTCTTTATCTCCATCATTTAGATGAGTTTAGTTTCTCAGAGAGCTTGTGTGTGTGTGTTTGTGGATACGTGTGTGTGTGGTGCTGGACATGGGCCACGCTGCAGACATATTCTGCACCTCAGCTGGGACTCAGGTTTTTTGGCCCGAGGTGGGGCCGTCTCCCCCCTCTCTCCTGCCTCTGCCAGCTGCTTGAAGGGAGAGAAGAGTTGAAGAAAGACATGGAGAGTGAGTTCTTGTGAGGACGACGGTGACCCGCCGACTCTGACCTGTAAACGAGCCGTCGGTTTTCTCTCTTTGCAGTTGCTCCGTATAGTGTGAGTGATCTGTTCTTTGGTCTTTTTTTTTTTTAAATATTCTGACTCCTGAGTGCACGGAGCAGGTGTCCAAAGACTCAGCTCAGACGACAGCACACAGAGAAACGGCTGAAAGCATGACAGGGTTGTGCAAACTAGTCGACTAGTCAGTCTATCGTCTTCAGATGCTTTAAGATTGTTACATACTCCATGAGAAGTGAGAAATTTCTTCTCGCTCCTAGTGCTGCAAGAACAAGAAAAAAGTTTGTTCTAAAGAAACTCAAGTGCGGAACTCCAGGGAAGTCCTCATAGGCCCCTCCCACTGCAGTACGCGTGCTAAGCATTGTGGGAGATGGACGACGAGGAGAGGCACTTTTCTTATTGTTTTTGGATGTCAGCCAGTCGTTTTGACGTTCGTTCAGCATGCACCCACACACGGTATGACAATCACAGAGTGGCTGCTAGCATTTCTGCTTTTCCACATTAACCACGCCCACTTTCCATTTCTGACTAATCAGTCAGTTCTTGCTTCTCGTGTGAGTATGTGACAGCCTTTAAGCATCATGTCGACTAGTCACTGATCACATGACGATAACAACATGGCTGCAAGAAGTGAAATACTTCACTAAAGATGAAGCTCATACTACCGTGACATGTCAGTCCTGAAATACAACTAAACTACCACTGCAATGCATCTGAAAAGGCTAACGCTAGCAGAGGAACGGTTCAAATCCTCTGGACAGCAGTCAGTTAACAACTTCACCAAACGTCCTGTGGTAACAGAGAGAAGGAGGCTGCACATCAACTATTGGATAAAGTTATTAGACCTTTAGCTGCAGTAACCCGGCTGAAGTACTATTAAATGCTACTGATGGTGCTGAGGTGCTGCATGTTTTTATACAGGCTATACATATCTGCAGCTCACAGTATGTAGCACATGAGCTGTCTGTTCCCATCGTATGTATTCAGGTCAACAATATAGATTTATTACTTTCTACTTTTTTTTTAATTTCCAGTGTCTTTATTGATTTTCATTCCATTAACAAATACAATATCCTTCCCGACCTCTACATTCATTCTCTTCTCTGTTCCAAGAAGTGAAATCAATACAGAAATTAAGAAAAATAAATAAAACACATACATCAATATTAAATAAAGTTTACAGGTAACCTTGGAAAATAAACAAATACAAAACTAAAAAAAAAAAAAAATCATACATAATTGAGAGTTTCCCTTCTGCTCTCGCATCCTTTCACTCTTGGGATTCAACCCGTTTGACTTTAAGGTCATTTTATGTTTATTCCTAGTCTGCGTTTATTTTTTCTGGATGAAGATTCACAGACTCTGTCCCAGTGCGACTTTTTCTGCACGGAATCAACATTTGGAGTTCATTAAAGCTTGGAGTTGTGAATAATGGTGATCAGGTTTGTGAAGAATCAGCTGGAAAAGTCAGGACGCTCCTTCTTAATAACACCTGGAAATAATAAGGATGTTTAGCTTTCAATGTTATCAGCTAAAAAAAGATCTGATACTGTTCTTGACTTTTTCCAGCTGATTCTTCACAAACTTCTTTCCACTGTTAAGATTCATCCCTCTGACTCTTTTTTTATTTGAGGTAACCTAATAGCATCTCCCCTGTATTTGTCTTTTTAATAAACTGATTAAATATTTTCCAGATTTCCTCATTTTTCCCCATTTACTTTTTAAATACATATCTTATTCTCTCCCCTGACAAACGTCATTACATATTTCTGATCCATGCACCAGTTCAAGGAGCCTCCAGACCTTTACCTCTTTTTGCAGAGTTGACAAATTTATGTTCTTGGGGTTTCCTATTGAGATCCGCTGGAAACCGATGCAGCGATATCTTCTTGGAGACCGTCATTTTATTGATCACGTTCTGTCAAATCTGAGGTAGAACTACAGGAAGGACCCAAATAAACGACACACACAGGAAAGAGACTGGATGAAATACTACAAGACAGTTTAATGGAACCTACAGAACAAAAGACGCAGCTGTCGCTAAGCAGGATAAATATAAGAGAAGTCGAATTAAAGATGTCCTGGAAGTAGACAAAGAGAACTCAGTCAAATTACTGAAACAGAAATATCATACTTGAGCATTTATTTAATCATTTGTTCATATTTATGAGTTGCAAAAGTAAGTGGACCCTTGTTTTCAGCAATAACAGCAACTGACTGTTTCCTGCTGAATTTTAGCCCATTCCTCAGAACATGAGACATGATCTTGTTCTTCTTAACCATTCTTTTGTAGAACCACTTGTGTTCTTGGTTCTCGTTGTCTTGCTGCATGACCCAGTTTCTCTTCAGAGACGAACTTCAAGGTCTCAATATGTGGGCTCGTCCGGGATTTGAACCCGGGACCTCTCGCACCCTAAGCGAGAATCATACCCCTAGACCAACGAGCCACGTATCAGTGGTCAGAAGATGCTGTTCCAGATTCTGGTCTTTCTATTCTTGAGGTTTGTCAATGGGTTGCAGCCTGTGATAAACCCTCTGTATTTGCTCTTGGGGCGTCTTTTGTTCATGGTAGTCTTGGATACTGATGTGCCTAACCCTCATACAGACCTCATGAACAGCATCCAGCATTTTGTCTCCATAAAAAATGATTCAAATCATCAGCGGATGTCCTAAAAGTAAATGAAGAGAACCCAATCAAACAAATGACACAGAAATATTATAAATTCTTTGACCTCCTTGTGCCTCGATAACATCGACTAAATGTTTCTGGTAACTGCTGATCAGTGGTCTACAGCAGCTTGGAGGAATTTTAGCCCATTCCTCAGAACAGAACCACTTCAGTTCTGAGATGTTGGTGGGTTTCCTCACATCAACTGCTTGCTTCAGGTCCTTCCACAACATTTCTGTTGGATTAAGGTCAGGACTTTGACTTGGACGTTTCCTAAACATTCGTCTTGTTCTTCTTTAACCGTTCCTTTGTAGAAACACTTGTGTTCTTGGGCTTGTTGTCTTGCTGCATGACCCAGTTTCTCTTCAGAGACAAACTAAAGCACATCTAAACAAAGCCAAGGTCCCAATATGTGGGCTCGTCCGGGATTTGAACCCGGGACCTCTCGCACCCTAAGCGAGAATCATACCCCTAGACCAACAAGCCATGTGTGAAATGTCAGAAGATGCTGTTCCAGAGTCTTATTGTTCTTAAGGTTTGTCACTGGGTTGCTGTCTGTGAGGCGTCTTTTGTTCATGGTAGACTTGGATACTGACATCTTGCTGCATGACCCAGTTTTTCTTCACATTCAGCTCATGGACAGATGTCCTGACATTTTCTTTTAGAGTTCACTGGTAGAATTACAAATTCATTGGTCCATCAGTGACCCAGCAAACCGTCATTTGTTTGATTGGGTTTTCTTTGTCTACTTTCAGAACTTTCAGGTGAAAACTTGTTGATTTCTTGAGTGAGTTTTGCAGAAATTATGCAGAAAATTTGACAATTGTGAAGGAATGCATAAAAGGTCAACGGGTTTCTTTAATCAGCAGATGGAGTTTTCTTATGAAATCTGCACCTTCTTCTTAAGAATGAACTTTCAGGATTAGAACTGTTCCCAAACACTTTATTTGTCAGTAGAAGTCAAAGTGATGAATTTCTTATTCTGTCCAGCCAACTGTCCAAAACCAAGAATAAATACGATTAAAAAGTCTTTAGAACAAAGCAAATTCTCACATTTATGAAACTCATGTATCAGCTTTATAACGGACTCTCACAATAAACTAACAATTTAATCATGTCCAGACACAGTGCACTGAATCAGCTGAACACCAATCTGAAATGGAAGAGATTTAACTCTGCACAGTTTCTGCACAACAAAACTACTAAAAATAAATCTTGATTTTACATGAATACGTCAATAAATATAATTAAGACGGGAAATATTCCTGATTATAGCCCAGTTTTTATTTTATTACGGTGATGCTGCGTCACTTCTTTTGATTGTGAACTTATTTTTTATGAATCGCTGCCTTGGTAAAAACATGAACAGATGAATGAGAGTCCACTGTATCTGTGTTTCAGCTGGTCATGAATGAAAGGAGGTGCAGGAGAGGTGCAGACAGAGAGGAGGCTCGGTTTGATAAAGCCTGATCCCCAGCCAGGACAAAGACAAATGGTCTTAAAGTGGCGACAACGCTCCTGCTGTGTGTTGTGTGTGTTGTGTGTGTGTGTGTGTGTGTGTGCGTCACCCTGTCACGGCCCCAGACAGGCTTTTGTCAAAGCGGGTACACGGGTGGTGACACGCAGCAGCTGACAGAAGGACATGACACAGGAGTCTGTTTAGGGAGGCGACAGGAATGCAGTGACCCACAGAGGAATGCTTGGTCGGACGGTCCTGACACTAATCAGGCCGGCGCTTTGTGTGTGTGTGTGTGTGTGTGTGTAGGTTTGAGCTCTCTGATCTGACTCTTTGATACAGAGGTTTGATCCAAAAAGGTTTAAGAAAGGAAAATTGACTTGTAGAGTTTCTTAAAGACGTTTCATCCATGTAGCTTCTTCAGTTCTAAAAGACTGGTGGTGGAGCTGGGGTTTAAATATGTGTGGGTGTTACCCATCAGACACTCACATGGTTAGGGTCTGTTCTCGACTCGGTCCTCTTTCTCCAAGGAACGGTTCTCTGAGGACCCACTGTAAGTCACAGGCTCCAGACTCAAGGTGTGAATGGGGGTGAATCATCTTGGGGACAGATGTTCAGACTGTGTTGTAGGTTGATGGCAGGTTATATCTCAGTCAGAGAAGGATTTTTTAATTTTTGTTTTTATTTGACATACACTGATCAGCCATAACATTAAAACCACTGACAGGAGAAGTTAATAATTACATCGACCATCTTGCGACAGTTCAGTGTTCTGCTGGGAAACTTCTGGACCTGGCATTCATTGGTGTGGATGTTACTTAGACATGTAGCACCCACCTAGACCAGACCAGGCACCCCCACCCCATAGCAATGACCCATCCCAAGCAGGATGCAGCCTGACACAGGCACACACACAAAAACAACTAAAACAACTAAAAAAAACATGAAGAACAGCACAAGGTGTTGACCTGGCCTCCAAATTCACTAGATCCCAAACTGATCAAGTATCTGTGGGATGATCCACAGAGGCCCCTCCCCTCAAAGCCCCCCCCCCCCCCACTAACACCATCCTGTTACCAGACACCACAGGACACCCTCTGAAGGCCCATGTCCATTCTCTGATGAGTCACCACAAGGGAGACCTACACAATATTAGGAAGGTGGTCATAATGTTATGCCCGATCAGTGTAGTTGTGTTCAAGGTGTAGGTGTATGACTCAACTCAAGTCCAGTTGCCTTTCTTTAGTGTTTCTGGGTACACCATGAGAATCTTCACAGAGGTTTTACTTCATAGCCTCTCTTGTGAGCGTCTGTGCAACCTAGAGCTCTGCATCAGGTGTAGGAATGTGTGTCTGGGTCTTGTTCCTATCTCTCGTTCTGCAGGTGCAAGGCCGAGCCTCCCGCAGCCCAAACAGCTCAAACACTGCCTCATTGTGCCGGGAGACTCCCTTCCTCATCCCCGGCCGAGCCCGAAGGTCACAGAAACCCCCGCGCGAGCGACTTATCTGTGTTTTCTTAACTCTCCCGCATGCTGTTTTTCCAGATGGTGTTGCTGGCGCGCTGCGAGGGCCACTGCAGCCACACCACCCGCTCCGACCCCCTCATCTCCTTCAGCTCGGTGCTCAAGCAGCCCTTCAAGAGCACCTGCTCCTGCTGCCGGCCACACACCTCCAAGCTGAAGGCGGTGAGGCTGCGCTGCGCCGGCGGGACTCGCATTACGGCCACTTACAGATACATCCTAGCCTGCAACTGCGAGGAGTGCAGCTGAGCAGGCGGCGGCACCCTCCCAGACCCTCAAGACTCTCAAGATCCAGCATTTTCCTTGGCCCCGGACCTCACTCTAAAGCTGTCCAGAGCGCTTTGGTTGATTATTGGATCAGAAAATTGCCCCGGAGAGGGTTGTTGCTGTTGTTATCTTGGGAGTGATGGTTTGGAGCAATCGTATCGCCTCCACTCGGGCCTTAAAAAATTGACCCGCAGCCCTTGGAACACTAAAACGCACCATACCCTCTCTCCCTTATGTTGCAGCGCAAACCATATGAGTCTTTTCTTTATTTTTTCCAGCTTGCGAGGCCAGACACCACAAACTGCAGCTCCCGAGGGCCAGCTGGAGACGCACCGCACTCATTAAAAGGCCTCCGTAATTCAAACCACACACGCTCCAAAAAAATAAATAAATAAAACGCAGTTTGAGAGCTCATTACTAGTATCTGTAACAGCCCTCTCCCAGCTCAGCCCTCTCCCGGCTCACCGTAAAGACAAGCGCCACCATCCATTCGACAACAAAACAACACGCCTCGTTAAAAAAACATCGAGGAAAGAGCGAGGCTCCATCTGCAGGAGGCGCGTGGCAGCGGCGGCGGAACCACGGAGGAGCACCTGCGCCGTGCTTACTCACCCTATGATTAACATTTTACACACTCCCTGCTGACTTTCATCTAGCTGTATAGGACCTTGACTGATGCTGACGGGACAGCTCGTCAAATGAACGATAAAATAAAATAAAAAAAATAAAAAAGGAGCTCCGAGGAGGAGAGAAGACGGCGGTTTGGCAGGAGTGGATGAGGCGCTGGTCGGGTCTGTCAATAGACTGTCAAGGGTATCAGTGTTCAGTGTTCAGTGAAATGTAATCTATTGTATTTGTGATGTTCCTGTCGACTTTATTGAAACTGCAGTTACTATCATGCCGGACTGATAAACTGCTGCTAACGTCTCTTGTGTAGTGACTCATCAAAACAGCGATGTGTGTGTACTCTCTCTTCATAGTTGTTGAGCTGCAGCCTCGTATATATGTGTCTGTGTGTGTCCCTTGTGGTCTGTCTTTCTGAATCTGAAAAAATGTCTCGTTGTTCAAATTGTGGTTTTCCTTCGAATAAAACTCGGAATTCAGAGAATATGTTTGGAATTTGAAGAAATAAATGAAGAGTTTAATGGGAGCAAAGAAAGTGTTTAAAGGTCATGACACATCAAGACAAAGGTCAGTTGTTGTCCAGTATCTGCCCCAGATTGTGTGGTGAATCCATAGACTGTATATAAATATGGACAATGCATTCCCCACTTCCTTGCATTGGTCAAACTGACGCTATTTTCCCAGGGGTACAGACGGCGCCATCTTGCAAGTTTGGAGTCTGATCAGTACGGTCCTACACACTTGAACATGCATCAACATCATATTAATTACCTAAAATCACAGAAACCATCCTTGAAAAACATGTATTTGACATGTATTTTAGTGTTTTAGTTTCATGGAGTGGGTGGAGCTTATGACCTATATCGCAGCCAGCCACCAGGGGGAGCTCTACTTGCTTTGGCTTCACTTTTGAGGAGCTGCTCCGTCGTCCCTCTTCATACAGTCTGTGGTTGTATCCTGAACAGCTCGCCCTAGTCGATCAGAGATATATCTCTTAAGGATCTAGTGTACGTGGCTGCTCACTGCGCTGCTAGCTCGGCAGCGCCTATGCTAACCGTCTAGCTAGCTAGCTGCATAACTACTACCACAGTTTCCACAAGTAAAACTAAATTTTGAGGCTTTGAACAGATGAAAATTCACAGGTAAGGAACGACGGTCTAGAGGTGACGCACCTGAACAAACATTAGAAAAAGTACTGAGGATGAAACTACTACTTTTAATACTTTTAGTACTTTTAATTCTACTGCATAAGAACTGATTAGAAGACTGCAGGTGACCCGAGTGAACTAAGATCATGTTCTTTGAGATGTATTTCAGTCTTTCAAGTTGAGCTAATTTAAAACCTGAGGCGACGACCGATTGCTAAAAGAGGAGGGGGCGGAGCTTATGGTTTGCAGAAATACTTCAACCAGCCACCAGAGGAGGGGAAGATGAAGAATTTAGGATCGGGAACTGGTCAGACATTTGTGTTCCAATCTATGGTAGCCGTCGTTCCAGGCTGTGCTTTGCTAGGTAAGCCTCTTGTATATGTTTGAAATGAAATACAAATACTGCTAGTGCATGGATGAAGCTAGCTCTACTAGCCTCCATCTGGGTTAGCCCAACGCTTTGAGCTCACTATCAACATAGTAAACTCACTTTGGTTGTCGTCTAAAAGCTGAGATAAATTCAGTTTGACATCACCAATCGTCGCTACAACTCTTTGGATTTCTTGTTCTCTTGTAGCCACATCGCTGCCGGTCATCTCTTCTAGAAAAGACAGGAAAAACCATCAGTCACTGGAAAATTTCAGACATTTTAAAGCGAAATCTTTCAGCTGCACCGTAGCCGAGGCATGAACTCCATCCAGCTCCGAGACAGCTGTTAGCGGAGCGAGCATCGAGGCTGAAATCAAAGGGAAATGAAAAACAGCGATGCCGGATTACACTCACGCATCATTTCCCGTGTATTCGTTGTGCATGTGAACAACACTTGAATCCGTCCCAGGAACTTTAACAACCTCAATTATGAAGACGTACGATGTAATTGCATTCAATGGCGAGTCGTAAATAACACTAAACATGATGTAAAATTGACTTATTGTGGCATTTCTTTGCTTCCATGGGGTTTTACATCATAATTCCTGCCAGAAACGTGGATATAAAAAAGTCAATGGACTTCTGGTTTGGAGGAGAAACTCTAAACCTCAAGGCCACCTTGTAGCTTCATGTCAGAGCTTTTTCCCGGAGACGGTGTGGATTAACTGAAAGTGTGACTCTTTATTTACTTCATGCAAACTTTCTGTACAGATGTCTTTGTTGTGTTCAGAGCTCAGACGTTTGTTTCGTTTCAGTCTCGACTGCAACCGACAGCGGGGCCGGCCGCTTCACACGTGAACCTAATAAAGTCGTTATTTTTTTTCCCCATTTGACCGCGGAGGCGAATCCACATTTCTGTTCTGTCTCCTCTCACTGTGTCTCTGCTTTATCAGCGCACAAACGCACACATGAGAAGAGGAGGCATTTGGCTGCACGAGGCGGGAGGTATAATTAACCGGGGAACCAGTGCGACTTAGTGACAGAGGGCCAAGATAAAGGCCGTCGGCTCTCCGTGGCCGTCGGCTCTCCGTGGCCGCCGGCTCCCCTCTGTTCGGCCCGTACTCGCGTGGAGGCGTGAAGGAGGCAGTTGGCAACTTGCAGACTTTCTAATTAAAGTATCATTCGTCAAATGCAGGTTTTTCATCTCAGCCAGCTTCCAGGTGTGAGGCGGCCTGGCGGGCACATGTGCTCTAAGCAGACATCCCACATTTATTTATTCATTCTTGATCCTAATCATAACCGTGCGAGCGCTAAATAAAAATCACACAGGAGTGGCGTTTTATTGGACCGAGCTGCAGGTGCCTCGTCATTAGGAAAAGAGAAATTCACCTCCGTGTGTGTGTTTAGCATTCCTTCGGAACGCCAGACGTGAAACATGGACGGCGGCCATGTGCCGCAGGGCTCACTGTGTGACTATTAACCGCTTTCGCATTTGTGGCGGAGCAGAGGTTTGTGTTCACTCTGTCAGCACGTACTTAACGAGGAAAATATGAATATTTCGGGGCAGAAACTCCAAACGTGTCAAACAATAATCGGGAAACTGTGACAGAGTTATGAGCGTGGGCTTGTTTGCATCTTTAAAATGCAACTTGTTCTCTCCACTCGGCATAGAAAGACTACTTGCTTTTAATTCTGCGCTAAAGTATTTACCAGAATTTATGTGAAGTTAATGAGTCCGTATCAATCAAACCGGAGGTGATTTCAGACTAAAACAGCCGAAACTTTGGAAGATTTCCACTTAATTATCCGTCGGCTTCAATTAGAGTCTCTGCTTTGATGCATGAACTTGTCGTCTGCCCACAAAGATGATTAGATCAACCAAATCAGATTTATTAAATGGAAGATCAATCCACTTAAAAGGCTCCGAAATTGGGCTGGAAAAATATGAGGTTTTAAGTTTCTAAAACTTTAATGAGTCAGAAACTTCTGATAAATGTTTGTTTGTCCCAACTCCCCCAGAGATCAGTCCAATGACTGTACCCCCAGTCTACCCCGAAGAAAAAAAGAACTCCAGCGTTCAGTCTGGGCTCGGGGGCAGCAACATAAAGTGGAGACATGTGACAGAGTTAGACTTTAATCATCCACAAGGAAAATTGCTTGGTCACAGTAGCTCAGTTGCACATAAAAAACACACTAGTAGAACCACAAGTAGAAAGAAAGATAAAGAAACAGAACAAGAAACAGGGACGCAAGAATATATACATAGGAAGGATAGTAAGGTGCAATAGTGTCCATTAACATGAATAGTACAATATTCTGAGACTCTGCAGATTAAAAGTGGTCGATTTAAACAAGGCCTCTTATTCACATGGTCTCAGGTGCGGTTGGTTGAGGTCATTAAGTGTCAGTGCAGGTGTTTGGCTTGTGCTTAATTACCTTAATTACCTCAACAAAGGTGCAGAGGGACATAACAGTGACTGAGAACCTTCACAGTCATTTTGTCTGTTATCTTTTCTGTGAAGTAAATGCATGAAAGATTAAACTAGTCCAAGTTAGTTTTAGTTCATTAAAAAGGTTTAATTTCCAGCTCATCAGAAGAAGAGTCCCCTGGTCCAGGCCGATGGTCGTGCATGAACTCCTGTCAGGTCGCTGCTGCCCTCTGCTGACAAACCTGCAGCTGAGTTTACTGCGAGTCCTGCTGCTGTGTTCAGGTCTGCAGCACCACACAGTAAACGGTAAAATGTGAAAATAAAATATAAGATAATAATTTCCACCTGTGGTTTTGATGCACCCCTTCATTCACACACCTGGAGCGGTGGGCTGCCACCTGTGCAGCACCCCGGGAGCAATCTGTGGGTTTAGTTAATTCATTTATTCTCTGTAAACGCTTGTCTTGTGAAGGGTCGCAGCTGTCATTGGGGCGAGAGGCGGGGTCCACCCTGGACAGGTCTCCAGTCTATCACAGTGCTAACACAGAGAGACACTCACACCTACGGCCAATTTAGAATCACCAATGAACCTAACCAGCATGTCTTTGGACGGTGGGAGGAAGCTGGAGTACCTGGAGAGAACCCACGCAGACAACAGAAACATAAATTTCCACCACAGGCGCCTCCTCAAGGCACCTCAGCCATGGATGCGGGTTGGGGAGCGACCCTGTGACCCTTCAGTGCCAAAGCTACGTGCATCCTCTTCTTCCTGCCTCCAGTCTCCAGTCATTGTGCATCTTATATTCTCCCTCCTGCAGACAGCTGCATCTCATCATCTGATTTGTTGAACGGCAATTTGGAAGTCGGAAACAGCTATATGCAAAAATGTCCAATGATGCTCCTCTAACAACCCATTATCAGTCAGAGTCTCCATTTTCAAGGTGTGAACTGGGTTGGAACTGTATTGTAAATTGATGGCAGATTAAACTCAGTCGACCTCCTCTGTTCAGACAAGGTTTTTCCAATCTGACATAGATGGCTTCCTTTGCTTAAGATTTGGATGTTTATATCTTCAAAGGAGTTTTAACTTCTGTCCCCAAGAAATTTAAACCCCATTCACACCTTGAGACTGGAGACTCTGACTGGAGACTCTGACTGATAAAGGGTCAGAAGCTCCAGTCCCCCCCTCAACAACAGGTAAGTATCTAACTGTTAATGGAAATTAGCTGCACCAGTTTCTGGTGGTTAACAGAAACAAGTCAAGCACGTTTCTGACGGGTTATACCCACAGAGTTTCCTATTTAAACCTCCCACCAGTCCCTTAGAAATGAAGAAGCTACACGGATGAAACTTCTTCTCAGAAAAACTCTACGAGTCCAGTTGCCTTTTTTGGATCTACTTATATTTGGGAGTTAGCACAGTGTTTTTATGAATGCAGGCCCTCTTCACTCTTCTTCACTCCATAATACTTCAAATCAAGGCTGTAGCAGCTCTTGGTGTTTGGTTGGATTATGTTTAAAGATGATTTTTACCCAGGCCAGATTTGAGCAGAAGGACAAAATGTTTTCAGGTGGGTCGCTCACCATTATCTCTTCCACGCTGCCCTGTAGTTGCTGAAAGGACAGGGATGTGCTAGCGTGGGACTTTAGTAGCTTATTCCATAAATGAGGATTAGGATTAACCACGATCACGGCCAGATTAACCCACTAGGGGGCTCTTTAATTTAAATGAGCTCCGCAGGAAAAAATAAATAAAAATGTGTCTCTGGAAACACGTTTGTAAATCACAGTCATACAGGGACTCCTTCTAGAGTGAACGGATCAAATAATCGATTAAATGAGACAGAAAATACGTCGATTGAGCGTTTCAGTCTGGAAGTGAGGCTGTTCTTTCATTTTTTTTTCTCCCAGTTTGGGTTTATTTAACATATTTGTAAATGTTCAAATTGTAAAAACTTTAAATAAAAACCTGTAGACGCTCCAGAGAGGCTGCAACAGACCTGCAGCATGTGCAAAAGATCAGCACTTGGCTGATCCTCACCAGCCACAAGAGGGCAACAGAAACTAAAGAATAAAGAAAATGTGGAGACTCTGCGTCCTGTGGGATTTGACACTAAACGCATTTGAGATGTTTGAGACAGTTTGCACAGACTCTGGACTTTAAACCACATCTGCACGAGGTTTGCAAGAGCACGATAGAGCGGTTAGTCTCAAATGCTGGAGGTGTGTGAGGTGTGTCTGTAAATATGCAACTATTTTATTTTTTATAGTTTTGGCATCAGATATTTATGATGCTTTTCCATTTTTTTTTTTTTTTGTCTTACTTAGATCCAGAGCTTGGAGACAGCGTTTTTTCCCCCAGTCATCCAGTCATAGATAACAATTAGATTAGATTATCTACTATTGTTGTCTTTGCATTTAATTTAATTAGTCTTGATTAAAAGCTGTGCCACTGATAAAAAGTTAAGTCCTTTGTTCCAGCTGATAAGAGTTGCGCCAGGAGGTCTTGGAGCCCCGGAGCGAAGTCCGCGTCCTGAGGTTGCCTGCATTCGGTAACGCGTCCGCGGGCCCACGACACTTCCTATTAAAATCCTCCATGTCCACGGGGGCCGTGCGGTGCGCTTTACTATCGGTGGGCGGAGTCTGGAGGGAGTGGGCCTGGCCGGCGCTTTTAATACAGATGCGCTCCTCCGTGCGCCCTGCGTTCAGCGGCGAGCGGACACGGCAGAGAGGGGCACAGCAGACACACCGGACGGCACCATGACTGCACCCAGCAACACCTACGACGTGATCGTGGTCGGAGCGGGCATATCAGGTAGGGATGGAAAAGTTTACCCACGCCGCGGTGGTCCGCGCTGTGTGCAGCTACAGACGCGAGCGTGCGGATTGAATCCAAGCAGCGCCCGTAGAGGAGGCTGCTGATGCGCATTGTGTAAGGTGACTAAAGACAACTGTTGCGCATGAACGGCCCGTGTGTCGTGGCGGGGAAGTGTTGCAGCCTCTGCGTGGAGCGGGTTGTGCAGCGGGGTGAGAATTACAGAGACTTCTATTTGGCAGATAGGTCGCGCCGCTTTTCTTTCCCTTCTCCCGGTTCCTCCGCATTCGCGTCTCTTCCGTGAGGCTGCCTCTTCCTCTGTATCACCACCGCAGCAGCAGCAGCAGCAGCAGGAGCAGGAGTGCATGTTGAGTAACAGCTAATCAGCCGGAGCATACCTAGTATTACATAAGAGGAAGTGCGGGGTCTGGTGAATGTTTGTTGGATGCACATATACAGGGGCTGACATGTCATTTGAATCTGCATGTTTTTTTTTCTTTCCCCTGTGATGCTGAGGATGAATCCAGCGGCCACGGAGAATTACATCTGCCTCAGCATTAGTTGCACTGATGCATGATGTAAGGGGTGGCACACTCTTGATGCTTGTGCAACAGCAGCACAGCTCATGGAGGCATGGAGGCTGATTTCTGGCACGTATCCACTTTGAATCAGTAATAGTCTGAAAAAAGGAGGAAGGCCCCTGCAGGGAAATGTGAATTGTGTGTGCAGCTTCCTTTGAAAGCACAAAGATAATGTTTTAATTCCAAGTGCAGAGTCTCCGTGGAAGCCAAGACTCCCAAATGGAGATTTCATTTTGCAGCCTCTGTTTTATTTTTGGCTGCCAACTTAATGCGGTGTAATAGTGCATGACCTCCTCTCGTTTGTGCAAAAGTCGAGTTGCCGATCGAGGTGTCAGAGCGACTAATCTGGATCCCCGTGGTGCTTGGCTGTGTGCTCCTGCAGCCACACGAACCATCATGACACATAACGACGAGAGGTCAGGCTCTCAGGTGCAAAGTGGAGGCAGAGGATTTTTGCCTGGCTGCACGGCTGACTGTCCGTCAGACGGTGGAGAATTTAGGTCACTGTCAGTTCAGATTCCAGTCAAACAAATGCTACGGTTAAAAAAAAGAAAAAGTTTATTTAATAACACTTGGAGACCCTGCTGGCTTCCTCCTCCTCCTCCTCCTCCAGTGTGTGTCACATTAGGCCCTTGTAATTTCTGCATTTATTTACCCTGTTTACCACAATGAGGCCCACATATAACAATCACTGTCCAATCTAGGGACACACAAAACCCTTTGCACCTCGCGGTTGTCATCCTCCATCCTGACAGCCGCCGACCAGCGGGGGTAGCCAGCACCTTCTGAGGAAAACGCTAAACGCCTGTGACAGCCCGTTATCAAACCAGCGGCAGAGAGGATGCAGAGGATGAGAGGTGGGGGGAGGAAAGTCAGAGGAGCAGAAGACAGACATAATTGTGAGGCGAAGGAGGGAGCCACATCCTCTTCTTGTTTTGTCTCTGCAGCTGTGAGGGTGGGAAATGCGAACGGGCGAGCCGAGAGAAGGAGGAAGGAGGCAGAGATACGGGTGTCTGAGAACTCGGAAAGGGAGAAATGAGGTATTTGGGGGGGGAGGTGAATGGGGAACAAGAGAACTGTGAAAGTGGAAGGAGGAGGGAAGTGGGGAAGACACGTGAGAGCAACAGTTAAGTGGTGCACGAGGATTGTTTCTCTTGAGCTGACTTCAGACTGCAGAGCAGAGCGGAGCAGAGCTGAGCAGAGAGGAGAAGTTATCCCTCAATAAACTGTGCAGCGGATGATTTAGAGAACTTGGCTGCACTTGCAGGATTGAAGGCCCATAAAGTCTGCTGGATTCCTTGTCAGCAGTAAAGTTAAATGACTTTAAAATTACAACTTGTGCAATAGAGGGCACAGGTCAGGTCTCTTGAGGACGCGTTGGGTCTCTGCTTTGTGGAAACAAGATTACATTCCTATTCTGGATTTGAGAAGGTGGTTTTAATTTACTGTTAATCAATAAATCAGTGTCTTTGATAGAGACATGGGCGTTTGCTCTTAATGCTCTTTATTCCGTCTGCACACTTCATGTTCAGTCCCTTGTATCGTACTTAGTCCCGTGTCTTCATGTAGCTCCGTGGTCCTGGAGGAACGTCCTCTCACCCCGCTACGTGCTGCACCTGCTACATATGGTTGAAATGACAGTAAAAACCGATCTGACCTTTGACCTTTTACCAGAATATGACCATATTTCATATTTACATCCAAAATACAGAGTCTAATTGACTGATACCTGTCAGGTGTGCAGCGTCGTCTGCAGCACACACCAGACCAGACAGAGGAAGGTGCTGAGATTCAGGCAGGGCTGCTTTCGTGCAGCTTGCGCGCTGGGAAATAGGCCGGTGGCACGTTCTGTCGCATCAGCGCTCGTCAGGGAATACGTTTTTAAGAGACTGTGGAAACTGGCTGAGCTGGATCTCTTTGGATTGGATTGTTGGATTGTTTTGTAAAACCAGTGAACGTGGAGCTCTCTCTTTAGTTTCAGCTCGACGTTCTGCGGCTCCATCCACAAAGAAAACCCAGAGGAGGATTACGCTGTTAGAGAGGCAGATGTTTCCCTCAGGAGCTGTTAGAAGCTAAAAGAAAGTGCATGAACCAGAACACAACTCCAGATAATTGTAGTGATGAGCTATAAATAAGAAGCTGTTAACTAAATTAACACCTTAAGTTGAACAAGAACACAAATATGATACGCTTTCTTGCAGGTGCAGGATTCAGGATCTGGTTAGAGTTCAGGTTTGGTGAAGGTGAAGGTACCTGTGCCTCGAGTAACAATAGTAAACCTGTAGGTGATGAATAAGTCATGCTCCACTGCTCTGAGTAACAACCAAGGACAACAGCTCTCCTATGGACACAGCTCACTGCACACAGAGGAACTGGCATTCATTGGTGTGGCAGTTACTTAGACATGTAGCACCCACCTAGACCAGACCAGGCACCCCCACCCCATAGCAATGACACTCCTTGATAGCAGCAGCCATCCCCAGCAGGATGCAGCCTGACACAGACACACACACAAAAACACTTAGGAACAACTAAAAAAAAACATGAAGAACAGCACAAGATGTTGACCTGGCCTCCAAATTCACTAGATCCCAAACTGATCAAGTATCTGTGGGATGATCCACAGAGGCCCCTCCCCTCAAAGACCCCCCCACTAACAACAGGACACCCTCAGAAGGCCCATGTCCATTCTCTGATGAGTCACCACAAGGGAGACCTGCACAATATTAGGAAGGTGGTCATAATGTTATGCCTGATCTGGTTTAGTAACTAGTAAGGATTCTGCTTTTTCAGTTTTCTTCTTCTCTGAAAGGCTTCAGGTTTATTTTGGTAGCAGTCATATTTGCACCTGTTGAGCCTCCTCTATTCTCGTGTCCCGTCATTAAATGTGAAAGCTCCTGCAGCGGCTTGAACCCTTGTCCCACGTCTGACAAGCTGTCTAATTACTATCGACATGGCTGCAATCATAGATCACCACTTTCTCTGTCCAGCTGTGCAAACAAGAGGAGACGTTGCCTGAGAGCTGCCAAACACAATCATTAGCTGGACGGCTAACGTTTCCATATGTGACGTTCTGCATGCCGCCGCCGCCTCCGTGTTTGCGTTGAGCGCTCCGTGCAAAAGCCGTGAGAAACGCGACCGTAATCTCGGGCCGTGTTAATCTTCTAAATTATGACGACGGTTGTGTGAAAAGCACATGTGGCCGTGTTGATGGATGTTTGCACAACTGGAAGAAGCCCCCGTTTCCATCTATGATATCGTAAATGAAGTGATTTGAGGCAGGTGCTCTGGTGGAAATGTTCCCACTCTCCAGTCTCTGTTCAGTGTTTGCCTGCCAGAATGATTTTTCAATCCTTGTCAGTGGTGGTCGTGTTTAATGTTTGCATGGAGGGAAAGTACAACATTAAAATTATTCACTAGAATCACGCAGCAGCTGTTTATGGTGGAAAGGATGAGATACACACGGCGTATTTAGCCTGGAGCAGCCGGACTCAAACATCCTATTAGATTATGATACCTCTTCATGCAGCTGCACAGTCCTCCAATCAGTCGGTCATTTTGTTGTAAACAAATTCAACTCCACAGCGCTCAGATGGTGCATACACATGAAGCTACAGCCAGCAAACTTTAGCTAAGGATAAAGTCTAGAAACTGGAGGAAAGAGATGAAGAGTCCGTCTTAAGCTCACTCGTTTGTTTAGTCCAAGCAAAGGCGCACGAGTAAAAAGGATAATTAGCTGTTTTACGGTGGGTTGTGTGCTGTTTCTTGTCTAGGACCTGGAATTTATTCAAGTTGGTCAGGTAGAAAAAGCAGATAACTGTTCCCATGGTGCAAGTCAAAACATGAAGAAGCAGCATTTAGTTTAATGTGATGTTTAGACATTCTCTGACGTTTATGTTCTGCAGTTGCTTCAACTGAACCATTGTTCCCCTCCTTCTTATGATTTATTCTTTTATTGTTTGTAAAAGGATGAGTTGAGCTGAGCATGCACTTCACGGAACTGAAGGAAAATAACAATGTTCTGCAGTAACAGTTACGTGTGCTAAGTTTGCACATTTTGACTTTCTTGGTGTTGCACAAGTAGTCCATTTGATTGCTGCCTTAATAACAAACACAAAAACGTTGTGTTTTCAGTTCCTTTAGCCTCAACTAGTCACTGAAGTGTGGTGAACATGAGCAGGGATGAAATATAAGGTGTCAGCTCGTGTCGTAGCTTTGTAGATGATTAAATACCAAGTGATCTGTCTCTCCGATGAGGAAGGTCAGCCAGCTTTATCGTATGGAATTCAGTTCAGTTGTGTCTTGCTGTGCATTAGCAACAACCAGCAACTATGATTAGCCATAGAGGAGAAACAGTATATAAATGGTAAATAGGACCAGGCTCAGAACGAATCATTATGAATCAATGAATCATTGGCTTTCTTGTCTTCATGCAATGAATGCAGTCATTTCTTTGAGTTGGACAGTTAGGAAATGGTTAACTGTGTCCAGAATAAGCAGCAACAACTTTCTTGTCTCAATAATATCTTTTACTTTGACTAATGAAGCTGAGGAAGACTGCTTCGATAACCCTCTTTCAGGAGGCCAGATTAAAGTTGTTTGTTGTGCAAAAGGCAAAGCTTGCTCCTCCGAGATCTTCTGTTAAAAGTTCTAGTCCAGCCAGTTGACAAAGTATATGATATTCTCAACAATAAAAGTCATCAAAGTGGAGATTTAGAAGTTATTAACTAGTAATCTTAAGAAAATGACATGAGTTTCATTTTGTTTCCACTGAGAACTAACTGCAGGTTGCACAGAACAAGCAACTCGCTATAAAACAGTATCATCTGCATAGAGAGGAATTTTGCAATCAGACATAGTGGAGAAAAGGGCATTTAAACAGAATGAATCATTGTCAATAATAAGAGTGGTCCAGGAAAATGACAACTGTTTAGTTTTGTTGTGTGTAAGGTCAGTTTCTGAATGGCAGATTGCACAGAACAAGCAACTCGGTATAAAACATTATCGTCTGCATAGAGAGGAATTCAGATTTAGCGGTCTTCTCTTCATGCAAAGATTACACCTTGTCTTTATGCAGTGATTGAAGGATATTTCTTGCCTGGGACCAGGAATTTCTTTGAGTTGGAGATTTAGGAAGTGGATAAATGTTTCCAGAATAAGTACCAAGTTTCTCAGACGAGCAAGGTTAGAAAGCTTTGTCATACAGAATGCAATGACTTGCCAAAGTATTTGCATTCTGTATGTATCTGTATTCTATTCTCAATAATAAAAGTCGTCAAAAGTGGAGATTTGGAAGTTACTGCAGTCCATTGGTTCAGGAAAACAGCAGATTGCACAGAACAAGCATCTCGGTATTAAACAGTATCATCTGCGTAGAGAGGAATTTTGCAATTAGACAGAGTGGAGAAAATGGTATTTAAATATATATGGTGAGTAGGAAAAGGCTAGACGTTTTTGATAAATGTTATATAAATGTTGTTGCTTTTATGTTTAAACCAGCAATTAAATAATCCAAGACTAGAGTAGTGGCAGACTGATCTCCTAACCTATATTCAAATGTAATAATCTTTCACGTCCAAACTAATTAAGAATGTTATCCAGCAATTGATATTTGATAAAATATTCAGAAAGAAGCCAAATCAACACTCACAGGAGGAAAATAGTTCATAGTATTCTTCTGTCTCTCCCCAACATCTGTCTGTCCAGATCTCAAGCTAATTGCTTGTCAATATTGCCTCTCAGATTGCTCCCAGTAAACACCCAATCAGCGTCTGCGCGTTGAGAACATGAGACGGGGAAAATGTGATTGCTGCGAGTCTCGTAAATGTCTCCCTCCCGCCGATCAATACGGAGCCATTTAGGGCCCCGGCTCAAGAGGCTCACTTGTCACTCAGCCACTATTGGATTTTGTGTTTGTGTTGCCGTGAGAAGAACGCTCACAGACACATCAAGAAAATAAAATGTCACTCGCCAACAGGTTTAGGTTTCTTGACGGAAGGTGGAAGCTTTGTAATATACTAGTAAATATTCTCCTGTGGTGGAGAACATGACTGACAATGTGACTCCCCTCGCAGAAAGCATGTGGTGAAGTTAAACGGCAACTTGGCAGTGAAGAATATTTAAAGAATTTAAACTCTGGATTTTAAAATGACACCCAAAAACATAGCTTAGAATTTAAAGGAATAGTTTAACATTTTGGGAAAAGCCCTTGCAGTAGCTGAGGCTAGGTAAACTGGACTTGTAGAGTTTTCTGAAGACGTTTCATCCAAGTAGCGTCTTCGGTCCTCTTTGTCCAACTACAGGTGAGTGTTTGGTCATTAACAAACAAGCTGAGTTTCTGACGAGTAACACCCACAGATGTTCATATTTAAACCCCAACTCTGCCTCCACCAGTCTTTTAAGAACTGAAGATGTGGATGAAACAACTTCGAGAAACTCTACAAGTCCTGTTGCCCTTTTTTTGGATATACCATGACCTGGATTACTGAGAACCTTCACAGACATATTGCAGAATGTGACAAGACAATTTCAGGAAAGGAAATTCAGTGAGTTGAATCGATGACAGATCGATGACCTTTGGCGACACAAATGGGACTGACTGATTCAGCTGCTGCAACGCCGTCCACAAATTTGGTTCCCCATGCCGGTATCAGGGCTTGAAGCGTTGGGTGGTGGCATTGACAAGAGCAATGGCAGCAAGAAGACCGAGCTATGATTTTTATTATAGGGTTACATGAGGGTTACCTTGGCAACCAGGGCCTGGAACGTCCACTGGAGACCAACTCTCACGTACAAAGAGATGGACAATCTTCATAAAGCGGCGGACCTTCACAGAAGTCAATACTTAATTCCCATCGATTCAGAGCTGTAATGTCAAAATAACCCCAGCTCCACACTTTCCTCCAAAAAATTAGTGAAATTTTAACTTTCGAAACAAAATTCAAGGATTTTTATGTCCTTCTCAGTTCAGTGTGGTTATGGTTGTAAACATAGGTGAGGGGTGAGGAGTGTAAGAAGCCTGGATAGTTTGGAAGATAACTTAGCTATGCTACTAGATATACGTAAGGGATAATGCCCGACGGTTCACGCCTCCGCGTCGTCCATTAATTTCTGTTAATGGACACCTCGAAGGGCATTATCCCGCTTATACCATGGTCACTTACGAAATAAATAAATATTTAATCAATTAATAATACTTTAACGTGTTTTAGAGTTAAAATCGTGAGCGTTTTTTTATTTTTACAAGTCGAGCGCACTATTTAATATCTCCCGTATGCAGGCGTTGGCCATAGCGACCCGACCGCAGCAGTTGATCAGTGATGGGAAGTGAGATGATGGCTTAACCTTACGTTATGTGATACGAAGTATCATTTCAGAAGGCCAGTGCTACTTGTGTGTGTCCAGAGAATGATGCGAAATTTTGTTTCAAAGAATCAAAGTTCACAGATAGTTTCCTAAATCGTTTTCTTTGTGTTTATCTCGTCCTTGTCATCCTCTAATTCGTTCAATTCCTCCGGTGTCACCTCCTTGTGTCGCTTCCCCTTTTTCTTTTCATATTCTCTTCTGTCTTTTCCTTCTGCTGCATTCCAGTCTTCAAAGTTGTCAAACTCACCAAATAAGTTAAAAGAAATGATAAAATCACTCATGTTTTGTCTGTTTTGCGATGAATAAACTGTGAAATAACGTTGAGTCTCCGTTGCCATGGTTACCATCTAGCGTTTGAGCCAGCGCAATAATTTAGAACTGTCATCAGGCAATTTGACGGAACGTCTTTCCTAGGTGTACATTATCACTTTTTAACCCACACCCTCCAGCCAATCAGAATCGAGTATTCACCCAGACCATGGTATAATCTTGGTTACCTTTTTCCTTCAACTTTAGCTTTTGTTAGTTGAGTTGTTTCTTCTTCGTCTCAGGTGTGTCTTAATTTGCCCCTCCCCCCCTTCCTTTCATGTCTAGGTGAAAAGGGGACACTTTAATGGTGTTTTCTTTTCAAATAGGGAGCGGTGGTGACAAGAAGACCTAGCTACAACCTTTAATGTTTTGCTAGCATCGTTTGAAAAAAAACCCAAAAACATTTGGGGGTTACCCTGGCAACAAGAACCTGGAACGTCCCTGGACGGGTTATTAGTTATTGGTTATCTTGTTAAAAGTGAGATTTAGTTTAACATTTAGAGCGGAAACAAGGGGAAACAGTTAGCATGCATCCTAAAGCACAATGCTAAGCTAAGCTAACCTGCTAGCTGTAGCTTAATATTTAACAAACAGACACTAAAATGGTTTTCGAAAGCATGCCTTCCTATCTTCTCGTGTGGCAGATTCGGAGCCGAAGGTGCACGTCGACCTTCATCAGCTGCCTCTCTCTTTCCTCTCTTAAGGCCGCTGATGTGATTTAGACGATTAGAGCCGGGAAACACCGCGGGACAAAAGATGGCAAGAGCAATTTGGAAGCGAAAAGACAAATGACAGGTGGTAAAAAAACAGGGGCGAAATGAGGCGAGAGGCGGCCGACGGAAAGCAGGGAGCAGCAAGGACGGCAGTGTTAGGACATTAACGTGATTAGTTAGACACACACACACATGCTCCCGCCTCCCGATGCCGATTTTTAAAAATCCTCTCCAAGCGTTGTGTTTAATGGAGCCGTGTGCTCATGTGAAATTACATAGGGGAAGATTTAGTCCAGGGAGCAGTGGGAGGCCGGCGGAGGGTGGAGGGTAGTGGGGGTATACAAATACAGTTTGTTCCTGCCAAGTGGCTCCATCTTAACAATTACTGTTGTCAAGGAAACAGTGTCCGTCCCCAGCACAGAGGGCAGAGGACGAAAAGAAGCAAGTGTGTGTGTGTTTGTGTGTGTGTGTTCGCTCTAAATCGACTGCGACTTTGTGCAAAAATAAAGAAACTCTCTCCTGACAGTCGCACAGCTTCAGGTCTTAATCATTCTTGAAACTATGGCAGATAAAAAAGCTTTTGGAGCGTCTCTGGAGACGGACATCCAGACAATTAGGTCAACCAGAGCCTGAAGGTGCTGCAGTAGAGAGGAGAAGAGAAGCAGGAGACGAATGAGACGAGAGGAAGAGACAAAACTGAACATTAAAATCACAGTCGTTTTAAATCCGACCTGAAGTGTAGGTGTATTTAATAATCTGGTTTGTAGAATGAACACTCTTCAACGGAAATGAAAAAGATGGAATGATACAAACCGATCGTATAAAAGGAGAGTAATTATTACTCCTTAATACACCTGCACATATTTGCACTTGTTGTTCGTAGCTGGAGACTTATCCCACTCGACGTCCCGCCGTGGGGAGCCCGATAGAGTGTAAACGTACGAATCCAATCAGCCTCGCCCATCACATCTCTTGTCTGATCCCTCCTTAAATGCATATGCACAAAGCCGAAGGCTGAATGAACGCCAGCTGCGCCTCAGATGACAGGAAGACTGCGCTTCAAGGCGGCTCGCATCTGTTTGATAAATATCGCGCACGTCTTTGGGTGCAGAAAGACTCGAACGGCACAGAGAATCTGACCAAGAGGAGGAGGAGGAGAGATCTGTGTTCTGTCGCTTTGATTCTTCAGGGTTTCCACCAAAGACTGTCTGACCTTTTTCCTCCGTTTGTAACCCCTTCATGCATATTTCCATGCATGGAGAAAAAAGTTATTTAAAGAATAGGATTTTCTGGTTCACATGCAAACATTGTAGCCCCGCTACTCCCTCCTCATGAAGAACAGCACAAGGTGTTGACCTGGCCTCCAAATTCACTAGATCCCAAACTGATCAAGTATCTGTGGGATGATCCACAGAGGCCCCTCCCCTCAAAGGCCCCCACTAACAACATCCTGTTACCAGACACCACAGGACACCCTCAGAAGGCCCATGTCCATTCTCTGATCAGTCACCACAAGGGAGACCTGCACAATATTAGGAAGGTGGTGCAAGAATGTAGTAATGAAACGAACCAAACATGCAATTTTTCCAATTATCACCTGGATCTGAAGCAGATATAGGTGTGAACGCATCCTCAACACCTGTGAATGAGTAAAGGCCAGCGATATCCAGACTCAGGATGTGAATGTGGGCGAATCTTTTCAACCATCTGTCTTTTCTGGCTAAAAATGTGCACGTTTATCCAGACCCTAGCCATGTGCACCACCCACAGATGTTCCTAATAAAACAAAAAAGTCATTCAGACCTGGAGAAGCTGCTTGAATGAAACGTCTTCAAGTCCAGTTGCCTTTTATTTAGCTTTGTTTTCACAGTCATTTTAATATTCCCACTCACACGTTGTTGTTATTTTGTCTTCCTGCTGCCTGAGTAGATTTTCAATCTCTGTCTGCTATTCCTCTCTCTGAATGAAGCCAAACAACAAGGGAAAGCTTGTTCTGAAACCTCAGAAGTGACGATTTATACAAAAGCTTTTTTTTTTTTTTTTATGAAACAAAAAAAAAGCCTCAATTAGGACAAACAAGCTCTCTGATCAAAGCCTTAGCCGACAGGAAGCTCCTTCTCGCAGTGATTGCTGTGGGCATAAACAAGAGATGCAGACAGATGCTCTTTGTTTTCAAAGACAGACGCTGACCTTTTGAGCCGGAGCGCAGGTAATAGCATCAATTTAACAGGAGGAGGAGGAGGAGGAGGAGGAGGGAGGAAGATTTGTGAGCCTCCTCTGGTCCGAGTCGACGCTTTCTCCAAAGGCCTGCAGGCTGGGCGTGTTTGGACAGGGAGAGGAGGCTGAAGTTGGGTAATGCAGAACAAACAGCGCTTAAACTAATGTAAACCCCGCTCGCTTCAGTTAGAGCTTAGCGGGTTTTTGGAAGGAAGGAGTGCGAGAGGGCGAAGGTGGCGAGGAAGGACGGGAATTTAGGCACGAGGCCAGGAAAACATTTGCACAGATGTCGGCGCCTGCAGAGAGAGTTGTAGCCATGAGATATTTCTGCTGCTGCTCCTCCGTAACAAGTCACCTCCTGCTTTTGCGATTTGTTGGTTTTGGCTCAGTTTAAAAAAATATAACGTGTTTTATTTTTTTTTCTTGGTGAGCCTTTTGTCTCGAGCTTCATCTAAAGGAAATACTAAGAACAGAACCGCTCGTGCAGCCTTTCAGGTGAAAAGAGCTCGGACGGAGCTAGGAGCGATTTCCACTGGCACCACTTTTATAAGGTCTGAATTTGGTCCAGGTTCGGGGTGTCAGCTTGGCTTCGTCTCCACGGCAACGGCCGCTGAGGTTCATGGGTGTTAAAGCTCTTAGAGCCACTCCCAATAATTCCTAAGTGACAGGCAAAATGTCATTTGTCAGAAAACAAAGTTAGAATGCTGCAACGGTCTCCAGTTACCTGAATGTCGTTTTTATTCTAAGCTTAACCCTAACCCTTTCCTCACGGGAACTAATTCTTGTCAGTGCAAATACAGACTTTTCTGATTGTGATTTAATGACGAGAGTGTTTGAAACTTTAGAAATATTGTTTGGAATCTCGTAAACATAGTGGTGAGGCAGAAAGAACAGAGAAAAAGACTGACTGCTTCAGTTGCTTGCTGAGTTTGAAGAGCTTTGGTCTCAACTGTGCCTCCAAAACAGTTGTGACTCATCAGAGAATGGACATGGGCCTTCTGAGGGTGTCCTGTGGTGTCTGGCAACACAATGCTGTTAGTCGGGGGGTCTTTGAGGGGAGGGGCCTCTGTGGATCATCCCGCAGATACTTGATCAGTTTGGGATCTAGTGAATTTGGAGGCCAGGTCAACACCTTGAGATGTTCTTCATGTTTTTTTGAGTTGTTCCTAAAGCGTTTTTGTGGCTGCATCCTGCTGGGGATGGCTGCTGCCATCAAGGAGTGTCATTGCTATGGGGTGGGGGTGCCTGGTCTGGTCTAGGTGGGTGCTACATGTCTAAGTAACATCCACATCAATGAATGACAGGTCCAGAAGTTTCCCAGCAGAACATTGAACTGTCACAAGACGGTCAATGTTATTCACTTCTCCTGTCAGTGGTCATAATGTTATGGCTAATCAGTGTATTCAATATGGTTTCCATTAAATTAACATGTAAGATTACTGAAATATCCCTTAATCCCCGACATATCTTTGCTCCCTGCAGCTTCTGCCTCTTAAATCCGTGATGATTTATCATCTGACATCAGTTCCTAAATCAGCTCTTGTGGTTGAACTGGAACAAATTCCTGTAGACTTTAGATTGTAATCTGCTAGGTGCTTGTTAACATCTGTTATGGATGAGAAGTTTAAGTGTTCACATTCTTTTGGGCATGTAGCTCATGTAGTTCATCACGTCAGCAGTTAGTTCTCTATATAAATAATGCTCCCTTGTGTATCTTCTGTGTGTGTGTGCGACCCTCTGCTGATATTTTCCCAGCGCTGCATGCTAATCCTCTGCATATGTGTGTGGCAGAGCTCATTTATGTCTCATTGCATTAAGGTTATGTCACAGATTGGCCGAGGTCGGCTTGGTTAAAGGGTCTGTCGTTTCTGTCCTCACATGATCAGCAGGTCAGCTGGTTCCTGGTTTGTTGTGGAAAAGTTTCTCTCTGCCTGCAAAGATTTCCAGCTCCCCCTGCTCTTTTCATCTTTACCGCAGCTTGTTCTGGTCTTGTGAGAAGCAGATGTCATTTAAAACAACCCAAACTCTACTGTATATAACCATAAAACAACCGAAACCAATTAAAATAGGCAGAACTGTGAAAATAAAGCTTCATCTTTGTTGTCAGCTTTTCCGAGTTCCCTAAAAAGGACGCTTCACAGACATGATTAAATCCTTCAAAGTTTCATAAACCTCCTCCTCCTTTCATGCGTCTTTACTTACATGTCTGTGTCTGTGTACGTCTGCAGGTTTGAGTGCAGCGAAGCTGTTGAAGGCCAGCGGGCTGAACCCTGTAGTCTTGGAGGCCAGGGATCGAGTTGGCGGTCGCACCTTCACTGTCCAGGTAAGACCAGGAGCACCAACTCATATGCAGTAGTAATTTGTTAATAATTTTATATCTTTACGACCGCGTCTCATTGCAAGTACTGCTTATTTGCAACCATATTTGCACTGAAGATAAAGGCAATGCAGCTCAGATCATAAAAATATCAGTTAATAAACTAAAATCTAGACTGATAATGTATTTGTTCTCTCCAAGATGTTTTTTTCACTTCACTTGTAGTGATGGCAGCATTATTAAACCTTTTAAATTTTAAGTTACATTTATCGTCACAGTTAAATTTGAAAAAATAGCATGTAAGAGTGATGTCAGACCCAAAATACTAGCCTGCACTAGCACTACAGAGGGAAAAATACTCCTGCATGCAACTGGAGATTCCACCCACCGATCAAAGCCATTCTGTTGTAAACAAATAAATTTACACAGCACCCAGATGACACGTCCCCAACAGAGAGACTCCAGTCCAGCTTTCCGCCACATAAAAATAGTGGGTGGGGATATTTGTCCAGCTTCCAGGCTACTAAAACGCAGCTCAACTTTACAAATAATAAAAAAAAGAGCAAACAATATAGTCGTCAGTGCCAGTTTTTACTTATAAAAGACAGTCAAAGTTGCAAAAACCTACAAAAATAGCATACAAGACAAGGAAGAGGAAGAAATTAGAACAAAGATGGGATTTATAAACTGGCAGTGTCTTAGCCAGCAATAATTGCACAGTCCAACAGCTGCAGAGTTTAACGGCTGCAGCTCCAAAAGCTCAATCTCCCTTGGGCGAGTGGTCGGCGAACCTGAGTGACCTAAATGGGATGAGTGGTTGTGGGAGATCAGAGAGAAATGTCGGAGCCAGACGATTTGTTTGCAAACAGCCGAATCTAAAAATAAATCCTAAAATGTACCGGGAACCAGTGTTCACTGACTCTCTTTCAATGCTCCATTTATGTTTGTTAAATAGAGCATTGAAACAGAGTCAGTGAACGCGTCCAAATTTTGTTTCTTTGCTTTCATTTACTTGAATAGTGTAGTAAACTGGAGTTGTTATTATTTTGGGTCACCAATCAGGACCTCAGAGTTATGTGTAGTTGAGTGTCGTCTGCGTAGTGGTGAAAATCTGTGCTGTCATAAAGGATGAGACCCCAAGAGTTGACATGTAAATACTGAAAAGTAGTGGAGCCAGGGCAGAGCCTTGTGGTATGCCACATCTTTAAATGGATCGTTGCAGGATTTGTGTCTCCGATTCATCATTACGAGTGTCCTCTGATTTTTTGTTATATTCACTGATGTGTTTTTGTTTCCAGAACAAGGAGACAAAATGGGTGGATTTGGGCGGGGCCTACATCGGGCCGACTCAGAACCGCATCCTCCGACTGGCCAAAGAGTACGGTGTGAAGACCTACAAAGTCAACGAGCAGGAGAGTCTGGTGCATTACGTCAATGTGAGTATCACCGCCTCTTTAAGCGTCTCTCTTCTGTGCAGGCCCTACACTCGTGTTTCAGACGTGTCCTTCATTTGAAGTCTTGCAGTAAAATGTTGACAATTTCCAGAAGATAACTCAAACATCTCGACCCATTATCCAGGGGACAGGAAATCCATGTCTGTTTTAATGTTCTGGCGTCTTTCAGAAGGGCAAGAAACCACTGATGTGTACATTTATCAACAGCACTTAATCTGCCATGAGAGAGTTCATGACTTACAACATCTGGTTTTTCACCCTCAGTGAACCCTTGTGCTGTTTACTTATTGGGAAGAGCCTGCTGTAGATCTCTAGTTGCTTTGCTGTCTTCGATCTCAACAAACTTCATCCTGCACCCCTCCTGATATTTGTTGCAAATAGACCTGACTTGTAGTAGGTACGGCCTTAGGGTGTAGCCTCTGCAGTTATGCTGAGACTTGAATCCAGTTTAAGGCTTTTCCTTTAGACTCTACCTGAAAGGGATTTTGCCTATTTGATCTTTTAGTCTCAAAGCTGCCACTGAAACTGATTGATAGTAATTACAAATATCAGCTTGAGTTTAATTACAGAAGACAGATGAGCTGTCGACACTTTGCTTTGGAAGTTACATCACACACATCTTCTGAAGAAGCACTACATTAACGTCGCTCCAAACAAAAAGCACACTGTTTACCTTTTAAATTGGTGCGATTTATTTCTAGAACTTACATATCAGGTAAATGCATCAAAGCAGTCCTCAATGCCTCTATGCCTTCTCCTGTCAGTGGTCACAATGCCTTTATATCTTTTTTTTTGATTGCCGTTTCCACCCGTATCAACGGCTTCATGTTAGCTCGCAACGCTCCTCGGATGAAGACCCAACAAAACTCGCCACTGAAGGGTGTCCTGTGGTGTCTGGCAACAACACAATGTTGTTAGTGGGAGGGGGCCTTTGGGTCCTATGGGTTGAGGGGAGGGGACTCTGTGGATTATCCCACAGATTAAGGTTACTAAACCAGATCAGGCATAACATTATGACCACCTTCCTAATATTGTGTAGGTCCCTCCGTTGTGGTGACTCATCAGAGAATGGACATGGGCCTTCTGAGGGTGTCCTGTGGCGTCTGGTAACATAATGCTGTTAGTGGGGGGGGGGGTTTAAGGGGAGGGGCCTCTGTGGATCATCCCACAGATACTTGATCAGTTTGGGATCTAGTGAATTTGGAGGCCAGGTCAACACCTTGTGCTGTTCTTCATGCTTTTTTTGAGTTGTTCCTAAACCGTTCTTGTGGCTGCATCCTGCTGGGGATGTCTGCTGCCATCAAGGAGTGTCATTGCTATGGGGTGGGGGTGCCTGGTCTGGTCTAGGTGGGTGCTACATGTCTAAGTAACATCCACACCAATGAATGCCAGGTCCAGAAGTTTCCCAGCAGAACATTGAATTGTCACAAGATGGTTTAAATGGTATTCATTTCTCCTGTCAGTGGTCATAATGTTGTGGCTGATCAGTGTAGATCCTCTCAAACCTGCCCAGGTGTGGTGCATCTCTAGTAAGAGCTTAGCTCCGCCTAGCAACCAACCACCTGACAGGAGGGCAGAGAAACAGTCCACTAAAGACAACTCAGAGGAACCCCTCATTTCTGACAAAGCCTTCACACCTTCCTGTTTGGGGTATGTGTGTAATTTAAGATGTAATCACTCCCTGTTTAAATTGGCATCTATTTGTCACCCACCATTTCGCTGATGAAGGTCTAACACCAAAAACATTGCTCGTTAGAGAGTTCTTTTACAACTTTTGATCTGAACTCGTGCTATAGATGCAGTGCAGTGTGTCTTTGCTCAGAGAAGGCCAGGGTAATTCCCGTCCTTTCCCGTGACTTCCTGCATGTCTGCTGAGCAGCCAGCCACCCCTTCTCCTGCCCAGCATTAGTGACTGGAGATGCTAATCTTCGCCTGAGGGGTTTAAGTAATGCAGTTTCTTGTTTCTCGGATTGGTTAAAAGGCAAACAAAGCGGGAAGGAGGAGGCACTGAGGTTATCTTTCTTTGTTCTTGTTATTCTTTGCTCCATATCTCATTAGCGTGGCCGCACCACTGTCCTTAACGCAGTTGTGTTCCTCTACCTGATTTAATTTGACAATGGTGAAACTGCCCCTATTGTAAATCAGTGGCCTGCCCAGTGGGGCTGGCAGCTGTTGTCTGTGTGCGTAGTGTGGATGCAGAGCGCTTATCTCGACGTGGGCCGCGGTCCGGTCATTGAATCATAACTTCGTATGGACTTTGAGCTTCCGCACGGATGCAAACACACTTTCACTGCGTTAAATGGAAAGTTGTTTCTCATGTCCACCATCTATACTCTTACACGAGTGGGACAAAATATTACGAATGTGATAATAAAGTCTTGTTCTACTACATGCCAAACACTGAGATGAAGGGGAACATATTCAGGACTACAGACGGATATTTATCTAAAATCAGAGGCCACAAACTGATTATTATGGGAACACAGTAAATATTTACCCTAGCAGAAGTGAGCATGCTCAGACTGAGTTATTGCCTGCAGCTCTTCAGATTAACCTGACTCGTAGTAAGTTTGCTGAAGAGCAGTTTTGAAGCTCAATGTGGTGGCACCGGCAGCCGCCATCTTGGCAGTGCCTGACTCCAAGTAATGGTCAAAGAGGTGGAGCTTGTCACTCAAAGCAGCCCCGCTCTTAAATTTTTACACAACTTTATCCAATGATATAATTTAAACAGTTGAGTTATATAAAAAAAATCTCAATTGTGCAGTTGTCAGGAACCAAAGGCTGTAATCATGTTTATTTCTGCTGTAGTTGGACATTTTTTTGTACGTGGGCGTCTATGGAGATTGACTTGCTTTCGGAACCAGCCGCTAGTGGTCATTAGAGGAACTGCAAGTTGTGGCGCTTCCTGCTTTGTGTCTGTGAAGGTTCTCAGTCATCCAGGTCATGGTATATCCAAAAAAAGATTCAAAAAGGCAACTGGACTTGTAGAGTTTTTTTGAGAAGACGTTTCATCCGAGTAGCTTCTTCAGTTCTGGAGGACTGGTGGGAAACAACCAGAAACCGGTGCAGCTAATTTCCATTAACGGTTGGGTATGAATGGTGCTCTAATGACTCTTGTCCGTCAGAGTCTCCAGTGTCAAGGTGTGAATGAGGTTGAAACTTCTTGGGGACAGAAGTTAAAACTGTTTTGTAAATAGATGCCAGATTAAATCTCAGTCCACCTCCTCTGTTTGGAGAAGATTTTTCCAGTAGATGGCTTCCTTTACTCCTCTTTCAAACCATTGGGTCTTCTCTGGCTAAGATTTGGACGCTGTTATCTTCAAAGGAGTGTCCTTTGTCCTTCAGGTGTAGGTGGACCGCTGAATCGTTTCCTGACTGACTTAATTTTTCAGCCCTGGAGGGTTGCTGCTTGACGAAAATAAAAAACTTACAGCTACTTTAAAGTAAAAGCCATCCCATGTTTAATCAGCTGAACTCTTTTAAAGTTGAGCAGCGTCGGTAGGAAACGCTGGCATCATTGCAATAGCTTAACACGGCTACGATATTCGTAGATAGTCATCGGTGACCTGTGCAAGCAGGGGTTTCGCGCAATATCTTAAAAGTATAAATTCAGTTATGGTGAGATGACACGAAACATCATTTTGGTCTTTGGCTCTTGTACACGAAAGTAATCACTGAAGATAAATACATTGAACGACCAGCACAGACCAGAAATAAGCCTCGTACTTAGACCTTTTCATTGTCATCCAAGCTTTACACCATCAGTGCACATTAGAATGAAATTTGATTACTCTGACTCACAACAGGAGCTAAAAAGAAACCCACAGTAATCTTATAAAATAATTATTTACTCATATCTGTGAATAAAAATATATCCTTATTGCACTTGGATGATGTTGTGAACTCTGGACAGGCAGGTTTTTTTTTAATTGCATTGTCCTGCCCGTAATGTCCAATAGGAAACACTTTGTTAATGTGAAATCCATTTAATTTAACCTCATCCTCAAACACTCAGCTGATACCGTCCTCCTGTGGGATTCATCGGAAGAATCAGCCGTACTGGATGTTAGAACAAACAGACCTCTGTGCTCTGATCAGTTTATGGAAGCCTTGTTGCTCGGTAACATCGTATCCTCTCTCTGCCTGATTTTGGTCCATTTATTTAACAGCTAATCTGCAGTGTACCTTGGGCTTCGTGTTTTCTTATTTGTCTTTCTCACCACCGTGTCCTCAGCAGCGATGCTCTATTGACTTGACCTACTTCAGCAGTGCTGTGAAATGTCACCGGCATGACGTCGAGCTATAGACAGTCAGTGGTTTAGTAAACGACCGAATGACTCACTGCTGTGAAATGTTATGCAAGCTCTGGGTGGATCCGCGGGAGCTCCCGTGTCTCCGTAGCTACTATCTCTGCGGGGATCCAGACGAAGGCCGACACTCGTGCACCAGCCGGTGGGGCTTCCTGGCTGGTTTCCATGGCAGCGGTGCCTCGTCAAAAGCTGCTCTCCTCCATCAGTGTCAGACGGTGTGAGGAGGCAGCTCTGCTCCACAGCTGACTCTGCAAAAACCACATATGTGAAACAACATCCACCGAAGTAGAGTTCACTAAAAGGATAATCTAGGTGAATAAATGAATATTCAACCGATAAATATACTTTTTACGTCCGTTCTCCATGCATTGGTTGGTTTCAGAGATGTCCAAGAGCCCAACGTAATGTCTTCAAATTTCAAAAGCATCCCAAAGATTTTCCCTTTGCATGCATGCAGCCCTCATATTGAGGATCTGGGACGAGTACACGTTTGACTTTCTTATCTGAACGTGCTAATCAGTCCTTATAATACTGTCGTCATTAAATCCATTAGTCCATCCACCCACCCATCCATTTTCCTTCGCTTATCTGAGGTGGGGTCGTGGTAGCAACAGGCTGAGCAAGGAATTACAGATGTCCCAGCTCTCCTTGGGGGATCCCTTAGGGGCTCCCAAGCCAGATGAGGTCTATAATCCTTCCAGGAAATGCTGGGCCTACCCCAGGGTCTTTTCCCCAGCTGCCTGTACCTGGTAAATCTCCAAAAGGTAGGAAGCATCCTCAGCAGAGGGCCGAACCGCATCAACTGGCCCATTTTGGTGCAAAGGTGAGCTCCTCACCTTATCTCCAAAGCTAAGAAACCTCACTTCAGACGTTTGATACAAGTCACTCCCCAAAGAAAGTTAAAGAACATAGGTGGGCGTTAGAACATGGATCAACTGGTAGATCCAAAGGTTTCCCTCTCCATTACGACAGTCTGATACTGTTAAGTAGGTAGTAGTTGTACCGTTGACCTGGCCTCCAAATTCACTAGATCCCAAACTGATCAAGTATCTGTGGGATGATCCACAGAGGCCCCTCCCCTCAAAGGCCCCCCCCACTAACAACATCCTGTTACCAGACACCACAGGACACCCTCAGAAGGCCCATGTCCATTCTCTCAACTGTTCTGGATTCAATACACTGATTCATTCATGGATGTTATCTGACTTTTCTGCATCGGTTGCATCCCTTCTGATTCGTGCACTCTTCCTCCTCCAGCGTTTCAGAATATATTAACCTATATTTCACAGCGTGGTATTTCAAACGTTGCTGTTGTGAGTATTACTGCTCTGTTTTGACTGTAAGTAGCTTTGGATTAGCGAAGGAGCAATTACTCTGAACACACGCGGCGTGAAGAAGTTACCTATCGACGGTTCTGAACTTCGCAAGAGTGCAAAAGCACCCGGGGGAAGACATTTACACTGATCTAACCTATGCCGGCGTCCACATTTCCTCACAGGACAGGAGCCGGAGGAGTCGTAGTAAACCAGCGTGCGTCCAAGCCGTTGTGTAATTAGGACTAGCTTTAAAGCAAGCCGCGTAGCTAATCAGCTTTGCCAAGGCAGGTTGTAATCCAAAAGGCCAGCGCTGGTTTCCCTTATCAGCAGACTGCTGGCTAACGGGGCAGCTGCAGCTCTCAGCACTGGGTTTATTAACGAGGTATCGCTATCAGAGATAGGGGGGAAACAGGCTTTGGTGAAATGCTGCGCCCGCTTATCAGAGATTGAGAAAGAGAGCGGGGTTGTCCTTTCGCTCCTGCAGCTCCGACCGCTTGCACATTGTGGCTGAAGTATGTCGGCTACTAGAATTATTAACACGTTTCATTGATGTTCTCTGATAAGGAGAGAATGTGCAGTGGTGTATGGAACATGGAGCCGTAGAGTGGTTTGATCCGGCTCAACTTGAGTGCACTCGTATCCCTGCAATTATTTTTGGATTATTGGTAATTTAAAGTAGAAAGGTTCAGTTTATTATATATATTTGTATATTTGCTCACAGTAGTAACCCTTTCCACTCTCGTAGCTTCCTCTACAAACCAGGCTGCATCTGTTTTTTGTTTTTTTGTGGCCTATTTCAGAAGGCTGCAGACAGCGTGGATAAAAACGGATTCGCTTTGTTTCAGCTGCATCAGATTTCGATTTAGAGTTGCGGATGACAGCATTTACGGCAGGTTTTTAGTAACATCAGCGTTACGGACGGTCTAATCTATGCAAGTAAAAGGTTTTTTGAGATCTCTGCATGCCGATGCCTGCAGTGTCATCTGATCCGTGGCTGTTGAGTTAGCTGTCACTGAATCTGGGAATGTTATATAGAAAGGAAAATAAAAAATAGCCAGAGGACTATTTGTTTAACTGCAGGAAACATGTGACGTGACGTGATGACCTATTAAAGTTGGAGTAACTACTTCTAATTCAGATTTCTAGCAGCTCTCACAGTTATTCTCTCTTTTAGTTTTTGCCAAATGTACAATATTACTGTTTGTTGTAGCTCTCTCCTGAGGTTAAACACCTGACTGGTGACTGGTACGGGACAGGAAGTGTACAGTTACAGACGTTGAATCGTCAGCTGTTTATCTTACAGACTGTTTATCTCGTCTCGTCTCTTCCTGGTTGACGTTGAAACAGATGCCGCGCCGTGCCTCCTCCCCTCCTCTGCTCTACTCCTTCTGTTTTCCCCTTGGCCACCGTCGCCACGGTGACAGACCTGTTGCTCCACGGCAACGGTCAGTTCCGAGCAAACGCGGCGCCGTGCAGCAGCACAGCGGATTAATACATGAAGATGAAGTGTCTTGACTTTTAATGGGAATAAAACTAATAGACGAAGCGTCCAGGGAGTCTGGGTTTGCTGAAATTAAAAGGAACTTTGCTCGTCTGATAATACGATCTTCTGCGTAGCCCTTCAACCAATCAGAGACATTTTTGTTGAAAAGAAATTCAACTCAGTGGCGGCCCAAATGACGTGTATGACCAAGTCGCTGTCACTTAGCATCTTAACATCTTTAGGAGGTAATCTGGGTGGACATGTGTAACTGTGATTGCTCCTGGTTTACTTATGGAGTCCCTCAAGGCTCAGTACTCGGCCTCTTACTAATCTCTTTTTATACGCTGCCTCAAGGTCAAATCTTCCACCATATTCATTCATTCATTTTCTGTAACCAGATGTCATTGGGCGAGAGGTGGGGTACACCCTGGACAGGTCGCCGGGTGAGGCAGACCCCATATGAACGTTTTTATGCCGATGACAAATTGCAAATCTTCTCAAAACATTCAAATTTCCGACTAGTGTGCAGGCTACGACTAAGCTGGATCTTAAAATGGAAATATTCTTTTTTTTGTTTAGTTATGTTTACATGGACATTTCCTGAGAATTCAAGGCAACATATTGGACAACCTTGGAAGTTACCTCTTGAGTTTGTAGCTGAATCAGTTTAATCATTACATTGAAAAACGACATATGGGGTCAGGGTAAAAGCGGGAAGTGAGTGAGCGTGGTCAAGGAAGAAGCTCCAGTAAAATGTTCTATAATTCTATTGTATTTAATGAGAGGTCGTTCATGGTCTGATGCTACTTTAGAGCAGGTCAGTACAGCAGCGTGAGAGTGAACCGAGAAGGCCTGCAGCTACAGGACCACCCCGATCCATCAGCAGGGAACATAACGTTCAGATGTACTCGAGCTAAATGATGTTATGCTGGAGAAATAATCTGAGGATGCGTCAGTGTACGCGCACGAATGAGATGCTAGAAAGCAGCAGAAATGTCAGAGTTTAACGCGCACTCTGCAGGTTCACGAGAACTGGTGTGAACCACCTTGAAGCCACCTCTCGCAACTTTCACTTCTGCGCTCGTAAATCAGTTGAGCGGTTGAGAAAGACCGTGGACTGTGGACGCTCTTATCAAACTTGTTTGACTGAATCTCTGAATCAGTCATAAAATCTTGCACAAGCTCTTTACGTGCCGTCTGCGCTCTGGATACTGTCCACAGTCATCCTGACTAAGCAGATCTCAGAAAGCAAATGCTGACATTTCGTTTTAAATATGGCGCTGTTAAAACACTTTCTAAAATCAGGTCAGCTTCAGGGTTAGCTGCTGATCTCATGAATGATGACACAGTGATTTTAAACGTGAAAACCTTGAGCTTTGACTCAACTGCTGCCCTAAAAAACATTTAATTGATATGATATGTGTTTTAACTGACCTGTCGGATGTGCGTCTAATTTTTAAACCAGCAACTGGCTGTCTTAAATCCAAAATCAAATAAAAAACAGTTTGGTTAGTTTTATTTTATTTATTCATTTATTGTTTGTGACATCTTTTTTTACAATTTTATTTTATATTTAGTCTTATTCTTATTATTTTATTATTACTATTTTATTTTATTTTATTTGTGTGAGATGTCTTAACTTTATTTTTTTAATTTTATTTAATTTAATTTTATGTGCGCGAGACATCTTAACTTTTTATTTTATTTTATTTTATTTTATTTTATTTGTGTGAGACGTCTTAACTTTTTATTTTATTTTATTTTATTTTATTTTATTTTATTTGTGTGAGACATCTTAACTTTTTATTTTATTTTATTTTATTTTATGTGCGTGAGACATCTTAACTTTATTTTTTATTTTATTTTATTTTATTCATCTTTAAAAAAATAGGAAGAGCTCATTGAGTCTGGAAAGAGGCATGTTTGTCAAGGAGGGAAAAAAGAAAGAGACGAAAAGAAATAAAGAACACTGATAATTTGTTATGATATGGTGGTAACAGTATAGTAGTAATATTATAATATATGGCATATATAAACATAAACGTCCAATAAATATGATGATTGTGCAAATATATGTATACATGTAGGTAATGGATGATTTGGGTGGTGTGCACAAACATATATAGACAAAAAGAAACAAGCAAAATATATTGCCCTGGTGTAAAATGAACTTACAGTAATATTTCTGATGATGGTGATGTCCTACAGGGAAAGTCTCACCCGTTCAAAGGCTCCTTCCCTCCCATGTGGAACCCCATCGTCTTGTTGGACTTCAACAACCTCTGGAGGACAATGGACGAGATGGGCAAGGAGGTAAAACAAGACTCCTTCGCCTTTACCCTCCCTTCTCTCTCTGGATGTGCTGTCCCGTGTTGAAACCTCGTCCTGTTTTTCAGATTCCCAGAGAGGCTCCTTGGAGAGCTCCCCATGCTGAGGAGTGGGACAAGATGACCATGCTGGAACTGTTTGAAAAGATCTGCTGGACAAGGTTAGTCATCAAAGAGAAATAAACACTCAGCAGCTGCCAGTGATTCACCTTTAACCTCTCTCTCTCTCTCTCTCTCTCTCAGCACTGTCCGTCGCTTCGCCACGCTGTTTGTCAACGTGAACGTGACCTCCGAACCCCACGAGGTGTCGGCCCTGTGGTTCCTCTGGTACGTGAAGCAGTGCGGAGGAACCAATAGGATCTTCTCCACCACCAACGGAGGACAGGTGGGTCTGCTGCACCCAGGCTGTTTGCCTTTGCAGCGTTCTGTTTTAAAAAGTGGCAAAGGAAGAATAATCCATGTCAGTGTAAACTTCTTAAACGCCCACCAAACCTGCGAGTGCAAACAGGAGGATGGCTTCCTGAGAAAACCTCTCTTCTGCAGAAAAGTAAACAGAGGGACGTAGGCATGCCAGGAAGTTAAGCTGGCCGTGTCCCGCAGAGACGCATTCATGCAGGAGCGCCAGTGAGAGCTCCCCGAATCAGCCCGGCGTATTTATACCTTACCCTGCTGCAGCTTAATTACGAGCCCGACAAAAGATGTTTTCTTGGAGAGAGAGAGGGGGAGAGCTGGGGGAGCTGGGGGAGCTGGGGGAGCGGCGCATTCTGCTGCCATACTTTGTGCAGCCGAGTGGCCCTTGTTGCCATAGCCACTGCGGGCCGGGGTTGTGTTTCGGTAACCAGATGACAACATTGCAGCCGGCTCTGTGGCCATTTCCTGTTTACTGCACTCATTCAGATTTACAGTACACGCTGCACATTTGGCATTCGGCGCCGTAACCAAAGCCCAGTTTTGGTTAAATCTTTGCAGCGACTGGCAGGAGAACTTATCCAAACGCCACCGTGGAATTCACGCAATCTGTTTCTGATCAGGGTGTTGAATGCAACCTTATGGAAAAAGGATGATCAATCCCTGGCCTCCGCTTCACAAACACACTTCTCCTTTGATTTAAGACGCTTTTATTTTGTAGTGAATAAACGAGGGCGGGTTTGGGGATAAGTGGTGCGAAGCTCCAGGATAAAATCAATCTAAACATAAACTTGCACAAGCTGGATGAGATCTGCACAGTTTGGGTGCTGGTGACTGACGCCTCCTCTCTCCATCCACCCCTGAAGGAGAGGAAGTTCGTCGGCGGCTCCAGTCAGATCAGCGAGTTCATGGCCAGAGAGCTGGGCGACCAAGTCAAGCTGCAGTCTCCGGTTTACAGGATCGACCAGACTGGAGACATGGTGGTGGTGGAGACAGTCGACAAACAGACCTACATGGTACGTATATATATATACACATGATGACAGTATAAACACAAATAGAATTTGTCTATTTTGAGGACGGCAACGTGAAGTGGAGACGAGACGTCAGAGGTCAAAGGGTTTCAAGGTTTTTATTCGTCTGTGAAGAAAAAGTATGAAACCAAGTACAAGAGATCGTCACAGATTTACGAAATAAAATAAAGCAGAACTAAGCAACAGAGCAGAGAGTTATGTTATATTCCTGCAGCTGAAGAGCGGCGTCTCCTGCAGCCACGTCCAGCCTCAGGCGTGGCCGATTAGGGGAACATTGCTCTGCAGAGGTCAAAAGTTAAGACCAGCCAAAAATGGAGAAGCAAACGTTTGTTTCTTCTTTTCTGTTAATCATTTCACGGTGATTCAAATTTGTCCCTTTGAAAAGACTCGATTGCACCAAGTATATATAAAATAATCAAAACTGAATTGCTACCTCGTAATCCTGGATGCATCGGTTAATTCTGCCATAAAATAAAGACAAAGAAATAATAAAGAAATAATGTGATGCTAGTGGATGATAACGTCTTTTCAACTTGAATTGGGCACCGCTGTCTTATTGAACCACTTTAAGGCGTCATGCAGACGACATGTAACAGGATGGAGTGTGCAGCACTGCGTCAGGTGGAAGGAAGCCCTCTAGGGGGAGGGTGGGGGGTTGGGGGGGTCTCTTACTATTATTATAATCTTGGCACGTTGCCTCTGCTGTAGTTTAAAGTTTGTCACCCTCGGGGGCTTCACACCGACCTCCGCTAAGAAACACAGGGAGGATTTTCCACCTCTTACATGTAAATTAGTGTCTATTCTTCAACTGTCATACTTTATTATTCCTTATCATTGTTTATCTTATTAAATCTCTTCTTTGCATATTAGGAAAACAACATTCGTGCTCTGGATGTCAGGTTTCTTTAAAGACCAGAGGAAAAAACATGGAAGCTCTGAACCACCAGTCAGTTCTTTGCCGCCATCTACTGGTTGCTCGGCAACCTACCGCCATGGCAACGGGATGCAGCTCTACTGTCTAACCTCTTTTATTTATTTATTTATTTATCCCAGGCCAAGTACGTGATCGTGGCCACTCCGCCCGGTCTGAACCTGAAGATGCACTTTAACCCCGAGCTGCCGCCGCTGAGGAACCAGCTGATCCACCGCGTCCCCATGGGCTCCGTCATCAAGTGCATGGTCTACTACAAGGAGAACTTCTGGAGGAAAAAGGGTAGGAGGGTCAGGGTGGGGGTTAGGGGGGAGTTAGACAGAACTAGAGACATGGGAGAGAAGGAAGGCTGCAGGATGCGATGGGTTTTTTTTTTAAACGTCTGGCGTCTCGTCTCCAGGTTACTGCGGCAGCATGGTGATCGAGGAGGAGGGCGCTCCCATCGGCCTGACGCTGGATGACACGAAGCCTGACGGGACTGTACCTGCTATTATGGGGTGAATATGGAACTCCGGACAGTTCTCTGCAGGACCTCTGCTTAGGACCTGCAACTATGTGATCGAATCATTCTAAAAAATAAACAGAAAACATGCGAATGATGCATTAGTCTATATTTTTGTAATTGGCAATGGTTCCTGAGACCAAAAGCAGCAATGAGTCTGTCTCTTTCAGATTATCCTAGTATAAAAGTTTAAATATAAACAGCAGCATGTAAAAATACTGTAGAAGTATCAACTGCCTCAGCTGCAGTGTGCATTGATGACTTTGAGGACTAGTTGCATGAACGCCTCCTTCACATTAGTTCCACCCAGTGGGAAGCATGCTAATATGTTGTCATGCTGCTCATGGTGCTGCATTTCTTTTCCTCCTCCCCCCTACAGCTTCATCCTGGCCCGCAAGTGCAGGAAGCTCTGCGGCCTGTCCAAAGAGGAGAGGTAGGAGCTACGTCGCGGCGGATTATTTAAAAACCCGTTTCACAGGCTGCAGGATCGCTTTAATCCAAACACTTCTCGGTTTTTCTCGTTTAGGTTGAAGAGGATCTGTGAGATTTACTCCAGAGTGCTGGGCTCGGAGGAGGCGCTGCATGTGAGTTCAGCGACACACACAAACAAACACACACAGAGTCGCACAACCGCAGCAGAGCCGCTTGACGTTAAAAGTGTTGCTTTTGCAGCCGGTGCACTACGAGGAGAAGAACTGGTGCGAGGAGGAGTACTCTGGGGGCTGCTACACGGCCTATTTCCCTCCAGGAATCCTCACCCAGTACGGCAAGTAAGTCTCAACGCTCGCTGTCCTGCTCCGTGCTCCGTGCTCCGTGGCTGGTTGTCAGGAATTTAATGTTTTAAAAGAACTGGTTTGGTTGTTTGCGTGAAGTCGCTCATGACACATAAACTTCAGTGTCTTCACGTTTGTTCAAAGTCAGATTTTTATTCTTGTTTGCTCGTTTTTGACAAGAAATCACAATAAACAGCCTCGATAACTTCTAGCATATTGATTAGAAATGACAAAACTCTAAATATTTTACATTTCCTGCTTTTAATAGTACCACATTTCAGTCTGGAGGTAAAGTAAAGATTAGATTCGACTTTAATGATGCAGCTTGGCTTCGAACCAGGAGTGCAAAGAGCAAAAAGAACCCAAGCATTTTTACAATAATAGACCTGGCATTCATGTGGATGTTACTTAGACATGTAGCACCCACCTAGACCAGACCAGGCACCCCCACCCCATAGCAATGACACTCCTTGATGGCAGCAGCCATCCCCAGCAGGATGCAGCCACAAAAACACTTTAGGAACAACAAAAACAAAACATGAAGAACAGCACAAGGTGTTGACCTGGCCTCCAAATTCACTAGATCCCAAACTGATCAAGTATCTGTGGGATGATCCACAGAGGAACCTCCCCTCAAAGGCTCCCCCACTAACACCACAGGAGACCCTCAGAAGGCCCATCTCTGATGAGTCACCACAAGGGAGACCTGCACGATATATTAAACCTTCATAGATCCGCTCTGTAACATCTCCTGTGTCCCATCTCAGGGTGCTGAGGGAACCCGTCGGGAGGTTGTTCTTCGCCGGCACAGAGACGGCCACAGAATGGAGCGGCTACATGGAGGGGGCGGTGCAAGCCGGAGAGAGAGCGGCCAGAGAGGTGAGAGCACGTTCAGCCTCAGAACAATGATTCACACCCACACACCCACACCAACATCAGCTGGGAGTTAGAACGAGAGGACATGTTTATCATGGGGCACGGCTCACGCTACATAACCAACCACTCTACTGCTTTATGACTTCACGACCTTCATCTGAAAGCTTTGGTTGCTAGTTTTTGTACAAATTAAGCTTTGAAGAGCTTAGATTAGTAACACAATAGCATATTAACCTATAAATAATGACAACTCCAAATGTTTCCCTTTATTTTAGTGCAAAAAAGTTCAAGTATGTTATAAAAGTGCAATTTCTTTTTAGATCTGTGTCTCTGTTTTGTTCTGTGGCCTCAACCCTAGGAGTAGCAGTAACTATCATCAGAAAAATAACAGTTAATGTCTTCAATGTAATTTTTTCACTTTGCAAATTCATCCCGCGGCCCAGATTGGACCCTGGCCGGCCCGCTTTTGCAACCCCGGGCCGTATGTTTGACACCTGTGGTTTAGACATTAAATGCAGAACTTAAACATGTAATTGAGTATTTGCACTTTAAGGAAACAATCTCAGTATTTATCTGAGTATTTAGTTCTGTCACCCCCTCCTCATTTGAAAGCACATACATCTGAACCACTGAACATAACGTCTGACAAATTAATTTGCACACGTTAAAGGATTCATTCTGTGCGCGTCATCCTGTTGGAGTGAATCTTTTAAACGTGATTGCCTTTAAAGCAGCAGAGCAGATTCTTTAAATGCTGTGTGCATCTTGCTCTGCAGCAGAGGAAGTGGGTTTGGGGGGGTGGGGGGCTCACCTCCAACTTGTCGAGCTGCTGACGGAGGCAGATCTTGTTCAGTCTACCGACTTAAACGCTTAAACTCTCCCTAAACGCTGCTGCACCACCCGCTGAGTGCAGAGTATCTGCCTCCACCACGGACAGACTCCTCCAGCTTTATTCTGTCTGTGATCATGCACCTCTACGCCCCCTCCCCTCCCCTCAGGTTCAGCTGGGGAGTTTAGTTCATTTGTTCAGCACTTAATCAGACTGATGTTGAAATAAATGCGCGTACAGCTGACGTTAACTCTGTGTTCTTTGCAGATCATGTGTGCCATGGGTAAAATCCACCACAGTCAGATCATTCAGACGGAGCCTGAGAGTCAGGTAAGAAGGAACTTCATGATTAAATACGCTCTTTTATCCTGCAGGTATTCATTCATTTTGACAATTGGGAGACGAATGCAGTAAAAATCTTTATGTTGCAGACACATGCACGCTAAACACATCCTCCAGCACGTCAGTCACTGTAGAAGATAAGATAAGATAAGATAAGATAAGATAAGATAAGACTTTATTCATCCCCGTGGGGTAATTAGGGCGTTACAGCGGCAGGAAACAACAGTGCAAGATGCAGAAGATACAAAAAAATAAAAAAATAGAATATAATAAGAATAGAGTACGGCAGGCAAACATGTTATGTACAAAAAATATTTACATATTGCATCAGAGAGAACTTAACTGATGCAGCAGTGGTCCTGCAGCAGTGGGGCGTCACATCTGCAGCAAGGAGTTAGGGTTAGGGTTTCTCTGTCCACATGGATTCCATCTTGGTTCATCTTGTTTTTCTACCTCCATGTTTCTGTCCCTCACCTGATGTTTACCCCATGTGGAGCAGACATGATCAGAGAGAATGGATTCATTCCAGTAACCAGAGAGAAACCAGCAACATCAAGAGTTTTCAGTCAGATGTCAGGGTGGTGGAGAAACCAGCACCTCTACATCTGATTGAAAACTCCTTCTGATCAGATCAGTGTGTTGTTGCATGAGGTGTTTTTACTCTAACATTATTTGTGGAATATTAGTGTCCATGTAATTGTAGTAACTGTGAAACACTGGGCAACCAAAGGACTGTCTGGGGCTTTACTTGTGCACCTGTCAGTCTGTAAAAACTCCACCCAAATGCTAGTCCACGCTGTGTCTTTTTAGCCAGTCAGGTTCATTTTTGTTTCTACTTCCTGCTTCACTTTGGCAACTGAAACTTTCTCCGAAGACGAATGTTTGTATCTCTGAACCTCGTCAGTTAGCCTTTCCTCCATGTGTTCCATCTTTGTTGATCCAAAACAATCAATTCAAACATTGCAGAGATGGAGAAGCAGCCAGAAATACTAAAGCAGAAATACGCTGCTTCCAAGCGGACCAATCACAGCTCTTGAGGTCTGCGTCGCCGTGATGCGTAGTTACATTTCTACACGTCAGGCTACGGCGTCAGAATACGATGTGAAATGACGAAGACTAAGAACGACTAGTGAGCATGTTGTAGTTATGTTTCCGAACAAGTATAGGAAAAGAAAAACACATAAAACAAAAAGATGGAGGCCAAAAGTTCTGCACAGTCTAAATCCTCCATAACTCAAACTCTTCTTCTTCTACAGGAAGTCCCAGCGCTTCCGTTCGTCACCACCTTCTGGGAGAGAAACCTGCCTTCGGTCGGCGGCCTCCTCAAGTTCATGGGCTACTCCACCTTCCTGTCCGTCGCCACCGTCGCCGGCCTCGTGGCCTACAAGAAGGGCCTCCTGCCCCGGAGTTAAACCGCCGTCGCCTCACTCCTCTGCATCTCAACGGGCGGACGCACACAGCTCAACAGACACTGTACCTCTAGTGCACTACTTTATGGTCCCAAGCTGCAAAGTAGTGAACTGCCGAGGGTATAGGATGTTTTACTTTTGTTTTTTTTTCTGAGAAACACCGTGCTGTAAGGACGACTCTTCAGCTCATGCAAAAACACTAACACACTGTCACTTTTGTGCGCAAGAGAAAGCGAGACAAAGAGTTAATAAAAGAGATGCTTTGACAGTTAGAGAGGAGTGAAGGAGACTTAACGGTTTAACCCGACAGTAAATTTGAGACTCAGATTGTGAAACCAATGAAGGAAAGAAAAAACTGAATCAAATTCTTTTAGAGAAGAAAAAAATAAATACATTTATAAAGATAGATTAGGGCTGTCAATCGATTAAAATCGCGATTAATCGCCTGATTTCTGTAGTTGACGCAAATTAATCGCACCTAATCTTTTTTAAATATCTGTTTTAAATGTACCTTGAAGGGATATTTTTCACTCTAGTCAAACATTTCAGCTGCTCAGAAACATCACATCGACAGTAAATGCAGATAACGTGTCGATGGAAGCGTCTGTCAGGATTATGAAGATGAAATTTCACATTTAAAAGTTCAGTTTCTGTGTTGATCTTTGGTTTGTTTGTTTCCGTTTGCTTTCCTCTTTGGTTTATTTTTGGATGTTAGGCAGTTATAACAATACAGGGCGTAACACCGCCCTCTGCAGGGTGACATAATTAACTACAACCACTTAAAGCACTTCAGATTCTGCTTGCTTTCCACAACGGTACTGTAGCTTTAATCACTTCCTGGTTTCCCGGTTTGTAATAACGAGGTTATAATAACAAAAATTGTGTGCGTTTAAAAAAAACAGCATTAAAATGAATTTGCGTTAATTAAAGCGTTAACGTTGACAGCCCTAATGTAAACATCACTAATCCATACATTGCCAATGACATTCACGTTCTTGATTACATGTGGGTTTCTGACTCATCATGCTCACTGTGTGTGTGTGTGTGTGTGAGAGCTTTGTCTGTGTGCATGATTGTGTGTGTGTGTGTGTGTGTGTGTGAAGTCTGTCTAATTACCTCCGCTGATTTTAGGTGCTGATCTATTCTGGCCGAGCAGCTGTAGCTGTTTGATGAGACCCAGTAACGTCAGAGGAGACTCAGAGCCGTCGACTGCTGAAAAAAAAATAAACAAAATCAAACATAAAAATCACAGAGGAAGGTTCAGGGATGAGGACGGGCTTAGTCCGGCGTTTGCTCAGTGTCAACACGTCCCACGGAAAGATCAAAACCGCAGTGAATGAATCTTTTCATCAGGCGTCGTCTGTGTACCCAAACCCTGACGTAGTTTCTTTCTTTAGAGCGCCGCCGTCGCTCAAAACGGCATCAGTAAATGATATCTTTACCCTGGATGACGTGGACGATGTTTGTCAGCGGCAAATATTAGTTATTCCTCTGAGTTGAACTCAAATCGGGTTGATGCAAGGTTTTATTCGTGCAAGTTAGTTTTTATTTTGGGCATTTCTGTCAGCTTGGTTATAATAAAAACACAAATTACGAAACAGTGGCGTCTATAAATTACATGTATAGTTTAATTTAGAGAGCTGCATTTGAACGAAACCGGCTTAGTGTTTGGTTAACGGGGAACAAAGCACGATGCATTGTTCATGTGCAAACATATATGCTAGCTATAGCTGGCTAGCCCCGTGTGTGTGCATGTGCAGAGCTGCTGTATTTGTGCGGTTATTTGCAGTTTTGAGCTTCATTTGATCCTGATTTGGATCCAAACCCGCCACCAAACATTCAAGAATCAGAGTCTGTTTTATTTCAATCCTCACCTGACAATATAAATGCATTACTTTCATCTGTTTGAGAAAAGTTTGCTAAAAAAAGATCAGTTCACTGTTGTTTTTTTCCGTGGGATGTGCTGCAAAATAAAAATAAAAAATAAAAATGCATGAATAGATTGAGAAGGAGAACTCCAGCCTCAACCTTTAAACTGAATCCTGTTATCTAGAGGTGACATAGAGGGGTAATTTAAGCTGCTCTGGTTAAAGTAAAGGAAGCGTTCGAATGTATTTTTCTTCAGACGAGACTAACACGCGATTTGTTGCCGTATTAACGTATTTCTACCTTCCCTCGGCCGTGATTCAGATTTTTAAAAACGGAAGCCACTTTGTGATCCAGACGAGGCCAGAGAGTTAAATTCTAAAGCACCTATCAGATGCTCTACGTAGGCGGCTGTAGCTAGACTTCAAATTGAAAACGCCATCCTCTTAAAATCATGAAGCTCTAGACACATTTAGGGTTCAGTCATGCAGGCTCCTCGCGGCCAGGCCATGTTGCCCTTGGCGGTACCTCTCGTTTGTCCGAGACTTTTTGATCCACGGGAAGAGAACTTCTGTTCATGCATCTGCTTTGAGGGGGGGGCGAACGCTGCGCCGAGTGGGAATGAATGGCGTGGCGTTCCCGTCCCGAAGACCGGTTTTTGTGAGTGTAGTTTATCTGTCGTGCCTTAATGGAAGTCGTGGTGTTTTATTTGTCTTTTCTCTCAAGTGCCTGTGTGACTCTGACACTCTCTGCCCTTTGCTTTCCCTCCCTCCCTCCCTCCTTCTTTACCTCCCTCCGTCCCGCCTGCACTGGAGGTGAGAGGTCGTTGGTTTAAGGCGTCATCGGTAACCATAGCATCCAGCAGCTTGTCCCTTTAAATGTGTCTAAAAGGTTTTTAAATCCCCCCTCCCCCAGTGTTACCTGAGTTAGATCGTCGCTGTACGCTCAGGTAAAGCCGGGTTTATTCTAATAATAATAATAAATAATAGTGCTCAGACTGTTGGGGTGATCAAACTGCTTATCTCCAGTGAAGCCGAGTCTGTGTGTGCTTTGTGTTGTGATTGCGGTGCTTCACTATCCGTCTCCCTGGTGTTGTGGTGTCCTCGTGTCTGCTTGACTCCGCCCTGTCTGCTCTGTGACATTTGACCCCTCCGTCCCGGCTCCAGCTCCAGCTCCGGGTCTCTTCTAGCCCGTCTCTAGAAGAAAGGATTTGGACAGCGATGTCTCCCAAGTTTCACCCCCGCCTCTAAGAACTGTTCTCGTTTACGGCTCCCTCCTTCCCGTCCGTCCATCCCGTCCAAACACTGCAGCTCTAACATCAGCAGACTAGACGAGCAGCTGGTTCATTATTTTAAGTTTTTCTGGAGACCCTCCCTCCCGTCCCTCCTGTCCCTCCTGTCTCTCCTGTCCCTCTGTGCATACGAGCCTCCTTAACTATTCCTGTGATCGTTGATGTCTCTGATTCCTCAAACAAAGCTGGTGATATTTAAAAGAAAACAATGTGAAATAAATCTTTTACTCGTCTTAAACTGCTCTGGTGTATCATTCTGTCTGTTTCCACTTTCCAAAAGATATTGTAGGTTAAATTATTGTGAGGTTAAGGTATGTATTTCTGTATTTAAACACAGACTTGACTGCACAGAGCCATCGACGGACCCTTAACTGAGCTCACGAGCCACGGGGAAGACGTGTTTGTTAGTTATTTCTCTGCAGTTTCTCTCTTTTGACCTCTTTTCTCTGTACATTTATGTTTCTGCCCAGCCTTATTTTAAATAGATAGATTACACCGATCAGGCATAACATTATGACCACCTTCCTAATATTGTGCAGGTCTCCCTTGTGGTGACTCATCAAAGAATGGACATGGGCCTTCTGAGGGTGTCCTGTGGTGTCTGGTAACAGTGTTGTTAGTGGGGGTATCCCACAGATACTTGATCAGTTTGGGATCTAGTGAATTTGGAGGCCAGGTCCTTGCTGCCATCAAGGAGTGTCATTGCTATGGGGTGGGGGTGCCTGGTCTGGTCTAGGTGGGTGCTACATGTCTAAGTAACATCCACACCAATGAATGCCAGGTCCAGAAGTTTCCCAGCAGAACATTGAACTGTCACAAGATGGTTTAAATGTTATTCACTTCTCCTGTCAGTGGTCCTAATGTTGTGGCTGATCGGTGTGTTTACCAATTCAGAGAAGAAAATCCACTAACATTAGACGACACAGACATTAGGTTTTTAGTGCATCTTTATCTGAGCAAAGACAGAAACTGAAACAATAAAGAAAGATCCAAAACCAAAAGAAATGTTTGAAATCTTCCATATACTATGAGCTGTATATGTTGTTGTTGTTGTTGTACAAGTGCTGGAGTAGTCAAAGCATGTCGTCCCAGGTGTGCCCCCCCTCTGCTTTCAACCTTTCTATGCCACTGGTGTTACTCTGGGGCCCAGCAGAGGTCTCTCCTCTTCACCCAGAGCCACCACAACTTGCTTCTTCTTCTTCTTCTGCTGCTGCACCTGAGAGGCCTTTGATGGTCTGGCGTTGGGCTTGGCCTCGAATTCTTTAAGAAGCCTGATGGAAGACTTGCCCACGAAGCCTCTGTAGCCGACTTCCTCTGGGCAATATATAAAATATGAAATATATAAAACGTAGAAACACACAGTCACGGGACGGGCCTGCTGCAGGATGATCTATGTTGGAACAGTCTGACAGAAACAGGAAAAGGGTTCTGGAAAAGCACACGTCCTCTGGATTTGAAGAACTAGATCTCATGTATGTTAGATTAATCTACGACGGAGTTCATGGGGGCGCTATGTCCGTGAAGAGGAAGAAGCTAAAAAGTTGAAAGTACCAGATTCAGACACAATGAAAGGAGCTGCTCTCAAACTGAATTAAAAGCCAAAGAATAAGGGATTTAAAAACAGGCAGCGTCTGTTCAAAGGCCTAATGTGCAGAAGCAAACTGCTCCAGAGTCTGGAGGACATGATGGGGGATCACCAAAGCTCCTCGTTTGTGCAAAGCTTCATGGAAATTCATCTAATAGTTGTAAATGATAATCTATGGCGCCGTGAGCAAACAGCAGAAGCTTCTGAACACAGATTTCTACAGACAGTGTCAAGATCTTTTTTTTGGCAAATCCCCCAGAGATCTGAGCTTCAGTTCCCCGGGGTGCCGGAGGAAAAGAAGTTCTCGTCTTTAGAGACAAGCTCAGCGGGAGGGCCTGAGAAAGATGTATGTGTGTGGGGAGTGGGAGGGCGGGGGGAGAAATGTCAAAACTTCAAATGCAACCTTTATTTCTGATCAGATAGTCTGCTCTCAGAGACAAAACCCGCCGCGGCTTATCTCTTTCAGACCAGTCTGGGCTCCTCAGTCAGAGGATGTGTGGCTTAATGCCAGGACTCTGCTCCTGCTCCTGCTCCTGCGGGGATGAGATGCCGTCTTCTTTCATCTCCTCTGTCTTTAATTTAATCTCCTCCTCCTCCTCCTCGAGCTCCTTGCCGACGCCGACGACGCTCGTATGAATTCAAGAACTGCAAAATCAATACGGATCATGACCGGATGTCAATGTGAGGATGTCAATATTAAGACAGCGTGCTCCTTTTTTCTTTCCTTTTTTTTATGTCTGGCCTCACAGGAGGTTTTCCTGCAGTTACATGCGCTGCCACTGGAGGGCAGATGTCCACCATCAACGCAGACTGAACCCTGATGTGCAAACAACTAAATGTTGACACCCAAGCAGCACACACCTTTGTTTTTCTCTTCTTCTTGTTGTTTTGCTGCGGGTTTTGTTGACACACACACAGAGGCACATGAAGGGGGAAGGTGTCGCTGTCACGTTAATCCTGAGCTGTGGTTACTCATGTCGTCTGCAGGCTGCTCTTGCTGGTTGACATATGCGGGGCCAGGCTTTAGTCACTCTGACCTCTTTCCAGTCAGCGAGGCCTCTGACAGCGTGAGCTCTCCAGGCGGCGCTGAGGTTGTGTAACTGCAGCGACCACAGCAGCTGTGTGAGCAGCGGCCGCGCCGACGCTGCTGCTGCTGCTGCTGCTGCTGCTGCTGCTGCTGTGGTCGCTGTGTTTTTCTTCATTCTGTTTGTCAGCGCATAATGCAGCTGCACATGCATGACGCCTCCACCTTTAGACATGCCGTCCTCTTGTTATTAGACTGCAGCCCCCACCACCACCACCACCCCCCTCCTGGCCTCGCTGCAGCTTGCTGTGATATGAAATCTGACACTGTCAATTTGCCTCCCAATCCTTCAGACGGTGGATTGGATTCAGATTCAGAGTCCCGGGTGTCAGGGGACCGACTCTGAGCTGTGGCCTACTCGCTGCTCCATCCACCCACAGCCTGAACCCCTACAAGTTCCCTGTCGGTGGCGAAATCGTTTGCAATCTCCCGTTAAATGTTCTCACTCCTGTACTCAGAGTGAGATTGTTTACTGTTTTGTTTTGGGGTTTTTTACAATCTCTCCTCTGGGTGCTGCAGAAAACGTTCTGTTAGATTCTGGTGCTTCACATTCAGGAACAGATCCAAATAACATCCATGTACTCATGACAAGTAGACATTTATTTTCTCCAAACATGCTTTTTTAAAACTCTACACCAGTCAGGCACAACATTATGACCACTGGCAGGAGAAGTGAATACCATTTAAACCATCTTGTGACAGTTCAATGTTCTGCTGGGAAACTTCTGGACCTGGCATTCATTGGTGTGGATGTTACTTAGACATGTAGCACCCACCTAGACCAGACCAGGCACCCCCACCCCATAGCAATGACACTCCTTGATGGCAGCAGCCATCCCCAGCAGGATGCAGCCACAAAAACGCTTTAGGAACAACTAAAAAAAAAACATGAAGAACAGCACAAGGTGTTGACCTGGCCTCCAAATTCACTAGATCCCAAACTGATCAAGTATCTGTGGGATGATCCACAGAGGACCCTCCCCTCAAAGGCCCCCCACTAACAACATTCTGTTGCCAGACACCCTCAGAAGACACATGTCCATTCTCTGATGAGTCACCGACATGCTAAGACAAGCTCGCGACCCTCCAGAGGACAAGCAGTTACAGAAAATGAATGAATGTTTGAGGCACAAGAGAGACCTACACAATATTGGGAAGGTGGTCATAATGTTATGCTTGATAGGTGTACATGCACTGAATCCTCATCCCATTCAGTTATCATCCCCTTTGTCATGGTATTGAGTCTTGTTTCTGGTTTCCTGTTTTATTTTGACAGTCCCTTACCTCGTGTCACTTCCTTCATATTTGGTTTTGCTCCTCCCTCATTAGTTTCACCTGTGTCTTTACTATTTACTTTCTTTAAACTTAATTTGGTTTTATTAGATTCCTCTCTGCTTCTTCTGTTGGGTCATCTTTCATGGATTATACCTTCCTGCCACATCACTGCAGCACATTTAGTCCTGCGCTACAGTAAGTTGTGTAAGTCTTCCTGTGTCCTGCATTTGAGTCCCACCAACCTTCTGTTAAACCTCAAAAATATCTAGTTTTTATATGTATTAGTTCTTAAAGGCTTTATTTTCTCTAAAATTCTTCTCAGTGTGTTAATTTGTGAGCTTTAGACGTATTTAGAGGTGGATTTTGTTTTGCTAATCTAAGTTTACGTCCCACCACTGGTAGATCAATGCTTCCATCTGGAACGAAAGAGTTTCTTTATTTCATCTAATCAATTGATTTTATTTTTTGAATGGCCTTTAACGAGTCAAAAAGTTCAACCAGTCAAAGGCACCCAAATCCTTTCTGGTAAATGTCTTTTCAGCAACAATAAAGCTCAATCACGGCGTTAAAATCCTGATTTTCTTATTTTTTTTACTGCTAAAGCTGTGCAATTTTCCTTTTTCATTCCTTTTTTTTTATTCCCAAAGACTACATTTGAGTCACCGTCATCTCTGCCTTGTAAGAACTGTGAAGAACCGTACATATTAGGCCGTATATTGCAGGTAATGGAGCCATCATCTCCTCTCATCTTGCCTGACTTTAACAGCAGGTCTCCAGGATGGAGCTGTAACAGCCTGCACTGAGCCCGAGGTGTTTGCAGCTTTCACCCCAGCCCCCCAAGTCTCTCAGCGCTATAGGATTTCTAACTTATTGTTCTGGGCTGGTGGGACCTCCTGTAAGATTTACAGCGAGATCCTCAATTGATTACAGCATCGCCCCTTGTTAGACATTTCACTTTGGTCGGATGAGGAGAAACGGGCTCTCCGGTCACGATGAAGTGAGAACGTCTGCAGAAACGTCTCCGTGCACAAACGATGCACAAATTTTGGGAGATAAACACCTTTATGACCTTACAAAATAAAAACATGTGCTGTAATGAGACGTGGATGTAGTCATGTACGGACAGAGTTTAAGCTAGCTGTTTGCTCCTGTTTCAGTTTTCTTACCTTGCGAGGCAGCTGGATTCTCAAAGGATTTGTGAGATCATGTGACCCTCCCTCAGGCCAAGCTCGAAGCTCTGAGTTTCTGCACGATCCGAGGAGTTGCAGACCGATCGGTGTCCTGTGAGAACTCTTGGCAGCTATGGGCATGTTTTAAGCTCGTCTCAGGTGACTACAGGCATTTGAAAACAGGTAGGATTGCATCACACTCTTAAAGAGAGACCTGACGGATGGGCTTCTCTCTCATCTCAACCCTGCACGAACTACAAGATATTCTTTAGGTTATTCTAACCAGATCAGGGAGCATTGAGGGAGGATTTGCTGTGAACTTTTCTTCATCTAGAGGGCTAATGGTCGTACTAAAGATAACGAATGCAACATAGCCATCTTGGTTGGATTTCAGACCTTTGCACTGATATGCAGCACGCCTGATGCAACTCGTTTCCCTGTGGAGTTACGTGCACGCACAACAACCATGTGGGGGCAATATCAGTATTTTTATGGATTGTATAATGTGCACAATGATAGAATTTAATTATTTACAGGCAAAATAAAATAGCCAAAAATTAGAATTGTGTGCACAAAGGGGAAAAACCCAGTTTGGCACATATAGGATGCTTTGGTTGGAGACTGGAGACTTTGCCTGGTGTTATTTCTACTAAAACCTTTGTAGAATATGTTTGCTTTGTGGTATTTCTTTAAACGCTTGGTGCAGTTGTAGTCAAAGGGTTGTTTAATGAGTTCAGGGTTATTTCTGTGCATGATATAATTGCTATGAGTGTGTTTTCTACTATCTAATCTGTATCTATCCTAGATATATCTATCCAGCACTCTATAGGGCTTAAATGGCTAGTTTTAATGACTGTTAGCTAGGTTTTCAAAGCTCCACAGGCTGAAGATTGTCCTGTTCCTTCTGTATTAGATGGATAGATTGTCTAATCAACTAGTATTGCATCGTCTACTGGTTATTTTTGGTCTGACATCCCTCAAAGACTCCTTGCGATGCTGGAGCTGGACCACTGCCTTCAGAATGGCTTTTTTTCTGGTGACACTGACGGAGCCAAGAGGAGAAATTCACCTGATGAAGAGCCGTCAGAACCAAGTAATGATCAACATCAGTCACTCTGTCAGAGACCGTCGACAAAAGAAAGTCAGAGCGGCAAGAAAAGTTGGCGAGAGAGAGAGAGAGGGACAAAGGAGGCGGCGGTGCAGAAGGTGACGGGAACATTTGGACATGATGAAGAGAGTCTTTTGTTCGACCTGATCTTTGGGTTTAACTTCTAGAAAGTCTGGTGAGGTGCTGAAGAAGTTGTTGAGTTTAACACAAGTGCGGCCTCGACCTAAAAGCTCAGAGTTTTGCGTCCACGGCTGCAGAGGGAAGACAGGCTTTCCTCTGACGGCGGACGAAAGACGAGTCAAATCAAATTAGACGAGCTCGAGAGTTTTAATTCCAGCCCCGGCCAGGAGTACGTCACTGTCTCCATCCCTGCAGGGCCTTTCCATCACTGCTCTGAAGTGATGAATAACTGGAGTAAATAGTAAATCCACCACAGGCTGCAGAGGGGAGGAGGAGAGGAGGGGGAGTCGTGCGGGGGGGGGGGAGGCTTTCTGAGTCCTAATCCCTCGAGTAAAATGACTGCAGCACAAGTGGAGCCCTGGAACCCAAAATAGTCTTTTCTCTCTCTCATTTTCTCTCTCTCTTCCTTTGTACAATAAAGATTCTCCTCTCCTGTCGTCTGTCCATGTAGGTAAACGGTCCATTTCAGGGAAAGCAAAGAAATAAACACTCAAGCTGCTGCACTTCAGGGAATCAGCTGACACCGTCATATTCCCAGCTGGTTAAAACGTGCTCCATTTAAATGCGTAATGCCTCGGAGGGCGGAAATACTCATTCTAAATTAGCGCCCCCCACCCCCCTCCCACAAACACACAAATGGCAACCTGGCTTAATCATATTGGAGAGCTAACTGTGTGGAGTGTTATTGGATTATTCCGCCTCGCCGGAAGACGCAGCATGAGCGTTCACGTCTGCATGGGGACGATGGGCCGAGAAATGCATCACAATGCAAAGATGCAAGAGAAGTCATCAGACTCCACCTCCTCACCTGTAGAGACGTCTTCACCGGGGGGGGTGTAACGACGTAAAGGGAAATGTACAAGGATGGTGAGGTTGAATTAGCAGCTGCATTATTTATTTATTTATTTATTTTTTGTAATGAATCAAAGTTTCTCTGCTACCACACAGCTGCCTTGTCTTGTTCGTTTCTTATTCAACATGGACAGAGCCAGACAGACCAGTCTGCCAACTCTACTTGAGAGCTTTAATTTCAAACACAGCCGTACAGTCTTCAGCAGCTCCTCTAGATCCTTGACCCATCGATCCATTTCAACTATTATTTGATCGTGGTGTCCCTCGTTTTTGGGTTGTGTCCTGCAGCTTTGCCGCTGTAGTCGAATATTTACGGCACTCTCGCAGGCATGGATCTATGTGTGTATGTATGTATGTATGTATGTATGTATGTATATATATATATATCTTATGTTAAATTATTGGATCATATCAGGCTGTAGCTTGTCTTATGGAAGCTTGTGTTGTTTTAAATGATATCTTGTCTTATCATAACATGTCGTATACTATCATGTCTTGTCTTGAATTATATTTTCATATCATCTTCTTCCGACCTTTTGGTTCCAGCTCCAGCCTCTTGGTTCCAGCTTCTTGGTTCCAGCTCCAGCTCCAGCCTCTTAGTTCCAGCTCCAGCCTTTTAGTTCCAGCTCCAGCCTCTTGGTTCCGGCTCCAGCCTTTTAGTTCCGGCTCCAGCCTCTTGGTTCCGGCTCCAGCCTCTTGGTTCCAGCCTCTTGGTTCCAGCTTCGGCTCCGGCTCCAGCTCCAGCCTCTTGGCTCCGGCTCCAGCTTCTTGGTTCCAGTTCCAGCCTCCAGCTTCTTGGTTCCGACTCTAGCCTCTTGGTTCTAGCTCCAGACTCTTGGTTCCATCCTTAGAAGACCAGATACCTTGTGTCAGAAAGTCTAAAATAACATCTGAATATTGTGTTAAAGTCGTGTCTGATCTGTTTTCGACCAACAGAAAAGATTTTCATTGAAACAAATTCTTCTTCACCTGGTTTTATATGAATCAAATAACAACTTTTTTTGCTCTTTCAGTTCCCTTTCTTTTTTCATATATTAAAGGACCAAAGGTAAATTTAATCATCTTGCACATTTAATATTAGCTCGTTTTTGTCTGAAACGTAAAACACCAAAAAATACTCAGACCATTTGTCAGTTGATGGCGGCACTGAACAGAACTGCATGAAATACATTGCTCTGTTTTGTCTTTGGGGGGAACAAGCATCTGTTTTTGGATATACCATGACATGAATGACCTCCACAGAGACAGAAGCGTAGTTGAATGACGTACACTGCAACAAACTAAAGAATCACTGCAACTAAAACAAAAGTGTAAAGAAGAGATGGTCTCATGTCCCAGCAGTGTTTATTTATTCAAAGCACACGCAGCACCTTCGTCGGTGCATAGTTAAGTATATCGTCGTCTCCCTCTGTCTGGCCTCTCCGAGCAGCTGGAGAAGGCGACAGAACAGAGGAGACGTTGCTAATGCAGAGGAGACGGCCTCGGGAATTGTTATCCCTCTCTTCCCCGGTCACGGATGGCAGCTCCACTCTGCAGCTCCCGTCTCCCAGGCATGACCCCATTCACACGCTCCACTGGACACCTACAGCGTGAGCAGCGTTGGCTGAGAGCCGGGGCTGAGGCTGACCTCACCTCTGTCTCTATGACACACACAGGTGGGGCCGGGAGGGAGGGAGGGATGTCTACGCAAGAGAAAGGGTGGAGAGTCAGGGAGGGTAAAGAGGAAACACTTTTCAGTCCCTTTGTTGTTTGTAAACTCTAACTGTGAGAGCTAGAGACTTGGATCATTTGAATAGACCTCAGGGTTTTCTTGGTGCTCTCAGGATGCTGCCATCATGCACTATTTCTTTGCCTCCTAATCCGTCTGATAATCTGTCTGAAATAAACAGAAACCAGTTACTCAGGATTATTGGAAGGTTTGATTCAGCTAATAAAATAAAAGAGGTTTTGTCTTTTGTAGTTGATCTTGTCTCGCCTCGTCTGGTCTTAAGTGATCTTTTCTTATTTTACCTTGCCTTGAATTATCATATTGTATCGAAGCCTGACTTTTTTTTTCATATCTTGTCTTAAATTGGATCATATCGGACTGTAGCTCATCTTGTGGAAGCTTGTCTTGTCTTAAATTATCATAGCATATCTCGTCTTATCATAATATATCATGTCTTATCCTGTCTTGTCTTGAATTATAATATCGTATCATTCCAGACTCTTGGTTCCAGCTCCATCTCCAGCCTCTTGGTGCCAGCCTCTTAGTTCCGGCTCCAGCTCCAGTCTCTTGGTTCCGGCTTCTTGGTTCCGGTTCTAGCCTCTTGGTTCCAGCTCCATTTGCAGCCTCTTGGTTCCAGTTTCAGCCTCTTGGTTCCGGTTCCAGCTCCAGCTGCAGCCTCTTGGTTCCTGCTCCAGCCTCTTGGTTCCTGCTCCAGCCTCTTGGTTCCTGCTCCAGCCTCTTGGTTCCAGCTCCAGCTGCAGCCTCTTGGTTGCAGCCTCTTGGTTCCGGTTCCAGCTCCAGCTGCAGCCTCTTGGTTCCGGCTCCAGCTCCAGCCTCTTGGTTACAGTCTCTTGGTTCCGGCTCCAGCTCCAGCCTCCTAGTTCCAGCCTCGTGGTTCCGGTTCCAGCTCCAGCCTCTTGGTTACAGCCTCTTGGTTCCGGCTCCAGCTCCAGCCTCCTAGTTCCAGCCTCGTGGTTCCGGTTCCAGCTCCAGCCTCTTGGTTAAAGCGTATTGGTTCCAGCCTCTTGGTTCCAGCTCCAGCCTCTTGGTTCCAGTTCCAGCTCCAACCTCTTGGTTCCAGCTTCTTGGTTCCAGCTCCAACCTCTTGGTTCCATCTCCAGCCTCTTGGTTCCAGCAGGGTTAGCGCGGCACAGAACGATCTGACACCAGTGCACAGCAAATTCTTCCCGCAGCTTAGGCCTCTTCTATAAATCATGATTTAAGAGCTCAGTTTTTCCAAAAAGTTCCTCAAACTGGAGAGAATGGTGCATGATAATTTTAATTTTTACATAAACACACCTGTCATTTTCATCTTAACGAAGGAAGGTACACTGGATGTCGATGGTACCAGGGTGAAAAGAAGTATCAAGCTTTTCATGAGATAAGAAAATTCTAAAACATCTCCAGTCCGATCCTTTTGACAGAAACGTCAAAGATGAAGAGAGTGTCTGAGCATGAAAGAGCTGTAGCTCACCACCAAAAGCATAATATCCTCTGGTCATCGCTGCCCTCCGTTGTTTTCCTGAACAGCCTCACATCTGAGGATCTGTCACGACAACAGATTACAAACCACGTTCACCGGTCGCTGAGCCTCTCGAAGAACAGAGGAGAGGGAAGGAAAAAGTCTGAGGATGTTTCCCAACGCTTTAAAAACAAGAAGAAAAAAAAAGTGGGTCTCTTGTGTAACACGAGTGTTTAAGAATTAGTAACACTTCTGGCTTGAAAGTAGAAATAAATCCAAAGTGTGCAGGAAGAAGAAACGCTCCTACCGCTGCGATGAAAGTGTTTGTGATAATAAGGGTGACGCAGAGAAGGACCTTTGATCTCCCAGAAGGTCTGACACGGCATGAAGGCACGAATATTACACCCACACCCAGAAATACCTTCTCCTCTTTGAATAATTTTAATCCTATATTCTCTTCTATTATTTGTTGGGAATAAGAACAGTTGTGATGGTGTTAAGATGACTCCTTGTGTGAAATTAAAAACAACAGGACGTCTTGTTTTGTACTTTTAGGACAACCGAACATTGATCGGAGAACTTGAATTAAATGTTTGATTGTGGAGATTAGGCTTTGACGGCAGTGTTAATTGTGACAGCCACTTTTAATTAAGTCTGAGTCACGTTTTAGTCATATTTAGTTCATAGTTTTAGTGGTTGCAAAGTCATTGCTGTCTGCTTTTATTACATTTAGCCAAACTGCAGCTGACAACATTAACTTCAGCAGCTATTTTTCACGTTGTCGTTAAAGTTTCAGTTTAAAGTGCTGCAAACAGATGTTCAGAAGCCATATTTCTGAGATAACTGAGAGGACAGGACTCATAAATATTGTTGTAGCTCAAGTATAAACATAATGAGGTGAAACCATTAAGGGTGAACATATTTAGAAGATAAATAACATTTAAACTATTGATAAATGTCAGGCTTGCAGCTTGAATAGTTTACTGTATTACTTTTATATTTGGACGGATTCATTCCAGGAACTACATTTATGGACAGTTGTAGCTAAATGCTAATCCATTAGCCACTCTACTGTCCACTGTTTAAATATGTGTCAGCACAAAGTCAGAAGGCAATAACTTCATGTAACTAGTAAAGTTCTTAGATGAGACTTCTTTGACTTCATAGTTCGCCTAGTGACCGTGATGGAGGCTGCAGAAATATCAGAGTGATGCTCCTTCAAATGTCGGATTCTTCCTCCTCATTGATAGCAACAGGGCTTGGAGCAGCTAGCTAGTTTAGCTAGGCTAACGGTAACAATGCCCCTTATCCAGTCACATGACATGGCTGCACATTTAGAAGGACAGTATGAAGAGATCATGCATTTGGGATGTCCAATATTCACATCAAATAACGTTCTGGTCTCGTTAACATTTCCTTATAGTTTTTATCATCGGATTTTAGTTTTAGCTCGTCGTTTAACTGTCGGATGTTGTTTTCCAGTTTAAGAAAAAGAAGTAAACCGTGTTGCATTGCTGTTATTTTAGTTACATATTTGTCTTGGGAAGTGTTCAGTTATAGATTAACCTGACCCGACAGGCTGAGTGTCAGTTTATGGGTGCATGCATTCATGCCCCCCTCCCTCTCCTCTCCCTCCTGCAGCAAACGCTTCATTTCAGCCAGATTCCTCCTCTGGATCTTATCTTCATCTTCTCCAACAAACACCCTCGGCCCTGTTTGCCAACTTGAAGCTTTCCCATCCTCATTCCCGCTCTTACTGGCGTCTCTGCAGGGGCCGAAGAGAAGAGTGGAAGCTGCAGTCTGCTGTCGGCAACGGTACCGGCGTCAACACAGAGCTGCAGCCACACTCATCATCATCATCAGCAGCAGCAGTCATCCACAGCCTCCACCTGCAGCCTCCGACACCCAGATGTTGTCTCGTTCAGCTTCTGTTGCCCGAAGCCTCGAGCCTCATCAGCGGCAAAGAGAACAGCTGCAGACTTAATTTTCCACATGCTGCATTTTGCCGGTCGGGCTTCAGTCATGAGCTAAATTCATCACTGTACTTTAATGAGACACACCGGTGCACAATAAATGTGTACAGCAGCGTAGACCACGCGCGTGCACCCTCTCCAGGAGTAGAAACCACGCTGTAGATCTCCTGCGTGGTCGTTCAACCAGAACACTGACTCTGTCACCTTTTGATCCTGAAAATTGTAACCCCCACCTCCCACACCCGATGCACATCAAGACACCAGCTCCTGCATCGACCCTCCCTCTGAGAACCAGTGACCCGTTGGCTGTGAACTCTGACTTTACATAACGGATACAAGAGCTGAGGTGAAGCAGCAGGAACACGGAGAAGCTTGGCTGTTAGCAAGGCTCTTTAGAGATCCAGGCACCCGCAACAGACATCTAATGCCGCACGTTAGGATGAATTTGCATGGAATCGTGTTTGCATTTATTGTGGACTTTGAATCCGAATGGTGCTCTGCATGTGGCCAACTGCTGCTGTAAGCTTTTATTAGTTGGCTAGTTGGCTAGTTGGCTAGTCAGAAACACGGCAAAAAACGAAACCTGCTCATTTAAAGTTGAAAATGGGAATAAATTCCAAAAAGACATGATGATCTGTGACTCAGGACTCCATCAGGACGTGGTCTGACTCAGACTGACTCAGAAGCAGAATGGTGCACCCGATGACCCCCCCACAAACCCCTTGATTCTTTTTTGATTACTTCCTGCAGGGACTCTTCTTCTTCTCCTTCTTCTCATTGCATTCGTCTGATGGATTTAAATCACAGGCTGCTCTTTCATTTATTCATACTCCTGCGCTCTGATCTCTCAAATAATAAAACCGAATAAAGACTTGTTTCCATGACTGATTCATCTTTTCATAATAACCGTCATGATACCAGCTGACCTCTCCCGTCCAGCGACTACTATTCTCCTTGTTACTGCCTATACGTCGGCACCCGGCTCCGTTTGTGTATGGTAATTGCTGTATCTTAACCAATATCATCAGCCTCCAATCTCCCCCTCCATCTCTTCAACCCCTCATTTCATCCCTCCTTGTGCCTCCCTTGTGATTTTTTTCTTTTCCATGCCGGCGCAGACCTGACATTTGGTTTTAATGCTGCAAGCATTTGGATGGACAGAGAGTCGGATAGAGGGAGGAAGAGGAAAGAGGAAAGAGGAAGGAGTGGCGTTGCTAAACAGGCAATAGCTGCAGCACGGGCGTTAATGAAGACAGAGGAATGATTATGATGAATGAAATTGAGGTAAAGTGAGGATGCAAAAGAGCAACTGAGGGAAGAGATGGAATGTGGTAGGGAGGGAGGGATGGAGGGGAAGGAAGCAGTTTCCATAGTAACCCATAGTTGTGTGAGCCTGGGATGAGGCAGGAGGAGAGAGAGAGAGAGAGAGAAAGGTGGAGGGGAGAGACAGAGATGGAGAGCTGTGTCGTGGTTTAATTGCTGCTCTCCAGTCTAATCTCCTGTAGGCCCAGTGAATCCCTAACAGCTTCCTCCGTCCGCTGAGGAGGCCGAGACTCTACCTCGCTGTCGCCGCTACCGCCTGAGGACGGAGTTTATAAAGCTCAGAAACCAATAAGCTTCAACTTACAGCTCACAGCAGATAATATACAGGGAAAGATATAAGGAAAACCTCCAGGTGTGTTAAAGAGAACTCAAACAACTCATCCAGGTATTTTTAAAAAGGGGAATTATTACTGTCAATAAAATGGTGATGAAATTCACATTTTAGTTGTGACAAATACAAAAAGATGAAAAAAAATATCTCAGAAGTGAGCTTAAAGGGGAACTACTGTTTTTTACAACCTGGACCTTATTTCTGGCATAAAATACAATCGTTTACTCACCCATATAACTTTGGTGTAATTTGGAGTATATCCATATAGTGGGAGTTAATGGGGCACCGAAACGCATCCTCTAAATAACGCATTATCTGCCACGAAACTTGTTTATTTCACCAATATTTTGTTATGATACGCTAGTGCTATTCCCCGTTGAGTCCAGAGTTACCTGTTATCTATTCGCGGACATGCAGCGGTGTGTTGTTCTTTGGCCAGCTGTTCCTCTCTCGGCTTCCACATCCTCCTATCAACAAGCTCCTCATCCGTACACTCTGGCTCAAAACGGTAAGAACGTCCATCATCAACAAAGTCGTCGTCCACAACCTCAGAATCGGAATAATATTCAGCCATGTTGCAAAAAACTAGCAGTAGCAAATTACAGGTAAACAAGCCGACAGTCGCAGGTGCGCACGGCGCTCAGAGATGACATCATCCAGGTCAGAGGTTAGTAGGTCAATCTACAGACCCCGGATGATGATGACAGGTAACTCTGGACTCAACAGGGAATAGCACTAGTGTGTCATAACAAAATATTGGTGTTTCGCAGCAGATAATGCGTTATTTAGAGGCTGTGTTTCGGTGCCCCAATCACTCCCACTATACGGATATACACGGATCTAAATATCTCCTGAATGAGAGCAAATGACACCAAAGTTATATGGGTGAGTAAACGATCACATTTTTAGCCAGAAATAAGGTCCAGGTTGTAAAAAACGGTAATTCCCCTTTAAACTTTAATGTAACGTTAAAAACATAAACCCTCTGAGAGGTTCTGTGTGTGTGTTTGCTGTAATCAGCTACACGATGATGGGAATAATGACAGACTGTTGTATTTTTGGCACCTCTTTCTTTCTGCTTCTGCAAAGAGGTCATGGAGTGATTTGATCTGGTTAGCAGGCGATGACGTGTTTTTTGTTTTTTTTTTCATGCATTTTTACCCAGAAGGCTTGTATGGGCGAGTCAACCAGCTCCGAATGCGCTGCTGTCCGTAATTTTGCAGCAGTTGTGGAAGTGAGTATACACGGCTGTGTGTGTTTGTGCATGCATGTGTGTGTGTGGTTTTTAAATAGCGTAAAAATTCCCTCCAGAGCAGAGGCAGTGGCCCAGACAGTTGAGGAGATAAAGCGCTCTGAGAGGAGGGTTCTGCTGCAGCAGCCAGCACCCAAATCCACTCCTTATTTACCCGCCTTCATCCGTTTGAAGCAGAATCCGTTTGAATATCCCAGAGCCGGAGGAATCTCCTCGCCGGCGGCCTGAATCCCCACCGGTTTATGTTTTTTTCAGCTCTGTGATTGACCAGTATGCAACCTGACAGACGTTTATAGGAGCATGTGCTTGTGTGTTTGCAGGATTCTCAACATTTTAATTGTGGATTTATACTTTCGCCTGTAGAGGGATGGCTCAGCCTGTCGTGGTTTAGAGTTTTGAATGTGTTCTGGCTGCTGCCATCAAGGAGTGTCATTGCTATGGGGTGGGGGTGCCTGGTCTGGTCTAGGTGGGTGCTACATGTCTAAGTAACATCCACACCAATGAATGCCAGGTCCAGAAGTTTCCCAGCAGAACACTGAACTGTCACAAGATGGTTCAATGTTATTTACTTCACCTGTCCGTTTTCTCGGGTTCTTGAGAAAAAGAGGCGCGCCTGTTCAGACGAGAAGGTTTCAAAAGACAAGACAGACATTGACATTTCAGTGTAGACGTCTTCTAAATGAGAGCGCTGCGGCTGTTTAGTAAGGTTTGGGAAGTTTCAGATTTATAAGAGCTTGACTCAAAAGCTGTAGATCAGTGGTCGGCAACTGGTGGCCCAGCTCGACCACTAGCAAACTAAGGCACTCAGATAGCAGATAAACGAAACTTAACCGACTCATAACCGCTGCTCGTGGATCCCCACTTAACTGAGAGTCAGCAGCCACTCACTCGGCCGGCAGATAAACGAAACTTAACCGACTCATAACCGCTGCTCGTGGATCCCCACTTAACTGAGAGTCAGCAGCCACTCACTCGGCCGGCAGATAAACGAAACTTAACCGACTCATAACCGACTATTACACTACTAATCAAGAGAGACAAGAGCCAGTTAATATGCTGACTCGCCACCAAATTGACAGATTGCCTTCATATTTTTCCGTCACTGTTTTAAAAAAACAGCCATTGACGGAAAATATTCGGTTAACGCGACCCCTGATGTCAGGAGATATGGATGTGACTTTAACCCGCAAGTAGTTCTCCAGATTTTTGTGCGTCGGGCCTATTCCTCTCGTGCGTCTTAATGGCATTCATAGAAGAAAAGGTCGACTCGCATGTATAGGTGGAGGGAAACATCGCCAGCACATAAAGGCGAGTTTCCTGATCCATCTGCACTCATCTGAGCATCCAAAAGTCATCCACGGATTGCGCACTTTTGACCAGAAAGGTTGTTTGGAAATCAATAAGCTCCAGCTGAAATGCGGCCTCATCCAACGAGGGGATGGTTTCTTTGGCCAGGGAGGATAAATCTGCACTTCGGACAGTGAGAGGGTCACGAACAAAAGCGATGATGTCCTTCGGGATGGAGTAAGTAATTTAAGAAAGTCTTTCTTTTAAAATTTAAACGAATGACTTTCTTAAAATTACTTTTTTTGTACAATATATAATAGCAGCCTATAGATAAGGGGAAAACGTTTTGTTAAGTAGAAAAAAAACATGTTTCTGATTGATGTGATGTTTTGGCCCGCCACTCAGTTGCTCGAAAAAAAATTGGCCCCAGGTCAAACTTACTTGCCGACCCCTGCTGTAGATGTTCTATCAGATTCAGATGGTTACTCCTGGGACAATGAGTTTGTCTGTTTCTCTTAGGTAGAGTAAAAAAGACTGTCTTAATGTTGATTTGAAGCCATATTGGCATATTCAGAGTCAGAGTCTGCACCGCGACGCTCGCTGACAGCTATCCAGCGCTGTGGTTGAATGTGGCCACCGCCTCAAAGCAGAGTTTCCTCAGCAGCACCGTTTGTTTGTAGTTTTGTTTCTTGCATGCACATGAGGGTGCATAAGTAAAGATCTACACCCTCAGAGTCAATTCTTATCAGAGTAACATCTGGATATCATCATGAAGCGTGTTTCAACCAATACAGGGAGAGCACTCCGACCAATTTTTTGCTGGAAACAAATTCGACTCCACGGCGCTCAGATGACTACGACGCTCTGACTCTTTGATTGGCTCTGCAGATCTTTGCAGGAGGAGGATTTGCATAAAAATGCATCAAACACGACTGAAAGCAGTGCTGTGGTGATAGCGGTGGAAGCTGATGGTGTGAATGAGGCAGAATGAGGGAGACGAGGAAATAAGTTTCGGACCGATCTCAGTCGCTGTGGTCTGCAACCCCTGCAGTTAAAGATGCATTTGTTTGTGCATGCATGATCTAGGAGATATAAGGAAGTTAATAAAAGCCGACTCAGATTGGCCGATACTCGATCAGGGGACACAAAAACCTCCATAGAGATGTCCCTAATTTCTGGGGAGCTGCAAATCCTCATCGTTTCTCCCTAAAGCCCTCGTCAGTGTTTATCACTATAAAACTGGAAAAATGTTCACATTTGAGAAGCTGCTTCAGATATTTATTACTCAAACATGAAACCGACAAATGATGTTCCTGATCGTAGAGCTCTGTTTGGAGCCCTGCAAGGAGGTTTTACCCTAACAAGTTAATCCTGTACACACCATCCTCGCAGATTAAAACACTCTCTCTGCACATGCCTCGTTAGTTTTATCTATCTGACGGGTGTGATCCCAAAGGAACGAGTCCCGCAGATGCAACAAGGACGCATTTCATCCCTCCTTAGCTTGGTGCAAACTTTTATCCATCACCTACAGCATGAAAAGGAAAGTCGAGCCTTTGTGTTTTATTTTTTTCCATCTCGTCTGTCAGTCCTCGTCTCTCTCTCCTTCTGTCTGTCTGTCTGTCTGCCATCTTTTTTTCAGAAGTCTGATCCTTTTTTCCTCTTTCTTGGTATCTGTTTGAATCTACGTACCTGACTCTACTCGTCCTTAAACCGATGCTGCCGTGAACCATTTATGTGAGTAAAAATAACAGCATTTAAACATTCACGAAAACTGCACATTCTTTCAGATTTGTTGCTTTAGGATGTGGAGAAACTCAGCTCATGTCACTGCTAAAAATAAAAATGAAAATGTAAGTTTTGCAGCTGATTTTCTTTTCTTTTCCTTCCTCTTGATTTTCAGTCATCAGTGATATTGCCACTGCAACCAAGAGATATGAAGTTATCCTTTAAACGCTGAGAGAGAACTTGAGTTATTAGCTCTATTCCCAGTGTTTTCTCTGTTAGGTTGTGTTTCGGTCCCAGCAGTGTGTTTTACTGCAAATTGCTGAACGTGTTGTTTGTTTTAATCCTTCGCGGTGCCGTGTGTTTGTCTCTCAAGGTCGCCGCAGATTGAATTTGCAGAATGGAAAAATGCACTCAAACAATAAAGTGAATAAACTTCAGTTTGCATAATTTAAGAAGATAAAGAGGGGTCTTGCGTCTGGCGTGTCTCTCTGGTAACACGGAGAAAAAAAAAACAACCTCTGCATCAGCTTGATAGTCCTCCAACCAGTTTAGAGCAATTTAGTTGTGAACTAGTTCAACCTCATGGCGCTCAGATGACTCGTCTGTGCATCACCACTTGAAGCCCCACCCCCAAACAATCTCATTGGCCATGCAGGTCATTGCAGGAGCATAATCGGTTCCCAACAGAGTTGTTCCAGACCAATCTTCCACCAAATAACATTTGAGCCATAGACAGTGTAAAGAGTAACGGTGGAACAGCTCCTCTAAAGTGAAGCGAAAGCAAGTAGAGCTCCCCCTGGTGTCTGGCTGCAGTATAGGTCTTAAGCTCCACCCCTTCCATGTTAGTGGGCGGGACTTGGGCCGAACTAAAAACGCTAAAGTACGGACGGTTTCTGTCATTTTAGGTAGTTAATATAATGTTGATGCATGTTCAAGTGTACATTTTTTGGATAAGTTTTGTTTTAGTTAGTTATTTGACGCTATAGAAACAGGATGTGACATAATGGCGACTACCAGTTGCCATGCCAACCGCTCTGTAAAGAGTACAGTGTATAATCCAACATTTCCTTGTAACTGGTGGAGGTAGAGCAGAGCGTAGTATTAATTAAACGAAAACCTGAGTAAGTGTGGGCGGGGCATCGACATTGTGGCTCCACGTGGCTCCACTCTTGGACCGTACTGATCAGACTCTGGCTCCAAACTCGCAAGATGGCGTCGCCCGTATCCTAAAACGTATCGTCAGTTTGGCCAATGAGAGGAAGTGGTGACGCATTGTCCATATTTATATACAGTCTACGGTTTGAAGGAGAGGAAGGCCAGTAAAAGAAAATAATATTGGAGTTAAATCTCAGATCAGAACACTCTCCCTCCATGTAGGATTACTAAAAGTGACTGAGATTAAATAATTGGCGGCTCTGCGACCGGGGCTTCATCACAGGGTGCACTCTCACAGCAGGGAGCCTTCAGTGTGGCGGCTGCAGACGGTAGCGAGAAGCTAATTAGCATGGTACACGTTCAGGTGTGGAGTTTCTCAGACTGCCCTCGGCGTAGGAGCCTTAAAGTCTAAAAAAAATAAAAATAAGAAAAGGCAGGTAGAGCCTTCCGTCCGAGATCTTTTAGACCAGAGAAGAGAGTGAGATGTATGTTTTAGTGCGTTAAATCCCTTCAGGTGAATGTTTAATATCTTCAACACTCACAAACTGAACAGAAGTCGTGAAAAAAGATTTAAGTCGACAGTAAATCGCAAAAAATATTATCGTATTTCCTCTGAGGATATTATCTGTTAACTTTCTATTACCGCTCATACGCTAGAGCAGAGGTCTTCAACAGGGGGTCCGTGGGCCAACGCTGGCCTGTCCCAGGGTCCAATCTGGCCTCGTGGGATGAATGAATTACAAAGGAGGAGGAGAAGAAGAAGAAGGAAGAGGAAGAGAGAAAATAGGTTGAGTAGAAGTAGACGGGGATGGAGGAAAGAAGATGATGAAGGAGGAGGAGGAGGAGAAGAGAAGAAGGCCGAGGAGAAGGGGAAGCAAATGGGGAAGGAGGAGAAGAAGATGATGAAGGAGGAGGAAAAGAAGAAGAATAAGGAAGAGGAAGAGAGAAAAGAGGTTGAGTAGAAGTGGATGGGGATGGAGTAGGAGGTGGAGGAGGAGAAGAGAAGAAGGCAGAGGATGAGGAGAAGGAGAGGCAGGTAGGGAAGGAGGAAGAGAAGAAGAAGGAGAAGAAGATGGGAAGAACACAGAGGAAGAGTATGAAGGGATGGAGAAGAAGAAGAAGGAAAAGGAGGAGAAGAACAGATGAAAGCAAAGAGGATGAGGAGGAGGAGATGGGGAAAGAGGAGAAGAAGAAAGAGGAGGAGGAGGAGAAGAAGATAGAGGAGGAAGAGAAAAAGAACAATGAAGAGGATGAGGAGAAGGAGATGGGGAAAGAGGAGATGAAGAAAGAAGTGAAGAAAAAGATGAAGGAGGAGGACGAGGAGGAGAAGAAGAACGTAAAGAAGAGAATGAGGATGAGGAAAAGGAGATGGGGAAGGAGAAGAAGAAACTGGAGAGAAAGAAGATGAAGGGGGAGGATGAAGAGGAGAAGAAAGCAGAGGAAGAGGATGAGGAGAAGCAGATGGGGAAGGAGGGGAAGAAAAAGATGACAGAGGAGGAGGAGGAGGATAAGGAGGGAAGGAAGAGAAGAAGAAAGTTGAGAAGAAGAAGGAGGAGAAGATGATTAGAAAAAGGAGAAGGAAGAAGGGAAGAGGAGGAGAAGAAGAAAGTGAGAAACTTCTACAGCCAATACGACCACTATTCCTAATTTATCCACATAAAGATGTGAGAACATGTTTTGAGAACAAATTCAGGTTGTTCATAAAATATTTGTGTAAAGATATTCTACCCCAGCTGTCACGGGGCGACCAGCAGGGTACGCCCTGTGACAGGACGTCCCGTCTGTCACAGGGCTAACAACAACTGCTCACACTCACCAATGAACCTATAACGAGTGTGTCTCAGGACTGTGGTATCATCAGAGCACCAGATAACATGAATCAGCCCTGTGCACCAACAACAAGGCAGCTGTAACGTTGTGGAATCTATTAATCTACTGGTATTAAAGGAGCTTTAAGTGAGATTTGGGAACAATTCACTAATCTCTCTGATTTACAGTGTCTGCAAACAGATTAATCCGCTGCACATGATTGGTACTGGAAAGAAAAAGCTAAAGAATACGGGTAATAAACATTTCATTCTTATCAAGTCCATGCGAGGGTGGTGTCCACTTGAAACTCAACAAGTCCAGTCGCTTTTGCTTTTTATGGGGGATATTTTTCGACGTTTAATGCAGGATTAAATGCAGGTTCCTCCTCAGTTAAAGAAGCTCTCGCTCACGTGTCAGGATATTATCTCTAGAAAATGTTCTTCCTGGTTGTCTCCATCATCTGCTCCTCCTGCACCAGAGTCTAGACTCCGTGGGGCCCCGGTCTCTATCTGCTACCTCCATCTCGGCCCCTGCTCTGCAATGTCCCGTCTCATCAGAGTCTGAACCACCGAGGTACTCAATCTCACAACCCATCCACACCGATGAATGCCACGTCCAAAAGTTTCCCAGCAGAACATTGAACTGTTATTCACTTCTCCTGTCAGTGGTCATAATGTTGTGGCTGATCTGTGCACTTTAGCACCTCGCAGATGTGTAATATTGTCTCATTTCCCTGAATAAACAAACACACAAGTGTAATATTTCAGTTTTATCTGTTTGACTGGCTGCTCTTGGTTGTTTCTGTTAAGTTCTGTCCACTTTTCTCCCAAACAGCAGGTCTCTTCCTCTCTTAATAGAAGCATGAATAAAAAGAAAACACAGTGGAACGGGCTTAAAAAATGGCAGCCGCTCTCCCACTGGTCTCCTGCCCCGCTGGGCGCCGACACACTACGGCAACCTGAGTAAATGTGATGTGTCGAGGGCACGCAGAGGACACGCACCGCTCTGTGTGCACAAGAAAAACAATCACAGAAATTTAGAAACTCCCAACGCCGGCCTCCGTGAGTTCGTCTCAAGCGTTGGCGCGCAGCTCCTTCTGTGTTTTTTCTCAATTTCATCAGCCCTGCGGTACTTTGTCCCCAGACAGGTGAGTTGAAAGGCACGCTGAAGGAAGGAAGGAAGGAATGTAATGGACACATTTTAATGGGCTGCTGCTCCGTGGCGGCGAGGAAGGAGGGGGAAATGCAATTATTCACTCGGCCCGCTCGTCCGTGAAGACGCACGTCTGTGAGAGGCAGTTAGGAGGAGAACATTCAGACGTTCAGACGCACACTTATCCATCCCGTGGTTTTAGCTCGGTTCTTATCATCTGTAGCAGATCTCAAAGAGCTCCTACTGACGTCCTGGAGGCATTGATATAACATAGTGAGAGAGCAGCAGTGCAACATTACTTCCCATAATCATTTATAGAATTAAATCTATGTTGAAGTTTTGTTTTTTGAAGGTTTGTCACAGGTAGAGAACATTAAATCATTGCATGTCAATGTAAGGGAACAGATCTTAAGCTTTATACAGTCAACTCGTCCCTTAATATACACCGATCAGCCACAACATCATGACCACTGACAGGAGAAGTGAATAACATCTTGTGACAGTTCAATGTTCTGCTGGGAAACTTTTGGACCTGGCATTCATTGGTGGATGGATGTTACTTAGACATGTAGCACCCACCTAGACCAGACCAGGCACCCCCACCCCATAGCAATGACACTCCTTGATGGCAGCAGCCATCACCAGCAGGATGCAACGACAAAAACAGTTTAGGAACAACTCAAAAAACATGAAGAACAGCACAAGGTGTTGACCTGGCCTCCAAATTCACTAGATCCCAAACTGATCAAGTATCTGTGGGATGATCCACAGAGGCCCCTCCCCTCAAAGACCCCCCACTAACAGCATTCTGTTGCCAGACACCACAGGACACCCTCAGAAGGCCCATGTCCATTCTCTGATGAGTCACCACAAGGGAGACCTACACAATATTAGGAAGGTGGTCGTAATGTTATGGCTGAGTCTAGCCACTGTATTTTATTTTATTTATGCTTCTATTAAGAAAGGAAGAGACCTGTTGTTTGGGAGTAAAGTTGACAGACTGACAAAGAATTGCACTCGTGTTTTTTTCTTTCTTTTTCCAAAACGGCAGAAAAGAGGAAACGTTTTTCTTGTGCAGTCCGACGCCGAGGCAGCTTTTTAAAACGCATTCGCCATTCATCTCACACCTCTTCCTCCTTTTTCTCCTCCTCCTCCTCCTCCTCTTCCTCCTCTTCACGGCTCGCCATGTCCCTGATAAGTGCTCTGCAGACAGCTCCTCTGCTGCAGTCAGCCAGACAGATGAGCTTTGTGTTTCTCTCTTTACCTCCACACACACATGCACAAACACACCGGGGCTTGCATTCATTCATTCATTCATTCATTCATTCATTGTGTCAGTTGCACCGGTAACCAAATTATTCATGCATCCTGCGGGGCTGAGGAGTCCATTGATCCGGCCCATGTTAACCAGCATTGATCTCTGCATTGTTAATAACATCAGAAGAGCCTCAGTCAGTGCGAGGACAGGTCTCTGGACTTCTAATGATCCCCCCCCCCCACCCCCCGTGTGTTTTTGTTTCCCCTAGGGACGCGACGTAACATAATTAGTCTCAGCTTCACAAAATTTGCTCGCTGACGACCGTCGGCAAGCACGGCAGTAACACTTGTTGACATTTGCCCGAGCTGAGAGAAGAACAACGTCTCCGTGTCTTGATGTGTGTGTTCTATCTGCACCTTTCTGGGCACTGAAACAAGAGCGAATGAAGAACTAAAAAGTCAGAACTGGACACGTCAGACGCAGAAACTGTAGGGAATCGACAGGATATCACAGGAAAGGACACAAACAGCTCCTAAATGGATTCCTGCAGCAGAAGGATGATGCATTCTACATGCAACGCTCTTTTCCCGAAGCCTTCTGGCGGGGGGGGAATTCAGTTTACTCTGCTCTTGAAAAATGGAACAAGCCTCGCTTTAGACTCAGCCAGGGGCAAGACTTAATACTCCAAAACCAAAACCAGCCGAGGATATCATTAAGCGGCGCTGTCATGATGCGCCCCGTGTGATGTGTGCCAGTGTGCTGCTTCTCGCGGCTGGATAGAGTGAATCACACATCACACGACGGTCCCTGGCGACCGGCTGCTTAAAGAGAAATGCGCGCAGACGAAGCTAACTCTTGAACACATGTTTGCTGATGGGTTTCGTTTGTGTTTTCCAAACAGAAAAGAGCGTTGGAAGCTCGCTGAAGGCTGCAAGGACTGGTTTTTGAGTCGCACAGTGTTGTAGTGCACCGGCTGCACATGTGATAAACAGCTGGGTGCCAGTTTCGTGCTCCGCGTGTTTGCTCTGTTCGAGGGGTCAAACACACCACTTTTTATCTTCTTTTGTTCAGCCAACAATAAAAGACCCCGTTCGGATTTTGCATTAACATCCGACCTTAGCAATCCAATCACAAGTGTTCTGCTTTGAGTACCTGTGTTTGCACCTGGCATTTAAATGGGTCTCCACATGTGTCCCCAGTCGGCGCTTAAGTTTCCCAGCCTGTATCAAACTAATCGAACTGTTTAGAATAAGAAGAAATTATTTGTGGCCGTCTTTTACATAGATACACCAATCAAGCATAACATTATGACCTAACTTTCCTAATATTGTGCAGGTCTCCCTTGTGGTGACTCATCAGAGAATGGACATGGGCCTTCTGAGGGTGTCCTCTGGTGTCTGGCAACAGAATGTTGTTAGTGGGGGCCTTTGAGGGGAGGGGCTTTAAGGGGATCATCCCACAGATACTTGATCAGTTTGGGATCTAGTGAATTTGGAGGCCAGGTCAACACCTTGTGCTGTTCTTCATGTTTTTTTTTAGTTGTTCCTAAAGCGTTTTGTGGCTGCATCCTGCTGGGGATGGCTGCTGCCATCAAGGAGTGTCATTGCTATGGGGTGGGGGTACCTGGTCTGGTCTAGGTGGGTGCTACATGTCTAAGTAACATCCACACCAATGAATGAATGAATGCCAGGTCCAGAAGTTTCCCAGCAGAACACTGAATTGTCACAAGATGGTCAATGTTATTCACTTCTCCTCTCAGTGGTCATAATGTTGTGGCTGATCAGTGTAGATTAAGTTTATTAATTATTTTGTGAAATGCCCTACTTCTTTCAAACTGGCACAGTCAGGGACCACACCTGCTCCGCGCTGAGAACATATTCTCAATAGAGAAGTGACTGGCAAGGGGAGATATGAATGAAAACAGGGTGTCAGCAGAGTTTACTGGAATCATGTCGCTCTTCAGCAGACGCCGCGGGGAGGATGATGACTTCCATGAGATCACAGGGAGGCTGAAGACTCGTACGCAGCCTGTGATCACTCTGCTCTCGCGTCAAATCAATCAAACAATCAGAGAGAACACACTGTGCTCTTTGCAGAGAATGTCTAATCATTCATAGTCTTCACCCACGTGGTGTTTTAGAGGGTGAGTTATACAACGTCACTTAGCGATGCACTCGTGACTCAGTATATATGGCAGCCACATACTGTATATATACGGTATTTTGCACATTTCGTTCTATAAAAGAACGGTTAAAGAAGAACAAGATGAAGTCAAAGTTCTGACCTTAATCCAAGAGAAATGTTGTGGACATCCACTAAAATTCCTCTAAGGCACTGTAGACGACAGATCAGATACTGAAAACAAGGGTTTGGGTACTTTTGCAGCTCACAGTATAATGTTTGGGTTCTCTCCAGGTTCTCCAGCTTCCTTCCACCGTCCAAAGACATGCTGGTTAGGTTCATTGGTGATTCTAATTTGGCCGTAGGTGTGAGTGTGAATGGTCGTCTGTCTCTCGACCTGTCCAGGGTTCCCCCCCGTCTCTCGCCCAATGACAGCTGGGATAGGCTCCAGCCGCCCCGTGACCCTCCAGAGGACAAGCGGTTACAGAAGATGAATGAATGAATGAATGAATGAGCACAATGTTTGACTGTTTTGGCTGGGTTCTCTTTGTCTATTCTCAAAACGTGAGTGGAAAATCCACTGTATCATCTTTAAGCAGAAAAAATAAAAATGTCAAAGTCATTTTACACAATCATTCCCAATTTCCTGCCTTTGACACAGAGGTTACCAGATGACCCTCTGACCAGGAAGCGTCCCACAGAGGTGACGACCAGTTCTGGTGTTCACTACACGAAGGTATGCATCTTTATCGGCAAAAACTGAATCATCACATTGGCATAACTTTCAAATCTAGTAAAGCCAATTGTGTGCATTCGCATAAAATCCAAATGGAGTGTCACTAGATTCATTGTCTGAGACTCGAGTCTGTTTACACCAGGCTAGGAGCTACTCGAGTATCACTTAAAGTACATTTTGTCTAAGAAGTAGTTTTGAGATAAATGAAGTCTTTGATTTTCTGCACAAACACAGATATACCACATCTTAACTGAATTTTATTGCTTAATTGGTTAAAGACAAACACGACCGTCCTCTGCAGGGTAGTGTTTCGTGTGCAGTCCCTAGTCAACAAAAACCAGCCCTCCAAACATCAGGTGCATGAGCCGGGGTTGTGTTTTCTGACGGGGGAATGTGGGCTAAGAGCGTCAGGTAGACACACACACACAGACTGCTGCCCCACCGGCTGCGTGGAGAGGGTGTGTTTGTGGGAGATAAGATTTTCTCTGATGTCCTGATTTCTCTTATTCCTAAGCCAAATTGCCTCCCGCTCATCACAAACGCTCGCTCGCTTGCATGCTTGCACGCTTGCATGCAACGCCTCACACGAGATCAGCACATTTCACACAATTCACGGCTCAAATAAAAGATTTTTGTACTACATAAGCAATAATGCGTCGAGGGAGGAAGAATAATACCTACAATGGCTGCTCTGGGGCTTCTTTTAATTACATCAAATCCTTTTTTTTTTGTTACAAAAACCATAAATAAAAGAACAAGCTCATCATCTTGGGTTTACTAACTCTGCTTAATTATTCACACGGCATTAATTAGGCAATCAGCTGGCAATGTATTTAGCCCACGAGAGCCCATGAAATATGAACAGACAGCACTTGTTTGTACGCCGTCTGCACTGGCTCTGTTCTAGGGCGTAGTTTTGGTGGAGGCGTTTGGTTCAGGAGATTTAGAAGTGTTATGGTAGAGGATAAAACCGGTATTTTGCTTTTGTGCAACGTTATATTTACAGATGATGTTCGACGGTGGCAAAGGAGGAACTGCCTTTCAACAGGGGCAGAAACCAGCTAAAAATAATAGATAAATTCAGCATGCATTCATCATTAAAACACTTTTATAAAAGCGTGAAAGTAAAATAATAAGAGTGGGAGACCAGAGCCTCATGGGAGGCTCCTCACAAGCAGTCTATTCCTGTTGCAGCGTTACTAAGGGACGGTTCAGGGACACGTGAGGTAGTCCTAACAGTATGCCTTATCAAATAAAAAAAAGGAAAGTTTAAAGCTTAATCTTTAAAGTATAGAGAGAGTGTGTGCCTCCTGAACCCAGACTGGGAGCTGGTTTCACAGGAGATGACCCTGATAGCTGCAGCTGGTGCTAAGAGGTCATTAAGATAAGATGGAGCAGGGCCTTTAAGGGCCTTGTGTGTGAGGAGAAAGGTTTTTGAACTATATTCTGGATTTTATGGGAAGCCAGTGAAGAATTCCCTTCAATGCTCTCGCTGCAGCACTTTCCACTTTATACTGGAGTACTATGTAAATGTAGTAAATTGGAAAAGCTGCAAACTACCGGATTATCTCAGTGTGTCAACTGTGCGTCTTCGTTTTCATCAGAAAATACTGAAGTGTGATTTTCTCCATTGTGTGATTAGTCCTTTGTTGAATAAAATGAGAGAAAGCAGCACAAAAACTCTCACCAAAGATTCCCAGAGCTCAGTGCGACTTCTTCGGATGTGTTGTTTTGTCTAGCTAGTAGTACAAAACCCAAATATTCACTATTCAGTGCTAATAAACACTTTCCATATTCAAACCAGTAGATTATCAGACGTCATTGGTTCATTGTTTTGGTTCTCAACTGGTGTGAATGAATTCTGTCGAGCTATTTTAGTTAGTAATTTTGAGAAAAATAATTAAAACTAATATTATAATAATTAAAACGATTATTATTATGTTATTATTTGTTACATAAACATCATTGTTTGGTCTTTAAAGCACAAAGATAAATCATAGAAGCTTAAAAATATAATTTTATTTTTAATAAATTGTTTTTTATTGTCACGTATCTAATATTAATATTCATAATGCAACGTTAATTCTTAAAGAAAAATAACTTCTGAATTTAAATAATTTAAAATACATATGGATATACTTCATTCATTCTCATTTCCGGGTGAGAACTCCGCTTCATTCCTTTCCATTCAAAAAAAAAAAAAAAAAAAAAAAAAAATCCTGGAAGAAACTGCGGTTTTGGAAATACCTTTATGGCGCCGCCTCTCCGCCATGTTGGCTCAAACCCTATTGACCTCTACAGAGAATCCTCGCTAACGGTTTTGCGCCAAAATGGAGGACAGCGGGTCAGTTTCATAACTCCCCCGTGTAGGAGGAGCTTCTGGAAGGAAGCTCCATGGAGCTGAACGTCCGGGCATACGGGCGACAGCGGGAGGAATAATAATAATAATAAAAGAAGAAGAAGAAGGTGAACCAACGGCTGGAGAGTGTTTCCAGAGAACGTCTAATATGGGGAGAAGTTCCACTCTCACTGAACTTCCGGGTTCTGAACTGTTGCAGTTCCACTCTGATTCCATATGAGGGCGCTCTCAGGACGAGTGCAGAATGAACGGCGGTCTATGGAGCAGTACCCCTCAAAATCCACTTTTCTCAGGATATAATTTTTTGTGCAGTAATTTGAATATTGAATTTGAAAGGAGATGCAAAGAAATTACACACTGCTGGGTGTTAGATTTTTTAGAGTCACTTATTTTGCTTTAAAAAGTATTTTAAAATGTCAATGACGTCATACACATCGTACGACCAGATACTGCTTTACGGCAATCCTTCAGTCACTGCTTTGGTGCTTTCGCGCTCTGCACTTTCTTTTCTCTCGAGGCATGGACAACACAGCTGACACGGGTAAATAATCGTGCTAGAAGAGTTTCTGTTTCGTTGTTTTAAAAGACCGGGCCGAAAAAAAAAAAAACTTGGGCGAAAAAGTCCGTCTTAACATTCTGGTCCCGCTTCGGATGCCACGATGCCGTCAAGCGGGATCTGGTCGTAATCAGTCCTTCACTGACCAATCAGCGTTAATTAGCACAATGCTAGCGTGTTATGGGCAACAACAACTCAACCTGTAAGAAAACGAAAGGACATAAGTTCTCGTTCATTCAACTTTTGACCTATAACCCATGTTGAACTTCCAAAACTTACAATCAAATCTGAGATTTCTCAACGACAATCGGGTGAAAGAGACACATTTAGCCGTTTAGCTCCATAGAGTCCCATTCATGTTGCACTCATGGCGATCGCCCCCAGTGGAAATCTGGTGGAACTGCAACCAAAATTCGTTACAATGGGACTTAATAGAGAGTGGGAAGGCTCTCCGTAGACGGGCTCTGGTGTTTCCGAGCCGAAGGGGGGAAGCAGCCGAAGAAGAGTGACGCCTCTGACCTGGACGTTGAAGACCGCGAAACGGTCATCAGTTTACACGACACGGGAGGACTGCGCGCGCGCGCGTGTGTGTGTGTGTGTCTGCGCGTCCCCGAAAACACGAAAGTAACCCGCGGCTGATCGGGATGTGGAGATCGGTGTGAGCCACCTGGATCAGCACCGTAAACCTGAGCCCGGTCCGCTGGCTCTGCTCGGGGCTTTTATCCAACCCCGAACCTGGTCGTCAGTCGACAGTGAGGAGGTAGAGAAGCGGAGAAGAAGAAGGAGAAGGAGGAGGAGGAGGAGGTGGTGGACAGACTCACCGGCGGAGGAGTTTACGAGAATGTTTGACAACCGCGGACGGTTTGATTTCTGACACCGGGAGAGCCGTTGTGGAAAGGCGGGGCCCGAACCAAACCGGCGGACTCCACCAAACTGGATTACTCGAGTCACCCACACAGAGACGTAGCGGTTTTTCTTATTTTTTATTTTTATTTTTTGGTTGTAGGGGGGTAAACCGGGGGCGGAGGGGGGGTCGACGAAAGGAGGCAACAACTCGGATTTAAAAATCTTTTTCTTTTTTTTTTTTTGCAACTTAAAACTACTAACGAGGCGGGCGGTGTTTGCCAGACATCTCTTACGGAGCGGTCAGCTTTCTTTTCCCCCCCACCAGTGGCCTTGCATTTAGGAACATAACCAGTTTGGGCTTAATTTTATTATTATTTTTTATTTTTTGTGGAGGGAGGGGGTGTTAATTTAACCCCCCACCCACCCACCCAGCCGGGGTCGGACTATGGCGGACGACGACATCCTCTTTGAAGATGTGTACGAGCTCTGCGAGGTCATCGGCAAGTAAGTGTTGCATTGCCCCAATCTGTGGCACCGTTTCTTTCTTTTTAGGGGGTCTGGCTGGAGCTTTCTCAATTAACTCACCGTCCTGGAGGCGGTGCATGCACAAGTTTGAATTGTCCGTGCATATATTTATTTATATTTACACGTTTTAAGTGTCTCACAGTTTTGCACTAATGCAAACACACACCTAGTGGCAGTTGGCAACTCGCTGCAGAGATTAAAGGGCAGGGCACAGACCGTCATGACTCATGCACATCTGGTCATCGTTAGGGACTTGAATCCGGGCTGCAAGGGTGCAAGGGTGCAACATTTAAGAGACATTCTGCACACATGCGTTGATATTTTTGCACTATTATACGTGTAAACTGTGAATTTGTCTTGAAACGTCTTTCTTTTATAAATCTGGGGTGTTGCACCATCCATCCTCAAGACTTTTTAAGCTTTCACATTCTTTGCGTTCACCTCTAACGGCTGCAGACGCCACCTGTGACTTTCCAACTTTATATGGCGCATGGCGGCGGCGGCTTCACATGTGAAAATCTGCATCTGTTCTGCCGAATAATTGCCTCCCCGTGTCGTCTATTCGTGCAAACAGAAGCCCCGTGTGAATCTTTGGACTTGGCAGGCCTGACGGATGAAGCCAAGTCAGTCGTAGTCGGCCGACTGGTTGTGGGACTTCTCCGGTGTGTGTGTGTGTGTGTGTCACAGAGATGGTTGGGGTTTGTCCTGACAGGGCGATGAGACCTGCGACGAAACGCTGCATGTTTAGGCAAGCCTGGATGAAAGGCACAGTCACAAGCGATTCCTTTTTTTCGCTCAGTCGCTCCGTCGGTTAAAATACAACAATCGGGATTTTAAAATATGTTCACGAAGGAGCGAAGGAGACAACTCGTTGAGTCACAGCCGCTCTTGAGTTCTCTGAATCGCAGCCTTTGCTCGTTGTGATTCCCACAGATTGTCTGTGATTTACAGTTTGCAGGAGGAGAGAGGAGCCTTTTTATCGGCCGACCCCGCTGTTCTCTGTTTGCAGAGCTGCTGCAGGACTCCAAAACGAAGCACCGATCGTGGCTCGTTATCCCACCCCCCCCTGAAAGGACACTGGACAGGCCGGGCCGGGCCAGGTGGAAAACCCCGGCTGAGTCTGATGTTGTGGTTGTTTTCAAAGGCGTGTGTGTGTGTGTGTGTGTTCGTTTGCCGGGGTTAGACCCTTCCAGATAGAGGCCCAAATATAGGTCGTCCTGAACTGCGCTCGGAAGGCGTCTTTGTGATCACCGCCAAGCAGAATAATACGTCCTTTGACTGGACGCGAGGAGGATTTCGCTCGTATTTTTAGAGCGCTGACCTCGGACAAAACCCGCGGCGTGCGTGGATGTGCCGTGTGCATCTGTCCCGCTGCTGTCAGATTGATCCCGGGCCGTTGTGCGACCGCGTCCAGAGGCGCAGTGGATGAGGTTGGGAGAAAGTAAATGGAAAAGTCTTCAGATGAGGTTGAAAAAGAGAGGTTGGAGAGGAGGGATGAGGGGTCGGGGGGGTCGCTGTGGAAGGAAGGAGTCCATTAGTTTGACTCACACATTAAGAGACGTCCCGTGCCTTCGGGCCGTGCTCTTTTCTAGTTCATCCTCTAAAAAGGAAAAAGGAGGAAAGTTTGCGTGGGCCCGTGTTTGTCACGGTCGAGCGTATAACAGCACTAGGAGTAAAGAAACGGATGGAGAGGAGCACGTTCTGCTGGGAAACCTCTGGACCTGGCATTCATTCATTGGTGTGGATGTTACTTAGACATGTAGCACCCACCGAGACCAGACCAGGCACCCCCCCACCCCATAGCAATGTGTTGACCAGGCCTCCAAAGGTCACAGGACACCCTCAGAAGGCCCATGTCCATTCTCTGATGAGTCTCCACAAGGGAGACCTGCACGATATTAGTTCAACGGAGGATACCGTCCCGTAGTGCCGATCTGCTCCACTGTGAAATAAAATAAATTACCCCCCATTAGCATACCTCATGGCCTGGGAGGACACTTGGGAGGGGGGCGAGGGGGGTTGGGGTGCCGTGCAAAGCCTGAATGTCATTATAACTCTCAGCCCAAAGGAGGAGGTGTGATGCTAATGTGCTGCACGCTTCGCTTCTCGTGCGTTTGGTGTCGTCAGAGCGGTATCCATCCATCCATCCATCCATCCATCTCCATGTGCATGAGATCCGGTCACCTCGTGGGGCGCGCTCACGTCACCCCGTAACCTGCGGGAGAACACCTGCAGCGCCGCTCCTTCACCGCTGCCTAGCTTTCGGTGAAGGAGATAATGGTACTGACACGTAGAGACGTCCCCGTGTTTGATCCACGCACTTTTTAAAAACGATCGTGTAGGTATCGAGCTTCAGCTAAGGTCATTTAATTTAGGTCTACCATAAACCAAAGCCACTATTTGTCTTCTGGAAGAAGTACCAGCCAGTTGGACTGGGACGTCCCTAATAACGAGGAAGTGTGCGTCTCCTTTCGTCCCTAATCTTTCCCTCGGCGTTAGTGTTTTATCTTACTAACTTTCCTTTTTAGTAATTGCTATATTTTAAAGGCTCTGTTTGAGTTTTGTGAATGTGCGTGTTGGGGTGTTTGTCCTTTAATTAAACGTGTGACGCGCTGACCTGCATCGGGACAGCCAGCTCCAAGTCTCGGGCCTCGGGGCTTTGGTTTTGTTAATGGTAATAACGGTGGCTAGCTTCTTCTTCCTGCTGCCCGACGCTCTGCGGCCTTCGGCGTGTGTGTGTTTACCGAACTGGCCAGAGGTATTGTACTTACAACCCGCCCAAGACCCCGTCGGCTGTGGGTCAGTAGGTGAACCGCTGCTTTGTTTACATGCTCGGGTGGAAGTGTGTTTTTAAGAGGCAGCCTGCCCAGGGATGTCTGGATTTAACGCTGGTCCGGTTCACTGCAGAACTAGAAAAGCTTTAACAATAGCGTCTCCTTTCATCGGTTGTTGATACGACCGGGATGTCCCGTCTCTTGATTTCTCTTTATCTAATGAATCCACTTTAATTTGGGAGGCTGCGACGGTTACCGAGTAACGTCCAGTTAAGTAAAGAAGGGTTTTTCTTTAATGCGTCACCGCTGTTGTAATGGTTGTGACTGAATGGGGGCTGTGGCCAAATGGGAATACACAGTGTACGTGATGTTATCTCCAGGGCCCACTCCTGCACCGTGTGTGTGTGTGTGTGTGTGTGTGTGTGTGTGTGTGTCAGCTTGTACTGTATAATGTTAGCCTCTCTGTTGGGGTTTGAGGCAGCAAATCTGCTGAAAGGCTGCTTCCCGCACGCACAATTACACATGATATAGAGGAGAAATCTTACACTGGGCCACTGAAATATTTATCACCCTCATCAAGCGGGAGAACGCACCCTTAGCAGATCCTGTGCAAGCACCTACGTCGGTTTAACCGCTCGGTTTGCTCGCATTGTTGCTGTTGATTCGATTTTTATTTTTTTTTGTGGATTTGGCATTTAATTGTTGTTCGTCTGATGCCCTTTTAGAGCCGCTGACCTAATTTAATTCCGTGCCGGTGCAGTCGTTTGGAGCTAGCAGCCTCTCAGCCAGTGATATGGAGATCACCTGAGTGCACTGAATGCATCTCAAGTGGCTGAAGGATAAAGACACCTGTGTCTGGGAGGGTGCATTCGCTGGTTAATCAGTATTCCTGACGACGGTTGCGTAAGTCAGTCCGAGAAAAGGTTATTGAAAAGTAAATGAAGTGAAAAAATCTCTGAGCATACCCTGGAGTTCAGTTAAGACCACGACTAAGGAAGTGAAGGAACATGTGTAAATGTGCTTAAAGCTAAGGTTCAGACTTTACTAACATCCATCCTGGGTAATCTGATCACAAGTGGCCCGGCTTTAGCTACATGTGTGAATTTGGACATTTGGAGTCGGTCCGGGACACGTTTGGCCTCATTCCTCCTGTAGTGTGAACACACAGTGAGTCCTGGGTCACGTTAAAGACTAGGGATGCACCGAAAATTTTTTGACCGAAAACCGAAAATTGCTGTGGTTGTTCACAACATCCTGTTCAGGCCTTTCTGATGAGGCAAAACTTACATAAGAGCGCCGTGTTGAGTCTTTAATAGGGATGCACTAAAAATTTTCGGCTAAAGACCGAAAATACACTTTGGGGCCATTTTCGGCCGAATATTGCTGCGGTTGTTGCTTGCATGTGTTGTAAAAGTCCAAAATTTTTCGGCCAAAAACTGAAACTGCACTTTTGGGGCGTTTTTCGGCCGAAACAACACGGCCGAAACAGGATGTTGTGATTATGAAAGCAACAACCGCAGCAATTTTCGGCCGAAAACCGAAACTGCACTTTTGGGGCGTTTTCGGCCGAAATTTGTTGCCGGAACAACATTGCCGAAACAGGATTTTGAGATTATGAAAGCAACAACCGCAGCAATTTTCGGCCGAAAACCGACAATGCACTTTTGGGCAATTTTCAACCGAAAATTGCTGCGGTTGTTGCTTGCATGTGTTGTTTCGACGATAAAAGTCCCAAATTTTTCGGCCGAAAACCGAAACTGCACTTTTGGGCAATTTGCAGCTGAAAATTGTTGCAGTTGTTGCTTGCATCATCACAACATCCAGTTTCGGCCGTGTTGTTTCGGCAACAAATTTCGGCCGCAAACGCCCCAAAAGTGCAGTTTCGGTTTTCGAGCAAAAATTTTTTGGACTTTTATCGTCCAAACAACACATGCAAGCAACAACCGCAGCAATTTTCGGCCGAAAATTGCCCAAAAGTGCATTGTCGGTGTTCGGCTGAAAATTGCTGCGGTTGTTGCTTTCATAATCACAACATCCTGTTTCGGCTGTGTTGTTTCGGCGACAAATTTTGTCCGAGAACATCCCAAAAGTGCAGTTTCGGTTTTCGGCCGAAAAAATTTCTGACTTTTATCGCTGAAACAACACATGCAAGCAACAACCGCAGCAATTTTCATCCGAAAATGGCCCCAAAGTGTATTTTCGGTTTTAGGCCGAAATTTTTCTGTGCATCCCGATTAAAGACTCAACACGGCGCTCTTATGTAAGTTTTGCCTCATCAGATAGGCCTAATTAAATTGGCCGTGATTCCATTTATAAAAGCGATAAAAAGTGTATGAATACTGTGTATATCCACTTCTATTGCTTCAAATGAATCGCAGTTTTGTCTATAAATGCTTTAACAATCTAAAATAATTCCTGTGTCTAGTTACAGTGCAGATTCCCCACCACGGCGTGACAGAGACATTCATGAGCGCTGCCAGTCACGGTTTCGTTTTCTAATTAAATATAGATATTTTTCACCTCCTCGGGGCTGTTGTGCATGCACAGCGGGGCTTTCAGACAGCGTAAACAGAGCCGTTACCCAGGGAGCTCCCCTCGGTTCAATTTTAACGTTTGCATAGCGGGAGGAGAAAAAAAAAATCACCTGACCTTTTCGCTAACAGAGCTATCGGTCACGTTCTCCAGGTGATGGATCGAGAAGCTCGTCTAACGCGCTCTGATTCTCTGCTGTCAGATTGGCCAAGCGGGTTAAATATTTCATTCGCAGCTGCTCCTCCGTGACTTCCTCTGCTAGAGCTGGAATATGGTGTGAAACTCTGAGAAATCAGAGCTGCTGGAGAGCATTAAAAGTGACGGCTATCTGTAATGAGAGCACGGCTCTGTCTGGAAACGGGAAACTGAACGTGCTGTCAGCAGACGCTTAATTTGCTTGGCTGCTAAAGCCTTGATAATTTCCTTTAGGATAGAGAAAGAACCTCGTCTCTGTTTAATATCTCAGAAGGGTGACTGATGGTTTTTAAGTGCAGTGCGTATGATTTTTTTGTGTGGTTTATCGAAAGCCGTTAGCTGTCATTTGATTATTTTTAAGTGTTTTCTCTGGGTAAAATCTGTCTCCTTTTTGAATAAAGTGCCCCGTCTTCAGGCTGTGTCAATAACAGTATTACAGCAATGTGGTTTAACATACTGTTATCTCGTATTGGCTGATTTCCGATCTCATGAATTTCAGCCAAGTCACGTAACAGAAACACAACAGAGGCAATGAAAGTGTCTTCACAAGATAAACGTACTAGTTGACAGATTACAGGATGGTGTTTTAGCAGCACATGTAAAGGAAGGTACAAATTGACTGAATCATGCTGATATACAGTTTATTTATTCTGGATGTTTTTCCGGAAATATTTGCGGATTTGAAAGTTGGAAGTGTTTGGTCCAACTGGTGCCAACAGTGCACGACACACCAGAAAAACTAGTTCGACAGATGCAACGGCTCGGCGTTTCCCTTGAAAGGAATTACCAAAGATTTCAAACTGCTGGTTTGCTTTCATAAGACATCACAGATGCCTGCACAAACGGCATGCAGTAATAATCAGTGACCAGGATACCAGTAGTCATCATGTACATATGTAGCATAGGCTGTAAGAAAAGTGGACGCCATGACAGCTCCTCAAAAGTGAAGCCAGACTTGGGACGTTGGAGATGTTCTTTAACCGACAACCTACAACCAATCAGGGCATCCCGATCAGCCAATCAGATTCAAACTATGCACTTTTGGGCCATTTCCGGACGAAAAATTGCTGCAGTTGTTGCTTGCATCATCACAACATCGTGTTTCGGCTGTGTTGTTTTGGCCGTGTTGTTTCGGTGATACATTTTCGGTTTTTGGCCAATTTTTTTTGAATTTTATAGCTGAAATAGCTTTATACAATTATTAACCATCAATCTAAATTGAGACTAATTAATTTTCCGTTTGACCTAAAATCAAAAATAGCCAATTTATGTATTTATTTATTATTTTTTAACTATTAAAATCCCAGACATCTGCTCCGATGAAATAAAACTAGATTTATTTCTGTAGTTACGTGGTTTTATAAATAGAATCATTGCTCTGAATGTCTTGTTCAAACATCAGCACTGACAACGTGCTTTTCAGTTATTTCTTAAATTAGAATGAGGCGATCAGACGACGCAGAAGTCCATAAGAGAATGAAACGATTAAAGCGTCCGTGTTTCGGCCGCGTTGTTTCGGCTGTGTTGTTTCGGCGATACATTTTCGTTTTTTGGCTGAAAATTTTTGGAATTTTATCGCTGAAACAACACGTGCAAGCAACAACTGCGGCAATTTAGGGATGGACCGAAAACACGATTTTGTGATGATGCAAGCAACAACCGCAGCAATTTTTCGGCCGAAAATGGCCCGAATGTGCATTTTCAGGTTTTCGGCCGAAAATTTTTGGAATTTTATCGCTGAAACAACATGTGCAAGCAACAACTGCAGCAATTTATTTAGGGATGGACCGAAAATTTTCGTCCGAAAACAGAAAATGCACTTTCGGGCCATTTTCGGCCAAAAAATTGCTGCGGTTGTTGCTTGCATCATCACAACATCGTGTTTCGGCGATAAAATTTCGGTCGAAAATGGCCCGAAAGAAAAATTTTCGCTGCATCCCTATTTACAACAGTGGAATCTAAACATGCTGCTACTTAGAGGGCAGCCGTTTTGTTGCCCAGACAACATGTGCGATACTTCTGTTACTCTTCTGTTCATCGCCGCATAAAGCCCCGCCCAGATGACGTGATCGGCTCAGTAGATCTTCGCACAACGTATCCTCCAGACCAAAATTACCCCACTAAACTGTTGTGGCTGGGGGGGGAACTTGATGAAGAGCTCTGTGGAGTTACTAGAAGTTCACATGCTGCGTTTTAAGCTTCTATGGATAAATATGATATCACTGCAGCGTGCAGACATAATGAATACCTTTTCTTTTTTTTTTTAAGCGACTGGTGGTTTCTGGTTTGTCCATGTCAGAGGATTAAGTTGCCACATTCGAGACATTTTAGTGCTATTTCTTACTCTGTCCTCCTCTCTCTTGTTTCCAGTTTATTTTCTTTGCCTTAGTCTTCGTTCAGTCGGGGCCTTTTCAGCCTAAACCAATTTCCATGCTGCATGCCAAAGCACACACTGTCACCTGGGTTACAGCTGGGCCTCCTGGAAAAACAGCGCCCAGCATGTAACACACGGGGAAAAGCCATTTCCCCTTTTAAAGCCCTAAAAAAACGCAGTCAACGCAGAGCATCGGGACTTTAGGCTGCCACCGACGACAAAACAGGAGGGGTGGGCGTCTGCGTTGGAGAAGCGATCGGGCTTAATGTTGGACGCGTTGTGCTTCCAGCGGCAGTCGGACCTATTTGTTCAGTGGAGGGAGAAGAGAGCGGTTAGAGTTACGGCCTCGGAGTAAGAACCCTCCTGTGCTGAAGATGGTTTGCAGATGTCGAGAGGCTTCGCAGTGATTTTTATCTGCTTTCACTGCACTAAACCTTTATTGCGGTACGTTTCGTATACTGTGTGAAAACTCCCCCCCCGTTCCGACTTGTAGACAAAAGCCCGATGTCAACTTTAGGTCAAGTTCTAGCTCGTTTAATGTGCAGTTAAAGATGAAACGCAGCTGGAAGGTTATAGGCTTCCTTTAGAAACCCAAGAACTGGAATATGTGTGGCCTCTGTAAAGGGCTGGGTTTAAAGTCAGTCTCCATTTTAACGATACGATACGATACGCTCAAATCTATCGACTGTTTTCTGAGTAGGATCCTTTGATTACCCACTAAATAATATACCGAATTAAACTTTTAAGCTGTATTATGTTTCTGCTCATGGTTGTCTCCACCCGCTTTGAGCATACCATTAATGGAAATCTAACTTTTATAGGATTGGTATGTGCAGAAGCAAACTGACGCCATTAGCATCACCATTAGCATCTGCTCTGGACTCCCTGTAGCCATAAAGAGCCGAAGTCCCGCCCCCTCTACTTCCGGGTTATGGGACCTATCTTTCGAAAAAATATGAACGGCAGTCTATGGCGAAAGATAAATTATTTTCTGGTCCCGATCGACTTGTGCCTTGGATTATACATATGTTGTTTTTCAGAATAAAAAATGATTTTACATGTCAAGAATGTAACAGTTTGTCGCAAGATAGTTCAGTAAAACGCTATGGAAAATACGTAATTAAACGAACTACAAGTCCCGCATGCTGGCGCGTACAGAACCGACCAAAACTCCCTTCGTGTAACTACAGCTCTCGACATGACCCGATTTATAATGATTTTCACCTCGTTTGATGCTTCTGCCTTCGTCCTGGAAGAAGACGGTAAAGCTCAACAAGGAGACAGCCATAGTTCTCTAGGGATCTCTAGAGAGATGTAGTTCACTAAGCGATCTCATACAAAACCTAATGTTGTTCAGCTTATTTACGTCAAATAATTTATCTCTTGACGTGAAAAATTATCTTTTAAATTCACACACATCATATGTGAAATTCATGCCACAATTCGAACGGGACCAAAAAATAATTATGATCTCTCCATAGACTGCCGTTCATATTTTTTCGAAAGATAGGTCCCATGACCCGGAAGTAGAGGGGGCGGGACTTCGGCTCTCTATAGTGGGGAGCAGTTTTCATTTTAGCAATTGTCCAAATTCTTCTTCTTCTTCTTCATCTTTTGGTATTCTGGCTATCTTGAGCTACCAGTTGTATTGCTGCCCTGTGCAGGATAAAACTATTAACAAACACAAGCGTCTCTCAGGTGTCTTTGTCTCTAAATTTTCTTCACTAGTGATGTTTGGGTTAGGGATTCGTCATTAAACACTGCTTCTCGTTGATGCGTTCTGCTCAAATTGGCGTATTTACGTCTCCAACGTCATCCACGCCGTTGCAGCGATAGTAATCTTTGTATAAACCTCTTTATTTTGGCTTCGTGCGAAGCGGAGAAGCTCGAGGAAGCCGATCCAACACAAACTTAACACCATAAAAGAAGCGATAAATAAACACACACAGCAAAAAAAAAAAAAAAACGAATCTAGGATAAATACTATAGAGGCTCTGTAGTAGAAAACGGTTGGAAATTAGTTTTAGTATAATGCACATTGAGTTCTATAAAATGAATAGAAGACGTGAAACCGTTTCCTGCCTCAAGGCCTCTTCTTCACAGCGGCGGGCCCATTGTTAGCGGCGGCGGGCATGAAGGCCCGCAGGTTTACTGGCGTAATAGATGACATTTTTATCGCTCTATTCAGCTGCCGTTGTAAAGCCGTTTCTATAGCGCTCCGTCTCTGGACGCACTCGTTACGCCCGTTGTTAGAGATTTTGCTTTCTCCAATGCTTTCGGACTCCTCTTTCCTCTCTCTCTCTCTCTCTCTCCGACGGATGCGTGGCTTTTATTTAATTAACCTCTGTTTAACGAGGCAGGTCGATTAAGAACAAATTTATATTTGCACATAAAAAGGTACGGCGAGGCAGCTGGAGACTGTTTTGTCGTAGAGGGCTGCGTGTCTGGTCTTGATTTGCTTTACTGGTGCTTTCCGGTCTTTTTAAAAGTCTGAACACTTAACATCTGTTGTGTGTGCGCTATGTTTTTGACTTAACAAGTCGTAAAATATCCTGCACAGTCGCCCATTTCTTTTCATTCCTTTTAGAAATTGCTGCTCCTTGTATTGTTCTTTTTTTTTTATTCATCGATTGGCTCTTCTACTGCTGCTATAAATTTCTGTGCATAAGTCGAAAATGCTAAACGGCTGAATTGTAAACAAGGGAATCGTGTTTGGTGCAGATCCATTTTTGCTTGTTCACTTGTCGTTTAGTTTTAGTTTTTGGTCTACGTCTAAGCTCTGATATTTACACCTAAATAGACTAATTGGCGACATTTATAGATCAGAAAATCAGCAGATGAGGCAAGAATCATTGGACAATTTCCCAAAATGGCCCCCAGCCTCAGATACGTGGTCTCCTTCGTGACGTCCCAGACGCCAGCCCCGTCCTCCCCAGAGAAAGCACCACGTCGTGTGTGTGCTGACGTCAGCGGCCGAGCATCCTCAGAGATGAACATCTACCTATCGGAGCCGGTCGTCCCTCAGAGTGGACAGACGCTTGTTTTTTTTTTTTAATCAGGACAACAAAAGGCTCAAACGAGTCTGAGGACAAGACGAGATAGAGATGGAGAGAGAGAGACTGTTGGGTTCTGTCGCTGGAGACGAGAGGGAGACGGATTTGGGTTCTTTTTTTAGCCGACTAAAATTTAATTAAGGAGTAAATTAATAAAGATTCTCTTTTATGCTTTCCATCAGCCCACTGGAATTTAGAGGAGGATGTACGCCGATCAGGCATAACATTATGACCACCTCCTTCCTACTATTGTGTAGGTCTCCCTTGTGGTGACTCATCAGAGAATGGACATGGGCCTTCTGAGGGTGTCCTGTTGTTAGTGGGGGCCTTTGAGGGGAGGGTCCTCTGTGGATCATCCCACAGATACTGTGCTGTTCTTCATGTTTTGTTTTGAGTTGTTCCTAAAGTGTTTTTGTGGTTGAATCCCGCTGGGGATGGGTCATTGCTATGGGGTGGGGGTGTCTGGTCTGGTCTAGGTGGGGTGGGGGTGTCTGGTCTGGTCTAGGTGGGGTGGGGGTGCCTGGTCTGGTCTAGGTGGGTGCTACATGTCTAAGTAACATCCACACCAATGAATGCCAGGTCCAGAAGTTTCCCAGCAGAACACTGAATTGTCACAAGATGGTTTAAATGTTATTCACTTCTCCTGTCAGTGGTCATAATGTTGTGGCTGATCGGTGTAGATAACACTTTTTTGAGGCTCCAGTATATTTTAGTTTACTGTCAACCACCCTAGTCAGCAGGTATTCACTATGTTAGGACGGAGAGGAGGGTTAAAACATTTGAATACGTTTCCATTTCGTCCTGCAGCTCTGTAACACCAAGAGCCTTTGATTCTGGACTCTGTTAGTCCACCAGTTATTGTTATTTACTAACCTATAAAGACTTCTAACGAGGTACTAGTCCGTTAAAACTTACTGCCCGTTAATAGCAGGGCCACCAGTTGCTCCCTGCTTTGTTGCTCCTTGGGGATGTTTGGCGTCGGAACAAGAGCAGTGACTTGAAGACGCGTCCGTCCAACGGTTAACGACGTATATTACGTTTGGTCCCGTCACTGTCACGTGCATTAATCCAGGTCCTGAAATGCACATTTAATTCTGTTAGCTACTCGGCGGAGTCTGATGTGTTGTGATGGCGGCCGCTAGTGTAAACCAGCACAGATGCATTTCATTTGTCGTCATTGTTTTGGTGTTTTCCTCTGATTGGTAATAATGAGCTCCTGTGAGACAGAGACAGAGAGACAGAGGACATGATGGTCTGATCACTCTCTATCCAGCCTGCCAAACAAACAATAGATGGTATTGATTAAATGAACGAACGCCTCCGTGTGTGTTGAGTTAAGGGGAAATGTTCAGACCTGAGGGGCCTGTCGGACGGTCGGACGCCTTCGTAAACCTCCACGACTTTTACACATCATTTTGCTAACTACCCTGACATTTGACATTCACATGAGCTTTATTTATCCAGCGGTAAAGACTGAACTGTGCACAGCTGGTTCACGTGGGCGGCGGTGGCGGCGTCTTCTTCCTTCGTTATCCTCCAATTTAAACAAAAATCCGTTTCCTCTGCAGCTATCATGACCACGGGGAGCAATTATAATCAGACTCATTCACACGGCAGCATCGAGTACAAACAGATTCTGATTGCCCCAATCTCAATCAAACATAGTGTCATACAGTGGACATACAGTGTCTGGACAGTGGACGCCAACTTGAACCTGTTGGGTCTGTTTTCTGCGGTGCAGCTACCTCTGGGTTTAAATCATTTCTAGCAGCTGGAGACGAGATTCAGTGTTCCTCTTGGTGGAGGGGCAAGGTTAGGAATATCTAACCGTGAATCTTACTCTGAATTCTGGGGAAAAACTGATTTAAAAAGATCAGAAAAGTCACAAGAATTGTGAATCTTACTCTGAATTCTGGGGAAGAACTGATTTGAAAAGGCGGAAGACAATGGAGTGGAGAGATTAGATCAGGAAGCGAACACTCGGAGGCCGCCACCGCCGCCGCCGCCGCATTTAGCCGGGGTATTATGGCTGCGCTGACATATTGTCCGACAGATGGGCGACACATGCTCTCCGTCCCGGGCCGTCCCGTTGTAAGGTGCGACTGGGGCGGCTCGGCGACGGGAGGCGCAGAGCGAGACTCGCCCCGGTGAACTGGGCGGAAAACCACATCGTCTTACGTCAAGCTGCCGCGGTCTCACGGTACAACGCACAATTACCGCTTTAGTTCACTCTTTATGCGCCCCACTCCCTGCTCAGACTCTCTCTGCGCCGCTTCACGTCATCATATAAAGTCTGATTTGACTTTAAATAGCATCGGTTTTAACCCATTCAGGCCTAAAGACTCTTCTGTAAACCCCCTCTCAAAACCTGAGGTTTTTCAAAATATGTCAACACTAAAACCTTAATTTCTCAGGCTCTGTAGCAGATAAAAACATGAGATAAAAAGCATTTGACAGCTTACTTCTTTGGCTTTCAACTTGACTGACTTGCTCGGGCATAATCTTCAAATGCATTTTTTTTAAAAATCAATAAACACCAAACATTTTTAAAATTTTGAAAATCAGTAAAGATCTATTTTTATTTCATACTTTTGAGGTACCAAAGTGACAAGTGAACATCACTGAAACAAAGATATAGAAAAAACCCACAACAAAACAGAGTTACTTCTTCTTTACCTAATAATTTCATGTTAAATTTGTTTGTTGTAAAAGCGTCTTGAGAAACCGTATAATGTCAACAACATAACAACTTGGCGGTGAGTGTACATCGCGCATATCCTCCTCTCCCTCTCGAAACATCGCCAAAATCCACTGCTCTCTAACTACGCGATCGGCTGGTACATCGACATCTAAATCATCTGGGATATCATTTAAATCTGGTCTTGTGTCATCCTCTATAATTTCATTAAAATACGAATCAATTGCTTCGTCAATATCACTTCCTTCACTTGAGTCAGCCGTGACGGATCGCTAGCACGGTGTTTAAAATGTTCGACCAAAACATACTCCACGTGTCAGGCTTATTTCGACCAATCACAAAGCGTTTTATTAGTCACATGAGTTTAAAAAAAAATCCCTAAGCGTCTCTGTCACTCACCCCAAGAATATTTCAGCCAATCACAGTGCATATAATTGGCCATGTGCCTCGAAAAAGACGACAACGCTCAAAATGACACAGACGCGTTTGCCGGCCTTAATGGTAACTACGCATAGATGCGTGATCCGGTCTTAAAGGGTTAGCTTCAGTGTGAGTCTTTGGTTATATTTAAAATCAAACCTCAACCACAAGGAAACCAGTACCCAAAATCACAGTCTTCTTTTGTGCTGTGAAATATTAGTAAAGATGCAAAGAAGCAACTTTAAGAAAACCTTGTGCAGTTATTAATTTAATCATTTTAATTGTTTACACTTAGGAAAGATGATATTCCCCCTCAGGTTGGGTTTAAACAAAATCTTTAAACCTCAACCGGGAGGTAAATCCTTACCCGGATGATCAAACCACCTCAAACGGCTCGAACTTTACGTCTGCTAATGGATTTTTAGAAAAGGTTTAGCCCTGCTCTGGAACTCACAACTCAAACTGGCATCATAGTCAAAGGAGATAATCAGCCCCGAGGTGGAGTTGTAGCTGATATGACTCAGCTCCCCCCCCCCCCCCCCCCCCCCCCCCCCCGAGTCTTTTTATTGTGTCCCACTCAGCGACAATGGCGACGCCTTCGCGCCTCGGCCCGTGCGATGCGTGCGTGCATGCGTCGCTGCTACTCCAGCCCTCGTACGTCGTCTCCGCTCGTGTTCGCTCTCCTTCTTTTTATCAATCTGTCAGGAGCTCAAACGGAGCTGTCGTTACTCATCCCTTCATCTCCATCGCGTTCACGTAACCCCTCACCAAGGCGCTGTGCGAGCGGCAGAAGCAGCGAGAGGAAAGAGAAGAGAGAGAGAGGCCGTGAATGAAAGAGCGGTGGCACTGTCACTTCTTGGCCTCCTCTGCTCCGCCATCTGGAGCTTTACGGGGAGCTGACGGGCCTTCAAACTGCATTCTCTCTGCGCGCGGGGGCGTGGTGAGGGAAATATGCTCAAAAATAATACCCCACGTCTAAATCTGTCGGCTAATGACTCTCACGTGTGCAGCAGCATGACTACAATACAAAAAAATAAAAAATAAAAAACACCTTCTCCCAGACTGGTGAAGTGTTAAATCACTGACTTGTTGGTTCATTTCTCTCTGCTGTGGCCGTAGCCAAATAGTCTGCTGCAGATATGAAAGTGTGTTTGTGCCCAACTGTACTGACAACACTCCAGCCTCGTCAGATATTTGCCCTCTTCTCCTCCAATCTTGTGGATACACCTCCTTGGCTGTTTGCTGCCGGAGGCCGGACGAAACGGGAGGAGGATGAGAGGATGAGATGAGATCAGGTGCGCTCTGAAAGAATGAGTCACTGATGGGAGGAGGAGGAGGAGGAGGAGGAAGAAGAAGAGGTGCTTGTGTTGGAGGATGGGATGAGTTACACCTGCAGAGGTGACAAAAACTCTCAGCTTGTCTTTATTGTTCAGTTTTTGAGTAAATTTGGAATCATAATAGAAATGTTAAGATTGTAAAATACTGTAATTGTAATACCGGAAGTTTTGAAATATAATTATGTAATCTTTGTGAATTTGAATTGAATCAGTTCAGGAAACGAGATGCACCGAAAAATTTTCGACCGAAAAAACAAAAAATGCACTGTAGCATAGGCTGTAAGAAAAGTGGACGCCATGACAACCCCTCAAAAGTGAAGCCAGACTTGGGACGTTGGAGATGTTCTTTAACCGACAACCTACAACCAATCAGGGCATCCCGATCAGCCAATCAGATTCAAACTATTGGTGCGTTCTATTTGTCTTGTAAGCGCGACTTGCAACTCGGGAGTGACGTCACATCCGTGTCGGAAAACAAGTTACAGCGGGTTTTTGCGTTCTGTTTTGTACACAACACGACAGGTCGGAGAAAAGATGTTTATAGTGTTTATCTCGTTTACAGTGCAACCACGGCGGATTTCACATGTTCACTACATACACAAACATATTTCCCAGTTTGATATCTGAATATTCCGTTTTGATTAACGTTAACGATGCTCCGCTTTCTGCTCAAGACTCGGCATTGTTGTCATAGCAACATGGAGCGTCTCTAGCCAATTTAAACTGCACAAGCTACAAAATAACTTATTAAGCGGTATTTAGCTGTAGCGACATGCCTATTAGGTAACCGTATACACTGCTACGTGTACGACTTCTACATTTGGTTACAACAAAGACAAAAGTGCTTAAAATAGTAGAAAACCACAATGTTTACTACGTGTGATGCTCGTGGTAGCCATCTTGGAAACTGAACTCGGGGTCCTCTGAGCCTCGACGAGTTGACGACTTGTATATACGACCTCGGGGGCGTTCTATTTGCAACTTCCGGTTCGTAACTCGGGAAAACGACTCGGAAAACGAGTTCGGTGGACAAATAGAACGCCCCATAAGCATCCTGCTTCTTAACAAGATGCCTTAATCGTTGTTCATCCTCGAATCTTACTTTGTTTTTCTTTCACAACTCGGGATGCACCGAAAATTTGCTGCGGTTGTTGCTTGCATCATCACAAAATCGTGTTTTCGGTCCATCCCTAAATTGCTGCAGTTGTTGCTTGCACGTGTTGTTTCAGCGATAAAATTCCAAAAATTTTCGGCCAAAAAACTAAAATGTATCCCCGAAACAACACGGCCGAAACAACACGGCCGAAACACGATGTTGTGACGATGTAAGCAACAACCACAGCAATTTTTCCGTCCGAAAATGGCCCGAAAGTGCATTTTCTGTTTTCGGCCGAAAATTTGCTGTGGTTGTTGCTTGCACATGTTGTTTCAGCGATAAAATTCCAAAAATTTTCGGCTGAAAACCTGAAAATGCACTTTCGGGCCATTTGCAGCCGAAAAATTGCTGTGGTTGTTGCTTGCATCATCACAACATCATGTTTTCGGTCCATCCCTAAATTGCTGCAGTTGTTGCTTGCACGTGTTGTTTCAGGGATAAAATTCCAAAAATTTTCAGCCAAAAAACGAAAATGTATCGCCAAAACAACACGGCCGAAACAACACGGCCGAAACACGATATTGTGATGATGTAAGCAACAACCACAGCAATTTTTCGTCCGAAAATGGCCTTAAAGTGCATTTTCGGTTTTTGCCCGAAAATTTGCTGCTGTTGTTGCTTGCATCATCACAACATCATGTTTTCGGTCCATCCCTAAATTGCTGCAGTTGTTGCTTGCACGTGTTGTTTCAGCGATAAAATTCCCAAAATTTTCGGCCAAAAACCGAAAATGTATCGCCGACACAACACGACCAAAACATGATGTTGTGATGATGTAACCAACAACCACAGCAATTTTTCGTCCGAAAATGGCCCGAAAGTGCATTTTTTTGGTTTCCCGCCCAAAATTTTCGGTGCATCCCTAGTTGTAAAAAGAAAGCAAAGTAAGATTCGAGGATGAACAACGGTTAAGGCGTCTGTTAAGAAGCAGGATGCATAGTTTGAATCTGATTGGCTGATCGGGATGCCCTGATTGGTTGTAGGTTGTCGGTTAAAGAACATCTCCAACGTCCCAAGCCTGGCTTCACTTTTGAGGAGTTGTCATGGCGTCCACTTTTCTTACAGCCTATGCTACAACGCATTTTCGTTTTTTTTTGGCCGAAAAATTTCGGTGCATCCCTAATAATCAGTGCTCGAGTTTAGTCCCTGATGACGTCACTAATAAAATCCCAGTAGAAAGGAATGAAATCTATATTCTTGACTTGAATACGTACGCTGAGAACAGACAGCTCATGTGCTACATACTGTGCTCTACAGATATGTATAGCCTGTATAAAAACATGCAGCACCTCAGCACCATCAGTAGCATTTAATAGTGTTGTTAGATGGGATAGTGTAGCAGCTAAAGGTCTAATAACTTTATCAGATAGTTGATGTGCAGCCTCCTTCTCTCTGTTACCACAGGACGTCCAGAGGATTTGGACCGTTACCTCTGCTAGCGTTAGCGGATGTCTTTGCAGTAGTACTTTGTAGAAATAAAGACTGTTTTTATTATAATTATAATGTTTGTTTATTAGTGTTACTTTGTAGATAGGCTGGATTCACTTGTTTTTGTTTGTGTGGTCATATTTAAAGAGAAGAAGAAGAAGAAGGTTTGGCGTGGACGGAGCTGAAATGTGCTGGAGTCAGTGTTGTTTTCCAGCGTTTTTATGCTGCCGTTAAGTGCTCGCCCACAGTACATTTACACACACACACACACACACACACACACACAGACTCCACGATAACGGCAGTGCTCAGCAGTTTCCCCGAGGCTTCCGTTAAAAGCCCCCGGGGCTCACCTCTTGCCAGAGCGCCTGACCAAGCCAAGCCCCTCGGCTCAGAGGACAAGTACGTCCATGAGCCGCTCTCACGCTTTTACATTCAGACGTGGGGTCGTCCTGCTCTCTGTTGGGATCGTGTAAACACACTGAAACCCTTTCGCTTCTTCACCAGTCCTTCTGTTTGACACAAACCCCGTACGGCTGCCCAGACAGCAACGCAGCGTTTTCTTCTTCTCTCAGCGGCACCTTTGCTTCCATATGTGTGTGTGTGTGTGTTTGCTAAAGCACCCGAGGACATAGAGAAAGTGTGTGTTTGTGTAGTCTGGTATCTGGAGCTTAGGCTTGTCCCCAGTCATGCCCACTGTGCGATAGTGTTTATACATAATGAGCCAACATGAGTAATTGTAGCTAAATAGCATCCAGCTATATTCTCGTCGCTGTTTAAATGTGTTGACGCCCCGGGCCCGCAACTTATGGGGGAAGCCCACGCTTTTGTGTAGACTGTGACCTTCGAGGTTCTGTGCAATTATACGCATTAAAATAAAACTGTTGACAGAGAGAGAGAGAAAAAAAAACACCTCGCATTTCCTTACGCAGTCTCACAGCGCGACATTACTTAGCAGGAATTAAACGTGGACCTAAAGGGGCGTCCACGCTGTCTGTCTTTTTGTCTCGTTCCTTTGCTTCCTCTCGCTACGTTAGGAAAATAAAACACGATGATGTAATGATGATGTGTAGCCTGAAATGAAAGTGAAAGTTTTCTACCGCTGCTGATAAAATGGAGGGCGATGACTGATTGTGTCGGTGAACTACACACACTGAAAAGAAGATGCTTTTTTTAATATACCGCTATAAAATCATCGTGTTTAGTATCCTCCTCCTCCTCCTCCTCTTCCTCAGACCTTTGGAACCAGCAGATAGTTTGCGCCTTATCACCCAGCACTCCCTTTACACTTTCCCCGTTCAGACGTCGCATTGACATCCAGCTACCTGCGTTCGCGCCGTACGCGTCCACAACCGGCGTTTGAGCTCTGATCTCAGTTTTTACCTGATGGATGCAAATAAACGCCGGTGGAAAATATGTGGTGTAATAATTTTGGGTGTGCGTCTCTCCAGCGCAAGACGATCCGATATAAATCTCAAAACAGGAGGTAAGATACGATACGTTTTGAAATTGAACGATTTCGATTCGGTAGAATTTAAATACGGTGCGATGCGGCAACGTTCAGTTAGAGGGGGCACGATGTAATCTGACGCCTTGTTGAAAGCAGATATTACCATGTCAGTACTATAAATGTGGAATTTCCTTCATGTTCATTAGTGTTAATCTGGCTGAAAGAACAATGTTTCGTTGGCGCAAGTGAATAAAGTCAAAGAAACGACTAGGAGAGAGATCTGTGCCAGCTGTGCTAGCCTCCTCATCGCCTGTTTCCCCCATGCCGTCTTACCAAGTGACAGTGGAGATTTGTCGTGCTACCGTTGTGGTTTAGCGCAGTTTTACACTCGTTGCATATGGCAACGCTTTTATCCAGTGCTCCAATCTTCATGTAAAATTCGACTTTCTTGTCGGCACGTTGTAAACAGCCTCAGAGTCGGCCGTTTTTAACTTTCCCTCACAAACTCGCGACGCAATCTGACGTGATCTGGAAGGGGTCAAGAGGGACATGAGCAACATTAAATGAATTTATATGTTTGTAATCGGGCAATTGGCCGGTTCAAGCTACACTGAGACTGATTCAGGCGTCCGTGTACCGATGCACTCACATCTTTTAAATCAAAACAGATTTCCCGAGTCAAATCGGTTATTCCTTACCAAGTAATTATGGTAATCCAAACAAAACTTCCTCCCCTGCAGCTTCCTAAAGTCTTTCCTTGTCTTCTCGTAGAGTCGACTGGATTCAGTCCAAATGATGTCTGTGACGGTTCTCAGTCATCCAGGTCATGGTATATCCAACAAAGGTTCAAAAAAAGGCAACTGGACTTGAAGAAGCTACTCGGATGTGAAACGTCTTCTCAAAAAAATAACTCTACAAGTCCAGTTGCCTTTTCTGAACCTTTGTTGGACAGTCCAAATAGTCTTTCTGTCAAAGTTAACGTAGTGTGGAGAGGGTAGCTGGTACCTTGTGTTCTCTACTCCAGAAATGTTCTGGTCATCCAACGCTGCCATAAACTCCCTAACCCTCTCTGGAAGATGTTTCTCCTTGACGCTGTCTCCAGGAAACTTTTCTCTTCTTTTAGACGTTCAGTGTTTGTTGTTGTTGTTTGGGTGCAGCCTTTAACCTGAGTGGACTCCATGGATTCTGTTTAGATGATCAACTACTACCACCTCACCACGCATCCACATGGAACAATTTAGTGATTTCTGTCTGACTGACTTTATTTTCCAGAGTAAAGTTCTTCCACACAGTTTAGTCACGCGATTTTTGTTCTTCTTCTGTCTTCTTTTGTCTACTTATGTCTTTGTTTGTCATCTTCTTTTTCTTCTTCTTTGATTTTTGGCAGCTTTGACGCTAGCCAAATGCAACTAAAGCAGAAGAAGAAAACATTTTGGCCTTACAGTGATGTGGTTTTGGTTTGGTTTGGTTTTGGTTCTAGCTTTGCCTCAGTGGACTCCATGGATTCTGTTTTGAGATTTCCTTGTTTGACCTGCCCCTGAGAGTCTCTTTAGCTGCTAAAGTCTGATGTTAAATGTCCTAAAGTTGGTCTCCTGTAGCTTCCTAAAGTCTGTCCTTGTCTTCCTTGTCTTCTCCTAGAGTGGACTGGATTCAGTCCAATAAATCTTTCTGTCAAAGTTAATGTAGTGTGGAGAGGGTAGCTGGTACCTTGTGTTCTCTACTCCAGAAATGTTCTGGTCATCCAACGCTGCCATAAACTCCCTAACCCTCTCTGGAAGATGTTTCTCCTTGACGCTGTCTCCAGGAAACTTTTCTCTTCTTCTTTTAAACGAAGCGTTCAGTGTTTGTCCTTCTTCTTCTTCTTCTTCTTCTTCTTCTTCTTCTTCTCCTTTGATTGTTGGCAGCTTTGATGCTAGCCAAACACTATTAGATTACGTCACACATATGGTCTGGCTGCCTGATCTCGATCATTTTAAAGATGCCTGCATCAGTCCTGATACTGATCGGGACATCCCTTACTCTCAAACACTTGAAATATACCCGAGACTGAAACATCTCCTAGAGACTTAACTGCCAGCTACAATGAGATGGACGAGGATCGAATGTCTTCATATGTCTTTAGCGCTGATGTAAAGTGGAAACATATGGGAATAGATGCTTTTCAGTTTGAAGACATAACCAACATTGGTCCTTATTGGTCGTTCAGCCGTGTGATCCGCGTGAGCGCGCTCAGTCGTGTTGATTAAGTGTCGACACCAACAACTCTTTTTTTTCACTAAAGTAGCTGCAGAAAATAAATAAAGTGTTTGTGTGTAATCATGTGTGCGTAAGCCGTGTCGCCCTGTTTATGCAAGGCGTTATGTGATCTCTTGGTTTGTAGCCGTATGTGTGTGTTTGTGTGTGTGGGGTTTGTGTGTGTGACCCTTGTGTGTGTGTATGTGGGCTAATCTTAGCTTTAGCTTTGGATTAAGAGACATAAGCACATGACCAGTGCTGCTGGATAGAGCTCAGTGGCAACAACAAGCCATACGCCAAAAGGTAGACCCCTAAAAACTAATTTAAGTCGTGCACAAACTAAAAAATATGGCACATAATACTTTAAAACATCTTTGCGTTAATATTTACTAGTGCAGTGCCCGTCGGAAGTATGTATTCCTATAGTGGGAGCCTACAGGTGCTGTGTATGAGGATTAGTGGAAATATTAGAGCGGAGAAAACCTATTTTACCGATATATTTTACATTTCTTATCCAAACAACGTCAAACTTAGCAATGCACATCTTCGTGCCCGTAGCGAGACACCTGCCCAGTTTCAAATCAATCGGGCCAACGATTCGCGAGATATGTGTGCCACAGACAGACACACAGACGCTTCTTGATTTATAGATTTTGGTGGCAGGTAGATCTTTGAAAGTTTCCTGATTGAGGCTGACTGACAGTTAAACCAGGTTTCTTTGATGGATTTTTAGGATTTTATTTCAACATTTCTGTTTTGATTCTTATCTTGGGGCGTAGTTTTACAATTTTATTTTAGCTGGATAGATTTAACTATGTCATATTTTTGTCGGTTCTTCTTCTGCAGTGACGTAGAGAACCGCAAAATTGTCTTGATGTGCAGAACAGAGGTTGCGCTAGACGTTTTCGTTGTCTGACAGGGTCATAAAAATCCCGTCATAATCTATTTTTACCCGTCACTTTAATTTTTTAAAAATGATAATAAAGACATATTCAATAGCATTTAATTTTCATTAAAGTTTCATTAACTTTAAGTACTTTTTTTCAGAACAGTATGACTTTAAATGGTAACAAAAAAACAACAAAAGTTTCAGCTGCCGACATGTCTTGTCCGTACTCGGAACGGGACTGCTAGCGTAAACAGCTCTTAGACGGTACCGTAGGGTTGAAGTGCTTCGGTGGTATGCTAATTCCATTTTGGTAGCCATTAGCCGCATAAACATAGACATATAAACATATATATTGTCTATATGGTCTATGGTTAGCCGATTAGCCGAGCTCTGACGTGTGCATCAGTGTAATCGGTGTACCAGGAAATCGTGCACCGACAAAAGTTTTGCAATGTTTGGAACGCAAACTGCAATGAGAGACAAGAGCCAATTAATAAGGTCACTCGCCACCAAGTGGTCAGGAGTGTGAATTGCAATCTGTCAAAATGACGGACAGCCTTCAGATTTTTCCTTCACATTTAAAAAAAAAAACAAAAAAAAAAACGGTCAATGACGGAAAATATCCGGTTAACGCGACCCCCTGGTGGAGAAACAAACTGCCTACAACTTTAAATTAACTGGAAAGCAGTGCTAGCCATGCTAGCCATTAGCATCTGGATTAGCGTCCGCTCTTTTCTCATAAACACAATAAGGATGACTCCCAGGCTCTGACCACCGACCAACCAACCAGCCATCAGACTAAATTCACTGTTGTAGTCCAAACATTGAGCAGCTCATCTACAGTTGGGAGTAGATTCATTTGTATTAATTGTGCAACCACTTCGTCTTCTTCTGCGGTTCCGACAGTGTTGAATTACTCTGCAGGATAAAAGTATTAATAACAACAAATTGCTGCATTTGCATAGCTGATGTCGACGAGCCGTTGCAGCCCTAAAAGAAATACACATTCATTTGCATTTTTGCTTGCCGCCTTTCTAGACACTTCACCCTTCTGCTGCAGTCAGACGGAAGCCAGACTAATGATGTTTTTCTGCTGCAATAATGCTTAAATTAATTAAAACAAATGTATAAAAACAAGGATGCCTGTAGTTTCCTCACAGAAAGTGTGGTATAAACTCTAATTAATTTGAAACTGGCCTGTTGTTGTCACCAACACCTTCCCCGCTGTCATTAAGCTATTTTCTGGGTGCTCTGCCGCCGCCGCCGCCGTGCAGCGCCGTTCATGATTAATGACGAGCGGAAACAAAAGTGCTCTCCACCAAAAATACATTTTCAGCTTCGAGTGGGAGATATCCGCGTTAGTGTCCGACCATACGTCTCCGCCGGCAGCCAAAACAAGAGACTAAGCGACGGGTAATTATTCATTTGAAACGAGCAGCGAGAGATGAGCGGTGACATTTAAACGGGGGAAAACGGGAAAAAGAAAAAAAGAAAAAAACAAGAGACAGATGGCAGGTTCGTACTCTTAGCCAATAACAAACGGAGCGTTCGCCAGAAATACAGAACGCAAAAAGCCGACCGTCCAAGGTAGGAGACTGGATTCACAGCCAGAGAGATGATGTCACTTCAGAGTGTTAGAAAATGTTGACAGTACAAAATTGTTGTCCAACAAAGGCTTGGAGGGAGAAAAACATTTTCCATAAAAGATTAAATCTGACAATCCCATTTGTATTGCTTGTTTTATGGAGGAGAAACCCAAGATTTAAGGTGGTGAAACCGAAGAAGCCTCTTGGATGAGTGACGAAGTGTCTTCAAGTCCAGTTGTAGTTCAGTTTTTTGGGACTCGGATCGGCCGATGCTCAGGATTGAAAGATCTGGACCTACTTCTGAACGATCACCGAGAAACTAAAACTCATCTTCTCGTCCCGCTGATCGTTGACCACCTCTTCTCGCCGTCACTATGCAGCCATAGCTTTGACTTTGGGTGAGTGGGCTCAGGCCTGCATCGGCACTTTCAGACTCCGGCAAATGTTGAAGCGACAAAGGCAGCAGGCAAGGTAAAGGTCAGAGCTTTTCTTTTCGCTCCGAGCTCCTGCTGAGGCGGTCGGCGGCTCAGCCACTCCAGCCGCTCTATAGTGCCAGGACCCGCACTGCACTTAGGATCGGAGATGGCCTTTACAAGCACACAGGAACTTATTGTGGGCAAGAGAAAGGCTTTGCTCAAAGCTTTCTGCTGAGTATTGAGCTCCTCTCTCTCTCACACACACACACACACAGTTTCTCTCCCAGACAATTGACTGTGTGGCATAGATTTTGTGTATTCTGCGTGGAGAGCTGATTGGGGCCCGGGCCCTGGAGAAGCAACGCCGGCATGTAGATCAATTGCGGACTAGCACGAGAAATCAGATACAGCCCGATTCATGGTGCTTTGCTGTGGCTTTGCCTTTGACTGTGAGAGGGAGATCAGGAGTTGGAAGTGAACAGAGTGGAAGTTACGCTGCGTACCAGGAGGGGAGGGGTAGTTTTTTATAGCAGATGTAGGGAAGATCGGAAACTAGAGCCCTTCAGAGCAGCTTTGTTTTATTGTTTTATTGTTTTTTGTCGCTTGAATCCAAACCTCGCTGACCTTCTCCTTGTGCTCTAATCAGGAATCAGGCGACTGGGAAGATGAATGGGAAGTCATCATTTTTAGATATGAAAGACTTTGATGCTCTTTTCTCTCTTCTCAAGGTTAACCTTATCCCGGACTCAAATCTTATCAGAACATGAGTCTGGTAACACATCATTATTTCATGATTTCATTATGGGGCATGTTTCAACTGATGTAGAGGAAAAAAACTGGATTGTCCTGATCTGTATCGGGGGTAAATCGGTGTATGTATAGGCGTTTTTTAAAATGATGGGAGCGGATCTGTATCAGTATTATAATTTCGAGTCTGCCATAAACCAAAACCACGTCCCTGTAGCGTCATTTTTGCTTCCTCTTTGTTAGCTAGCATTAAAGCTGCCAAAAATGGAAGAAGAAGAAGAAGAAGGTTAACCCATTTAGGCCTAAAACGCCTGCTAAAACAGGCCTTTTTATGCCTAAACACTCTTCTGTAAACCCCCTCTCAAAACCTGAGGTTTTTCAGAATATGTCAACGCTTACTAAAACCTTAATTTCTCAGGCTCTGTAGCAGATAAAAACATGAGATAAAAAGCATTTGACAGCTTACTTCTTTGGCTTTCAACTTGACTGACTTGCTAGGGCATAATCTTCAAATGCATTTTTTTTTTAAAAACCAATAAACACCAAACATTTTTAAAATTTTGAAAATCAGTAAAGATCTATTTTTTCAATTACTTCGTCAATATCACTTCCTTCACTTGAGTCAGCCGTGACGCATCGCTAGCACGGTGTTTAAAATTTTCGACCAAAACATACTCCACGTGTCAGGCTTATTTCGACCAATCACAAAGCGTTTTATTAGTCACGTGAGTTTAAAAAAAATCCCTAAGCGTCTCTGTCACTCACCCCAAGAATATTTCAGCCAATCACGGTGCATATAATTGGCCATGTGCCTCGAAAACACAGATGCGTTTGCCGGCCTTAATGGTAACTACGCATAGATGTGTGATCCGGTCTGAATGGGTTAATCAACTGACTGTCTGTTGAGTGGAAATACTACTCTGAAAAATGTCAGTTAGAGAGGCATTTGTGAATTGTGCAATGTGGATGCTTGGCGATGTCATTATCAGCACTCAGGCAAAGGCTGCAACTAGGGTTTTGACTTTTATCACTGAAACAACACGGCCGAAACAGGATGTTGTGATGACGCAAGCGAAAACCGCAGCCAGCACGGGCATGTCTGCTGCGTGGACGTATTTCAATATATAAAGTATTATATAAGTATTATATAAATACCCGTTTTCGGCCTTGGGGTCTTCATTTTTTCGGTTTTCCGGTTTCGACCAAGAATTTTCATTTCGGCGCATCCCTAGCTGCAACCAAACATGGATGAATGGTGTTTACGTGTTACTAGGGCTGCGTGTCGCTGCCTGATCAAATCCTGCATCGATTTGATTAGATTTATTTAGAGATATTTACACCTTAAAGCAACTTTTTGTAGCCATGAAAGAGATTTTCACAAAGCTGTTAATGCTGCTCGCAGTCGTAGGTTGTAACGTCTTGTTGTGAGCGGTGGAAAGTAGTATCAGGACTCAGATCGGTGGCTGCTAGATATTAATAGATTGGGATTGGATCGGCATCATCGCCACATAAAGCTCAAACAATGTGATTGGTTCCCCCCAGAGCGTAATGAGTTCCTAATGGAGAGACTCCAGACCAACTCTCCACCACAAAAACCTGCATTTTGTTTAATTTCACCGTTCCCCTCTCTAATCCTTCCTCCTCTCTCCGTCTCTTCCTTTCCGGCCTTGTTCTGTTTTTGCTAGAAGGAGAACATAAATGGCCGCTCGCTTCCTTTCAGGCCCGTGTGAGAACTTGGCAGAAAGTGGCAGACTGGTTTTCTCTCTCTCCTTGGCAGAGCTGCCCGAGTCCTGCAGAACTTGTGGAGCTGGCAGAAAGCGGCGCTCGGGAAAAAGGCCGACGCTGTTCTGAGTGTGACGATAATACGGACGGCTCCGGCTGCCTCCGAAAACGGAGCCAAAGCCTTTCGTTTTCAGGATGTACTGCAGCCGGTATTTAGGTTACGGCCCTGTGTGCGGTTCTTAAATGAAAGTGCTGGTCTTTTTATTTTTTCTACCAAAAACCTTGATACTATTCTCAAATAAAATTGCACAGTGGGAATGTTTCCACGTCCAAATTAATATTATTTCATGTGACCAGACAGACTTATTACAGGCCAGACACTGCTGTACAGAAATAGCAAAAAGTTTCAAGTCATCTTTTTAGTTTGCAGAAAATCAAGTGTGGATATTGGGCTGTGATTGTCAACTCCAGACTGCACTTTAATCTCAAGTAGTAGGTGCCGATGTTTTCATTATTGATTAGACTGCTCGTTTCTCAAGCTCTAAAATGTCAAAGCCAAACGAGTTAGAAAAAAACTAAAATTTCAAGTTTGCAGCTTGAGCTGCAGACAGAAAATCTCCAGAGCTTTTCGGTGTTAAACCTCCATTTTATCATCATTTAGTGTGACGTTTTTTGAAACCTATTTCAGTCCTCGCTTATTACAGTTCCAACAGAAAGCTTTAATTTTGACGCAGTGGTGTAAAACCCAGCCAACAGCCAGATGCAATAATTTCTAGATCAGTTCCCGAACTGTCCTCCGGCCCCAGATACATGATCAGCTTTGTGACGTCCTAGACCGCGGGTGTCAAAGACATTTACGTTGATGAGCCACATTTGATCTCTCTCTCTCATAATAGCATAATAAACCTTTCAGTGCAAAGAAGTACTAGCCTTGAATCTAGACGCGCCTCTAGCAGCAGCAAATTCCATTTGCTTCCAGGGTCAGTCTAGTTACTCTCCTTTGACTTGCGATTTCGAAAAATCCAAGATGGACCGGGCCAATCACGAGTCGGTGGGCGGGCTTAACGTGATGACGACTGACCTGCGACCATAAGTTCCGTGAATTACGCGTGAATTCCCCATCCTGCTGGAACTACCAGAGCGATGGCTGCTGCTAGCGAACAACTTTCTTTCGAGTCGGCTTTGGCCGCCACTCTGAAAGACTTGAAGTTAAGCTTTTCTTCTTTCAAGGAACTCTCTTTTCCGTCGCTCTGACTACGTCACCTTCTTCGTTGCTCTGATTGGTTGTAGCGCTATCCTATTGCCTGGAGAGGGAGTTTGAAAGACAACCGTTTATCCCACCCCTCCGGTTGAGCCCTGTCTATGGAGAGTGCCCAGACCCTACATTTAATGTGGGTCTGGCTCGTCAGGCTAAAGAAGTACAAGAGCATTGTGAAAATGTTTGCATTTAATGAACCGTCCTTTTACAAAACCTTGAGGAACATCGGGAGTTACGGTGTAGTAAATTAGTTAAGACTCTTTTCCTTCTTTCTGTCGGCCTGCTGGAATTTAATTTAATTTCAGATTTGGTGTTCTGTGCATATTCAACCTTTTTTCCTAAAAAAGTATTTATTTAATTCCACAGGAAAGCAGGGCAGGTTCAGTATTCCTGAGTAACTGATGCACAAAAAAAAGCATTACATTAACGCCATTTTGGAATCATACTGTGTTGGGTATCGGCCAGTAGCGCTTTCCGTTATCGGCCGTTGGTGATCGGCTGCAAAAGCGCCGATCCTAGCCCCTCTACCCTTCCTTTACCCTCTCCTCTCGTCTTTAGAGCGCAACGTTGCAATTTTATATCTGCAAAAGTTTAGTGAATGAGTCCAGTAAGTGTATTTTTTTTTTTTTATATATATATTTATATATATTTGCCCTTCCATGTCTTCTTGCTGTCTCGTGTGGGCAGCACAGAGACTTGAGTTGAGGACAGCGACTGTGGTGCAGATCAGTGACCAGTGAACTGATCCTCATGGCCCAGTGAATCACACGCACACACACACACACACTTAAAAATAAATAAAAAATACATCTCTGGCAGCTCAGCGGAAGCTTGGGAGCAGCGTTACGTAAGGAGGCTTACAACTGAAGTGTGTGTGAAATTTGAGGAGACAGTGAAGAAACCTCCTCCTCCCTCCCTCCTCCTCTCCCTCCCTTCCTTCCGACCCGACTCGTCTGAGCCCTGAAAGCCTGGACTCCAAGGCTCTGTTTATTTACGGGAGGAGGAGGATTATGGCAGCACTTGTGCTCATTTATGCCTCAGCGTTCATATAAAACCACGCTAGTAGTTACTAGGACTTCAAGAATACAGTAGAAAGTGACGCTGTCCCAACAGATAAATGTATATTCTGCAGATATGTATAGCCTGTATAAAACATGCAGCACCTCAGCCGGGTCGTTAGCTTTTACAGACTGCAGCCCGAGCTCAGAGGGAAATGGCCGAGCCAATACGCTGACCCCCCGTGTGCAGCTTCACCCCCCCGGCCGCCTTCCCCTTCCTCCTCGACGTGATTAATCGCTCCGAGAAAATAAATCCGGACTCCTCGTCAGCGGAGAAGGCTGGTTTTCCGCTGGTGAAGCTCCGGCAGCGCTTACCTCACCCTTTCATCATTTAAATGCGCTGCAGTGTTAATCAAAAGTACGATTGATTTCATCGATTCCTCTGTGCCGGAGCGCTGCAGTGCGAGCCATGTTTTGGAGTGGTGCTCGAGTGCGGAGGAGGAGGAGGAGGAGGAGGAGGAGGAGGAGGAGGCCAGGGATCGTATTTCTGAGGATCTCTACGGTTTGTGGTCGGCTGAGTGCATCTGAGCGGCTGTGGTGGGATTCCCAGTAGACAAGTGATGGGCTTTTGTGGAACAACCCCTTTAGAAATACATGCCTCTCCTCTGAGTGGGAGGCTGTGGTGACGGGACGCTGTTTGAATATAGAGACCAGTCTGACACATGACGCAGAATCCAGCCTGAATATGAACCCACAATAGGAGGAGGAGGAGGAGGAGGAGGAGAAGAAAAGGAAGTAGGAGGGCAGTGAGACAAATGAGGAGAGTCAGAATAAGAAACAGGAGGAGGAGGAGAAGGAGGAGGAAGAGAAGAAGCAAAAGAAGTAGGAAGAAAAGGAGGAGGACATCGAATAGGAGAAGTAGAAGAGGGACAATGGAAAGGAGGAAATTAAGAAAGGGAGGAGGAGGAAAAAAATTAGAAGAGCATAGAGAAGAAACGAGTTAAACAATGAAAATGAGGAGAAGAAAAAGGAGAAGGAGGAAGGGAGGAGGAGCAGGAAGGAAAGGAGGAAAGGGAAGAAAGAGAGGAGGAGAAGAAAGGAAAGGAGGAGGAGAAGGGAGGAAAGGAGGAGGAGAAGAGGGAAGGAAGGGAGGAGGAACAGGAAGGAAAGGAGGATAAGGAAGGAAAGGAGGAGGAGAAGAGGGAAGGAAGGGAGGAGGAACAGGAAGGAAAGGAGGAGGATAAGGAAGGAAAGGAGGAGGAGAAGAAGGAAGGAATGGAGGAGGAGAGGGAAGGTGGAGGAGAAGAGGGAGGAAAGGAGGAGGAGAAGAGGGAAGGAAGGGAGGAGGAGGAGAGGGAAGAAAGGGAGGAGGAGGAGGAGCAGGAAGGAAAGGAGGAGGAGAAGAAGGAAGGGAGGAAGGAGGAGAAGAATGAGGAAGGGAGGAGGAGGAAGAGGAAGGAAAGGAGGAGGAGGAGCAGGAAGGAAGGAAGGAAGGAGGAAAAGAAGGAAGGGAGGAAGGAGGAGGAGGAGGAGAGGGAAGGAGTAGGAGTAGGAGGAGGAAGGAAAGAGCAGGCTAGTAGTGAACACACCACAGATTCTATAAACTGTTGTAGTTTAGTAGCTGCTGTTGTTTTTCTTCTATCTTTTCCTAATCTCTGTGTCTGGACTGCAGCGCTATCTTCATCGTATCTTCATCGTATCTTCATCGTCCTCCAGAGCTGTTTATTATTGGCATCATTTATTATTTCCCTCCTCTTTGCTCGTCTGTTGTGGGAGAGGAGGCTGAGAGCTGAGAGATTAGAGCAGAATGAGACAAAACACAGAGCAGATAATCTGTCCTTCTGCTTTTTATTAATGAGCAAACGCTGCATCGCATCCACGCAGTCGATAAAACGCTGCATCGCATCCACACAGTCGATAAAACGCTGCATCGCATCCACACAGTCGATAAAACGCTGCATCGCATCCACACAGTCGATAAAACAAAACAAAGATTACTTTAGTTCTTTGCTCTTAAACGTAACGTGGAATAAAACGGTTTTAAGCCACATCATTTTACTGATAGCTCCAATTAGTTTAATCCAAACAGTCAAGACCCCACTGAAGAAGTTAGTGAGTCACCATGAATTCCTCAGCTTCCTGTGATTAAGACGCCTCCTCCTCCTCCTCCTCCTCCTCAGCTAACAGTTCCCACTTTGTTCCACTATAGCGGCTAAATATTTCACTAATTATGTTTCCATCAGTTTCTCACGGCTACAATCTGTCACATAGAAAAAAAAAAGCTCTCCAAAACAATTAACAGCATCTTTTATTTATTAGCTCGTTTATTTTAAGTTTTCAGCGTTGAAACTTCTGGCAGCATCGAGACACGCTCACTCACTCACTCAGGGAGCGTTTTCCCCCAAACACAATCCTACGATTTGGTCCAGTAGCATGTGGAACGTTTTACTGTTACGTTATTTCATGCTCTGATAGACGTGGTCTCTTTACAAGCTCAGAAATTTCTGCATTTCTGCAGCTGATCATGGGAACGTTTAGGGGTTCTACAGACTAGTCGGTTTACTTCACACTTTAAGCATCACAACATGGACACCTCCTAGAAGACAGGTGAGGAGCCCAGTGGGTCGTTCATCAAGTGTGTGGAAATACTTCACTAAAGATGAAGCCCATGCTACCGTGTACTAAAGTACTACTGCAATGCATCTAAAAAAGGCTAACGCTAATGCTAGCAGAGGTAACGGTCCAAATCCTCTGGACGTCCTGTGGTAACAGAGAGAAGGAGGCTGCACATCAACTATCTGATAAAGTTGTTAGACCTTTAGCTGCTACACTATCCCATCTAACAACACGCTGTGGAGAACTATTAAATGCTACTGATGGTGCTGAGGTGCTGCATGTTTTATACAGACTATACATATCTGCAGCTCACAGTATGTAGCACTGGAGGAGGAGGAGGAGGAAGGGAGGAGGAGAAGGAGGAAGGGAGGAGGAGGAGGAAGGAAAGGAGGAGGAGCAGAGGGAAGAAAGGGAGGAGTAGGAGGAGAAGGATGGAGAGGAGTAGGAGGAGAAGGAAGGAAAGGAGGAGGAGAGGGAAGGAAAGGAGGAGGAGGAGGAGAAGAAGAGGGAAGGGAGGAGGAGAAGAAGGAAGTAAGGAAGGAAGAAAGGAAGGAGGAAAAGGAGGAAGGGAGGAGGAGGAAGGAAAGGAGGAAAAGAAGGAGGAAGGTAGGAGGAGCAGGAAGGAAATGAGGAGGAGCAGAGGGAAGAAAGGGAGGAGGAGGAGAGGGAAGAAAGGGAGGAGGAGGAGAGGGAAGAAAGGGAGGAGGAGGAGAGGGAAGAAAGGAAAGGAGGAGAAGGAAGGAAAGGAGGAGGAGGAGGAAGAAAGGGAGGAGGAGGAGGAGGAAGGAAAGGAGGAGGAGAAGAAGGAAGGAAAGGAGGAGGAGAAGAGGGAAGAAAGTGAGGAGGAGGCGGAAGGAAAGGAGGAGAAGGAGGATTGATCTGTCTGTTCTCAGCATGTATTCAGGTCAATAATATAGTAGAGATTCATTTCTCTCTACTGTGTTTTTATCAGTGACGTCGTCAGAGACTTGTCTGTGTCCATTTGTCTTTTATTACGTAACAGTCGACTTTTAAAAAATCTGAACTCATGTAACCTCCAGTAGAAGGACTGGCTGGGTGTCGATACTCATTTCCTGAATTGATTAGATTCGATTCATTTAGAGCTAGGTCAGTTTTAAAACTATTTCATCGTCCTTGTGAAAGTAATTTCTACAAACCTAACGTTGTTGTTTGTTCCGTGGCATATCCACAATGTTTCACATCTTGCATATGGTTTTGCTTTTGCGTCGTGCAGTTTGAATCCTCTTTCCGTCTTTATTGCTTTCGCTTTGTGGAGATCTGGCCTTAATTACCTCCAGTGCGCTGTAAAGAACGGGCATTTCTCACTCTGCTGATGGGGTGCTTACTCAAAGTTAGGCAACAAATCAGCCAGTTAATCCAGAGAGTGCCTCCTCTCCGTCTGCAGGCCGCCTCCAAAAGAAAAGCATCCGGCAGCAAATCTCACACTTGGCTCATGACCCAAAACACTCAGGGGATTGGACGGGAGGATTTTCTTCCCCCTTTGCCTTTTTTTTTAGTTTTATTATTTCTGCTTATTGCTCTATATTTTCTCCCATCCCCCCCCCCCCCCCCCCCCCCCCTCCTCTCTGTTCACTTCTTAATTTGTCGTCTGCTCGGTCTTCTCGCCGTTAATGCTCCCTCCTGACGTGAGGCCTCATTAAGACCTGTTAGCGTTCGCTTAAACGGAAAATATGTTTACTCTCAGGAAGCGCAAAGCAGCGTTTGAACGACTGATACCGGTGCAGATGTGACGCCGGCGGCGGCTGCCGGCTACGTAACAGAGCTACACCTCAGAGCCCAGCTGGCGTCGGATTAAACGCCGGGACGTTTAGCGCAGAAATATCACGTTTCAATAAAAACCAGGCGGAGATTATATCCTTCAGACGTGACTGACGGGTCTGTTGTTTGACGTCCGAGTTCGGCGAAAGACGAGCAGCAACTCGTGCCGCTCGGCCACCTGGGAACTCGCCGCTCGCTCATCCGTCCACGGCGGCGAGGAAGGAGACGGGGCGAGGCCTTGAGCTGTACGAGTCAGAGCTGTCATCCTTCATGGCTTTCCTGCTCGTCGACTGACGACTCTGAGCGTCAGGGCTTTTATCTTTATCATTTCAAAGTCTTTTCTTGAGATGAATTTGTTGGTTCATCTGTTTGTCTGAGAGGAAATTAGTTTTTTACTGTCTCTATAATAAATTACACCATATGTTGTGAATACGGCGACAGACGTTGTTCAACTGTTTTCTAATATTTGAATTAGGGACGTCATGATCAAGTTGACAATTCGAAAATGAACATTCATTCATTTTCTGTAAACAGTTGTCCTGTGGAGGGTCACGGGGGGGTGGAGCCTATCCTAGAGGGGGGGGGGGGGGGGTCCACCCTGGACAGGTCTCCAGTCTATCACAGGGCTAACACAGAGAGACACTCACACCTACGGCCAATTTAGAATCACCAATGAACCTAACCAGCATGTCTTTGGACGGTGGGAGGAAGCTGGAGAACCTGGAGAGAACCCACGCAGACACAGGGAGAACATGCAAACTACACACAGAAAGGAACCAGTCGGAACATGATGGATTAGAACCCAGAACCTTCTGGCTGTGAGGCATCAGTGCTAACCTTATCCTTGTCTTCCTTGTCTTCTCCTAGAGTTGGTCTCCTGTAGCTTCCTAAAGTCTGTCCTTGTCTTCCTTGTCTTCTCCTAGAGTTGGTCTCCTGTGTCTTCCTAAAGTCTGTCCTTGTCTTCCTTGTCTTCTCCTAGAGTTGGTCTCCTGTAGCTTCCTAAAGTCTGTCCTTGTCTTCCTTGTCTTCTCCTAGAGTTGGTCTCCTGTAGCTTCCTAAAGTCTGTCCTTGTCTTCTCCGAGAGTTGGTCTCCTGTAGCTTCCTAAAGTCTGTCTGTGTCTTCCTTGTCTTCTCCGAGAGTTGGTCTCCTGTAGCTTCCTAAAGTCTGTCCTTGTCTTCCTTGTCTTCTCCTAGAGTTGGTCTCCTGTAGCTTCCTAAAGTCTTTCCTTGTCTTCCTTGTCTTCTCCTAGAGCTGGTCTCCTGTAGCTTCCTAAAGTCTGTCCTTCTCTTCCTTGTCTTCTCCTAGAGTTGGTCTCCTGTAGCTTCCTAAAGTCTGTCCTTGTCTTCTCCGAGAGTTGGTCTCCTGTAGCTTCCTAAAGTCTGTCTGTGTCTTCCTTGTCTTCTCCGAGAGTTGGTCTCCTGTAGCTTCCTAAAGTCTGTCCTTGTCTTCTCCTAGAGTTGGTCTCCTGTAGCTTCCTAAAGTCTGTCCTTGTCTTCTCCGAGAGTTGGTCTCCTGTAGCTTCCTAAAGTCTGTCTGTGTCTTCCTTGTCTTCTCCTAGAGTTGGTCTCCTGTAGCTTCCTAAAGTCTGTCCTTGTCTTCCTTGTCTTCTCCTAGAGTTGGTCTCCTGTAGCTTCCTAAAGTCTTTCCTTGTCTTCCTTGTCTTCTCCTAGAGTTGGTCTCCTGTAGCTTCCTAAAGTCTTTCCTTGTCTTCCTTGTCTTCTCCTAGAGTTGGTCTCCTGTAGCTTCCTAAAGTCTGTCCTTGTCTTCCTTGTCTTCTCCTAGAGTTGGTCTCCTGTGTCTTCCTAAAGTCTGTCCTTGTCTTCCTTGTCTTCTCCTAGAGTGGACTGGATTCAGTCCAATAAATCTTTCTGTCAGAGTTAATGTAGTGTGGAGAGGGTAGCTGGTACCTTGTGTTCTCTACTCCAGAAATGTTCTGGTCATCCAACGCTGCCATAAACTCCCTAACCCTCTCTGGAAGATGTTTCTCCTTGACGCTGTCTCCAGGAAACTTTTCTCTTCTTTTAAACGTTCAGTGTTTGTTGTTGTTGTTTGGGTGCAGCCTTTGACTGAGTGGACTCCATGGATTCTGTTTAGATGATCAACTACTACCACCTCACCCCAAACATCCACATGGAACAAATAGCAAATTTATATTCCTGAGTGAACTTTTTCTTCACAGCAGACATACTTAGTCACCTGACATTGGTCCCTTTGCTTCTTCTTCTACTTAAATTGTTTGGCAGCTTTGACGCTAGCCAACCACCGTTAAAACCGATTAGAGGAAGAAGACGTTGTGACGATACAGGGATGTGGTTTTGGTTTACGGCAGAGCTAAAATAAACTGATCCGATCATTTTGAAAAAAACCTGGATACCCAGCACAGATCGGGACCCTCCCCCCCTACTTCCATGTTTGTCTTCCACCCCTCACATGAGACTGTCTGTTAGAGCAGAGGGGCGTTTGAACGGAGGCTAAAGAGGAATCTCAGTGGAACGTCCTGTCACAACGAATCACTCCGCCTCTTTCTCTTTCTCTCTCACGCTCTCCCCTCCTCTGTTCTCTCTTTCTCTGGGTCAGGGAGCAGGTAATGCGTTCATGTTTGAATGTGTCTTCATTTTCACCACCAACCAACCCACCCACCGCCACTATGAACACATTTTATTTTTTATTTTTTTGTTTTTGGACGGCAGCCACGCGGCATGTGGTGGCCACCGTTTCCTGGCCCGGTTCCACCACGGGCCGGCTGCGGCCTCGGCCCTCGCTGGGCGTCGGGACGGGACCAGACCAGATCGGATTAGGACAAAAGAAAGAAAGAAAGGAAAGAAAGAAAGAAAGAGGGCTGGATGGAGACTGTAGAGAAAATCACAAGTCTCTGAATACCTCCACAGATACTGTCTGGGTTATATTTGGAGAAAAACAACTTCACCGTCTTATAAATTCCCCACGAAACGGTGAAAGATGTAAGAGCAGAGGAGCGGTGACTCAGACAGAATTCTAATATATGTTTTCATCCCTCCACCACCTCCTCCTCCTCCTCCTCCTCCGCCTCCTCTTTTTTTTTATTTTCCCTTCATCTTATCCGTCGGTTTCTGTGATCCTACATTAACACATCAGAGCCGAGAGGTTTCATAAACTCCTCCCGAGTCAATCCGCCGACGGACCTGGGGATTAATGAGGGTGAGCTTTGATTGGCAGCCGGCGATGACAAAGACATCTCTGGTTTCAGGAGCTCGCGCTGTCCTCGTGTACGCCGCGAAGCTCCTGCACGGAAAGAATTAGGTTACCTTTTATCCAAACATAATCATTAAGGAGTATTTTAGCATGCTGCCACCCACTCAAGCCCTAATCACACTGGAGTCCTTTTACCTCTGGACCTCTAGTAAATTGTAATAATTGCAGAAGTCATCTGCGATTTTAATCCCTTGCAAATCGGCCATGTCATGTTCTTTTTCCTTAGTTTCATTTGCTTCCTGTTTTTCTGTTTCCTTTCTTTCACTCATGAATTACGAAGGCTGCGTTACGGATCAAAGTCTGCTCGGATGTTTGTGTGCTAAGCACGCGGGTCTTTTTCAAACTCTGAACCGTCAGAAGAACGAAATCGTGAAGGACGATTAGATGGATGGCGTGCATCTCGGCAGCAGGTTTTGACGCGCTGGAATTTATTTTACTGATGCATTAACGCGCTCGTCACATCAGTAAAGGTGGAGCCGATTTAAATACCGACAGGCAGTTTGTAAAGCTGTCAAAATGTGTAGATGTGTAAAAGCTGTGATGTTGACTCGTGGCGCGTTGAGGAGGGGAAGCAGAAAGTAGCAGAGACGTCAGAACGGGATTTGAGTAAAACGTAGAGAGTTTACTTTTACCCATCTGACGAAACGATGGCGTCCTCAGGTAAAACTAATACTGTGCAAATGGTGCTTTGTCAAATTTGAGGACTCCCAGCCTCTGACCACCAACAAAAACAATCAGACTAAACGTTCTGAAGCTGCTGACTCGTCGTTTTGAGGCTGGAAAGTTTGAGGTTCTTCTTCGTTGAGATGCTCCAGCTTAATCTTGTTACATACTGCGTGAGAAGAGAGAAATTTGTTCTGCGAGAACAAGAACAAAGTTCGTTCTTCGTTCATACTTCACGAGAAACTCAAGTGCTAAAGTATTTTTCAGATGTGGGTCATTCAGCGTGCATCCACCTCTACCCAGGAGAGATTAGCAGTCACAGTGCTAATATTAGCATCTGGGAGCTAACAGAGTGGCCGCTAGCAATTCCGCTTTTCTGCATTAGCCACGCCCACTTCCAATTTCTGACCAATCACTGAATAGTTGTCGGAGACACCACTCGAAAAGATGGATCTGCCCGGTTAATGTGTCGAGAACAAGCTGAGAGAACTGCCAAACGAGAACAAACTTCTCGCTTCTCGTGGAGAACGTAACAGCCTTTAGACGTCGTGCTACCTTTTAATATCTTATTAGGTCTATGTTTCATTGATTCCCACACACTTTTGGTAATTGGGTAATTGGGTCCAGGATGAACGACATTGTATTTATAAGATCAACTTCTCCAGCTACGTGGACGTGTTGTTACAGCCCTGTCAGGTCAAGAATGAAAAACTTGCCAGTTCATTAGGTACACCAGTAAAAACAAATACATATTCAAGCGTGTTTTCATTTTCTAGACCTATTGAACCGAGACATTTTTAGCCTTAATGCATTTTAACTTCACCCTCCGAAATGATCGTCCAGTTGAATTTACCACCTTGACGCTGATTCAACACCGACTGATTCTGATTCTGAACATTAGAACCATCCTGAAGTTATGTCTCTACATGACTTCAGATTGTCTCTTTTCTTTGGTGCTTTTGAAGCGTTGTTCCTTCCTCAAAGAGCAGCATTAGCCGGTAACTTCTTGCGCTCACGCGGGATCGAAGAGCATCCAAAGAGGCGACCCCTCCCCTCCCCTCCCCTCCCCTCACAGAAAGTCTTTCACAGCAAACAGTAGCTGCGGCTGATACTGCAAAGACTACCGAGTTAATTAACAGGAGTGGAAATAAAAATCCTAATGAAGTGCCCGGGCTGACGTGTGACAGGGTTGGAAAGGAACTGATGAATTATCTTTTTTTTTTTTTTTAAAAGAGGATACAGGAAGTAGAGGGGGGGGGGTGGGGGGAGACGCAGTGGCTGTACTTCAGGGAGCTGGTTCTGACTCGCAGTATTTTGTCGCTCTGATATTTTATTTCTTTTACCAAGAATAAAAACGGCCCCTTATTTCCCCCCACATGAGGTTTGTTTTTCATGTCTGCCCCCCCCCCCCCCCGTGTGCCTCCACAGTTTGTCAGGCAGCGTAAAGCAGTCTTGTCATTCCTTGATGCCGCTCGGGACGGCTCGGTTTGATTCAGCAGATCTTTACTGATGCCGTCCCAGTTCCCCTAATCGCGTCTGGTGTCTCATCCTCTCCCGCAGATTCTATCAGCTTTTTGGGCCGTTTCGACTTTTTATTTTCTTTTATTAATTAATTATTTCATTTTACATTATTAATACGTTTATTGGAATTTAATTTTTTTATATTTATCATGAGAGATGGAGATTTTTATACGGATATATCTGACCTCCAGCTATAGTTTTAGCCTCACGGTCACCTTCCTCGTCTTTAGCCAATGTTTGCACGGGACTAGTTTAACCTGGGGACGTCATGTCATTTAGAAATTATTCATTAATTTCCACGATTTCTTTCATCTGATGGTTTAGACTTTGATTTATAACACATCCTTTATAATTCTTAAATGAAACGTGCTGCAAACCAAACGAAAACACAGCCCCAATAATTTGCATCCTAATTTTTACTTCACAAATTACGGCCGAAGCGAGCAGCATCCAGGCCTCCGTTCGTTGACGGACGGTAAATAGCAGTAATTTAACGGTGCTGAGAGGATCGTCTCGGCTTATTTATTCATTATTCATATTTTGTTTTCCGCCGTGTGCGTGTCAAGTGTCGGGAGGTGAATGTGCTCAGACGGATGATTGTTGGGTGCTGAAACACGTGCGGGGTTAGTTATTTTTTTTTTTTTTCAGACAGGAAACTGATTAGTTTTCTGACTCGGCGATAAAGAATCGGTTCGATAAGCTGCAGAACTGACAACGACGTTAATGTTGATAAGATCTAATCGATACCCATTGCTTGAGTGCAGATGTTAGCGGCTAGCATGCTAACACTGCTTTCCAGTGCACGTATAGAACTATAAAAACAAAACGACGTGGATTTGCATTAATGTTGCGCTGGGAGAGGGTGTAAGCGAACTTAAAAAACGCGTAAAATACCTCGAGTGCCATAAAAAAATATATAGAGCGTGCACTGCTTTAAGGAATATTCCTTAATCTGGGCTAGATTAATTTGCATCTCTTTGTGCAGCGAAGTCCTCGTCCCGTCGTGGTAGCACACACCAAAGAGCCATCTTTTGATGTATGTTCCTCTCAAACGCAGTTTATCCTCCTAAGCCCAGTGGCCTAACTCCTGCTGCCGCTGCGTGAGCACATCAAAGTGTATCTCAAAGTCTGACTGGCTTCTCTGCGCTGGGGGGGCGGAGGGCGGAGGGGGTTTACGGGAAAAGCCTGTCAACTGTGCTGCAGTGCCTTCTGTGTTTGTGTATTTATGGACCTTCGGTGAGCAGTGCAGGTGCTGGCATGTCCAGGCTTCTTCCTAATCCCCATGGGAGCGTAAATAAGCTGCGCAGCTCTGCCTCCTTACATAATCACCCTGGTGAGGAGGAGGAGGAGGAGGAGGAGGAGGAGGAGGAGGAGGAGGAGGAGGTGACGACATGGATGCAGAGTGGACCACTGACGAGAAAAGAGGAGGTTGAAGTTAGAAGAAGGTGTCGATGTATGAGCGTGACGTTGAATTATCCGTCTTTCTCATCCACACACGGTCAAACTTGGCCGTACGTATTTCCGTCTTGTTTTTTTTTTTTCGCTCTCTCGGTTGATTTTCATCCCGTTTTTTGCATTTTCCCGCCTTCCTCGAGTCTGAACGGTGAAGCTGGGATATGTCGCACGTATAATTTAATTTGCGGCGGTGCTGAATCCACTTAAAAGTGATCACACACATCTCACTTGTTGAGTTTGCCGGTAGCTGCTCTCACATCCCGAGCTTTGACCCTGCTGTAAATCAGCGTCAGGACATATTTGAAGCAGAGCTGTTGGTTACTTGATGATAAACACAGACGTAAGCTGCTGACTTTAATGGATCTCTGTCCGCCGTCGTATCAGAACCAAGAACAGCTGTTTCTTGTGTGCGCGCGTCATGACTTGAGGACGTGGCACATATTTTGGAACAAGCTGTGAAGTCTTTCTTACTCACTGGACTCGTTGCGTGTTCACACTGCCAAAGGAATGAGGTCAGATTCGTCCGGGACAGTTCACTCCTCTATTTATGACTGAATAGCTCAAATAAGTCCAGTACTGAATAGGGCCCTTGTCTCACTCAGCTGATCATGCCTAGTAGTAATCTTCACATTAACCTCTAACAGCATAGTGGCAAGGCATAGTAACACGCTGTATATGTTTCATGGCTGCCTCCTCAAATTTAAGAGTCGAGAATCAGCTTTCGGAAAACTGCAGCCTGTGAATGTTTCTCCTAACCTTTATCAAACTACTGAGGGCGACACGAACAAAGGGAGATGGAAATAGAAATTCAGAGCAGCGCAGCGGCTCACCTTGTTTCTGTGAAGCAGCTCAGACCATCTTCTCTCTGGTCTTGAATCGTAGTAAAGACGGTGAAACTACTCGGCTGTCGTCCAGTACGACCTCGCTAACGGCGGCTTAGACCGTGTGGAAGAATGTGGAAGAACGGTGTTTGCGTGTTACTAGGGCTGCGTGTTGCTGCCTGGTCAAATCCTGCATCGATTTGATTAGATTTATTTAGAGATATTTACACCTTAAAGCAACTTTTTGTAGTTATGAAAGAGATTTTCACAAAGCTGTTAATGCTGCTCGCAGTCGCAGGTTGTAACGTCTTGTTGTGGGCGGTGGAAAGTAGTATCAGGCATTTTTAAAATAATCGGGTTGATCTTTTGTAGTGATTTATTTTAGTTCCGCCATAAAACCAAAACCACGTCCCTGTTGCGTCACAGCGTCTTCTTCCTTCTCAGTTTTAATGGTGGTTGACCAGCACCCAGAAAAACGGAAGAAGACGACTTCTTCTTCTGTTTTAATGGCGGTTCAGAAAGGGTTAGGGAGTTTATGGCAGCGTTGGATGACCAGAACATTTCTGGAGTAGAGAACACAAGGTACCAGCTACCCTCTCCACACTACATTAACTTTGACAGAAAGATTTATTGGACTGAATCCAGTCCACTCTAGGAGAAGACAAGGAAGACAAGGACAGACTTTAGGAAGCTACTGGAGACCAACTCTAGGAGAAGACAAGGAAGACAAGGACAGACTTTAGGAAGCTACAGGAGACCAACTCTAGGAGAAGACAAAGAAGACAAGGAAAGACTTTAGGAAGCTACTGGAGACCAACTCTAGGAGAAGACAAGGAAGACAAGGACAGACTTTAGGAAGCTACAGGAGACCAACTCTAGGAGAAGACAAAGAAGACAAGGAAAGACTTTAGGAAGCTACAGGAGACCAACTCTAGGAGAAGACAAGGAAGACAAGGAAAGACTTTAGGAAGCTACAGGAGACCAACTCTAGGAGAAGACAAGGAGAGACTTTAGGAAGCTACTGGGGACCAACTCAAAGAGAAGACAAGGAAGACAAGGACAGACTTTAGGAAGCTACTGGAGACCAACTCTAGGAGAAGACAAGGAAAGACTTTAGGAAGCTACAGGAGACCAACTCTACGAGAAGAAAAGGAAGAAAAGGACAGACTTTAGGAAGCTACAGGAGACCAACTCTAGGAGAAGACAAAGAAGACAAGGAAAGACTTTAGGAAGCTACTGGAGACCAACTCTAGGAGAAGACAAGGAAGACAAGGAAGGACTTTAGGAAGCTACAGGAGACCAACTCTAGGAGAAGACAAAGAAGACAAGGAAAGACTCTAGGAAGCCACAGGAGACCAACTCTAGGAGAAGACAAGGAAAGACTTTAGGAAGCTACAGGAGACCAACTCTAGGAGAAGACAAAGAAGACAAGGAAAGACTTTAGGAAGCTACTGGAGACCAACTCTAGGAGAAGACAAAGAAGACAAGGAAACACTTTAGGAAGCTACAGGAGACCAACTCTAGGAGAAGACAAGGAAGACAAGGACAGACTTTAGGAAGCTACTGGAGACCAACTCTAGGAGAAGACAAAGAAGACAAGGAAAGACTTTAGGAAGCTACAGGAGACCAACTCTAGGAGAAGACAAGGAAGACAAGGACAGACTTTAGGAAGCTACAGGAGACCAACTCTAGGAGAAGGCAAGGAAGACAAGGACAGACTTTAGGAAGCTACGGGAGACCAACTCTAGGAGAAGACAAGGAAGACAAGGAAGGACTTTAGGAAGCTACGGGAGACCAACTCTAGGAGAAGACAAGGAAGACAAGGAAAGACTTTAGGAAGCTACAGGAGACCAACTCTAGGAGAAGACAAGGAAAGACTTTAGGAAGCTACAGGAGACCAATTCTAGGAGAAGACAAAGAAGACAAGGAAAGACTTTAGGAAGCTACAGGAGACCAACTCTATGAGAAGACAAGGAAGACAAGGAAAGACTTTAGGAAGCTACAGGAGACCAACTCTAGGAGAAGACAAGGAAAGACTTTAGGAAGCTACAGGAGACCAACTCTAGGAGAAGACAAGGACAGACTTTAGGAAGCTACAGGAGACCAACTCTAGGAGAAGACAAGGAAGACAAGGACAGACTTTAGGAAGCTACAGGAGACCAACTCTAGGAGAAGACAAGGAAGACAAGGACAGACTTTAGGAAGCTACAGGAGACCAACTCTAGGAGAAGACAAGGAAGACAAGGACAGACTTTAGGAAGCTACAGGAGACCAACTCTAGGAGAAGACAAGGAAGGACTTTAGGAAGCTACAGGAGACCAACTCTAGGAGAAGACAAGGAGAGACTTTAGGAAGCTACAGGAGACCAACTCTAGGAGAAGACAAGGAGAGACTTTAGGAAGCTACAGGAGACCAACTCTATGACATTTAGGATCAGATCAGTGCTTGGTTTGGGTGATACTCAATATTAAAAGATCGGATCACATTGAGGTGCCACTAAACCATGACTGGGACATCCCTAGCCCTCAGAGTCCACGGTGAAATGCAGTGAAAACATGCAAACGATGATCCAACTTCCCACCGTTTGTTAGGTTGTCCTCGCACTAGGCGATCTGTACCGCTCACCACGTTAGACCCCAAAGTCCGTTTTGTTTGACTAGTGCGATCGCTCCGTTGTGTTCCGCCTCCTGGACAACTTGAAAAGAAATCACTCATTGCTCCGTTTCCGGCATTAAACCCACAATCTCTCGTCTCAGGTCGTCTCGTTCCCCCTGCATGTTTGTGTTCAGCTTTCTAATCTGTCTTCTCTTTTGTGTTGCGCTCGCCTGGGGAGAGGTAGAGTCTGGTATTTTTCTTTTAATGTTTGCTGTGTCTCTGCTTTGTTCACTTCATAAACTGCACACTCATGAATTTTCATTGCACACCTCCAGAGCCTGTGTTCTCTGCGTCTACATCCCTAATGTGGCGAGCTCCCTCTGTGTCGGATGTACGCCGTTTTTTAACTCCAATTTTCATCGTTTTACTGTTTTTTTATTAATATATTAGAGTCAAAAGCTCCCAGACGACAGCTGATTGATGGCTGATTGAGGCTTTACTGTCAGCAGCTGAATCGATGTGTGAGCCTCTGCATGAGTGAGCAAAAGACAGAAAGGAAGAACGCGTCTTAGAAAGTCAAAGACGTCTGAAACCTGTCAATTATGTTCTGTTTAACAATTCAAAGACCACAGCACTCCCTTGTCTGGGGTGTCAGGATGGTGAGATCAGTCGATCGGGCCAGGCGGTCTGTTACCACACTCTGCTGTCCAGACCGACGTCTCAGTGTCTGATAGTGTGATGGTCATGAATTTCAGTTGAAATATTCATGTTCCTCAGAGGAACAAGTTTATTCGCACCTTGCTTCTTAGAAATAAAAAAAAAACATAAAGTGGTCATGTTTTCCTGTTCCTGTTCCTCAGAAGATTAGTTCTAGTAACCTTTAGCTCTTTCACCCTTTGCAATATTTCCTCTTGATAACCATGTTTATTCACACCTTGCTTCTTTGGAAATAAAAAACATAAAGTGGTCATGTTTTCCTGTTCATGTTCGTCAGAGGATTATTTATAGTAACCTTCAGTTCTTTCACCCTTAGCAATATTTCCTCTTGAGAAACATGTTTATTCATGGCCTTGCTTCTTAGGAAGAAAAAAATATAAAGTGGTCATATTTTCCTGTTCATGTTCCTCAGAGGATTATTTCTAGTAACCTTCAGTTCTTTCATCCTTTCCAAAATTTTCTCTCAAGAAACAAGTTTACTCACGGCCTTGCCTCTTAGAAAGAAAAACAAATATACAATAGTTGTAATGTTTTATATGTTCCTGTTCATGTTCCTCAGAGGATTACTTCTAGTAACCTTCAGCTCTTTCATCCTTTGCAATATTTCCTCTTGAGAAACTAGTTTATTCAAGGCTAAGTTTCTCAAAAACAAAAATATTTTGAATCAGTCGTATTTTTCCAATCTCTATTCATGTTCCTCAGAGAATGATCTCTAGTAACCTTCCGCTCTTTCAACTTTCACTGTATTTGCGTCATATTAACAAACTAGTTCATTCGCAGCCTTGCTTCTTAGAAAGAAAAAATATAAAGTGCTCATGTTTTCCTGTTCATGTTCCTCAGAGGATTATTTATAGTAACCTTCAGTTCTTTCACCCATTGTTATATTTCGTCTTGAGAAACTAGTTAATTCAAGACTAAGTTTCTCGAAAACAAAAATATTTTGTAGTGGTCATGTTTTTCAATCTCTATTCATGCTCCTCAGAGGAGGCTCTTTCAACTTTCACTGAATTTGAGTCATATTTTCCTCTTAAGAAACAAGTTTATTCACGGCTTTGCTTCTTAGAAAGAAAAAGAATTATATAATAGTTGTCATGTTTTCCTGTTCATGTTCCCCAGAGGATTAGTTCTAGTAACCTTTAGCTCTTTCATCCTTTGCAATATTTTCTTCTTGAGAAACATGTTTATTCACGGCCTTGCTTCTTAGAAAGAAAAAAAATATAAAGTTGTCATGTTTTCCTGTTCATGTTCCCCAGAGGATTATTTTCTAGTAACCCTCAGCTCTTTCACCCTTTGCTATATTTCCTCTTTAGAAACCAGTTTATTCAAGACTAAGTTTCTCGAAAACAAAAATATTTATGTGTAATATTTGTGTCAGATTTTCCTCTTGGGACACACGTTTATTCAAGTTTCCCAGAGTGAAAAAAATGTTCAGTTTCTGTTCGTGTTCCTCAGAGGATGATCCCTAGTAAGCTTCAGTTATTTTATCTTTCACCATACTCGAGTCAGAGTTTCCTCTTGTTTATTCTTGACTAAGTTTCTTGGAAACAAAAAAAAAATATATATATAGTGGTTGTGTTTTTCAGTTCCTGTTCATATTCCTCAGAGGATGATCTCTAGTAGGCTTCAGCTCCTTCAACGTTCACTATATTTGTTTCAGATTATCCTCTTGAGAAACTAGTTTGTTTATAAAAAAAATATATATTGTGGGAATGTTTTTTTTTTTTTTTTATCGCTGTTCATGTGCCTCAGAGGATAATTTCAAGTCACCTATGGATCTTTCACCCTTAGTTATATTCATGTCAGATTCTCCTGTGGACAGACAAGTTTATTTATGGCCTAGTGTATTAGAGAGGAACAAAATGTACGTGGTGGTCACGTCTTTCAGTTCCTGTTCATGTTCCTCAGAGGATTATTCCAAGTAACCTTCAGCTCTTCTCACGCTTTATTTCCTCCTGAGAAACATGTTTATGACTTAAAGACAAAAATACATATAGTGGTTGTATTTTTCAGTTCCTGTTCATGTTCCTCAGAGAGTGATTTCGCTTTCTCACCATTCCCCCGCAAAAATAACTGAACTATTATTTTACAGCGATCATGAATTAAATCGGTTATATTTTGCATCAACGCTAAAGACCTGGGGTTGCCTTTTCACATCCACACGGTGTGAATCTCTGTGTGAATTTAACAGACTTGGTTCCAGAGCAGGACCTCAACCTCGGACACATTCATGGTCCCCTCCCTCTCACTTATCTCCCCGCTTTCCTGAGGCCTCCACGGACATGTAAACACATTAACGACGTCCGTTTAGTTTCGATTCTCTTTAAAGTTTCCTGCAGGCTGACGGTTTATTATGCCCTCTCGTAGTTCCTGCTCATTCTTCTCCTATCAGTCTTCCACCGATGAGAGTAAGGGTGTGATTATTTCGACATTGCACCCTTATCTGTGTAGGAATGCATTGACTTATTGAGTTTTTTTTTTTTTGTGTGTGTGTGTGTGTGCTGTTAATGCTGGTACTTGGAGCAACGAGCATGGATTGACTTTCTCAGAATGGCAGTCTAATCTAATAACTAAGAGAATGTGACCGACCAGTTGAGAATAGCAGCCTGGTGTAAAGCAGCTTAGCGCCGTTTCCTCTTTTGTTGGCTGACATGCATGTGTGCGATGCTGTGGACTTGTGCGTGTGTGTGTTGTAAAACTGGGGGAATAAGTGATTGATGCACTGTGAAGTCGGGAAGGAGAGCGGCCTGCAAATCACCTTTTACTGCAGCAATACACACAGAAAGATGCAGATAGACGGCCTGCGATATAGGGCAGCCTATCTTTTTGATGCTGCAGTAAATTCCCCGTGGTTACCCTGACATGGAATGCAGCAAATCCTTTTTCTCTCTCTCTCTCTCAAGCCTTTTGCCAGGTCCTCTCTCGGGAGCAGGCTTGGGTTATTGTATCAACAGAGTCGGACTCCCCCCCCCGGCTGCTGAAACACCTCGTACCTGTGAGGTCGGCTGGAGTGCAGAGGGTAAAGGTCAGGAGTTGTTATGCGCTTATTGCGGTGAACTGCCGGACTAAAGGTCGTACGTGTTTACTTTAAACACGGGAGCCAAGTCTGTTTGCGCGCCGCTGCCTCGTCCAGTTAAGACACTTTAACACACTCCAGCTGTGTTTAACACAGGCGTGCAGCCGTCGGCACCAAATTAACCCTAATAGGCTTTAAAAAGTGTCGGGACAAAACCTTGTTTTCACCGTGAAAGGGGCCATTGAGACCTGGGCAAATTCATCTCTAAGTACCTGTGCTCACACCTGGCATTAAAATGCATCCCGAGCCAACACTTGAGCTCAGATCTCCATTTAGCATCATCTCGACCTGCTGCTGGATCAGAACCAAGAACAGGTGTTTGTTGTGTTTCTCAACAGGGAATAGCACTAGAGTATCATAACAAAATATTGGTGAAATGAACGAGTTTCGCGGCAGATGATGCGTTATTTAGAGGCTGTGTTTCGGTGCCCCATTCACTCCCACTATATGGATATACGCAGATCTAAATATCTGACAAACGACTCCAAATGAAGTTATATGGGTGAGTAAACGACCGTATTTTATGCCAGAAATAAGGTCTAGGTTGTAAAAAAACAGTAGTTCCCCTTTAAGTCGAACCGTGAAAACTTTCATACTCACCGTAATTTCATTGCTGTGCTGTTTGAAGCAAGTGGGGGAAAAAAAAATCTCTGGTAACAGGACAGAATATTTGAAAAAGCTTTCCTTTGAATGAGTTAAACTCCTCTTCCATGGGTCACCCCTGTTGAGTAGGTGTAGGTCTTTAATGTGACCCAGGACTCATTGTGTGTCCCGGAACCACCTCCACATGTGGACTGACACCAGATCAGTGTTCACACCTGGACTTTTTGAGCCGGCCACTTGGCGATCAGATTGCTGGAGAGAAATTAAAAGCTTTTCAGGAATCTAATCGGTCAGCTTTTATAGATACCTGCAACTGAGACATCAACCCCGAGGCGAATGTGAGAAGGCAGCGCGCCGAAGGAACGGCGTAAAGAACGATTAAAATGTTTTTAGACTCGCTGAGCACTTTCATTAAATTATGAGGCTAATATTGTGTCATTAGTGGGCAAACTGCAAGAGATTGTTGAGCAGCAGCAGAGGAAAACAACTTTCTTCTTCTTATCGTGCGGCGATGAGATGTTTTATAATATAAAAGACACAGTCAAGATAAAAGATGCCGGATGAAATGTGGAGCACGATGAAACGGATAATGTCCGGCCTTAACTGGCAGGAAATAAAGAAATTCACGGAGAGTGTTTTGAGAAGTTTGAGACCTTCAAGCGCTGGGGAACAAATGTTTGTTTTGGATTAAGTCAGTTGTTAATGAATAAAGCTCTTACCGGAAGAAATAGCTGAAGATGGAGGTAGAATATTTCTGCGAGATGGAGACTTCGTTTCTCAGACTGGAAAGAGAAAGATTCAAGAGACTCTGGTGAATGTGGGCGAGCTTTGTGATATCGTAAAATCTGTTCAGTAAGAAGAAGATTGTTGCTCTTACCAAAGCCGAGAGTAATTACTAAAAAAGTGTCTGTATCGCTATGAATTAATAATGGCAGCTGCTTCAGAGCCTATTATCACTGCTTTACTGAAAACTCCAAAGACTCGCCGTCAAATGTAGAACGCGTCTTAAAGAAAACATCAATAACGACTCGTTGTTTTCTATAAGATGATGATGAACCCGTGGCTACAGCTTCTCCATGTGTAATCACTTTTTAATGCGCATTAATAGAGCTGTACGTATGCAGTGAATGAAGAGGTTTGATCTTCAAAAGGTTAAAGCAGCAGAGTTTAATTGTAAAGTGATTTTAGTTGTGACAGTGATCAGAACTTTGATCTAATAACTCAGTGACACAGACGGGACTCTACAGCAGCGTGTTGTGACCTCGTGTTATTACTAGATGATGAGATAAAAGATAAAACGCCAGATTGATGTAATGAGATCAGCTTCAATTTTTGAGTAGTCTTCAGCTGAATACTGCTGACCATAATTCATGGGATGTTAATATTGTGCAGGTCTCCCTTGTGGTGACTCATCAGAGAATGGACATGGGTCTTCTGAGGGTGTCCTGTGGTGTCTGGTAACAGGATGTTGGTCAACACCTTGTGCTGTTCTTCATGTTTTTTTTTTAGTTGTTCCTCTGCTGCTATCAAGGAGTGTCATTGCTATGGGCTGGGGGTAGGGGGGCCTGGTCTGGTCTGGCCTGGTCTAGGTGGGTGCTACATGTCTAAGGAACATCCACACCAATGAATGCCAGGTCCAAAATTTTCCCAGCAGAACATTGAATGGGCGGTATGCACTGGCGATCATGACGTATTTCCGGTTAAATCTCAGGATGGCTGTAAACATCCGCTTATCGTAGAGTGATGTGATGTGCTACTGCATGCTACCATCGAATGCTTGTCGTCACAAATAGTTTACTAAAAATAAAGATTTTGGACAACTCACTCCTTGACTGGCAAGATGGCAGAGAGCAGAAAAACCAAGTGAGTTGTTCAAAACCTTTCTATAACTAAACTCTGTGTACACGAACAATGTTCTCAATGCTCGAGTTCATGTGTAGAGACACTGATGATACTTGGATCAAAGTTTCATGTTGTGTCCAGCCTTCTTAGTGTCTTAAAAATAGCGATTTCTACGTGATCACGTATCAAAATAGTAACGTTAGCGCCCCTACGATTCCCATTCAAAAGGCCATTTGACCAGAAAACGGCAACACGAACAAGCTTAAAAGTGGCGCTTCAGACGTAATTATCCTTTTAAACGAAAGTTTGACTCGGGTACATTCACAAAAACACCCTAGGATGCATCTGGGCGAAACTTATTATGCTTTAAAACACCAAAACTAGGATTCTAGCTCAGGCTAGCTAGCGTTAGCAAATTACCTTCAAAGTTGCAAAGAAATGAAGACACGTAAAATTTGAAGCCTTTGTCTAATTTGCTACGTGGTGTTGTACTGGATGCCCGGACGATCCTCCGTGTATCGTTAACAGATACTTTCGGCAACTCCAGCAAACACCTTGTGAACTTAGTATCTGCCATCGTAAATGTCGACTGTCACTGTCTAATGTTTTCTTCATGTAACCGGAAATGTCACATCATCCTTACGCCAATGCGGAAGTGATGCGTGCATAGAGGCAACTGTCACAAGATGCTCGACGTTATTCACTTCTCCTTCCCGTCAGTGGTCATAATGTTGTGGCTGATCGGTGTAAATCCATGAAATACTTTCACAACAACATCAAGAATAATTAAACTCCTCTTAGCATCCGTGTAGCTCTTCCCGTTTCCATCTTTGAATGACGAAACCTTGCTACTGCCCCCTGCTGGTGTGGAGGGTTATGTCCTCATATACACATATAAACCAGCTGGTGGTCAGCTGCAGAGTTCAAGTGCAGCTGTTTCCAGATGTCAGTTTAATGTGTCCGGGTCTTCACTAATCAGGACACTGTGGTGCATCTCTCCCTCTATGAATACACTTCAAAATACTTGAAGAACCTGCGCTGTAAAGGAATAAAGGAGGCGTGGTGTCGTCGTGAATGGGACTCCCCCTGTTACTTCTATGCCTTTTTCTGTCTCCCCACCCTTCTTCCCACTCTCTCTCTCTCTCACCCGCTTCCTGTTATTTCAGTGAGGGTGGCTAAAGTGGAGGAATCATCAGAACAGCCCGTGTGCAGCTGACTTCCATTCAGAGCCATAATGGCTGACGCTGAGTGCAGCTGAGGCCCATTCAAAGCCCGGATACCCTCCTCCTCCTCCTCCACGTACAGTCGGCTCCTTCTGAGACGCCCAGTTCCGCCACTTGAGCCGTCTGCCGTTCAAAGCCTCCCTCCCTCCCTCCCCCCCCTCCCTTCCTTCGCCTCCTCTGACAGGCGACTTCTTAATATTTCCTCCTTTGCGGTCTTGGATTGTTGGGAGTGAGATGGTGCCTTCTTAATTCCCATTCTGGACGCTTTGAATGAGCCGCTCGCTGCAAATGCAAAAATAGTTTGGATTTACGCCCCGTCAAGAGGAAGCTGATAACAAATGACATGCACGTTTAAATGCGTTCACGGGTGAATTTCGGAAAAAAGACGGAGAAGCGGTCCGACTAAATTGGACCTGCGAGGAAAATAATGATGGTTGCTGGTTGCAGAGGAGGACGTAGATACAGGCGGGTGGTCAGGCTGCGCGGCACGCTTGTGGTCGACGAGCAGTTGGTTTAAATGAGAAAACAAACACTGGACTGGACTCGGGTTTTAGCCAGAACGCTGGAGACCTACACTCTGTGCTGCACATGAATGCATCCCCTGTAGATGCAGATGGAGGACAGAACGTGCTCCTTATATATATATATATATATATAATGACAGATCCTGTCCAGAGTGAGATTTTCCAGATATTTTTGTTCAGTAGATTGAATAATGCTTCAGTCCTGGACACTCACTGTAAAAACATTATGTCAGAATCTTTATTTAGCTTCTAAATTAGCTCTCTATTGGTCCACTTACCATGTTGTCAAGTTTCATTTCTTCATTTTCTGCCCCTGGTCTCCTTCGGACGTTTCTCCCCTTCGTGTTTTTAACTTTTCCACGTATCATCCTCCGTCCTCCCTCCTCTCTTTGTCCCGGCTCCTCCTCCTCCGGGGGCCTCGTGTTCGTCGCTGTACGAAGCGCAGCCGCGAGCGAGGAGGCCTGATATTTGCTGTGCTGTGCAGAGGTGAAGCGAGTGGACTGTAGCGTGGAGGACTGCACCGCATCGCTAATGAGAGCTCCTCCTGACCCCACGTAGCTCCTCTGACAAAGTTTAGGCTTGAAACATTTTCCTGCAGGAGTCTGACTTTAGTTTCACGTAGACTTTTCATTTTGGCTCCAAAGTGCCAACTTCCTGAAATTGACAAATTCATTGTTTGTGCTCGGGTGTTATCTTTCAGATGGAAAGGGTACATTTCCCCACAGAGACGCTGTTTGCCTTTAAAAGGCTCCAGGAAAAAAAAGATAGGATAAGATTTATTTTCTAAACTTTTTTTCCCAGACACAGTGTAGGGAGTAACACCGTTCAGCCACAACATTAAAACCACCAACATGGTGAAGTCAGAGCCCATTATGTAAGGAAACTGTGGTCCTGGTGTTTATGTCACAAAATATATATTTTTAAAAATAAAACACGATGAGACTATTGTTCCCGGGAAGAAATTACGAACGACCTTTCTCCCGCTGTCCGGACTTTGATTTACAGCACATCCTTCATAATTCTTAAGTGACGAGAGGCAGAAAAACGCTGCGAACCAAAAAAAGTCTTGAAAAAGTAAAAACACCCCTCCCCCAAAAATCACAGGGATGCCGATTCGCACGAGATTAAGATCACAGACGACCTCTGCTATTATTATAAATTACCCGAGGTCCCCAGGTTAAACTAGTCCCGTGCGAATAGGGCTTTAGATACGTACCTCCACCTGAACATTGATGCGTCCTGGTACTGTATGTTCCTTGGGAGAAGCAACAAACCACTATTTCTAGGTAGCTGGTACCTTGTGTTCTCTACTCCACAAATGTTCTGGTCATCCAACGCTGCCATAAACTCCCTAACCCTCTCTGGAAGATTTGTCTCCAGGAAACTTTTCTCTTCTTCTTTTGAACGTTCAGTGTTTGTTGTTGCCGTGACTCTGGCCGTCACAGTTTGGTCCTCGTCAGAGTCACTTGAACACTTTTCCTGCTCCTTCGAAGACAAAATGTTCACTTGCTGCCTCATATGTATCCCACCTACCTACTGACAGCTCCCCCGACACCACCATGTCACCACCAGTCGGTCATAATGTTATGGCTGCTGGGGCGTGTACTGTTGGGCTTTGTCGGCCTTCTTTTAACCTAAAGAATCGATCCCTCCATCATCAGTGGACCGGTGAATGAACTGATGGACAAACAGATCTGGAAAGTGAACGTGGAATTTACCACCTCGTTTTTATGGTCAAGACTTGGTTTCAAGTTAAAGGTTATTAGCTAATAATAATTAATGATGTTAATGTGTAAATTAGATAAGTGTTAAGGGCTAGGGAAGGTGTTATGTCTGTGGCAAAAATAGAAAGTTTGCGTGTGTGTGTGATAAAGAGAGAGAGAGAGAGAGAGAGAGAGAGAGAGAGAGAGAGAGAGGGAGGGCTGCACACACACAAAGTGACAGTTTACTCACCAGCTCTGTTCATAGTGTTTATTCCAGTCTGATCCACATTAACGACACTTGTGTGCATGGGAATCGTGTATAAGTGTGTGTGACTGTGTGTGTGTGTGTGTGTGTGTGTGTGTGTGTGTGTGTGTGCTGCATGTTTTGGCCGCTGTGCTGTTCCACCTCACCCCTCTGACGCTAAGCAGCTTTAGCCTGATCACCATCTGTTCATCCAGCCTGTGTTTGTGCACACTCACCCACACAGACCTCAGCCAGTCGTTACGCTGCTTCTCTGCTGTCTGTCTCGCTTAGGTGTGAAACGGGAGGTGGTTTTTTTTTCTCACGTTGAGCGGTGATGCAGTGCGTCTGGTCGCACCGTCTCCCTCCTTCCTCCTCTCTGTGTCTTTCTGTCTGCTAGCTAAAAGCTGCTGCTCCTCAGATGAACCAGGCCAAGAAAAGTTGAAGCTAAAACTAACCAGGGTTAGTTTGTGTGTGTGTGTGTGTGTGTGTGTGTGTGTGTGTGTGTGTGTGTGTGTCTGGGTTATTTTGGGTCAGCTCGACATCCTCGCACTCATCAGAGATGGAGTTAGAGGGACTGTAACCACGGTAACAGACTTTGGATGCACCACATGGCAAATAAATAAAAAAAAAAGATCGTCTCTTTCAAATAAAGATGGATTTGAATTCTGATGAAGGAGCTGCTGTGACGAGTGTGTTGACTCGAGCTGGACGCCTTTAACCAAGCCAGCGTCGGTGATCGTCTCTGACCCGAGCCGTGGCGGCTGATTCGCAGTAATTGCACTTATTTTTCAGGGTGATTCAGGTTGTTATTTATAGGTTATTATAATGTCACTGGTCCGGTTCAGATTGGACCGTACGTGGCCCCCTGAACTAAAATGAGCGTTACCCTGATCTAGAATGAATAATCTGAGCATGATTCAGGAGAGGTCAGCTCTGTACGATAGTTAGCCTCCCTCCTCTTTCCCTTTTTCAATGACGAATACAGACTACAGACCACTCAGGGGTCGTGTTAACCCGAATATTTTCCGTCATTGACCGTATTTTTTAAATATGACGGAAAAATCTGAAGGCCGTCCGTCATTTTGACAGATTGCAATTCACACCCCCGACCACTTGGTGGCGAGTGACCTGCTCTTGTCTCTCGTCACAGTTTGTGTTCCAAACATCGCAGAACTTTTGTCGGTGCACGATTTCCTGGTACACCGATGACACTGATGCACACGTCAGAGCTCGGCTAACCATATACATATAGGGTGCATCCAAATAGTCAGTCCACACTAACGTCGGTTAGAACGTACTACTCAACCGTCAATTTAGTACGTTATTTATGTATGCGAGCGAGTAGTAGGCACACAATTGGGACGTACTGGGCAGCCATCTTGCCTGTCCTTTGACCCCGGATGTTTACGTGTGACGCCGACACATATGACGCACACCGACGGATGCCGCGAAATTTTAAAGCCGCCTCGGAGAAGTATTTTCGAAACAACCAACATTTTAAACTCAACATTTATCCTAATATACTGACATTTATAAACTTCGGTTGTCGTAGCTGTAGCTGTCACAACGGTCTCAGCCATTTTGTCTGATCTGATTTTCCCGGCGGCTCGTCTTCTTCTACGCTTAGCGGGCTCCCGCTGAATTGTGGGATAGCGTAGTGAGCTACCGTTGTATACTGTGGAGGTAGTAGGCCATCCGGGTATTTTTTGCCTACTAGTCGATGTCTACTAAGAATTCGGACGTACTACGACTGTGGCGTACTGCGTCTCGCCTGCTGAACAGTACGTTAGTATGGGTATTCGGATGCACCCATAGATGTATATATGTCTATGTCTATGCAGCTAACGGCTACCAAAGTGGAATTAGCATACCACCGAAGCACTTCAACCCTACGGTACCGTCTAAGAGCTGTTTACGCTAGCAGTCCCGTTCCGAGTGCGGACAAGACGTGTCGGCAGCCGAAACTTTTATTTTTTTGTTACCATTTAAAGTCAATACTGTTCTGAAAGTTAATGAAACTTTAATGAAAATTAAATGCTATTGAATATGTCTTTATTATCATTTAAAAAAAATAATAAAGTGACGGGTAAAAATAGATTATGACGGGATTTTTATGACCCTGTCAGTCAAAATGACCGACTATGAAAAAGTCTAGCGCTACCTCTGAGACCACTAGACGTCTGATTTTGAGAGGATAATTAATTCAGACGTTTATTACCTCTCATTTAGACTACGGTACCTCTCAACATCGATACGCCGCCTGCAGGCTGTACAGAACGCAGGCTTCCAGTCCATTTTTACTACCAGTCTTAATGGCCAGGCACCATCTCACCTGTCTCTATGATCAACAAACCAGCTGCTACTGGACCTCCCTAGATCCAGATCCTTTTGGTGGTGGCCCCCAAACTCTGGAACCCTTTTATATCAAAGCTGCCCAGAGTTTGGAGCATTTTAAATCATTGTTGAGAGCCCACATCTTCTCGCTGGCCTTCAGTCCAAGTAGAGCAGGATATCTTGGATTTTATTGCTTATTTTAACTCATATTTATTTATTTTATTTATATTAGTTCTGCTTGTACAACACTTTGCTTCGACTGAGGTTGTTTTTAAACGTGCTTTAGAAGTAAACTTTGACTTGACTTGACTACTGCCACCTGCTGGTATGGAGCAGTACCTCCTTCCTTCAGTTTTAGTCCAGATTTAGGTTTGTTGTGTCTGCGCCTTTAAAGACACACACACAACTCAGATTATTAAAACTCTTAACCTAATCAGAGTTAAACTGGGAGCTAAAACGAGTTCCTTCCTAAATGATCTCCTGCCATGTTACATATCAGATATGTTCGTTGCGCCCCGTTCGTGCCGTTCCGTGATTGTTTTCTTGATTTCTCCCGATGCATTATGGGATAGGCTCCAGAAATAAGCATGTGTAGAAAGGATGGGACGGAATAAGAATAGACAGGATTATGTGTCTTCCTCTGCCAGCGTTGACCTGTGTGTCTATTCTTACACAAACTCCTGCTGTTAAACCTCATCCACCGTACACCTTTCTCTCTCTCTCGCACACACACACACACACACACACGTATATATATAAACAGTATCAACACATTATTCTAGAGTGTGTACGTGTCCGTTTAAGCCCATTACCCCACCACCGTTGTGGAGCAGCCAGGAGCTTTATTTAGCCGGCGTCTTCCTGCTGCTGTAACCATGACCTGCCCACTTGTTAAGTCTAACCCGCGGCCCGTGAGCGGTAGACCTCTGTTCATCCCGTCCACTGAATGAGGCGATGCACTCATTCTGCAGGAAGTGATGATTCACTGTGTGTGAAAGTGTCCAAAGTGCAGCCCTGGCTTCTCCGTACAGTTCCTCTTGGGTTGGCTCTGATGCATCGTGTAATAAAAGGGTGAGCTGTTTGAGGGCTGAGAGGGAAAGGTAGTGGGATATTAACATTTAGCATTTGCAGCATTGGCGCTTTTTGAATCGTTTTGAGAGCAAACGGTGGAAAAAACGTTGGGAAGCAAAGGTCATAATCTTTCTGTTTGCCTTATATATCACAGCTAATGTAGCAAGGGGAGGGTAACTGGTAGCTTGGCCGCAGAAAACCTGTGTTCTCTGCTCCAGAAATGGACTGGTCATCCAATAAATGTCCATTTAAGGTCGTGATACGGTAAGCTGATAGTTGGTGACCTTAGAATCAGAGACGTTTTGACGTTGAGACACAAAGTCAACGCCCACTGTCCTCAGATGACCGTTACCACATAAAATTAGTTGATATATCGTTGCAGGAGCATGATCAGTTCCCAACAGTGAGACTTCAGACCAACTCTCCACTGCACAAATAAATAAATAAATAAATAAATGGTCTTGGAAGTTGGTCTGGCTTCTTCCTGACTAATAAAAATCTGTTACTTGAGCAGCAAACACCCGACAGACAAAATAAACGACTGACTAGTAAACGTAATTGAAGCGTTTAGCGTCTAAATAGGCCGACAGCTCCCTTTGGATTTACTCTTCTCCCACCACGATAAAAGAAAAAGTGAATGTTAAACTTCTCTTTATCAGGTCCTGTATCTGTGTAACTAAATGTTTATTTTTATGTTTTTTTTTTTTGTTTAGGGGTCCCTTCAGCGTGGTGAGAAGATGCATCAACAGAGAGACGGGGCAGCAGTTTGCTGTCAAAATCGTGGACGTGGCCCAGTTCACCTCCAGTCCTGGACTCAGCACGGAGGGTAAGAATCCTCTCTGGTTCCTGCTCCCACTCTCTGCTGTTTAAACACGACCTGAGATCATTGCTTTTTTTTTGTTTTTATTCCGTTGAAGGAGAGGTCAGAGGCTCGTCCTTGTTTCTGCTTGTTTGGGTTTCTCCGTTTACTCTTCACACGCTGGCCTACTTCTTATTCACAGCTGCTCACGGGTCAGTCACAGTCTTCAGGGCTTGTTTTATTGAAGCATTTAATTACTGAGCCACGGCCAGGACGCCTTCAGAGTAAGGAAAGAGGAGCTGCAACTCTGGTTTTTACTTAAAGTTTAATGAAACTAAAATTAGGTATTACACTGATTTATTCCATGCATCATAATATATTTTAGTTCAAATATCTCTATAATGAGCTTGTAGTATAAATATATACGGACTGTTTTACTGAAAAATCACTTATCCAAGCGTCAAAAGTGAGGAAATTCGTTAAACAGGGACAGAAAGTGGTTGAGAAAGCGTTGTTAATGCTTTTATCCTGCAGAGAGCAGTAACATGATTAGTAGTCAAACCTACCAGAACCCCTAAAGAAGGGGAAGTGGTTGCACACTTACTAAAAATGGAACTATCTCCAACTGAGAAGCTGAATGGAAAAAAAAAAAGATGTGGATTTGTTGACATAGCGAATTAACAAGCAGCCCTAATCCGACTATTGAGGTGTTTTAAAGAACTAAAAGTGTAGCAGAGGTCCTGAGTATCGTCTCTAGACAAAACAGGCGGAGGTCTTATCAGATATCTGCTGCAGACCGAAGGAGCAGTGGACGGGGGTGGATGAGAGAACAAGGGAGGAAGAGGAGAGATTGAATTAAAGATAGCTGGACGGTGAGTTCACGAGCAGCTAGGAAACGACAATAGAGGTAGGGAGGAATACCTTGACTAGTGCGTTGACTCAGATAAGAGGACGGAAACTGATGGATGGACGGATGGATCGGAGCGGGGGGGGACGATAAGACGGATGCTATCAGATTGAGAAGTTTGAAGACAAACTGAGAGGACTGCAGGTCTTTGTTAGAGGAAAACGAGGCCAGTCTGCCGTGAAGAAGCTTCCCCACGGTCCTTTTATTTATTAAATCATTAAATCAGTAAATACAGCGCCCACAATGACGCCATGCTGCGTGGAGTCGTACAATAGAACAATAAAAAAGGAAAAAGCACGGACCAAGAAGGTTTTTATTGTGTGATTTCATACACTCAGGGGACTCTCCAGACCTACCTCACTGACATCGTTTATTCCTCATCTTGCATCTCTATCAAGTACTTTAGCTGTAACCTTTGACAGTTGTACAGTTTCGGTTTTTACGATCAGTATCTTCTCTGTAATGATGAGTCGGTTCAGAAACAGCGGATCAATGTCGTATTATCGGGCGAATTAAACTTTACAGGAAGTATTTTAGCTCGTCGTTTGACTGGTGGAGACCAAAAACGGAGATAAAATAATGTCGTCTACGACCGCTAGAAAGCATTTAAATATACACACAACACTGGCGACGTCTCGTGATCAGATGTTTTGCTCCTCAATCTCGATTTTTAAATATTCAGTAGGGATGCACGATAACTTTTTTAAAAAAACGATACCGATAACCGATAACTTTCCGCTTCCTAAGGCCGATACCGATACCGATAACATACCTGAAGATGAGGAGGACTAATGAGCAAAAGTGATATATCATGACATCAATTCTTCAACTTGAATTTCCCTCGGGATTAATAAAGTATCTATCTATCCATCTATCTATCTATCTATAAACAAAATCAAAAACTGTTTTGAATCTTAAAATGAAGATTTTTTTTTTTTCAGATGACATACCATTAGAAAGAAACATTTGCTCTATTTCAAATGAACATCTCTTGAAATGAGGTGCATACTTACTGATACAAAAATAAAGGTCTCTAGAACTGAAATACTTTGCATTTAAAATAAATACAAAGTGAAAAAGTGCATTCCATTCTTCTTTCCGGCTAGCTTGCTTCCTTCTTTAGCCGCGCTGGCGTCCTCATACGCCTTCAAAACCCCATCGAATCGATGGTTTCAAATGACTTTTCATGTTCGAGGTATTAAAGCTGGTGCTGATTTTTCCACTTTCTTTAAACATTTATTACAAACAGCCAGAGAAATGTCATCCTCGGAAACTTTGAAAGAGTCCCGCACCACCACCGCCGCCGCCGCCGCCATGTTGTTTGTTTACAAACGTTGTGCTGCATTCAAGTGGTGACAGAAGTTCCCCGTTCCCGGTTTGAGAGTCGGTTTTCCGACCGTTTATGTTTCTGTGGTTTATGTGTAACATCCTGGGTAACGGCAGCTGCTACCAAAATCATGACCGAGTCGACGAGTTGTTTTCAGCCAGAATGTTGTTTTTCCCGATTATACCGATGCCACTTGAACGCAGCATTCACTTCAGACCGTTCAGGTCTCATGTGGGAGTTGGAGCGATTGATTAAAACAACCACTCACACCGCAGTACTGACACAAATATATATTATATATTATCGGGGCCATTCGTTATGATATCGGACTTATCGGAATGACGTCATCATTTCCAGATATCTGGCAAGTATGATGCACCCCTAATATTCAGTAATGTCCTAAAGGTGGTTCTCCTGTAGCTTCTAGTCTTCTCTCGTCTTCTCCTAGAGTCGACTGGATTCAGTCCAATACATATCCAAAAAAGCTTCAAAAAGGCGACTGGACTTGTAGAGTTTTTTTGAGAAGACGTTTCACCACTCATCCTTCTTCAACTGAAGAAGCTACTCGGATTCTACTCAGAACTGAAGAAGCTTCTCGGATGAGTGCTCCAACATCTTCTCAAATAAACTCTACAAGTCCAGTTGCCTTTCTGAACCTTTTTTTTGGATATACCATGACCTGGATGACTGAGAACCTTCACAGACAGTCCAATAAATCTTTCTGTCAGAGTTAACGTAGTGTGGAGAGGGTAGCTGGTACCTTGTGTTCTCTACTCCACAAATGTTCTGGTCGTCCAACGCTGCCATAAACTCCCTAACCCTCTCTGGAATGATTCTTCTCTTTGACGCTGTCACCAGGAAACTTCTCTCATCATTCAGCGTTTTTGTTTTGATGCAGCCTTTGTCTGAGTGGACCGCATGCTTTCAGTTTAATGATTTATTTTTTCGTAGCAGACATGTTTAGTCAGGCTAGGGTTAGATATGTTGACAGAATCTCACGCTCTGATCTCCACATAATTAGAGGTTCTTATAGAGGCTTTACCCGTCACATTACACTCAGTCGACTTCTTTGCCTCCTGTTTTTCTTTCTCATTGATCATGGCTACATAATCCACCGTGACGGGCATGTCGGAGCATCTCTGCGGTTTACTTAAGCTCCTATACAGCAGACATGATGGGCTCAACCAGTTGTATACCACACACACAGTTCTCACAGGCTGCAATGTCTCAAGGAAGCTCCGGGCTTCTTTCTCTGCATCTGTGGTGCATCAACCACTTATTTAGAGGCTGTGGGGCTTTTTTAATGAGTGGTGACACAGATCTTGATCTCCTCAGAAAATCTCCCATACACAGTACGTAATGAATGTGCATGCTCATCATAGAACTGGGTTTATACTCCTGTAACTACTCTACACAGACTAGACCCTTCTCTTTGTTCATTTCTCTGCAGAAATCAGATTCGTCTTCTTCGTCTTCAGCCTCGTCTTCTCCATCTTTATCGTCCTCACCTTCTTTTTCTTCTTCCTATTCTTCTTCACCTTCTCCTTCTGCTTCACCTTCTTCACCTTTTTCTTCCTCTCCTTCTTCTTTCCGTCTTCTTCTTCACTGTTTTCTTCACCTTCTCCTTCACCGTCGTCACCATCTTCTCCTTCTTCACTTTCTTCTTCTTCACCTTCTTCTTCTTCTTCTTCACCGTTTTCTTCACCTTCTCCTTCACCGTCGTCACCGTCTTCTCCTTCTTCACCTTCTTCTTCTTCTTCACCTCCCTCATCTTTTTCTTCTTTGCCTTCTTTCCCCCCTCTTACTCACCATCTTCTTCTCCTTCTTTTTCTTCTTCGTCGTCTTCTTCTTCTCCATATTCTCCTTCACCTTCTTCACCATCTTTTTCTTCTTCTGCACCATCTTCTGCGGCATCTTTTTCTTTTTCGCCTTCTTCTTCTTGTGCTTTTTGTACTGTCTCTGCAGAAATCAGATTCGTCTTCTTCATCTTCACCTTCGTCTTCGTCTTCTTCACCTTTATCGCCCTCGCCTTCTTCTTTCCCTCTTACTCACGTCTTCTTCTTCTTCTTCTTCACCTTTTTCTTCACCTTCTCCTTCTGCTTCACCTTCGTCATCTTTTTCTTCTCTGCCTTCTTTGCCTCCCCTCATACCCACCATCTTTTCTTTGTCGTCTTCACCTTCTTCACCATCTTTTTCTTCTTCTGCACCATCTTCTGCAGCATTTTTTTCTTCTTTGTCTTCTTCTTCTTGTGCTTCTTGTACTGTAAACATCAGGTGATGAGTTTTGTACTCTTATTCCATGGATCCATGTGGTCAGCAGCGTTGTAAATGTGGCTCTATCCTAGTCAGATTTTTGTGTTTTTTATCTCAGGAATCCATCAGACTGTTGGTTCCCTCCAGACGCCTGCCGGCTCTTCTCTTTGTTGATTCGTTTTTTTATTTCCTGCCTGTAGAAATCAGACCAGTTGCGCTGCAGTAATCACACAGCAACACACACACACACACACATCCCACCCCTGCACAGAGCTCAGACCAAGGGAAGTGGGTCAAATGGTTCGTGTCTTGGCAGTGGATTGGTCAGCAGAGGCCTGATACAAAGACACACACACACACACACACCAGCTTATTTCTCTTCAGCCTGTCCGGAGGTCCGACTGATGAATAGGTCAGCCCTCTGAGGGGACCATGGAGAAAAGAGAAGAGCCAGGGAATGAGCAAAATTCATCATGTGCCATCGCCTCCATTCATTCCTCCGTCTCCCCTTTCCTTTCATTCAGCCTTTTCTCCATTTCCTGCCACTCTTCATTTCCATTTCCTCCCACTTGTCTCGTCCTCTCCTTTGTCTTTCCTTCTCCGTCTTCCTCCTCAGTGATAAAAGCTGTGTCTGTGAAGTTTTTGTCAGATCACATCTGTTTATCGCCTCCCCTCTCTGTAGCTCCCTCTCTTTTTTAAATTTCTTTTTGCTGCATTGACACAGACACTAGTATTCCTCTAATAATCAGAATAAATGTCCCATGTTGCCGCCTTAATCTGACCTGATCAGATGTAGAGGAGGTGGTGTAAACCTTTAATTAACCAGGTAGACTCTTGATGTTGCTGGTAATCTGGAATAAATCCATCCTCTCTGAGCATGTCTGCTTCACGTGGGGTAAACGTCAGGTTGAGGAGTTTCCAGGAGGGACAGAAACATGAAGGTAGAAAAACCAAGATGAACCAAGATGGAATCCATGTGGACAGAGATGTTGGAGACGTCTTGGTCGTCTTCTTCTACTCTATCAATTCAGGACTGGAGATAAAGACGGGGAGAAAAACTTCTTCTTCCTCCTCATCCTCCTTCTTTTTCCACTTCTCCTTCTCCTCCTTCTCCTTTGCATCTTCTTCTTCTTCTCCTCCTTCTATTTCTGTCCTTGAATCCATGTGGACAGCAACGTTAAAACAACGTCAGCAACAAAACATCTTCTTCTACTGAATCTGTTCAGTGTTGTCAATAACACTCGGGAAAAACTTCTTCTTCCTCCTGTTTTTTCTTCTTCTTCTTCTGCTTCTTCTTCTTCTGTCCATGTCCATGAATCCATGTTGGCAGCAACACTGAAAACAAGGCTCCATCTTGGTCGTCTTCTTCCGTTTGAATTGATTTCGTGCTTTAAATAAAGTTGGGAGAAAAATGATTCTTCCTCCTCTACCTCCTCATCTTTGTTGTTGTTGTTGTTGTTCTTCTTCTTCACCTTCTTCTTCTTCTTGTTGTGCGTCATGTATTCTTTCTTCTTCTGCTGTCCATGTCCATGAATCCATGTGGGCTCCATCTTGGTCATCTTCTTCTACTGAATCAGTTCTTCCACTCCCCCTTCTACTGTCCTTCTGCATCTCTGCTTTGTCCTCCTCTTCATTCTTCTTCTTCTTCTTCTTGAGTCCATGTCCATGAATCCATGATGGCAGCAACGTTGAAAATGTGGCTTCATCTTGGTCGTCTTCTTCTATTGAATCAATTTAGCGTTTAAGTCTATTTTGGGTCATATAAACACATACCTGATCAGATCATTTTATTTAGTGTCCAAATAATCAATAGCAGTTGGATTCTCCACCGGATACTGCTACCATGAATCCTTCTAGACTGCTAAATAAACTGTAGTCTCTCTTATAAATTATATACAACGCACTTCTACGATTTCCTTTTTCTCTTTCCCTCTGCCTTTCTCTGTATTTATTTTTTAGTTATTAATTCTCAGTCGCTCACGCCTCAGCCACAGGATCAATACAGACACTCACTCGACTACTTTGAAAGCAGTGAAACCGTCTTTTCTCGAAGCAGCAGCAGCAGCAGCTTGTTTTTCGGTGAAATCCCTGCGGTGACTCGCTTCTCATTTGCTGCGAGTATCTCCTGTAATCTCCAGCAGGAGTTACAGTGACAGACATAAGCAGCGAGCTCGCCAGATGACATTAAATGTGGCAGGCCGCAATGCCCTTAAGGTAACCACTTATCCCAGCTTTAGCAGCATTAGCATGGTGTTGTAGTTAGCCGACGCCTTCGTGCTCGTCCTCTGAGGATTAGCTTAATGTTAGCGCCTAGGCTCCCAGCAGCACAAGTGGCTCATGGCTGCAGCTCAGGCTTAAGTAAATGTCACCGAGTACATGACAGAACAATACACTAACTTTTAAATATAGTAATATATGTGTAGTGTGAGCTAAACTACCAAATCTTTGCAGAAAGTGTTTAATATTTAGTTTATGCATATTCCATATTGAGCTATGTCATTTGGAAAGATGGATATTAACAGTTACTACAGTTAAGTGCTCTTGCTGATGCATCCTGAGTGAAGTGACCGAGGCGATGTATGTGATGTACACGCCTCCTGTTGGCTTCTGCCTTCGACAGCTCTAAGAGCAGCTGCCAAGAGCGAGTGAATGGATCAAAAGACGAGAGGTTTGAATGGAAGGATGAAAGCTAGATAAGAGGGAGAGGCTGTGTTCCACATGTTCGCACTCAATGCAAAAGTCTATTGTTGGTCAAATCCAGTGTTTAGCCCCGCGGCAGAAGTCACATGTCGCCTTTGTTAGTCAAAATACAAAACAGAGGACGCTGGACTTGTTGGGTTTCGTTTTGGGAGTTTTTTTGGCTCCAGATCCAAACTGCAAATCTGATTCCAAATCTGATGTTAAATGTCCTAGAGTTGGTCTCCAGTATCTTCCAAAAGTCTTTCCTTGTCTTCTCCTAGAGTGGACTGGATTCAGTCCAATAAATCTTTCAGTCAAAGTTAATGTAGTGTGGAGAGGGTAGCTGGTACCTTGTGTTCTCTACTCCAGAAATGTTCTGGGGCCTCATGTACGAAGACTTGCGTGGATTTCCTTCTAAAACGTGGCGCAGATCCAGAAGAACTTCACAAAAAGCGAACTGACATGTTTAGTCACGTGATTTTTGTTCTTCTTCTGTCATCTTTTGTCTATTTATGTCTTTGTTTGTCATCTTCTTTGATTTTTGGCAGCTTTGACGCTAGCCAACTGCAACTAAAACAGAAGAAGAAAACATTTTGGCCTTACAGGGATGTGGTCTTGGTTTGGTGTGGTTTTGGTTCTAGCTTTGCCTCAGTGGACTCCATGGATTCTGTTTTGAGATTTCTTTGTTTGACCTGCCCGTGAGAGTCTCTTTAGCTGCTAAAGTTTGATGTTAAATGTCCTAAAGTTGGTCTCCTGTAGCTTCCTAAAGTCTGTCCTTGTCTTCCTTGTCTTCTCCTAGAGTTGGTCTCCTGTATCTTCCTAAAGTCTGTCCTTGTCTTCCTTGTCTTCTCCTAGAGTTGGTCTCCTGTATCTTCCTAAAGTCTGTCCTTGTCTTCCTTGTCTTCTCCTAGAGTGGACTGGATTCAGTCCGATAAATCTTTCAGTCAAAGTTAATGTAGTGTGGAGAGGGTAGCTGGTACCTTGTGTTCTCTACTCCACAAATGTTCTGGTCATCCAACGCTGCCATAAACTCCCTAACCCTCTCTGGAAGATGTTTCTCCTTGACGCTGTCTCCAGGAAACTTTTCTCTTCTTTTAAACGTTCAGTGTTTGTTGTTGTTGTTTGGGTGCAGCCTTTGACTGAGTGGACTCCATGGATTCTGTTTAGATGATCAACTACTACCACCTCACCAAACATCCACATGGAACGATTTTGGTTCTTCTTCTGTCTTCTTTTGTCTATTTATGTCTTCGTTTGTCATCTTTTTCTTCTTCTTCTTTGATTTTTGGCAGCTTTGACGCTAGCCAAATGCAAATAAGACAGAAGAAGAAAACATTTTGGCCTTACAGGGATGTGGTTTTGTTTTGGTTTGGTTTGGTTTTGGTTCTAGCTTTGCCTCTGTGGACTCCATGGATTCTGTTTTGAGATTTCTTTGTTTGACCTGCCCCTGAGAGTCTCTTTAGCTGCTAAAGTCTCCACTGTGTCCACTCTTTTTCTTTGCCTGTTTAAACTTCATCAAGCTTAACCTGCTGTTTTTGCGTCTTTAGGCATTTGAATTAAGGATAAAAAAATTATTTAAGTGTCCCCTTATCCACCGTCACTGATTGACCTCAAGTTTCTTTTTGGGTGAAAATCCCAAAATACCTCGGATTGATGAAGATATGAACCTATTCTAAGAGAAAGCCAACCGCATATCTCCAGTGGAAAATTTCACCCAAACACAACCATCCAACCTCCCTCCATTCATCTCATCTTTACATGACAGAACAGTTTTTCCATTTGCATCCGAGACCCAGTGGCAGAATATTGATTTGTATTATTTTTCCGGTTCCTGTGCACATCAGTCATGTCAGACTCCACTGCTTTTATCCGGTAAAAGGAAAATGCATCGCACAGCCTCTCTCTACCGTTTGTGTCTTTCAGCTCCAGTAACCCCGTCCATTAACCCTCCTCTTCATTAGGAACCTATTAAAGTGGTAGTGGCTCATTGCCAGGCGGCAGCAAGAGGATCTAAAATAATGGGGTGGGAGCGAACAAACTGCACTCGAGCTGAAGGAGGGGACAGACGGGCTGGTTTCTGATTTGCATACGAGGCTGCAGATGAGTCTTCATCATGTTTTTCAGCGTTGTGCATAGAAGTTCCTGCGTTGGTGCAATCTCACTCTCGTGCAACGAGATTAGTCCACATGTGAGGGAGCTGATTGGGTTTTAAACAGTATGACTTTAACTAGAGAGAAAATATCGTGGAGATACTAAAAAATCTTTAGAAGCAATTATTAACGTAATAATTGCTTCTAGAGATTTTTTAGTATCTTAGTTTAGTTTTGAGTAAAATTGTTTAAAATGTGAAATATCTCTAAATAAATAGTCAGTAGTGATACCCAGCTCTAGGTCTTAACACCTTCATCTCCTTCTTCTACTCTTCCTTGTTCTTCCCCTCCTCCTCCTCCCCTTCTTCCTCTTCCTTCTTTCTCATTTTTGTCTTCTTCCTCCTTTTCTTCTTCCTCCTTCTACTTCTCCTCCTTCTTCTACTATTCCTTTTTCTTCATCCTGCTTTCTCCTTTTCATTTTCCTCCTCCTTCTCCTTCTCCTCCTCCCCCTTCTTCCCTCTGTCTGATTTTCAATCCTCCGTTTCCTTCTTTTCTTCTTCCTCCTCCTCCTCCTTCCACTCCTCCTTCCCCATCTACTTCTCCTCCTCCTTCCTCCTCCTTCATCTTCTTCTTCTCCTTCTTCTACTCTTCCTTGTTCTTCCCCTCCTACTCCTCTCCTTCTTCTTCTTCCTTCTTTCTCATTTTTATCTTCTTCCTCCTTTTCATCTTCCTCCTTCTCCTTCTTCTACTCTTTTTCTTCATCCTGCTTTCTCCTTTTCATCTTCCTCCATCTCCTTCTCCTCATCCTCTCCTCTCTCTTCCTTCTTCCTTCCTCTTTTGCATTTTTCATCCCGCGGGCCAGGTTGGACCCTAAGGCGGGCCAGTTTTGGCCCACGAGCCGCATGTTTGACTCCCCTGCCATACATAATCTATAACCAAATAAATAAATAAAAATACAACGGGAAAACAAGAATCTATGCACACAACATTAACAAGAATAATAAAATAACTGAATATTAAAATTGAAATTAAAGTAATTCACAACCTTATGCTCACCAGTTTTCTGACCTTAAGGCTAATAAAAACATCCTCCACCTCATACAGATATGAAAGGATCCCTTTTTATTATCTCTGAGTTTACAGAAGGCCTGCTAGCAGCTCCTTGTTGAAGACAAAGCATCTCCCACTGGGCGGCCGATCGCTGTGTCTGCTCAGTGTGGATAGAGGAGGTGTTGGTGTCAACCTCTCACATGTCAGACCTCCTGGAGACGCTCATAGCGGGGAGGTGAAAACTAGTAGCAGGCGTTACAGAGCTCCTCCACATGGGAGCGTCCTCAGCTCCACGTCGTTATCCAACAGGCCTGATCGGCACAAAAATAAAAGCTGCAGCAGCTCGATGTTAGACGAGCTCAGTTCTGATGGGATTAGCTTTACCTGGGGACGTCAGGTGTTTTACTCAAATCTACTGACTTTAACTCTGGTTCTGATGTCTCTGCTACTTTCTGCTTACACTCCTCTACATGTCAGAGTTAATATTATACATTTCATACTTGGATAGATAGTAAAAAAATAAAAAAATAAAAAAATAAAAAAATAAAACATGATGTGATGAGACTGGATTGATCTTGGGGGAGAATTTACAAACCCAAACATCTGTCCAAACTTTGATTCATAACACAGCTGATTTGTGCTGGGTTAGATTTATAACAGACAAACTCTGTAATTATTACTAATTATTAGAGAACCCCAGGTAAAACTAGTCCCGTGCAAAAAGGGTTTAAAAACTCCGTTCATAATTGCCCCCGTCATCTCTTAAACGCTGGGATTAGTTTAACCTGGGGGCGTCTTTGGATTAAGAAATTGCCCCCCTACATTTGCTCTGTGTGTCTTTATCCCTGGTTCTGACGTCTCCGCTACTTCCTGCTTCGACTCCTCTACATGTCAGAGTTAATATCATACCTTTTATACCTCTACACTTTTTGACAGCGTTAGCTACTTTTCCAGATTCAGACTGATAGCAAAAAATATATATATATATATTTTCAAAAAGTAAAACATGATGAGACCGGATTGATCCTGGGGGAGAATTTACAAACTACCTGTCAGTATTTAAATCAGCTCCACCTCTACTGACGTGATGACCACATTAATGCACGTATTTCATCCATCTAATAAACCCTGGGCGATTTTATTCTTCTGATGGTTTTGAGCGTTGTTTTTCTGTGATGGGACGATTCATGTCGGATAAAGATCACAGACGACCGCTTCAATTATTACAAATTACTAGAGGTAAAACTAGTCTTGTGACCTCGTACAGTCCCAGTAATTATCTGCCTGACAGCCTCTCCCTCTGTCCTCAGTGTGTATTAATGAATATACGTCCTAAACAGGAAAGAACAGGAGTGTCAGCGTCGGATATTATTATGGCAGCCAGTGGGATGTGCTCACTGATGAGATCCATCAACCGTCCCAACGAATAACAATAAGCTTATGTTTTTGGTCTCGATGCTTCAGATGATAAGATACTGGAACTAAATCTCACCTATCACCTCTGAAGCACGTGACTGTTTGCAACTGCGGCTACGTTTACAATATTTATTAGAAATCATTCTGACTGAGCTGTTAACCTGGACGCCAAATAGAATGATTTATGTGTTTACATAAATCTGGAGAACGGGGAGAAGAAGAAAGAGAAGAAGAACAAGGAGAAGAAGAAAGAGAAGAGAGAAGAAGAAGAAAGAGAAGAGAGAAGAAGAAGAAGGAGGAGAAGAAGAAAGAGAAGAGAGGAGAAGAAGAACAAGAAGGAGAAGAAGAAAGAGAAGAGAGAAGAAGAAGAAAGAGAAGAGAGAAGAAGAAGAAGGAGGAGAAGAAGAAAGAGAAGAGAGGAGAAGAAGAACAAGAAGGAGAAGAAGAAAGAGAAGAGAGAAGAAGAACAATAACAACAAAGAGAAGAAAGAGGAACAACAACAACTACAAAGAGAAGAAAGAGGAGGGGAAGAGGAGACGAAAAAGGAGAAGGAAGAAGAAGAAGAAGAAAGGAGAAGAAGAAGAGAAAAAAGGATAAAAATTAGAAAGAGAAGAAAAACATGGAGAATGGGGAGAAGAAGAAGATGAGGGCGAACCAGGTGGAGGAGAAGAATGAGGAGGAGGAGGAGAAAATGACCAAATTGAGAAGCTGGAGAAGGAATGGAAGAACGAGGAGGAAGAAGTTTTTTCTCCAAATGTGTTGACAACCCTGAATAGATTCAGTAGAAGAAGAAGAACCAGGTCCTCCTGGGAGGGTTGTTTAGTTGTTGACTGAATCTGGAGATAAATAAATATCAGCTGGTTCTGCTGCTGTGGAGCTGTGAGCTGATTCAGTAGTGGAGGACGAACCAAGATGTCTCCACGTCTCCAACGTCTCTGTCCACATGGATTCCATCTTGGTTCATCTTGTTTTTCTACCTCCATGTTTCTGTCCCTCACCTGATGTTTACCCCACGTGGAGCAGACATGATCAGAGAGAATGGATTTATTCCAATAACCAGAGAGAAACCAGCAACATCAAGAGTTGGGTCAGTCTGTTTCGGACTGAGGTGTGGAAAATCAATCGCTTATTCCATATTCTGTAAAATTAATAACCTTTGTGGTTTTAATAGAGATCCACTCATGCTCCAGTATGTTCTGTAATAATGAGTTGCTGCCATATAAACCTCCTCTCCCCGTTTCTCTCTGTGTTTCCAGATCTGAAGCGGGAGGCCAGTATCTGCCACATGCTGAAGCACCCCCACATCGTGGAGCTGCTGGAGACGTACAGCTCAGACGGGATGCTCTACATGGTTTTCGAGTTGTAAGTCACAGCCGCACCAGAAAAGTAATTCTCACTGTTTGACGACGGAGCGCATTAGTCACATCAGAGGCCTCGCACCGGCGCTCTATGCACGGGCGGGTGAAAATAGATCACACCTGTAGGAGGTTGATGCTACGGAGGGTTGCATCTGCAGGAGAACGTGAAGACGAGGTGAGAGAGGATGATGGAGAGGGAGGAGACGGATGAAAGGATCTCAGCAGAGGCAGCGATAGCAGGACAGAGAGGAAGTGAACCCTGCGGCGGATTTATATAATCAACGCTGATATGAGAAAGCTTGTTAGTCGAGGATGGGGGGGTTTGGGGGGTAAGGGGGGTAAAAAAAAGGGGGAGAAACGGAGCGAGTGCAGAGCTGCATTTATGAAAGATGAGATTAAGATTTCACACTTGCCGCTATATACCTCCAGCTTTTCTAAAAGCTCCTCCCGGCCCGCTCCCGTATCTTCATCTTTCCTCCTCTTCCTGGACTAATTCCTTTATCATTTAATTCCCGCTATCGCTCAACAGCCAAACTATCCAACGGCTCCGTGCACGCAGAGGGAACTTTCAAGGAAACGCCACTGATCTCCATTTAATGGGATTTTTATGATGTGCGTTTTTATTTTCCGGAGCTCGTTTCTGCACAAGGGGTCCATTTAAACGCGAGGTGTTTGTGGAGCAGCTCGACAGCAGAGCAGATAGCCGAGTAAACACGGCGGGCGGACGGACGCAGGCGGCTTCTTATGTCTCCCTCTGGCTAATCGGGCTGAAGTGGAGGAAATACGGCCACGCTGCAGCCAAGTCCCACATAACGGCTCTGTTTAATTGGAGCCGAGGCTTAGTGACAATGAGGAGCGAGCAATTACGAGGCAGAATCAGCTGTGGCTAAATGACTCGGTCACAGTTAAGAGTGGATGTGTGTGTGATTTGATCAGATGGAAAAGATGCAGCTCAAAAGCTTTTAAGCCCCAAAGAATTATTCTACATTTGTGCATAAACATGACTCAAGTCAATAAGTCCTAGTAGACAAATAAAACCCAATCAAACAGATGAAACATTACATATCTGTGAGATGCTCCTCTAGGATTAACAAGTTAATTTCAAGACTACATTAGTGTTTGATGTGATTGTGTCAGTCTGATCTTCACAACACTAGTTTTGTGGAAGTGTTACGATGGCAAAAGCAACCCCAACACCAAAGGAATGGTCAAAGAACATTTTTCAGAACGCCTCAAGTCAAAGTCCTGACCTTAATCAATCAATAGAAATGTTGTGGAAGGACCTGAAGCAAGCAGTTCATGTGAGGAAACCCACCAACATCTCAGAGCTGACGTGGTTCTGTTCTGAGGAATGGGCTAAAAGTCCTCCAGGTTGCTTGTTACGGCCCGGTCTAGAGGTTCGAGGACGTAACATAAAAAAATGAAGGCGAGGAACGCGATGTGCAGCAAATGTGAAGCTTTTATTTACGCCCCGACACACAACTAGTGACAAAACAACAAACAAACACCAGCTACCTTGTTCCCAAACCACCAACTGAACCCTAGATGCAACAGAAGAAGACATTTAATCTAGTAAACCCCTTACAACGAAACAACCAACACTATGAAACACGCTCAACCAACAAGATCAAACTTACAAAGTAGGCGAAGTGACAAGGCCGTTGACAGATTGGACCATTTCAATCATGGGCGTCAAACTTATTTTAGTTCGAGGGCCACATACAGTCCCAATTTTATCTCAAGCGGGCCGGACCAGTAAGATAATAACCTATAAGTAACGACAGCTCCTGATTTTTTCCATTTGTTTTAGTGCAAAAAATAACAAGTAAATTAGGAGAATGTTTACAGTTGATAAACTAGCCTTTAAAAAAGGAAATTTCTTAAGTAAAATAAGTGCAGTTTGGGCACTTTGCTGTCTGTTGCTTCTCTTACTAAAACAGTGGACAACTTAGGGCTAACAGTTCTTTTCATTGAAAAACTGCAGCCTTCTATGTAATTTTTATACTTTGCAAATTCACGCTGTTGGGCCAGATTAGACCCTGTGACGGGGCGCTTTTGGCCCGCAGGCCGTATGTTTGACACCGGTGATTTAAAAGGACGAGTCCTCGAAGCAGCCAGTCCTAGGGCATCCGAGGCGGGAAACCGGCACCTGTCAAAGGTCCTCAGGATAGCGAGAGGTCTTTACTCGTGAGCCGAACAGCTGTCCGTTACACCGGCAGATCAGCAGTTACCGGAAACGTAGTGTTAGTCATTTATTCCAACTGGAGAGAAACTATCACTTCAAATGTTTACCTGGTTATTATGAGCTACTGTTTTCCTGTTGAATGGATCGTCAAAGGGGTTTACACTCCTCAAATCTTTTGGAAAACTCTCTAATATTCTAATTTAGGACGTTCTGATTGGGCTATTTTTGTTCAGGGCTGATGAAAGATCCAATATCAACTGATAAAATACTAGATTTTTTTAAAATAAACACCATATCCTGCATCCTCACGTTAGAAATCGTTCTGCAAAGACAAATCTCGCTGCAGCTTGCACGGTCCAAACATCCAGAGATCCAAAACATGACAGAAGCAGTGCCAGACCTGAATACTGATCGGATCTAAAAGGTACGACGACAGAGAAGAGCTGCACAGAAACAAAGACGTACGCAAGATGTGAAACTAGAAGAACTGGTTTTGTGAAAACGTCTTTTATGACGAAGAAAAATAGTTTGGAAACTGAAATATCGGATGTTTTAAAGACCGTGCAACTTCTAAACGTACCCATCGTTCCTGGAAGTGTGAGCTGCACTGAGACCCTCCGTCACCTCCGACTGCCTCCTCCTTTAAACTGGATGGAGCAGATTTCTTTGTTACAGTCGCATCTTAGCTGTAAATGACTCCAGAGAGATTTGTTTCTTTAAAAACATTAAAATTCACAATCACACACAAACTTCTCCTCCTGAGCGCTCAGCCGCTCTCGTCGAGCTGTGCACATATTCTCATCTCTCGGATTACGGTGCGTTTGCACACGATTTCGAAGATGAGATCTCAAGATTAACAAATTTTACTTTTATGCAATTTATGAAATCATTATTTGGAGGTAGTAGAGGGGCGCGCTGTTGCTCTACGTTTTTGTCACTGAAGCTAATTTAAAAACTAATCCATATCCAAGGAAGACAAAAATAATTGGTTTTCTCCAATTTACATGTAATGAAATGAGCTCCTTGAGAATATCCAGACACAAAGCAAACCTCCAGTCGTTTTTACAGAATAAGAGAATAAGAGCATCACAGCCGCCTCCGCCTCCACCTGCATCCACCTCCACCCACAGAGACAAGACATAATTACTGCTTCTCTTCTCCTGACCTGCGTCTCCCATTTCACCTCCACACCCAGTCGCAGGGAGGTGCAGCGCTGAAGTTTTAATAAGAGTGACCTTTAGCTTTTTACCCGTGTTCCCGGCCTGACCTTTTACGCCGCTCCGATCCCGTCTCACCGTGTCTCTCTCTCTCTCTCTGCTTCTGTCTTTGTTAGTATGGACGGAGCAGACCTGTGCTTTGAGATCGTGAAGAGGGCGGACGCCGGCTTTGTCTACAGCGAAGCGGTGGCCAGGTGAGTTTTCATGTTTTTCATTTCCTCCCGAGCCCGTATTGATTTTCGCAGCCGTGAAGAAACAGAGATATAACGACGAGTTTACTTTCCTCAGCCACTACATGAGACAGATCCTGGAGGCGCTACGCTACTGCCACGACAACAACGTCATCCACAGGGATGTCAAGGTAAATCCTCACTTATTTTACTTTGCTGTAAGTGCAGCCACAACATTATGACCACTGACATGTGGAGTAAATAACACTGAACCATCTTGTGACAGTTCAGTGTTCTGCTGGGAAACTTCTGGACCTGGCATTCATTGGTGTGGATGTTACTTAGACATGTAGCACCCACCTAGACCAGACCAGGCACCCCCACCCCATAGCAATGACACTCCTTGATGGCAGCAGACATCCCCACCACAGGAACACACGCAAAAACGCTTTAGAACAACTCAAAAAAACACAAAGAACAGCACAAGGTGTTGACCTGGCCTCCAAATTCACTAGATCCCAAACTGATCAAGTATCTGTGGGATGATCCACAGAGGCCCCTCCCCTCAAAGGCCCCTCCCCACTAACACCATCCTGTTACCAGACACCACAGGCCACCCTCAGAAGGCCCATGTCCATTCTCTGATGAGTCCTGCACAATATTACATAGGAAGGTGGTCATAATGTTATGCCTGATCGGTGTATGTATGATAATGGTGCACAATTACCAGCCTGCATCGCCGAAAGTCTGAAAATGCAACTTCCTGTTTTGCTGATGTTCGCCATCGGCAGGGAGAGAAATTAATAGAGGCTAAAATTCGGTGCTTTTCGCCTCATACACTCGCTGGCCACTCCATTAGGTACACTAATGAAAATTAATTCATTCTAACGTTGCAGTTCTGCACCAAAGCTTAGATCCTCGAAGGTTCTGATATTCAGCATTTTTTTTCTTTTCGTGATAAGTTTGGTGAAATGCTGCCACTGGGTGTGATGATGTGTAAATGTAAGAGCCGGGTTTCACGCCGCGTTTCCCCGCTTCCTGTTACTATTTCTTCCCACAGCAATTAAAAGTATGAAACGCTGATTTTAAAACTAACGAAGCTCCTTCTGTGAACGCAAAGCATTTCCCGTAACTTATTCAGAATAAAGCCAGTGGATAGAAGCTTTTAGTTTCTATTGGCAGCTTCTAAAATATCTGAAAGCAACAAGTTAGTAATAAAATGAAGAAATAAGCACCAACAGTGAAAATGAAACCACAATAGAGGATATTAAAGTGCAGGGAGACTTTCTGTCTAGTCCCCATTAAAGCTGCACATGTTTTTAGCTGCAGGGAAGATAATTGCTCGGCTGTGGTCAGTTCTGGTTCTGAGCTCGACCGCCGCAGTGGAACAGCGAGTTGTCTTTAACCAGCGTGGCTAAAATGGACCGAGCTAATGGGGAAAAAAACTGCCGTAATTTGCTGCTTTCATTTCCAAATGTTGGCGGCGTGCGTAGAACAAGAATATAAAAGCCCTGCGAGGTCAGGAGTTTAATGTACCATGCGTCTCTTAGATTCCTCTGTCGTTATGAGCTCAGGAGCATGTGTGGCGTTAGATTACACTCTGATTGAAGGAACGCTAACGAGAGAGAGAGAGAGAGAGGGGCTGTCTGGCCTTCAGCTCGGCTCGCATCATATTATTATAATAGAATCAGGTAGAAATCAGAAAGCAGGCCCTCCTCAGCGTGACCCTGATCTCAATCAAACTGTCGAACATAAAAGTCTTTTAACTCAAGTGTCGTTTATACAAAGTGAGGCGACTAATTACTCTGAGCGTTCTAATGAAGCCGTGGCTGCAGCAAGACGACTCGCCTAGTGGCGAATCCAAACGTCTGCAGAATCAGTATGTGATGCCTTTAGCATCTCTGGGTATTTGATTATACGTCTGTGTGAAAAGGTCGAGGCCCGTGTTAGTCGTGTGGCTGCGCGTCAATCTCGTGTATTTTTGCGTCTCCGGCAGGCGCCAGGAAGCTGCAGCGCGAGCCAGTTCTAGCCCCACTCTCGTAATGAGTACAGCCAGCTTCCCGGTCCAGTGAGAACAAATAAAACAGGGCTTTGCATCCAAACTGCCTCCGTCACACTCTCCGCATTCACAAACGAGCTGTGCACAACACAATTCCCTCTGCAGCATCCACAAACGCGGGCTTAACGTTTCTCAACTGCACTGCTTTTCTTTTATATGTTTTTATTTATTTTTTTTATTGCCTTTTCTGAGGGACCCACGATGCGTATTATGTGGTCACGGTCGCTCCCAGCTTGTGGATCACTCCCCTCAGCTTTGTTCTCTGGTATTAGTAGTGGCTGTCTATTCAGGGCCTGTCTCTGCGTCTCTGGCTTAGACTCATTGTGTGTATGTGAACGATAGCCAACCTGAGAGTTCAGAGGGTCGGGAGCTGATACCGCTAACAGTTCACAGCTCCGGCCAATGTGTTACAATGCCACTAACAGTTAAGAGGCATCTTTCTCATTATAGCTCTGCACAGTTCCTACTTCTTCAAATTGCTGTTTGCCATGACGTGGTAGAAGGGTAATGATTTTATTGTGTTAGTTTCAGAAGGTCATAAATCAGTACCTTCCTTCAGTAGTTCCTGCTCTTGAATGCCCCAGAACCAGAAGACACAAAACAATAAACTTTAAAATGTTCTTTAGATCGTCGTGTATTACAGTTGCCTAGGTAACTGTCTTGTACATTTCCCGCTCCAAATGTTCCTGAAACAAGCAGAACATGAAAATATTGCTAGCGCTGTGAAGTTAGCTAGCTCTTCACGCCGTCAGCACCACTCCGTCTAGATTCACCGGACCGGATGCGCCAAGCTCGCTGTCACCGTGGTGTATTTGGTGGTAGGAACGAAAGTCGTGGGCGGTTAGCGTGTTGGGAACCGTGCGTTTTTGTCATATGTCGGATCAACTGCATCAGTCGTACCTCAAAGTTGAGATTAATTCAACATTAACTGAAGATGAAGCCCATACTACCGTGAAATATCCTGAAATACAACTAAAGTACTACTGCAATGCATCTGAAAAGGCTAATGCTAACGCTAGCAGAGGAACGGTCCAAATCCTCTGGACAGCAGTCAGTTAACAACTTCACCAAACGTCCTGTGGTAACAGAGAGAAGGAGGCTGCACATCAACTATTTGATAAAGTTATTAGACCTTTAGCTGCTACACGCTGTGGAGTGCTATTAAATGCTACTGATGGTGCTGAGGTGCTGCATGTTTTTTACAGGCTATACATATCTGCAGATCACATGAGGTTCAAGGTTCAAGGTTCTTTATTTGGCCATTTGTGCATAAACCAACAGTCCAGGCACATTGGAAATCTTGTGCAGGGCTCTCAGAGTCAACAGTTTAGTTAAAAAGAAGTATAAAATATAGAAATCACTATACAACAAAAATATAAATACACAATATAGAAACTATATACAACTGTAATATTACAATATAAGAATATAAGAGCTATAATATCTGAGCTGTGTGTTCTCAGCACATGTATTCAGGTCCAGAATGTAGATTTCATTACTTTCTGTTGTGATTTTAATAGTGACATCACCAAAAGCTAGTCGATGACTAATCAACTTGACTTTCATCAGTTGACTTTAAAAATTCTGAACTTGTGCAATCTCTAGTGCGCACATGTCTTAAAGCCACAACTTTGCCTAGCTGTACTTCTCAACGCCTAAAATCACCTCACATTTTCAGCAGCAGTCTCCATATCTGTGACCACAGAGCACAGGGCTTGGTTTAGGCTGTTCTGGTGTCACGTTTGTATCATGGTGTTGAAATGTGACTAAACATGGCCTCAACATCAAACCTACTTCCTCGTGGTACATATCACTATTTAAGTAAGGTGTCCGTCACGCTTCGGCAGGCGCGAGGACTTTTACTGGAACTGAAAATAAAGCACTGGCATTCAGTTTCAGGTACCGTAAACCTGCCACAGGCTCCTCTGGTTTCATGTAGCATGATAAAAACAGGCACTTGATCAGCCAGTCAGTTAGTCTGTTAAAAGTAACATTTTCACCCAGTTGCAGTTTCTCATCTGTGAAGATTTGTTGCTTTTTTTCCTTTTCTAATCATAGTATTAGCATCTATGTCTTGGTTGGGTCACGTTTTTCAAAACACACACTGCTTATGGTCATGGTGAAGTCATGTGGCCTGCAACCACCGCATGCAGAAAAATAAAACGTATCACAGGCCCTTAAAAAAACAGTTCTGTAAAGTTGAGTTGGATTGTCACCGATGCGTTATATATAAAATTTAATGAAGCGGTTTTGAACATGTCTTGGGTGATCTGGTCACAAGTGGATGTCTTGAGCGATCACTTGTGAGCAGATCTCATCTCCGAACATCATATGCAACTGAACACTAACATCATTTGGCTTTAAACTGTCTTAAAACAATTGTATTAATATCTAGGTCATGGTCGGGTCACACTTCTCAAAACACACACTGCTTACGGTCATGGGGAAGTCACGTGGCCTGCAACCACCACATCCAGAAAAATAAAACGTATCAGAGGTTCCATAAAGTTCAGTTGGATTGTTATTGATGCTTTATATATAAAATTTAAAGGGGAATTACTGTTCTTCACAACCAGGACCTAATTTCTGACATAAAATATGAACGTTTACTCACCCATATAACTTTGATGCCATTTGGAGTCGTTCGGACGATATTTAGATCCAGCGTAGCGCCGTATATATCCATATAGTGGGAGTGAATGGGGCACCGAAACGCAGCCTCTAAATAACGCAATATCTGCGGCGAAACTTGTTCATTTCACCAATATTTTGTTATGATACACTAGTGCTATTCCCCATTGAGTCCGGAGTTGCCCGCTGTCATCATCCGGGGTCTGTAGATTGACCTACTAACCTCTGACCTGGATGATGTCATCTCTGAGCGTCGTGCGCACCTGCGACGGTCGGCTTGTTTACCTGTAATTTGCTACTGCTAGTTTTTTGTAACATGGCTGAATATTTTTCCGATCTGAGGTTGTGGACGACGACCAAAGTTATATGGGTGAGTAAACGACCGTATTTTATGCCAGAAATAAGGTCCAGGTTGTAAGAAACGGTCATTCCTGAGTGATCTGATCACAAGTGAACCTCAACACGTGTCTTGACTCATCACTTGTGAGCAGATCTCATCTCCGAGCATTATATGCAACTGAACACAAACATCATTTGGCTTCAAACTGCTGTGGTCTTAAAACAATAGACTGCTATCTATACTGCTGTTTCAGAACCATGAACAGCACTATTTGTTGCGTGACAAATAAAGAGATAGGCTCAAAAAGCAAAAATAAAACTACAAGGATTCAAGTAGAGAGACAAGGGAGCCTCAAGGGAGACTTTCTGTCTTGTTCCCATTAAAGTTGCAGATGTTTTTAGCTGCATGGAAGATAATTAGTTGGCTGTGGTCAGTTCTGGGAGGGAGTTAGCTAACGCTAGCAGAGGAACGGTCCAAATCCTCTGGACAGCAGTCAGTTAACAACTTCACCAAACGTCCTGTGGTAACAGAGAGAAGGAGGCTGCACATAAACTATTTTATAAAATTATTAGACCTTTAGCTGCAGTACACGGAGAAGGTTTCAAGGTACATATTCAGCAATGAAGTGTTTCTCGCTCACCAAATGCTGGAAGTAACCATGAAGTACTTCTATACATTCAAAGCACAACTGCAGCTCCAGTTGAATGTGGTAAAACTCCGCTTATCATTAGGCTGTCTGTCAAATGTGACCAAAGTGCATTGTGAAACGATGTAAGCCGCAAGTGTCTCAGCCCACTTCTAGATGTCGTCTTGGAGATTGGATTTGGACTGCAATCTGTCTTTAGTGTCCTTCACAACTCCTCTTTCATCTGCCCACTTGTGATCAGATCAGACACTTCTGAACATCAACATAATAGCCAATAATTTGACAAGAAGATGCCTTTTATTCTTGATGTTACAGTAGCGTCCCAGCCCACCTGCAGATGTTGACTTTGGTGATTGGATTTTAGATGCAGCGGCGTCTTGAGTGTCCTTCACGCCTGTGCTTTCATCTGCCCACTTGTGATCAGATCACCCAGGTCTGGAAAGGACCATAGTAACACATAATTTGTCTAAAAGAGGCTTTTTATTTTGTTGTTACAGTACGCTGGGCTAAATTTGTTTCTGTTTGTTTAGGTTTGTACAATAAAAACCGTGAGAATATACATGTGCAATGAACAAGACGCCATTTTTGTGAGAACGAACGAGGCAAACCTTTTACAAGAGGACGTCCAAGCATTGTGTGTCTACACGACTGAAAGGGTGTGGTCATAAGTGGCCCAGATGTGGTCTTGGTAATTGGATTTCAAATGCATTCCTGATTCGTCTTGAGTATCTTTCACACCTGCTACCTGGTGTCCACTTGTGATCAGATCACCCAGGTCTGGAAAGGAACGTAATAACAGAAAAGAGGCTTTTTGTTTAGCTTTGTTCAATAAAAAACGTTAAGAACATACATGTATGATGAACACGACACCATTTCTGTGACGGTGAAAATGTGTCCGAGGAATCGCGCTGCTTTGACATTGGCCCAGGGTGGTGTTCACTTCTGTTATCAGTCTTTAACAGTGCTGAGCTGCTGTTTTCCGTCTTATCAGATGGTGCTGCTGAGATTCATGCCCTTTGCAGCGGACACACTCAGAACTGTACTCACTCACATGTGTAGTGCATTAACAACAAAGCTGTCCTTGTTGAATATGGATCAGCGGGAGTGTGCCGCATCTTCCCATGCATGAAAGTCAGCGGAATCATTTAAATGCTGATGCTCTTAAATCACCACTATGTCTCCGCATTTATCTTCCCCTCACTTCACCAGTGACAGCAGCACCAGCGTTTGTGTGTCTGTTTGCGTCCCCTGCTACCCCACCCTCATTGCTACAGACAAGCAAAGCAAGCAAACACATAGAATTAGTTCGTCTCTCTTGGTTTTGAAAGGTGAGAGCAGGCTGAAGGTGAACTTTCCTTTCTGTTGCCGTTCACTCATCCCGTGTTTGTGCTATAGCATAATGTTTGAAGTTAAAGTCGTGCTGAATGTCGAATCTGCACAGCACACATCCCGGCTCGGTGTTGAGCCATCTGAGGAATCCGTAAACACTGCAAAACGTTTGATGTTAACATAAAATGAACAGAGAGTCACGCTGGCGCAGACCGATACCTGACTCTACAACAATAGTATTTCTTTTTTTTCCTCCAGGTTCTCTGAGGTGAGAGGGATTTCCTGTCAGATACTCTGAACTCAAGACACAGAAGGCTTTGCCTCAGAGAATTCATAGTTTGCCTTCTTAGAATAAAACACAGTGAAACTTTTTTATAAATGTCAGCACGCCTTCTGACAGCGTTTTCTGCTTTTGACACTGTGGTTAAACTTCTGCATTTCCTTGTGTGTTACTGTCAAATGTGCTGGGGATGGTCAGATCACACATCTCAAGTAAAGCTATTATTATCGGTACTGTACGGTATATCAGGAACTGTTTAGTGATAAGACTGCACTGTAACTGACTTCATTTAGCCTCTAACCCCTCCCTTAAACCGACAGTGTACTTAGAACATCAATCCAACGTCTTTTAACGTGTTTCTGTTGAGGTTTGTGTTTGCCCTGTGGCCTCTGACTGCTGTTGGTGTAAAACGACTCTGGACCCACTGGACAAAAAGGCACAATTTAAAAGATGCATTTTAAAGTTTCTGGTGCAAAGAGCCTCAATGAGCAGCTGTCGTTTCCCTCATTAATTCAAGTGGATAAGTGACACTGTTACGCATCAAAAGAACTAATTTACATCTGTCTGAATATTCTCAGTCGTCCATGATGTATCTAAAACAAAGGCAGCTGGACTGTGTTTCATCCAGGTGGCTCTTACAGTCCTAAATGACTGGTTTACGGTTTTTATTAGGGAAAATCTGTGTTCACTTTCTTCAGACTTTGCATTAACATCTAAATCTGATCACAAGTAGCCAGCGTAAAGTACAGGACCACGTTTGAAGGGTGGTCTGGGACACATTTGACCTACTTTCTTTGGTAGCGCGTCCTGAATCACGTTAAAGACCACCTACTCAACGGGGTTTACAGCTGATAACTAAGCATTAAATAAATAAATAAGCAAGAATTAACAATTAAAATAATTTCAGTACAGTTGTCCCTCGCTATAACGCGGTTCACCTTTCGCGGCCTCGCAGTTTCGCAGATTTTTTTAGTGCAATTTTGCATGCTACACCGTGTGCGATTATATCTTGATAAAACATATCGGCATGTGGTGTCATTTCCTCAGTAATGTCCGGTGCCCTTATTTACTGTGATTACCAATCTCAGATCTCAAAAATAGCTTCAAGGCAGAGATAAACAATTAACAACTTATCTGCTTTTCGTGTTGTGTGCTGGAGAGACTTAGCAGCTTGTTTCGAAATGCGTGTCACCTCCCAAAGTCTTGACACTAGGGATGGGCGATATGGACTAAAAATTTTATCCCGATAATTTCTGGTATTTATCACGGTGACGATAAAAATGACAATAAATAAACAACAATTCAGCCTAATCTTTTTGACTATAATGCATCGGCAAGTTTTATCTGAGTTGTTGTTTTTTTACCGGACTCTTTGGATGAAGTCGATGCTGCTTCTGCATCCTTGCGCATTTTCTGGCTTTCTTCATATTCTGGTTTGTGCTTGTGTTTGAGGTGGTGGAACAAATTAGTGGTGTTACTGTCCTTTTTATGCACTATTTGTTAGCAAACCTTGCATGTTGTAATTTGCTGCTCTGCATCAGACTTTTTAACCCCTTCATGCCTAGTGTCGCGAATTTGCGACGCACTGTTTCCGTTCAGACTGCAGCCGAAATAACGCATGTGATACTCCAGTGTCGGTTTGTGCACATTCAAAAAATTCCTAGGAACCTTTTGCAAGCACTAGTTTCTCGTAGGACCGGCCGGAGTGGTAAGCAAAAATACAAATATTTCATTTCTTTATATAATTGAAAAATCATTTCAGGCGTTAATGGGTTAAAACCAAACTAGATAATGGAGGTGGAGCCTCGTTTAGGAACGAGCTCCTCGCTGCCCGGCGTATCTGCTCCGCCTTCCGCCATGGTCAATTTGTCAATATTCCATACGTGTTGGGCTGTGAGTGTGTCGCGCACATATATACGTCATCTATGGGAATTTATTGTTTTTATCGCGGGATGACATATTCTTACCGTGAGGAATGTTTTTGACGATATATCGTAAACGATGAAATATCGCACATCCCTACTTGACACAGCTGTTCATGGTTCTGAAACAACGGTAGAGACAGCAGCTTATATAAGATTCTACTGCGCCCAGAGTGTGAAACTGAGATCAGATCTCAGGTGCCGGCTGGAGATGCATTTTAATGCCAGGTGTGAACACAGGCGCTTAAAGCAGACCATTTATAAACGCATTAGCCAGGTCGAATGTTAGATCAAAGTCTGAACGAGTCTTTATTGGTTTTCTTATAACTTATTAATAACCGGAAGCTCTCCACAAGACTCAAGATGTGAACAGGGGTGAGTTATTGTAAGTGTCTGATAAATGATCTCTCTAAAGCTGTTTACATCTGACTGAAAAATGTCAGGGCCAGATCATTTCATGACAGTAATTTGCATCAAGTAAAGTAAATATTCCCTTTAGTCTTTTGTGCTTATTGAAGTCTAATCGTCCACTACAGGCCGCCAGCTTTATCCTCTTTGCTTTTGTGCTCATACAACAGACACCACTGGTGGCTTCTTATCCCGCAAATGCCACATTCTGCATGTGAATTGGTGTGAGAGTGATCGATGGGGGAGAAAAAAAACACTCGTTTCCCCATTGAACACTTGAATGTCAGCTGTTTTTACAAGGTGAAATGGCCCGGGTCCGCCGGGACCTATTTGCTGTACACATGGAGGACTATTAGCAGTGTCGTTAGCGCTGTTTGTGTGATGATGAGTGGCTGTTTGGTGGCGCTAATAGCCTCTTTAATGGCGTCCAATGAGCCTTGAGGTGACGACTGCGGAAATGCTGTCACTGAGGTTTCACAGTCAAACACACAAATATGCCAAATGTACTGGTGGTTTTAAGTGGTTCCGTCGCTGAGCAGAGATGGCTTCACCTCTTCCCTGCCCTCTGTAGCCGACATCAGTAAAACGTATGAATCCGTAGATAAAAACCGTGCTGATTCCTTCCTGCCGAGCCGACATGAAAACAACCTTTATCTAGTAAATTTCACACCACGGAGGTCGTGGTTGATGTTGGCTGAAAGGATCAAACACTTCAGCAGCGCTTATGTCTGGTGAGTCCCCATTGAAGCCACGTAAACAGAAATTGTGTTCTTTACAGTCGACCTTCCTGCATCCATCTGACGGAACAGATCTGGAGCTTTTTTTTTTTTTTTTTTAATTAGTCTCAGCTTTCTGTGTCTATGCCACACGCCTTGAGTTTTATTACGTTTTCCTGTTTCGTGCACATAACTACAGTGATCGTGTGCGGCGCTCTGAGCACAGCTGATCCGCTGGAGACCTGCAGCTCAGCGCTGTGCCTCGGTGCATCTAGTGTAGATGGAGACGCAGCAACACTCACACTTTCTGTGCAGGCTGGGTGATACACTTGGTGCAACAGCTTGCGGCTGATGGTGACATGAGAAACAGAAGGTGTGACTTTAATAATGCACAGTAGGAACGCAGGCTTTACTCAGGAAACCCACCGCTATCTTTATTAGATTTGGTTTTGTTTTACAGTTTCATACAAGATGTCTACGTCCACAATGTGTGTCAGAAAAAAAAGAGAAATCCCAAAGCGCCACAACATTATGACCACTGACAGGAAAACTGAATAACGCTGACAATTCTGTGACAGTTCAGTTCTGCTGGGAAACTTCTGGACCTGGCATTCATTGGTGTGGATGTTACTTAGACATGTAGCACCCACCTAGACTAGACCAGACACCCCCAACCTATAGCAATGACACTCCTTGATGGCAGCAGCCATCACCAGCAGGATGCAGCCACAAAAGCACTTTAACAACTCAAAAAAACATGAAGAACATCACAAGGTGTTGACCTGGCCTCCAAATTCACTAAGTCCCAAAATGTTTGTGAAGGTTCTCAGTCATCCAGGTCATGGTATATCCAAAAAAGGTTAAAAAAAAAAGCAACTGGACTTGTAGAGTTTTTTTGAGAAGACGTTTCACCACTCATCCGAGTAGCTTCTTCAGTTCTAGGGGACTGGTGGGAAGTCTGAGGTTTAAATAGGAACTCCTACTGGAACTTGCTTGTTATGTTTACAACCAGAAAGTGGTGCAGCTAATTTCCATTAACGATTGGGTACTTACCTGTCGTGACAGGTTCCAGTAGGAGTTCCTAAACGTCTTCTCAAAAAAAACTCTACAAGTCCAGTTGCCTTTTTTGAACCTTTTTTGGGATATACTAGATCCCAAACTGATCAAGTATCTGTGGGATGATCCACAGAGGCCCCTCCCCTCAAAGGCCCCCCACTAACAACATCGTGTTACCAGACACCACAGGACACCCTCAGAAGGCCCATGTCCATTCTCTGATGACACCACAAGGGAGGCCTGCATAATACTAGGAAGGTGGTCATAATGTTATGGCTGGTCGGTCTACATCTGTGAAGGTTCTCAGTCATCCAGGTCCTGGTGTGTCCAAAAACACAAGAGAAAGACAACTGGACTTGTAGAGTTTCTTGAAGACGTCTCTTGGCTCATCAAAGTAGCGTCTTCAGTTCAGAACGTTCTTGAAGACGTTTCTTCAAAACCAAAAGTCCAGTTGTCTTTCTTTAGTGTTTCTGGACACACCAGGACCGGGATGGCTGAGAACCATCACAGACAAAACCAGAAAAAGAATGTTTTCTGCTCACCGTACGAACAATACTGATGACTTCTAAGAATCTTCGTGGTTGTTTTGCTTCACACCTCCTGAAACTGTCGTTAGCCAACCGCTTTTCCTGTCTGTCAACATTTTGCCCGAAGAAACTGAAGTAATGATCGACCATTGTGTGTGTGTGGGTGTGTGTGTGTGTGTGACAGCTGTGGACAACCACTGTGACTAATGCCGTCTCTGGGGAGACTCCTGCTTCTCTCACAAACAAATGCTAGAATGCACCAGTATACAGTACGTGCCCCAGACACAGTGACGCCTCAGCGATTCTCTCTGGTGCGTCGTCGGAGAGTGTGGCGTCTCTAATGAGGCCGAACATTTGGGAGAATAGTGTGAATAGCAGTCACAGTTGTGCGGAGAATCCGGCTTCAATTAAGCTGCTGCAGGTTGGATTAATTGGGCTAAGCAAGTGTGACTTCATTTATTTACCTCTTGCGCAAATTGGAGCTGCTCTCACTACCTTTGCATAAACGCTAACATTGTTTGGTGATATAAGGAGATACAGTAATGTGTGGTTAATAAATTTCTGTTTCACTTTGTTGGAACACCATTATTATGCGTCTTACGCTGTGGATCCATAGTGGATGGGTTTAAGTGCCCTAATGACCCTAGGAGCTATGCTGTCCGGGTCATTTTGCCCCTGGTAGGGTCTCCCCAAGGCAGATTGGTCCTAGGCCAAGGGCCAGACAAAGAACGGTTCAGAAGACCCTTTAGCGAGGAGAGAATCAAGAGTCCGTGTACTCGGCCTGAAGGGTTTTCCACCCTGGAGCCAGGCCTGGGGCTCGTGGGCGCCCATGGGGTCCAGCAAGGCCCAGCCCGAACTGGAGACATGGGCTCGCATCCCTGTAGGCCCACCACTCGCAGGAGGAGCATGAAGGGTCCGGTGCTATGTGGAACGATCCTCGTTTTAGTGTTAACGACGCAAAATTATCAAATTGTATTTCAGAACATGTTTACGGTCATTTGTTGAATGCACGACGTAGAAATTGATTGATTGATTGACTGATAGAGATCTATTGAATGGAAATAATCAAAAAGTTTCCAGTTTTCATTCACAAAATAGTTTCCAGCTGTGCTCAGTTTTCATTGACGTGCTGTAGCAGTGACTTGTGGTCCAGTTAGGGACAACCTTAATGCCTAAGGCTTCTTAGAGCTGGTAGTGCTTCTTCTGTTTTACGTTCCTTCTTATAAATCAGCTCGACTTCCTCCTTCCTCCTACACTGTTGCGCCGCGGCACATACACAGTGCATTTCTGTTTTTGTGACATATTTATCGCCCGTATCGCTCATTGCACTTGTGGGTGTGTTATCCACTTTTAACACAACCTCCTTAGAGCTCATAGTGCACACAACTTGTTCCCTCTTGCGTCCCCTCCGTCTTAATCAGCTCGACTTCCTGCATCTCTGTGTTCGTAGCATTTAAAGAAATTTTCAATGGCATTTGAACGTGACACATTCCTTTCTTAAACAATGACTGTGTCCACATTTTGTGACACCAAATCTATACTTTAAATAACTTTATTTATTAGTAAGTGTTACGACCCCGGCTCTTGGGAAGCAACACAGGTGACAAAGACCAGCCAATGCAGCCAAAGTAACTTTTACTGTAGCCAAAAATCAAAACCAAGGATAACAATAAAGACAAAAGGTGGAGGCTGGTGCCATTGCAGCAGAGTGGGTGGAGCTACCCAGAACTCTTACAGGCCTCCAAACAGGTGCCAGAGATCAGGAGGGAAACGATGAGGAGGAGCCTCTGATCACCTGAAAACTTAGCCTTGGACATAACACCCCCCCTCCCATAAAGCAACCTCACCGTTAGGCTAGCACATAGTCTGCCCATATTGTCACTTAATATAAACACTTAAGACCTTTAAAGGGCATCTGCGAGAACATTATCCTTCCCGCGCACATGTTGGATGTCCAGATTAAACCCCTGCAAGACTAAACTCCATCGCATTAGCTGATGGTTGGAGTTTTTCATCCTGTTGAGAAAGACCAAAGGGTTATGATTGGTGTAGACCACTAGGGTCTGGCTGGAGGAAACATAAACACCAAAATGATCCAGGGCTATAATAAGGGCCAGTGCCTCTTTCTCTATAGTAGAGTAGTGTTTTTGATGCAAGTTAAATTTACCCCCAAGGAATCCTCTTGGAGGAGGACAGCTCCAACACCAGCATCACTTCGATCAACCGCTAGTTTAAAAGGCCTGCTAAAATCAGGCGCAGCAAGAACAGGACTACTAGCCAACAACGCTTTCAGGCTCTCGAAGGCAAACTGACACATATCAGTCTCAACAAATGGAACCTTAGACCTAAGCAAGTTAGTCTGTGTGTATCATACATAGCGCTTATTGAAGTGGTATACACTTTTGTCACAACCTTGTTAGAGCAAATAGTGCACACAGCTTCTTCCATTATGTATCCCCACTGGTGCTCGCCATCATAATCAGCTCGACTTCCTGTTGCAGAACATTGCTAACATTAAGAGTAGCGCACATTTTTGACAGTGTTCAGAGTCAAACTTTATTTTTTTTATGATTTTTATTCAAACCCTGGCCGTGTCCCCATTTTTTGACACCAAATCTATACTTGAGATGACTTTTTTTTTTAGTTATACTATTCCTCTGGTGCCTGTATATATCACCTCAGCGTGCGTCAGTGTGAATTCCATCTCCCCTGGCCGCATTAGTATGAGCACGGCGGAGGGGTATCTGATTCTATCTGCCGCCTGCTTCGGTCTGAAAAGCCGCCCGGGCCCCTGGGAGGACACACACATCTGCGGGGGCCACACATCACAGAACACCGCCTCCTCGAAAAACTCTCGCACCTTCTGAACACTGTAATCCCTCATCTATAATTCACACACAATTACCGAACAAGGTTTACGACACGCAGATATCAAATATTTATAAGCCATTGTTGCACATGAGGAGTGCTCTACAAATATTACAGTGTACACTTGAAAATGACATCATGCTTTTCTCCCTGTAGAGTATATAGCACGTTAAATTGCTTTCAGGGTGATAAGCAGCAAAAGCAAAAAACATTATTTCATGCTGTTGCATTTGCACTCATGCATTTACTACTTATTTTTATTATATACGCTGCCTGACCAAAAAAATAAAAAGGTCCCACACTCTAATATTTCGTTTGGACCTCCTTTAGCTTTGAGTACAGCACACATTCACTGTGGCATTGTTTCTATAATCTTCTCCAATGTCATCAGATTTATTTCCATCCAGTGTTTCATTCATTTTTCACCAAGACCTTGTATTGATGATGGAGAGTCTGACCACTGCACAAAGCCTTCTCCAGCACATCCCAAAGATCCTCAATGGGGTTCAGGTCTGGACTCTGTGGTGGCCAATCCATGTGTGAAAATGATGTCTCATGCTCCCTGAACCACTCTTTCACAATCTGAGCCCCATGAATCCTGACAATGTCATCTTGGAATATGATCCATTGATGGAATAACCTGGTCATTCAGTATATTCAGGTAGTCAGCTGACCTCATTCTTTGGACACATAATGTTGCTGAACCTAGACCTGAGCAACTGCAGCAACCCCAGATCATAGCACTGCCCCCACAGGCTTGTACAGTAGACACTAGGCATGATGGGTGCATCCCTTCATCTGCCTCTCTTCTTACCCTGATGCCCCCATCACTCTGGAACAGCGTAAATCTGGACTCATCAGACCACATGACCTTCTTCCATTGCTCCAGAGTCCAATCTTTATGCTCCCTAGCAAATTGAAGCCTTTTTCTCCAGTTAGCCTCACTGATTAGTGGTTTTCTTAAGGCTACACAGCTGTTCAGTCCCAATCCCTTGAGTTCCCTTCACATTGTACGTGTGGAAATGTTCTTACTTTCACTATTAAACATAGCCCTGAGTTCTACTGTTGGTTTTCTTTGATTTGATTTCACCAAACGTTTAAGTGATCACAGATCACCATCAATTAGGATTATTCTCCGACCACATTTCTTCCTCTAAGACGATGGTTCTCCACTATCCTTCCAGTTTTTAATAATGCGTTGGACAGTTCTTAACCCAGTTTTAGTAGTTTCTACAATCTCCTTAGATGTTTTCTCTGCTTGAGGCATGGCAATGATTTGACCCTTCTCAAACAGACTAGACTAACATCTTTTCCACGACCACAGGATGTGTCTTTAGACATGGTTGTTTAAGAAATGAGAAGCTACTCATTGCATCAGTTGGGGTTAAATAACTTGTTGCCAGCTGAAAGATAATCACCCATGCAGTAATTATCCAATAGGAGGCTCCTACCTATTTGACTAGTTAAACCCAGGTGGCGACTTTTTTTTAGGGCCAGGCAGTGTATATGTTATGCCTTCATCTTTAAAGAGACTATTGTTCCTCTGCTACCGTGCTGCACCGTCACGACTGTTTGCAGCACAATAAAAGCTGAAACCACATCAGCAGCTTTCTTTGTTTTCTTTTTCCTGCTCTGAGTGTAGCACACTGCGGTTGTGGACGCCAGTTCAAGTTGAGTACAGCACAGAACTGACCGTGAAATTGGCACAAGAGCCGAGAGGAAGTGTTTCTGCTTTGTGCTGTCATGTTAGTACCTCTTCATCTTCGCAGCTTACTTTAACAAGCCTGATGAAATACAGTAATGGAGGAAGTAAACTTTTTTTTAACTTACTGCTGACAAATTACTTTTGTTATGTGCAGTAATGCTTAATTTAACATTCCAACTCTCCACTATTAATAACCACCTCATCCAGCACAGAGTTTTGTAGAGGTTTGTAGAGGGGCGGTGTAAGCCGATGATAATCCATTCAATAGAAAAATAGTAGCTCCTAATAACCATGTAAACTCTTGATGTGCTGGTTTCTCTCCGGTTATTGGAATAAATCCGTTCTTTCTGAGCATGTCTGCTTCACATGGGGTAAATAATAGATTTCCAAGAGGGACAGAAACATGGAGGTAGAAAAACAACCTGTTGTTCAAAGTTGAATCCGTGTGGACAGCAACGTTGGAGACGTGGAGACACCTTGGTCGTCGTCTTCTACTGAATCTAACCAGCGTTGTTGATAAAGTTAGGGCAAAAACAAATAATTTTCTGTTATATTTCCTGCGGGTTTGGAACTCCAAAGCAGGCAGAATGAACTTGTCAATAAGTTAAATGGTTTAGTCGGAATTTGTGATCTCATGTTTGAAGTGAAGTGGATCATCTATGCATCTACTAACAAGTTGAGGCTCTTTGTTTTTACCTAACGACATAATAATCAAGATCCAGTCTTGTCTGATCAGCTGATTTATTTATTAAGTCATAATATGATCAAATATAAGACACAGTAAGCATAAAATATATTTTTGGTGAACTTAAAAGAGAATATTTTAACATATCTATACATAACATAATTTACAGGTGTGCTATTCTTTACATGAGGAATACATGTGTGGTTGAAATAAGGATATATATAAAAAACACTTCTCCAACTTAGATGTATTTATGACATTTCAAGTAACCGTCCCATCACTTCTTCTTTCAAAGTAATAAATTGTGTAAGCCGTAACGTGTGCCAACACTTCACTGACTTACATCCATGCTTGGATTAGCCTCGTGCAGATTTTCAACCTTCAGAGTATTACTTCCCGTCACTGACCAGAACATGTGTCTTTTTGTTTGGTTTTTCTGGTCACATCTCAAGAGTTTGAGGGTTTGATGGCGGAAAGTACGGTCTAACACGAAGTACATGACCGGGTCGGTGGAGCCTCGTAGAGCAGCGAGGAGAAACAGGCAGTTCTTCAGCTGGAGGAAAGAGGACAAAGAAAGAAAGCCGTCATCACGCCCGTCTGCTGTGAATCCAGAAAACATTAGGAGATAGTTTTTGTTATTTAGGTGAAATGTAGTCACCTCGATTAAGCTGGAGAGTGGATGACAGTCTGTGCAGATGTCCGGGCCAGGGGGGTGGGTCAGTTGAAGTTGATTGTGGGCCAAAGAAATGAAGATGGGTTTGAAGATATGGTACGGCAGCAGACAGACGGAAAGAACAATCTGTGAGGAGGTGGTTAAAAGAAATGTGGGTGACTCAGCATTGACCAGATTTATTTTAAAGATTAACACAACTCATAGTCACCTGGATGACCACGATGTTTCGGAGCACCTTGGTCAGCAGGCTCTGGGAGGTGGTGACGTTGGTGTTGCGACGTGAACGCCTGATGTGCCTCAGCACCGTCATGTAGGACAGCAGCACCATCAGGTAAAACACAAAGAACATGGTTATGACGGGCACGGTGAGAGACGCCGACAGGCTGCCTCCTAGCTCCACGTCAGGGCTGTAGCACACCTCCGCACATCTGCTCTTCTCAGCCGCTCCGTCGTCCGGCCTCATGGCCTCCATCACTGAGTAGTAAACTGTCACTGGCACAGTGCAGCCGATTGACACCACCCACACCACGATGCACGTGGAGTGGGCAAAGGAGACCCTTGTAAAGTGGGTGAAGAAGGCATTTGGCAGCAAGGTGACGCAGATGCTAGGCCTGGAGGCGTGGGTCTTCTGGATGAGGGCGGCAAAGCGGCTGAGCGCCACCCACGTGAGGATCATGAGGCTTATGTAGATGTTGATGTGGAGCACCGGGGTGATGCCGTGCACGACTATCTGGCACTGGACGGCGGTCAGATTCCAGACTGAACCGCGGGCGTAGTAGGCCGCGAGGAAGGGCGTGGTGAGGGACAGCAGCAGGTTGGAGATGCTCAGGTGGGTCAGGTAAATGTGGGTGGGGGAGATGGTGGAGATGCGCCGCAGGAACACCCACAAGGAGAGCGCATTACCGGGGAGAGCGGTGAGGAAGAGGAGGCTGTAGGTGGTGGGGAGGAAGAAGAGCGTTGTAGCGGTGGGGCAGAGGGATAAATCAGAGAGGGAAGCATTGCTCTGTGGTAACGGCTTGGCCTCCATTTGACCTGTAACAACACAAAGTTAGATCACTACTCAGCTCTGTCACGTCATCTGATGTCTTTAGCTCTAAAATCAGCTGATGATCCTAAATATGTCGGCGGCGAGTTTATAAAAACTCAAGAGCTTCATCTCATAGACGTCCGTGACAACCGTACAGCCTTTATATAACTCTCAGTGGTGGGTGTAATGCATCAGCGATGATAGACAATGTTTAGTCGCTTACTGGCAGCAACATGAGCATTCATCTTCATGAACAATTGTAGACACTTAGCTGACGAGCATTGTGAGAAACGGACTTCATTTCAAGTAGAAACAAAAAAATTTGTAGAGTAATCTGCTGTCTGTTCAGATTCTCAGGTATTTATAAATCTGTCCTGTATCAGTTAGAGCATGGGCACAATTAAAAGCATTTACTCTAATATTCACTATCAAAATACCTCATGTAGCTACCTCACTCAGATCGGACTGGCCTTCGTTAATTAGGAAGATCTGGGGCCTCATGTACAAAGACTTGCGTGGATTTCCTACTCGACCCGCACAGTCCCGACCGGACGGACTAATTGTTTTCACGTTTATAATAGTTTCCCAGCATCACCTCTAAGTGTCACCAAAGGATCAACAGCTGTAGAAACCAGCATACGCCAGCCATGACGTTGGCGTAGGCACGTACAAGTTCGCGGAGATTTCACTCTTGATACAGCTGGACTTTTACGAGTACGTACGGAACATTTTTGTGCGTACGCAACCTTCGTGCATGAGGCCCCTGATCTCCAAATAATCCATGTAAACTCTTGATGTTGCTGGTTTCTCTCTGGTTATTGGAATAAATCCATTCTCTCTGAGCATGACTGCTCCACTTGGGGTAAACATCAGGGGCCTCATGTACAAAGACTTGCGTGGATTTCCTACTGAAATGCGGCGTACGTTCAGATCCAGAAGCACATTTCCTTTGTCCATCCCAATCAATGCGGAATTGAGTGCACATGTTGTACCCGACCCCTCCCTGTCCACGTCTCTTTTAAATATGCAAATTATATTTAAATTGACCCTGCACCTGAGATTCCCCTCTCTGCAAGATCAGAAAATGAAAACATAACAATGAGTAAGACGGGAAAAAAGAAGAGCTTCACAGAAAGCCAATTGGAGACGCTAATCACTGGAGTGGAGATGTGCAAAAATGTACTCTTTGGCAGCTGTCCGTCACAATGTTGGTTAATTGCATTTGCGCAACACATATGATCTGTATATTGATAGAATGAGAATGTTTCCTGTTGACTTTTACAAATTCATCATGTGGTGGTGCTTTTACATCAATGTGTGTGCAGTCGATAGCTCCGATTACATTCGGAAAACCGCCTCTGGCTGCAAATTTGCGCTTTAATGTTGACCTGTTCAAATGCATTGGATGGGAATTTGATATACCTGGCTGACATGAGGATAATTCCGTCCCACACGGCTGGGATAGCTCTGCTCAGTCCCAATCGGTCGGACTAATAGTTTTCACATTTACGACAGTTTCCCAGCATCACCTCTAAGTGTCGTGAAAGGATCAACAGCTATAGAAGCCAGCGTACGCCAGTCATGACGTTGGCGTGAGGAACGTACAAGTTTGCGGTCATTTCACTCTTGATACTTTTCCGTGAACAAGAACATACGGAACGTTTTTGTACATGAGGCCCCAGGAGAGGAGAAACATGGAGGTAGAACAACAACCAGCTATTGAAACAAGTCTCCAACATCGCTGTCCAAATGGATTCCAGCTTGGTTCATCTTCTTCTACTGAATCTTGTCAGTGTTGGAGATACGTTTGTCAGTAAAGTTCTTTAGTTTATTCAAGTTTCGGGGCATATAAACATATACGGTGCAGCTTAGAGGTTTTTGCGCCACATTTCTTCAGAACAGAACATCAACGGACCTTCTACGCAAGTGGTGAAATCAGATGAAGTGGAACCCAATCAAACAAATGAAACAATGACAAATTAAATAAATAGAAATGAGCCAGTATTACATATCTGCGAGTTGTGAAACACATGTGGAGCCCGAGCCAAAGTCCTGACCTTAATCCAAAAGAAATGTTGTGGAAGGACCCAGCAACATCTCAGAACTCAAGCGGTTCTGTTTCAGAGGAACGCGCTAAAATTACTCCAAGCTTCTGTCGACGGCAGATCAGCAGTTATGGGAAACATTTTTATTGCTGTGCAATATACTGAAAACAAGGGCTCTCTTACTTTTGCAGCTCACACATATGAACAAATGATTAATTTTCTTGCATAAACTAAAAAATACAAGTATAATATTTCTGTTTCGTTCGTTTGATTGGTTTCTCTTTCACCGCTTATCCGAAAATCGACTGAGTCATTTCTGTGCAGAAGTGGTAGAAGCTCTTGGGCACTATCTCTCAGCTAATATCAGTAAAACTCCACAGAGTGGTACGGAGTGTAGAGAACACACAAGTTTAGCAAGTCTGGTTCTCTCTCTCAACACTTAACAGTTGCGTCAAAACTCTCTTAACAGGTTGTTTTAGAAAGATGCAGAACCCCAGATTCCTCCTGACATGCCTCTGAATTTACAACACGCATTCTTTCACAAACAAAACAATCCAACAACAATAATTGAACATCTAGCTGGAGTCGGTGTCAAGATCGGACCCAACAGATGTGAACAACCAGCATCATTAGCCAGAAATCAGTTTGCGTTATACATACGTGTGACAGGAGCTCTGATGGGATGATTCAGCGCCAGATAAGAGTCGATGTTAAATGTCAACTCCCGGCTTCTCTGCAGCTTCCTCCTTCTGATGAAACTGAAGGTTTATGGTGAATATTTCAGACGGGGTTTCTTCTTGTTTGCTTGGGGCGTGGTGTTGTTTTGACATATTCTATATACGGCTTCCTCGATTAACATACGTGATTGCAATAAGAAAAAAAGTCAGCTGTTGTGGTTTCACATGCTTGTGTGTGTGTGTGTCTGTGTGTGTCTGTGTGTGTGTGTGTGTGTGTGTGTGGGTTTTTTTTTTTTTTTCTGTGAATATGTCTTAAGAGTGTCTTTATTTATTCGTCCTCGAGGTGGCGCTGTTGTTCAAGCAGAGGAGGCAAACGAATGCAGCGCCCGGCTTCTGTTTCTCTTCCTTCCTCTCATTATAGTGTATAATCTACCTTTATTAACTCATAGAAGTATTTATGGTGTCATTTATTTAAAAAACAGCATATACCAATAAATCACATCAATGCAGTTTAAAGTCTACACACAGTCCTTTGTGGGATAAAATGCTTTTTACATATAAAAATGCCTTTTATCAGTAAAGGCCCACGTTTTCATCTCACTAAACGCTGTTAATCCTGCAGTTTTTACTGCTTCATCCTCTTTTTTGCCTGTTTTTATTCAAACACTACTTGACAGCAGATTCAAGCAAGAGGAAGATGAAGGAAGGTTCTCAGATATCATGTGATTAATGCAGCAGTAAATGTGAAAGGAACTCGACTGTCCAAACAATCCCTGCTCACGTTCAGGGTTTCCTCCAGAAGTGAAGCAGTGAATTAATTAGTCATATGTGTTGAATTACTCCAGAAATGCTCCTGCTTTTGCTGCATTTCATTCATTCATTCATTCATTCATTCATTCATTCGTCTTCTGTAACTGCTTGTTCCTGTGAAGCGTCACAGGGGGGCGCTGGAGCCTATCCCAGCTGAGGCTGAGGTGGGGTACACCCTAGACAGGCCTCCAGTCTGTCACAGGGTTATCACAGAGAGACAGGCAACCATTCACACTCACACCCACGGCCAATTTAGAATCACCAAGAACCTAACCAGCATGTCTTTGGACGGTGGGAGGAAGCTGGAGAACCTGGAGAGAACCCAGGGTTTTTTTGTCTTTTTGTCTCTTGCCTCGTATACCTGTTGAACTCCTCGTACGTCTACGTGCAGTGGGAAAGAAAGAGCAGCAAATCACCGATGCATGCACAGGTGCTTTACTATTCATTCTCACATTTGATTCAATTCAATTTATGTTTTAATGTGTAAGCATTGAGAAGGACTTTTTTACGAGGGACTTATCTCCATATCTCCGTTTGCAATCGACAATAGAAAATGATCTCTGCCACATCAGTTCTGTCGAGTAATATACATCAATATACAAATTATATACACATTATGTATGAACTCTTCTTAAATCAGTCTTTTGCTGTGAGATAAAACATTTCAGACTGGTTTCCTTCCCCTGCAGACTGCCGTCATGTTTACAAAAAGTCGTCAGTCCCTTGCCTCAGACTTCATTTACGGCACCGCTGTGCTGGATTTAATGCAGTTCTCTTTTTCACATTGCTGGTTAAGCCCAGATTCCAGATTAATTTTGTCCGTCCTGTTGTTCCTACTGTCCATGTCCATGGAGGAGCTGCTCCCGCTGACTCCGGCGAAGTCTCCCACACAAAACGCGTTACTCATCAAACGCTGCACCTCCTTCCGCACGGAGGAGGATAACAGGAAGTACATGACGGGATCCAGGCAGCTGTTGAGGGCGGAGAGAACCAAAGTGATTTCGTTGGCTCTGTCCGCCACGTTTCTCCAGAAGCACGGAGTTTTTGTGATCTGGGTTTTGATGTAGAACACTCTGCTGATGTGATAGGGGACGAAGCAGACGATGAAGAGGAAGAGGACGAAGAAGGACTTCTTGGCGGTCCGATTGTAGTGCTGCGCGTTGGGCAGATCTGGTTTATCCTGCGACGTCCTCAGGAGCTTGAGGCCGATCTTGGCATAAGACACAATTAGAGAGATGAAAACTAGCCAGAAGATGACCAGCGTAGAGATGTTGATGTAGGCTTTCCACTTGGCATCGAGGAGGTCCTTGTAGTGGAAACACCTGGAAGCACAGAACATGTGTTATCAGCTCAAATTTCTCATTTCACACTTTCTGGGATGTTATTGCCAAATTATTAAGACTAAATATAGATGAAAGTTTGATTATAACACCAACCTTTTAGGTTCGCCATCATTCTTTGATATCAAGAACATAAAAATCATGCCGAAGGCCCCAATCCAGACGGCTGCACAGAGAACAGAGCTCCACCTTCTGGACCACAGTCTGCGCTGCACCCCTGTACTCCGATGGATCTTCAAGTAACGGTCCACGCTGATCAGACCCAGCAGAGTGATGCTAATGTACATGTTCATGTAGAAGATGGCGCCCACCATTACGCACAACCTGGGATGCAGTGTCCAGATGTTCCCATGGCTGTGATAGAGAATCCTGAACGGCAGACAGACCACCAGCAGCAGGTCCGCGAACGCTACGTTGATGAGAAACACCCTCACGGAGTTCTTCTTGGAGTGAACGCAGAAGAAAACCCACAGAGCCAGCAGGTTCCCAGCGAGACCCAGGACGAAGATTACAGAGTAGGACACCGCCAGCTGGATTTGCAGCGCGTCTAGATCCACACACGGGAGTTCGGTGGTCTGGCTTATGTTTGACATCTGGTGACTGGCTGCAGTAGGTACGATGGTATTAGTCATGGTTGATTGTGTAATCCGAAACCCTGCAAACAGGAGAGAAATAAACACGTAAAAACTCTTTCTATAGAGATTGTTCTCTTGGGAAAGTGTTGGTCTATCTTTATTCTAGTTCTGCAGACCACAACAACAGATCTAGATTTTCCAAACCGTATCATCTGTTCAACGAGACGCAGTTTTCAGGAATGAGTTCTTTTAGTGCTGTGATAGACTGGTAGAACAACTCAAACATGCCACTGCAGGTACCTACTTAGGGTTTTTCATATCGAAAGATCAGTGACTGAAACTGCACCAAAAGGAGAAGGAAACCAGACACTTTGCTCTCAGCTCCCAGCTCTCGCTTTTTTTGTAGTGTAGAAAACTAAAACATGCTGCTAATAATACAAAGAGGAACTTATTTTTGTACTCACCGAGTCATTGAAGTCCAGTAGAAACTTTGTGCTTGTTTGGAAAACGAGCGTAAATCATATAAAACTCAGTACCCGGAGTCCTTTTCTTTTCCTTTCAGTCAGTGCGGTAAATTTCTCTGGTCTGTAGGAAAAATTATCCAAAACTTGGCGCTCTGAACAGACTCCTCATAAAGCTCCTCATCTTGTGTCATTGTGCATTTTATCCATCTGTTCTTCACATGATGAAAACTTGCTAGACTCTACTTCTTCCTCTTCACTCTGTCCCCTCACCGCCCATTATCTCTGCGATCATGACAAGTAGCTCTCTGCAGCTGTGCTGTCGATTGCAGACAGAGAAATGCTGAATGCGGTGATGTTGTACGGAGAAAACTTCAAACTGTGGTCAGCCCCCCTCTTTACTTACCGCCCCTGTGCAGATAGAGAGCAAGACAGGGCAGGGCTCAGTGTTAGATCTTCTGATTAGACTGGAGGCAAGCAGTGGGATCACAGAGTATGCTCCACTTGTATATACACACAATAAACTTTCCTCTGTGGTCTCTGATTATAACATAGGAGGTATCTGTGGAGTGTAGGCGACTGTGAAAGACGAGGGCTCCCAAAATATCACCATATGTCTTTACAATGATTGAATCGGTGCCAGGTTTAAGCTGAAACTCTCAAGTCGGATTTGAAGGCACAGGGTCAAAGCCTTTAGTGTGCAGCCTGCACACAATCAGATTTGCACATGGAGTTACTTGACCAGCCTGGAAACTAAAGGACTCCCCAGAATTTCCGACATCTCTGCATAAAAAGTACTCCTTACGATTATGCAAAATGTTCAAACAAGTCCTGAAAGTAGACCTCCTTGTAACTAAATGTTTCTGGTAACTGCTGACCAGTCGTCTACAGCAGCTTGGAGGAATTTTAGCCCATTCCTTAGAACAGAACCACTTCAGTTCTGAGATGTTGGTGGGTTTCCTCACATCAACTGCTTGCTTCAGGTCCTTCCACAACATTCCTATTGGATTGGAGGTCAGGACTTTGACTTGGCCGTTCCTAAACATTCATCTTGTTCTTCTTTAGAACCACTTGTGTTCTTGGGCTCGTTGTGTTCTTGGGCTCGTTTTCTTCAGAGACAAACTAAAGCACGTCTAACCAAAGTCAAGGTCCCAATATGTGGGCTCGTCCGGGATTTGAACCCGGGATCTCGCACCCTAAGCGAGAATCATACCCCTAGACCAACAAGCCATGTGTGAGAGGTCACAAGATGCCAATGGGTTGCAGCCTGTGATAAACCCCTTGGGGCGTCTTTTGTTCATGGTAGACTTGGATACTGATATTGGCCTACCCCCCCCCCCCCCCCCCCCCCCCCCCTGTTACCTGCTGAAGTCATGAACAACATCCAGCATTTTTTCTGCATAAAAATGATTCAGATTATCAGCGGATTTTTGTGCAGCAATAACATCAACTAAATGTTTCTGGTAGCTGCTGATCAGTCGTCTACAGCAGCTTGAAGGAACTGCTTGCTTCAGGTCCTTCCGCAACATTTCTATTGGATTAAGGACTTTGACTTGGCCGTTCCTAAACATTCATCTTGTTCTTCTTTAACCGTTCTTTTGTAGAACCACTTGTGTTCTTGGTTCTCGTTGTCTTGCTGCATGACCCAGTTTCTCTTCACGTTCAGCTCATGGACAGATGTCCTGACATTTTCTTTTAGAGTTCACTGGTAGAATTCAGAATTCATTGGTCCATCAATGATGACAAGCCGTCCTGGTCCAGATGCAGCAGAACAGGCCCAAACACCCCCATGTTTGATGGAGGGACGAGGTTCTGATGCTGGAATGATGCAGTGTTGGTTCATCTCATTTAAACCAAACTATTCTACTTTGGTCTCATCTGTCCACTAAACATTGTCCCAATAGTCTTCTGTCTTGTCCACATGATGTTTAGAAATGTTCTTCTTGGAGAGCAGTGTCTTTGTCCATCACACCATGGTTGTTAATGGTTGTCTCTTAATGTGAGAGAGGCCTTTAGCTGCTTATAGAAGTTCCCTTGGGTTCCTTTGGGCCCTCTCTACCATTAATACTCCAGCAGACCCAAGCAGTGAGGATTCATATCGAAAGCTCAGTAACCAAACAACGTGAAAAGGAGAAGGAAACCAGACACTTTGCTCACAGCGTTTTTTCCACTCGGAGAAAGTTTAGAAAACTAAAATATGTTGCAAATATATTACAAAAAGGAACTTATCAGCGTGCCACTGTGATGATTTGTGAATTCCAAACTCTTTAGAGATGGTTTTGTAACCTTTTCCAGCCTCATGAACAACAACAACTCTTTTTCTGAGCTCCTCAGAAAGCTCCTTTGTCCTTTGCCATCATACACTTACACAAACATGTGTTGTGAAGATCAGACTGAGACAAATCCCTGATTTATTTAAACTAAACAATTAACTGAACGATAACCGAGTCTCAGTACAGACGGACTCTAATTTGGTCTTGAAATTAACTTGTAATCCTAGAGTTGCACTTACTTTTGCAGCTGACAGATATGTATTTTACTGACTAAACAAATACACGAGTGTTGTATTTCTGTTTCATTAGTTTGAGTGGGTTCTCTTCGAAATGAAAAGTTGAATACCTTCGTTGTCGGTGTCTGCAGCGGACGATTGAGTTAAAGTTTCTACAGCAGCCCTTCTTTGCGTTTGTTGTTACATTCTTGTAACCACACGTGTTATGGACCAAGAGGAACTTCACATCACCACACATGTTGCACATAAAATTTGCACGCACCACTGAATGCAGTGAAATAAGCTACTGGCAGCACGGATGAGTTACTTGATCCCTGGAAAGTAAATACTGATCCGTCCTTCAGGATAAAGTGAGGCTGTGACGTTTTAACCTCTCCTCTCAAACTCTTACTGTTTTCTGTTGTTTTTCAATTCAAAATCTTAATTCAGGAAGTCAGAGCTCAGTGAAAACACCTAAAGTACGAGACATCCTGGGCACAGTTATTCATATACTCGTGTGAATGTATTAGACGTGTCAAAAACAAACACCAAAGCCAAACTTCCTCTAAGATCCTCCTCCACTCCCGTTATGTGTGAAGCGATGGTTTTTTGGGTGGTGTCTTGCATGCGTGACTTTACTTATTTATAGTATCAGTGTCGCTCTTTAATTAGAAAAACGTGAGATCATGTGCCTCTCTTCTCTGGTTCTCAGCCTCACTGCGTGCTGCTGGCGTCCAAAGAGAACTCGGCTCCGGTGAAGCTGGGGGGCTTCGGAGTGGCCATCCAGCTGGGAGAGTCGGGACTGGTGGCAGGAGGTACGGTAAACACCACAACATCCCAAACAAAGTCAGAATCAAAGGGAATTCTTCATTGTTTTTTTTTTTCCCCAAGACATGAAAGAATACACACTTACACTTCTAGAGGATGTCATATGTAAATAAATGTCTATAAATGTGCTTAGAAAACAGACGCTAAAAACGGCTGTCGGTACACCGTTAGCAGGACCTGCTAATAAGCCACTTTTGCGTCAGTCAGATTAGCAAAAAGGCTTCACCCCAACTCAACTAGAGAACTAAACCCAGTTCGAGTGGACATCTAAGTGTTAATTTTGTGTGTTCACGATAAAATCCATATGACCTTTGATAAAGGCAAAGTACGGCAGCTTCCCCTGTTATAACCACAAGCTCACAAGTTTGATATATGTGCAGCAAATAGATGGCTGTGATAAGAGAACTTGTCTTTATCAGGGGGATTCACTACCACTGTTGCAGCCGTGGCCTACTGGTTAGCGCTTTGGGCTTGTGACCGGAGGGTTGCCGGTTCGAAACCCCAACCGGTAGAAAGCGGCTGAAGTGCCCTTGAGCAAGGCACCTAACCCCTCACTGCTCCCCGAGCGCCGTAGCATGGTAGCTCACTGCTCCGGGTTAGTGTGTGCTTCACCTCACTGTGTGCTTTGTGTGTGTTCACTAATTCACTAATTCACGGTTGCAGAGACCAAATTCCTTGTATACACAAGTATACTTGGCCGACAGACACTTAATTCTAATTCTAATTCTAACTTTATTTATACTATTGCACTTTTATTTTTCAGACAACCCATCAGGCTATTTAGTTTGTATTTCGCTCGCAGCTAGTTAGGTCCAATGAACCGTTAAAAAAAAAAAACAAGCTGGAACAAGGGCATCTGGGCTCGTTGGGTTCCTTGAAGACTTTTCATTCAAATAGTTAATTAAAGTTGAGGTTGAGATGAGATAAGCAGGAACGTGACTGCTCATGAGAGCAACGTTGTCGTTCCCTACGTCATCAGAGAAACTCAGAAGAATTTTCTTTTTAAACTTTCCAAAACAATGAGAAAGAAACTTTTACACCCCGAAGACAAAACCTAGACTTAGACTTTAGTCATCCACAAGGGTAATCGCCTGGTCACAATAGCTCAGTTGCACATAAAAACACTCTGGAGAACTATATGGACAAATATACAAGAAATAGAGACGGAACTAAATATATATTATATAGATAGGAAGGATTAATAAGGTGCAATGATGTCCATTAACATGAATAACATGGAGTTATGCTACAGAAAGGTGAGTTGTTGTACAGCTGGATGGAGTTTGGGTATGAATGAAATCCTGCCATTCAGAAAGGCATGGCAGCTCTTCAGGCCAGGATTCAGCTGTTTGCCTACATCTGAAGGACAAAGGACACTCCTTAGAGCACAACAACGTCCACATTTTACCCAGAGAGGACGCATGGTTTTTTTAGAAGAGTTAAAGAAGCCGTCTATGTCAAATTGGAAAGTACATCTCTAAACGGAGGAGGTGGCGTTTCACACTTTCAGACTTGAGCCTCTGTACATTAATAAATCATTAGCTCATTGTCGCTAACAGACGCAAGTCATGCAAGCTTCAGCTGGATAACATCCACACATGTTCCCATTTAAACCCCATCTCCTCCTCTAGTCTTTTAAAACCCAAGAAGCTACTTGGTTGACACGTCTTCGAGAAACTCTACGAGCTTCTCTTTCAGTTTGTTCTTTGAAATGTACAACGAGCTGGATGTCTGAGAACCTTCACAGGCATACCTGCTAAATGTTTGTGCAAGTTATTTCAGTATCGGCTGATGCAACAGCGGCTGTTGCTTAGTCACATTATAGAAAGGACGTAGAGCTGTTTGTCTTTCACGAGCCGGATGTGGTAACATTGAATTGCTAAACTGTTGAGCACAGAGTCATGTAGCTCTTCTTGTTCAAGGTTGAATCCTAAATGGTTAACTGTCTGAGTGGCTTCTTTAAAATTCTTAGCACCAACACCATAAGGCTGTAATTCATTTTGTATTCGTTAAATGAGTATAAAACAGTTTCTGCTGCAAACAATATTCAAACTAGGAACTTTTAACATTAAAAAGTGGAAAAGAAAGTTTTGAAACTGTGCAGTTCTTCAATCCTCAACAGGAAGTGGAAGGAAAACCGTTTCCTCTTTCGTTTGACCTTATGTCCGTTTGCTCATAATCGTAAGGTGTAATAATTAGAAATATGAGAGGATTGTTTGAGAGAAAACAAGAGTTATCAATGCTTCCTTGTTTCAGATGTCCGCATATCTTCATCTGATTCGTTTTTAAACTCTCACTGTTACGTGGCCGCCGCTCTGTCTGTCTCTGTGAACGCAGGTCGCGTAGGAACTCCTCACTTCATGGCCCCGGAGGTGGTGAAGAGAGAGCCGTACGGTAAACCTGTGGACGTATGGGGCTGCGGAGTCATCCTCTTCATCCTCCTCTCTGGGTGTCTTCCTTTTTACGGCACCAAGGAGCGACTGTTTGAAGCCATCTGCAGGGGCAAATACAAGGTCAGGGGTTCATTCGAGGAGCCGCCACGGTTTTTTATGTGCGGCTACATGCGCCCAATAAAGAGTCTCGACCTTTTGAAGAGTAAACACACCCGTCCAGTGTTAATTCTCAGATGTTTTAAAGCTCAGTCTTAGTCTTCGATTTGGAAATAAGGCTTCCTCACACATTTAAAGAAAATCCTCACTGATCTCACACACTACAAGACGACAAACGATTGTAATGCTAGCCCGGAGGCCGGCCCGACTCCCCCCCCCCCGCCCACACATTTATCGTGGCGTAAAGTTGATGTGAAGTTGCTCTTAGCTGGGAATACAACTAGACTAGACTAGACTGTACTGGACTAGGCTAGACTGTACTAAACTAGACTAGACTGCACTAGACTAGACTAGACTAGACTAGACTAGACTGCACTAGACTAGGCTAGGCTAGGCTAGACTAGACTAGACTGCACTAGGCTAGGCTAGGCTAGGCTAGGCTAGACTAGGCTAGACTAGAATTTCTTTGTCATTGTAACATGTACAACGAAATTAAGTGCAGTCCATTCAGCATAACAAAAAATAAAATATATGCTAAGACATGAAAGACAAACACATTGACACAACTGATTCTGCATTATCAGCATTTGGTACATTAATAGCTGTCTGAAAGAAACCGTTTCAGTTCTGTTTTTTATCGTCTTGATGGCGACTAATGCAACTAAATTAAATTTTTGTCAAAAGCATGCACAGTGCCATTCCCTCAAGTCCTGAAAGTAGACAAAGCAAAGTAAGTGAACCCTTGTTCTTCGAAGCAAAGGTTAGGTTCCGGTAACTGCTGAACAGTCATGACTGTACAGCCACCACGAAGCGCGACAGCACATGTAGACGTGGATGATTAGTCTGTGGCACTTAAGTTAAAACGACAGGACCTGGTAACTCCTTGTAAAGTGTCTGTGTTTTACATCTGTAGATGAATCCCCGTCAGTGGGGCCACATCTCGGAGAGCGCTAAGGATCTGGTGAGGCGCATGCTGATGTTGGACCCCGCAGAGAGGATCACCGTGTACGAGGCTCTTAACCACCCCTGGCTTAAGGTACCTGCAGGACATTGACCCTAACCCTAACCCATCATACTGAATCTGCTTAAGGCTCTTTTATAGACGCCGTGACCTATGCACGTTTCCTACATCGGTGCAAGTCATTTATACTTGTGCGCTTGTCAGTCTGGCTCACTCTGTAACAACACCAGTAGTCGGCGCTGTGTCTTTTTTGCCAGTCGGGTTAATTTTTGTTTTGACTTCCTGCTTCATTTTCATCAACGGCGACTGAAACTTTAGCCGAAATTTCGCCAAAGACGAGTCGTACAAATGTCCGTATCTCCAAACCTCCTCAGTTAACCTTACCGATTCTTGATTCATCCAAAACAATCAATTCGAAAATTGCGGAGATGGAGAAGCAGCTGGAAATACTAAAGCGGAAACACGCTACTACCAAGCGGACCAATCACAGCGGTCTGCGTCGTTGCGTGGCGCTAGGCCCTGCGCTGTCGCCGTAGCTCAGCGTCAACTTAAGGCAGAAGTCTAATCCGCCTATTGGTCTCTCACTATTTTTTGGGGTGGAGTGGAAAAAAAAACTGTTATAACAAGCACCTGAATTGTCAAGAACACTGCTACAATCCAACACAAAAAAAATCTAAAACCTGTCTTTCCATCACTGGAAAATGTTAAGCATGTGTAGACAGGCATCCAGAGTTTTGACTTTTTGTTGAAACTTTATTTGACACAAGAGCAGAATAGTAAGAAATCCCAGAGCTGTCACACATAACAATCAGTCACTTGGGCGACAAAGCTCCTCGCGCAGTAAAAAGCAACGACGGGGCACGGCGGCGCTCCGCTGTTACGGCTCGTCATGTTTTTTTTGTCAGCTGAAGCTTTTATTGTGTCCTCATCCTCGGACGGTGACGGAGGGGTACTTAAAAGTAAATCCTTGACAATTCAGCTGAGAGGCTCAAAATCCGCTCGGGTACGATGCTGCATTTCTAGTCTGTTTGTTCGTCTCCTGATTTTTAGACAAATCCTTCAGATTTTTTACTTTTTTCTTTATTTTCATGATTATTTACGTTGTAGATTCTCACTGAAGGCATCAAAACTATGAGTCAACACGTATGGAATTATCTAGTAAACAAAAAAAGTGTGAAATAACTCTAAGATTCTTCAAAATAGCCACCCTTTGCTTTGATTACTGCTTTGCACACTCTCGGCGTTCTCTCGATGAGCTTCATGAGGTCGTCACCTGAAATGGTTTTCCAACAGTGCTGAAGGAGTTCCCAGAGATTCTGAGCACTTGTTGGCCCTTTTGCCTTCACTCTGCAGTCCATCTCATCCCAAACCATCTCAATTGGGTTTAGATCAGGTGACTGTGGAGGCCAGGTCATCTGGTGCAGCACTCCATCACTCTCCTTCTTGGTCAAATATCCCTCACACAGCCTGGTTTGGGGTCATTGTCCTGTTGAAAAATAAATGATGGTCCAACTAAACGCAAACCGGATGGGATAGCATGTCGCTGCAGGATGCTGTGGTAGCCATGCTGTGCCTTCAATTTTGAATAAATCCCCAACAGTGTCACTAGCAAAGCACCCCCACACCATCACACCAACTCCTCCATGCTTCACGGTTGGAACCATGCATGTAGAGACCATCCGTTTTCAGACACGCCAGTTGGAACCAAAGATCTCAAATTTGTACTCGGACCAAAGCACAGATTTCGACTGGTCTAATGTCCATTCCTTGCGTTTCTTGGCCCAAACAAATCTCTTCTGCTTGTTGCTTTTCCATAGTAATGGTTTTCTAGCAGCTATTTGACCATAAAGGCCTGATTGGTGCAGTCTCCTCTGAACAGCTGATGTAGAGATGTGTCTGCTACTAGAACTCTGTGGCATTGATCTGGGCTCTAATCTGAGGTGCTGTTATCTTGCGATTTCTGAGGCGGGTGACTCGGATGAACTAACCCTCAGCAGCAGAGGTGACTCTTGGTCTTCCTTTCCTGGGGCTGTCCTCATGTGAGCCAGTTTCGTCGTAGCGCTTGATGGTTTTTGCAACTGGACATTCAGAGTTCTTGCAATTTTCTGGACTGACTGACCTTCAGTTCTTAAAGTAATGATTGGTTCTTGCCATAATATGAATTCTAACAGCTATCAAATAGGGCTGTCAGCTGTGCACCAACCTGACTTCTGTACAACACAACTGATGGTCCCAACCCCATTAAGAACTCAAGAAACTCCACAAATGAACCCTGACACCATTTCAGGTTGACTACATCATGAAGCTCATTGAGAGAAGTCCAAGGGTTTGCAGCGCTGTCAACAAAGCAAAAGGTGGCTAGTCTGAGGACTCTAAAATATGAATCATAAATGTTTACGACATAATTCCATATGTCTTCATTCATAGTTTTGTAAATGGTCATGAAAATAAAGAAAAAACATTAAATGAGAGGGTGTGTCCAAGCTTTTGACGGGTACTGTATTTCCCATGCTCGTATACCAAAACCGCAACCGAAGATCTCTTAATATGCACACTAATAACCGCAGTTGTCCTAGTTCTTGTTCTCTATTTATATATATTGACCAATCACTCACACCAGCGCTCTGTTTACTTCTGAACGCAGCCCTGTGCATCTAATTAGCGTCTTAAAAATGTTCAGAGAGATGTTGGTTTGCGGCGATATAGAGATATGATTTTAATAAACATGTGTTGTTGTTTATTTAGAGTCCTATAACACCACACTTGGCCACTTATAGGCTGCGATAGTACATTTAAAATTGCGCTCTCGACATGTTGCATGCTGTACAACATGCATCAGCAAACAGCCGGTGCTACAAGAAGACGGGGGTAAAGATGAACACACAAGCCCATAAATAAATGACTTTCAAAAATATCTCTGCAGCGGTAGAAGACAGGTCTTCAGTTACCTGCTCCTCGTTTTTTTTTTTTTTTTTGCTGCAAACTAAAAGCTCAAAGCCCGTTCTCAGACTGCATTGTCTGTAATGTAGTTTGCCATGTTTTAGATATTTTTCGGGGACGTGCAAGTAAAAGTTGCTGCAGGTGAGGTAAGTTTAAAGGATGCGATCTGTGGGCCGCTACGTTCTCTCGAACTGGTGTGTTTACTTCTCTTGTAATCAGATATCGGTATTATGTGACTGATCTGGCTGACTTGATAAAGTTAGCAGGAAAAGGCGGAGCTAGTGTGGTGCTGGGTAAGCTTTTAGGCCATCTGGCTTCACGTGACGCTCCAAGCTGGTACGAACCTAAGTCTCAGATGGTGTGTCCTCGCAATAAACGTCTCCATTTGCTCCCAGTGTGTTTTAGAATTGATTGCAGATTACGTTTTAAGCTCTTTATGGCCCTGACTCTGGAACGTACACTGTATTCCCAGAAGTATTCACTCATCCAAATAACTGAATCCAGGTATTCCAATCACTTCCATGACCACAGGTGTATAAAATCAAGCACCTAGTCATGCAGACTGCTTCTACAAACATTTGTGAAAGAATGAGTCGCTATCAGGAGATCAGTGAATTCTAGCGTGGTACTGTGATAGGCTGCCACATGTGCAACAAGTCCAGTCATGAAATTTCCTCGTTACTAAGTATTCCACAGTCAACTGTCAGTGGTATGATAACAAAGTTTTGGGATGAAATAGAGTTGAAGACTGTGACCTTCTCAGACCTTCTCGTCCAACATCAGAGTCTGACCTCACAAATGTGTTTCTGGTCAAAAGAACGGTCAAAAATTCCCGTAAACACACTCCTAAACCTTGTGGAAAGCCTTCCCAGAAGAGTTGAAGCTGTTCTAGCTGCAAAGGGTGGGCTCATGTCATATGAATGTGTGTGAAGGTAGATGAGCGAATGCTTTTGGCAATATAGTGTGCCTTCAGATCCTCAGGAAGAGGTCTACTTGTTTGTTCCAGGGTCCTGACTTAAAAATAAATAAATAAATAAATAAAGGGGACAGGACATTTGCGGTTGTCGGAGCTGTCTCAGGAAATGATCTCCTTTTAAATCTTTGCCTAAAACATACATTTATCAGAGCGTCTTTCAGCGTTTTAATTCATTTTTTCTGTCTCAAGACGCTTTACAACATCCGGTCTGAAACCAGACCTGAAACCCCAAGAACAAGCGTGAAGGCCTAACAGGAAGGAACCTTAAAGACACCTTGAGCGGAACCTTGAGCTCATGTGGAAGGAACGAGTCTGTTATAGATACATACATCTGACTAAAGTGTAGAATCTGATGATGATGCAAATACAACATATAGCTGATGATGTTACAGGACAGTTTGAGAATATAAGAGGAGTCATAGGCAGGTTGGAGAACTGTTCTTTCAGGCAGGAGTGGGTAACTGCAGGAGGCCATGAAGACTGGGCAGGTTGACGCGACCAGGACAACGATGGGTCTTGTCGCCACATCGCTATTAGTCTACTAGATCCTAGGTCCAGTCCAGGGCAGGGTTTCTGAATTTGTGCTAAATGTAAAAGTCTTCAGCATATAACTAAAGATATGAGCATCCCTCTTAGCTCACGTTTCTTTTGTGTGTTGTGTTTCTAAGGAGAGGGACCGGTACGCCTACAAAATCCACCTGCCAGAGACCGTGGAGCAGCTGCGAAAGTTCAACGCCAGGAGGAAGCTCAAGGTCCGCATCCGTCCACATACACTGTCTTTCAACATCTATCATGACGGCTGATCTCTGTGCGTGTCTGATGATCAGATAAACAGCAGCGGTGCTTGTTGTTGTTGCAGGGCGCTGTGTTGGCTGCAGTGTCCAGCCACAAGTTCAACTCCTTCTACGGAGACCCCCCTGAGGAACTCCACGACTTCTCTGACGACCCCACTTCCTCAGGTACAATGCAAAGTTTTTGGTGAACTCTCTAAAACACACATCCTCCTTCAAGTTTCCTTCCTCCTTTGCCCCTTTTACTTCTGCTTTCTCTCCACAAGCTGTGAGAACTGCTAGAAGTTGTTCAGAATTTTTTTTCTGCACCATCTCTGCATGAAATTTATTTTTTTACCCTGGAAAGCACCTTGTGCACCATTGGGTGCTGGAAGGTGCTATACAAATAAATACTGATTGATTGATTGATTGATTGAAAAACACTCCAAACATCAGTTGATTTTCACACAAAGAGAACCCACTCAAACTGATGAAATTTAACCGTTATACTTGTGCATCTATTTATTCAAATGAATTTAATGTTTGCTTGTTTCGCAAAAGTAAGTGAACCCTTGTTTTCAGTATCAGGTGTCAATAACAGCAGCTAAACTTCGGAGCAGAAAAAAATGAGCCATCTGCGAGTTACAAAAGTAAAAAGGTTCATTTGCTTCATGAGCAAGACAGTAACCCCAAGAACACAAGTGGTTCTACAAAAGAACGGTTTAGGAACGGCCAAGTCAAAGTCCTGACCTTAATCCAATTGAAATGTTGTGGAAGGACCTGAAGCAAGCAGTTGATGTGAGGAAACCCACCAACATCTCAGAACTCAAGTGGTTCTGTTCTGAGGAATGGGCTAAAACTCCTCCAAGAATCTTACTTAGGTGTCTTCTCTCTGTGTTGTGATTGTCAGATGTGGTTGTCTATTTTGCAGTTTGCAGCAGTTTTGACTTTCATGTCCTCAGACACGATGAGTGATCTAATGATAAGACGTGAATAGGATGTTGTGCAGGTGTCTGATGAAACCAGCGGTCTCAAAACCAGCGTGGCTCAGTTCAAAACTTTGTCTTAAAAGAAAGAAACTCATCATCTCTCTCTAGACGGCAGATCAGCAGTTACTGGAAATATTGAGTTGCTGTTATTGCCGCACAAGGAGTTCACAGCAGATACTTACTTCACATACAACTCAAAGAAATGTACTACTGTTTCATCTTCTTGAATAAATAAATGCGTGTAGTGTAGTATTTCAATTTAGTTTGATAGGATGAGCGGCGGTGAGGGCCCACAAAGACTAAAGTCTCAGTAAATGTATCACACGTCTCATAACGCAGCTTAATAGATGCTGCAAAAGCAAAAACAGCACTTTAACTGTGTTTCCCTTGTGAGTTTTTACACAAAATGTGCTGAGAATGATAAAGATAAACAGATATATTTGTTGTTTTCACTGTTACAGCACCTCTGTTCATTCTCAAAGCGCTTGTTTGTCTGTTTCTGTTAATGCTTCCCACCTGTTAGGACTACTAGCAGCAGAACGTAGGTATCTGTTTCTTCTCTCTGTGTTGTGGTCGTCAGATGTGGTTGTTCACTTTTGCAGTTCTCAGCAGTTTTAACTTTCAGTGATTTAGCGAGAAGACGCGAGTGGGACGTCCTGCGGGTGTCTCACGTGACCTGTGTCCCTTCCAGGTGCTGTGTCTCAGGTGTTGGACAGTTTGGAGGAGATCCACGCTCTGACGGACTGCAGTGAAAAGGACCTGGACTTCCTCCACAGCGTTTTCCAGGACCAGCACCTGCACACGCTGCTCGACGTAAGAGTCAACATCCAGCCTTTTTATGAGTCATTCGTTTTCAGCGCGCCACTCTAATGGTCTTCCTGCTCCACATTATGGAAAACTAATGGGACGTTACGCAGTTCATTAAAAGCTGGTTTAATTCTTAGCCGAGACGAAGTGGTGTGTTTTATGTTTCCAGTAGCAGCAGCTACACTTTCTTTGCATTAATAGCAAAAGGAAATCAGCGAAGAGGTGTGAGGTGATAAAGTTTCGTTCAGTTCCCGTAGCGTCTCAGCATGTTGGTTTTGTGGTGGAAGTCTTGATGGTTTGATGCTAAAAATAGCCGGGCTGCTGCAGCGACGCAATCCAAACTGCAGCTTTGCTTCTCCATGCAACAAGTGGCGATGGTTTTAAAAGTGTCTGCAGCAGTGGCATTGCTGAGTCAGGTGAGGATGTTCATATGGTTATTCAGTTTTTAGCTTGAAGGAGTAAATTTAGCCAGAATTCATGTCAATTTGGGTCTGATTATTAGATCTTATTTAATCTTTGAGCACCAGAAAGTCACGAAATAGAAGTATTAAAATGAGATATAACACATAAATAGGTCCCTTTCTTCTATACACACACGGAGAACATCATGTTTTTAACAACAACAAGAGTCTCTATGAGGACCAGTTTGAGTTTCAGGGTTGTGACAAACCAAGCATGGCTGCCGACATCAGCATAAACTGTATATTAGGGATGGTCCGAAAACCGAAAATGCACTTATGGACCATTTTCGGCCGAAGATTGCTGCGGTTGTTGCTTGCACGTGTTGTTTCGGCAATAAAAGTCTGAAATATTTCGGCCGAAAGACAGAAAATGCACTTTCGGGCCATTTTCGGCCGAAAATTTATCGCCGAAACAACACAGCCGAAACAACATGGCCGAAATAGGATGTTGTGATGGTGCAAGCAACAACCACAGCAAATTTTCGGCCGAAAATTGCTGCGGTTGTTGCTTGCACGTGTTGTTTCGGCAATAAAAGTCCGAAATTTTTCGGCCGAAACAGGATGTTTTGATGGTGCAAGCAAAGTGCATTTTTGTTTTTTTTTTTCGGACGGAAATTTTCGGTGCATCCCTACTGTATATCATGCAAAGAACCAGTTGTTGGTACTTTCTCTGGGGGCCCGGAGCTGCTACGTTCTGCTGCTCCATATCCGACCATGTATCTTCAGGCTAGGGGAGGACATTTCGGATGTGCACCGGGAGATTATCTTAAAATTCTTGGCGTCATCTGATCCCCAGTTGTAGAATGTTTTGCGTCTGATCCTGAGTCTTTCTGTCAAAGTTAATGTAGTGTGGAGAGGGTAGCTGGTACCTTGTGTTCTCTACTCCACAAATGTTCTGGTCATCCAACGCTGCCAAGATGTTTCTCCTTGACGCTGTCTCCAGGAAACTTTTCTTTTCTTTTAAACGTTCAGTGTTTGTTGTTGTTGTTTGGGTGCAGCCTTTGACTGAGTGGACTCCGTGGATTCTGTTTAGATGATCAACTACTACCACCTCACCAAACATCCACATTGCATCATTGCATATAAATTTCTGACTGACCTTCCGAAGTAAACTTCTTCCACACGGCTGATATGTTTAGTCACGTGATTTTGCTTCCTCTTCTTGTTTTTTTGGCGCTTTTGATGTTAGGCAACCGTCACTAAAACAGAAGACTCTACAGGAAATTGGTGTGGTTTACAGCAGAACTAAAATAAATAACTGCAAAAGATCAGGCTGGGCTGACGACCAATACCATAATATCAGCCGATAATTATTGATGACTGGTTGATGAGAGCACCATCTTCAGGCTAGGGGGTTCAGTATATCAGTGAAGGTCCTCCTAAAGTTAGCCATACAAACTAGTGTGTGTGTGTGCAGCAGCAGCAGCAGCAGCAGCAGCAGCAGGCTGTGAACTTGACTAACAGCCTCTCGCTGCTCTTTCCACTGACTCAGGGATGTTGGCAGGAACAGCTGAGCTGCAGGTCACAGCAGCAGACGGCTGACCTACAACTGGTTCACCACTTTACAACCATATTGGGTCACGACATCTCAGTTCCTGGCAGCCACTGCTTAGAGATAGAGAGAGAGAGAGAGAGAGAGAGACGTAATTTTAGATTAGTTGGACTCTGAGAGCATTTTTTTGTCTGGTGTGTTCTTATTAAGCGTCTATGTTTGCTTTACCTTTAATCCACTTTGTTTACTTCTCTGTGTCCGAAGATCTGCCGGCAGCTTTTATATAGAGTGTTAAATAAAACATGTACACATCAGAATATTGTGCAGTCATAATAATGAATACACCTGTTAGTTCTATACTTTATATTTAAATTCATCTTGACAACTTGTCTGTTTCAGTTTGAGTTCTTAGCGGTTTGTTGTTTCCGCGTGATGATGATTGGGATATCGCCAGCGCAGTCAAAGCTTTGATCAGACACTGTGAACAGTCAACGGCTCTGATTTGTCGTAGAAGACGAAAGACAAAGTTTGGAAGCTTGTAATTTTCGCTGACGCGTCTTGAGATCAGATACAGGATCTTATATGCAAACAGGTGATTAAAGAGGAACTCAGCAGTGGTCTTAAAGTAAGTGGTATAAAGCTTTTAGTGAACTCTGATTAACGTCCTTACTACAAGTTTGAAAACATCTGAGTGTCTGTAGCTGTTCCTCGTCTCAGCTGCAGGATGCATGCTACATTAGCCACCAATATCATAACGTGACCCGAGCTGCATTGTGGGTAATTTGGGCACCAGTCTTTGACATTATTTATTCTTAACTGTCTTCATCCGTCCAGAAAGCAGTACTTGATGAACATGGACTCTTTATAAAGACGGACAAAGCATCTGTGACGTCCCCCATAGATATCCTGAAGAGCTGTTTTTGAAGCTCAGTGCTGTGTCTCTGACTGTCGCCATCTTGGCAACGCCTCCCTCCACCTAACTCCCAGCAATTTCAAAAACAGGCAAAGAGGTGGAGCGTGAGTGGAGCTGAGGCAGCTGGCAACCTGAGAGGACACTTATCTGCCACTTAAGGCAGCTCGATGTATGACTTTAAGCCTGTAAAATCTTAACATTTTAAAGTGGAGGTTTGTGGGGATTGACTCGATTTAGGAACCAGAAAATTATTCCCCACAAAGCACCAACCACTAGTTAAGTGTGCTCAAAGACTTCACAGCTTGTTCCAAAATATTTATCATCTCCCAAGTCATGACGCACACGTGATAAACAGCTGTTCTTGGTTCTGATCCAACGGTCGGTAAAGATCCATTAGAGACAGGACCTTTTACAGTATTCTTGTGCGCTCCAAATTATGTCGGTGCTCATTTACATAAACAAGAAAAAGTGCCAAATTGCAGGACCTCTAGTACCTCTACCGACCGTTGGATCAGAACCAAGAACAGCTGTTCATCACGTGTGCGTCATGACTTGGGGAGATGATAAATATTTCGGAACAAGCTGTCAAGTCTCTGAGCACACTTAACTAGTGGTTGGTGCTTTGTGGGAAATATTTTTCACGTTTACCACTTAACGCAAAGTTGTCTGTGTCTCTTTTGAGAGACTGGCTGTTGTTTTTAAACAATACCCTGACATGCCACTCCATCTTCCAGTGTAGCCGTTCAGACCGCCCCCTTCCTAAAAAACTAATTCTTAAAGATCATGTCCCAGCTTTTACTCATCCGGCATGCTGAGCTTGCCCTCCCTCCTCTTCAAAGCTTGGTTCAAACATCTCGCCAAGCATCTCTCAGCTGATGCAGATTCTTGCAAAGCCAGGCGCTTAAATCACAAGCTCCATGAATCAAATGAGGCGTAAGAGGCTGAAATCAAAAACAGCAGGTGAAGGTGCAGAGTCTTCCGTAAGAGCCGAAAGCGATTTCGTGTCATCTTAAAGGCTCTCCCAGTAGCTGGAGGATGAATCGGTTGAAGTGCGTTGTGGGAGACGAGTGTATTCTGCCAAGTGTGTGTGTGTGTGTGTGTGTGTGCAGTGGTGTCAGTGGGAGCCTGGGGCTGCAGATGTCTTCTTTTCAGCCTCAGTTTCTCACCATCCCTGCTCTGAGAGGAGGGGTTAGTCAGGAGAGGACAGAGGAGTGCAGCCCAGCCTCAGACCCCCCAAACAATCAATGGCTTCTATTGTCGGGCCTCCGTGCCTTTCACAGCGAGCGCAGCCTCCGTCACTATCTGACAGTATCCTGCACACCACTGAAGCACACAGAGGAAACTAAAAATCCTGCAGACTCTGAGCACATCAAGCCTCCTGGATGTGAAAACTCGTGTCTCATTTGCAAACTGTTGGCGGCGATTTTCTGACTAAACGCTTTTTGGTGAGTGCGTCTCCTTCCTGTTTTTTCTGCCTCGCGTGTTTGAGGCAAGAGGTGTTTCGTCACGCGACGCCTCAAGCTAATTTTAATTCAGCCTGTCTGTGTTTCTTGCCGTTTGACACTTATAATGAGGCGTTTTAGTCAAGTGCATTTGTATTTTTTTTCTCCCCATGTGCCCGTGCTACGTCTCATGCTTCGGAGCTAATTTAGGCCTGAGAAAGAAGCTGCCTTCGAGAAAAGGATGTCTGAATTTACTTGTCACTGATCGGAAATTAATACATCTAACTGTTTCTCATGTTTCTCAGAATGAGAGCTGTTTGTTGTTGCTGTCGCAGCCAGGAGGACAGTTTAAAAGAATGAAATCTGAGTTTCTACAGCTCGTTGAGTCGTCTGCTGCAGAATCTTTGCACAGTTTAGTTGAAATCGAAGGATGTTGACAACGCTCCTCATGGTAGTTCAGACCTTGCATTAACATCTGACCCGTTGTACGTGATTGCAAGTGGTCCGCTTTAAGTTCAGAGGGGCAGTAGAATATTGTCTCATCCTACTGTTGTTTCAGAACCATGAACAGCTGTTATTTTTTAGTTATTATTTATTTCTTTATCTCCGGCCTGACATTGGTTCTTTTATGACCTGCACAAAGCTCAGTCTGACAGCAACATCTCCAGTAATAAAGGTAAATAAAGACGCTGACTATTGAGGAAATAGTGACTTAACTCCAATGTACATTGACGTAATTACATCAGTCATTAACCACAGCCTCTATCCTCTACCTCACTCTATAACCTTGCACTGTATAAATCATTTCTTTCCGATCGTCATGAGAAAGTCATTATTTCCGTTTCATGAATCTTTTTGATGATTTCACATCGTCAGTTATCTGCAGCATGTGGATCAGCCTGCTTCTGCACTCGAGCTAATTGCGGCTGCAGTTAATCATCACTGAGCAGCGTACCCGAAGCTTTCTGCTGCGTCCCTTAGGTTCCTACAGCAGTTGGACGTATTTGAACTTCACTCGAGTGTTGGTTCGTGCTTTTATTTCACTGCATTGTGGAAGGAGATGTTTAACTTTTTATTTATTTTAAAGCCATTTAAAGGCGCTACTTACCATTTCATACAGACTCTGCAATCAAACCACTACCATCCATTTGTAATAAAGCTATTAAAGTCCATAAACCACTGGGATTTCATCATTATAATAGTTTTTTAAAATCTTTAATTTACTCACTTTTGACAGCTTTATTAAATACTCATTGGACTCCTTGGGGCTGTTGGTGGCTGCAGGCTTCTTAATCTTCTTGGGAGTCTTGACTTCTTGGCTTCTGCCATCTTGGGCTTTCTGGCAGAAGCGGTTTTCTTTAGGGCCGACTTTCTTTGCAGGCTTCTTGGATATGGTTTGAGCTTTCTTCTTCATATTGAATGAGCCAAAAGGCCTTGATCCCTTTGGTCTGGACCAGAGTGTCCTTGGCCCCCAGGGTCTTGAGGTGCTGTGTTGCTGACTTTGGGTTCGGCTGTCTTTTTTTGCAGGGTCGTTCTTGGCCACCATCTTGGGACACTTACAGGACTTCTTGGAGCTTATTGGTGGCTCAAGGCTTCGTGACACTTGGCTTCTTCACTGCTGATTTCTTTGCTTTGCCAGCAGTTTTCTTTGCAGGCTTCTTGGACATGGGTTTAGCTTTCATCTTCATGTTAAATGAGCCAAAAGGCCTTGGTCCCTTTGGTCTGGACCAGAATGTCCTTGGCCCCCATGGTCTTGAGGTGCTGCGTTGTTGACTTTGAGTTCGGCTGTCTTTTTTTGCAGGGCCGTTCTTGGGACACTTACAGGACTTCTTGGAGCTTTTTGGTGGCTCAAGGCTTTGTGACACTTGGCTTCTTCACTGCTGCTTTCTTTGCTTTGCCAGCAGTTTTCTTTGCAGGCTTCTTGGACATGGGTTTAGCTTTCTTCTTCATGTTAAATGAGCCAAAAGGCCTTGGTCCCTTTGGTCCGGACAAGCGTACCCTTGGGCACCAAGCTCTTGATGGCAGCCTTGTTCTTGTCCTTCGAAGCGGCCACAGCTTTGACAATGAGCTCGCTGGCGCTTGGACCGACTTTCTTCTTCGGTTTGGAAGCCTTCTCCATGGCTGCCTTGGCCAGAGCGGCGACTACAGCTGGAGCTACTTCTCTTTTTGAGAGCCAGATTGCATCTTGGTCTTACTTTCATAACTAGAATTCGACATACTGTGGTTAACACCCAGACGTACAGTACGTCAGAAGGAATCTGCAGAATTAGTGTTTCCTCTGTGAGGACACGGTGTTATTCCTTAGAAATCAAATCCATTTGTTCATTCATTCATTCATTTTCCACCTACTTGCATGGGACTTGCATCAAACTCGCCTTTTCCCTACGGTTGTATTCTGCATCTTCTTGATATCTTCAGTTTCCATTTACATGTTCTGGTTTTGTAAAGACAACATCTGTGTACAACCAAGCACAACAACACACACATCTTCTGTTTGTAAGATTAACCAGGACAGTTTTGCACAGTTTTACGCAACACTCTCATGCACCAAATTGCAAGATTAGAAAGATTACTGTAGTATCCTGTTCATTTACCTTCCTGCAGCCTGCTGACGATGTCCAGCGTCACATGTTGTCGCTGTGAGACGGGGGACAGAACAGAGGAGCGTTGGGTCTCAGAGCTGCATTGAACTGTGTTTTACAAAAGCTGTGTTTGTCTGCGACTCTCTGTTTCTGCCTTCGGCTGCTGGTCTCTGTGCAACGCACCGTTCAGCAGGTTAAACCAAGAACACAGGTTGCACGTCAAACATCCCATTCCTGCTGCTTTGTTCGTGATCGCTCGGTCATTTTAGGTTGTTTAAAAAAAAAAAAAAGGGCTACTTTGATTCGAGCTACAGCTGCCGCCTTTGTTTTCCGGCTGATCCGGGGTCATTTTGTCTACAAACACAGTCTCTTAAATACACCCACTCTCGCCTGTGCAGTTTATTAGTCAGCTGGGATTTTTATAAACAGAGCTCTCGTGTCTGTCGTCTTCCAGTCGCAGATGAGAAGACAGTTTCTTCTTGTTGGCAGTTAGATGTCGAAGAGGGGAGGAAAGAAAAAAAAAACTGAAAAACGGGTATTAACACAGAAACTGCAGCGTTCAGAGAGACAGAGCTGAGCAGAATAAATCAGGCATGCAGCTTTTTTACTGATTTTAACACCTTTTTAAATCGTGTTTGTCTCCACGTATCCAAAGAGAGAATATAGTTTATACTAGAAAAGCCCTCTGAACCACTGATGGTCGGGAAATACATATAAAGCATGCCACTGCTAATGTTAATTTGTGTCGTCATTCTCAGTTCCACTAATTGACTTTTATCTCTGGTTTCAGCTCTACGATAAGATCAACACCAAGTCGTCCCCGCAGATCAGAAACCCTCCCAGTGATGCTGTGCAGAGAGCCAAAGAGGTAAACAAAAAAGAAAGCCACTTCCTGTTTCTTCATGTGATGATAATGAATCTAACACATATTCTCAAGCAGCTGGCAATTCTCTTAAACACCTCTTTCATTAATCCTTCTGACCTGCTGCTCACTGAACCTCTAACTCGTCTCTGCCGTGGATCTTTCTGCTCACCTGTCGGGTTCTGGGTTTCTACTAATTCCTTTATTAATAAATTCAGCAGGGGTTTCTTTAAACCTAATATTTGTATTTAATCTCGCTCCTTGCTGGAAAGTGGTTAATGCCGGATCAAGTAAATCCTGAGTGGTCTGAGGAAACCTTGCTTACTGGAAGTGAAGGTGTAAAAGGTCACTTACTCTAACTTTTAGTCACGACAAGATCGATTTAAGAAGTCCTTTCTCAGTGTTAACACAGATGAGAGTCATTTTTGTCTCTTTCTTAAATATTGATCTTGAGAAGACGTTTCACCACTCATCTGAGTAGCTTCTTCAGTTCTAGGCGACTGGTGGGAAGGTTGAGGTTTAAATGACCTAAAGCTGCACCAGAAACCTGTACAGGCTTTAAGGTTTCTGGTTGTTTACACAACAAGCAAGTTTCAGTAGAGGTTTTGTATGTAAACCTCAGACTTCCCACCAGTCCCCTAGAACCGAAGAAGCTACTCGAATGAGTGGTGAAAGGTCTTCTCAAAAAAAAAAAAAAAAAACTCAGTCCAGTTAACTTTGAGAAGTCAGACTATACTTAACTTTCAGCAAATATTCAGATAATTTACTCATGTTAACGTGTCAATACAACACTGTAAAATACAGAATAATAAAAATGTGTTATCAGAAAAGTTATAGTTTTATTTATTAGTTTCATTATTGGATTATCATTACAAACACTTAACATACAGCATAGACTGTATATAAATATGGACAATACGTCCCCACTTCCTTTCATTAGCCAAACTGACGCTTTTTTTCCCGGGAATACGGGCGGCGCCATCTTGCGAGTTTGGAGCCAGAGTCTGATCAGTACGGTCCGAGAGTGGAGCCATCGATGCCCCGCCCACACTTCCTCCAGACTCACTCGTGTTTTTGTTTAATACTACGCTCTGCTCTGCCTCCACCAGTTACAAGGAAACGTTGGATTATACACTGGACTTTATGGAGTGGTTTAGTGTTTTAGTGTGGCCCAAGTCCCGCCCACTAACATGGAGGGGGTGGAGCTTATGACCTATACTGCACCCAGCCACCAGGGGGAGCTCTACTTGCTTTGGCTTCACTTTGGAGGAGCTGTTCCACCGTACATCTTTATACTGTCTATGGTCTACTGGTGCCGTACGCCGTTGTAAGCGTTGATACTTGTGTACACTGGTTTGTTGCCATCGTTCTGTTATCACGCCACTAAAACAGAGATGGCGTTCAGGACAATTGAACTGATTTTCTGTGCTTGTCCGGTCACATTACCGTTAACATGAAATGTAGCATCTGCTTCAGTACATGATGCACATTATACAACCAATGAACCAAGCCAGGGAGAAGTTTCTGTGCTTGTCCAGCCACTGAGAGATAAAGAAATTTATTTTTGACAGGCTTTTGAATGTAGCTTTTCTTTATAAGTAGCTTTTTGAAGTTGGTCAAAGCAGAGCAAATTTAAATATATTATATATGTTTTGAAAGATGAATAGTACTCACAGTTTGGTTCAGTAATTTGTCTTCCAGTCGTTTGAGGAGGCGAGTTTCTGCATCTGAGCTGTTCTGTCTTCATCTTTCACAACGAGTTACAGAAGTGTCTTCTCAGTCCATTCCCGTCCTCCACGTTTGTGTACACCTTCAGCTGTGCTTGGACAAAGTGTCGTGCCTCGTAACATGCCCAGACCGTGTCTGTTCTTGTCGTCTGAAGGTTGCTAAGAGAGACTCTTGACCAAGCTTTGCGCATAGTAAGCCTATTGGTTGAAAATGTGCCTGGATTCTTCGTTCATTGTCAATGCAAAATGGAGTCGACCAGTTAACTTTGGTTTTGCAAGTGCCGTATGTAGCCAGTGTCGCTCCTAAGATCTTTACCGTGATGTTGTCCTTGATGGCGTTAGTGCTGTCCGCCATGACCTTTGCTCTGTGCACTAGCTCTTGCAACGAGATAGCTCGTCAAGGACTGGAGCTCTTGCAGGTCGCAGATTCACCTGCCCCCAGTGTGTATGGAGGTGTGCTGACGGCTTCTTGCGTGATTCTTCGTTTTTAAGGAGCACTGCACCACCACCACCAAGAAGTTTGGTGACATTTGCCTTAAAAGTATAAACGGGAAACAGCGTCTGAGCAGCTTCCTCTCAGAGTCAGATTAAGATTGTCTGTCGGTTTAAATAAAGCTCCGTGCCTTCTGACCTTCTTCATTTGACACCCCAGTAGTGTATTCTTGAAATGTTGGTGCCCTTGCAGGCCTTATAGCCTGCGTATGATAAACTCACACTTGGTTAATGTGTTAACCTATCTGTGCTTTAGAAGAGCTGAGTAGCGTGCAGAGTGGAGCTGCTGTGTTGTTGCAGGAAGGCGACGGATCAGTGGCGTGCATTGAGAGTATTTTCGCGCAGAGCCGTGCATGCAGGCCGACCGCACAAAATGCTGCTGCGTTTATGTTGCGCGCTTTGTTGAGGGAGCAATTAAGAAGCCTGAAGAGTAAGGGAGTGGGTGAGGGCCCGGCATCGTAAAAAAATCCCAGAGCTGTTAAAACAGAGAAAGCCATTTAAGGGGAGCCCAGCTCTTGTTTTTATGTGGTTTTGGTTCATGTCAAAGAGACCTGCCTTAATTAACGCAACTCTGCTACTCTGTTCACGTCTGGCTCACATTTTCCTACTAAAACCAGCCGGGATGGAGAGGCAACAGATGAAGGCGGACGATGTGAGGGAGTGAAAATAGTATTAAAGTCATATTGTTGCAGCTTTTATTTCCATTTTCAGAGTCTTTTATTGGTGTTCTCCACAGAGAATTAAGTCCTCCAGACAATTAGAAACACACTAAGCCGTGCTTGGAACAAAACCTTAAGAGCATCCAAGAGTATAAAGTTCAACAAGCCTAAAACTCGTGGTGCAATTAAAATATAGTCCTGTTTTCAAACGGTTTTGTCAGCTTTTATCCTAAAGGGATAAAACTCACCCCAACTCAGATCAGTTTACAGTTGTACGGCAGAGAACCATGGCCTTGAAGGTGCTGAGTCTCAGTGGTTTAGATTTGGCACTGTATTGGACATTTATCAGTCTATGTGCCTTCCAGCCTTCATCTGTGCTCCCAAAGTAATGACTTGGAGAAAGTTCTGGTTCCTCCGTAGTGTGGCTGCCCTCAGCTTTAGAGATGGTGTGTGATCCCCAGAGTAGAGTCGCTGATACTTGCTGTCGAAAGGGCACAGTTGAGGTTGTTGTGGCATCTGGTGAGGATGCCTTGTGGGTGCCACATTTTGGAGGTTTACCGAGTATGGGCAGCTGAGAAAAGCCCCCAGAGTAGACCTAATATCTCCACTGACTAGGGGATGACTTTGGATTCCTCAGTAGGAATTCCTTGCTTGGCCTGTTGCATGGATGGATGGATGGATGCATGGAAATTATGAAAACAACTACGCCACGGACATTTACAAACTGGATCATCTAAAAACGTTCAAGTGCAAATATTGTTTTAGTCCTAGGATCAGGACAAAACCACGATTTCAAGTTAGATTTCTGGGGAGGTGCTCTTCAGGTTTACGACGTAACGCAACTATAAAAGAAGACACTTTCAAACTTTCGGGTGCAGGTAATTTTAATCGAGATGAGACAAGCCTTAATTGTCATTGTACGAGAACATACAAAGACATTAAGAGACCACATACAATCATAAAATGTAAATAAATAATATAAAAGACCCACGGTACGAACTGTTTTTAAATCTGTTAGCTTCCAGGCGTCTGTATCTTCAGGAGAGTGAACGGTTTATGTCCTGGATGGAAGCAGTAATTTCTCATTTTCTTGACTCTGCGGAGACATTGGGAGCTGGAGACGTCCTCCAGTGAAGGCAGAAGACCTTAGAAAGTAAAAGCTCCTCCACTCAAGCATCCCTTGACTATTTTTTTTAGAGCTTTCCAAAGAAATTCCGATTTTCTTTATCTTAGCAGCAGCTTGACCTCATCGTCTAATCTCTGCTGATTCACTCTGGCTGAACGCTGAAATGCTTTGAACCAATCAGACTTTCAGTAGCAGGACATCTTCTAAGGTGGCTTCAACAAACCTTCTTTTTTTCCTTCTACGCACTAATAAACTTTTAACCTCTCTGCTGTTATAGCTCCAGCTAAACGAGCTATGTCAGTGTTCCAACTAATCATTCCTTGGGAGTTTTTTGTCTTTGGCTGTAGATACTAATCTCAAGTAGACTTTCACTTTCGCTCGCCGTCCGTCATCACTGACCTTGAAACTTTCCCCTGTGAGCTCTGAAAACAACCGTCAACAGCTTGTGTAACCTTCTTCCTGTGTCTTCTTCCACTGAAGAGTTCCTCCCAAGACGGAGCAAGTGGCGCTTTGAAACATCTGGAATATGTAAGACCTCATCACACTACTGCCATGTTACAGTCCCGAGCGTAAGACAAGAGCTGTTGGGCTTTTTAAAAGAGTACAGTACTGCAGAATATTCTACATTTCTGCATAAAAATGACCCAAAACATCAGCGGGACTTTATTACAATTACATTTACAACCCAATCAAACACATGAAACAGAAATAGTATACACTGAGGTGTAAAAGTAAGTGAACCTTTAGGATTACAAGTTAAATTCAAGGCCAAATTAGAGTCAGAAGTGTTTTCAATCAGTATAATTAGACTCGTTTAGTTTAAATAAATCAGGGATTTGTCTCAGTCTGATCTTCACAACACATGTTTGTGGAAGTGTATGATGGCAACGGACAAAGGAGCTTTCTGAGGAGCTCAGAAAAAGAGTTGTTGTTGCTCAAATCCACATTCAGACAGACAAACAAGCAGTTCAAGTCCGGAAACCCACCAACGTCTCAGAACTGAAGTGATTCTGTTGAAGAATGGGCTAAAATCTCACCAAGCCGCTGTGGACGACTGTTCAGCAGTTGCCGGAAATGTTCAGTTGCTGTTAAATGCTGCGAAAGGAGGTCACAGCAGATACAACAAATTACTAATTTCCTTGAAGAAGCAGATACAAGAGCTTATTATTTATTCCTTCATCAGTTTGATTGGGTTATTTTTGACTACTTTCCGGACTTCTGTGGAAATCTGATAATGTTTTGAGTAATTTCTATGCAATTTATGTTTTGTTTTGTTTTGCCAATAGAAAGTAAAAGCTCCTCCACTAAAGCATCCCTTGATGTTTTTATTTTTTTAGAGCGTTCCAAGGAAATTGAGATTTTCTTTATCTTACCCCCAGCTTGACCTCATCGTCCGTCTTATCTCTGCTGATTTATTCCAGCTGCGGAAAAACACGTCGTGCAAGACCCTTATAAGGGGCGCGAAAACATTCATGCACCGCTGATTATCTCATGTGATTTCATTTAGCATACACGTAAACAGTTCAAATCGGAGTCACTGATCAGAATAGTTGATCAAGAAATACTGCGAATATGTTGTTGGTGGTTTAAAATTGCGCAAGCACAAGAATGTTATGTTTTGGGAAAGTGAAGCGATGGATAAAGCGGAAAGTCGTACGAGACCTTCAGAGTAAATCAAGCTACTCCAGTTTTTTTCTTCCATGTGGTAGAAACTAAAATGACCTTCAGACTTGCATTCTCATCTAAAAAACAACATGGTGTGCTGTGTATCACATGTCGCATAAAACAAACTGGGTCCTTATGGCTTCTTTCTCTTGATAGTCACATTTAATAATATAAATCCTGGAGCAACATCCTTCAACATTTAACTTTCTTTAATCAACTCGGTTTGAAATTTAATCTGTGGGTTAATATGGAGGAAGACTGATAGACTGGGGCTGACAAATAGACCTATCCGGCAGCCATTGCGATACCATCAGGGGAGATAATTACACAATCTGCCCAATCATTTGGTAAATCTGCATTATTAAACATATGCCCGAATTAACTATTAGCACCTCCAGTTTATGCTGAAATCATAGGTGTACATGTAGGTATTATTAGATCCTTTTATTGTGAAGAAAGCTTAAAAACGTGAGGATTGTCAGGCAAGTTCTGAACTGTCTTTTTTCTTTGATTTCTGTGGGCATTTATGGACCTTTATTTACGGTGTGGTTTGGTTTTGGTTCATCAAAATGTCCAAAGCACCTTCTTGAAAGATGCCTCTGCAGCTGGCGTATTGTAGCGGATGGTTTTTGCAAAATTTTGATGCACCGAATATTTTTGGTCGAAAAACCGAAAATGCACTTTTGGGCCATTTTCGGCCGAAAATTGCTGCAGTTGTTGCTTGCATCATCACAACATCCTGTTTCGGTTGAGTTGTTTCGGAGATGTTGTTCCGGCCAAAAATTTTTGTTGCATCCCTAGTTTTTATCCATCAATGAGCAAGAAAATGACATTATTACAGTTTAGAGACGATGAATACCTGGACGTAAACAGAAACCATGCGTCCACAATGCAGGTTTCAGTACTCACACACACTCAAAGGCCTCACCTCCACAATGCCACATTCACCAGTCAGGCGCAACATAACTGGACCTGACATCAAACCGAGTCAAAGTAGCAGGGGGAGGAGGAGGAGGAGGAGGAGGAGGAGGAGCGAAGCCTTGACCAGATTCCTTGACTCGCCGAATGAAGTCCTAAGTTGGTCTCACATGACGTAGGTGGCGGAGGCGGAGGTGTCAGGGAAATCTGTGAGGTTTTTGGGGTCGCTCTTCATATGCTGCGTGGGGTGCAGCAGGTCCTGTAGAGGTTGTCACAGGTTTGAGAAAGTTTTAGATCCGAAGGGAAAGAAAAAAGACTCTCTCTCTGTGTCCTCAGGTACTGGAAGAGATCTCCTGCTACCCAGAGAACCACGAAGCTAAAGAACTCAGACGGATACTGACCCAGCCACATTTCATGGTGAGTCCCAAAAAATACGTCACTTTAAGAAACATTCGGGGTTTCTGACAGCCGCTATCTCCGCTTAGCAGCTTCTTAGATGCTCTTAGTTCCTTTGCTCCGCATGAGATTATTTTACTTTGCTTAAATTTAAGTGCTTTAAAAACATCAAACAGGAAGGGATGTGTGCGAGGAGCTGACCTGCAGGGTTTAATCCAGCCAAGAGAAAGTCCTTCAGGGGGGCTGTCAGTGGCCTCCCCCCTTTAATCCCATCACGTTAATGTGCCTGACTCCCGTCTCTGATCAATGAGCACCACAACAGAGCGTGGAGGAAATGGGAGACACTAGAAAAAAGGGGCAAGGAGAAAATTATATCAAAATGAAGTGATAAGGTGAATGAGGGGAGAGGGTGAGGAAGGTGGGGGGAGGCGTGGACGGAGGGGCAGTAAGGCGTGTCTGATGCGATGTGCTGTGCCGGGGTCAGAGGCCTGAATCCCTCATAGCGCTACATGAGCGTAAACTGACGTGCTCTGCATTCCAACGAGTTCAAGCGAGGGCGACATGCAGACGAGCTTTTCCGGGTTTTTAGGTTTCGCTGGCGAGCGTATTCCTGGATTGGAATAGTTTCAAGGAACAGCAGCTTTCTCCAGAAGCATCTTTTCCTCAAAGGAGTAGTTGCAGATACGAGATACGAGAAGATCACATGATTATCTGTTAACATTTGGAGCTCATCAAGTGGTGTGATTCAACGGATAAAGAAGGATAAAAAGGAGCACAGAGCAATGTAGTTTGTGACATAATAAGATATAAGATGTTCTCAACAAATGCCTCGTTCCTCTGAGGTCTACTTTTGGTTTTACTTTCATATTTCATCTTAAAAACAGTTCACCTCGCCTTGTTTGGTGTCGTTCTTTTCAGCACAACCTCACATGTGTGACTTTACAGTTAGTTTTTCATTCTGACCAGCTGTATTAACACATTGGACCTAAAACCAGACTAAAAACATAAAATCCAAGCAGGAAAAACTTCACTGTGAAAACCACAATCATGTTTAACGAACCATTTCTATAACTTACGATGCAAATCCTAACTGTACATTTCAGTTAGGGTTAGTTTTCACAACTATTTACATTAAAATGCAGGAAATGCATCAGGCGTTTCCTGTACGACTATTTATAACCATTTGCAAAACTATCAGGTGTCACAGTGAGTAATGTCTAAAGGTCACAAATCTGTCAAATCTCAAAACTCGCTTCTCTCTTTCGCCGTCATCACTGTGTCTTCCGGCGCACCAAACATGATGACAATATTCAGGAAAAAGCATGCTGTAAATAATTTCTAATAACTCTAGTTTTACTTGGCCTATCAACACGATTTAATAAATCGATAAATAGTTTGAAGTTAGCACTTTCTACACAAGCTGAAACAGAGACTCAGTGAGACTCCGTCTTGCCGCTACGTCGTCTTAAACCGGTCATGTGATTTGGACGTGCTGCTGCGTCCGTCGACTCCAGAGCGTTAAAGTCATTTCTTGTGAATATAATAATAAAACAGGATTACAGACTCTGTAAAGCTCACCTCTCTGACGGCAGCCGTTTTGTTGTAACTCCACGGGTGCTCAGATTACATGTATGACTACGTCGCTGTTACTCTTCTGTCCACCTCCACATAAAGCAAACAGTCTGATTGGCCCTTTAGATATTTGCAAGAGCGCAATCAGTTGCCAATGGAGAGAATCCAGACCAAGTTTACACCTCAGAAGGTTTGTAGGTGGAGAAGTTGACCTGACTTCCAGGCTGGTTAATTCCTGTTAACAGCTTTAAATGCTTCTCAAAGTGGTACCATTGACGTCCATCCATTGACATCCATTATCTACGACTGGTTATCACTTCGGGGCTGAAGCCAACCAAGTTACACCTGGACAGGTCCCCATATATATCATTATCAGGTTATATCTTACCTGTTTGATGTCTGACCAACAACTACTGCTGTGTCTTTGAGACTCCAAAAAGTCACCAAGCATTTTAACGGTTCCCCCGAGAAATACTTCCAGGATAAAGTTTTCCTTATTTTCTATGCATCCACTTGTAGTCCTCATTGGGAACAGTTGGGAATATGTCTGGGAAGACTCTAGGTCATCCAGGTCATCCAGAGTTTTCTTAAAGATGTATTATCCAAGCAGCTTCTTTAGCTTTGTTGTCTTTGTTTTAGCTTTTCTTTTGGGCAACAGTTCAAAACAACAAATCTCCTCAAACAACATTTAACAAAACCACAACTGCTTAATGAGATTTAACCAGGCTAGCAGCTTCCCACTTCCCTTCTGTCTTCATACTCAGCTAGATAATAGCTCAGTGCAAAGCTATTATCGTAGCTTCATGCTAAAATAACATCTGTGGTTAGTCAAATTTAAAAACAGACGTTCAGATCACAGAGAAACAGTTTGATGCCTTTCACAAGTATGTGTTTTGTGTCAGAAAAGTAAAACCTACCGGCCGATGACCTTTTAAAATTAACTTTTTTATTTCTGCAACTACACAGAAAACAGGATCCGAGCAATTTCGCATCATCATGCTTTTCATTTGAATTTCAGAGGAGTTGATCACGTTTACTGTAGTGTTATAATCTGCTGCTTTTTGGAGAACTCAACGTCTCTGTCCTGTCCATGCTGTGTGTCACTTTCCCACACACAGCATGGAAGGATCAGTTCACCCTTTAACCCTGTACTCATTAGGAAACCCTAACACACACCATCGCCTTCCTGTATGTCTCTGAACATAGCTTTCTTTTGCCTGTGATGTGTTTTGACATGGGAGTCGGAGAGGCTGCTTCCGTGTCTCTGCCTCTCTGATGAGCTCTCCTTCTTCCTCCGACGCCGAGGGAAGCCGGTGACAGGTTTCCCCCCTTTGTTGAGGTGCGATTGCTGTCTTCTGAAGTTCAGACTGGTTTGTTAAAGCGCCACTCAGGGGCTTCTCTGGCTGTCAGGCGAGGCGAGGCGAGCCGTCGGTGGGCGTGCGGCGGCAGATACACAAAAACCTGTTGATGTTACTCAGACAGACGAGGGAGTAAAGACCAAAGACACCTGTGGAGGAGGGGAATACCTGAACGTACGACAGAGCAGAGAGTCACAGCCTGATAAGAGGCCTTAAGATACAAACCAGCCACTAAAGGGTCTCTTTTATGTGTTAGACTAGACGCAAGACCCACTTCCCCATATCACCCAAAGTTGGTCAGGAGTTTCTCCATTGGGAACTGATTATGCTACAGCAGAAATATGCCAGTCGTAGATAATGGATGGATGTTAATGATGACACTTTAAGAAACCTTTAACAGGTTTGAGACCAGGTCATAGCTGCTATTAATTGAAGTTGACCTTGGTTGTAGTAGGAATTATTATAGTAGGGAACATTATGGGTACAGTTGCCAAAATAACTGCTTCTAATAATAAAAATAAATAGTTGATCTGATATTGCCCGTCTACAATTTTTTTGCGGCAGATAATTGGTCTGGAGTCTCTCCATTGGGGCAAAATGGCAAAAATATGCCACTCATAGATAATGCATGGATGTTAATGATGACACTTTTAGAAGCGTTCTTATCTTCCATTAGTTGGAGTGAACTTTGGTTGGAGTGGGGATTAACATGATGGGTGCAGTTGCCAAACAACAACAACTGTAATTTGGAAAGTGAAACACTGGTCTGGAGTCTCCCCGTTGGGAACCAATTATGCTCTTGCAAAGGTCTGCCCGGCCAATTAAATCGTTTGGGTGGGGTTTGCGAGGTTATGGACGGAAGAGCAACAGCGACGTAGTCATCTGAGCACTGTGGAGTTAAATTTGAGTCCTTTATCACAACTGCTGTTAAAGATATAGACAAATTGGCTCTGATCAGTTGTAGGACTATCCAGTTGCGTGCCCTAAGCCTAACCCTGTTTTCTCTTTCTTTATTGTTTGACACATAACTCATACTGAAATCCAAATACTACATAATGCAGGTGGCTCTAATTCACCTGCAAGCTGCTTTGTAAACCAGCCAATCAATTAGAAAGATTGGATTGTATTTTAATAAGAATTAAGTCTGGCTACACAGACTTTTGTCCAAAGAAAGCCACATAAACTGAACCTTTGACATTGTACCAAACTAATCAACTACAGTTTGATGAGCTCGCCTCTAGCACACCTATAATAGAAAAAACAACATATAATCCACAAAAACGACGACAAACGAGAGAATGAAGTGTAACGATCACTTAAAGACGGAAAATATGCCAATACATGGACCACATACCCAAAAGTCATACATGTTGGGTGTCTACTGCACAAACTATCCAGAGATGCTAAAGACTGATCAGTTTGTGTTAATTTACCACCTCATATTTGACCTCCAATCTTCAGCCCAGCCTCAAAGAGTCATTCCATTTTCAGTTGAGACCATTAGCCGGCTGTCCCGTGTTTCCCTCTAACCCTGTGCTTCCTCGTGACCTCAGGCCTTGCTGCAGGCCCACGACGTGGTGGCCCACGAGGTTTACAGCGACGAGGCTCTGCGGGTGACCCCTCCGCCCACCTCGCCCTACCTGAACGGAGACTCCCCAGAGAGCGCCAACGGAGACATGGACCTGGAGAACGTCACCAGAGTCCGCCTGGTCCAGTTCCAGAAGAACACGGACGAGCCAATGGTACGGTTTTTGGTATAGAGACGTTTCAAAAGCTCAGAGGAACGCAAGGATCGTTTGTATTCATTAACTGAAGTCATACAAAGTGCAGTAAACAGAATCCATTATGTAGATCGGAGCTTTGGGCTTAAAGCTCAGTGCCTTATTTTCTGTCCATATCTTGACGTAGCGCTCGAGCTTTTTGCACCGACTGCAGATTTGAACATACTGGTGTGTTAATTAATGCAGGGCATCACGCTGAAGATGAACGACTCGAACCACTGCATCGTTGCAAGGATAATGCACGGAGGAATGATCCACAGACAAGGTACAGTTTACATTATTTGATAATGAACTGCTCCCTACAAGGTTGTGTGACTCATAGATCTCCTACACAGATCTGTCCTTGAGAACCTCTGCAGACGAAACGATTTCTCCTTAAAATATCTGCCTGAAGCATCAGTTTGAAGACTCGCTGCGTTCTCTACCTTTCATGTGACTGTAAATTGAATATTTTCGAGTATTTCATTTCCTCCACCTCTACAATTTGTTTTTGCAATTTTGCTTGTTTTTAATTTAAGTCTCGGGGAAGCAGAAGGTTTGAGGTTAAGTTAGCAACGAGAATAAATAAGAAATAATAAAAACTCCTCTTCCATCTTCACAGAAGAAACAAAAAGCATGCTGACAGGGTGCAGCGCATTTAACTCTGCCGTTTTACTGTGATGTGGTAGCGTCCCGTTAATTAATCCCCAGCTGATTCATCGTTCAGTAATTGGAAAGCGAACTCCAACACAAAGGGATGTTTTCTCTGCTTTAGCTGTGATGAGGGAAAGAGCAGCGGAGGCTAATGAAACGTAGCGCCGCTCGGTAATGAGGAAAAAGAAAAAGTTTCTTCCTCTTTCATTACTTCCTTCTCGTTTCCTTTCAGGAACGTTGCACGTCGGGGACGAGATCAGGGAAATCAACAGCATCAGCGTGGCCAACCAGACTGTTGAGCAGCTGCAGAAGATGCTGGTGAGTGGATGAAAACATTTTGGGCCTCAGACCTCAGAGGTTCGAGGTTTAAGATTTGTGGATAAATCTGCATTTTTGTTTAGCTTGTTTGCTCCACTTTAAAACAACAGAACTAATCTAGCAAATCCACATTAGCTTATTTTTTGAATCTGTTGTTTGGGTAATAAGTTTGTCCAGAAGTTTGAAATTCTTTTTAACGGATCCAAAGGCCCTGTTCAGATCTGGTATTGACATGCGTCACACATGATAAGATGGCAAATCACCAGCTCTAATTGCAGAACAGATGCTTAGAGGTCACGTTTAAGATCTGATCACTCAGGCATTAACATCCATCCATGGGATCACAAATGGCCAGCTTTAAGTACACATGTGGACAGTTGCTGAATGTGATCTCAGTCCACATGTGGAGGTGGTCCGGGACAGATTTGTCCACATTCCTTTGGTAGTGTGAACACACAATGAGTCCTGGGTCACATCAAAAACCAAAATATGTATCATCCTTTGAGTCATGACGCAGACTCGACAAACAGCTGTTCTTGGTTCTGATACAGCAGTAGGTGAAGATCCATTAGAGACAGAAGCTGTTTTCTGCCGTTCTTGGTTCTGATACAGCAGTAGGTGAAGATCCATTAGAGACAGAAGCTGTTTTCTGCCGTTCTTGGTTCTGATACAGCAGTAGGTGGAGATCCATTAGAGACAGAAGCTGTTTTCTGCCGTTCTTGGTTCTGATACAGCAGTGGGTGGAGATCCATTAGAGACAGCAGCTGTTTTCTGCCGTTGTTGGTTCTGATGCAGCAGTGGGTGGAGATCCTTTAGAGACAGCAGCTGTTTTCTGCCGTTCTTGGTTCTGATGCAGCAGTGGGTGGAGATCCTTTAGAGACAGCAGCTGTTTTCTGCCGTTCTTGGTTCTGATACAGCAGTAGGTGGAGATCCATTAGAGACAGAAGCTGTTTTCTGCCGTCCTTGGTTCTGATACAGCAGTGGGTGGAGATCCATTAGAGACAGCAGCTGTTTTCTGACGTTCTTGGTTCTGATACAGCAGTAGGTGGAGATCCATTAGAGACAGAAGCTGTTTTCTGCCGTCCTTGGTTCTGATACAGCAGTAGGTGGAGATCCATTAGAGACAGAAGCTGTTTTCTGCTGTTCTTGGTTCTGAAACGTCAGTAGCTAGTATTCTAGTATTACTAGCTAATATTCTACCGCGCCCCAAACGATGTCGCCGTTTATTTGCGTACAGTCCGCAAAACCGAGACCGGATCCCAAGTGGCGGCTGGGGACAAATGTGGAGACGCATTTTAATGCCAGGTTAAAGCCGGCCGCGTACGATGAGGTTGCCCAGGTCGGATGTTTCAGTGCAAGGTTTGAACTGGGCCTCAGACTTTTAGAGCTGGTCTGAGCCAGCGTGAACACACATTGATGGGCCACAGTCTCAGCTTGCATGAGTAGAGTTTAGTGTCAGTGATGTCTGTTCATTACTAATGAGAGCTGAGCTGTTAACTTACTAAATAATAAATAAATCTAAACAAGAATCAACAAATTCAAAAGCGTATATCTGCATGTGGTTAACCTTTTACAGGGCCCTCATTGAAGTACTCGGAAATTCTAAATTTCAACCCTTGAGTGTTATTGTAGGGCATAAATAGACTTTTTCACTTCAAGGTCAATGACGTTACCATATATGTTTACCACTACTTCTTCCTGGTTCTTAATAAAGCAGTTATGCTCAGCGTTCATGTAGAGGTGAACCTTGCAGACCACGTTTGACCCTAATTTGACCAGAGGATGTTGCTTTGGTCTTGTCTGATTGGCTGAGTGAAAACCACATGCTTCTAACTCTCACTGAGAGGGACGGGGACGCAATTTAGTTGAAGTTTGAAGTTGCCAAATGTGGTTCCTCGCCCCATAACGGGTTAATTAGCAGTTAAGTTCTCAGTAATAATATCTGGTGTCTCTATGTACCTAACATGTACCTAACATGGTGGATAAGTGATATGTATGTGTTTGTCCACAGAGGGAAATGCGAGGCAGCATCACCTTCAAAATTGTACCAAGTTACCGGACGCAGGGCTCCTCGTGTGAGGTAACACCTCCTCCTCTTCCTCTTCCTCTTCCTCTTCCTCCTCTGTACTGCTGATTGTCAGCTCCTGATCTGGTTACTAACCGCTCGCCTGGTGTGCTGTGTGTTTGTAACCCAGGTATGTTTGTGTGCGAGTAAAAGGTGTCTCTCTGTGTGTGTGTGTGTGTGTGTGTGTGCGTGTGATTTGCTGTGTTTTCGCTGGGGCGGGGTCAGTTATCCAGCACACCAATTTCACAACCAAGATACCGGAACCTCCCCCCCCTTTTCCCTCCCCCCCCTCCCTCTGGCGCGGGGATGAGCCACACCTCTCCGTGTGATCCCGTCCCACGCCTTGCTCGCCGAAAAACACTCAAAACACACGTGTGCACGCTAGGAGTCGTACAGAAGCATCACGTCGACGAGTCGCTGATCACGTGACAATAACAGCATGGACGCCTCCTAGAAAGAAGACAGGGGAGGAGTTCAGTGGGTGGAAAGATGGAGTCCATATTGCCGTGACATTTCAGTCCTGGAATACAACTAAAGTAAACTACTGCAATGCATCTGAAAAGGCTAACGCTAGCAGAGGAACGGTCTGCAGCGTACAGTATAGTATGTAAATTTAAATCTTTTTAATAGCTTCACTTTTCCATCAAACAGGGACCAAGAGCTTTCCAGGAAATTAGAAACAAGCTCCAGAAAAAACAAAATAATAGGTTCTTTAAGTAGAAACCGGCAATTCAGACTCCAAAACAGCGGTCGTAGAGCTGAGGCGGCAGTAAATCAGGTTTTATTGACTCTTATTGTGGATTTTGGAACGACCAACCCGGCAGATCTAAAAGGTCTTTTAGTAAAAACAGTTACTGTGTGATCTGGAACGTGGCCATGGAAGAAAAAATCTGATATGTAATTAGTTATTTTAGAATGGATTGGATCTAAAACCGGAATAACGTGGTTTGTTCGTGCGGTCGTCTTTATTTAGGCTCAGCTTCAGTGAAGAACCTTTATTTTGAAAAGTCATGCATCCAAACCACTGCAATAAATAACAACCAGGCTCTTTGTTGCTCATTATTTCTGCTCATAATTTGGTTTTATCTCTGCAGAAGCGTCATAAATCAGCTGCCATCTCCTCCATGTCCTAAACACTCTTTTATTGTTGTGATTCCGTCGTAAATCATTCGGTTTGAAAAGCGTTTAGCATCTCTTTAGCTTTCGTTTCGACTCCTGCAGCTGCTGTGTGAGCTCACACACATCCAGCAGCGTGTTAGAGATGACCTCATGGTCTCTGCTGCTCCGGCGGTCGTCCCGTGACGGGCCAGCGCCCCCCCGTGGCGATGTCGGGAGGCGCAGGCCGCTGCTGATTCTGTCTCCCATGTTTTGTTGACGCATTTCATGACGTCAGAGCTGTGGTGGGTCTGCACCCTCTCCATCGTCTGAAGCCGCTGCCTACAAATGTGTGTGTGTGTGTGTCCAGGTGTGTGTGTGTGTGTGTGTGCGCTGCTGACCTGTGTGTCTTATTTCAGAAAGAGTCCCCCACCTCCAGGCAGTCCCCTGCCAATGGCCACTCCAGCATTAACAGTTCTATCTTGGTAAGGACCCCCACCCCCAGAAAACCCCCCACAGACAGACCCACAACCACTCCTCTCTCTCCTCTCTCCTCTCTCCCGTCCGGTGCGTCTCATTTGTGGTATTTTTATTTATTTATTTATTTATTATAATTTTCCGTCAGCTGATCCGCCTGTCCGTGTCCATTCGTCATGAGTCGTGTTTATTCTGTCTCATTATTTCTAGCTGTGCCTCTAGAGGCCGTAGGGTTAGACGTAGGCGGGTCGCGCTGTCGTCGTCCCGCCTCGATCCCTCGTTCATCTGTTTGAGCCAAAGGCCCCCGTGTCCGATATCTCAGTTAACAAATTGGTGTGCCTCACAAAGCCTGCCGCAACACGACACACTAAGGCCTCCAGTGGGTCAACACGGCCCGGGACGCAGGTCCTTTTTTTGTTTTTGTTTTTTTTTTTAGTTTTTCCTGCCGAGGCTCCAGACAGACACTGTGATGCTGCAGCTGCTTCGCTTGCTCTGTGCTTGCTTGGTTGCTCCACAGCCAGATCTGCTGCTTTAACAGATGAAATATGGCGCTCTTCTTCTTCTACTTCTACTTCTACTTCTTCTACTTCTTCTCTTTTCCCAGCTCAGTTTTCCTCCAGAACAGTAGATAGAGTAAAAAATGAACAGTCCGTGCATTTTTATGTATTTATTTGGTATTTCAAGTTTGCTTTCCTTTTATTCTGCACTTTAAAATGAAAAAGAGAGAGTTAACATGAGGCTTTATTTTCTTTCTGTGTGAACGTGAGTTAAAAAAATAAAAGTGCAAGTCAAAAGTGAAACGGGAAGAGAAACGTGGAATTCACAGTTCTCTCACAGGCGCGCATCGTTTGGACCGCCCAACGTTTTGGATGTCCCTTGCAGAGAAACCTGGTGCTTCTTCAAATTCAGAAGACAAACCTTGTGGCACGACGTCTAAAATTATGACCGAAGTCATGTCTGCGGTCATCGACTGCCTCGTCATTGTCGTCTTCTTCTTCTTCTTCCCCTATATAAACGTCTGGTTTTATGTGAATCAAATAACGACTGTTTTCTCCTTCAGCTCTCTCTCTGTTTTCATTTTTTTCATATGTTAAAAGGTAAATCATTTAGTTTTTGCTTTTCAAAATCAATAGTAAAGTCTAAAACTTGAAATACCAAAAATAAAATACACGGGCCGTGAACGTGCATGCCAGAGTCGTGTGTTCTCAGAAAAACAAAGATTCATCTTGAGTGTTTTTAATTCTTTTAGTTTCTTGTTTTAACCACGTCTTCCTGTCATGAATGATTCTCCTCCTCAGGACCTGCCGTCCACCATCCAGCCCAAAGGTCGACAGGTGAATAACACTCGCTCCTCACGCTAATCCAAACGCTTGCTTCCCCTTCCCCCTTTACACACATATGTGTGTGTGTGTGTGTGTCCTGGTTTTCTCCCCCGACCCTTTTTATCTGCTTCACAAAACTCATACAAGTCTTGATTGTTAGTCAGGTCCTTCTTTCAGCCTCTCTGCCCTTTAATAACCCCTCCCCAAGTAGACAAATAGATAAGTAATAAACATCTCACATAGAGGCCGTCACGAGTCCAGCACCAGATCCTAACGATTACAACCTGTCGTTAAAGGCTTTTATTTTGAAAAGTCATAAATTAAAAACCACAGCCCTGCTTCTGATTTTCTTTCTGCTTTGTTTAAACATTTATTAATGCAGATTTTTTTTATTATTATTATTATTTATTCACTCCCGACACTAGTCCTGGTCTGAAGAGCTTGATCTAAAGGCCTGTTAACTGTTCATCAGCCTCTGTCTCATCTCTAAAACCACTTCCTGCTACAGCAGCGATAACGTACCATGTGACCAGACCTCACAGATCACTTTGATTTTGATTAACTGAAGTTATTTGTTCAGTACCTGTTCCAGTCATATCTGGGAGTGTAATTAAGAGAAACATAAAAGAGAGAAAATATGCAAAATACTTTAAATTTAGAAGCTGTTTTTTTGTCGTTTTGATGCCAAACAGCCGTGGTGATTATGGAAACAGTCGGCTGATTAATTCTTCCATCTGTCAGGTCTTTGTCTCAGCCCCTCTCTGTTACATACACTGACACATATTTTAAATCACTGCAGTGAAACGGAAGCCTGCTCTGACTCAGTCTGACTGATATGAACTCAGATCAGTTTCTGTTTTCGTAATTCATCAATACCGAGGTAACAATGGCACAGGCATTGTTGAACCCTGCAGGAGTCCACACATCACCCCCTAACAAACTGACCCCCAGTCAAATATTAATTCAACCAGTTAAAATCTGCTTAAACAGCTGTGAGGACAGATGTTGTGAACAGTAACTACCAACTAAAACGCTGTCGCCGTCGCCTTAATGTCTGTGCACCGTCCTGATGTCGCTCATTTGTTCTGAGATAATCTGACTTTATTCACCTGAAGACATAGTGTCATGGTGAGATGAAAGGAATCCACCAGCAGAGGGCGGTAGAGTCCACAACAGAACATGAACATTTATCAAGCTACACCGATCAGGAGAAGTGAATAACATTGACCATCTTGTGACAGTTCAATGTTCTGCTGGGAAACTTCTGGACCTGGCATTCATTGGTGTGGATGTTACTTAGACATGTAGCACCCACCTAGACCAGACCAGGGACCCCCACCCCATAGCAATGACACTCCTTGATGGCAGCAGACATCCCCAGCAGGATGCAGCCTGACACAGACACACACAGGCCCCTCCCCTCAAAGGCCCCCCCCCCCACTAACACCACAGTACACCCTCAGAAGGCCCATGTCCATTCTCTGATGAGTCACCACAAGGGAGACCTGCACAATATTAGGAAGGAGGTGGTCATAATGTTATGCCTGATTGGTGTATGTTTTAATTCATATGACCAGATACAGTCCAAACACTCAGATGTGTTCTTGTGCTATCGAGGATGCACCAGGCTTGCTACAGACAGTTTTCCCAGAATGCATCTGAAGTAGGCCGTCCTCCTTTTCTCCTGAGTCTGCACTTCAGAGTCAAACTAGTCCAGATCATGTGCACAAGTCCAAAGTCTGCACACCTGTTGCTGATAAGCGCCCACAGTTTCACAACAAACTCTTTATCTCAGTGTCCAGCCACGTGTCTCACAGTTTACTACATGTCAACAGGAAGTGAATAATCTAAAAGCGCGTCCAGGTGTGAACTTACTCTCCGTCCCTTACAAAAAGACGATTTGCGCCTCATTCCTTGCCCCCGTCCCACCGCCATCAACCCCTCCCTCCCCCTCCCGCCAGCCTCGGCCACCATACTTGCTGCTGCTGAGTCATTTGCATAGCCGTTCTGCTGCATGACGTGTGTGATGCTTTCAAATCCTAGATTGTATCCAGACCTCCAATCAAGGACAAAATGTCAGTTAAGGTAAGAGACAAAGACAAAAAACAGCAACGACACTTTCACAGCAACGAGCGACTGCGTGGTTCTAATGCTTTAAAGAGAGTTAATGACTGTTGTTTTGATGTGATGGACACAAACACAATGCCTGTGCCGTAATTACCAGAGTGCTGAGAGGCTCATTAAATAGCCCAGCAGTGTGTGAGTTTATCTCACAGCAGAAAGCCCGTCCCTGGAAACCAGTTTCTAACTTGGCAACGATAAACCCCCATGAGCTCAAACCCCCTCCCTCTGAGAATCCCTCTCTTTTCTTCGGGCCTACGTAGCTGACATCAAATGCAAAATAAAGCCACATTTATCGATCGATCTTTCCATTTCTCTCCGCTGCTTATCCCAAAAGAATACTTCACCTCTGCACCTTCCCCCCCCCCCTACAGATCTACGTGAGGGCCCAGTTTGAATACGACCCCTCCAAAGACGAACTCATCCCCTGCAAAGAGGCCGGCATTCGCTTCCGCGTGGGCGACATCATCCAGATCATATCCAAGGACGACCACAACTGGTGGCAGGGCAAGCTGGAAAACACGAAAAATGGCACCGCGGGCCTCATCCCGTCGCCAGAGCTGCAGGAGTGGTAAGAGAGACGATAGCGGGAAGCCACGACTCCACCGAATCTTTAGGAACTGCTTTCGGCCTCAAGCAGATGCAGATTTCGGCCTCAAGCAACTTCTGCAAAGTGTCTTAAATTCATAGTGACACGATAAAATTAAAACTCCCTTTCTGTTCAGACTTTGCGTCAACATCCATCGAGTTCAGTCTGAACACAGCTGGACAGCTTTAAGCACCTGTGTTCACACCTGGCGTTAAAATTTAAATACGTCTCCAGCCAGCTCTTCAGATCCGATCTCAGTCTTGTGCTTCATGTGTAATTAAACTCCGTCATCATTTGAGGCGCGTTAGAATATCTACAGCTGGTGTCTCTATCAATGGATTTCTACCTACCGTTGTTTCAGAACCAAGAACAGCTGTTTTTTATGACTTTCATTTACCGATCTCCGCCCTGACGTTGCACAAAACTCGGTTTATCGCTCCAACCCTGGAAGCTTCCACCATAATCTCTGGTAATAAAGGGAAATAAAGGCCACACCTGGCTCCTCGTACATCAACTTGATCGGATCAATAATTAACCACATTCCGATTAATGACATAATCACACAGTGTACTCGTGTTGTATAGATTTATTTAGATTAGATGTATTTATCATTTAGCTAACAGCTACAAGGACATGATATTCCAAAAGTCTCAATTTACTAATGAACAGACATCACTTATGTTGCTTTATCCTTTCAGACGTTCATTTATAATTGTGGTTTTGTTTTTCTTCTGCACGAATGCAGCACCCCTGTTGAGTGGGTAGCCTTTAATGTGACCCAGGACTCATTGTGTGTTCACACTACCAAAGAAAGGAGGTCACATGTGTCCCAGACCACCTCCACATGTGGACTGAGACCAGATCTGAGTTCACACCTGGACTTAAAGCTGGCCACTTATGATCTGATTGAACGTGGCCTATGTCTCATATTCCTGCTAGATGTCTTTCTCTACTTAAATCCTTAGAAAGGCCTGAGCTTCATTCCCATTCCATCTATCATCTTCAGGCCTATAGGCGATGCTGTTGATAAATACTCGATTTATAAGACAGACAGTCCTTCTCACTTCACGAGAAAAGGTTCTACTTTCTCTATCAGCTATAGGAACTGTGTCAAATGTGGGGTTGACCCGACGTCCGAGTGGTCAGGACACAAACCACATGGCTGCATATCCTCTGAGCCAAAAAATATCATTTGTGGTCGTGGGGGGGGAATAAATCTGTGAAACTAATCAGCAGTGTTTGGCACTTCAGGCCTCACCTCAAACCTTCCTGTACTTTTGAGAAGTAATACCCTTCAAGCGGGGGCTTTTTGTAAAACGATCTCCTTGACTCTCTGGCAGGAACACGACCACTGCCTTCCTCAAAAGATTTAAGGGAAAGTTTCTGTGATAGAATCATGACTCAGGTTGCAGACACAGCTTCTTCACAGCTATAACTCTACTTCCTCTACTGCAAAACCCACTAAACTCTTTTGCTTTGTGTGTGTCCCATCCCAGGCGAGTGGCGTGCATCGCTATGGAGAAGACCAAGCAGGAGCAGCAGGCCAGCTGCACCTGGTTTGGCAAGAAGAAGAAGCAGTACAAAGACAAGTATTTGGCAAAGCACAACGCAGGTACGCCACAAACACACACACATTAGATCTGTGTCCACATGCATGTGCACATCACTTCCTGTGCATGCATTTGGTGGGACTGTGAGCATGTGTGTGTCCGTGTGTTTGTGTATGTGGAAACCAGATCTTAAACCAGTAGCGTTCATGTACAGGAGGAGCTGCCAGTGTAGCAGAAATCTTATACGGAGATACTGCCACCAGGCTCGAGCCAGCGGATGTCTGCATTTTTAGTTTTAAACTGCATCGGAGGACAAGCATGCAGCGATCTGTCTTACTATTCGTCTCGTCAGTGAACACGTGACGGCGCAGAAGAAGCATATTTGCGTATTTGCAGCTGGTATGTTTGGCCGCGTCAGAACGCTGACGTAACAGAAAGATTCACGACTCGGATGTCGCTGCCGTGTGTCCGGTTGTGTGAGCGGGCGGTAAAAAGTCCTCACGTGTGTTCGCAATCAGAGCTGCTGAGTTTACTCTGCAGGAAAAAAGCTGAGGAGGGCTTGGGTTTAATGCTGAGACAGAGGGCTGGATGGTGTGTTTTGTTTTCTTATCTGCAAATTTGTGAAGAATATTCACCTTTTCATGTTTCTCCCTCATAGCAGAATAATCTAGGTGATTGATTTGATTTATAAACCGGTCTTCAGGTGTTTTATAAGCTGTTGATAGTGGAGAGATCTGTGCCCAAAGGTTAATGGGATGTGGACGAGGAAACCTGCAGCTCTGATGATTGTGTGCATGTGAATGTCTGTCGACCCACGTACCTCAACACCCCAGCTGACACATCGGTGTCCACAAATGTTCATTTAAACATCAGGATTGATGTAAATACAAGCTCTGACTGGACATTAAGAGATTAGTTCCTGCTGTGGCTGGAAAAAGTTCCTTGTTTTGTGCAAAAAAAAAAAAAATTTTTCAAAAATGGACATACACGCACATGTGGCGAAAAGAGACAAATACAGTTGACATAAATATAGTTTCCACTTTAGTTCCTACCACCAAATCCATCATGACAGTAGGCTCGGAGCGTCGGGTGAACCCAGATGGAGCTACCTCCGTCCTTACACTATCAATATTATCATGATCTGCACATCCCTCATCTGGCATCGGTAATATGCAAGAAGGTTACCATGGCAACCGGAGCCTGGAACGTCCACTAGAGACCGATCTAGTTGATCTGAAGCTTCAAAGAGACTTCAGTCGTCCAAATTACGTGGGTCTTTTCCAAAGTTTGAGTTTTGATTTCTGTATGTTTCTCTGGCTTAAAAAAAAGAATCATCTGAAGAATAATTTTTTTTTTGCACAGAATCAGGGTTTTGCCTCCCATAAATGTCACTGACCCTTCTTTAGGAAGTGATCTTTAATGTCCAGCGTGAACAGTAGGAATAAAAACATGTCTCAAAGTCCTTGCCTGAATATTTTAGAGCATGTGACACAGAGCGCAGTAGTGAATGCATGTTATCAAGAGTCATTTATGTGTTTAACTGACTTCACCACATCTTCATTCATCCATCAGACAGAAGGTTTATGATTTAGTTTCAGTTGATTATTTTCTGGGAATTCTCATGAAAGTCTGAGAAAAATCTGTTTTTTTTTGCTTGCTTCCTAAAATCCAACGTTAATAAGTCAAAAACTGATTAAAGTATATCACAGAGGATCGGACAGTTCTGTATTTTAAATAAATAAATAAGAACTTCGTGATTTCTGTGATTTAGAAACACGTCACTGCTTGTTCCGGAATATGTATCATCTCCCCAAGTCGTGACGCACACATGACAAACAGCTGTTTGTGGTTCTTCAGCTGTATTCTGCTGTTCTTGGTTCTGAATCAGCAGTAGGTAGAGATCCATTAGAGACTTCAGCTGTATTCTGCCGTTCTTGGTTCTGAAACGTAAGTAGCTAGAGATCCGTTAGAGACAGCAGCTGTATTCTACCGTTCTTGGTTCTGAAACAGCAGTAGGTAGAGATCAGTTAAAGACACCAGCTGCATTCTACGGTTCTTGGTTCTGAAACAGCAGTAGGTAGAGATTCATTAGAGACAGCAGCTGTATTCTACCATTCTTGGTTCTGAAACAGCACTAGGTAGAGATCAGTTAAAGACATCAGCTGCATTCTACCGTTCTTGGTTCTGAAACAGCAGTAGGTTGAGATCCGTTAGAGACAGCAGCTGTATTCTACCGTTCTTGGTTCTGAAACAGCACTAGGTAGAGATCAGTTAAAGACATCAGCTGCATTCTACCGTTCTTGGTTCTGAAACAGCAGTAGGTAGAGATCCGTTAGAGACAGCAGCTGTATTCTACCATTCTTGGTCCTGAAACAGCAGTAGGTAGAGATCCGTTAGAGACATCAGCTGTTATAATAATCTACTGCGCCCTAAATGATGTCGGGAGTTTAATTACATGTAGAGCTCAAAACTGAGATCAGATCAGATTGCAAAGTCTGAACAGGGCCACAGAGGAAACACAAATAACTACGACCAAATGATGTCGGTGTTTATTTACATTCAGAGCGGAAAACTGAGATCAGATCTCAAGTGCTGGCTGGGGATGCACATGGAGACTCATTTTAATGCCAGGTGTGACTATTTCATCATTTATAGAACAAAATATCAGTTTTCCCAGAAAATAATCCTATTTTTAATTTTTTTATCCCGACTACTCCCAGTCTGCTGCAGATGACTCCGTTTACCATCACTGTTCTCTACATCTCACACAGTGATGTAGCGCTGTCAGTGAGAATCTGCAGCAACGACAGTATATTGTCTGAGTTCACCTCCGCTGTCGGCGCTGTGCTGCCTCACAGCTGTCGTATCTTGCTGTTTGTGTGTAACGTTGTGTAATTCTGCTGTTGTAACCGAACCATGTTATGACCCCTCCTGTTCATCTCTCTCGCTTTCTCCTACTGAACGGCCTCTCTGCATGTAAGTAACAACCAGTGACAGCAACCAGCTCTCCTTCTTCTTCTGTTTATTTGACTGTAGATGAACTCAGCTGTCACTGTCAGAGTTTCACTTTTGTTTCTGTTGTCTTAAACAACAGGAGGCTGAGACAAAACTGAAACCTCGTAGCTCAGTTTTGTGTTTTAGACACTTGTGTGATGTGATGTTTTCTGATCCTCACGTCGTCAGTGGCTCCACTAACGTAAACAGCAGCCAAACACTGAGGCCTCTGATATTAACTAGTCCTGCTGAACCCAGTGACTTGTGGGTATTGTATTTCGTTCGTCAGCGCCCTGAGATGGCGGCTGCAGGGAGGCTCATGTTTCAGACGCTGAGAACACATTGTACAGTAAACGACTCTGATGTAACATGTGACACACTCTGCAGGGCAGACTAAAGACAACCTGCAATCTCTCTGGTTTACTCTGGCCTCTGCTTAGACTCTGCCACACAGTTAGACTGTCTGATTTGTTCTGCAAGCTCTGTGCATGAAGTCAAAAGTTACCTGGTGTCACGTATTTACTAGAAATAGTTTAATGATCTCCAGGAATGATCAGGGATTAGGAATTACAGGGATCGTAAAGACATAAACATAAACTTTTCTGTATTAATGCAAGTACATTTCACTGTGCTGATCGAGCAAAGTTGTTCTTTTATGCAACAAACACTAGATTTTCCATTGAGACATTTAGACATTGAGTCTTCATTTAATCTGAGTGCACAGAGGATTATTTCAAACTAAATAATTGCAGATTATTAGTATTTGGCACATTTTGCACATGTTTTTTTTTTTGGTTAGTGTTTCATTTAATTGATTTCAGTTTATTGCAGTTTTATTGATTATCTTATTATTATTGTAAACATTTAGTATATTTAGTATATAGATTTCTCCACCATTATAGATTATGTATGTTATGCTGAGTGCTTGTACATTGCTGCAGCAACATTGAAATTTCCCACTTCAGGATTAATAAAGTATCTTTTTATCTATTTTAACAAATCTGAACATATTGAATTATCATTAAATTTAATGTTGAGCATTAGCGACTAACTGAAGTCATAAAAAAACTCAAAGATTTAGTTCCCGGTCTGTGATCAGAGGCTGCTCCTGTTACCTGTGTGTTGGCGTAATAAAAAACAGCAGTAGGTAGAGATCCGTTAGAGACAGCAGCTGTATTGTACCGTTATTGGTTCTGAAACAGCAGTAGGTAGAGATCCCTTAGAAACTTAAGTTATATTCTACTGTTCTTGGTTCTGAAATAGCAGTAGGTAGAGATCCCTTAGAGACTTAAGTTGTATTCTACCGTTCTTGGTTCTGAAATAGCAGTAGGTAGAGATCCCTTAGAGACTTAAGCTGTATTCTACCGTTCTTGGTTCTGAAATAGTAGTAGGTAGAGATCCGTTAGAGACAGCAGCTGTATTGTACCGTTCTTAGTTCTGAAACAACAGTAGGTAGAGATCCATTAGAGACATCAGCTGTATTCTTTTTAGTATATAAATCTGCTTCCCCTTACGTTCACCACATAGTTCCCAGATGCGTCTCCTTAGCCCACCTTGTTGCCGTCACACTCTCTAGAGCTCCCTGGCTGTTGTTTTATGTAATGCTGTTGTTTCACTCCTCTCCACCGTCATCTTCATCTGCTCCTTTCTTCCCCTTCTCTCGCCTCCAGTGTTTGACCAACTAGATCTGGTCACGTACGAGGAGGTCGTGAAGCTTCCGGCGTTCAAGAGGAAAACGCTTGTTCTGTTAGGTGAGTGTAGCGGTAAGAAATGTCTTTCTTTGTAACTGACCTCAACGACTGACTGATTAACTGTGTGTGTGTCTTCGTCAGGCGCTCACGGAGTCGGCAGAAGACACATCAAGAACACACTCATAACCAAACACCCCGACAGATTCGCCTACCCCATCCCACGTAAGACACCACAGAAAAGTCCTCTCAGAGTTCCTACGCATCGGTGAAACTTAAGCCCTCACTTCCAGCTTCTGATTACCCACAGACACAACCAGACCTCCGAAGAATGACGAGGAGAACGGGAAGAACTACTACTTCGTTTCACACGACCACATGATGCAGGACATCAGCAACAACGAGTACCTGGAGTACGGCAGCCACGAGGACGCCATGTACGGGACGCGACTGGAGACCATCCGGAAGATCCACCAGCAGGGGCTCGTGGCTATACTGGACGTAGAACCTCAGGTGTGTGTTTGTGTGTATTTGCGACGGCCGTTGTGCATTCATGTGGAACGTCCAGACCTCTTAATACCTGTCCTCCATCAGGCCCTGAAGGTCCTGCGGACGGCGGAGTTCGCCCCGTACGTTGTGTTTATAGCGGCGCCAACCATCACGCCAGGCATCAATGAGGTAAGATCATCTGTCTTATCATTCATTAAAACACCAGCACAGATCTAAAAGGCTGGTTCAAACTACTATTATAATTTCTGAGCAAGCAATTTTCTCGTAATACATTTTAGAAAGAAATCTATGAATGTAAAGCTGGATCCATGTAGGTTTTATAAACTAAAAAAGATATAGTTAAAGGAAATACTTAAAGGACCAGCATGTAGGATGTAGTGACATCTGCTGGTGAGGTTGAGCATTGCAACTAACAACAGTAGGACAGTCCTACTAAACCAATTAGAGCCATTTATTTGTAAACTAATTCAACTCCGCTTCACTGCTTCATGACTACTCTTACTCTTCTGTCCATCACTCCATAAAGCCCCGCCCCCAAACGATTTTGATTGGCCAGGCATATCTTTGCTGGAGCAGAATCAGTTCCCAACAGAGAGACTCCAGATCAGCCTTTTTGTCGCAAAAAAAAAGTAAAAGTTAAAAGTTGAAATCAGTAAATTGGAATTTTTTCTCCTTACAATAAAAACTAAACAATAATTAAACTATCAGAACTGTATAAAGTATTTAATCTTAAATGTTCTACTCATTTAAACAAACACAAGATATCAAACAGACGATGTGGTGGTTTGTTCACTGTCCTCCATCATCCTCACTCGTTTGTTTTGTCTCTCCTTCGTCTCTGCACTCGTTTATTCCTGCACGCCGTCGTGTGTGTGTGTGTGTGTGTGTGTTTGGCGCCGACTCAGATGCCCAGGTGGTGTCGAACGCTGCCAGTAAGTAAAACCCGACGGAGCGGAGGCTGTGTAGCGTAGCGTTATTTTTAAATGAGTGAATTCCCCTTCCATCAGCTCCATATGGTTCTAGTGGTTAGTGTCGCCGTCTGTTTTTTCCCCTCTCGCTTCCTCCTCTGCTGAGTCAAGGCCCCTACACACTGTGAGTTTAACGTCATGTCAGAGTACAGCCAGTAAATAAGTGGAAATTGAGAGTTACGCCCACCAGGCTGCAGCTTCTGAGGTGTTTATCAATATGCGCTCTTGTCTATTCTTGTGCGCATTTCACACCATCAACTACGCTGCTACAAGTTCCGCAATTACAACCAAATTCTCAAGACCCAAGTTTGCATATTTGGTTTTGAATAAGGCCAAGAGTACCAAAAACTGCAGTTCCTCTAATGTCCACTAGATGCTAGCAACGAAAATGAGTCATTCCTCATAGAGCTCCATCTTAAAATGAATTATTTTGAACAGTTTTGGTCTCTGTGGCTAATTCCTTCATTAATGCATATTTAAACTAAATGATATTAAGGCTTAAAGTTATGACTCGTGAAGGGTGTGGCTGTTTTGAGTGACAGGTGAGAGTCCTCTCAGGCGGCTTGCTGTCTTTTTTCGATGTCATCCACCACTTTGGCGTCTTTTGAATTTGTTTAGGTGGAGTCAAGATGGCGACGGTCAGAGACGCCACGCTGAGCTTCAAAACCACAGATTTGATCAGTTTCAGCGGCATTATTAATTAATTCTGCTTATCGATCAAATTCTGTGTCAATGGAAAAACGAAAATATGCTAACTGTGCTAATCGCTTAAAGCTCCTCACAGTTTCAGAGATTGTTGTCGTGTCGTGAGCTTCGTCTAGATCAGTTTTTGACGCTCGCTCCTACTTAGATCTGACATCAGGGAGGTTTCATTAACCTTTATTTATAATCTATGATGTCTGTATCACGCAGTATTTAGGGGCCTTCTCCAGTCCACTACATGTCCCTTCTGTTGCCTTCATCAGTGTCTAACAGTGTCCTCCTCCTCCTCCTCCTCCTCCTCGTCCAGGACGAGTCTCTGCAGCGGCTTCAGAAAGAGTCGGAGATCCTGCAGAAGACGTACGCCCACTACTTCGACCAGACCATCATCAACAACGAGATCGACGAGACCATCAGGCACCTGGAGGAGTCCATCGAGCTGGTGTGCACCACCAGCCAGTGGGTCCCCGTGTCCTGGGTCTACTGACCTGCACCGCCCCCCACCCCTGCCTCCTCCTCCTCCTCCTCCTCCTCCTCCTCCTCCTCCTCCTCCACCTCCTTCACATTTACTCTCTTTGCTCCTCAAAAACAAGATGAAACTGTTAACACAAACCGAAGCCTCTCTCTCTCTCTGTCTCTCTTTCTCTACACTGCACTTGATCTCAGCGTTACTGTGAAAGCCACCACAGCATTCAACCGAACTCCTCCAGCGCTGCACCCACGACCTGCAGCAGCAGCCGACTGCCGGACTGTCGCCCCCCTTGCAGACGAACTAGTCATAGTGTTGTATAAAAACCAGAGTTAAAAAAAAAAAAAAAAAAAAGTGAATATTGTCATGTCCGTAGCTAGGAGGCAACATTTTTGTAGATGTTTGTTTTAAAGAGACAGTACCGCCGTCCCGTCCTCTCATGTCGGTGCACCGCTAGCCCTCCACCACCTCCGCCACGCTCCCGCCACACCGTATAGTCCCGTTGGTTGTCGTAAACCACCTGTAAAGAGACGCTCGGTGATATTCCGTCTAAAAAGCACACTGCGATGTTTTCTCACCTGTAGATCATGTCATTATTTATTCACCCCCGTTCGTTTTCCCGCGTCGCGTTTCCTCTCATCCGTCCACGGTGTTAGCGCTCGGTACTCGTGCACCTCTCAGCCCGCCGCGTACTGTCTCTTCTAAATAAATCCATAAATGTTTTAGAGATTTGAATGAGGTTATCATGCATGTGGACATTTGCAAGCTTCCATGCTGTCAGTCGGTCAGTGCCCCCCCCTCCACCCCACCTCTCACCTCCACCCCTCTCCCCGTGTCCCCTCTCTGGAAACCTCCGAGAAAGAAAAGAAGACAAATACATATATATATTAAAAGAAGAAGAAGAAAAACATTCCAGCTGTATGGACGCCTGAACTCAAATGAACCATCAGTGACGGAGCCGCAGACGTTGACCTGACACCTATGCACATCCCTTGCATTTCGGGTGACATTTCTAAAAAATAAAAATAAAAAAAAACTGATTTATAGAAAGATCAACCATGTCAGTGAGATGTGTTTGTAAGAAGAAAAAAAAAGAATAATAATAAAAGTCTTGATTTTTTTTTTTCTCTTTTTGATTTGTCATGCATTAAAAAATAATAATAATAATAACTGATGATAACTCATTTGCCATTTCAGAAAATGTGATGTCCAAGAGTATTTGGTGTTTCAAATCAAGTCAAAAAATCAAGATGAACTGATGCTGATTTTTATTCTGTAACTGTCTGCAAAGCAAGCGTCCCACTTTGACTTTCTGCAAACGTTGCAAAGGGAAGAGGAGGCAGCGCGCTCGGCCGAGTAATAACCACATGAACTGACGTGCAACTGCACCCTTGTGTAAATGACTCTGCAAAATGATAAAAGTTCTTCAGTATGAACGATTTTCTAAATATATTTACTTTTCTGTGTTGGAAAAATGAACCGTTGAGTGGCTCGTCATTTATTCTTCTTTCCAGCTTTCTGCTAAAATCCAGGTTATTAAAAAAAGTTCTTAAAAAGACTTTTAGGCTGATTAAAGTCACACACTGAATGCAAACTGCCTTTAGTGATTTCAGTCGATGCTGGTAAAGTGATTAAAACCGAGCAGAACCTGAATGCTGTGTTTTACTGCTACATAATCCCATAGAATTAACATCCGAAAAAAAAAGAGGACGGCTGTGTTTTGTTTATCTTTTTATAAAATATGGATTTAAAATCAGAAGATGAAAATGACCGTGTCCCCTCAGCGACAGGTGCAGCGGCTGATTTAACTACTCATGTCAAGTGCTGTTAAAGAGAAGCTGAGGACCAGAGAGCGTTAAAGACGGGCCTAAAATATGTACGAACATCAAAACATTTCTTTCCTGTTTAGTTTTTGGAATTAAAAAGTAACCGTGCATGAACATTTAAACGTTTGTTTTCTGCGCGCAATATTTAAATCATGCAACAGATGGCCAATTATTTTTAGACAACTGTACAAATGTGTACAGATTTAAACTACATTTATATGCACTTTAGATTTTTTCAAGATCTAACTATATAATATAATATATTAAATTAGGAAAATAAGAAAGGATAGTAGCCATATTTTTATTTTATCCCCAAAAAAGTTATGGTTAAAATAATAAATATGGACTGTGAAGCCACATCCAAACACAGGAAATTTAATTTAAAAAATTTAATTACTACAACTTTCCTCCAGTTTGGATGTAAAAACCCTCAAATTTCAGTGTCCACACATATAAATCTTTTAAATATTTACTCAATTTATCAATCAGCAGACAAAAAAATGGCTCATTAGATCATTTTGTCTTGAATTTATAATTGTTTTTTTAAGTTTCTTTAGCTTCTTTTTGGCTAGCGGAAGTTCACACAGTGACATAATTTAATGTAACACCTGTCAACGTTAGCTAGCAAACATTTCAACTACAGTAGCTAAATACATAAAAATAAAAATATTACAAGAGACTGAACCTTAAGAATATTGGATGTGATTTCATAAAAAAAAAAACTGGTAGTTAGTTCATTTTTAGTGAAAATAAAATAAATAAATAAATTTAACAAACATTTAAACTATATTAGCTAAATATATATACAAAAAAATATAACAGACTAGACCTAAGAATGATGGATGTGGATTTATAAAAAGCTCTTTTGAATTTCCAAAAAGTAAACCTGAGAAATTAAATTTTAATAGGCTGAAAAAATTAAAAAATATTTTACGCTAAGGGAAGTTCCTACCCGGGTCACAGAATGTGATGGGTGACATAATTTAATGTAACACCGGTCAACGCAAGCTAAGCTAGCAAACACTTCAACTACAGTAGCTAAATAAATAAATAAATAATAAAAATTACAAGAGACTGAACCTTAAGAATATTGGATGTGGATTCATAAAAAAAAAAATGGGAGTTAGTTCATTTTTAGTGAAAATAAAAAAAACTTGCTAGCGGAAGTTCTCACTCACAGAATGTGATGGGGGGCATAATTTAATGTGACACCCGGCAACGCAAGCTAGCAAAAATTTTAAACTACATTAGCTAAATAAATAAAGAATATAAGAGATTAAACCTCAAGAATAATGGACGTGGATTCATTAAACACATCGCTAGTCAGTTCACTTTTCCTTAAACTAATAAATGAAACTCGAATGTTTTGTGTTTCATTAGCTGACTTTTTGCTAGCCTAAGTTCTCACTCCGGTCACAGAATGTGATGGGTATATTATAATTTAATGTAACAGCTGTCAACTCAAGCCAGCAAACGTTTAAACTATATTAGCTAAATATATATAAAATATATATATATATATATATATAACAGACTAGACTTAAGAATGATGGATGTGGATTTATAAAAAGCTCTTTAAAATTTCCAAACAGTAAAACTGAGAAATTAAATTTTAATAGGCTGAAAAAATTAAAAATTGAGAGTGAGGAGTCACGTGCCGATTTGGGTTGATTTGGGCGGGATCTGAGCCGGTCGGCCATGATGGTAGGAGACGCTATCGGTTGCCAGGGGCAACGCCTTCAGAACTTAACGGAGGCGCTACTAAACATTCCAGAGCTCTTTAATTTTTGCGCGTTTATTATTTCGGCGGGACAGATCTACGAATACAAGAAAAGTAATAAAGTAAAGCAATGGAGAAAGTTAAGGCGAAAGAAAATGGACCTTACAGGGACAAGCTTACACCTACCGCAAAACAGCGGAGACAAAGGCACTAGAGCGACCATATCCCACCAACAATATTCCACCAACAAGGTAGCATAATGTCATGAGCAGAATCTCAACTACTTTTTAGTTAACATTAATGGTTGGCCATTGAGCATTTTCGAAGAGGCAACAGTTTGTTAGATAGTTAGCTAGGCAGCAAACTTCAGATGCACTTCAGGGTTTGCAACAACATTAACAGCTAGGTAACCTACACTTCGTAGCTTTAACAAACAACATAAAGACATTTTTTAGAGAACGTACCCGAGTGAAAATGCAGAGAACACACTCTCATCGACTGGGGGGTGAGATCGAAAGTAAGGTCCTTTCTTCTTATTGCAGCCAACCAAGCAATCCGGCGTCTCCTCGTCAGGTCAGAGACTTGCTCTCCCTGATGCTGTGTCCATTTCGGTAACCTAAAAAACTGTATTCATTGTTCCTATGTTTTCCATATGTATCGTGTGAGGTACTGGAGCAGTTTTTAACGCAGCAGTGAGTTCCAGGCATGGTAAAACAGTGCGGAATTGTGAGAACCTCCTCTACTACCGAGTTAACAACACACGCAAACAATCATGTTTTGCCGCTGGAATCCTGCCAACATGGCGGAGAGGGCGAGGATCCCGCGAGATACCGCGATATCGAGGGGAGGGGCTCTGTACTATGACGACAACTCCTCACTCTCGCTAACGGAAGTTCCTACCCGGGTCTCAGAATGTGATGGGTGACATAATTTAATGTAACACTGGTCAACGTAAGCTAAGTTAGCAAACATTTTAACTACATAGCAAAATTAATTAATAAATAAAATCTCATAAGAGACTAAACCTTATAAATAATGGATATGGATTTTTAAAACTATTTCAGGAATTTCCCAACAGCCCTGATTAGATCACCTTTACTGAAACTACAAAGAAAAACTCCGAAAACCGTTTCTTTAGCTTAATGTTTGATAGCGGAAGTTCCCGCCGGGGTTACAGAATGTAACGGATGACATAATTTAATGTAACGCCAAGAATACTGGATTTAGAGTTATAAAGTACATTGGTAGTTAGTTCACTTTTATTATAACTAATAAAATGAAACGCTAATAACTGTTTTACGTTTTTTTTTAGCTTAAGTTTTGCTAGCGGAATCTTACACTGGGGTCAGAATGTGATGGGTGACATAATTTAATGTAACACCTGTCAACGCAAACAAGCAAACAATTCAACTATATGGGCAAAATAAATTAATTGATAAAGGAAAGATCATTAAATCACAAAAAGCAGATTATTGTATTTTATTGGACAAATTAATTTAATATAATATAATATTGTATATATGAATACAGCAGTTGTGGAAGGAGTACATGCATCTTTTATTAGTAGAAGTTTTATTTCAGCACAATAGCAGTAGCACAGAAACAATTATAACCAAGTACCAAAAGTAAAAAAAAAAAATACTACCATATACAAAATGCAGTTTCACTTTAATGTTGCCACTGATGTTATTTAATCTATAAAAATACATTATATTTTACTAGATTGTCCAATATTTTGCATCTGCTAGTTTTGAATTATGTCACATGTGCAGCACAAATTACAAGGCAGGACTGCCCCAAATGAAAGCTGAAATTATGTCTGTAATCTTGAGTGCAAAGGGATTTTAATTTCCCAGGAACGGACTAATGTGTGACCGTGAATTCATAGAAAGCTCAGTGATTTATTACAGAGAAAACAGACAATTAGATCAAGCAGGTGATTGTTCACATTATCTAAAGAGTCAGTGTCAGACAGGGCACAGCAAGTCAAACTGGGAACAGGAACCAGTGTCATCTCAAGTCTGACCCAGAATTTTTTTAAATTTTTTATTTTTTCCAGGATTAAAAAACATCTGGTTAAAGAGAGGGATGGGGTGCAGCATCCTGCCTCCCCAGGTTTAGTCCTGGTCGCAGCTAAATCCCAGATTAACTCTTGTTCACTGACTGAAACGGGTCATCTCCTCGACTGAAGATGAAAGTAGTCAGAGCAGACACGTCAAAAGTTCAACAGCAACCATTTTTATTATTATTATTATTTATTTATTTAAAAAAATATATCACGTGACAAAGTCTTCTGTCTACTGACACCACTGAACTGGATCGCTGAGCAGGGTAAAAAGAACAAAGTGGCTGGTGTTAAAACTGGGACGTTCTTTGCACATAAATAAACGCTGCAAGATGTTAACATATTTATTTAAATATAATAAAAGCTTATCTCAAAAGACACACTTTGACCCCTGTTCTATCCCGCCCTCATGCACAGCCCTGACATATGGCGGTCACACCCGTCCCGCCCCACCCCGTATGGACAGAGATCATGTCCGTGAAAGCAGTCCATCCATAGGAGGCAGAAGCAACGAGAAAAGTCCATCCATTTAGTTGCGGCACACACGAGCAGCGACGACACTGAGCCGCATGAAATAAGAAGATTAATGTATTTACGGGGAAAAAAAAAAAAGCTGCAGAATCAGAAACATTTAGAGTTGAATGAACGGAGACGAGCAGAGAGGACACATCTGTTTCAGAGATAGCTACAGGAGCTATCAGCTCCTTTAAATGTGAATGAAAATACATTAAAAAAGAAGATAAAAGAAAAACACTTGTACCAGACTATGTAATGCTATGAATATTACATAATATTAATTAAAAAATGATCATTATGCAACAAAAAAATGCATGTTCACATGTACATTTTCATCAACACCCGCTTAATCCTGCAAAACATGACGCTGGTGAAGCTGTTCAGGATCCAACGTTTGTATATTTCATCTCAACATGGCAGATTATTCTAAAAATAAATGACGCCACAACAATGCCAGTCTCTCTCAGCTGAAAAGCCGAATAAAATCATAAAATCCTACGTTTGGCAGAGCAGACTCACACCCACATATTCAACAAGGAACATTCCTCGACAACTTTTATCTCATCGGCAATTTCAAAAAGCTACTCCATCTTGTTTTGTTTTTTTTCTCATGTGCAATAAAGACAGGAATGAAAATCTGAGAGGCCGATCGAGCCAAAAATGAGCCACGCCCCGACAAAGCAGAGGAGCGTTTGGCTCGCGCCGGCTCGCTGCCCGGCCACCCCTGCAGAAAGCTCCCCGTCCTCCTGCTCCAGTAGGGTCCCGTTGCGAAGGCTCTCCGTCCCGTTCCCCATCTCCTCCCTGAGCTCCTGCTGGAGCAGCTTGGAAATGAGGCTGTTGAAGCGGTTCTCTGTGGTTGACATGATCTCCGAGGAGGCCGTGGTCAGGTTGAGCTCCGCCGGGTCTATGCAGGTGCCGTTCACCTTGGCGAAGACCACCTCGCTGAGGTCTAGTCCGGCCACGGAGGAAGGCGAGGCGCAGGGAATGTCCCGCACCAGCTTGTAGTTTTCCATCCACTCCTTCAGCCACTCCAGGGAGCAGTCGCACTCCCAGGGGTTTCTGAAGAGGTACAGGCGGCCCAGGAAGTAGATGGGCTGGAAAACGGGGAAGGGGAGGGTGGTGAGGTTGTTGCTGTTCAGGTGGAGTGTGATCAGGCTGGTCAGGTTCTCAAACGTGCCTTCCTCGATGAATAGCACCTGGTTCCTGTCCAGGTACAGGACCTCCAGCTCCACCAGATCACTGAACCAGGTCTTTGACACGTTGGTCAACTGGTTCCCCCCGAGGTTGAGCATCTTGAGCCGGCTGAGGCCTTTAAAGGCGAGCCTGGGCAGATCAGACAACAGGTTGTCATTGAGGTAGAAGTTCTCCAGCCGAACAAGGTCCTGGAAGGCATGGTCATGGATCACGTTGATGCGGTTCTCCTGGAGGTTCAGGTACCTGAGATGGAGATGTTCAGAGCAGTTATAGGGAATAGAAACTATCTTAAAGGTTTAGGTTGGTGGTACGCAGTTTTCTTAATCGAGTCCTTCTCTATTCTAGTCTCCAGATCATTTGTAGTTTTGTAGTCCTTCAGGATTTCCCACATGCCTGCATAAAATTGACACAAAACTTCAGCAGGTTTTTATTGGACGTACTGAAAGTAGACAAAGAGAACTGAAATATTATGCTTTGGTATTTGTTTATTCAGTAAAATACATACCTGAGAGCTGCAAATCCAGGATTACAAGTTAATTTCAAGGCCAGATCAGAGTCCATGTGTTCAGAAGTGTTTCCAATCATTATAATGAGACTCAGGTGTGGTTCAGTTCCTTGTTTAGTTTAAATAAATCAGGGATTTGTCTCAGTCTGATCTTCACAACACATGTTTGTGGAAGTGTATGATGGCAAAGGACAAAGGACAAAAGAGTTGTTGTTGCTCATCAGGCTGGAAAAGGTCAGAAAACCATCTCTTCACAAAGATTCACAAATAATCCACAGTCCGACAGATTGAAGACGACTGTTCCCCTCCACAGGAGTGGTCCACCAACAAAGATCACTCCATAATAGTCTGAGGGCGTATTCACACCAGGAAGGTCCGTTAGTTCACTTGCTTTGGTCCGGACCAATTTTTTTTTTCTTTTTTTTTTTTTAGTGCGGTTCGCTTTCACACTGTGATTAATTGCAACCGGACCAGAATTTATAAACAAAAACACATGTGCTAAGGTCGTTCAGCCATTGGCTGGTAAACGTATAGGCGGGGTAAAGAAGGAAGCCAAATGTCCCACGTAAATAGGCTACAATGGAGACTTTGCGTACTGTAGGTCTACTTGTTATTATGCTAGCAATATGGTTTATAAACTGAGCGCTGGAATCCCCTCTCTCTCATTTGTTTACTAAAAATCTTATATACTTCTGCATTTTTATGTGTTTTCTCCAGCATTTGAGATATCTGGACATCTGCCCAGATATCTAGGAGGCAGCCTGTCTCCTCAGAGCTCGGTTAAGCCACGGCTCATCTCTACCTAACCTACCTGCGTTTGTTTGCTTCACGTGTCTCTCTCTGTTGTGTGTGTCACTGGGCTATCCTACATTTCCCATAACCAGTGCAGTGCCCGTCGGAAGTATGTATTCCTATAGTGGGAGCTGAAGAAGATTTTTCAGTTGTGACCATTGTCGTGACCCATGTCTCCTCCCCACAAAGACACCTGCCCAGTTTCAAATCAGCGTGCCACAGACAGACAGACAGACAGACAGACAGACACAAACTCACCAAATAAGTTAAAAGAAATTCTTGATTTATAGATAGATGATCAAATCACTCATGTTTTGTCTGTAAACTGTAAAATAACGTTGAGTCTCCGTTGCCATGGTTACCATCTAGCGTTTGAGCCAGCGCAATAATTTAGAACTGTCATCAGGCAACTGGAAATATTAGAGCGGAGAAAATCTATTTTACCGATATATTTTACATTTCTTATCCAAACAACGTCAAACTTAGCAGTGCACATCTTCGTGCCCGTAGCGAGACACCTGCCCAGTTTCAAATCAATCGGGCCAACGGTTCGCGACATATGCGTGCCACAGACAGACAGACACACAGACGCTTCTTGATAGATGCGCGAAAACTACGGGAGCTCGTCAAATCCAAAAAGGTAGATTTTTGCAACTTGGGTCGGATCGAGGTCGGGCTGCTTTCACACCATAAAGGAACCGCACCAGGGTTCGGTAGGAACCGCTCCGAGACCACCTCCTCAGCTGGGTCTCGGTCCGCTTGTTTGGTCCGCACCAGAGTTCGAGTGATTGTATTCACACCAGTCAAAAAGGTCCGAACCAAGCAAGGAAACGAACTTGAGTTCGTTTTAATCGAACTAAACAAGGCAGGTGTGAATACACCCTGAGAGGTCCCAAAGGAACCCAGAGGAACTTCTAAGCAGCTAAAGGCCTCTCTCACATTGGCTAATGTTAATGTTGATGAATCCACTGAACAACCATGGTGTGATGGACAAAGACACTGCTCTCCAAAAAGAACATTTCTAAACATCATGTGGACAAGACAGAAGACTATTGGGACAGTGTTTAGTGGACAGATGAGACCAAAGTAGAATAGTTTGGTTTAAATGAGATGAAACAACACTGCATCATTCCAGCATCAGAACCTCATCCCTCCATCAAACATGGGGGTGCTAATGTCCTGGTTTGGGCCTGTTCTGCTGCATCTGGACCAGGACGGCTTGTCATCATTGATGGACCAATGAATTCTGAATTCTACCAGTGAACTCTAAAAGAAAATGTCAGGACATCTGTCCATGAGCTGAACGTGAAGAGAAACTGGGTCATGCAGCAAGACAACGAGAACCAAGAACACAAGTGGTTCTACAAAAGAACGGTTAAAGAAGAACAAGATGAATGTTTAGGAACGGCCAAGTCAAAGTCCTGACCTTAATCCAAGAGAAATGTTGTGGAAGGACCTGAAGCAAGCAGTTGATGTGAGGAAACCCACCAACATCTCAGAACTGAAGTGGTTCTTTTCTGAGGAATGGGCTAAAATTCCTCCAAGCTGCTGTAGACCACTGATCAGCAGTTACCAGAAACATTTAGTTGACGTTATTGCTGCACAAAAATCTGCTGATAATTTGAATAATTTTTATGCAGAAAAAATGCTGGATGTTGTTCATGACTTCAGCAGGTAACAGGGTCTGTGGATGTTTTAAAGGTATTTAAATTTGGACGCTGCTTTTCTACAGGAGACTACTGGTGAATGATCTCAGACCAGTGAAGAACTCTGTATGGGGGGGTTAGGCACATCAGTATCCAACTCTACCATGAACAAAAGACGCCCCAAGAGCAAATACAGAGGGTTTATCACAGGCTGCAACCCATTGGCATCTTCTGACCTCTCATTGGTGGGTCGTTGGTCTAGGGGTATGATTCTCGCTTAGGGTGCGAGAGGTCCCGGATTCAAATCCCGGACGAGCCCACATATTGTGACCTTGACTTTGTTTAGACGTGCTTTAATTTGTCTCTGAAGAGGAACTGGGTCATGCAGCAAGACAACGAGCCCAAGAACACAAGTGGTTCTACGAAAGAACAGTTAAAGAAGAACAAGATGAATGTTTAGGAAACGTCAAAGTCCTGACCTTAATCCAATAGAAATGTTGTGGAAGGACCTGAAGCAAACAGTTCATGTGAGGAAACCCACCAGCATTCACTAAAATTCCTCTAAGCTACTTGAAACGTTTAGTTACGGGTAATTGCTGCAGACACTGAAAACAAGGTTTCACTTAGTTTTGCAACACACAGATATGTACAAGGATAATATTTCTGTTTCATGTGTTTGACTGGGCTCTCTTTGTCTACTATCAGGACTTGTGTGAATATATTTTTTACAGCGCACTCACGGCAATGAGCTGCAAGCAGCAGTGAGTTATTTCTGTCTTTTATTTTTTGCCCTGAGCTTCGCTTCTCAGGTTGCATCCAGGCTCCAACCAGACCTACTGAGAGGCAGAAGTTGCTTCTGCAACTCTTCTGCAACGTCTTTCTTACTCTCATCTTAACTCAACACTGTGCACTGTCCTTTACACAAGACAGTAAAGGACAGTGCACATTATTTATCATAAAGTATGTCGTTAGAATAGATTTCTTTTAGACTACTATTAATCTGAAAAGCTTATGTTACATGTATTCTTTTCTAGTTTGATGTAGGAAACAGTGTGCATCATTATCACCGCCCCCGGCCTCACCTGAGACTACCGAGGCCCAGCACGGAGTTGTAGGCCACCGCCTCTATCTTGTTCCTCTCCAGGTAGATGTGAGTCAGGTTCTCCATTCCCCGGAAGGCTCCTGGGATCCTCCTGAAGTTGTTTTGGAAGCAGAGCAGCTCCGTCAGCGCCATCTGCTCGATGAAGATGCGATCGGGGATGCTGAAGAGGTTACAGTTCGACAGGTCCAGGCGCACCAGCTTCTTCAGCCCCGTGAACGTCCGGGTGTGAAGGTAGCTGATGTACTCGTTGTTGGCCATTTTCAGCTCCACCAGGTTGGAGAGGCCCTGCAGGACAGAAGTTGAATTTGAATTGAATTACAAAACAAATCATTCATGCTGGAGAGACAGTGCCTTGTGTTTCTTTCTTTTTTTTCGGGACAGATTTGTAAACACATTCCTTATTTCTAAAAAAAATAAATAAAGAGGAAACCACCGCTCATCAGACCTTAAAGGCTCCAGGGGTAATGAAGGAGATGTTGTTGTGGTCCAGAGAAAGAGACTTGAGGGAGGGCAGGGTACCGAACGCCCTCTCCGACAGGAACTTGAGACTGTTCTTGTCCAGGTTGATGGCCGAGGCCTCGCAGGGGAACTCTTTGGGCAGCTCACCCAGGCCGGAGCGGTCGCAGAGCACGCTGCAGCTCTTCTCCTGGGTGCAGGTGCAGGACGCCGGGCAGGCACGAACACATGCCCACCGTGCCAGCACTGCCTGAGGCAGCAGGCACAGCACCGAGACTGGAAGGAGGACGGGACGTACGGTGTGAATATATGAAAAGCTACAGATTTACAGAAGACATCAAAAACCTTTACTGCTGATATAACAATGATAATGTCGTGGGGCTTCAGCTTTTCATTTAGTTTTATTTATTTATTTTTACAGCAGACATAATCATATTCAGATTTAAAAGTCAAATAGCCACGAAAAACAGTTTTAGCCAAGCTAGCTTTGTGGCTAGCACGGCTATAGCGTCAGTCGGTGTGGCCACGTGAAAATGTTTTAACAACTTGTGCTTCTAATTAGATTTTTGTAAAACCTAGCTCCACATTGACACTGATTTAAAAATTCAAGGATTATTAATCGTTTTCCGGTTGAATCTGCTATGGGAAGTCAACTGTTCTGCTAGCATGCTAAACTTAGATGCTATAAGTTTGTGCGCATATGTTAGCTTAAAAGTGCTGCCTCGTCAAGGTGCAATCTCAAAGCTGTGCTAGCATGGATGTAGACTCTAAACTACATTTTACAAGATTAAGAAAACATTTTTATTAAAACTTTTAAGGACGTCAGTCCTTGCAGAGCTCTGGAAAGATAATTTGAACGTTAGCAATAACATCTTGGCAGCGTTAATTTCAGAAATATTGTTGACATGCGTCTAAAGACATTTGGAATATTTAGTTTATTTATTCTGGTGCCTTTCTTTAATTGGATCTATGTTTTTTCCCATATATTTACTTTATTTTGATTAAATTAATTCCACTTTCCTCCCTTTTTGCACAAAACCCTCAATGACGTTTGACCTCATTCTACAAAAGCCTACGAAACTCATGAACATCAGTAATTAGAAACTCAAATATATATAAAAAAGCACAGATCAGTTCCTCTGTTTACCCCTCATAGAGATTAAATTGATATTTGCAGTGACACAGGGACACTGATGGAGTGATGATTGGATGCTTGAGTCACGTTGATGGCCGGGCCGGAGGCTGCGCTGCCTCTTTGCCAGCTGCCGGCGAACCGATGATGTGATTAAGAAAGAACAGCTTACATCAGAGATTAGCCCCATAACAATAGGTATTGTCTGTGCCTGGGATTTCAACCCTGCACCCAGTCCCCGTTAGCTCGACTTCAGCCCTGCCTTTTAGTCTGATCACTCGATCTCTGTGGGAGGAAACTTTTTTTTTTGGCGAAGGCCTAAAAAATTAGGAACAAAACCAGTCGAAGCTACGCAGGGGTTTATATTATGAGGCAGGAGACCATATCCACATCTGAGGAGGTAGAAGGGATTGAAACTGACCAGTGAAAGTGATGACAGTCATTACTGTAGTCTCTCATCTGGGACATGCCAGGATTAACGGAAGTCTGAAATGGCAAAAAAAAAAGCACTTAACTACTCACGATTTACATAAATATGTGACAAAAGCAGTTGCTGGAAGTCTGAAAGAGATCTAGTTTAGTCACTATAGTAGTGTTGTGTTGTCGTGTACATTAAAATCTACAGAGAGAAACAAACGTTTATGCATGTTTGAATTCATCAAAGATTAAAAAGTGACTCCATTCGTACCTGTAGATGTTTGCAGACATTTGCATCCATGAGCGTTCAAAGTCCAAATCCAAATATTCACGCATGTGTCCATCCTGTCCGTCCCATACCAGTCCGCACCCTGCACGTCCGACGGCGTAACTGAGCGAGCTTCTGCTGCTTGACACAGTTCCCCAGCATTAAAAAAAAAAAAAAAAGTATGTGGTTGTGTTTTTACGCCTCATCCTCTCAGCTTCAACCCCATAAATACACACAGCAAAAAGCCATCTCTTAATGGCAGTCAAATCCCCTGGATGGAGTGATAGACGGAGGGATGGGGACGGGGATGGGGATGGAGATGGGCGGTTGGCGGGATTACAGAAGCAAACCGCCCATCAGCGCTCACAGATCAAACCTCAGAGGTCGAGCAGCGACTTGGAAACGCGCAGATTAAACACGAACCGACACACAAAGTGAAGTTGCACGATGAAAACGCATGAAATTTTGTAGTTGAAGTGGATTAAGGGATCAGCAGGTCGCCAGCAGTTTGATCCAATGTCAGAGGCGATCGATACGATTCGCCGTGGACCAACCGACCGGCCGCCCGCCGTCTAACTTTTGAGTTCTAAGCGGCCCTCAAACCTCAAACCTGAACTTGACACAGAAATTACACAACCGGCTTTTAATGGGTGTCACTGATTCTGTGGTTACGAAACCTACTCAGCACATTAGAGGCCCAAGAGTCACATGAAAAAGCCCTCCCAAAAAAATAAAAAATTAGGGTAAAAGTTTTTTGTTTTTTCTCCCCCAAACAGGATAAGAGACACATAATGAGTGCTGTGGCCAAAGTAGAAGCCATCTGTAGAGACATAAAATACAGGTCAGGTATCTCTTTTCTTTTCGCATCTGGTGACAACAACAAGCGTTAGGGCAACCCTCTGGATTTGGGTCATCAGGGAGATTCAGCACCGGTTCACTAAACCCATTAGAGAGTTCAAGCGAAGCCAGAAAGTTCAGGTTTTGTCCCAAAATCGAGGAAACGCTGTTCAAAGCAGCATTTAATTGGGTCACAGATTATTATTATTTATTGTTTTGTAGTTTTTCATGTGGCTTGCTTTGTAAGGAAAGTAGTTTTATGAAAAATGACCTCATACTAAAGTGTTTCTGAAAGGAAAGATTCACTTTGTGGAGCCTGTTTTGACCAGTACTGAGAAAAATACCTCTATATGCAATTGGATAGTCCCTCCGGCCGTTCAGTTTTGGCCTGCGGGACGTATGTTTGACACTTCTGGTCCACGAGTAGCGCGGTAACTTGGAGACAAGACAGTTAACGTTACCAACCAAGGTAGACATTGGAAAAATTACCCGTCTTTTCACCCGTTTTCAGTTTTTCCATTTTATTTCCTCCACTGTACCCACACTTGTTGACAGTGCGTTTGTCAAATGTTTTTGGAGATTCACAATTATGAGTTTCAAAAGCTAAGTAAGTCGAAAGCAGGGGGTGTCAAATGTACGAATGTTACGGAAATTGCATAGAAAACATTCAATAAAAGTAGCTGCTATTCCTACTTTGTCCACCAGGGGCGCACTTAATTTTTTCACAAAGAAGAAAGAAATTAAGAAATTTCAGGATGTTCGTAAAGGATATTTCAAAAAATGCAAACATTTCCATGTTTTTCTTTGCACTAAATTAAAGGGAGGGTTATTTTTAGGTCGTTGTACTGTAATGTTTCTGGTCCCGCCTTCATGAGATTAAACTATGCCCGTATGTGGATTTGAACTAAAATGAGTCTGACAACCCTGATTTAAAGGTTTTCAGTGTTTTTCTAGGGGATTGGAGCCCAGCACGGAAGTAGGGTAGGAGCCCTCTGGTTGGCAGACCAATCAAAAGGCCAAAATGGTGTAAATTCATTCATTTGTTTTCTGTAACTGCTTGTCCTGTGGAGGGTCGTGTCAGGACTGGAGGCTATTCCATGTGTCATTGGGGCGAGAGGCGGGGTACACCCTGGACAGGCCTCCAGTCTATGGTGGAAGTTAACACATGTAATTTACATATATCATAATTTTATAATATGTCTGGGAAAATGTTGATTTCTCCATCGTCTTTCATTAAGTTCGTTAGCCTCAATGACTTATAGACTCCTCCCTGTGTCTGTGTTGGTTCTCTCCAGGTTCTCCAGCTTCCTCCCACCGTCCAAAGACATGCTGGTTAGTTTCACTGGTGATTCTAAATTGGCCGTAGGTGTGAATGTGACCCTTCACAGGACAAGTGACTTCTTGACTCCAACATTTAGCACCAAGCGGCGGTTTTCTCACAACTTCTGGATGGTGTTACCACCTGAAAAGCCAAATAAATACAGAAACATGACAGATATATAATTTGTGAGCCCAGATACGACACTTTGAATTCAAGTCGAGCACAAATGGTTTGATACTCCTTATCACTAATTTAAACATTTAGAGGACAATAATAAAAGTACATGTTGTTCCTTTTCCATGATGAGTTCCCAATTCAATAAACTAATAAAAGTCAATGGTTTCAAGAGCCCATTATTGAACGTTTCACATGAACCCCAGATTTTTGTGGGCTATTGTGCCACGTTTTATTAAAGACTCCATCTTTAAATCACTGAAACTTCAGTGAAAATTTTTTTGATTCCCCCAAAATTTTTTTTTAAAAAAAAGTACAATTTCAGGGTCAGAAACTTAAGTTGCCAGAAAATCTTTGGTTTTCATGCCACGTCCTTGGACAAGATATTGGACACACCAGTCAATCTTAAGTCAAGTTCAACTCAAACATTACGAGGAAGAGTATTTGTCCTTTGAATATCATCACGGCCATGTAGAATTAAAATAACTTGGAGAAAATTATAATGCAACCTCAAACAAAATTTTTCCTTCCTAACGAAGAATCAGCGTGGGCTCCCATCTACAGAATTCAACTCACCAAGCTTGGGGAAAATAAAGCAACGGACGCAGATGAATTTACAAATGAAATCTTTATGTATTTTCTTTCAAAAGAAATGAAGCCCATCCAATATATATATATTTTTTACCAAATTGAATCTCGCCGCCCGTCCGTCCGCCTCGTATCCACGACGAGGCGACGGGCAGCGTTGCTACAGGTCTTCTCTGAACTTCTACGGTAAACAGTTCTTCATGAAAACATGCTTGATTTTTCCGGAAACTTTTGCATTCAAACATTTATTTAGTAAAATCATACATTTTTGCACAGCTGAGTCATTTCCCACGTCGTGCAGTAGCCTATAAGCTAGTACAGAAAGCAAAGTCTACATCTAAACAGCTCTATGGGTTCTCCAGCGATCGTGGAACAAGTCTCGGGTTCTGCCTGCGTAATAAAACAAAAAAAAAACAAGAACAACAACAAAAAATTTAAAAAAAAAACAAGCATGCGCAGAGACCTCCTGTTCGACTTGGAAGCTGTTCTGGAAAATCCAACGCCTCAGACCTGCTCCACATTCAAGGAGAACTCAAGAGGCTTCATATATGCAAATACAACAATGAGAATAAACCACATGTTTGTTTCTTTAAGGATTGCCATGTGCCAGACATTCAACTGGAGAAAAAACAACTATCGGGTCAAATTAGAATAAAGAATCAATAATGCACACATTTGGAGAATCCGAACAGTTCTGCACTGATATGCTTTAGGAAATTGAATTGCTCTTTTGACAGCTTTAGTCCAAACCTTGGCATGTTTGTTCAATTAATTTCAAATTTTGATGACCAATTGGCATAATTCTAATATTAGAGATGACTGGCCCTGAGGAGGCCCCGAAACAGCTGTGGATATTATTTTACTGAGTCCAATGTATCTTAAACATTAAAAAGCTCACACTACCCCGAAATATATAAATTTCACGCATACAGGTGACATTCAACATTCAAGTGCCAGTGTTTTTTGTACTGTCTTTTGGTCAAGTTTCTGAAACTTTCAAAGAATCACTTTGAGGCTTACAAAAATAAATATTTGTCAAAAATGCTTAATAAATTACACAAAACTAGCAGCAAAAGTAGAATCTAGAAATCTGTGCAAATGGCTAAATTCCCCCCGACTGCTAAATCCCCTGGTCCCAAATAAATCCTGGTTTAAACGTTGAGAACCCTTCCCCTTTGTAAACAAGCTGCGTTTTATTTTTTATTTTTTATCTCCACAATCTCCTCACACACAATATTTGGAAGCTTAAGGACACATACCCAAGACATCTATATAAAACTCTAGATGTGCAATAAAACAACTTTTTTTTGTAAAACTCGATGGGCACGACGTACAAGGGCCTACACACCTAAATCAAGTAGCACCATTCAATCTCAAGTTCTCAAAACACTGTCAGTGCATCCGCTTTTAGTTCAATTTCTTTAAAAAGAGAAGAGAAAACAAAAAAAAAGTTTCAAGGCACAACACACCCGATGAGAAAACTGGGAGCGTTTTGAGGTGAAACGTCCCGTCTCTCTTCCTCTCAACTGGCCGCTCCTCTTTGAGAGGAAAAGCCGGCTCTGGCTTTCAAGAAGCCACAGATTATTATTTATTTTATACACGTCTGAGCAGATGAACTCCCAGAGGAGCTGACAGTACTTTAATGTTCCATAAAGGAAGTGGATAACCCCCCCCCCGCCTCCCTCTCTCTCTTTCGTCTTTGGCCACCTCCACAGTTACGCAGCAAGGGAAACCAAAGCCACTGACGATGGTGCTGCACTGAAAACTGCGCCTACATCTCCCGCCCCAGTACCCCACCCTGCCCTACCCCACACCCTTTAACCCCCAGTGGTCGGAGTGCCGCTCTACCGCGCTATGTTCCTCGCCATTTTTTTTTTAAGAAACCTCAGTGATCATTCAAATGCCTGTCTCCTTAAGATGAACCATGCCTCCAACGCAGCTTGAAAAGAGAAAACGTTTGTAATTAAGTTAAGCCTGCGACTCAGTTCACGTGTCCTTCCTCCTTGACCAAAAAACAAAACACTTGCAAGCGTAGAATACCATCGGGGCCGTGTGGCTGCAGGTCGCTTTGGTAAACACTAACACCACACACACCCCAACCATGCCCCCCCCCGATGCTGTGGTCCTTTATGCAGCCATTTTGAACTTCACTTTCAAGATGGCAGGCATTTTTTGCTTTTTTTTCCCCCGATAACATATTTGAAGAGAAACATTTCAAAAAGAATATAAAGAGAAAAAACAACAAATCAAAAAACTGACTCAGTTTTTCAACTTTGCATACAACCTGCCCGAAAATGTCTCAAGTAAAAATCAACAAAAAACACCGCCCACTTAATGTAGCTAGCACTTGGAAACATACTAGCTGCCGTAACACTGTCAAGTCAATTGAAAAAGTGTGGAGTAACAAGTTCCAGCATTGATTAGTCTTGTCTGAACCTCAGCGATCGTTGGCACTGAGCTTTAATGACTTCCGTGTTTAAGTTTACAATAGGAATGGCTATTTTAAAGACCACCATATCCATAAAAAAGGAGCCTGTCCAGGATAGAGTGAGCAAAAAATAAAGAAGAAAAAGAAATGTAACTTTGTCCCTTAGGATTAAAATACGGTTGGCCTCGCAGAGCGGCCCTGCTTGTATTAGGTAATGGCTCCGGTAGCTGTTTGACTATAGAAAAGGCTACATGATGTTCCTGCAGTAAAATTTTGAAGTTCAAATGGAGTCGTGACTCTTGGGAGCCACAACGCCCCGGTATTTGCCAAGGTTTGATCAAGTCAAAGCTTATTTTTACCTTTCTAATATATATATATTAATAATATATAATATATATTTTATTTTTTTCACCAAACAAAAATAGTAAAAACAAATTTAGAGCTCTTGGCCATGTTCATCTGGTGAAATGAAAACATAAGATTTCCTGTTTTAAATTCAAAAAGGCACAGTACATTAACATACAAATGATCCTCAGGTTACTTACTCAATTGGGTTTTTGTTATTTTTTTTCTCCACAAAAAAAAAATAAAAATAAAATAAAAATACTTCTAACAATGAAAGTCCGAGGTTGCTGTCGGGCAAATGCATGTCAGCATCCATGCTCACTCTGAGGTGTGCGTAATCTCTGCGGTCTCCGGTGCATTGCACGTGCTGGTGACTTTCCTTTTGCGTCGTGCTGCACTTCCTGTTTTATTTTGTTTTCTTTCTTTCTTTTCTTTTTTTTTTTTCCCCGTTTGTTGAGAGAAGCGAATGGCAGAGAACCAGGGTTGGTAATGTACTGTGTGTGTCAGTGAAGCTACACAGGGAGGGTTGTTATGGTCTGGCTTAAGTTAACATGTGGTTTCCATTGGGTCGGGTTGGCATGGCAACCTATTCCTATGGTGACTAGTTCCCCCACCAATCCACGCTTCCGCTGCTGTAGTTTCCTCCGTAGCCGTCGTTGCCGTAGAAGTTGCCTCCAAATCCGCCTGTCAAGACAAAAACATTTCAGGTCAGTTAGTCAAATATAAAAATAGATCACATCATCATGTTAATGAATATTTAGCCCGTTAAAAACAAGTGTGTCACCGGTGGCTTGCACCTCTAATAACTTGGGAGTAAATTGTTCTAGATATTCTGGAAAAAAATCAGCAAACGCACTTACTCACTGGACATTTTCAGACCTTTTTATGGTCAAAACACGTGGGCATTTTGAGGCTTAGCTGTCATAAAGGGTTATACATCAAAGTGAACCACACTCCTTACCTCCAAAGCCACGGTTTCCGCCATGACCTCCAGTGTTACGCCCTCCCCGGCTGCTACTGAAGCCTCCAGAACCAGGCGTCTGACGGTAGTCTCTAGCTCCGAAACCGCCAGAGAACCTGAACAAGACCAGAACAAACTGCTCGTTAGAGGGATACGACAAACTAAAAACAGCTTTAAGTGTTTTCTAAATGAACACAGGTCGTCGGCCAGTCCTGATTAGCAATTTCATGCTTCCTGTTTCATGAAGAAGATCTGTGTAGTTGGTGGCGTGGCAGTTACCTCTTAGAGCGTCCACGGGTGCTGCTCTTGTGCTGGTGCTCGTAGGCCAGGCTCTCAAGCCAGGAGGGAACCTCCTGCTTGGCCTCAACCAGAATGTCCAGCAAGTCTTTGGTTATGTTGCTGTTTTTGTCGTTAAAGAACGACGTGGCCAGACCTGCACAAAGCAGAGTTAAGATTATAGTTGATACAACGTTAAACGTACATAACAAGCCTCAAAATAAATAAATTTAAATAAAAACGTACCAAGGTTGCCCACACGTCCCGTACGGCCAATACGGTGAACGTATTCCTCAATGTCACTGGGCAAATCGAAGTTAATGACGTGCTTCACATTGCTGATGTCCAGACCTCTGGCAGCCACCTGAAAACAGAAGAGACCGGAAGAATTAACTTGAATATCGAGGTATTAGAATTTCTTTTAGTCTAATAACAATGGAACCTCTGAAAGCTCAGACAGAGTCAGGGATTCCCTACATTAGATAAAATAATGAATTTGGATTGCTTACAGCTGTAGCCACCAAGATGGGGCAGCGTCCAGACCGGAACTGATGCAGAGCCTCCTCTCGGTCTCTCTGGGATCGGTCTCCGTGGATGCTGGTGCAGGCGTAACCCTCGTGGTACAGGAAGTCTTCCAGAGCGTCTGCTCCCTTCTTGGTTTCCACAAACACCAGAGTCAGGGAGTCTTTGCCTGATCAACCGGAAATAAACAGGACGAGACAAAGGTTGGGACAAATACAAAAACAAAAAGGATAAACAAAAAAAAAAAAAAAAAAAAGTTAATTATCACCTGGAACAAAGCTGTACATTTTATTTTATTTATAAATGTAAAATGGAACTATCGTAATAAAAAAAAAAAAAAAAAAGGCCGGCAATTAAGATTATGACAAATGAAAAATGACAACTTATAAATGGAAGGGTTGCATAAAAAGCTTTACACTTCCTGACAACCATTAATTGAAAACATTGGCTTTAGTTTCTCTTTTTTATTTTCTGCACATAACTATATTAAAAAAAAAATAATAAATCTTATATTATCAACAGGTAACAATCCAGATATTTGTCATTAATGGCTATCAGAATAAAAGCTTGAGGCAACAAAATGGCTGAGGGGTGATGGGGTGGGACAAGGCCATTCCAGATCGCATCATTCACAGATAACCCTGCCACTGTTTTTTTTTTTTTGTTTTTTTTTGCTAAATGCACTCTGGCCCAAGCCAATACAAAAATAAACTACATCCATCAAAGCTCCATCCTTTCCGTATTATATAAATATAAGCCTGAGGTGAAAAAAAAAAAAAAAAAAAACTAATAAAATCTAGTCCAGATCAGATCAATCAGGTGGCAACAGGAAACCTGGCAGCTGAACCCCCGCCCTCCTCTAACGAGCCTTTTGTTGAGTGCTTAAGAAATCTGTTCATGACATAAATTGCTCAGTAGTTTGGCTTTTTATTTTTTTTTAATGTAGTGGCAGCCTAGCGACTAGTTGCCACCGAGACGACAAACGCAATGTGTGTTTTCATAATTTTTTTTAGGTGTAAGCAAGTTACAAAAGCACATGATTTCCACAGTTGCACAAGCAACAAGAGGAACTGAGGCTCATTTTTTTGGTGTAAATAAGTTCACTGAAGACACCAAATCAGAGCCATTAAATCTGTCACAGCCATCTGACTCAGAGACGGGGCTCTTCTCCATGACGACCAGCCAACACGTTGAGCCAGCTGACGTTGAAAACAAACTGCCGAGCCCAACGGGGACTCCCCTTTTTTTTTTTTTGCTATTTTTGTAAAGTGCAAGGCAAATTTAAATCTTTACGGTTGCTCATACAAGCTCTCACTAGAAAATGAAAAAATAAAAATGAGATAAAAACACAAAAACTGAGGCAGCATGTGAGGCGGAGGGGAGGGGAGGGGAGGAGGGAGGGAGGGAGGGGGCAGAGGGACAGGATGAGCTGTGGGATGTGATGTAGATTCTGGCTTGTGGGTCGGAGTGAAGTTATGGTATGTTCACACTCACCTGGTTTCTCTGGGGCCTCTGTCACATTTTCCTGAACCTCACTGGGAATAACTAAGATAAAACCAAACCGGCCAGTAAACGTAAGGCTGCTCAGTACAACACTTTCACAGCATAAGAAGCAAACTCCTAAGACACGGCAAGAGATTTCAGAACCCGCTCACCCCTACATTTTTATATTCAAGTCTTTCTATAATGAACAATTGTTATCAAGACGTAGCAAAGTCAATATTAGCTCAGCATGGGGAAGACTGACAAACACAGGATGATGGTTTAGAGCCCAGTGTGACCTTCATGGAAGGGAGGGGACGGAAATAAAAACATTGGTTTGTGCGTTTCTCACCTGTGGCGTTCAGCAGGTCAAGGAGGAAGGACCTCTTGTCCGTCTCCTCCACCCACACCACCTTCTGGGTGATGTTTTCTGAAGTGGAACCGACACGCCCCACTGCCAGGAAGATGTAGTCCTCCAGGAAGTCACGAGCCAGGATCTACAAGAAATAAACACATGAGAATGCAGATACTTTTCATGTTGAGCCACATTGTATAAACTTGTTAGAAACTCAAGATGTACCTGGATCTCTTTGGGGAATGTGGCGCTGAACATCATGGTCTGTCTGATGCCTTTGGGCGGCATGGTATCCTGCTCCACAATGCGTCTGATCTGGGGCTCAAAACCCATGTCCAACATGCGATCGGCCTCGTCCAGGATCAAGTAGCTGCAGACACATTTAATATTGCCAATAAGTATCGAGTGTTTCCCCATTTAAAAAAAATAAAAAATAATTAGCTTTGCCTCCTGTGCCATTACTGACTTGCAATAGTCCAGACCGATCTTGCCCCTCTCCATCATATCAACCAGACGTCCAGGCGTGGCCACCAGCAGGTGACAACCTCGCTCCAACTCCCTGATCTGCTGGCCAATGTCGGCGCCTCCGTACACGACGCAGGGACGCACACGTGAGCGGTAGGCAAACTGGAAAGGAATGGGTTAAAATATTAATAAATAAGCTTCTTAATTTTAACATTCAGTTAAAGAAGAAAAGAAAAATAATCAGTTTTACGCTTACCTTTCTTGCCTCATCGTAGATCTGCAAGGCCAGCTCTCTGGTGGGAGCGAGGACAAGGGACATCGGGTACTGCTTACGTCGGCCATACCTTCCATTATCCTGAGGTTAAAAGCAGAGTTGTTTATTTGAACAAGTCAAGTGGTTATGTTCAGCTACTGCGTCTTTTTTTTTTTTTTTCTTTGCCCAGTACCTGTCCACTGTTCTTCAGGGCCTGCAGAGCATCACCAGGCCCTTCTGTGTAGATCTGACTCAGCACTGGCAGCAAGAAGGCAGCGGTCTTACCAGAGCCTGAAACACATCAGGGATTAGACGAGTTAGGACTGGGCCTCACTATCAGTTTCTTAAAGTAATTAGATTCAGATTCACAAGGTCCCCGATTCAATTCATTTTGAAATATTTCAGCTTTGAAGGAATTTTACTTAAAACTGAAACTCATGACATTGGTTCTATTTGCAGATTTGTGGTATTTCAACAGTATGTCTAGTTTCTCATCTTTCATTTTGTCCAGCTGCTCCATCTCCATATTTTTTTCTATATATCCAATCAGCTTTTAGGTCTGACTGTGCCCTTTAAAGGCTATTCTCGTTGTGTGGTCCTGTCACGCTCAATGTATATAAATACTAACCAGTCTGGGCGCAGGCCATCAGGTCTCTCTTGGTCTTGATGATGGGGATCGCATGCTTCTGGACTGGGGTGGGACGAGTGTACCGACTCAGGCCGATGTTCCCCATGACGATCTCCCCCATGTCCACGTCGTGGAACTGCACAAACCATTACATCAGTATAAAATTGCTCAAATAAAATGAATAAAATAAATAAATAAATCACACAGACGTCCAGACAAACTTACGCTTTCAATGTGGGGTGGGCAGTTGTTTCCAGTAGCCTCCACGGGAATATCATCGTATTTCTCAAAGTTTATGCCAGTGTTGCTTGCAGAGAAAAGCTCACTAGAAGATAAGGTTGGAAGAAGTCTGGTTAGAAGCAGATGGGGACAGCTGAAAGTTTAATTATCAGTTATCAGAATCGGTCTTACTTTTCCAGGCGCTCGTTGGGAGCTGTGGGCTTGGACCAGTCCTCGTCTCTGGACTCGTCCGTCCAGCGGCTGTTTCCGCCGCCAGAAAAGCCCCCGCGCTCGTATCTGTGGGACGAGCACACATGCCGTTTAAGTTTGGAGCTAAAAAGAACAGCGTTTAATTTCACGTCAGATTTAATACAAGGTTATCTGCACATCTCGAGCGTTTCCTTCCTCGAAAACAAAACCGCTCTTATTGCGTCGTCTTAAATTGCAGTAACAAAAATAGCCTTGCAGCCTTTTCCCCCCCCTGCATGCGGAATAATACAGATCTCAAGTGACTGTGGGGTTGTAATGTGCCATTGTTGTAAACTTGAGCTAGCTCTTTAGGGTCAGTGTAATTTTAGCAACGCTAGTGTAACCGTTTGGATGAAATAAAGCATTGGAAACATCCTAAACATCCTAGAAGTACAGATATTCTTATACAAACACGCAGCATTTTATTAAATTAACAGTTTTACACACCTTCCTCTGGAGCCGGCACCCCGGTCATTGAAGAAGTTAGACTTGGACCTATCGTTGCGTCCTCCAAAGCTGTTGTAGGCAGCATCCCTGGGAGCTCCTCCCCAGTTGCCATCATTGCCAAACCCTACAACGAAGCCAGAAAGATTGCCGTCAGCGACATAATTGGGATATTTTATTTTGGACAATCGGTTGTCAAGACTTTAAATACCCAACGCCCATTTCTTACCAAAAGCACAAATTACCCACGTTTCCCCAAGTAGCTAAAAACCATTTGATATTAAAAATACTATTTAAATGCTGCAAATTAATAAGATCTTGCTAATTATAAAACCATCTAATAAAAAAAAAAAAGGGTGGGGGAGGGTGGAGTTTGTACGTTAAACTACACTCGACAGCTTGAGATGGATTTGTTGTTGGTTTTTTTTTTAAAGGACGACAGGATTTCCCCACCTGCGTTTTGTAATGGCTGATTAAACGTGCCTCCACCCCTGTTACCACGGTAGGCGCCACGCCCACCTCTATCATTGCGAGGGGGTCCACGCCCTCCGAAGCCCCCGTTTGTGCGGTTGTCGTGGTAACCATTCACAAATCCATTGCTGCGGCCGCCGTCCCATCCAGGTGAATCTTCACGAGGAGACATAAAAGGCAAAATAAAAATAAAAATAAAAAACTATGTGAGTGTCTTGTGACATGAAAAAGCGTAAAAGCTGCAAAATATTTGCATCACCAAGCAAGGACACATATGGACCTCACTAACTTAGGAGCCTCTCTTCAAATGCCCGACCTATTTATTTTCTTTTAAAGCCTTGATTTACTGACAACTGGGACACTAGTGACTCTAAGAAAACCAAAAACCTGGGCTGAAAGTTGATGAAATAACTTTTTCATCTGTACAAAACAAGAGATGTGGAGAAAATAAAAGTTTAAGGCAAAATAAATGTAAAAAAAATAATCCACAGACTCTAAACTAACTGATTTGTTTATTTGCGTTTGACTTGTCTGTACCAAGAAGCCAAATAAACCCCGTCTCTGCCTATATGGGACATTTACCACAATGGTCTGCCCAGCTTTGGACACTGGCTGTGTCATCGTTCCCATCGGTGGCCACACTATTATCAGTGCAGGCTGAGGATGAGGCTGGTGGTTGGGGGGGTAGGTGAGGGAGGGAGGGAGGGAGGGAAGGGGAGGGACAATGATGGGACAATTAGCTCTGCCACAATAAAGAGTGCTTTAGTAGCTGAGGCTATGCCACAAAAGCAGCAAGGGTCAAAACAGGCCACACAGATCTAGCCTCGATCAGTCTTGCTATGAAATAGAGCCAAAGGGGTGACGCTAGATCTGTGGGAAAGAGCTTAATGTACACCTGTAGTCAAACAGGTAAATGCTTTACTCAGTAGCACAATGACAAGCCTTGTAATGCTTCGCCAGTCTGTAGCTTAGAGAAGAAGTAAGGGCCGTCAAATATCATCAAACCAGTCCTGATCTGAGTAATTAAATCCGTTGTGCAAAGTAAGTGACTCCAACATTGTGTGATTTTCAGAAGCCAGTATCAACGAGATCAAGAGGTTTTTGTTTAGTTCAGGTTGAACAGAGCTGCAGTGAAGCCTGGAACAGGCGCAACAATAACTGCAGCATGGTAAATGAAGCAATTTACGTCAAAAACAAAAAACGCTATGAGGAATTGTGGTTGAATTTAGTCACTCAGATTCGTATCAGACATGTGGACTCTGCAAACATTGCAAAGCACACCATGCAGCAACATCAGACCATAACCTACCAACACAACAATGCAGAAGACTTTAGGTAAAACAAAAATAAACTTAAGATGGACCAAATCTAACAGCACTTTGAGAAACTTCTAATCTAAAATACAAAAACATAACTAAAGGAGCCAACTAATAGTTCTGAGCAAATTTTTATCAACACCATGTGTTTTAGGGACTCCAACGATGCTTGGAAAATACACTTTTATTTCTGTCTTCGGTTTGCTTGGAGCCCGACTCTCCTGACAGCAAATAAATAACCGTATCTGGAGATGCTTGTGCAGCAACTTAAGCCTGCTCAACTCCGATGCCTACCTGCTACAAGATTCCTTTGACCTTTTACAACCCGGGGACATACTTGAGGGTATGGCTTGGCTTTAACATGCCAGCCTCAACTAAAATAATTCCGGTACATTGTCATCCTGACATATAGAGATGCTTAAAGCCCAATGAAAATAAATAAAAGGCCAAGAAGAACACCCAGTAATCGCCCTACTTTAGAAAAACCAACCATTAAATCTGGCAGATAGCACAGGAGTGGGCAATCGTGGCTTTTGTTCCAAAACGTACCAGCAGATTGGTTGCTCTAGCCTTACACCAGATCACCTGGAGTGGTCAGATGTTGGGACAAAGTCCTGCATGCACTTGGCACGGTATTAAATAAGTCCATTCACTAATTTTCAACGGTATGCTGTAGGCAGAGACAAAAGGCGGCAAGGGCCAAACACAACTCAAAGGCATGAGACTCATTAGAAGATGGACTGAATGATGTAAATGTAAAATTAAGTGATTGTACAGAGTGGCTGACAGGGCTCAGAGGATATGAATGGTTGGACAATGTAAAATAAGTTCAGTTTTTAATTATCTCATACAGCTGATATCGTCTCGTATTAGTAAAAAAAAAAAACAGGCAGCCAGACTAGTGATGCAGTGCAGTCTTTAAAAGCACCATCACCATGCATCACAAGCACTTTCATTTTGCAAGCTTTGGTCGGACAGACGCAGTGTTAGGCCCAGATTTCTGCTGCTTATTCTTCAAGTGACCATGACAAAGCAAGGGCACGTTGACTGTGCCCCCCCCCCCAGTGTTCAGCGATTTACTCTGAAACTCTTTTGCCAAGGAGTAGAGGGCATGGCATGCAGGTAGAGGTCAAGGTATACCACATCGGTTTCGCCAACCCCCACTGAAGGCATGGTAAAAGGCAAGCTCTTGAGAGGCCAGTCTTGGGTAACCTGAGCAAAGGTAGGGAAGCAGGCTATAAAAAGACTCACCCACAAGTACTGGCTCATGCAGTATGAGTGCTGGGCTTGACTTTACACTAATAGTTACCAATCTTACAGTCATCCCATCCTGCTGTATAGTTATTTCTGTGCCTTTGCTGACACTCTGCCTGCCAAGGTTGTGGGCACTGCTTTGAAGAAACTTTGAGGACATAGCAGGTGAAATATGGACTTGATTACACAGTGAGAAAAAAAAAATCAATTAATATGGCAAGCTTTAAAATTAAACTACCTATTGTGAAGCATAAAAAAAAAAAAACCAAGCCTATGTCTAAATTAAGTTGCCCCGTTCTTACTTCACATCTAATTTTGACTGCAAGCATTCCAGCAGAGAGAGAAGCACATCAATTAATTTTGAGCTCATCATTAACTCCTACTGTGTACAGTGTACACACATCTAACCTAACCCTCTCCCCCCTTCGCACTGGCTTTGCTGGTGTGTATAATGGCTATTTCATGCATCTGAAAATGCAAGTTGCCCTCAGCGAAAGCAGACAGAAGGGACTTACAGAAATTTACTGGTGCCACTGAATAACCGCACTGTCTACCAGCGGAATAAGCATTTCCTGCTGTGGAATAAGAAAACAGTAAATGTCAAGTGTACAGTGACACAGTACCATGTTTCCATTTTTTTTTTTTTTAAAGTAAAATTATCTGACTCAGAATGGCAGACACAACGTGCCCTGATTCAAAGCCTTTAAGAGGCTATACAAAAACAGAAAAAACACTTGTAGCCACCACACGACCACCTCATCTTGGCTACACAACACAAGACATTGTAAAAATCTTTATCTGTAAAGTTAAAAACCACAAACCCACCCGCCCTCCCTCCCCAATCCCCCTTTATCAGAGCAGCCAACAGCTAGCACTCCTCTTGTTCACATGTGAGACATTGCACCAGCCAAAGAATGAACTTTGGGAACGATTACCTATTAAAAATAGGCAGGATTTTTGGAATTTGCCCCGCTCTCTTTCTTGTGAGCAGGTTGGGGGGTAAACAGAAAAATGAAGGCATGGCACCGAACACTTGCCCTGCTTTATTTGTGCCAAAACAGGCTTCCGTGCACGTTAAACCCGCTTGACACGGCTTTCACTCCTCGTTCTTTGCACAAGTGGAGTCGATGTGTTCCAAAGTGCAGCCATTTTTTTTTGTATTTCTGACTGGTGTAGATCAATATGTTACGAAACGTATCTGGTTAAAGCCTTACCGTTTTTTTTTTTTTTTCTCAAATGTGCTTGCTTTTACCATGCTCTGATGGGCTATTAAAAAAAAAGAAATCACACAACACAAGTCAAGCCTGTGCTGATGGTCTGATGTCTATTAAACGTACCGTTCTTGGGAGCATCTTTGTTCCTCAGGTGAGGTGGAATGTAACGCCCTGCGTGGAGAAAAAGTCAGTTAAACACTCACGCGAACAAAACAACGGATGCTAAGGGACATATGTGATTAAATACGGTTTGATTTTAATTTATCTAATGTGCTGGAAGATGGAAAAGCAAATTAACACAACTATTGACCTATGTGGGTCACATACCACCAGTCTTTTGCAGCATTTTCTTAATCTACTTATGTTCAAAGTGTGACCTTGCTGTGCACTGTGGTCACGTCTTTCTTTGCAGACATTTTGTGTTAATTTACACTCATCTTGCATACATTTTTAAGATGTTTTGAGGCCTCAAATGTCATTTTTGCAAGCGTTTGTGCTCATTTGACTTTTCAAAATGAGCAACAAGCTTCAACACATGTGGGAAAACGTTTGATTTGGTCAGTACACAACCATTTCCTCAAAGAGAACTTCACACCGACAGCACCGTGATGAATTATAACATCCAACAAGAACATGTACATCAGTTTTTACTACTTACTGCCGGTTCCTCCGCCTTGTCCGTCAGCAGAGTTCAAGTCTAGGGCAGCAAGCTATAAAAAAACGAAATAAAAATACGGTTATAGGATTTAATGCCTCTCGGAAAACATTTAAAACAACAATATAAAAATAAATACAAGGGGGAAAAACTCGGCTACTATAATTACCCGCTATCATAAAGCATAATACATCTAGGTGGTTTCTGTATTTAAATATAGCACAAACTCCTCGCCCATTAACATTTATAAAACTGGTCCTCTTCCGCTTTATAATCGCTATGTCGAGGCAGTGCCATCTAGACGAGGAATTAAAATGTAAATTAAAAAAGCCAAATGCGACACATATACTTGGACTACCAGGGGGGGTTAATTCGGTTTGTCGGAATTTATATGAGGAGAACGATTTGTCAAACTGGTGGTGTTTTATTTTCTTGAAATATTAAACGGTGGCTAAAAACCGGTGCCAACATTTTCTTCCTGCGCCACGTTTCAGGTCGAGAAGGCCCAACTTTAGCCGGGCTAACTTGGCGAGATACCGGCCGGGTCGAGAATAGCTAGCTTTAGCCGATAATTTTCCACTCGCTCCGAACTACTTTTTTTTCAAAGCTGAAATTTAAACCGTGTCTGTTTAGCTGTACTCAAGACAACCGTCGAGTAAATTAAAAAGCCGTTAACGTTGGGTTAAACGGCGTTTCGTTCGACCGGCAAAGCGTAGCTCCGCCATCACAATCTTCGACGTCGTCTCCTCCATTTTAGCAGCCGCAGCGTTAGCCTAGCTCCCGGCTAGCTGCTTAGCTAACGATGCTACCGCTTTCTCCGTCGAAACTACATGTGCGTAGTGGAAAATAACCACTTATCTAAGTAGGGGGGGAAAAAACAAAGAAAACAACATATAAATAATTACTTTAAAATGCTCTTACCTGCTGATCTAGACCGTGTTGACTATCAACGACCACATGACTCATAACTAAAGAGAGTAGTGGGGGATTATTTTCTGAAGAGAAAGGATTTTCTTTGTTAGCACAACCGGCTACGATGTAACGTTAAACTTAGCTTTTCCTTCTTCGGTACAAATGACGACCGTTTGAGCAAGCGGTTAAACTTAGCTAGACGATTTACTTTGAATAAATAAAAAAAAAAAAATGACGTTGTTTGGTATAAATATAAATTCCGATCAAGTTTCCAAAATGAATGCGGAGCTGCTGAATAGAAACCCCCTCCCGATAGGCTTGACCGTGGTGGTATGAGACACTGAGGCTTCATGTAGCGCGAGATATCGCTTCTGTAACCAACAGGACGGAGGTCGGCTTGGACAAATCTCGCGATATTTTGTTTCGTCTTCTGATTGGTTCATGGTTAACAGCAAGAAAAAAAAAAACGGTTTCCGGACACATAAGGCCGACCAGTTCTGTTTTTGTCTTACAACAAAAATAACTAGTGATTAACATATTTCTTAACAATTTGTCTTTGAATTTAATGAAAATTTAACTTCTTTAGTATTCTCCTGTTTTAATCTATCTTATATTATTTTATTAATTTAATAAATTTATGGGAAACACATTTAAAAGGGGGAAGGAGGAAAAAAACAAAACAGAAATTGGGATTTTACATCAACTTACAGCTATGAAGGCCTTCATATTATCATGGGCAAATTATAAGACAATAAGACCCTTTTTTTTAAAGACCTCCCACCCTCTTAACCACAAACATCCAGACTGGAAAAGACAAATGATGCTGATGAGTTTCTACTTTGGTTCAATTTGTGTCAGTGCCCTTCATCTTGTGAGGAAATAGGACACATACTCAGTAACACCACACAAACAGAGACGCAGAGTCTCCTTTAGGACAAAGATGTAGATCACCCACTGTATTTAAACATTTTCACAAACCGGTGGATGAAAGTGGGCCACACGGGGAGGTGTGACGTGTACCTTTTATTGTAAGGCCAGGCTGAGTCAAACATAAGCCATCAGCCAAAGCCTCCCCCCCCCAGTCTTCTTCTTCTTCTCTCATCCCCCTCCGTCTGTTGTTCCTCCGGCCTTCTGTTCTGCGTACAGTGCAGGCTGTGTGGCCCGTCACTTATCCCCCGCTCTGCGCCTCACCGGTTGGCCTGAGGAGACCATATGTTGCTGTGTAATAAGGTACAACGGAGGCTACTGGGACAGAGGTCAGCTGGTCAGAGATCTCTTAAAGTGCGGGCAGTAGGTGAAGCTGATGCAGTGGAAATCTGCTTTTTACTCACGTCACTCATTAGGGTAGTTTTCAGTGCCCTCAACCTGCACCAATGAGACGAGTCAGTGTTTACAAGGCACTTCTTGTGTTTTACTCAATTTTAAACTCATTTAGTTTCCCAATGACCAGGCATAACATTATGACCACCGTCCTACTATTGTGTAGGTCTCCCTTGTGGTGACTAATCAGAGAATGGACATGGGCCTTCTGAGGGTGTCCTGTGGTGTCTGATAACAGATTGTTGTTAGTGGGGGGGCCTTTGAGGGGAGGGGCCTCTGTGGATCATCCCACAGATACTTGATCAGTTTGGGATCTAGTGAATTTGGAGGCCAGGTCAACACCTTGTGCTGTTCTTCATGTTCCTAAAGTGTTTTTGTGTGTGTGTCTGTGTCAGGCTGCATCCTGCTGGGGATGGCTGCTGCCATCAAGGAGTGTCATTGCTATGGGGTGGGGGTGCCTGGTCTGGTCTAGGTGGGTGCTACATGTCTAAGTAACATCCACACCAATGAATGCCAGGTCCAGAAGTTTCCCAGCAGAACAATAAATTGTCACAAGATGGTCAGATGGTTTTAATGTTGCGGCTGATCGGTGAATATTACAGCATACAAGCCACACACACAAAAAAAAGATCAACATGACAAAGAGTGAGGCAGACACATTAAGTCAGTTATAACAAGCTGACATCATTGCATTCAAATTATAGCAATGAATAAACAAATAAATAATAAAGACAGATTAAAAGAACCTCAGGGAAATAACACAGAGCAGTCTTTGTGTCTTTGCTGTGAAATACAGCTGCACATAGTGAGGCGAGCATGTGCAAACGCTTAATACACAGATAGACAACAGACATTCATGTAACCGTTTGTCCTGTGAAGGGTCAGGTCATGGGGGGCCGGAGCCTATCCCAGCTGTCATCGGGTGAGAGGTGGGGTACACCCTGGACAGGTCTCCAGTCAGCCATTCACACTCACGGCCAATTTAGAATCACCAATGAACCTAACCAGCATGTCTTTGGACGGTGGGAGGAAGCTGGAGAACCTGGAGAGAACCCACGCAGACACAGGGAGAACATTCAACTAGTCCACACAGAGAGGAACCAGTCAGCCAATGATGGATTAGAACCCAGAACATTCTTGCTGTGAGGCATCAGTGCTAACCACCTAGCCACTGTGCTGCCCCAGATAGACAATAAATACCACATCATCAACTAACCATCGCCATCACAGTGTTATAAAATGAGTCAGGCAATATTACAGATGATCTTCCGTCAGCCCTCTCATTAAAGACAATTAAAGACAGTCAGGGTAGCAGCATGTCACTTAGCTGAAAATTAACCCCATGTTTTCCAGCTGCTACATTAAAGTGACATACATCTTAATTTACCTTTAATTAGAATCCCATAAAATAATACCAGCATTGTTGTGAAATCAGCTTTTCCAGAGCTGCTCTTAGGGCGGGAGCATCGGTGTGTTTGTTTTTCACCTGTCTGCTCGGTGTGTCAGCTCCATTAGTCATCCTCCGCCGCTCGGCCAGTGACGCACAGCGTGTTCTCAAGCACACAGGGAAAAACCCAAAAGGGGCGGCAGCCTGGCCAAGAAATGTTGCTCGACTTGATATGAAAACTGAGGGATAGGCCGTTAAGTAGAGCCCAGTTGTATAATCATGTAACCTACATTTTCAGCTGGACTAAAAACATAATTGTATTTGTGTGTTTTTTTACTCTAGGTGACTCTTCTTTACCGGTTCTGGGAACACTCTCCCAATATCTGAGACTATACTGAAGGATTTTCAACTCAAAAAAGTGCGAGTGGACTTTTTCCACAAACTAGACTACTTCAGGTTTAGTGCTTGTGGCGCCACCTGCTGGACAAAATGTTTAAGTAAACAGACTTTCGACTGAACACTTGGCTGCATATTTATTACCAAAGAGATATCACTTTGCTGCAGAAGAATCTAATTTCCAATGAACCTAAATAATGCTTTATTTTATACAAGCCACTGATCAGCCATAACATTATGACCACTGACAGGAGAAGTGAATAACATTTAAACCATCTTGTGACAGTTTAATATTCTGCTGTTAAACTTCTGGACCTGGCATTCATTGGTGTGGATGTTACTTAGACATGTAGCACCCACCTAGACCAGACCAGGTACACCCACCCCATAGCAATGACACTCCTTGATGGCAGCAGCCATCCCCAGCAGGATGCAGACACAGACACACACACAAAAACACTTTAGGAACTAAAAAAAATGGAAGACGTGTTGCATTTTTCAACACTTGACTGGCACGTCTTGACAGATTAAGTGTTTTAAATTCCTCTAAATGACCTTAAATGTAAACATGGTGCATCTAAAGAGTAGAATTTATCATCTAAATTCACATATTTGTGGTTTATAGGCTAAAAACTTTGATAATTTCTACTATAGTTTCACTATTGACTTGCATACACCAGGGGGCGCTGCAGACGGGTTAAAACCTTGTGGGTTCACTGGACAAATAAAAACATTAAGTTATCGTAAACATTACGGACAACCGACACTATCTACGACTGTACTTGTACAATCTGGAATGAACCTTCTGGGGAGCATCACATCTGAAGGAAGAGTCGCTGAATTAAAATTAAAGAAGTTTATTGAGACAAAAGACATTTAAAAATACTGATTATAAAAGAAGAGAGGGACAAAAAGATCCCCCACCCGAGCACGCAAACATGCACACACTCACTCACTCACACACACACACAATCAAACCGCGTAGTGAACCAGTTCATTTATTGCCCCCTCTCCTCTGAGGCTGCAGGTATCCCATGATGCACCGTGCAGCGTCACCAGCCGAACATGTACTCCATCGCCTTGGAAACTAAACTGTCGTCCTTCCTGGGCGTCTGTCTGTCCGCGACCACCTGAAAGCAGTCACATGGATTAACCATCAGTCCTGAGTTAAGCATTTTTTTTTTTAAAGTAGAAATGGTCTGAACCAGAGGTCAGAGGTCACCTGGTAGTCGCTGCTGGGGTTCCTGTAGGCGGCGCTGAGCGGCCTGATGGCGGAGCGAGGCGTCGAGGGGAGGGCCGAGGAGGAGAAGGAGGTGGAGAGGGGAGACGAGACGGCGTCGCTGCTGCCCATCACGCTCTGAGAGAGGCAGAGATAAACGCTGTCACCGCTCAGTTCAGACTGGTCGACCAATCAGACGGCAGGGAGACGGACAGCACTGACCTTGTCTATGCATGGCTTGACCCCCACCATGATGGAGTCACCGAACACCTTCCCGTCTTTAGACAGAGCTTTCCTGGCCTGAAGCCTGGACTGATACTGAAGATGCATCCAGTTACCAGGAGACGCCATCTGGAAACAACCAGCTCACATCAGTGCACCGCTAACACCCAAACCTCCGGATACACTCGCTGAGGCCAATGAAGTCCACAGAACTCATGAATCCGGTTTGACACTAGCTCTGTGACACGGAGCGCCACTGAAACCACAAGATTACACCCTCTGCAGCTTCAGCAGAAACTGAAATACATCAGGCTGTACAGACACAAGTCCACAAACCAGTGACGATACTCTCTGGTTTGAAACGTCAAGTCTGGAAATGAGCTGTCACCTTCTTGGACTTTGTTTTGGAGGCAGAAGTGACCATATTTGGATGAGGAGGAGGAGTTGGAGATGAGCAACGGGTGGTTCTAACCGATATATCAACTTTATCAACCGGATAATAGCCTGATCCGGAAGACGTAGGTGTGAAAATGTGCAACACTATCAACAGGCTATTTTTAAACTCTCTGTATCAATCATTAACTTATATACGACAACACATAAACACGTTTATTTCTGCTGTAAAATTGGACATTTTAACACGGAGGTCTGTGGGGACGGACTTTCTTTTGGAGGCAGCCTCAACAAGTGGACTTTTTATTGAATAAGGTAGTTTGTATGCGTGTCTCACCGTGTGTTTGAGGATGTTTCCGTACTGAGCGAACTGCAGCAGGATGTAGGAAGCTGAGGCAGGAGGAAAACTAAAAAAAGAAAACGCACAAACACAGGGTTAGTAGTTGAAAGTATATTCAGTAAGGTTAGGTTCAATATTCAAAACGATCTTCATTTGAAAGATTCAATATTAATTCATAAGAATCCTCCTAATTTCCTGCATCTTCCCGTTATTAATCTGGTTTCTCGTGACCATGTCTTGTGAGATTTCCACATGTGATGGAGAAGAGCACCACCAGGGCTGAAAGCTGATTGGATTTAAAAAGTATGATGACAGAGAAGAGCTGAACAAAAACGATGAAAGATGTGAAACTAGAGGGGAAATAATATTGTAGAAATACCAAAAAAATAACCAGGACCCTGTGAATCTGAATCAAATCGATTCAGGAGATCAATAGCGATACCCAGCCCTGATGCTCGACAGGGCAGAAGAGTGATATGCAGGAAGTAGTTAGCGGTCAATACCCAAACACGGTGACCCAGGTCTGGTCCAGCTGGTCTTCAGATGACAGAGACTCTCCCTGACTGTAGAAGGGATCCACCTGAGCTGGAGACAGGCACCCCTGCTGCACACCTGGAGACACAGACAGGTAGATAGAAATCCAATGATAACCACCACCGTTACAGTCTGACCGATAGAAAAAGAAAAGTGAAGCCAAAGCATGCAGGGCTCCCCCTGGTGGCTGGCTGCAGTATCGGTCATAAGCTCCGCCCCCTCCATGTTAGTGGGTGGGACTTGAGTCAAACTAAAAAATACACGACAATTATTTTTTCAAATATGGTTTCTGTCATTTTAGGTAGTTAATATAACGCTGACGTATGTCCAAGTGTCCATTTTTCTGAGAAGTTTCGTATTAGTTCGTTATATGATGCAATAAAAACAGGATATGACATCATGATGATTGACAGTTGCCATTGACAACTGCTCAGTGAAGCTGTGAGAGTTTAAATAAAGTAAAAATAGGTATGACACGTCATTTCTTTGTCCATTTTTTCTACAGTCTATGATCTGATCCAATAACGAGGCCGACCTTAAATAAATCGACTTTAAAAGTTTATATTTTGAGTTGTTAGTAGTTGTATTAATCAGTGTGTCAGTGTGTACCTGCACCCGGAGTTGAGCCCTGGCGTCCCGGCAGAGGCGACTGCATAAGTGGGAAAGCCTAAAGACAAAATGTAAGTGTTCAAACATATCGTTGTCACATTTGATTGAATTTTAAACATCTCTCCCTACAGCGCCCTTTGGATGTTTTCCCCAAATGAAAGTACTGGGAATTAATAAAAACATACTGGGGACTGTACTAGCATTCACGCCCAATTAGTCTGTTTAGTAGATGTACCATTGTTTTTTGAAAGCAAATGTTTTAAAGTCCTTAGTTTTGCCACTAGTCAGCCTTTCTCCATTTACTAACCTGCCTGTGAGCACTGAGCGGCGTCGCTACAGTAACTAGGTCGTCATAGATACTGCGAACAGGCGGGGCTCCACTCTTATCTTTCGGGGTGGGAACGACGGGCTGCAGGCCTCCTCCTCCTCCTCCTGTACTTAAAATACATCCATGATAAACACTGATAATCTGCAAAACGAGTAAAAGTCAGCTGATGGTGTTTTCGTGCTGACCTCGCGGCGTGCCTATGCCGTCTGCGATGGGCGTGGACAGGCTGAAGGGGCGGGGCTGTGGGCTGGCTGGAGCTGGAAGGTCTCCCATCAGGAACCCGGGCAGAAACTGAGCCCCGGAGGTCGGCTTGGGCGACGTGGGAGAGCCCAGGGTCATCGGTTCATTACCCACTTAAAAGAGACGGACACGGTTTTATTAGTGATCACCATCAGGACTGACAGCAAATTTACTTCCTTGCTTACTCAAGAGTTACTTTCTGCAACTTTTAATCCAAACTGTGGCCAGCCAAGACAAACATCTAGATCTGCAGCTACAGCCCCGTCCTGGGCAATCAGATCACACCCTGGACACACCCTGGAGTGATCTGATCTCAGTCCACATGTGGAGATGGTCTGGGACACATTTGACCTCATTCCTTTGGTAGTGTGAACACACACCCAGTCGTGGTTCACATTAAAGACTCTCTACTCAAGTTTTCCCTCATTTATTAAGAAAACCAAACACACAACCACTATTTTAAATATTCACACGGAAGGAGAAAAGCCCCGTAAGTGATGTCTGGTCATTAGTAACGTGAATCTTTTAAAATTTTGTAGTCCTAGTAGCTGTGAACTAGCTGAATAATAAAATCTAAACATTAATTAACACGTGACATGATGGAATATACTGGAGACTGCGTGCTTCAAACATCACAGCGGTGAAATTACAGCGTGTATGGAAGTTTTATTTGGGCTTTCGTGCTTTCAGTGAGCGAAGGAGACGTCACAGCTTGTTTCAAAATATGTACCATCTCCCCACGTCATGACACAACACATTAATTTAAACTTGGGATTAATCCAGGTCGGATGTTAATGGAAACAGGGCCTGAGATGCCTTTTATGAACAGCTAATTGACATTTTATGAAAATATAATTCCTCATTTGACTACTGACTGCTGAAATTGTGTCTATGATGCCAAAATACTAAGATATATAGTGATTGGAAAGTAGAGAAAGTCAACAAATCCTCAACATGTGACAGGCTAAGAAAATATATTTATTCCCCATTTCTACAATCACTGATCAACCTTATTTCTGAATATCATCCAATCTATGTAAATGGTTAAATAAATAAATAAGCCAACAGTGTTTATAAAGCCATTTTATGTTATTAACTTTTCTAAGACAAGAGGCAGGAAATTAAACACCCCAGCTAACATTTAGCTAACGGGTTATGACGCATAGCTAATAAACACGTAAATAATGAAAGCTCATAAAAGCAGAAATAGCTTAAGGCTTGATAAAAAGTCTTTACCTTGCAGCTCCATCTTTCTTTCGTTAGTCTCTGGCCGCGATTTTCAAAAGTAGGAAGTGACGCTCAAGGGAATGGGATGGCAGCTAGCTAATGTGGCTAGGAAAGCTAACTAGTACCTTAGTATAACTCCCTGATATTGACAAGTACACTGTAGTGGAGCCGAATAAACATTTAACGAACGGTATCAACTAAAGTGGAGCGATATAAAAACAGATATCTAACTCGGCTGCAGTTTGTTTCCAGAGCTCAGAAGTGCCGGTGAAGCCGGAGTGAAACGAGCAGATGCTACACTGGAAGCGCTGCACGTTACTTCCGGCGCATTTAGACAGCGTCAGATTGAAGCTGCGTTCATGGGAATTCTATTTTTCAAAACGACGTGTGATTTTTTTTTTTTTTAAAGCATAAATATTTTCGGCTTATAATTATGTTACGTTAAAAAACAGACAAAAGCATGAAAAAAGTTTTCGTACTGAAGGAATTATGATATATTTTTTCATCTATAACTAAATTGGTCTCCCATCAGAATCCAAATAAACTCCAGACATTCCAAGTTATTTTACTTCATACTACAAACGCCGCAGATTTAAAAGAAAACCTCCATAAGACACCACAATAAATCTGTATGCTGAAGCCAGCTAAGACAAAAACAAATCTCGCACAGATTCACACAGGAAGAAAACATGTTCTACCGTCTCAATAAACTCCCTCTGCATAACAAATTGTGACACACAAAACCTGATAACTTGAGGAATGACATATAGAGTATATGGAGACTTAATAGTTTTAGTTTGACAAATCAGGAGGGTATCTTCAACATGAGAACCTGAAATAATAAATTCAATTCCTCTGGCTGAGCAAGGGGACACAAAATAAGTTTCCACTGATAGCACTACAACTTTATAGGAGCTAAATCTGTCAATCTCAGACCTCAGATCAGATTAGGGCTCTCCTCAGGGACTCAACTGATGGGAAGAATAATGGTACAGGCAAAGAAAAGTTTATTTGACCTCGACAAGTCCTTTACCCCGTTAAAAATCTATCAGAAATTGACTGAACATTACTTATATTTGGACAACCAAAATAAAAATGCAGTGTCGCTTTGAACTGCCAAAGTTTAGAAACTCTGAGTCCAAATTTGACAGAAACAACCTGGAAAATTACAGGAATAAAAAAAAGATATTATATTTTATTTGCCGTATAAACCAGTACAGTAATAAAGGACCAATTAACTCCAAGGATTCGTGAAATAAGATAATATTAAAATTCACACTCGATGGACTGCTAAGTTAATTAGTAATTACTTACTTTACTACTAATTTTATTATTCATTACTTACAGAGAATAAACAAATAAGATTTGAGTTTTCATAATAATTCACTGATTTTGTTCATCACTTGATTTTATTCATGTATTAGTGCATTTATTTTAAATTGTTAATTTAATATCGGGATAAATTGGAATTTTACAGAAATGGGTGTGTTGTTGTTGTTGGATGAGAAAAAATTATAAACGTGCGGCAGTGAACGCACCACGTGTTTGAGCTAACGTCATTGAAATGCGGCCGGCGATTTTTGTGAGATTGTCAAGCTATCATTAATATTTCTAAAAAAGCAGGAAATTAGAGGAAGTTCTTTTCAAAATAAAACCACAAACGCATTAGAATTGACCTAGAGAGTTACCTAACCGCTCACGAAATTACAGCTGGTTTAATACTGGTTCGTATTAACAAATATATATTGCCTCCGTTTCGTTTTTGCAAAAGTCCGCTGTCTCTGTTACGCGCGCAACCTTTAGTTTGGAAAGCACTTACCGGAAGTGACCCTCGTTATTGTGTTTGCCTTGATGCCGGTCTGAGCCGGACCCAGATGCGGATCTTCATCTTCAGACTTTTACAAGTTGAGACACGTTTAAGGTAAGAACGCTGCCGTTTTAATCATATTTAAACCCGAAATGTAAACATTACATGAATGTTAGCCTTTACGAATGAGAACTGCTGCCCGTCGCTGCGAAGCTTACAAGCTAATTAGCTAGCAAGTTAGTTAATACTTTGTGTCGCTGCACAGCTAGCTTAGCTGAGTTTAGCTTGTTTTAAGGTTTCTGCTGGATGGGGGGAGGAAAAGACAACACATGAGAAAATTACATCGGACTATTTGCTGTGTAAATAACCAGGGTTGACTTCTGTGTGAACATTTTTAGTTTTGGTTATAAATATGATATAAATATGAAGGCTGTACACGTCTGTGTGCTTTCTTATTCCAGATGTTTATATGAATTCATCAAATTTCACCAGATGTTCAGTGTTTACTTTGCCTCTAAATGTGTTCAAATATGCTGTAAAATCCTCACAGGTGTGCAGGAATGTTCTGTTCCTAAACCGGTTTTTACTACTCAACAGAGATATATTGTCTTTCACCTTGGTTGCCATTGGTTACCAGTTAGCAGGTAATTTATACAGGAGGAAAGAAAATTAACATTAAGAGTAACATTTGTATTTGTGAAATGGTTTCAGCTTGATTGGACATTTTTGTTTGCCATTTTTTCGGGGGGGGGGGGCTAAAACTGATTGTAACCTTAAATAAATACGTTGCTTCCTCCTTGTTTAATTAAGTTCAGATTATTCACATCCATACTGCTATAAAACATGCTAAAATAAGATTCTATTGACTCTCTGAACTGATCCCTTTAAGGCAAACAAGACCTCAGATTACAGCCACCATTCAAACTTAAAACACGCCAACACATATCTCTGTATCGTATAATTTCCTGTCTTTTAAATCCTTAAAATTGAATTATATTTACGGGCAAAGATTGCAAGCAAAGGTCATCAAACCTAAAGGATTAAGTAAACAAAAATACAGTCAAGAAATGGCGTGAATAGTTTTTGTTGGTTTCAGCTCAATATTTGTACTATTAGGCATCAGCAGTATGAAAGCAAAAGGGTCGGGGGGGGTTTGGAAAACGCTGCCCTCACTGTTCGCTGCTAACCTGAGCTGACAGCTCAGTGGGACATGAAGGCAGAGGAGACACAGTTTTACAGCTCCTCCAGCCGCTCCTCTGCTTTAAGCTAGTCCACATGTGCATAGAGATCAGTTAAAGTGAGGGTTGTAACGTGTCTGTCTTTGCTTTGAAAATAAGTTGATTGCCCGATGGCTGCAGGGGTGGGTGGACTGAATATCTAATCTACCTTCTTCATCAGTTAACCAGCAGCTGGTAGCTCGGACCTGCCTGTCTGCACGGTATGACAACGTGATCTTTCTGTTCCAGGTCCTCTGGTTTGTAGCTGGTTATTGTCTTTGTACTGGGAGGACTGGTGATGGGGTACAGGGTTGTCCTTGGGGTTCAGCGGCCGAGTCCCGTCTGGTTCCTCGTCTTCCTGCTGGTCGCGGTTTGGGCGGACGGCAGAGACTACTACGACCTGCTGGGTGTCAACAGGGAGGCAACGACCAGGGAGATACGTCAGGCCTTTAAGAAGCTGGCACTCACCATGCACCCCGACAAAAACCCTGTGAGTCGACACAGTCCTTTATATACAGGAGAACATTATGACCACTGACAGGAAAAATTAATAACATCTTGTGACAATTCAGTGTTCTGCTGGGACACTTTTGGACCTGGCATTCATTGGTGTGGATGTTACTTAGACATGTAGCACCCACCTAGACCAGACCAGGCACCCCCACCCCATAGCAATGACACTCCATGATGGCAGCAGCCATCCCCAGCAGGATGCAGCCTGACACAGACACACACACAAAAACACTTTAGGAACAACTCAAAAAAAAAAAACATGAAGAACAGCACAAGGTGTTGACCTGGCCTCCAAATTCACTAGATCCCAAACTGATCAAGTTATGCCTTATGTAGATGAAATATATAAACCCAGCTGAAAAACACTAAACCCCAACTAATACTACTGACCTGTTTTTAGGGCGACTCCTCAGCTCACGAGAGGTTCCTCCGGGTCAACCGGGCCTACGAAGTTCTGAAAGATGAAGATCTGAGAAAGAAATATGACAAGTATGGAGAAAAGGGATTGGACGAGCAGCAGGGAGGACGCTACGAGAGCTGGAGCTACTACAGATACGACTTTGGTAAGTCTACACGCTACGGTCTGTTTTACAATCATTTAAACGTTTTCCTTGAAAACCAACCTGCTGATTCTTCTTTGAACAATAAGCATTTACGTGGAGTTGTTTAATATTTAAATCTGTCTTTTTGTCCAGGTATCTATGACGATGATTTGGAGATCATCACTCTGGACAGCGGAGACTTTGGTAAGAGTTTGTGTTTGAAAACACGATGCAGATGTCTCTTTTCGAGAAGATTTCTATATAAAATCTGTTAAGACAGGATGTAGCATTTTAAAATACTTGTAGGGGTGTCAACTTTGAAAAGATAAACAAATCCTTAATATAATATTTATAATACTGACAATACTTGTTCCCGTTTGCTCAGTGATGAGACATAGTTATCTCTCTGATCCCGGGTTATGAGGTGGCACAACGTAGTCAACAAATAAAAGATCTGCATGTCCATAAACAAGTTAAATATTTAAAATGCATGCAATAAAAAGTTGACAACCATTGTGCGAAGGAAGCAGCGTCCTCATGTCCTCATCAGAAAAGGGCCTGTATGAATATGCTTCTGGTGATCAATAACACAGTCTGACTGATTACTGTAATAAAATCAGTGACATGCCTTTCTCCAAATTAAATTCAACACTTTACATGGACCAGCCGTGATGTGTTCATGGCTCTGAAACAACAGGACAGGCACCAAAATGTTAATTTCACTGTACATGTGAAATATGAGACTTTGAAAGGCTATAACTGATGAGTTAGAGAGTCATGTGTGTCAAAATGAAATTAAACAGTTTACATGGATCATCACTGATGTGTTCATGGCTCTGAAACAACAGGAAAGGCACCAAAATGTTAATTACACTGTACATGTGAAAAAGGAGACTTGACAGGCTGTAGCTGATGAGGTCGTAACTGATGTGTGTTTCAGAAGCGGCAGTAAACTCTGGAGAAATCTGGTTCGTCAACTTCTACTTCCCACGATGCTCACACTGTCATGACCTGGCCCCGACGGTAATATAACACTAAAATGTAAAACAAACACACTCAAAAGTGCAGCTTACGCATTATTAGGATTGCTTTGCTGAAGTTGTGTAGTCGCACACCGTCTTCAGACGCCTGTGCTTCAGTTTCTGTGCCTCTAACCCCACCCTGTGTGTCTCACAGTGGAGGGAGTTTGCCAAGGAGATGGATGGAGTGATCAGGATTGGAGCGGTGAACTGTGGAGACAACAACCACCTCTGCAGGAGGAAAGGCATCACCAGCTACCCCAGTCTGTACATATACAAAGCGGGACAGGTCTGTTTACTGCAGTAATTCCTATTCAGATGGTGCGAGGAGGATTTTGAAGCTCAATGCTGTGTCTCCCGATGTCGCCATCTTGACAGTGCCTGACTCCACTGAACACGTGACAAGCGTGATTAGGGCTGAGACTAAGGACAGCTAGCAACCTGTGAGGACATCCACCTGTCTCTCAAAGTGTCCTAGCCCTTAATTCTGCATAGCTTTAAGCTTTGATCTTAATCAATTTGTGAAATTAGCTCCAGAGAACAAAACTGTTTTTGTATCAGGTTGTTAGCATGTTTATTTCTGCTGTTAAGTTTATAATTTTAACAATGGAGGTCAACGGGGGTTGACTCACTTTTGTAGCCAGCATCTAGTGGACGTTAGAGGAACTGCAGTTTCTAGCACTAGCTATATTTTTTCAGCACTCTAGGTTGCTGCTAAGTTATAACTAACAGATAAATGGACAATATAGTCTCTCAAAAGTATTGAATAAATGCAAACTGCTAAAAATCTTGGATAAATAGATGCAATAAACCCAAACAGTTCAGTTGCATGAAAAAATACCATTTCTCTATTCACTTAAATACAATTAATAGCATTTAAAACTTTCATATTTATCTAAATGCACTTTTTTTTTTAATCAGATACACGATCTGCAGCTGATTATTCCATGTCCTGCTTAAAAATGAGTTTTTGTCAGATTCATGCATCTGCAGCGTTGTTTGGTTGTCATTAATCATCTGTAATTGTGTGTTTCTGTAGAGACCAGAGAAGTTTAACGGGGAGCGCACTAGAGGTGACCTGGTTCGCTTCTCCATGCAGTTCATCACGACATCCGTCACTCAGCTGTTGCAAGGTTCAGGAAAAACAGATTTCTAATTATTTGTTTTTCTAATAATTATCTTCTCAGAGTCACAAATCATCATTTTCTTTTTTGCATCTTCCAGTAATGTGGCAAAATCTTTATTTGGGCTTTGAAAACTCAGCAAACATCTTTAAGAAACATTTGTAACTTGATAATTACTTGTAGACTTTTGGACGACATGTTTAATAATTAATAATTCAGTTTATTTTGCCTTGAGTGTTCAGTAAATGTGTTTGAATTGGCTTTTAGTTTTAACAGTAAACGTATTTGAGTATATGGAGGTGATAAGTGTTGTTTTTCTACAGGTAATATGTTAAGTGAGATCGAGGGTGCGTTCTCCTCAGGGCTCGGCTGGCTCATCACCTTCTGCGCCGACACTGGAGGTAACTCGTACTTAATGTGCCTCAAATAGTTTCACAAATGCCTGAATGTCAGCTGAGACGTCTCTAATCCGTCTCCATGCTCAGATACCTGGACACACTTTCTAACGCGTGTCTCTGTCTTGTCTTTCTCTCAGATTGTCTAGAGCCAAGAACAAGACAGAAGCTGGCAGGAATGTTGGTGAGAACTCAGTTATTATAAACACTGTCTTGCCACTTCATTAGGTACACTAGTGAAATTCAGAAAAAGAAACTCAGATGCCGTTTCACATAACAATGTACATTATAGAGTGAGTGAAGCTACGTTGTTTTCTGGAGGAGTTGAATGTGTTTAGTAATTTTCAGACGCCTGAATAATATTTGTTTAGTTGAAATTACTCAAGAACAAAAGTTAAGATCAGAGAACAGCAAAACACTTTATTTTACAGGTACTGTAGTCTTAAAGCTAGCTGTTGCAATGCTCTAAATTAAATTAATATATTTTGGTCTAATTATGAAGAAACCTGAGAAGTTTTTAACACAAAAACTATATTTGACAAAGATGTTTTCATTTTAAGGCTGATATTAAACAAGTAAGCTTCAAATTAAAGTGAATTTAGGGCTAGATAGGGAACACTCAATGTTTATTTTGAAGGAATTAAAAGATTAAACCTGTTGTTTGTCTAAAACCTGACATCTACTGACGCTGTTGTTCTGGGGTAAAAAGTTAAAGTAATACGCAAAAAGGCTCTTTGTTCTGATTATGCTCAGTCATATCTGCACATTATGTGACGTTTTAAAACATTAAAAAACATCCTGTACTATTCTGTCCTGGTGAAAACAACACGTAATAGTGTTAATAATGTAAATTTGTTGTTATAAAATCTGGATATTATTCTGTAGACTTGTGATAGTGGGAGTTTTATTTGATCTGAACGAGTGTGTCTGTTCGTAGGACGGTCTAGTTAAGGTGGGATGGATGGACTGCACCACGGTGGATCAGATATGCGACAGCTTCCAGGTAAGACTCTACATAAGATCTTTATGAGTTGATCTTGTTTGGTTTTTCTATTAATAGCGACTCCCCTGATCTTTTGCTAGTTAGGTTAGTATGAAAGGTAAAGCAGAGCGTCATCTGCAAAGAAGCGGAGGTTTTATTTTATTCCCTGGAGTTTAAACTAGCCTGGAAACTCCAAAAGTTTGCACTGGAGTGTCTCCGTTGGGAACTGATTATGCTCCGACTGAGATCTTTTGAGCCAATCAAATCATTTGGGCGGGGTTTTGAGATGATGGACACTCTTATGTACATGAAAAAAGCTCTGATTGGTTGTAGAACTATCCAATTGTGTGACAGTTAATGTTTCTGCTGTGTTTCAGGTGACCACTGGCTCTACAGCTTTGTTCCCACCTGGAAGCTCTCTAGATCAACCAGACAGCGTGTTGGTAAGACACAGATACACATTACTGTAGTAATACTATGTGTAATACTACACTACTGACTCAGTGTGCTTGCGTTTCAGTGGATAAATACTCTGGACAGTAGAGAGATTTACAATCAGGTCATCAACCATCTGCCTGATCTGGAGCTTCTGACTAATGACAGTTTCCAGGTACTCACACTACACATTACACACTCTTTAAATACTACGCTACACTTTAAAATATAACTCCTTTAATTATGTGTTACAGAGGAAACTGGCCCATCATCGCTGGCTGGTCAGTTTTACGTTCGGAGGCAGAAGCTCGACGTCCAACGAGTACAAGAAGCTACAAGCCTACCTCCGAAATGACCACATACAGGTAACCATCTGTCCGTCTGTCTGCATCTCTGCATGTGTCCATGTCTCTGTCCGTCTGCTCAAATGTCTGTTTGTCTCTCCAGGTCGGCAGAGTAGACTGTACGGCAGACTCCCAGCTGTGTCAGTCTCTGTACATCCAAAAACCCTGCGTGGCTGTCTTCAAAGGGCTGGGCATCCACGACTTTGAGATCCACCACGGTCAGTACGACACCCAGGACCCAACATTCACCTTTTTATTGTTATTTACCTTGTGGTTGGGTTTTTAAGGTTAAGTTTCCCCAAAGAAATACCTTTGAATGTCTCGTTTGAATCTTAATCAGTTTACATCCAGACCTAGAAGTCAGACAACGTTTGACATGTTTAGTTTAAAACACGACAGACATAAAAAATGAATTTCCTCTCAGATAATTAGTGGATTAACGTGTTTTTATGTCTCTCTTTAGGTAAAGATGTGTTGTACAACATCGTGGCCTTTGCGAGGGACAGCGTTCGCGCCCATGTGACGACTCTGAGACCCGACAACTTTCCTTCGGACAGAAAAGAGCCCTGGCTGGTTGATTTCTTCGCTCCGGTTCGTAACTAACATAGACACAGAGGGTTACATCTTAGTAAACGATTGTCAATTAGCCGTGGCTGTTTGCTTTATCCGTTTTTGGATCTGTGTTGAGTCTCTCGTTCAGTTCAGTAACAAAAAGCAACGTGTGGTAAAACAGTGCTGATGATACAGGTGCTAAGGCCACGTCATTACTGATAAGCTCAGCCTCACCTCCGGTAGTTTCATACCTCACGGTTCAACGCTCGATAACTCAGCGTGTCCGAGTCGCTGTTTACCTTCAGGGCTGGTGATGGTGTCACGCCTACAACACAAACAGAGAGAGACACTTAGAAAACAGAATTAAGTGACATTATTAAAATAACTGCAATCAAACGCTGTGAAAAAACCCCAAAAAACAGTAGAAATGCTCGTTAATTTTTTCTTTTGGCAGTTTCTTCATTGCTCCAAACAGAGCTGATGTTTTTATTCCTTCAACCTGCATCAGTCAAGTCAAAGCTTAAACATATTTTGGCAAATATTTCACTCTTGAGCAAATGTGCAGCATTTCTCTTCTCTGCACATTTGTGATATGTCGAAATAAGGTGGATAGAAACACAGTTATTGCTGTATTACCCCCAGGTCTTTGTCACTTTCACTCCAGGCTATAGAGCCTCGTTGACACCGCCATATTAGCAGGAATAACGAATTGCGCCAGCGCTGATTTTAGGCCGTCAGAGTTTACTGGGGGGAGTTGTGGAGTAGTGGTTAGAGGCGCAGCTTGGGACCGGGGGGTCCCAGGTTCAACTCACACCATGTCCATGACTGAGGTGCCCTGAGCAAGCATCTAACCCCAAATTGCTCCCCAGGCGCGGTCCTGAGAGGCTGCAGCCCACTGCAACTGGATGGGTCAAAATGCAGAGAGATAATCAATATAGTATAATTTATTATTATTTATTTTATTACTGCTCACTTTAAACAGATAGAAATTGACCAGTACAAGGCAAAACTCCACAGATTATATATCACGGACCCTCATCATGCCTCAGGTGTGCTTTTTTCGAGCATTGAAACAGCCGGAGTGGACAATGTTCCTGACCTGCAGTATCTGGATATATAGAACTACCTCATTAACTTTACATCGTCCTACTCCAGGGTCACTGAAAGCATACATTGAAGAATTTTTCTGAGGAGGTTCATGACAGTAACGCAACTACAATAACAAGTGACTGTTTAATCCTGAATTTCTTTCTCATTGTGAGTAGTTTTAGTGCTGAATGAGCAACACCCCTTTGTAATCCACATTATAAACATTATCCTAACTTGACTTTATGAACAGAAACAAGACAAATCCGTTTCTTGAGGGATCCCACTGCTCCGTTTCCTCGTGTTTTATTGCAATGATCTACAGGAATCCTATAAATCGATTTCCCCTTTGATTGTCCCCGACTATTCTGGCGTCCTGGGCCACAACTGCTGTCGACTATTTTTGGATGTAACTGGTACAAGGACAAGTTAGTTAGTTGCTCGCAGTTGTCGACCGAATAGTAATTCAAAAAGCGCACTTTCCTGCCAATATTGCGGTGTTATGATTGCCGGTGCAGGGTGATGTCAGCTACTGGAGCTCTATAGTCTAACTCGCAGTTCGTATGCTCAGGACATGTGACAAGCTCAAATTCAAGAACCCAACAATAAGAGATTGCAAACGACGTGGACAGCTTATTTATTGCTCTCCTTCTTTGATATAAACTCAGTAAATACTTGATTGTTGTGTGCAGTGGTGTCCTCCGTGTCGAGCTTTACTTCCTGAACTGAGAAAAGCTTCAATCCAGTTGGCCGGACAGATGAAGTTTGGTACTCTGGACTGTACCATCCACCACAGCCTCTGCTCTATGGTAAGAACATATGTACTGTACATCTCTGGACTGTACCACTGAGTATGAGTTGTCGCAGAGCAATCGCTCATTTCCTTTTGGCTTTTTTCCCCCCTTTGTATCTCAGTATAATATTCAGGCTTATCCAACCACGGTGATCTTTAATGGCTCCTCTGTTCATGAATATGAAGGACAGCATTCAGCTGACGGCATCCTGGAGTTCATACAGGTAATACTTCAAATCCTACAACATAATGAGGAGCACGCCAAAGCTTAATTTAGTCTTTAAAGGATCTTCTTTTTGCGTTTGCTTTGATTTTATCAGTGAACTGTTTTTCTGTGTTAGAATACACCTCCAAGAAGATGTTATCACTATTTCTATCTCTAACTTAAAGCCAAAACAACGTTAGAGGAGACACTTGGATGAAACGTCTTAAAAAAACAGTTGCCTTTGTTGTAGGTTTGTTTTTGAATATACCAGGACCCGGATGAATAGGATTAAAACAGAAACATCAGTGCATGCTGGTATTTTTTTCTGTCTCTGCAGGATCTGGTCAATCCATCTGTGGTGGTTCTGGATCCTTCCAGCTTTGCAGAGAGTGTGAAAGGTAAAACTAGTCCTGACAATAAAATATAAATAAACAGATATTTAAGTTGTTACTGCAGTATCTAAAGACAACAGCTGTGATTGGTCCAAAATTAATTTCCTTTTTCACGTGTCTCAGTGATTCCAGGGAAAGTTACTGTTGATCCACGTTTATTAACTTCAGCTCCAGCATGAGTCACTCAGTTCCAGCCTCTCAGCTAACGACAGCACCTCCTAGCGTCCTAGCCTCCCAGCCAATAGTAGCTCTTCCTAGCTTCCTAGCTTCCCAGCTAATAGTAGCTCTTCCTAGCTTCCTAGCCTCTTAGCTAATAGTAGCTCTTCCTAGCTTCCTAGCCTCCCAGCTAATAGTAGCTCTTCCTAGCTTCCTAGCCTCCCAGCTAATAGTGGCTCTTCATTGCTTCCTATTCCCAGCTAATAGTATCACATCTTTGCTTCCTAGTTTTGCAGCTAACTGTAGCTCCTCCTAGCTTCCTAGCCTCTTAGCTAATAGTAGCTCTTCCTAGCTTCCTAGCCTCCCAGCTAATAGTAGCTCTTCCTAGCTTCCTAGCCTCCTAGCTAATAGTAGCTCTTCCTAGCTTCCTAGTCTCTTAGCTAATAGTAGCCTTTCCTAGCTTCCTAGCCTCTTAGCTAATAGTAGCTCTTCCTAGCTTCCTGGCCCCCCAGCTAATAGTGGCTCTTCCTAGCTTCCTAGCTTCCCAGCTAATAGTAGCTCTTCCTAGCTTCCTAGCCTCTTATCTAATAGTAGCTCTTCCTAGCTTCCTAGCCTCTTAGCTAATAGTAGCCTTTCCTAGCTTCCTAGCCTCTTAGCTAATAGTAGCCTTTCCTAGCATCCTAGCCTCTTAGCTAATAGTAGTTCTTTCTAGCTTCCTAGCCTCCCAGCTAATAGTAGCTCTTCCTAGCTTCCTAGACTCTTAGCTAATAGTAGCTCTTCCTAGCTTCCTAGCCTCCCAGCTAATAGTATCACCTCCTATTTTCCATTAGAGTTACTTCCTTTGATGCAGGCATAGAACATATATACCCACTGGTTGTTGGCTTAAGTCTTTGTGGTGCGTTCAAGTGTAACTTAAGCCAAACTAAGACTGGTCTGTCTTACAGGTCGGTCTGAAGGTGAGATCTGGGCGGTGGACTTCTACGCTCCCTGGTGTGGCCCCTGTCAGGCTCTGATCCCAGAGTGGAGACGCATGGCCCGGGTAATGAGTCTGGACTGTGTAGAGAAAACAAGCACGAAAACATTCCTATAGTTTTAAGGAAGGAAGAATAATCTAGTGTTTGCATGTTTATATATACACAGGTTATCTCATATAGCTGCTCAAACAGAGCACATATGTCCAGTTAGAGAATGAGTCTGCATTTTGTTGTAAAACTTCCAGACGATTTGTGTAAATATGTGTAAACCAGAGAGATGAGGAGGAGAAAAGTGATGAAACCTGTCTCTTTCTCTACTATGCAGCTTCTGTCGGGTCAGATCCTGGTCGGTTCAGTCGACTGTCAGCGCTTTCAGTCGTTCTGTCAGGGTCAGGGTGTGAGGGCGTACCCTGAAATCCGCCTGTACCCCGGCAACGCTCGGCAGCCGGACCGCTACTTGTAAGTGTCACGCTTTGAACATGTTCATTCTGCCTGTGACGTGTTGAGAGAGTTCATATAGTGTTGAAACTGAGTCAGAGTCCAGCCGGTGGAACATAGTGGAACATTTAGCAGCCGAAGAGAGTCTAAGTTTTTTGTCCCATTCTCCTGTTTGACCATGAACACATCACATGTCCATCTGTCTCTGCAGGACGTATAACGGTTGGCACAGAGACTCACAGTCACTGAGGGCATGGGCACTGAGGTAAGACACGAGCTTCCTCTATTCCTCCTTTTTCTTCCTTCCTTCCTTCCTTCACTTCCTTCTTTCTTTCTTTGTGTTCCTCCTTCCCTCATTCCTTCTGTTCATCCTTTGTTTCTTTATTTCTTCCTTCCCTTCTTCATTCATTCCTTCATTTTATTTACTCCTTTCTTTCCTCCTATTTGTTCTTTCTTTCTTTCTTTCTTCCTTGTGTTCCTTGTTTCCTTCCTTGTTTCCTGTCCTTCCTTTAGTTTTTCTTCATTTCTCTTTTCTTCCTTCCTTCATTCCTTCCTTCCACTAACTCTTTCCTTCTTTCTTTCTTTCTTTCTTTCTTTCTTTGTGTTCCTCCTTCCGTCATTCCTTTCGTTCATCTTTTGTTTGTTTCTTTCATTCTTCCTCCCTTCCTTCCTTTGTCCCTCCTGTCCATCCTTTCTTTTTTCTTCACTTCTCCTTCCTTCCTTCCTCCCTTCCTTCTCTCATTCCTTCAGTTTATTCTGTTCATCCTTTGTATGTTTCTTTCATTCTTTCTTCCTTACACCATCATTTCTTTTTCCTTTTCTTTCTTCCTTCCTTCCTTTTATTTACTCATTCTATCTTTCTTTCCTATCTTTCTGTTCCTCGTTTCGTTCCTTCTGTTTGTCCTTTGTTTGCTTGTTTCTTTCTTTCATTCTTTCTTCCTTCCTTCCTTCCTTCCTTACTTCCTTCTTTTCTTCCATCCTTCCTTTCTTCCCTCTTCCCTTCTTACTCTCTCTCCCTTCCTCCCCCTCTCCTCGGTCTTGTTACCAGTGATTGATTTCTACCCAGAGTCATACAGACGTGTGGTTGAGTCGATGTCTTGTGCGTTCAGTTCTCTACCCAGAGCGTCGGTGGACCTGACTCCAGACTCCTTCAGGTCTCAGGTCCTGTCCGGTCGGGATCACTGGGTTCTGGACTTCTACGCCCCCTGGTGTGGACCCTGTCAGCATTTTGCTCCAGAGTTTGAGATTCTGGCTCGGGTGAGACGCTGTAACGCGCTGTAACATGTGAGTCTTAACGTGACACGTTGTCAGCTCTTAAAGGGACGCTTTACACTTTGATTGACAGACCCTTAAAGGGGAGGTCCGTGCCGGGAAGGTGGACTGTCAGGCTCATTATCAGATCTGTCAGTCGGCTGGAATCACCGCCTACCCGACCGTCAGATTTTACCCATACCAGGGGACGAGGAGGGTGAGGACGCACAAACACATTTATTCACACTCCAAAAACAAATAACAACTTTCACGAGGTGGAGAAATCGTAAATCTGTATGTGTGTGTTGACAGTTTGAACACAGCGGGGAGTACATAAACAGCCGGGATGCTAACGTGATCGCCGACACCGTCAGGCAGCGTCTGCAGCAGCTGTCGCCGCGGTTACACAGCAAGACAAAGGTAAAGGACTCATCGCGTGGAACTCAAACCGAGCGCCGCTGCTGAACACAGAGACGCTGATCATGTCTGTTTTCCGTTGCTTTCGTTTTAGGACGAGCTGTGATGGACGGAGGAGGGACGGATAGAGGGAGGGACAGAAGTGGATCTGATTGGTCCAGATTGGTGACTGATCAGTCAACACTCCTCAATAAGACGCACAGAGACAGACAGACTGTCTTTTTGACTGGTCACTTCTGCCTTGGTTTTTATTTTGTCTCCATTGTTTGTATTTACTCTATGAAGTAAAACTGTGGGACGCCCTATACTGGACACGTTACTGACACACACACCCACACACACACACACACACACATAGAGAACCAAATGTTGTATTTTATTGTTTCAGAATAAAACGCTGTGTTTCCTCGTTAAAAGATTTCTACAGTTTCACAACTTTTACTGCGTTTTTTTTATTCTACGTCTGTTGGTAAAATAAGGTGACGATTTCATCTATCAATCAACACATAATTGAATTCCATTATTTCTTTTTATTTAAGGATAAAATGTGTATTTATAACATTTTGTCCTTCCAGTTTTCTTAAACGTTCTGTTTTATGACGGCTTTTGGGTTTTTTGTCGGACAAAACAAGACTCCTCCAGACGTTTTATTGATCAGATAATGAATATAATCTCGTGTCATTTAAAGTTATCATGAATTAATTGGTTTTATTCTCATTTAGTGAGAGTTAGGGATCAAGTCACTGACATACACACCGGTTTCGAGGCCGTCTACTTGGTTCCAGCAACAGCGATCACACATTTAAATCTCGTATCTGCACATCTGGGAAAGCCTTCTGTTCCATTTCCTCACACAAAAGACATTTACACAAATATTCCCTTGTGTAGACAGTAATGTTCTTATTTATAAGAGGACACATCAAGACTAAACGCTTGAAGGCAGCTGTGTTATCGTTTAATTCATATATTTTCAGTTGGCTCCTCCAAACCTGCAGCTCCAAAGATCGATAGTATTACCTTTAATATTTTATCATAAAAAAAAAAATACTGTTGTCAATTTAAACCAGTGTTAAAAGTGTAAAAAGTGTTGTTAATTCAAGTGCACACTCCTTATTATTGGCTATCAGAGATGATAAATATTATATTTAACATCCTCTGTCATTAAAAATAATAATCATTTGTTCTCTAAAACATCCAAGTCCAAGCCGATGTCTTGATTTTAAATGATAACCAAAATACTTATTGTGACAAACGTCTGAGTAAAGCAGTTAATGGAGCCTTCACTTTTGCACACTTTTGTTGACTTTAATGTTAAATCAAATGTCCACACAGTTGCACAATAAATTTCCTTTGGTGCAGCTCTAATGAGGCATGTGCAGACTTTGTTTTTACATTTATGTGTTGACTTTAACGCCCAAACGTATCAGCGGAGGAGCCGTTCACATTTTCTAAAGTTTTCCCACTTTGACCAGCAGGTGTCACTGTTCCCTAAGTTGTTTGGTTCATAAGATAAGAGGTGTTCATGCAGCGTTTATGAACACACCTCATCTCATGCTGGTGACCCGAAACATTGTGAGTGTGATACTGCTCATTGTGCATGAATGGGTTTACAGTTGAGGCTATTTTTTTTTTATTATAAATGTTGCAGGTATTAACTGTGTGTTCCCTTATATGATGTAAACCTGTACTGTGAAGAACTGTGGGTGATTTGGCAACACCTGTGGTTACAGGTGGTATCAGTAAATGTGGTTTAATACGACTGTCAAACACACTGGGGTTGTTTTAATAAAGAAGTCAGACAATAATCGTCATTTTCCAATCTTTCTATGAGCTACTGTGATCTGTGTGAGCTCAGTGGAAGGAGCTGGTTACATGACTAGGAGGCTGCAGCTCTTCATCTAACAGATCACTGTGGCAGCGCCTCTATGTTCCATCACTGGAATATTTCAAGCTGACCCATGACCTGTGACTATTTCATAGACCAAACTATTCTACTTTGGTCTCATCTGTCCACTAAACACTGTCCCAATAGTCTTCTGTCTTGTCCACATGATGTTTAGAAATGTTCTTCTTGGAGAGCAGTGTCTTTGTCCATCACACCATGGTTGTTCAGTGGATTCATCAACATTAACATTAGCCAATGTGAGAGAGAAGTTCCCCTGGGTTCCTTTGGGACCTCTCAGACTATTATGGAGTGATCTTTGTTGGTGGACCACTCCTGTGGATGGTAACAGTTGTCTTAAATCTGTCAGACTGTGGATTATTTATGAATTCCAATCTCTTTAGAGATGGTTTTATAACCTTTTCCAGCCTCATGAGCTCAGAAAAACAGTTGAGAAAGCTCCTTTGTCCGTTGCCATCATACACTTCCTCAAACACGTGTTGTGAGACAAATCCTTGATTTATTTCAACTAAACCAGGAACTGAACGACATCCGAGTCTCATTACGTTGGCTGGAGACACTTCTGAACAGATGGACTCTGAACTGGCCTTGAAATTAACTTGTAATCCTAGAGGCGCTACTTTTGCACCTCACAGATATGTAATATTAGCTAATTTTTCTGAATAAACAAGAATACATTAGAGGTAACTTAATACCTAGACTTGGACACCGACTTTATCAGCCTGAAAGCCAAATGAACTTCCACTGCCCGCAAAGTTTTTGTGGGGAAAAGTTGGTCTGAAGTCTCTTCCTTTGAGAAAAGATTATGCTCCAGTAAAGACCTGCCAGGAGAAATAAATTGTTTGGGGCTGGCTTTATGTGGGCCATCAGTGGGCCTGATCAGATTCAGCCATCACTGTGGTCCTTGAAATAAAAATGATTGTTGCTCATGTTTTTGATGTATGTTTCCAGGAGAGCCAGCAGGTGTCGCTGTTGCTCTTTTAATAGAAAGTTTAGCAGGAAACAGGAAGTACCTGAACAGTCACAGATAGACAGTGGGAACGCAGACTGGTGCACAAATAATTTTCAGTACATTGAAATGTAAATGTCTTGCAATGGTCGGATAAAAACGGTTGATATGACGACACAGGCACATTTATTTTTTTTAGTTATCCATGCAGTTGATGTCAACGTTAAGGCTAAATGAGTCATGCTCCTGGGGAACATGAACGTCACCGTATCTCATGGTTCAGTCCATCTGGCATTTGTTGAAATGTCATTACGTTGATTGGAAACACTTCTGGACTTTAATGTGGCCTTAAAATTAACTAAGCTCCAAACGTATATGTAATACTGGCTCATTTTCCTAAATAAACAAATACATATACAAGTATAATGTTTCTGGTTTTGTAGTTGTTGCAATAGGCTGATCGATCAGCCACTTAATAATGCGTGATTATGAATCCATGTAAGATCATAACAATATGATTCAACACAGTAAAAGGCTTTTGAATTCACCTGTTATACCATCACACAGGAGAAACCTTGTGAAACCTGGATTATAACGATGGAAAGTTTCAACTCTGTGTAGCTCTGATTATATTATCCAGACAAATGTAATGGAGTAAGAAATAAAATCGCACAAAGTGGAAATTCTCAGCAAAAAGACCAACACTTAAAATGTTCTCTTGTCTAATTAACTAAATGACCTTAGGTACTTTCCACTTGGGTATCATTAGACCAGGACTTTTCTGTATATCTCTCCCTCTCCCTCCTTCTCTCTCTCTGTTTTGTGGGCAGCTGGAGGTCAGCATTGACGCAGCACTGCTCCATAAACCACTGGAACCACTTACTGTGTGTGCGCTCTATTGTTTCATGATGAGAAATGGAGCAGCAAGTTGGACAAACACTCGCTGAGGTATTGTGGGAACCGACCTGGTAGTCCTTCGTGTGTTTGGATGATGATGTCAGATGGAAATCACTTTCTGTGTTGGGGATTTGGCGGTGTGTATTTGAGTTGGAGAGCAGCGCTTCCTGTGACGCTGTACTCTGATTAACAGATGTAAACTTTTGCACGCCTGATCACGATGAAAGTCCTGTCAGACGGGCTCTATGCATGTTTTCACCTTTTTTACTTTGGGGCTGTATTACAGCAGCAGAAAGGATATTTTTTTAAGTTTGCTCTTGGCAGCACATTTGACAGTTCAAATAACATAAGTTATTGGCCCAAACCAGGCCTAAATCACTTCTAAATCAGATCACACCAGCAAGAAATGGACAAAACTGAAGCTAAAAGTCCAGAGAAACCTAAAGCAGGCAAAAGACGAAGAGGACAATCGGCTAGAAACACCGACAAATAATTGACCAAACTAGGAATGTAACATAATTGTAGCCCAGGGATAGCTTGTTGGCAAATATTGAAATAAACCATTGCTAAAAGTATCCGTGAGTATTTGAACCAACTAGACAAATACGAGCTGACACTAGTGCCAAAACCCCAGCAGATAACAGACCAAACCAAAGCTCAAACTCCATGTATGTACCTATATGTAAAAACAGACACAAAATCAGGATAAAGCACCAGAGCAGGGTTAAATTCGGGCTACAACACATGGAAGATACAGGGGCAAAACCGGGGGATCAGTGGGTGGATCAAATCAGGGCTAAATCACCGTAGGATTTCATGGGAAAAATGGCAAATCATTGTCCAAACCATGTGCCAAAACAGATGATGATACCTTAATACCAAGATGAATGTAGCCCCAAACAGAGATAATTTGTTGGCAAATACTGAAATAACCCATGGCTCAAGTGTAGAAAAGCAGGCTAAAGCACCAGAGAAGATCGGACCAAATCAGGGATAAATTGGTGCCACAAAACCAAAAAGATTGTATACCAGAGCTGACAGACAAGAACAAGGGGCTAAAATCAACATTTAATAGAGCAAACCAGGTGCTAAAACCAGTGCTTAATACTGGAATGAACCAGGGCTAAATACCAAAGTGATTGTAGCACAGAACAGGCATAATTTGTCTGCAAATAATGGACCAAACCAAAGGTAAACCCCCAGAGAATATATTAGAATAGCAGTGGCTAAACATTCCAAAACAGGCTCAAGCACCAAGAAAGACTGGACCAAATTTGTAATAAATCAGCAGATGGTGAAACAGGGCTCAAAAGAACACTAAAACATGGCAAATATTAGACCACACCTGGATCAAAAAAGTGCTACAGCAACAGGCCCCGAATTAAAACAAGCCTGTGAAATACTGAACAAAAGTAGGGCTGATAAAAACAGTAAATATCAAACAAGGGGCAGAGGCAGGACCAAATACTGGACCGAGATAATGCAGGAACACTGGATAATAATTGACTGAGCAGGGGAAAAAACAGCAAAAGGACGGCAGAGCATACTAGGGCAAAAGCTAGTGTTGGTCCAAACCATGGCTGAGTCACCTCAGTGTGTTAGATCAAATATTTATCAAATATTAGACCAAGCAAGAGAATATTGGGACAAATGAGGATGTCCCGTATGGCAGCGAGGGAGGGAGGACTCAAATGCGAGACACTGGGGGGAGGTAGGAGCTGGCAACAAAACGACTTTAATAAAAACTAAAAAAACAAACAGAATTTAAGGGGCTGCAGGAAAGAATCGAAAAACACAAATCCAAAAGAAACTGGTGACAAGAAGACATGAACATAGAAACAGATGGAATTGAACAGAGACACAAACAGGCTAACATCAGAGACAACTTGACAGAGAACAAATGAAAAGGCAGGGCTATATACACAGGTGGGCAGAGGTTAACGAGACACAGGTGAAACTAATGAGGGCGGAGCCACAAGGAGAAACCAATCAAACAATCAAAGGGGGGAGAAAACACAGGAAGTAAAGGAAGACAAGAAACCAAACAGGGTTACACAAAACATTCAAATATGATATTAGATGAAAACCTAGCAAATACTGGACTCAGGCAAGGGCAAAGCACTTCTGACCCAAAGTAGCAGCAAGGCTAAAACGCCACTGAACAAACTTAACGAACACTGGACAAAACTAGGGCTGAAATATCTGATAATATTGGACCAGACTGGCTTAAAACACCAGGAGTAGGCAAGAAAGGGCTAAAACACCAATGCCTCACCAGCTAAATATACATGCTAACCACATAACATATGCTGCCTTCAAACGGATCTTGTGAGCTTGTGGTCATAACATGGGAAGTCATGTACGCAAAATGTCTGGCATTCAAATGGTATCATGAGAACACCCCCGCTAAAGCAGTTGTTTTCTGTTGGAAGCTAACAGCTAGCAAGCTAACGGCAAGGTAACTTAATGTAGGGAATGCAAAGATGAAATGAAAGGATGAGGTAGTGGGGACTATCATTTCCTTGACATATTATAACATTATTTAAAAAAGAAAACTTAATATGACTAAATTATATTATCCAACCATCCACTTCTTGTTCTAAATACGTCAGCTAACACGTCACAACTCGTGAACCTGGACCTCTGGTTTACTTGGGAACATGGCACCATTTGAAAACATCAAAACAAATTAAGTATGGATAATACTTGGTATCTTTTTAGCATCTTTTATCCAGCTAGCTTAATACTAATTCCAGGACAAGCTAGCTCAATGTTAACTACCTTTCTATAGCTAGCTTAATGCAACCAAGCCACGAATGCTAGGAGTATCTCTTATGCTAGCCAGGTAGATTGCTAGCAGGGCAAATCGGCAAACTTTATTCATTGTCCAAGGCTAAATTCTGGCTAAATTTAAGCTTGCGGCTTGCTAGCCCCAAGAAAGGGCTAAAACACCAATGAAGACTTGAACTAAACTATGATTAAAACATCCGAAACAGACTTGAAAAACATATTGGACAAAAAAATGACTGTAACACCAATACAGATATGGACCAAAGTAGGAAATATTGGGACTTAAGGGTTAGAACACCATTGAATAACCAATAACACACTGAACAGGACTAAGACTTCAGCTAGGGCTAAAACATCAAAGATGATGGTAGGAAATTGACTAAACTAGAGCTAAAATACATGAATTATTAGATTGGGACCAAACTAGCTACCAAAGTCGCGTCAAACTCAAATAATTATTGTCACAAAGAGAAACTAAGGCAAACATTTTCTTTTGTTTACGTGTATTGGTGCGATCTGTGTTGCGTTATGTCCGCAACTCTTACGAAAACAGTGCAAATTAGGAATGGCAGTCACTTTTATTGAAAAGTTGCTGTTAATGTCTTCTATGCAGTTTTTGCACTTTACGATTTACACTACACGGCCCAGATTGGACCCGGTTATCGCCCCTGTGCCGTATGTTTGGCACCCCTGGTCTAACCCGTTGTTTACTTTCTGCCCTCTAGAGTAGAAAAATCACTTAAAGCAGGTTTAACTTTGGACTCTCAGCGAGGTCAGCCGGTGCGAAGATATTCAGTGCGCGACTGTTTGCTGTGTCAGCACTCGGGAACATGAATAGATCCACTCAGCCTCCAGAAACAGACTTCACCTTATCCCCAAACGCCAGGTGTGTTTTCAGTCAGCCGAAGTCAACACGCAGGAGAGGAGAAGAGGCGAGAGAGGAGAAGAGCGGAGGAGGATAAGGAGGTGTAATAACAGTAAATCCATGAAAACATTTTCTCTTCCCTCTCATGGAAACTGCAGCTGAGAAAACACTGCTGGAAATTAGAAGGCAGGAACCACTGGAAGCACGCCTACGTACACACGCACACACTGAACATACTAACACACACATACTTAACACACAACACACTTACACACTGCACGATGGCTGCGTTTCATGCTGCTGCTCTGTTTTGTTAAACAAACTTTGCTCCCATCAGTGAGAAGCACTGAAGGTTCAAGTCTTCTTTTGTAGTTTGATGCTCACTCTGGGTTACGCCAGTCAAATATTTATGAGTTACTGAGACAAATGTACAAGTAAAACCCTGGGCAATAGAAACCCTAGATCTAAATTACCTTCCAGAGAAATTATTTTACCCCCCCCCCCCACACACACACAAGAAAGGTCACTGCTTGGGGTGGATAGTATTTTTCGACAGTACAGGAGCTTGGGGGTGTGCAACCTGGTCAAGCACTGGTCGCTGCATTTGATGCCTGATTGCTTTCTGAATCAACTTCGTAATTACTGCTCATCACTCCAGTGTTGATTCATTTGAGGCAATTTGCAAAGCCCTAATGGTGTGTTTACTCTAGTTACAACACATTATCAATGGAATCAATGAAAATATGAAGTGTCAAGCTGACGTCCGGCACGGTGCGAAGGATGAGACGCTGCCAATCATTTGTACCTCCTTTCACTGGTGTAGTGTAGGCTGTGCGTAGACCGGTTGCAGGAGTATATAACAACCTTTGATCAGACTAATATCCCTAATTTTCACACATCTTTCGCAGAAATGACAGAAGCAAATGGCTCGCCAGCTGTTGATAAGATAAGGTAGGACTTTATTTATCCTCGTGGGGAAATTAGGATTACAAACACAGATTTCCACAACAGTGCAAGATATAAAAAAAATAGAATAAGGTAGACAAGAGAAACTATATAAAAGTAAATACGTTATGGTACAAAAAATATTTACATATTGTATCAGGTTTAAGTAGCTAGCCAAAAGTTGAGGGTTGAGGTGGTAAGGAGGCTGAATATACACACTGACATTTATGAATATCATGAATAAAGACAAACTCCAATAGGAGTTGCACCAAGTACTGCACAAAAAAAACATGAGGTAATGAGTGTCCAAGAAAAGAAGCTCAGCAGCAGCAGTGCTAAGAAATGCTGATGTTAAATAATCTGACTGCTGACGGGACGAAAGACCTCTTCCTTCTTGCTCTGTGGGTGCAGCCGTCTTTGGCTGAAGGAGCTTCCTAAAGTCCCAACTGTCTCATACAGAGGGTGAGAGGGTTGTTGTTCCTGATGTTTCACAGTTTAGCCAACATCCTCATCTTCCCCCACCTGCTCTACTGAGTCCAGAGGACAGCCCAAGATGGAGTCGGAACTCTTGATCAGTTTGCCCAATCTCGGTATGTTGCCCAGAATCTGTAGCTTCTGGATGCCATCAGTGACCTAGCAGGGAAATTCTGACAACTCCCTTTGATCGGCAAGCATTTTTCATCGCAGGACTTCCCATGTCATAACCACAAGTTCAAGAGTTGCATTTGAGGCCAGCTCTAAATCATCACTCGGAAAAAAAAAAACTAAAAAACCCAGACTCTGCTTTACCAACCCTCCACCAGCTAAATATACATGCTAACCACATAACATATGCTGCCTTCAAATGGAACTTGTGAGCTTGTGGTCATAACACGGGAAGTCATGGACGCAAAATGTCTGGCATTTAAATGGTATCATGAGAACACCCCCGCTAAAGCAGTTGTTTTCTGTTGGAAGCTAACAGCTAGCAAGCTAACGGCGAGGTAACTTAATGTAGGGAATGCAAAGACGAAATGAAAGGATGAGGTAGTGGAGACTATTCCTTGACGTATTATAACATTATTTAAAAAAGAAAACTTCATATGACTAAATTATATTATCTCACCATCCACTTCTTTTTCTAAACACAGCTAACACGTCAAAACTCGTGAACCTGGACCTCTGGTTTACTTGGGAACATGGCACCATTTGAAAACATCAAAACAAATTAAGTATGGATAATACTTGGTATCTTTATAGCATCTTTTATCCAGCTAGCTTAATACTAATTCTAGGACAAGCTAGCTCAATGGTAACTAATTTTCTATAGCTAGCTTAATGTAACCAAGCTAAGAATGCTAGGAGTATCTCTTATGCTTGCTAGGTAGTTTGCTAGCTGGGCAAATCAGCAAACTTTATTCATTGCTGAAGGCTAAATTCAAGCTTGCGGCTTGCTAGCCCCAAGTCACTTTTGAGCTGTTTAAAACTTAAAAATGCATTCAATTTTTTATTTTGTAGATGATCCTAGGTGCTAAGTGGTGTGTAAATCTGGACCCATGGAAAATGAGTTAGGAATCGTGTCATTGCAAACAAAAAACACACTTCAGCTTTGACCATTTTGTTCAAATTCATGTTTAATGGATCAAAATGCCATGAAATGGTATAAGGTGACACCGAGTGTTTACATGAACAGAGTTACTGTACGATAAAGAGAATACTGTTGGTTTATCTGTGGCTGTGTTCAGGAGGCAAGACGTCCATTCTTCTAGAAGTTCAATTTAAATGAAAACACTCCGTCTGTGACCTTTTTCACTGGAGTCATGTTGACATGTCACAGCAGTTTCCTGGCTGTCATGGCTTAATGGCAAGCTTGGTTAGAGAGCAGCTTTTCCTGCTCTGACAAGTCAAAAAGGTTTGCAGTGGAAAAAGGTTTTCAAAAAAAAAAAAATGATTAAAAAATCCTAGCGCAGCGGGACTGAATAGAGAATAGAATAGAGAAGTTTTAACAAAGGAGATGACTGAGAACCTTCACAGACAACAAAGGCGAAGACTTGAACCTGAACCTGAACTTGAAAATCCAACACAAAAGTCACAGAAGTGTTTATTTCCCATCTTTTTTACATCCTTCGATTTTTTTATACCGTTTTAAACTTTGTAGTGACTTTGTCCGAATGTTGTCGTCATGACTTTCTTTGTAGTAATTTTGGATATGTTTTAAGGTGATTTTGTGTGTTCACAGTGTCATTTCACATCCTTTTACTCTCCATTTCCTTTACTACATCAATCCAGGTTATGATCATTGATATTATCAGGAATTAGTGTTGCATATGTCTAAAAATTTGTAAGAAAACTGCAAAATAAATGCAAACAAATTTGTGCATTTTTGTTTTTTGACATTCCGTGACTGGTGAGATCGAGAAAAGGGTCTTACATTGACACGGATTTGATTTTATGGCGCTTGAAACTCATGAAATGTGTCCATTATGCAATGTCATCGAAAGAAATAGATGGTGGAATGATTTTAGAAAATGACAATGATTGCCAAGAGTATTTGCTTCATTTGCAAATATAAAAAAAAGTAGAAAACTGATGGATCTTGCCTCCAGTAAAAACAGGATGATTCAGAAGCATATCCCATGGGGTTAAGGTGCATTCACATTTATCTTCCATGGGGGAATTTATCTTGGAAGACAAGTCGATGCAGGCAGTAAAACACAACTCTAACAGTGACAGAAGGGGAAACACACAGCTGGATTTGTCTGTTGTGCATGTTTAATGGAAGAGACTGGAAGCGTAATGAGACCGTACCTTTACGAGCCTCTACAATATCACGTTTCAACAAGAAATACATCACAAATGAGTGTTTAAAATGCACTCCATTTACATTTCCTCATAAAACTTCAAAACAAAGAAGGTGAAGAGATTAACGAGCTGTCATGCACTTAAATTTAATTATTCAGTTTGTCAATTCACTTTTCTTTGGTTGTTGATGCGGAAATGTATAAAAATGTATTAAAAAAAAAGCTATAAAAAGAAAGTTATTCCCTTCACTAATTTATTAATAACTGCTTTATAAATGTAATGCTCAGAAACGGCTTTTCTTTCATTTAAATGTTCTTAGAAACTACTAAAATATTAAAAGAGTCACATTCAACGATCCACACGTTTTCTTGTTCAACAAAGGATGTGCTGCACGGATAGAAAAGAAAACCACTCGATGGGCATAGCTGCAGTCACTTTGTGTCTTTTAATAGTCATTTTTGCATTGTTTTGCATCTCTTTGCATTTTTTACCTCAGTTTGTGTCTCTTTCTGTCATTTTGAAGTCACTCTGTGTCACTCTGTAGTTATTTTGCATGATTCTTTGACTTTACTTCACTGTGTGTCTTTCTAGCCACTTTCTATTTGTAGTGATTTTGTGTTTAATCGTAGTCTCTTTGTGTCTCTTTGTCTTTATTTTGCATTGCTTTGTGTATCCTTGTAGTCGTTTTGTGTCTTGCTACTTTGTGGTCAGTTTATATCTCTGTTGTCATATGCCATAGTTGTGTTTCTTTGTGGTCATTTGTTGTCTCTTTACAGTTGTTTTATGTCTCCTTGTAGTTATTTTGTGTCTTGGTAGCTGTTTGCTGGTCTGTGTGGTGTTTTGTGTGTCCTTGTGGTCATGCTGCATTACTTTTCCGTCCGTTTGTTGTCATTGTGCGTCTCTCTCCAGACACATTTTGTCACTTCGTGTTGTTGTCGTTGTTTTGTGCCTGTCTGTAGTTACTTTACCTCACTTTCTCTCTCTTTGTAGTCACCTTTTTTTGTGTCTTTGCAGCTGTTTTGCATCACTTTTGTCTCGTCAGGTTATTTGTTGTTTTGTAGTCATTTTGTGTGTCATTGAAGTTGAATGATTGAGTTTCCCAAAATTCCCATACATTGGCTGGGACCCAGAAGACGAGGACCCCCGACACTTTGGGAGCCGTGCTCTGTAATCCATCCATATTTCACAATACTGAAGGAAGTTCTCTGCTGCCAGTTGTTGCTTCCATTTATGTTCTCCTCGTCGTCTTTTCTGCTGTTGCCTTGCTTTCAGAACAAAGCTTGAGTGTTCTTCTTTCATTCTCTGCAGAGTTCAGTAAGGTTCAGGGGATGCCTGCAGATCTATCATTGTCCAAATGTCCATATCCAAACGGTTTTCCTATCATTTAAATGTCCTAGACCCAATTGCCATGGTAACATGATCAAAATCCTGGGCTATTAAAAACTGGAACCTCGCAGAGGAGCTGTGGAGCCAATATGGCCGCCACAGAAAAGTAATCATCTCCAAAAAAAGTGTCACGTACTTACTGTATGGCTGTGCGTAGAACTACAACTTTAAAGCTCCACCCCCTCTTTTGTCTTTAAATGAGTGCTTTAGGTGCACACACACACACACACACACACACAAACACGCATACACACTGACAAACGCACACTAAATAATGTTTGTGCAAAAGAAAATAAATGACAAAAATCCAAACAGTCTGATAGATGAAGAGATGAACTACATTCAGCTACAACAGCCTGTGATAGTGCAATATCTACACAAATACACACACACACACACACGCACAAACACACACACACAGACTCACGCACATACAAACACAAACAAACATTCAGAACTCAGTGGCGACTTGGGCGCCCACTTCCTCGGACTTTCCCCTGCATCGTGTCGTCCCATCTCTGGACAGAAAGACAGACAGAAAGTGAAACTGGTAGCTGTGTTTTTATGGTAAAGGAGTAGAAATTCTTATCTAACAATGCAAACGGAAACAACTGACAACGAGAGTTTTTTTGAAGACGTTTAACCGCTCAATCAAGTAGCACACCTTGAGATTGGAGTGTCTGGCCTATAATGGGAGAGTGCCATTCATTGGGGAAGAAAAACAGGACCATAACAGTTTCCTCCAACTACAGGAGTGCAGTTTATACCTCTGCAGGACATAGATGGTGTAACCTATGCACATAGTCATTTATACAGTACTTGTGCTTGGCTCGTTCTGTAAAAACACCACCCCACCAAAACGCTAGTCGGTGCCATGTCTTTTTTGCCGGTCAGGTTCATTTTAGTTTCTACTTCCTGCTTCAACTTTTGCTGAAATTTCGCCGAAGACGAGTCACACAAATGGTGCACGTAAGGCTACGGCATCAGGGTCCGCATAGGATCTGGGCTGAGGCCGTAGCAATGCCGTCAAATTGACACTGAAGTGAGCTTCTGGTGGCCAACCAGAATCTAGAAACATCTATGGGCGTTGCCGAGTCTGTTAATGACCAGATATTTACCTTTACCCATTGATGTTCCTAATAAAACCCCAACTCCAAACCAGTCTTTAAGAACTAAAGAAGCTGCTTGGATGAAACATGTTCAAGAAGCTCTACAACTCTAGTTCTCCTTGTTTCATGTTGGTTTTTGGATATACCATGACCTGGATGATTGAGAACCTTTGCAGACATTCACAAATCCTTATAATTCCCAAAAATGTTCTGCTTGCTCTGATTTATCAGTGTTCTGCAATTAAAATACAAGGTCAGAACAGTTGTAGCACCTGGTGCAGGTGCTGCTACTGTGTATGGATTTGATGCTGGAGCTGACCATCAATTGACCCTCTGTAGTAACTGGCTTAAAATTAGTCTCTCTCATTAATTAATTAATTAATTAATTAAGACAGCAAACATCTGATCATCATGCATCATTGGCGTTATCTGATACACACCTTGACCTTCCGGCCCAGTTTGTCCTTCCATTTCTGAGCAATGGAGGTTTCGATCAGGAGCAACCTGAAAACACAAAAAGCATTCTTGCTTTTCAGGAGGTGAAACTGATAACTTGGGGACATCCTTTAACCTTTAATCATCGAGTTTAACTTTAAATATCTCAACCAGCAGCTGGAGTTGTGTTCAACCTTCCTGGAGGACATACCTGGACCTCTCCTCGTTCTCGTAGCCCATGATGAGGTACTCCTCCCCGGTGGTCATAGGAGGACACAGGCAGGAGGACGAGTAGTAGAGCGTCACTACCTCCTTGGGGATGTTGACCAGAGAAGACTTGAGCACCTCCTTCACCTCCACCACCGCTGTGGGCTCCAGACCCCGGTTCCTCACCTCCCTCACCCTCGCCCTGATCACTAAAGGAGAGAGTCACCAGTGCACATGGACACATTGAATACTTGGCTGTAAAATAGCGCTCTATAAAACATAAAAAGTCAGTTTCCCTGGCCTGGTTCCACACTTCTGAGTCGTTTCACTTTTGAATCAGTTCAAATATCAGAGTTTTGAGGGCAGGATTATGAAACTGAGCAATTCTAGCGGCTAAATTTGCTCCTCAATAACCCTGAAGACAGTTTATCCTGCTGAATTTGAGCCAAAACTACTTGGCTTTTGGTTTGCCCCTGATAGCACACCCACGTATGCCGCTAGAATCTTCAGAACACAAAAATTTCTGGTCAAAAGGCCTGCTGCTACAGCCAAGAAACTAACCGAAGGTCCAAAAAAGCCAGGTGGAGGCAATTTTTAACAATTAGGAGTTGTTTCACTGGAATCAGCAGACATTGCGATTGCATACCCAATTTAAATTACACTTTGTCTTGCAGCGGTCCTCTTTGAAATACGATTCCGAGAATACAAAGAAACAGTTCAACAGCAGCAGCAGACCACAGCACGAACCAGATAAACATTTATCACAACAAAGCTCCTGTAATGACTCCATGCTGTTTCAGGATTGACACAGCCAAATAATTTACTGTGATCCATTTCACATATTGGCCTAAGGAAACAAAAGCAGGGGAAGCTGCAGAGATGTTGGAGAAAACAGTAAAAAATCAGCAGCAGTGATAATTAGCAAAGTGAGCCAAGAGCAACATGCCACCCAGTTTTACTAAAATCCTGTTTCAATTATATCTGAATATTAAGAGTGAGTGTTTTTTCTATAATGACGGCTGGAAAAAAGAAAATCTAAAAAGTTTCCCAAATGGTATCTGTGGCCAAAAGCATTAGTGAGGTCCACATGGAAATCTTTGCAGGATTTGCCAAATCATGCCTCGGTGAGATAATCATCTGGAAAAGCCTTTTTGGTCTTGAGCTTTTATTCTATTTTTTTTTTCTAATTGAATCTAGCTAACCTAACAGACTCAGATCCAAAATATTTGCTTTTACGCAAAGAGGAAAAACAAGTCTTACAGAGAGTGAGAAAGAATCTGCTAAACAGTCCGGTATGTGCTGTAATAACACAATAAAAAGCAGGGGAACAACATGAAACAATTAAATTTACCATTACAGGGAAAGGTTTGATCCTCTAATTAAATTTTGATGATAAAATAGCTTATCTCACATACCCTTGCTGGTAAACTACATTGACCATCTGTCTTATATTTGTAAAATCTGGTATAAGTCAGATAACTCACCGTAGTTGTAGTTGTTCTTGGAGTAGGATTTGTAAGTCATTCTGACTGTCTTACATCTGCAGCGTTCTAAGGACAAAGAGGGTAAATGTTTCAACGTGCAAAATCTCCAAAACACTAAAATTGCAAAAAGATCATAAATGATACATGAGTTTCTGAAACATCTGCACCATAGGACGGTGGAGCTGCTCCTCAAAAGAGAAGCCAAAACCAGTAGAGCTCCCTCTTGGTGACTGGCTGCAGTATAGGTCATAAGCGCCACCTTCTCCATATGTGAGAGGATGGGACTTGGGCTGAACTAAAACACTAAAGTATACGTCAAATAAATATTTTTCAAGGACGGTTTCTGTCATTTTAGGTAGTTAATATAATGTTGATGCATGTTCAAGTGTCAATTTTTTGGATAAGTTTAATTTTAGTTAGGGTCAGGGTTAGTTGTTATTTGATGCTACAGAAACAGGATGTGACACAATGGCGACCACCAGTTGCCATGCCAACCACTCCGTAAAGTGTTATGCGGGTCTGTTAGAGTTTTAAAAAATAAAAAAATAAGTACAGCGTATAAACCAACATTTCCTTGTAACTGGTGGAGGTAGAGCAGAGCGTAGTATTAATTAAACGAAAACGCGAGTGGCCACATGTTGTCCATATTTATATACAATCTATGCTCTGCACCAGCTATATAGCAATACTTCTCTGATAAACCTATGCAGTCAGTAGCAGCTTTTGGCTACCTTTTCCAAAATGGCTGCCTTCGTGGACTTTTTCGCAAGGAATTTTTTGGTAATTTTGAAAAGGAGATGGTATATTTACTTTACTGAAGAAACCTACAATCACATCATACTTTATATGACATTATATATTACGTTATAGTAAAATCATGTTGAAAAGTTCAATATCATATTTAATATTGTGGCAGGCATACTGCAAATGTCAATTTTTCTTATTTAATTAAACTGATTATTTAAAAGATCAACATGTCACCTTAAAATCTGCATTGATTTATTCCACATAGTGAACTTTTTATTTTTCTATGCAACCTAATGTTGGTAATTATTTTTAATGACCCAATATATATATTTACCAATTCAGAGAGGAATTCAGAGACGTCAGTGTGTCGTAATCCATGAGCATATATTCCTTGTCAAAATAATTCAGACATGTTACTTTTTCTTGCTCAAAAATTACATCTAATTTTAAATAAATTAATTCTATTGACCAACAGTCACAAATATAATTGAACAGTTTGAGCTATTAAGTTTAAATGAACTTGACTAAAACAGTGAAACACAGACCTGGAAGATAATTCTGTATTTCATGCTTGGGGGGACAGAAGTTGCACGGTTGACAGAAAGACAAGATGAAGGTTAATCTTAAACTACTGGAGTGTAACAGCACATTTCCCCAAAACGCCACACCCGTCCCTGGAGGAGACAACTTACCTCCATTTGGTCCCCGGCAGTGGAGGTTGCTGGAGTCCATTGGAAAGTCTGGACTGGATGCTGCCAGGAGATCAAACCCAGAAAAGAGAAGCTTTTTTAGTGAGGAAGTTAAACTGGTTTATAGAAAGTTTGTGATTAAATTAGAGAAATAAATGGTTTCCAGTGTAAATGCACAACTATACCATCAACGAGGTATCTGATTGGTCCCATATTTATTCTTACCACTTTTGGTTTAGTGCCTTAAACCTAAAGCCAACTCATTAGACTGGCAGCGACTTAGGGAGGATAAAAGGTCAAAGGTCAGCCTCACCTGGGTTACATCTGGCTGGGTCCTGGTAGTATGGATCTGTAGAGACAGGAAGACAGAAATCAGTGTCCCAACAGAATGAAAACACTCTCCTTTGTTTGTTAATGGGGGAATCAGGGAAAGAGGAAAAACATGTGGATGATTAATCTGTTGTTGGAGTTAAAAATGCCACCACTGACAGGTGGATCAGTGCCACGTCGTCTGCAGAGGCTGCACTGAACTCTCATAATCTGATACACAGCAACCCTCAGCTATGGTTATGAGGTTTTCATTGGTCATGAGCTTAGCACGGTGGCTGGGCTCAGTCTCCGAGACAGACATCGGCAAGATGCTTAAAGTAAAACTGCACTCCTTCAAGTAGAAAGGAGGCGGTGTGGTCAGGACGCCTCCCTTTAGAGGTTTTCTGGGTACATCCAGCTGGAAGGAGACCCACAATGAGCTGGAGGGATTAGACATCCCACCTTGCCAGGAAATGCCTTGGGATCTTCAACGAGGAGCTCTTTTAGCCTGCTGCCGCAACTGCGATTTGGGCTCGAATAAGTGGCAAAAAAAATGGACGGATCGACCTTAAGGTTGTGAGAGGAACGGTTATTAAACTGTAATGGATCAAAAATCAACCACTGCCGGTGGGATTTTAGACATTTTTAGACCAGTGGTGATGAGAAACCATAATGGAACAGCAGTCATTGTGATTTCAGTGCAAACATTTAACCAGAATTGCTGATTTGGATATGCTAGCTTAATAACTGTCCAAAACTATTTGACTTAGAGACACACTTTTGTCATTTATTAGCCTCTAGATATGTTACTAGAGATTCACTTGAATGTGGACAATTAGCCACATTAGCGGTGCGGCCTCTAGGGATGCCAGCATTGGCTGGTTAATGCTTTACATGAAATACCCTGTTAGCAAGAATGCAAACAAGGAGCTGGTTTAGCCTGATGCAACAGCAACTTGGTTTTGGATAAAAAAAAAAATGGACGGACTGGCCTGGATGTTGTGAGACAAGTGGGTTATTGAAGCAGGACTTTAGACATTTTTAGGCTAGGGTTAGGGTTAGGGTTAGTGACGTTGGCAACCCGTGCACTCTCTGTGGAACAACAATCATTGTGATTTTAGTGCAAACAATTAACCAGAATTGTTGATATGGATATGCTAGCTTATTAACTGTCTTTGTAAATTTGTGTTTGATTTAAATTTACTCTTTTGGTTAATTAGCATTGACATTGTTAAGTATTTCTATAGGTGTGTTACTGGGGAGTCACTTGAACGTTGATAATTATTATGTCTCGAGCTACCGTAATGATCCATGCCTGTGAGAACGGTGATTGTGGGCTACTTCTGTGTTTCAGTGAAAACAAATATGTCTTTTTGTGACTTATTGCACTTTAAACAACGTTTAAAACAACGTTAGCAGAAAGAAAATTAAGTCTAATATCAACTTTTCCGTTTTAGGGTTAGGGTAATTTTCGAGTTTTTTTTAAGTTAGTTTTAGGATTTGGGGAATATAAAAATTAAATAAAAGTTGTTTTTCTGGTTTTAATAGCAAACTTGAAATGTCAAAAAACAAAGGACACAGTTAGCGCACAATAAATAATTTTGCAGGCCCAGACTTATCGTATTCCTCTGGTTAATTAGAGCTAAATAACCAAATGACTGCATGATGATTATCTGCATTTCAACTGCACACAGATTTCTTCTTAACTGATTTTGCTCTTGCAATATTTCAGCAGAGCAGCTCAGAATAACAAGTTTAGACTCGGTGAGGACAGATGACGCCAAGAGAGCTTTGCGGTACAAGCCCTTGCACTTACACATCTGTTTGCATACAGGTGTGCATACAGCTGTGGCTATTTTAGATTTCTGTTCCAACAGGAGACAAAATTCAGACTGGAGTCCCACAGAAAATCCCTGGAATGACTTCCACCCCAACTGAACCTCAGCGAATCAACAAATCACACCGAGGGAAAATCCCAAAGCCCCGCTGGGCCGAGCTGAGCCCGAGCCAGGTCAGCTCTGAGAACCGTGGGTGTATCGTTATGGAGGTCAAGGGGACCGAGATGAGGGTTTCTCTTTTTTTTCTCCCCCCGCTGGTCCCTGGGCTTGTTTAAAAAAAGCAGAGGACAGTGAGGGTTTTATTGAGCGTAAAATGAGTGGGCCGACTGTATCAAGGAGCTCTTTGAGAAAGTCAGTGGGAGTGAAGTCGGAGGGGAAATGACTCACGCTATCTGTTCGAGAGGGAGCAGAAACAAACTGGTGAGAGCAGAAACACTGATAGGGCTCAGCCAAGTAGGGAAAACTGTCCATATTGTTCAGTCAAGTATCCTCATTCAGAGGAAAGTTTAGTTTACACTGTTCAAGTGCTCACAGCTTTGGTTCTCTTTTCTTTAGCATTTTTCTCAGTTTGAAGACTTGGAAAAACTTTAAGAGCCACTTTAAGAGTGAGTACAAAGACTAAATGTGAAGCAGCCCCCAGTCATCTTGTTATATAATAAATGTAGAGGGGTCGGGACTGAAATGAATAAAGAAAACCACCTGCCCGGTTTCCTGCATGGAAGTTTGAGAAAAGCAAGAACACGTATAGTGCCAGTAATACAGTTTTGTGCTCCTCCTCCTCCTCCTGTCTGCACGAAAATGACTTAAAACATCAGCAGATTTTCACACAAGTCCTGAAAGTAGACAAATAGAACCCAATAATATCGGCTAATTTTCTTGAATAAACACATACACAAGCGTAATATTTCTGTTGATGTTTCAAGTCATTTTTATGTAGAAAATTCTGGATTTAAGTTGTACTAGTTTAGAACATCACCTGCCTTCAGGGGTAAAAATGCAATACAAATGTATAATGGTAATAATAATGATAATAATAATAATATAAATGGATGAAAAGACCTGGTCCCTCTGCCTTGACGATGGCCTCGGGGGAGATGCAGACGCCGCGGTCGTACAGCGGCAGCTCGCTGCAGGACAGGCTGTCGGGCCAGCTGTGGTTGTAGCGCTTCATTACCGGCTCGCAGCCGTGCTTCGCCCGCTCGCACACCGCCTTGCACGGCTTGATGGGCTCGTGCTGGAAGTCGATGGTGCAGATGGGAGCGTACATGGCACACAGGAAGAAGAGCAAATCTGGACTGCAGCCAGTACCTGAACAGGAAGGAAAACACAGGTCAGGAGGGTTTTGGCTAATCAACCGGTGAGAATATTTTGGGTTGGCTACAAAATAGAGCTAATGTCCCATTTTAAAGGATCTCTTCCGTGGCTTCGGAACATACACTCTTAGTCCCATCATGAGTCTAAATGGTATTTTCTTTGATGAAAAGTCAAAAGGGATAAAAACACTTTCATGGGAAAGCCAACTGCGACTGCCCAGAAACTTTGAAGAAACAGTAAATCACCAAACTTGATTTTCTCAACAATCAGCATCTTGAAAGACCTCAGTTTTGGAGAAACATGAGCAACTATTACATCGTGTCTTCTCACAAAACATTATTTGCCTCTGACTGGCTCTCCAGGAAAATGGCAGCCATGCCAAAAATAATCATAAACCGTGCAGAGATCAGTAAAACCGCCGGCCAAAGCAAACGTCAACGAGGGATGAGAGAATGTAATTACACTTTCTGGAACATCTTCCTCCTCTCCAATCCAGAGGCGGTTTATAGGTTTATATTCCACTAGATAGATAAGCCAGTCAGTGTTGGGCTACAATGTATAAACCTGTTGATGGAATAAGATCTTAGTTTTCTGTCTTTCTTCTTGTACCCGTTGACCTCTGCTGTCATAATGACTCCAGAAAAAATAAACTAATAACTACGGATTAACATGGACGAGAGCTTGCCATTCTTTTACCGCTCATCTTGTAACGTAATTAAATGGACAGAGGTTTCAGTAGCTATAAATATTTCCGTCACTAGGTCTGTATTCTTTGTTCTGTGTCATCATTTTTAGTTTCCTGTCTTATTTTGTCTTATAGTCAGTTGTGCATCCCAACTTTTCCAGCCCTCGTGGTGACACTCATCTGTCTTGCTTTCTATCTTTTCCTACCGTCACTCTTGTTTCCCAATTAGTTCTGCATGTGTATATATGGTTCCGTTTCTTTGGCCTCAGTGCACCTTATTGGTTTACTTTTGTTTGGACTATTGGACTTACAGTGCAGCTCTTTTTGTTATGTTTAAACTAAAATTTCATTAAAGTTCTTCTGTTTCCTGTTGCCGCCTCCTCATTCGACAATTTCCCTCTCAACTGTACTGGAGTAGACATATAAAGCAGGGTTAAAATTTTACCTTGTGTAAATATATTTTGTTATATTTCATCACTGCGAAGTCGTCACGTGCCAGACTTGAGTGAGGAAATATTTAAAGGATGGTTAATCAGTAAAGATGAACTCCAGTTCGCACAATGTGCCTTACGTCCCGCTGCATGCTTCGAACAGAACCAGAAAGAGTTCAACACTGGGCAGAGGACGGATCGGCGTTTTTATTACTTCGCGGGACTGAGGTTTGGCTGCACAGCTCCACAGTGAAGTCACAGAAATATTTTGAACTTGTGACCTGAAACTGCTTCCTGGTTTCTGGCCTGCAGGTCTTTCATTAGGACATTTTTCTGGTTAAAGCTTAATGCCTTTCCACTTGCTCTCTCTCTCTTGCACCACTCCTCCAACCTCAGCTGGGCTCCAAGTTCAGCCAATGGCTTAATGTATTTATTGAAGACAGGCGTGTCTGAATCGTGAAACATCGAAGGCATGTGCCATTTTGATTCAGCTTTCCATTCAAAGGTTATTTTAAACTGAGAATTCTCCACAGATTTCTGTCTTGCAAAGGCAGATACTGCAGGTGTACTACAGATACCCGAAAGGATTTATTTTGTTCAGAATTAGCTGGAATACAAAGCATAGCATCTTTTGTGCATCTTTTTCTTTGGTAGCAAATTTACTTGCAATTATAAACTTGGAACTAAAATGGCAGCACGATGCTTTTCAAGAAACAAACAATAGCTCATAATATAATGTGAGCATACAATAAAAGCTGTGTATGGACCTCAAGTTAAAAAATATACCTGGCTATAAGTATTTTTCAGTGTAAGATGACGATGATAGGAAAAGCTGGATGCCTAACACTTCACATCGCTGGGTGAGGGGCGTGACGAGGTACAAATCCAAGGCTGAGGTGGGTCAGCGCTCAACCAATTTCACCAGTTCCACTTCACTTTTCTTTCCAAAGCTTTCTGTTCTGTTCTGTCTGAAAAATACACTCTCGCCATTAACCAGTTGCAGGTGCTGTCAAATTGTCGTAAACAAATTGAACTCCACGGCGCTCAGATGACTTGTAGTACTAAACAAACTGATTGGCCTAGCAGTTCGGAGCGTAATCAGTTACCAACGGTGAGACACCAGACCCAATTTTCCGCCATTAAATATTTGTGCACGGGAAAGTTTGTCTGATCCTAAGGCTAACATCCAATGCTACCCTGCAAATCAAACGCAGCTCAGATACTTTAGTTTGGACCAAAGCGGTGGACTGACCGACTTTCACATCCTGCTGGAGCATTAAATTAGCACCAACAATGTCCAAAGAACAAATCTGTAAAGATGGTCCAAGAGTGCGTCTTCCTGCTCTGAATGTCCACATCTACAGGGTTCCTCTCGGCTAAATCAGCTCACAGTACTTTCCACTTCCCAGCTGAAGCAAAGGAACCATGTAATATTTACCTTCTTCTGGGAGAAATGTCAAGATAAAGATGTGGAAAACGCCAAATCTGCACGGGCAAATACATCCAGAGATAGCGTATGTACAGAACGTGGAGATTTTGCACCCATTTTTCTGAGCTTTGTCATAATCTTTATCACTTCCGAAAACATTTTCCTCCCCAATAGCTGTGCCGACCGCAAATCAGCAGCAGATGTAGAGGAAAATAACTCGGAACACATATTCCTTTCTGCAGAAAAACCATGTGCGTGAATGACTATTGTTAAGTATAACGAGCCAAAGGACGCATAATTAAATGAATGAGATGAAAAGAAAATAAACAGTTCTGCAAGTGTTCTTTCCTTTAGCTAGACACAGGAAAAGAGAAACAGGACAACCATGATGAGACAACATGAAGGCATGAAGTCTGGTGGCTGTGCTTGGGGTTGAAGATTAATTTGACATTTTAAAAGGAAGGATTCTCATAGCTTTCCTTGGAATCTATGTGGGTTTTTTTACTGTTATTCTTGGGTAGAAAACCCCATTTCCAGCAATTTCCAATTCAGCTTTAAAACCCAATTACAGAATTTAGTGTCGGATGATCTTGTAATCATGCTAACCTGAGTCTATAAGAACATCTGTAAGAGAGACAGAAGTGCTGTGGGATCAGTACGTTATTGAATTGTGGGGTTTTAGGAAACATTTGTGAATGTTTGGTTTTATTATTCAGACTGAAATAAATGTCTGTAGAGGCAGTTAGTCATCCATGTCATGGTTAAACCAACAAACAAAGTCAATACAAAGAAACTTGCAGAGTTTCTTGAAAACATCCAAGTAGCTTCTTCAGTTCTGAAAGACTGATGGGGAGTAGCTGGGGTTTTAATAGGAACGTCTGCAATTTGCAAGCAATAGGACAATAAATTGACGCGTATGACTACGCCCTGTCCAAACAATTTGACCGACCCATCAGATCTTTGCCACGTCATAACCAGTTCCCAGTGGAGAGACTCCAGTGGAGAGACTCCAATTTTTCACTACATTAAAAAAAATGAAAATAGTTTCAGGTGGGCGACACCCACAGATGTTCATACTTAAACCCCAACCCTCCACTGGTCTGTTAGAACTGAAGACTTGTATAAAACATCTTCATGAAACTCTACAAGCCCAGTTGTCCTTGTTGCCACAGCTTGTTCTTTGGAACCCAGGACACAACAAGCTAAAGGCTGACCTTAAAACTAAGACTGTAACTCTTGATTATTTTAACAATGGATTAGTTTACTTGATCACTTGATGTCAACTTTCTTTCTTAAATCAATTAAACATAAAAATGTGACAAAATGCTGCTTTTGTGCCCATATCGGTAATTGTTAACAGCATGTAGTTTGCAATAAAGTCTTTACTTTTTGAATACTATAAAAGCCCTTATTGTACCAAGTACTTTTCAATCCATGTACTCCTGGTAAAGTTGGTAATCTGTTGACCCGTCGGTTTTGAGGGAACAGCATTTGGCCTGAATTCCTGGGAAGACCATTTCTGGTATTCAACCCCATTTGTGTTATGATCCTTTAAGGCAGAGCAGCCAGTCTACCATAAAGGATTAATTAGACGATAAACATTTCTGTATTTAAGATAAGGGGTCATGCCTTGCAGAGGGACAATCAGCTTTCTTGTTTTTTTTTCCTGGACACCATTCCAACCAGGAGTTAATACCATCAACATTCTTCCTGAAACTCATTTCATGAGCGCCTGAGAGACTGGACATGTCGTGTTCCTCCAGTAGCCACTCGGAACTGTGATACGTGGTAGGACAGAGTTGGATCAGGGCTACAGTCAAACCAGAAACCAACAGTGGGCTGTAACTCTGACCAACTCTTCAAAATAAGGCTGCTCCATCACCGACTTCTGCTGCAGGAGCCAAATTTTCTTCCTTCTTTTTTGAAAAAAAAAAAAAAAAACTCAATCAGAAATATGGTTTCCACAAAAATGTTTCCATAATCTCTTAAGTGAACTGATGGTTTCGGAGTTCAGACCAGATCCAGCCCTGCTCCAGCATCGACTCTTTGACTCCTTGTGCAGATTTTAAACAGGAGACAAAAAGGTCATCACAGCAGCTGCCCTGACCGGGAATGCGTTGGAAATGATTCGGCACTGGGAAAAGCTAAGTGCAGTCAAGGGTCAGTTCACCACAATCACAAAAAATAAGTTGTAGGTTTTATTTCTGCTGATTTAGAGGTAAAATAAATAAATAAATAAAAATTACCGTGACAAAACAAAAAACGGCATTTCCTGGTTCAGTTTTGATTTGCAAACTTGAAAAACAACTTTTATTTGGTTTTATTTTTTAAACCAAAAATATAAGTTAATATTAGACTTAAATTTACTTCCAGTAACGTGATTTAAAAAAAAAAAAAAAAACATAAAAGTGCAACAAGTCAAAGACAAAAAAACAGACGTATTTTAACTTCACTGAAACAGGAAGAAGTCAACATCTGGAATTTCCACCGCTCTCTCAGTCATGGATCATTATGTTCAGCACTAAATAAACCTGGTGCTTCTCTATATCCACAAAACGCTCAGAGAGAAATTCAGATACCTTATGTCAGAAAATCTAAAATTACATCTGAATATTGTTTTAAAGTTGTGTCCGGGGTCCATTTAGACCAAACAAAAAAGCTTTTCATAGAGAGCCAAAAAATCACTGACTGCTGTGAACATCTTCTTCTTCACCTACAAAAAAAATCTAGTGTCATACGAATCAGATGTTTTCATATATTGAAAGGACAGAAGGTAAACTCGCTTGTTTTTGCTTTTTAAATTTAATAATCTAATTTTAGAGTCTAAAACCGAACTTGAAATACCAAAAAAACGTACATGGGACGAGTATTTTACCTCAACACCGCTGAGAAATTGTCAGCACTACAAGCAGTAGGGTGCAAAACTGACGCTGGATATCAATGCGAAAGCTTCGTCCCACAGGCGAAGCACGGTGGAGGCAGCATCATAATTCGGTTGCTGCTTTGCCAACTCCCAAGTTTAAGAAAGTACCGTCTCCTCCAGCATCATGGCAGGAGGGAGCTGAAGCCCAGTTATGCAGCAGCAACACAATGACCCTAAACACTGAACTAAATTCACAACCAATGACAAATATGGACAAAGAGACTTTAACCCAATAAAGATGCTTCAGAATGGAAGAGCTCAAGATAGCTGCACATAACATACATGCTGAGAATACAGCTGAACTGAAGCAGCTCTGTGAGGAAGAATTCCTTCCGAACAATGAAACACTTGTTTGAGGTTATTTCTGCCAAAAGGAGGTTCAACCAGTTATTCAATACAAGGATGGGAAAGATAATAACAGTTTGACCGTTATTAGTATAAATCATCCTAAAAAAAAAAATCAAACTAATTCCAAATGAGCTCACGTCATTTTTGTTGCTACAGTTTATTTTAAAAGAAATCTCATAATCCTGTTTATGCTGCCAGCAAGTGGAGACAAGACACTTCCCGTAACTTGTGCAGCGGCGATTTTCTGCAACCCCGCAGTAAATCACAGCTCTTAGTGGTTTAGGTGATCTAACCTGTCCACAGGTGTGTGCCAAGAGGCTGAGTGGGTTTTCTGTTCCTTCCAAACCTTCACTCAATCCTCGAACACCCCTCAAACAACATTTGTCACTCATAAAACCAACAACACAAAAGAGCCAAGAGACGGAAAATACGTACGAGTATAAACTTCATGTGACTTCCAAGAGGCCGCAAACAAGCCCTTAAATGGTTCCCTGAAGAGTTTTCTTATTTGGAAATAAACGTCTCCAAACATTATTACTTCATCTCATTATTATCAATTTCTGTTTTCATGCACGATTATCAGTTCTTGTTGTCCTCCTTTCTCTCCACGTATGCCAACTGTTGACCGGTATGCACAATAGAAATAGTTCTGAGACATGAGATGTTACTCTGTAGCACAAATAACAGCCAAAAAAAAAAAAAAAAAAACCTAAACAGTTAAACCTTTAAAGTATGAGTAGCATTACTAAGTTCCTCCGCACTCAGCCATCTTCAAAATGTAGAAGTTGTAGTTAAGACATGGGTAAAACAATGGATCTTCACTAAAATGCAAAACTACTTTATGTCCAGACAATGAGGTCCACAGGGATATTTAACGGGCTGCAACCTGAGTGACTAAAAGATGGGGCAAATATATGAAATGTTAAACCCAGAGGTCAGTGCTGCAATGATTCGCCTTCAAATGACTGTATTTACTGTTCAGAAGTGTTCAAAAGCACCATCTCGACAATAGAGGGACTACTTCTTTGGGAAAAAAGTAACCCGTCATAAAGACATATTCAGCACCAGAAACTAGTCTGTTCTGACTGAAACCAATTATTATTCCAATTATGGATTAATTTAGATTATTATATCAATATACTGGTCTCTAAAATGTCAGTAAAACAGGTTTTCTAAAGCACTTGCTCTTTTTTGTTATTATCTTAAATATAATTATTTTAAAATAAATAATATATAAGGACTGGATATAAAGTCAGAAAATATTTTTCAGAGCCCGAGCCTTACTAAAAAAAATAACTGCAAATATTCACATTTGAAAACAACAACAACAAAAATAAAATAAAATAAATAAACCCATGTTATTATTTTTATTTTTTTAATGTATTTTCTTTAATAAAGAAAGAACAATCTCTGAAATTATTTAGCAATAACAAATTTAACCAATCATTTGAGTCACTTTAGATTGTTTTAAAACCACATTTTAACAATATATATTAATTTAAAAAGAGTGTCGTTAATATTTTTTTTTTTTTTTTTTTAAAGTTGAAGAATTGGGCTTTAATTGAAACAGAGTCGTAAGAAAACTACCTGCAGAGATGGAAAGAATAAAGTCAACAGTAAAGTATCCTAACTCTGATTAGATTTATGGTTAGCACATTAGAAGAGCTATTTTAAGTCACTAATTGATCACCAGGTACATTAAATAATGAATTAAGACTTTACTGGTGCAGAAACTCACCCAGCAGCCCCTCAAACTGCTCGATGGCCAGCACCGCGTTGTCCTGCGTGCTGTGGTGGAGGTGGTTCGGCATCTTGGTCATGTTCCACGGCATGGACCGGCACAGCGGGATCCGCACCGGCTCGCAGGACGCCGCCCGGACCGCGGCCGGCCACAGCGCGCAGGACACGGCCAGCAGAGACACGCAGAGCCCCAGGGAGAGCATGTCTGTCGGTTTGGGAAGTGAAGTGAAGCCGCCGCAGGGCAGTCGGAGCTCCGGTGAAGACTCGGCGGAGTTAAAATCCAAATTAGGACGTGATTTTCCTGCTGATTGGTGCTTTTCTGTCGCCGCTGCCCGGTCCGCAGGCGGATGGAGGGAGGAGCTGCTTCCTTATTCCACCTCCTGCTTCTCCTCCTCCTCCTCCTCCTCCATCCCTCCTTTTTTCACTGCCCCTTCTCCTCTTATCCTTCATATCAAAACATAGATTCCTTCTAAATGAAAAGTCAACACAGGGGAAGCCACTGAAATCAGCAGTACTTTTATATTTAATCAAATCTACAACTAGAGTAAAAAAAAGTTCTGGTTTAGTCAAATGGTTCCAAACCCAGGGCTCAGGCCCCTCTAAAGGTTCACCAGATACATCTAAAGAGGTCAAGACAGAATAGAATGTCATATGCAAATTTAACTTTTTGTAAAATATTTGAACATTGAAATGGAACCATGTGTTAAAAAGGGGGAACATCCAAAGCAGGACACATAAATTGAGATTTTAATTTTCTGCAGTTCCTCAAATGACCACTTGAGGCTCCAAAAACGAGTCCCTCTCTATAGACCATATTAAAATGTTCAACTTTTGTCACAATAAAAGGTCATATTCACAAATTTCCTCTAAACGTTTTGGCCTTTTTTTGTGAAATATTTGAACCGTTATTTAAATTAAACCATGTGAGAAGTTTACAAAAGTGGGACATGACAAATAAAGTGAGAATTTAATGTGCTGCAGTTCCTCAAATGGCCACTTGAGGCTCCAAAAACGAGTCAATCCATAGACCTCCATGTTAAAATGCCCAACTTCTGAGCAGAAATAAAATTACAGTGGGATACAAAAACATTATTGGTCTCTAAAGTTGATTAAATGTAGAGTCAACACATGGAAAACCACTAAAAGCTAATAGATGTGTTTTTCATTAAAACAAGTCAATCCTTATAGACCTTCATGATAAAATTTACAGCAGAAATGATCACGTTTACAGCCTGGTACAAAAACAGTTATGGTCTCTTTCACTAATTTCTCCATTCATGACGTGACTTTTAATGACATTAAAGTTATGAATGATTTAGGGTGTGGCAGCCTTGAGTGGCAGTTGCAGCTAAATTGTGGTGATTTTGTAGAAATGAAGCTATTCTAAAATGTCAGAATCTTGTTGAGTCATGTTCTGCGAACTATTTGCATAAATACGCTGCCAGGCCTCAATTTAGCACCTACTGCTTCCCCTCTCCGCACATGGGGAAGTTTACCAAACTACAAACAAACTTTGGAATAGTAATCTGATTAAAAGCCTGCAGCATCAATAGAAGTAAACCATTCCATCATCATTTAATTTGTGTATTAGTGAATAAAGAGAGACTCAGCGAGACAAACTCAACAGTATTTAATGTCAAGCAAGTGCAGAACTCAGAAGACCTACAAATGATGAAGAATATAGTGAGTGAGTGATAAAATCTGTACTGAGTAAATACTGTTGCCTCTGTAGTACAGATTTAAATTAGAAACAGCTTTCTTTTTTTCTTGCAGGTTTCTTGATGTCGAAAGCTCGTTGGGACTGTTTTGAACTTTGTGTTCTAGCAACATCACATTCTGTACAGTTTAGACATTAAATCTAATTTCTCTCATTATGGTTACTCAGCCACAGAAACGTTGCTAACCACACACGTCCGAATTCCTTTTCTAGATGCACTTCCAATTTCAAATCGTCTTGTGGCTCTTTAATTTTACAATATGCTGTAAATAGAGACCTGTGTCTTTGTCACTTACACTGAAATCACTGCAATGTCATTTAGGGAGAAGACTTCTGAGTAGATGTGTGGAAGGATGGAAGGTTTTCAGTGGATGTTTGTTGAGAGACATGGAGATTATAGATCACAATTATAGGCAACAGGTGAAGCAGGGAATTCCTGCCTGTCCTCAGCAGATGCCCGAACCATCTCAACTGGCCGTTTCTGGACGTGAAGGAGCATAAATCTCAACATTCCTGCTAGAAGTCGGTTGGCGGAACCTCAGTCGTACGTTTGCGTCAATGCAGTTATACAGTTTGTTTATTATACCTCCTGATTGATCTGTTATGAAGCTGATGCAATCATGTGACCTCATATCCCCGACTATGTACACAAATTCTGAGACAAACCTCTGCACGATTTATCCATCACTGGAATCTAGGGCTGCAACAACTCTTCGACGTCAACGATGACGACGATAAGCCATTGACCAAATGAACCCAAAGATTCACTGAACAAACGCTTGAGCGACTCCTGTCATTGTTAATATTTTTAGTTATACAATCAGTGGCTTAAAAAGAAGAAGACAAAGTGGCTGCAACTTACTAAAATTGAAACTACTCCTAACTGTAGCTGAGCCGCTGAATATTCGGACCGTAAGAGTAGATTTGGTCTGATGGTTGGTTGGTGGTCAGACCCTGGGAGTCATCGTTGTGTCCTCATCAGTTCTTTTAGAGAAAAGAAGACACTCAAGAGCAGATGCTAATTGCTAGCATGGCAACATTTGCTTTCCAATTACAACTGGCACAATCATTGACGTTAAATCATACATCAAATCAATCATGTATGCTAATCGATAGATTTATTGGCTAGTTGAAAAAATAAACAACCAATAGATTAATTAATTTAACAAATATTCCTTTGCTGCAGCCCTACTGGAAAAAGGCCACTTGACTATTCCCTGGTTGGTGCTGACCTTTGACCTCTGCAGGCTTGCTGCATTAACAGCTCTGTTATTGGTCCATTAAAGCTGAATATGACGCAGCAAACTGAGCAGAGTGTGTGTGTGTTGATAGCAGTAATGGTTGTCAGATGTTGGAGGAGCTTCCCTTGTTAGGGCTGAGTTACAGCCAACACACACACACACACACACACACAAACTCGTGTTTCTATCTTTAGAAGGACTTTCCATTGACATAATACATTCCCTAGCTCCTTGCCCTTACCATCCCAGCTTAGAGCCTAACCATAAAATAATCGTAACTTTTAACCTAATACCAAGTCTTAGACCTCAAAAAACTGTGGGGACCCAAAGGGTCAACATGGCCCCACAACATTAGTATTATGTAAGAGTTTGGTCCCCACAACTTAATAAAAACAAAGACACACACACACGGTTTTGCTGGGTTTTCTGACTCATGCATCAACATGCAGAGAACAGAGTCAGCACTTTCCCTTCCATCCTTCTTTCTTCCTTTGATTCTTTCTTTCTTTCTGTCTTTTTGTTCCCAGGTTCTCACGAGTTCATCTCTGTCCGTTTCTCTTTTTTTTCCTGACGTAAAAGCATCTTGTGTCTGGCAGGAAAATTGGATCAAAGGAACAAATGTACACTTAAACATAAAAAGACACACAATGAACACACATCACCTTTCATCTTCTTTCCTTGTTTAATCCCTCTCTACCTCTTACTTCTTCTTTCTTTCTTCTTGTCTTATCTCGTGTTTTTCTTCTCAGAAAGAGGAGAGGAGAGAAATAACAAGCCTGAAACCTGACCTCTTTGTGTTTATGTCTCGTACCTCTATCTTTCTGAGGACTGGTTTCAGTTTTGGGACCGACCTTCAAAGGGGTTTATATTTGGTGCTTATGTTAGAACTGGGTTTATGTACCCGCAGATGCATTATGTCACTGAGGGTCCTCACAAAGATAGGCACAAAAACATGTGTTGAGGGAACGAAAAGGTTGAATTTCAGCTGTGGGGGAAAAAAAACGTGTCTCTTCTGTATGTGGTAATATTCTTGGAAACTACCAGAATCTTTTCCAGCATAAATAAGACTCCAGCTGTCTGCACACACACATGCACGCATGTTTTTTCAAGGGACCGTGATTATTGATCTTCTACAGCGTCTTATATTAAAGCTAAAAATGTGAGTTCTGTCCCGAACGTGGTGTTCGAGGGAAGGGACCGGGCTGAGAGCTTAAAAATATTAATGTAGCTGAGCCAGAGATATAATCTTCACACATTGTTCTTTCAACTCTAAACCTGCTGCCTACATTACCCACAATGCAACTCCACCACCGACAATTTGATCTTCTCTGGAGAAAATAAAGGCTTTGTACTAAATGTATGCACTCACATGACCCAGCGGCTGGTGACACACTGCAGTGGACTTCCCCTTTGACGCCGTGTATACCAAATGGTCTAATCAGATCTTAGTCTATTTGATTTTAAGTTTCATGCAGAGAGAAGAATATGTGGAGAAGTTATGGTGCCCCTCAGAATCTTCTACAATTGTGCATAAAAAACACAAGTCATTCAAAAGAATGGTGAAAGAAGAATCTTTAGGAACGGCCAAGTCAAAGTCCTGACCTTAATCTGATGTTGTGGAAGGACCTGAAGCAAGCAGTTCATGTGAGGAAACCCACTAACATCTCAGAACTGAAACGGTTCTGTTCTGAGCAATGGGCTAAAATTCCTCCAAGCTGCTGTAGGTGGCAGATCAGCAGTTACCGGAAACGTTTAGTTGCTATTATTGTTGAACAAGGAGGACACAGCTAGACTCAACTAATAAATAAATGCAATAAAGTACAATATTTCTGTTTCATTTGATTGATTAGGTCTCTTTGTCTACTTTCAGGATGTTTTGAGTTATTTCTGTGCAGAAATGTAGAAAATTCTGAAGGTTGCAAAGTCGTCTACCTGCAGCGCTGCAAAGTTTTCTTCATTGCCTTCACTTAAACTGTATTAATGTTGGTTTTGAATGCATTTAGGACACAAACATTGTTTTAATATGTAGCTATATAATTAATGCAGGGACATAGTGACAGAATGAGCTACTGACTTGTCTGACTTGTCTGATTTGTAATCAAACCAGTCTGCTCGGTTCAGATAAATGTAACACAAAGACACGCATGAACGAATGAGAAGTTTTTACTGAATAATTTGTTTAGTATATTCATAATATGTGTGAAACAACTAAGCTAAATGTACCAATCTATTTATCTCAACAGATTCTTTTTTCTTTGTCGTGTGGTCATTTTTACAGATGCAGTTTTAAAAAGTATGCTTCACAAAATCAAAGAGGTGGCTCCCTCTAGTGGACCCTTTAGAAACAACATCCAAGCAGTTCAATCATGTTTTAGCAGTTTTCTTTGGCAAATATTAAGATTTCTTTATTGATATTATAGCATTGTTAAAAGTTTATTTGTTAAAGGAAGGTAGCTTACAACAACACTGACTTGTGTGTGTCTTATGGGTTTATATTAGTTGTGTACATGGCAGATCTGTCATTGTCACGGAGCACAGGTGAAACACAGACAGGCAGCAGGTTTCACGTTACACAGCAGCTGGTCACCTCCAGCAGAGCTAGTCCAGTTTAACTTACAGACTTATAGCTGTAAGGCTGGATTTGTTCTGGACCTGGTCTAGCGTGGAGCAGGTTCATTCAGCAGTAGACACCTGCAGCAGTCTGGACATTTACTGGAAGAGATAATGATATGAGGAAAAGTGTGCTTGTTTTTTTTTTGTTTGCGTGCTATCTGAACTGGATCCCCGATCTTCTCTGGTTTCTGGTGTTTAAACCGGACTATCTGCCATCAGTGGAACTAGAAGCCATTCAGAGCTGAGCCGGACTAAAGCTGAACATCTAAAGAAACAGGTACTATGTTGTGTGCATCTAATTTGGACCTATAGAGCTATTAATGTGCTGATCTGTAGTTAGACATTAATCATGTAATCACTTAAACTGCCTCATAATGCAACTTTACAGCCTGGAGACTATTTTGCACTGTATTCCAGTTATATTATGTATATATATTATATAAAACAAAACAGGACCCAGAACAGAGCCTTGTGGAACACCACCACATAACTGATGTGCAGAAGAGGAAGCAGGGTTTTCTAAAGTCAGATAGGAAGGAAGGTAACTACTTCTAGGGCTGATCCAGAGAAACTGCCCGGGTCTGTTAATTAGAATCAGTCTGGAACCAAGCAGTGACATTTCTGGGGCGTGAGAATCAAAATGCTATAAAATAAACTGCAAACAAAAATCAAAAGTTAAGCTAACTGGTCAGAAAGCATCAGAGACCCCGCCGTGGTGGGGATGTATAAGGGTTCATCGACTAATCGCGCAGAGCTTTATCAGCAGGATTATAAACCTGATGGGGACCCAGCAAAGAAATCAAGATCTGCGTAACATGAAACCTTTCAAAGGACCCGATTAAAGGCTTCTTGACCACTTACATGTGATCCAGATCCATTTACTTTTAAGAGGCTTCTAATTATCGGTGCTCCTCAACTTTAAAAGACTAGGAGATTACTTTCATCCGTACATTTATAAAATATCTTTGACTTTTAATTTATCTTCAGGCCTGATACGATCATGCAGTCCTTAACGGAGGAGATCCAGAGTTTCTCTCGGACGCGACTGAGGAAGCAGTGCACCCGTGTGACGTCGCTGAGCGGCCGTCGCATCATTGAGACCTGGAAGGGTTCAACGATCACCGTGGTGGAGGACCCCGTCCCCCCGGAGAAGATACTGGGATATGTCCCTGACACTTCCTGGGACCTGCAGGTTGGCGCCGTCAAGCCTTACCTGCTGCTGGGTGAGTAACTCGAGACCAATATGACCGACATCTGACTTCAGCTTCTCTGTGAAAGGGACCCAAACTTTGGTCTGAATCTTTTATTTCACAAAAATCTTGTTTTTTTTTTTTTTTTTCAGAGGAAATTTAACCATTTGGGAAACCAGGAAATTTAACTGACCCAGTCTGTTTGATTTTTTTTTATAAAAAGCCTAAATTATATCAACTAATTCTGTGTTACACATTTTTATCCAACTTCTTATTAGCTAATTACTATATACTGGACCACATTTATATCAAATTATATGATATAGAAACATTTGAGACGGGTATAGTTTAACATAGAGGACAATCGAATCCTAATTCCAGGTAATTCTCCACATGATACCGTATTCTGCTCCTCGCTGTCTTGTATTATGTTCAGTTTTTCCTAGAACTGTCTTCGAAGGATCTAAATCAGTGGATCTAGGCAACCCTAACCCTAACCCTTAAGTTTTGGACCAAGGTCATTTTATCTGAATGCCATTTGATTACTATATTTCCAACAAAAAAATGATTTTAGAGGATCTTCTCCAAAGCCTACCAAAGTGGGTTGGATATAATCTTCAAGATTTAGGCATTTGAGATGTTTAGACTTTTTTTTTCATTCTCACAATACCATCGGTGTGGCATTGGATTGTACAACAAAGTCTAAACATCCAGCCAGAGTCACAAAGTCCTATTTTCAGCCGCAAGAAGAACAAAGAGTCCTGGAGAAGATAGTTTGAACCCCACAGAGTCTTGACATCAGTCTGAAACACATGAAGAGACAGAAGTGAATCCACAAATCAACAATGGCAAATTTTCAGCCGGGGAGTTGGATGAACTAATTGCATCATCCATGATTTTACTTTTACTTCCCAACACGTCTGCATAATACTTGCCGTGTTTCACATGCTCCTGATTCCTCTTAGAGAAGTACAATAAAATCAGCAGAGTCTCCCCTCACCAGCTGACGGATCCACCTCCTCCTCCCCCCGCGCTGACCCGGACGTCACCTTCAATCCGCCATCGCAGATAACGGCCCGAGCTCAGGCCTCCCTGTTGAGAGCAGCGGGTAACATGAGCCCAGGTCGTGGGGGAGGACGGGGGGAGGGAGGTAGGGAGACGTGACCCGTCAGGGCTTCTAGTTGGACCACGGCTGACACTGTGACCTGCAGTGGCTGCTGTAGGTGCACACAGAGGCTTGTTGGTTCAGCACCCTGGACAGATCCTGTCTTGTGTCAGTTTGAAGACGAATCTTGAAGTAAAAACCTAATCAGCTCATTGTATGTGTGTTGTTTGTTTGTGTGTGCAGGTTCTCAAGATGCTGCACATGATTTTGGCACTCTGAGAAAACACAAGGTGAGCCTCTTTTCTGCAAAATCACAGAGCAGCTCAGTTTAGCTGCTTCATGCACAAGCTTCATTTATATATTTAACTTTTTAACAGATGTGCAGATGAACAGATTAACAACAGGAAAAGCAATGCAACAGATAATTCATGCAGAGCGTCAGCCCTCGTTAGACATTTGTTTAAATTAGTGTGGATAGTTATCTATTAATAGGTGAGCCTTGCACCTATTTTAACTACTGTAGTAATCTATACCATGGCAAAAAGAGAGACATCAGTCCATCTTGACAACTTTTAGACATGGTGATGAGCCAGTCTAGAACATTTCCAGAAAGTTTTGTGATGAAAATGTCTCTGATGAGGACGGACCAACTAAATTAGTACTAAATTACCCAAAACAAGCCGAGCTTAAAGCTAGATTTATGCGTCTGCGTGGGATCTATGCACAAACTTTGAGCATTTATACTTGAGCACAGGTGAGATGGCCTTATTCCATCATTCTTAATCGGCGGAGACCCTTCTTTGCCACTATGTTGAGTGTCTCTGTGCACTTTGGATCCAAATAACGGTGACTGGAACTGAGCGGCTCACGTTGGAGCTAATAAATGTTGAACTACTTTTCCTGAAAACACAACAACAGAGAAACGAGAGAAGTCGTCCGAGTAGATGGTTTCTAGGAGGCAGAAGGAGGGCGTGTAGTTTCAGTTCTGTGGAGGTGAATGTCAGTGCAGCCTCGGTTGAATTTTCAGCCCATTAACCTCAGTCGTCCTTGCTGCTGCTTTAAGAGGGAAAAATGCCTTTAATCCCCCTTAGCCACTCGTTGTTGTGTGTGTTGCCAAATGATTATGTATCACAATCTGAATTTCTACAGTGAACAAAATATACTAGAAGGTAATGCTGAACTTGGTGTGTCACACAAATTAAGAATTTATGCATGTGTCATCATCCTTATTCTGGTTTTGAAGCCAGACCAGCATTCCTTAGATGATCTAATTCTCCTTGCTTTTCTCGTTTAGCCAAAATTGTAGTCATGAATTTGTGCATGAACAAACAATTGGAAACATAAAGAGGCAACGTAATGAAGCTTAAGTGCCGCTGTGAATCATTATGAATGGAGAGGGTTATGCATATAAGAACTCTGCCAGTACGACAGGAAATGGCCTGGTAAGCGGTTATAAGACATGTCGGCCCACTTGAACAGTGATGTGCTTCGTGCAGGTGCGGGGAAAATTAGGTGGGGAGCACTGCCCCCTGTTGCCCTATCATGGCATTGACATCGGGCTAGGATGCAGGATACCGAGCTATGCCTTACCTACGACATAGATTGTGGGATAAATTAAAACGTTATCTTATCTGATTAAATTAGGATTTTATCTGTGTCCTACTCGTCACCAGATGTTTGCTGTGCTGCAGTTTTTGTTGTTTTTCTGAGTGAAAGAAAACTACGAACGGACTACTAGAAAAACAACTTGGAAATCTGAAAACCTGTACGGATTAACATAGCTGTAGCATCAGACGTGTCAGACGAGTTTCTCTTCCTGCGTCCTCAGGTGTCTCACATCCTGAACGTGGCCTTCGGGGTGGAGAACGTGTTTCCGGACCTGTTCATTTACAAGACGGTCAGTATTCTGGATCATCCCGACGCTGATCTGCTGATCCACATCCAGGACTGCTGCGACTTCATCCAGCAGGCTCGCAGTGAGGTAACACACTCCTCTCACCGCCACAGACCTTAGTCGTCAATTTATCACTTGACTTACGAACCAGCGAAATTTCAAAGCTGGTGACGTGGAAACAGACTGCAGTTTTACTTTTACTCGACATCAAATGAACAGGGAGAGAATTTCAACTAACAACCAAAAAGTCAAGTTGAAATTCAATTGCACACGTACTGCTTCTGTAAATTCAATCTACTTCCTGTCCTGGGTATTCCTTTGAGAAAAAAAACGAGACACCGACAAGTCTCTGATAATGTCACTAACAAAAACCCAGTAGAAAGTAATGAAATCTATATTCTTGACCTGAATACATATGCTGAGAACAGACAGCTCATGTGCTACATACTGTGAGCTGCAGATATGTATAGCCTGTATAAAAACATGCGGCACCTCAGCACCATCAGTAGCATTTAATAGTACTCCACAGCGTGTTGTTAGATGGGATAGTGTAGCAGCTAAAGGTCTAATAACTTTATCAAATAGTTGATGTGCAGCCTCCTTCTCTCTGTTACCACAGGACGTTTAGTGAAGTTGTTAACTGACTGCTGTCCAGAGGATTTGGACCGTTCCTCTGCTAGCGTTATCCTTTTCAGATGCATTGCAGTAGTTGTCACGTAATCGGCGACTGGTCGACGTGACGCTTAAATTAAATCATCAAAAACACTGACAGCTGAGACCGAACGGACGGATCAAGTCAAGGCAGAAGAGGCGAACCTTGCCGGGAAAGGTTGTAAGGGTCTCCGACTGAGGAAAGAGTTGACCTGTGACACATGTTCCAATATCCTTGCTTCCTCTTCCTCTTTCTCTCCCCCCCAGTGTTAAATAATAGATGCTTAGTTTTGTTCATGTTTTATTAAACTGCGCACAGATCAGATCTCAGTGTCATACAAGCTTTTAGCAGCGAAGCCTGCGTCTCACCTTAACACGACACCGCACACACACGGTCATTAGGCAGCCATTAGGGGTGTACGTTTACAGGAAGTGTGTGTGTGTGTGTGTGCGTGTGTGTGTGTTCATTATGATATGTTTCGGTGTGTGTATGTATATAAGAGGTAATTCCAGCCCTGATAATCAAACTGATGCTTTTACTTTGAAACGCAGGGTCAGATTACCCTGGCAGGCCATCTGGCTGGTAATGACGGTCAGATATTGCTGCTGTCATGACAACGAGAAGAACAACAAAAACAACAACAACAGCGTCGTGTGGCTGAGATCATGACTCTAAGTGATGAATTTGACTTTTGTTTCTTGGAAATTTTCCAGAACATTTCCTTCAGCGTCCAGGCGTGCAAATCTTACTCACGTTTTAAATCTTTTTCTGAAATTTTCTGACTTTTAGGATCAAAATCTGAAGGTTTATGAAAGACAAAGCACCCAAGTGTTGTCCTCAGTATTTTAAAAATGCACTTTTAAAAACTTTTTTCACATTTATACACAAATTCCTGTTTCAGCTTCCACAACCTGTGCACACATTGTCGAGTTTTGGTTTGTTTTAAAGGGGAACTACTGTTTTTTTACAACCTGGACCTTATTTCTAGCATAAAATACGGTTGTTTACTCACCCATATAAGTTTCAGGGACCTACAGACCCTGGATGATGTCATCTGACCCGGACTATGACTATATGTATATACGTTGATCTAATTATTTCCTAAACGAGTGGAAATGACACAAAAGTTATATGGGTGAGTAAATGAACAATTGTGGGGAACCAGATCTGAAAACTGAGTTAAAGGGGAACTACTGTTTTTTACAACCTGGACCTTATTTGTAGCATAAAATATGGTCGTTTACTCACCCATATAACTTTTGTATCATTTCCACTCACAATTAGATCAGCGTATATCCATATAGTCATAGTCCAGTTCAGATGACATCATCCAGGGTCTGTAGGTCGCTGAAAGTTATATGGGTGAGTAAACTACCGTATTTTGTGCAACAAATAAGTTCCAGGTTGTAAAAAACAGTAGTTCCCCTTTAACTCAGTTTTCAGATCTGGTTCCCCCCAAATGTTCAAATCTTCAATTCTTATTGTATATTTTTGTTGAATAGAAGAGCCTGTCTATCCAAACAGAAAACTGTAACACAGCTCTTGTTTTCTCTCCTAAAGAGTTAAATCAGGTTTGGTTTCTGCTGTCCTTGCAGGGAACGACTTGTGATGTCAACCTTTCATGTGATGGAAATTACAGGCTGTAATGGAGACGCTAATTTGGATCTAAAGACACCCAACAAACAAGTTGCCTATTCACTAATGAGCTTGTTGTGGTCCTGACACTCCAACCAGACACTCTTCTCTGTTGGCGTTTAGCGCCGCCTTGTGTTCAGAGAGCGCCACTGCGATTTATGTTTGTATCTGATTCTTATATCCATTTAAAAACCCACTTACATGAGAAAACTTACATATGCAGATGTAAAACAAAGATGTCCACATGATCTAAATTCTGTTTCTTGAGGCTTTTATTGCAAAACAGAGGTCAAAGTGACATATTTACTCAGTTTTATTCAGTTCTTCCATTGATGCACCTCATTTTGGAGAAAAATTTCTACTTTTCATTGCACTAAACTTAATTTCACAGATTTATTTACAAGTTGCCTTACAGGTCAAGACTTTAAGGGGGAAAAACGTTTGACCATATGATGTATTGTGTGTACGGTGAAAGGACTGCCAAAGAAACGCCAAAGCCAAAACAATTTTGCACACGGCTTGCTGACTTGATGCTCCACATGTGATCAAAACATGAAAATGAACTCGTTAGGTCTTCTGCCCCCAGGTGGCCAAAATTCAACGCATGCAACTTTAATATTAAGACGTGTTTTCTACCACTAGAAAGGCGTGGTGCTGGTCCACTGCAACGCCGGCGTGTCCCGCGCGCCGGCCGTGGTCACCGGCTACCTGATGTCATGCGACGGCCTGCCCTTCGACGACGCCCTCTCGCTGGTCAAAGCGGCTCGGCCCGCCTCCTCGCCCAACCCCGGCTTCCTGGATCAGCTGAGGAGCTACAAAACGCAGACGATGAACGGATCCAAACACTGAGGAGGAAATAAAACAATTTGACAACAAATGCATTTGATTTTAGTGAAAACTGAAAATAATATTAGCTCAAGACGAGAATGTGCTGAGCTGTGAAGAAGGATGTGCTCGTCCAGGTTTCCAGCTTATTTTCAGTCTCCCTTCTAGTTGTTCAAGCTTTTAGAGCAAAATGACACCATTTCAGTTGTGTGATATTATTATTATTATGTCTTCTTTGTGTTTGGCTGCTGTCAGTCTCAACTCTGTGTTCAGATTCGTATCTCATCACTTTGTAGGAACGCTGAGGATCCACGAATGTTGTTTCTATACACGAGAATGAATAAAGAACATCAGTGTGACACCATCTCTAACAGATAGAACTGGTTTACTTAGCTTCAACAAATCAACAATGAACAGTAGAGTCTGTTTATGCAGTGATTGCCACGCACTCAAACACACACTCAAACACACACACACACACACATCCTCCTGCATAAAAAGGGTAAGAGACCTCCATACTCCAGACAGAGAGACAGAGAGCTGCTCAGAGCAGCATGTGCATGGAAGCAGGAGGAAGATGTCTCTCCAACAGGTAAAGACATACACAGAGTCCTCCTCTTACTCCTCTGGATACTGCTGACGATGGGCTCCTTCTGCTCGGGTCCGGGAAGGAAGATGGCCGTGGTGACGGTTACGCCACGTGAGGACTCGCCGGTCCGTGCGGTGACAGGTCAGATGGTCATGCTCTGCTCCTCTGTGCTCATCTCAGATCTCTCTAACGAGGATTTAGATTAGGATTTATTTAGTTGAATTAAAATTACTGGGTTAGAGAACAGTTAAAAAACAAGAAACTGTTATTTAAACCTTATTTTTTAGGCAAAAATGTAAGTGATTCTTATCAAATGTGGCTGATTTTACACGTCTTTAATGCGTAATATTCGGACGTGTTTGTCAGATGAAGGTCTCTCAGCTCTGCTCATGTTGTTCTCCACTCGCCGCCTGAAAAGCCTTTTGACAAACAAAGAGCTGATTACATTACTGAAACACACACACACACTCCTCCAGCCGCCCACATGGTCATCTTTAATTGTCTCTTTAGTGATGTTGCTGATTACGAAGAAGCAATTAACACTCAATTAGCCCCGCTGGCCAATCAGAGAGGCCCCGCCGCCGTTGCCACGAGTGTTTGTTTGCAACCACAAGTGTGGCTTTTTTGGGCAACCTGGACACACATTAACACACACGGCTAATTTTACCTGATTGTGTCACAAACACGGACCCCTGGACACGGACATGGGAGGGTCTTGGACATGACACTTTTTAACTCAGAATCTGTCAAACTTCTTTAACAGTTTTTTAAAAGAAGCACTTATCGGTATGTGTTCCTGTCTATACTTTTATTCTTGGGAACTTGACAAACGTGAAGCTGACCAAGTACAGTCCAATTCGAGGATGCATCGGGAGGTAACTTGCCTGGACTTGTCACAGCCAGGTATCCCAGAATGGATTTCAGCTACGCTGTTCGTTCCAACTCCAGAGTTGAACTTGTGAAGTCAGAACGACCAAGTACCTAAAATTTGGCTAATCTGTTTTGATAAACCAAGGTCAAAAGGTTTTTTACTGTAATTTCAACCATATTCACAGATCAGTCACAACATTATGACCACTGACAGGAGAAGTGAATAACATTGACCATCTTGTGACAGTTCAGTGTTCTGCTGGGAAACTTCTGGACCTGGTATTCATTGGTGTGGATGTTACTTAGACATGTAGCACCCACCGAGACCAGACCAGGCCCCCCCACCCTATAGCAATGACACTCCTTGATGGCAGCAGCCATCCCCAGCAGGATGCAGCCTGACACAGACACACACACAAAAATGCTTAAGGAACAACTAAAAAAAAAAACATGAAGAACAACACAAGGTGTTGACCTGGCCTCCAAATTCACTAAATCCCAAACTGATCAAATATCTGTGGGATGATCCACAGAGGCCCCTCCCCTCAAAGGCCCCCCCACTAACAACATTCTGTTGCCAGACACCACAGGACACCCTCAGGAGGCTCATGTCCATTCACTGATGAGTCACCACAAGAGAGACCTACAAAGTATTGCAGTATGTTGAGCTACACGAAGACAAAGGACTAAGTATAATTTACACAGTTCTGCATAAAGTGTGCATGTACAAGCTCATGCAGACAGCAGAAACAAACATTGCAGACAGTGCACTACTAAACACTATTCACTATACACTTACAAAAACAGTATACTACAACAGAGAGCAGCACAGACTAATGGACAGACCTACAAAGTGTGAGTGGGGGTACTTGATTGTTAACATTTCACTGATTAACAGCAGTTTAGCAGCATAGTGTGTGCAAAGGACTGAATAAAGTCATGATTTGATTGTCAGTGAGTGACACTGTGTGTTTTCAGTCCAGTTCCAGGCAATGTAGGAGTCTGATGGCTTGAGGGAAGGAGGGCAAAGAGTGTGTGTGAGGGGTGTGTAGGGTGATCTCCTCAGCTGTTCTTGCTGTCTGCCCATTTTCTTCCTCTCCCCCCACCAGGTGACACTTTGCAGCCACTGAAAGCGGTGACTCGGCCGCAGCACCCAATCAGAAGCAGGCGCAGCATCGGGAGGCGTGTCCACAAAGCAGCCAATCACTGTGCTGCAAAGAACCAAAAGACCTGGTAAGAACTTTAATCCAGATTTAACTGACTTAAAACATGTAGCAGGGACGGATCGGAAAGTTGCACTTGGACACACAAGTTGGTGCACCTCCATACCAGCAGGTGGCAGTAGTCTGTTTTCATCGTTTAGACTGGGAAACAAGAAGCCAGACAAACGTCCCCCACCCACGACATTTTTGCAGTGGAAAGTTGGTCTGGAATTGTTGGGAACTGGTTATGCTGCAGCAAAGACCTGGAGGGCCAATCAATCAAATAGTTTTGGTCAGTGATTGATGAAACAGTAGCAGCAGCAATTTGAGCACTGATTGAATTTGTTTACAACTAAATGATTGGTTGGAGGACTATCTAATTGCCCCATAATGAAATCCACACGACGTGTTACCAGACTCATATTCTGTTTCGCTAAAAGTTGTTGCTAAAGCTGCTGAAGTGATAAATGGCACCATCTAGTGGTTACTGCTGGTATCGCTACCAAAGTTGAACCATGACATGTTAACTTGTTGTTAATTTGTCCTTTGCGGTCATTGTGTGTTGAGTAGTCAGACTCAGTTAAAAGCAAGACATAAAGAAATGCATTTGTGCAAAGTTTCAACCGGTTTCAATTTAGATTTTACAATGTTGATCTATTGTGTTCACACTGTATCTATTTCTCATCTATCCATCCCGTCCCTTCTCCTTCGTTTTTTCTTATTCTCCTTCCATTTTAAAAAAATTCTCGTACAGCTTTAAAGAACTGGCTCGGTTTGACGCAAGTCGCCGGTGTGAGTTACTCCGTAAGGAAGCTGTGGTTGTGTTTTCAGTGCGGACTTAAATAGACGACAAGTGTTGCAGAGTCTCATTCAGCTCTGTTGATCTGGAACAACCACCCTGGAGAGTTATTCAGCTCTGGCAGCATCTGCTTCTGCAGGATGATTTCGCAGCTTTGCCTCAGTGGAAGGTTTACAGCTTGAATAATTCCCAGGAGGGAAGTGTTCAGTTTAAACTAAAAATATTTTCCTAAGTCTGTCTTACCTTACAGCCCAGGCTCTCCTCTCTCCTCCAACTTTAGATTCTATTTACATTGATTGTACATTATTCGCCTACTCTGATTGGCTGGAGGCGTGGCCCCAGGAGTCACCCGCAGCCTATCAGAGCTCTGCCTAATGAATAATGCAATTTTCCCGCAAGAAATGTATATAGTGGTGGAGTGAACAAGAGTTTGATGATGAGCGAAGGCGAAGAACCTGCTGTTGACCAGCTGAGGCTTCAACATGACGTCTGAGAACAGTAAGAGTGTTTCCAACCAAGTATTTGAAACGTTGCTGCAGGTCGCCACCTTAACTTTAGCACCACTTTTTCTGCTTTATGTGTGCGAAGGTTCTCAGTCATCCAGGTCAAGGTGTATCCAGAAGAACAAGCTAAAACAAAGGGCAAACGGACTTCATCCAAGTAGCTTCTTCAGTTCTAAAAGACGGGAGTTTGCATGTTCTCCCTGTGTCTGCGTGGGTTCTCTCCAGGTTCTCCAGCTTCCTCCCACCGTCCAAAGACATGCTGGTTAGGTTCATTGGTGATTCTAAACTGGCCGTAGGTGTGAGTGTCTCTCTGTGTTAGCCCTGTGATAGACTGGAGACCTGTCCAGGGTGGACCCCGCCTCTCGTCCCAATGAGAGCTGGGATAGGCTCCAGCCCCCTACAGAAAACGAATGAATGAATGAATGACTAGGGTCTGTAAGTTGCTTACAGGTAAGTAGCTGGTCCCAGATGTTCCTTATGCTTGACTCATCCCATTGACTGACTACATACAAACTCCAACTGTTGTGTCAAACTAATTTTAGTAGTTTTACCACATATATATGATATGAACCGAAAATCTAAACCTGTCCACATCTCATGTCTCATGTATCCACAACTAAAACCACTTTAAGCCGCAGAGAGAAGTTTGAAAGGTTTCTTGCAACAGATGCAGCACAAATGATCAACTGTTCCTGATAATAACATTTATTTGTAGAGCACTTTTCAATTCAGCATTACAATACACTTCGCAGCAGACCTACAAATGCTAATACACGTGCATGAAACAAAGGTGATGAAAACAAAACAAAAAAACAAGAGAACCTAATTAAAATCTCAATTAAAACTCACTCAGACCAGAGTGTCATCAGAAACGCCCCTGAACGCCACCTTTTGTTTCCCGCCGGGGCCCCTGGAACTAAATTACAGGAGATTTCAATTTCGGACACAGGGAGGAAATAATTTGGTTTTGATTTGCTCGTCAGAAGGTGATGAAGTTCGGTTCACTTTGTGGCTGTGTCGAGCAGCGCGGCCTCTAGGTGGCGCCAGCTCCACTTTACTCTGACTGTGCGACTGTGCCACTTGACTGGAGAGGATTTGTGACTCTCATTTTCAGGAACATTACATCATCATTGTCTAAAAAAAATAAAAACACACACACACTCATCTCCCTCTATGTGACTCTCTGGGATGCAGCGGGTGAGACAGCAGAGGAGGACGGCTTGAGATGCCCGTTCGCTGTGTGCATCTGAACGGAGCGTAAAGTTATGTGCGTTTGAATTGGGGAGGGGGGTGAGGAGGAGGAGGAGGAGGAGGAGGAAGAAGAGGAGGAAGAGGCAGGTCTGTCGGCTGCAGGATTCCATCACTCCTGGCAACCGTTGTTGAGTTACCACGGAAACACTCTGCAATGTTCTCTGCTTCTCCTTTGTCCTCCTCCATCTCTCTCTCTCTCTCTCTATCTCTCTCTCTCTCTCTCTCTCTCTCTCTCTCCCCATCCCGTCTTTATTGCTGGTTGACTTCCTCTTTGCGTTGCTACGGCGATGCTCTGGGACATTCAGAGGGATCGTTTAGCTGCCGCAGTGTCGGAGCGCAGAGCTGAGCAGTGAGCCGGGGAAGGAAGGAAGTCGTCCGCTGAGTTTTTCCTCTTGTTTTTGCAGTTCGCCCAAGAAGCGCTCTCGTGTGACCTTTAACCCCTCAACTTCCCTCCACGGATCGGATAAGAGATTGTTTTTTTTCGGGGGGGGAGGTAGGGGGGGGGATTGGCCGGGACTTGTCAGGTGACATCACAGGAAGTTGGATGAAGTTTCCCTAGAACTCGAGGACTCTCTGCTACGACCTGAGTTGATGTTTTCAGGGCTCCGTCAATCTGAGAGACCCAACTCTGCTCTGTGAGCGCCTCTACCGACCCGCGAGCGAGATGAACGAGGAGGCGGAGGAGTCTCAGCTCCCCGAGGAGGTGCTGGAAGCTGAGGAGGTGCAGCAGCAACAGGAGGGAGAGCTGGAGGAGGAGGAAGTGCAGCAACAGGAGCGAGACCTGGATGGGGAGGTGCAGAGGAAGGAGGTAGAGGTGCAGCAGTGGGAGATGCAACAGGAGGAGGAAGAAGAGGAGGAGGAGAAGGAGGTGCAGCAAGAGGGTGACACACTGTTAAACGAGAAAGAGGAGCAAGAGCAGCAGGAGGAGTTGCGGCAACAAGAAGAAGAAGAAGAAAAGGAGGAGGAGGAGGAAATGCAACAAGGAGAGGAGGTGCAGCAAAGTGAGGGGTTACGACTGGAGGAGGTGGAAGAGGAGGAGGAGGAGGAGATGTCACAGACCGAGGAAGAGCAGACAGAGGTGCAACAGCAGCATCAGCAGCAGCAGCAGCAAGAGGAGGTGCAACAGACTGAGGAGACGCAGGAGTTTGTGGACACTCTGGAGCAGAATCACAACAACCAGGTCCTGATACGACTGAGAGGAATGTGAGTAAACACGGATCACCCAGTCAGCTGGGTGATGATGATGATGGTGATGATGATGGTGATGATGATGGTGATGTAATGTAGACGCTTGATGACGCAACGGCACTGCTGATTGTCATTATCATTATCATTATTATTAATTAGTGAACCCGTTTCCAAAAAGAATCAGACGGTGACTGGTGCGACGGCATCAGTGTGGTCGCCTGGTTGCCGTGGAGATGCTGGCACAGACTGAGGATGGAGGGAAAGCGAATGACAGAAAATGAGTTGAGAGCGGTGGGCGTGCGACATCACTGAATATGTGTGAGAGAGACAGAGAGAGAGAGAGAGAGACTGTGTGTGTGTGTGTGTGTGTGTGTTTGTGTGTTTGTGGTCACAGCTTCAGGTCTGTTGTATATCTTCTCTCTCTCTCTCTCTGTGTGTGTAACGTTGCTGCAGCGTGGCCACATCTGTATGAATCTGAGGCCACAGCAGCAGCAGATGTTTAAATTAAAAAAAAAAAGAAAAAACAAAAAGAAGAAAAAAAAAACTGCACGCCTCTCTTGTTCTCCATTGTTGCCATGGCAACGGCGGAGCGTTGCGATGCAGCAAAAACTCTCAGGATGAAAAAGGCAAAAGAGACGGAGAGCGAGATGAGGAGATGAGGAGATGAGGAGATGAGGAGATGAAGGCAGAGAACAAAAACACAGAATGTCTGATTTGATGCTCCGTCCTCGTTTCATTGTCTCTCTGGGACTCTGCGGATCCTTAAAAGCTCTTAGACTGGACCAATTTGACAATTAAAGGCCATTAAAGACTCTTTTCTTTTAATGAATGAACATGAATCTTGTGAAATGACACCATGAACCGTGTGGATGTTAACACTCTCACCTTATTAATTTCCACATCTTTGCTGTCTTCGTTAAGGATATCCGTAGTTAAACGGCGCCAAGGTTCATTGCGTAAGGTTTTGTTTTAGACATGTTATTAAAAAAAGACACAAAAAAGCTAAATTCTGATCTTTTATAGTTGCTGATACAAGAGTTGAGTCTCGATACAAGTTGTTTCAAAGAAAAGGTGAAAAATAGATAACTGAAATGAAGAATTTATATATAAAATGTACATTTTGTGAATAAACACATTAGTACTGGTGCTGATTTAAAGCTCAAATATGCATTTGCTCTACAAACTTTCAGTTAAAAATCAATTCATTCATACCCAGCATTTAAAAGAAAGAACTTGTTCAAATACAGGCACATCTTAAAAGGAATGGATGTTTATGCTCATGTTCATGACGTAAATCCATAAAGAGCTGACCCACACCAAGTGCTGCTTGTTTAACACACCTGGATGTCAGAGGTTGAGGAGCATTGTGGGTAATTTACGCTCAGGGGAATAAAAATGACGACATCATTTTATAAGTTTTTGACCTCCTCCCAACAATTTGTGATAATATCCACTAATGTCAGTGCCAGCATCAACACCTGGCACAGTCACATTTCTTATTATTCTCTAGTTGCTGATAGAAAAAAACAGAAAACCACTCACAGTAATGGTGAACAGAGGGCAGGAACAGAATACAACTCTTCAGCGTCGCCGGCTGAGGGGCGACAATTATACTCGTCAATACTGTCAATGATGCAGCTCAGTTAATGATGCGATGAGCAGGCAGTCTGCTCCGGTCCTTGGAGACATGTTTGCATTCTGTCGTTTCCCAGCTCAAAAGAGACGTAGTAATTTTTGTGATCGAGCTCTCTGGATTGGATTCGTGATTCTGATCAGCCTAGCGTAGCCATTTGGATTTCATTACGGGAAGCGTTTTTTAAAAAAAAACAAATGCAGTTGGATAATCCTCCCACCAATCAGAGCCATTTTGTAGTAGCTCAGATGACTGTGCGCCCAAACGATTTCATTTGCCCTGCAGATCTTTGCAGGAGCATAATCAGTTCCCAATGGAGAGACTCCAGACCAACTGTACGCTGTAAAAGGTTTTGTTGATAATTTCCATGCTAGTAACAGCATACTGTCAATAATAAAAGACAGTTTACTGAAGCATAAAATTAATTTAATAAAGAAAAGCATTTAAGAAACACATTTATAGCAGTTAGTGGACCATAACATTTAGAGATGCACAGATTAAGAGCCTTTCATTCTTTTTTGTCGGCTGCGCCCTGAGCCGTCTTGTTTTAACAGCTTTTATTGAATTCAACTGCACGGCACGACCGGTAGGATGGCGTCGCTGTTACCACATAAAGCCCCTCCCAAACGATTTGATTGGTCCGGCAGATCTTTGCAGGAGCATAATCAGTCCCCAGTGGAGAATCACTCCATGCCAACTGTCCACTGTAAAAGGTTTTATGGTTAAATTGGGATTCTGGGCTGGTAACAGCATACAGTTAATAATAAAAGACAGATTACCAAAGCATAAAATGAACAGCATGTTCTCCCTGTGTCTGCGTGGGTTCTCTCCAGGTACTCCAGCTTCCTCCCGCCATTCAAAGACATGCTGGTTAGGTTCATTGGTGATTCTAAATTGGCCTAATTGGCCAATGTTTGATTGGCCTGACAGATCTTTGCAGGACCATAATTAGTTCCCAATGGAGAGACTCCAGACCAACTTTCCGCCACAAATACTTTGTGGGTCGGGGCAGTTTGCCTGGCTTTCAGGCTAGATTTTGAGATGTACTCTAGTTGTAACACTGGTCCTTTTTGGGTCTGCTGTTGTTTTGGAAATGTGGAGCCTTCAACCGCATGAAAGAGCTTCATGTCTGTAAAATTCACGCAACTAACAACTGAATAAGACGTATATTAGTGTTTCTCTAATTATTCGAAACATCGCACAAATGACGCCCCTTGGCAACTTTAGGTTTGCTCAGCAGACCCCACTCACTATACAGCATCTTGTCTTAGTAACTAGTTGGCAACGGAGCAAAAGATCACGAGGACCAAACATTTACCAGCATGAGTTGGTGTGTTGGTTGAAGAAGCCGACGCCAAGACAAGTGTTTCGTTTTTGCCAAATCCTGCAAATAAACATTGGCAAGTGAATGTGTTCGGTGTCAGCAGTGATTCAATGAGAGAGAGAGAGAAACACTTGGAGGTGTAAAAATAAAAGATGCAGAACACAACACAGAAGCAGCTCGTCGGCTAACCTGACAAGGCTGAACTCTGAGGTTAAGGGAACTCCGTCACGCAGAGTGAACACCGTCCAAGGTTTGTTTAGTTTCCCGGAGGATCCTTCTGCTCTGCGAGAAAAGACACTGCGAGATAGAGAAGCTGAGTCGAGTTTTATTTATTTTACTTGTGCGCAAGCAGAAGTTCTCAGCAGTTGTATTCCCACCCAGGTATAAAAATCACACCAGCCGCCGCTGAACTTCAAACTATGGTTCTGTTCAGACCTCGCATTAACATCTGACCTGCTTAAAGAACAGGTATGAACACACCTAGTCCACGTATGAAGGTGGTCTGGGACCTCATTCCTTTGGTAGTGTGAACACACAATGAGTCCTGTGTCACATTAAAGACCACCTACTCAGAGTTTAACTCATTCATTCAGAAATAAAACACACAACCACTATTACAAACGATCACCTGAGCAGCGTAAGTCATGTCCTTATCATATACTCTGTCCTTGTAGCTGTTAACTAACTAAATGATAAATAAATCTAAACAAGAACTTATAATCATATGGGTAATTATTGATGTGACTAAAGACAATTCAAAAACTCAGGAGTTTAATGAAACAAAGGTTAACAGAACTGAACTGGAGATCTAAAGGACACAAGGAATCTGTGCTGCACCTGCAGCAAGGAAGAAAAGAAGACAAATCAGGAATAACATTTCCGAGCTAGACGAAATAGTTAATGGCAGGTTCATAGGTCGATAAACTGAAGAACCTGCAATGAGTGGGAGAGTTGAAAGTCCTTAAGTAGAGTCCCAGGCTTGATTAGTTGATGAGAAGCAGGTGAGTTAGCAGCCCAAATATCGCCAGAGATTTTTCTGTCATTGCTTCAAACTGCACAGCGGTGAAAGGTTTTAGGGCTTAAATTATAATCTGAGTTTTGCGCAGGTCTCTAAAATAACTAATGTCAGGGCGAAGATCAATCAAATGAGAGACTTCACAGCTTCTTCCAATATATGCATCAACTCCCCAAATTGTGCAGCACACAACAACAAACGGCTGTTCTGACTGCAGTTGTGTTCGTGTCAATTTGCATACAAGGGCCAGAACTGAGATTGGATCTCGAGTGTTGGCTGGGGCAACACATGTGGAGATGCAATTTAACGCCAGGCGTGAGCATAATTACATAAAGCTGGCCACTGGCATTTAGATTGAATAGGATGGATGTTAATGTGAGGTCTGAACAATAGTCAGCAGCCTCTAACTTGTCGGTTTTGAGACATAGTGAAGAACAAAACAGCAGAAAAGACGTTTGCAGTGCAGAATTAACCAGTTCCCAGACTGAAATATCTCAACAACTATCTGATGGAGAATACTTTGTTTTTTTGCACGCATTCTAGTACCTACACGAAATATATTTTTGTGCTTTTTCAACTTGGTTAAAAAACAAAAACAACACCTGGAAAATGAACGATTGATGTTTAGGATTCTGGTTAAAAACACGACCTCAGTTAAAACAAGATACTGAAAAGAACAGCTGTCGTCCTTTTTGAAGTGCCATGTTTGGTTGACTCATCCATCTGCCCTGACCTCCTCCGACACTGTTGCTGTGTGGAAAAAGCTTGAGTTTCAGTCCACCTGCTGTTTCATGTGACGTACAAAACAAGCTAATAAGAAGTGGAGACGCTATTTGTGTGTCAAAATGAAGAATTTCTAATCGTCTATGTCCTCTACATGTACTTTAGATATTTTTTTTATCACTGTTTATTTTTACTTATTAAAGAATAAAGCTTCATTTCAGCAGACTTTGGTATTTACAGTTCAGTCAGGTACGTTCGTCGAGCCGTTCCGTTCACAAATATTCCTCCTGTCGTCGGCGACCTTGCCAAACTCAGAAAGGAGCGACTTCTTTGTTAAAAACCCGCTCCACCTGCAGGCGAGAGGTGACGGGAGCTGCAGTCACAGCTGTTCCGAATGTTAATTAGTGATACGACGGCGCCACGTTATCAATTAACCTCCTAAATTTCATCCAAATTAAAGTAAGTGCCACAACCACAAAGAGCAGCGACACAAAACAGCTAAAAAATCAGAAGCTCTGTTCATCTTCATCATTCTCATCACGGAACCAGCTGCCTCGTCTTTCGTGATCGTTGCTTGAACTCCAAAGTGCCCTCTCGTGTATTTACTGGTCGTATTAATTCTTCCCGACAGACGCAGATTAACAAACAAGAGAGTCGATGCTTGTTTGGAGAGAGGGGGGGACAAATAAGTGTAGTGTTTTTTTTTTCTTCTTCTTCTTGTCGTCCTCCCTAGTTTCCGTGGTAACAGAAGGGCATTTCGATGCAGCAAACTCTCCGCTGAGGAGAGAGAAAGAAAGAAAGAAAAAGAGAGCAGGGCAGCTTTTCGTTTACTTGCCATTCATGTTTTGAGCTGCTTCATTTTGCATTCATGTATTCCAGTCTTTTAGTTTTGGTGAGAGAGGGATGAAACTTCGGAATAAAACAATACTACATATGCAACGAAATGCAGCTTGACGTCTAACCAGAAATGCAAATAGTAGCAAGTGCACAATTAACTCAATAATAAGGTTTAGGCTATGACCGTTATGACCGTTGCATAAGTATTTTACAATAATTGTATATTATAATGTAATAATAGTGTAAAACAGCTTTGTACACTCTTGGCATTGTTGGCAACGGTCTTGAAGTAGTCCCCACAGGTGTTGAGCTCTTGTTGGCTGCTTTGCCTTTGCTCTGAGGTCCAATTCCTCCCAAACCACCTAACCCGGGGTTAGATCTGGTGATTGTGGCGGCCAGGTTATGTCTCCGGTCAAATAGTCCTTCCATAGGCTGGAGGTGGTGGTCCCACTAAGCTCAGACCACATCTGATGGCACGTCTCTGCAGAATGTGATGGTAGCTGGTTAATTGAGCCTTGAATTTTGAATAATCACCAACAGTGTCACCAGCCAAGCTCCCCTACATCGTCACACATCCTCCTCTTCCATGTCTTCACGGTAGGAACCGCACATGTGGGAACCATTCGTCACCTTTTCAGGGTCTCATAGAGACGTGGAAACAAAAATCTTCTCAGACCAGATTTCCACTGGTCTAATGTCTGTTCCTTGTGTTTCACTTCGTCTTCTTTGTCTTATTCTTCTTGCTCTAATCTGAAGAGGTGTTAATTTGTGGTTTCTGAGGCTGGAAACTCTAATGAACTTTAACTCTCGGTCTACGGCTCCCTTATGAGAAACTGTTTCATCAGAACGTTTATTGGTTTTTGTGAGTGCACCTGAGGAAACATTCAAGACTCTTGAAATTTTCCTGATTGAAGTAAAGACCCACTGTTGTTTCTCTTTATGTAGTTGAGTGGTCATGGTCATGATATGGATTGGAACAGTGGTCGAATAGAGAACCTTGCGCCAATCCTACCTCTGCAGAACACAACAGAACACAGCAGGTGTCAAACAAGAAGTAAAGAAACGGCACTAATTCTTGACAAGACACATCTGCTCCTAGAAAACCATTCCCTTATGAGGTGACTACCTCTTGAAGCTGATTGAGAGAATGCCAAGAGTTTGAAAGCAAAATGTGGCCAATGTGCAGACATTATTTAGATGTCTTCAGTATTAATCTACAATGTAGAAAATAATAAAAATAAAGAAAGAGCACTGAATGGGAAAATGGTATATGTATAGAGCTGAAATCAGATAAGTCTAGTTACTAGAATAAAATAAGCACATAAGGCGACTGTGCAGAAACAAGTTTAGATAGGAGACAGCTCTTTCAAGTTTGCCATGCTGCAGAGATGAATCTGGGGCCGATAAGAATCTTAACACCTAAAATGTCTTTGCACAGCAGTGTGTATGTCCAATGTGCACACTGCGGGAGTTGGTTTATTTCCCATTTTCTGGTTGGAGGTTCGTCTATGTCTTCAGGTCAGGATGCTCAGCCTCGACGTAGGCGGTTTCTCGATGGAGTCAACCATAAAGAAAATCAGAAGCTCGAAATGCTTTCCCTGCAGTGGTGCATCACAAACAGAGCCGTGCAGAAAAGAGAATAAAATACTTAGAATATTCTCAGTATTATAATGAGTAGATGAAATTGGCAAAATATGCCACCAGAAACTGAAAGCAAAAAAAGTAAATGAAGCCAAATTACATTTAAAAAATAAAAAATAAAAAACTCTCCCTGAAGGCGTCGCCAGCCTGGATAAGTTATGACAGAGTGGTGAGTCATTCTCCAGAAACTATCTCTGTCCTCACCTGTCACTGTTGGTGCTGCAGCATGCTTTTGTTTTTTTTGTTTTTTTTTACCACCAAGAAAACAATGCAGCATCCTGGCGCCACTCACCCTGCTTGTACCCCGCTTTGTATTTCAGCCGCTGATCCGCCCACGCAGGCCGGCGTACAATTACCATTCGACCATGAAATAACAGGTTCCTGCTGTCACATTTCAAAGCTGAGACGTGTCAGAGCTGTGATTAGCTGCTGGGGTCAGATTCCAGAGCTGTGACTGGCTAATTTCAGACCAAATGAAGTGTTCAGATGGTCGTCATTTACTGGTGGGGTTTATGTCTCTTGTACAAATTGACATCCCAGCAGGGTTTTTTTCTCTGATGCGTATAGAAACACATTATTTTTTTATATTAGCTTTGCTTTCTCATCACACAAACCCTTCGGCAGTATTTTATTTCTCCTGACTTTATTAAATCTTATCGATAGAGAAAAGCTGCAGCCCTTCACTTTGCTAACCAAAGCTTGTTACTACGCCAGTTCCTTTATTATTTTCCATATTTTAAATGTTACATCCAGTGAACCCTCGGGTCTGATTTGGGAGAAGTAGTGTTGCATAAAATGTACTGACAAAACCAAACAGCAGATTAAAGGCTTATGGAAATCTATTGTATTTAATCATGCTTTATCACTGGGAGAGTGGGGCAAATTCTAAATGTTTGTGTGTTCGATTTTTAAGTGATTGCAAGTGTGGAAGGATTATTGAATGGCCATTCATGGAGACAAGCCCTCGTTGGCGCAGTCTGGCAGCGCATCAGGTCATCGGTTTTAATCTCCACAGTTTCCTGACTGCGAGGTCACTGGTTTAAATCCTGGTTTAAATTGAATGGGCGTGCAAGGCACAGGTGCAGGAGTAGAACGTATCAAGGCCTCGTTGGCGCAGTCTGGCAGCGCGTCAGTCTCATAATCTGAAGGTCGTGAGTTCGAGCCTCACACGGGGCATGTGTTTTGGTGGAGAGCGGTTAAAGAGACACAGTTTTCTGAGTGCAGGGTCACCGTTTTTAACCTCCTCTGTGTTCACGGGTGAGTTGCGTTGGGTGCAGTGCCTCGGGTGATCTGAGGTGGGCAAATTCTAAATAGTTGTTCTGACTGTGAGGTCACTGTTTTTAAACCCCTCTGTGTTCACGGGTAAGGTGCCTCGGTTGGATTCAAGGATTCAAGGATTCTTTATTGTCATTACAACACATGTTGGTACAAGGGAAGGAACGAAACTGGTTTCTCTGGTCCTGATTCAAGCCATAAGTAAAAAAAGTATAAATATAGAAAAGTATAAATATAGAGAATAAAATTAGCTATCTATTGTACAGTGTATAAATATAGAGTATCAACACTAAAAGTTAACTGTAATGAATGATCAGTGATATTCAGTCCTGTACCATTGAGGTAGTGTGCAATGGAGTTAAAGTGACAGTGGTTCGACAGTCTCACAGCCTCCGGGAAGAAGCTGTTCCTCAGTCTGGTGGTCCTGCTCTTAATGCTCCGTAGCCTCCTGCCTGAGGGGTGGGGCACATTCTAAATATCAGAGTTTTTGAATGGGCATGCATGGCACAGGTGCAGGAGCAGCCTGCATCAAGGCCTCATTGGTGCAGTCTGGCAGCGCGTCAGTCTCATAATCTGAAGGTCGTGAGTTCGAGCCTCACACGGGGCATGTGTTTTGGTAGAAAGCAGTTTTCTGAGTGCAGGGTCACAGTTTTTAACCCCCTCTGTGTTCACAGGTGAGGTGCCTCGGTGGGGATGGGGAAAAATCTAAATATTTGAGTTTTTGGTTTTTGAATGGGTGTGCATGGCACAGGTGCAGGAGGAGGTTGAACCAAAGCCTCGTTGGCGCAGTCTGGCAGCGCGTCAGTCTCATAATCTGAAGGTCGTGAGTTCGAGCCTCACACGGGGCATAGCTTTTGTTTGAAAGTGGTTAAAGAGATGCAGTTTTCAGAGTGCAGGGTCATCGGTTTTAAACCCTCACAGGTTTCAGACCACAAGGTCACTGGTTTCAATCCCCTCTGTGTTCACGGGTGAGTTGCCTCAGGTGATCCGGGGTGGGCAAATTCTAAATATTTGAGTTTTAAATTTTTGAATGGGCGTGCATGGCATAGGTGCAGGAGCAGGATGTGCCATGGCCTCGTTGGCGCAGTCTGGCAGCGCGTTAGTCTCATAATCTGAAGGTTGTGAGTTCGAGCTTCACACGGGGCATATGTTTTGGTGGAGAGCAGTTAAAGAGAGACAGTTTTCTGAGTGCTCCGGTCACTGGTTTTAACCCCCTCTGTGTTCACGGGTGAGTTGCGTTGAGTACAGTTCCTCGGGTGAACCGGGGTGGGCAAATTCTAAATAGTTGTTCGGACTGTGAGGTCACTGTTTTTAAAGCCCTCTGTGTTCACGGGTGAGGTGCCTCAGTTGGGGTGGGGGTGGGGCAAATTCTAAATATTAGAGTTTTTGGTTTTTGAATGGGCATGCATGGCACAGGTGCAGGAGCAGGTTGCATCAAGGCCTCGTTGGCGCAGTCTGGCAGCGCGTCAGTCTCATAATCTGAAGGTCGTGAGTTCGAGCCTCACACGGGGCACGTATTTTGATAGAAAGCAGTTTTATGAGTGCAGGGTCATCGGTCTTAATCCCCACAGTTTTCTGACTGCAGGGTCACCGTTTTTAACCCCTTTGTGTTCACTGGTGAGTTGCGTTGGGTGCAGTGCCTCGGGTCATCTGGGATGGGCAAATTCTAAATATTTGAGTTTTCGATTTTTGAATGGGCGTGCATGGCACAGGTGCAGGAGCAGGATGTATCAAGGCCTCGTTGGCGCAGTCTGGCAGCGCGTCAGTCTCATAATCTGAAGGTCGTGAGTTTGAGCCTCACACGGGGCATATGTTTTGGTGGAAAGTGGTTAAAGAGATGCAGTTTTCAGACTGCAAGGTCATTGGTTTTAATCCCCTCTGTGTTCACAGGTGGGGGTGGGGCAAATTTTAAATATTTGTGTGTTCAACTTTTAAGTGATTGCAAGTGTGGAAGGATTATTGAATGGACGTGCATGGCACAGGTGCAGGAGGAGGTTGTACCAAGGCCTTGTTGGCGCAGTCTGGCCTCGTTGGCGCAGTCTGGCAGCGCGTCAGTCTCATAATCTGAAGGTCGTGAGTTCGAGCCTCACACGGGGCATACATTTTTGTGAAAAGTGGTTAAAGAGACGCAGTTTTCTGAGTGCAGGGTCATCGGTTTTAAACCCTCACAGGTTTCAGACCGTGAGGTCACTGGTTGTAATCCCCTCTGTGTTCATGGGTGAGGCGCCTCGGTTGGGGTTGGGGTTGTATCAAGGCCTCGTTGGCGCAGTCTGGCAGCGCGTCAGTCTCATAATCTGAAGGTCGTGAGTTCGAGCCTCACACGGGGCATATGTTTTGGTGGAGAGCGGTTAAAGAGACACAGTTTTCTGAGTGCAGGGTTACTGGTTTAAATTCCCTCTGTGTTCACAGATGCAGTGTGTCGGGTGATCCGGGGTGGGCAAATTCTAAATAGTTGTTCGGACTGTGAGGTCACTGTTTTTAAAACCCTCTGTGTTCACGGGTGAGGTGTCTCTGTCGGGGTGGGGGTGGGGCAAATTCTAAATATTTGAGTTTTCGGTTTTTGAATGGGTGTGCATGGCACAGGTGCAGGAGCAGGGTGTACCAAGGCCTCGTTGGCGCAGTCTGGCAGCGCGTCAGTCTCATAATCTGAAGGTCGTGAGTTCGAGCCTCACACGGGGCATATGTTTTGGTGGAAAGTGGTTAAAGAGACGCAGTTTTCAGACTGCAAGGTCATCGGTTTTAATCTCCACAGTTTTCTAACTGTGAAGTCACTGGTTTTAATCCCCTCTGTGTTCACGGGTGAGGTCCCTTGAATAAGCACCTAAAACAGCCCAGAGTGTGCTCACTACCGTGTGTACGAGTGGGGGTCGTAAATGTAGAGAATGGTTTTGCAGAAAGGCATTATTAAAGGTTAAAATTTTTTGACTAAAATGGCTAAATGTTCAACCAAAAATGGAGATTTGCTAAATTACTATAAATAAATACAAAACAACTACAAGACAAAATAAAATAAAAAACCTGAAGAGATGCAAACTGACTAAGAAAAACTCAAAATGACTACAAGGACGACCAACAGTATATGTATAAACAGTGACACCAAAAATGACTAAGAAACGACTAAAAGTGCAAAACATTTATAAAGAGAATATAAATAATTGCGTGCTAAGTGGCTGCAAACTGACAAATGAGAACAAAAAGCTGTCTAAACACCTGGCAATGAATGTGCAACAAAAAGACAAAACGAGAAAGAAATGCCAAAATGATTTTAGAGACACAAACGCCACACAGAGATCTGAAACAGCTGCTGCAAAGAGATGTGGCATGACAGCAAAGAGACACGAAACATCATCTTAGCCACGATTTATTCAGGGACTCACTCAGAGTCCAGCTGTCACCGACGTAGTTCATTCACATTTGGCTCAGATTTTTGCTGCAGGTCCAAGATCAAAGTGGCTTCTGTAACATTTAGGCCTCACGGCAGCCGAATCTGTGCATGACTTGTAAATGACAGTCATCTTTAGAAAATGCACCTCATTAATTTGTTCCCCCCATCATTACTGTAGCACAGCAGAAGTTTGCAGCCAATGGCAACGATCTCTTTGCACAATGTGATTCTGCTCTGCTTCACATGCTGCACACATCGGCAGGAGGTCATTATGTGATACAGCTTCATATTGTCATAAAATTAGAAGTCATTTAGTAGATAACAAGTTACCAGATGGTGAAGATTTAAAAAAAAAAAAAAAAAAAAGGTTTCAGGTGTCTGCGTTATGGAAAAAAGGAGCTTGAGTTTTCTGCACACTTACATTTGCAAGCTTCCAAAAATTTCATTGATGCAACTGTGTCACGCAAACAACCACTTCCCCCTCAGCAAAAGGCAGGAATAATCAACATCAGTGGATTCAAATGTCGGGCTCCAGGCTGTGAGTTCGGTGTCAGCCGTCATGCCCAGAGGAGTGAATGAGAAAGGGGGAGTCAGAAAATGGAGCGCGACACTATAAATGAATGCAAAGAAGGTGGATAGGGTGCATATTCAGCTCTGGTTGGCGCATAACAGAAATGGCTGCATTTTTGGGGGGGCTGATAGAATAGTTTTCACTCCCTGAGACATATCATGAAATTATTCTTTGTCTAGTTGTTATTTTGAGGATTATCAGGGTGTAAAATCTGGAAATAATATTCATATTATGGGATTTTGATGGATGTAAACAGAACTTATAATGGTGAAATACATACAATCCTATGTTTCCTTACATTGTGTTTAACATAGGTATTATCATTTCCTGTTTGTAACTTTCTATTGGATGTACAGACATCCACCTCTGGTTTACTGTGATGTAAAACTGCAATGATTCTCAGGCAGGTTTTGCAGTGTATTTGTGGAGTTGCTACACGGATTTACAGTTGTTAATATGTGATAGGACGCCACGATGGTGCAGTGGTTAGCACTGTTGCCTCAAACTGCTGGCAAGCTTGGGCCTGTGCAGAGTTTGCATGTTCCCCCAGTGCCTGCGTGGGTCTTCTGGCTTTCTCGCATATGCTTGAACATGCATTTTAAATTAACTGGTGTTAGCCCTATAATAGACTGTTTTAGACCTGTCCAGGATGCAGCCCCCCCCTTCAATCCTTTAAGAATAGTATGTGATCTTCAGGGTGTGTAAATAACACTGAATCTAATAGTAATGCATGCCATGACTGTGTTCATATTTGTCAGTGGTGTGACTCAAATGAACGTTGATGTAAATTGCAGCAATCAGGCACTTTAAAGGTTTAAAGTTCCTCAGCTGCCTCCACGTCGCTGCTGCTGCAACTTCTCACCCTGTTGTCAAGCAGCCGAATCAGCAGCCAATCTCCAACAGCTGCCTTCCTGCTGTTTTTGCAACACTTTGCATGTGTCGATTTCACACTACAGAAGAGGCTTCTCTCCTGATTTAAAAACAACAACAACTAAGAACGGAGTCCAGCTGAAACTGGAACAAAAATACATTTTAACAGGTATAAATCTGACATGAGACTTGGACAAAATCATTCAGATTCTGATAATAGAAAGTGCCCTCCGATCTGAATGACCACACGGGTCAGTGTGATTTAGTTTTTGGTTTTGCTTGATGCATGGTTTTGGCCTCCTAGCATTAGCATTAGTAATATTGTGTGGTATTTTAACTGTGGATGGACTGCAGAGAGGAACGTAGTCATCACACATCCACGTCACTTACCTTTTTATACATGTTTCAGCTGTTTTTTCTGCAGCTTCTTCTACCTTTTTGGTAGACAAATTTAGTCCAATAAGCATTACTGTCTGAGAATGATCAGTTATAAATACAGCTTCCTGCTGACGGCAGAGTAACACGTCAAACCAATAAATCAAGTTCTGAGCAAGAGCTATTTTGGGCTGCTGTTTGATCAAGGGCTACAGTTTGTGATTTTCCTGGTTGAATTAGACTTAAAACACTGGACTGCAATCAGAAAAATATATTCATAGTCTTTCAACTACTGTGTTTTGGGAGAACTAAATTTGGACGAGTGTGCATCATTTATATGATGAGGACTGTTTGAATGCAGCATGTGATTGGTTCATTTAAGTAACTCGTTTTTTTTTCTTTTTGTTTACAGGCAGAAATACAAAAGTACATCACAGAGGTAAGACACACACAAACACACACAAACAGCCGCTTTCTTGTATCCAGAGCTGAAACGATTAGTCAAATAATTGACTGGCTGATCGCCAGAAAAATAATCTCAAGGAAGCAAAGAGTGTCACAAAGTCTCTATGTTCAGCCTTTCAAATCTGTTTATTTTCTCTGTTTTCACTGTAAACTGAATATTTCTGGGTTTGGATGGTTGCAAGACAAAGCAAGACATTTGAAGATGTCAACTTGGTCTTTCACAAGTAGTAGACATTTTTGAAGAATGATAACAGCCATAATAATGATAACAACAGCAATAATGATAATCTGTTATTTTAATTTCTATAACACTTTTAAGTCAGCATTAAATGGAGCTTAACAAAGGTGTACTATTGCAGTTTCAGACACAAGATAATCAAAACAATTAAACCATAACACATTTTAAACACAATCTAAAACTCAATTAAAACTCACTTAAATGAGAAAAGGCGTTTTAAAAGAGGTCTGAAAGAGGCATTTAACTGAATCACAATCAAATAAGGACAATAAATACCCATTTAAAAATAGGTTTAATTAAACTCTTTATGAATAACTTTTTAACATATTTGCAGACTGGTCTCCACACACCAGGGGGCGCTGCAGAGAGAGCTTAATCAATAATGAAAAAAGTGAAAAAAAGACAATGTCCAGGCTCATTTGTATTGATCTCCTGGGGGCTTATCAAATTCACTTCTTGCGTAACCCTAAAATTTAATCATTTACATGATGTGTCCTCAAAATTAAGTTGAGTCCCCACAGCGTTGTTGCGTAAACAGATTTATGTCCCCACAACACGAGCAATACAAGTACACACACACACACTTATAGGAAGCCCTCAGTCTGAAGTACTGCGCTAAAGAGACTCTCACTCCTCCTACACACACACATGTCTGTCTCTACACCTGTCTGTCTCTATTTCTGTCCAATCCGACTGTAAATGTGTGCAGTGAGGATGCGTTTCAGGCGTTTAACACATGGTCCAGTGAAGCCTCTGAGGCTGATGATCTCCAATTGGCCACCTGAGCGATGTTTTCTTCCTGTTCTCACTCTGTGCTGTGACATTTGTTGCAGTCAACGCCGTCCCCTAATTGCATGTCTCCATATTTATGGACATATTCTTGGCGGTTAGGAAAATGTGTAGGTGTCAACAATGAAAGAAAAGAAGCCTAACCTCCCATTCTCCCACACAGTGCCAACTCAAAACACGAACAGCGTGACAGGCTGTCATTCACTTTCAGCTGCACCTTCAAATACCACCCTATCGGTGCTGCAGCGAGAACAATCACTTAAATGAACCACTATTATCAGGCACCTATGGGTCCGGGTTACTTTATAAACTACTAATTTTATATCACTGAAAACAGAGGAAGCTTTTACATGCTTGAATCTCTACGGCATCAGAAGTTTAGTTCCACCTCTCGCTCCCGCCTCCCGCTCCAACTCCAGCTGTAACCATAGCAACTAAAACAGATTTCATCCAGTTTACAGGAACGTGTTTGGTTATCATGGTAACAGCAGGATGCCTGGTCGCAGCGCAGTCTTTATGTCTCCCTGTCACCAGTGTCCTCTGTTGTAAACATTCAAACCAGCCCTCCATCCTGCAGTGAAGGAAAAAAAGCCACTAATATCAAACAAATCCATCCGTCCATCCCCTGGGGGTAGAAGTATTCAGGTCCTTCACTTGAGTAAAAGTTCTCGTGCAACCTTGCACATAATTGAAAATCTCTGTTTGTAAAAATGGTCCCATGCCACACTTTTTAAATATTTTATATAAGAAGGCATCTGGTGTAATCATTTTCTCTATTAATTAACTAATTGTCTATTTGGGTTGTAAAAACAGTGAGACCTCACCATCATTTAAAAAGAGATTGCTGCATTCATGTTCATTGTTTTGTGTAAGCCTCAAATTCAACAAACTGAAAAAATTAATAATTTATTGTTATAATTATGTCATTATTTTAAGTAATTAAATGTTTCTATGCATAAAAAAAGATTTTATATATTTTCTTGTTCATAGTTTAATAGTTTCATTTAAACAAAACGTATCTTTTCATATATTTATTATGTAAATGTCTTAATTTTCTAAAATAATTTAAGCTGTGATTAGGTTGTATAAAATTTTAAAAATACAGATTAAGCTAGAATAAGACTAAGATAGGCTAGTTAGGATTTTTCAGGATATTGGTAATCTGAAGATTTACTGAGTGCATTCTTTGTTAGATGTTGGAGAATCCAAATTGATTGTTTTATCCGGTTGGAAAAAGCTAATAATTAGCATTGGCTAAGGCTAGCTGTGATCGCCATTAGGCTAGCCTTGTAGCTAACTGAAGCGCAGTCAATCTTCTTTACTTGCTTCTACAAATTTTTCCAATCAAACGAAAAATATTTGATTAGAATTTTTTTTTCTTTTGACTACAATTTTTTTTACTAAATATTCTTTGATATAACTTGCATACTGTTCTGGTGTAAAGCTCCCTTAGAAAAGGTTTGTGATGTTAGGACTTGGATCAGCATCAAAAATACATTTATTTTATCTGAGAACTTTTCAAACTGCATCTCGGCAAAAAAAAAAAAACTGAACTTAAAGCAAATAACACGACATGTTTACTTCCTGGAGGAGACTCCCGTTGTTTACTGTGGGTGTCGGCTGATTGACAGGAGGCACGGTGTCATGTGTCCATCTGGAGGAAACAGATTTTCATGTTCTGGTTCTGCGGTGTGAACGGGACAGCAGCTGTGTGGGTGCAGTAAGCAGCAGGTGTGTGGAGTCTTTTTCTGACGACCACCTCTGCTCCTGTGATGTGTAAAATAGAACAAATCTCCACGGACCGCAGTGTATTATATGTGGATGGTGGCATTCAGCTCACGTCTATAAGTGTACATCAAAAAACAAATCAATCAAAAGCCTTAAGTCTTTTTGTGGATCTTAAAACATTTTGAAGCAATAAGTCAAATAATGGACTGGCTGTCATAATCTCAAAGAGATTTTAAGCAAAAATTGTGAAAAAAAAAAATCTCTATTTTTAACCTTCTGTTAAAAAATCTGTTTCTTTTCTATAAACTGTTTAGATAGATAGATAGATAGATAGATAGATAGATAGATAGATAGATGCTTTATTAATCCCAAACTGGGAAATTTCACCTTTGCAGCAGCAATGTACAGGCACTCGAAACCATACATAAAACATAACAAAAAGCTAAAATCAACAATAAAAGAACAAAAAAATAAATAAATAAAAATAAATCTATACACAATATTTACAAGAATTATAAATTATTTCCTGGTTTTCGATTGCTGGTGGGAGAAAATATTTGAAGATATCAGCTTGGTCTCTCGCAAGTAGCGCTGGACATCTTAAAAACAACTCTGAAAATGCTCAAAATGTCCGTTTTGAACAAATCTCGGACTGGCATCCGTACACCAGGTGGCGCTACAGAGAGAGACTTTAATCACTGATGGAAAAAATAAAAGACCTCTCATATTTTCACGGAAATAATCTCAAAGTTTGAGGATTTAAATATTTTGAACACCATTTCTACATCATCAGTCAATCGAGACAGATAGGCAGAGAAAATTAAAATAAAATAAAATATATACAAGGATATATGTACATGCACAATATACAAGACTGTATATATGTGATATACAAAGATATGAAAATATGGGGTAATATAAGGTGGATGTACATCGTATATAATGATATAAAATACAGGAAAAATAGGATATAAAAGTGTAAATGTGCAATATATAAGAGAATGAAATATAAAGTGGACATGAGCTATATTGTATGTGTGTATGTAATTATATATACTGTATGTCAGACGTAAAGAGTTACAGAGGTATAGAGAGGTAAATATACATATAAAACTAGACAAGATGTATAAATACATCATGATATATAATTTATAAGATATGAACATCATCGATATGTCTCATTATGTTCACAGTCGTAGTAGCATTCGTCATAGTGCCATCCATGATCAGATTAGTGGCATTGATTGTGTTAAAGCTCAGATTTGTCGTTTCCTTCCTCTGAAACAGCATTCAGATAACTTCTAAATGCACCTGCAGCCACTGATCACCTGTTATCAAATCATTTCTGATTTAGTAGCATTGTGATGGAGGCAGACAAGGAATGTGTCACAAGTTCAGCATCAAATTAAAACTGAAGGTCTCTCAGAGGGCAGCACATGAAGGGATAAAACGCTCTGGGGAAGCTGGATCAGTCGTATCCAGAGGACCATCAGAAGATGAGTACATCGATCTTTGTCCTCTCTTTATAGACAGAGAAGGGACTAAATAAAGAAGAGCAGACGTCCTGTGTAGTAGAGTCTGGGAGGATGAGTAACTTCTCTAAATCATCCAAATGAACTCCCAATAAAAATCAATCTCTGGAGCTTCAACCCTGAGTTTTTAAAACGAGTCTGACTGAGCAAAGTTTTTTTGAAAAGAAGGAACAGTTATGTAAGCTGTCAGAGGTGTCTTCACAGTGATAAAAATACGTTGAACACTAACTGAATACAGAAAAAAAAAAACAAAGACTTGTAAAGAGGCTGGAGGACTTTGTCTGCACAGGAGTTTCTGCTCAGGAGTGGCTTCTCTAGAGCTTTATAAATAAATAACGCTGTACATAAAGCTTACAGGAGACTCAGCCACATAGGAGCACATGATTTAATGTCTACTTCTTCCAGTTAGGAATTTACTGGACTTGATAGGACTGATCTGAGTGAAGCAAACAGCAGGTTCCACGTTAAAGCATTTATTGTCTCCTTCTTAAATCAGAAGCAGAAACTAAATGATTTTAATTGTTCAACGCACTCAGAGACAAAGAACAGAAGGAGAGAGGGAACCAGCTCAAGATAAAGAACCGAGAGCACTCGATGCACCTGTGTCGGCTGCCTGATTAGTACACCTGGACCTGAGTGCGCCCCTCCAGCAGCAGTCGAGTGACTTCCATCCAACTACTTCCATCCACAGTGCGGAAAAAAAACAAACAAAAAAAAAACATACAGAACAAAAGTATAATGTGACAAGAAGGATCTGCAGATAAATAGTTTGTAATTGGGAGAACATGCAGAACATCAAATGCTAGATTGAAACGCTGCAATGGAAGGTGCTTCATGGTCTTAATTGTCCTAATCAGCCTCACCTGAGGAGGTGTGGCTAAATGGGAATAGCTGGAAAAGTCTAAGGAAATGTTTTTGCTGCATAAGATAAGACTTTATTTATCTTTGTTGGGAAATTAGGATGTTACAGTGGCTCTGAACAACAGTGCAAAATACAAAAAATAGAATAAGATAAGATGAGAAAAACTATATAAAAGCAAATATGTTAAGGTACAAAAAATATTTACATATTGCATCAGATTTAAAATAGCTAACCAAAAAGTTGAAAAACCAAAAAGTCTTCGTTGTCGTCTTCTCCCGCTTATCCGGGTCTGTTTCGCGGGGGCAGCAGCCTCAGCAGGGATGTCCAGACAGCCCTCTCTCCAGCCACTTCCACCAGATCTTCCGGGAGGAATCCCCAGGCCAGACAAGAGATATAATCTCTCCATTGTGTCCTGGGTCGGCCACAGGGCCTTCTTCCAGTAGGACATGCCCAAAACACCTCTTCCTGGAGGCGTGCGGGAGGCGTCCTTACCAGATGCCCTAGCCACCTCAACTGACTCCTCGTGGAGGAGCAGCAGCGGTTCTACTATGAGCTCCTCCCGTATGTCCAAGCTCCTTACCCTATCTCTAAGGCTGCAAAGGAAACTCATTTTGGCCTCTTGTATTCACGATCACCCAAAGTTCATGGCCATAGGTGAGGGTTGGAACGTAGGTCAACCGGTAAATTGAGAGTTGAAAAACAAACTAGTGCTAATTAAAGGTAGGCAGTGGTAAGGAGGCTGAATATACCTAATAACATTCATGAATTTCATAAATAAAGACAATAGGAGTTGCACCAAATATTGCACCAAAAAAACACGAGGTAATGATGTGAAGTAATACAGGGACTTATGCGTTATGTCCAAGAAAGAAGCTCAGCAGCAGCAGCGCTAAGAAATGCTGATGTTAAAGAGTCTGACTGCTGAACGGACAATCCAGAAGAAGAGGTGTACAGAGAAGCTCATCATGTCTCACCTGTCGTCTTTATTAAACAAAGTAAACTTTTTATTTTTGGGGTCTCTGTCGTCATGCCTCCACTTCATACATATGTTATTAACCTTAAGTCGGGTCCCGGTAGTTTTTACGCTTATCATGAGAGAAGCCCAAGAACAATCCGTCTTCTGGTACTTACAACCACACAAGTAGACATTTTAAGTGACGTCAGTACCCAAACTGTGACCTGTATTTTGATCGTTTCAAAAATGGGGGGAGATGGAAAATATTGTGTGTAGCCTGGCGATATGAAATTGGGTAGAAAAATGTACTTCAAAATGAAGAGAGCGACACGCAAACTTTTCAACATCATGTATAAAGTATTAGAAATAAATATGCATAATAACGTGTCACACAATATAAGTATATATTCTTTTCTATAAGTTTTCCTTGCAAAAAACTGGATTTGACTTTTTGCTAAAGCCGAGTCTATCATCTTTCCTCCCAGGTACTTTATATTTGGCTATTGGTCCGGCTCATCTGTCAAACTTTAAAACCCACTCTGGCCTTTGAGTCAAGAAGTTCGCCCATCCCCCGCTTTACTCTGTCCCCCCAAGATCAAAACATTTTTCCCACCTGGCGATATGTATGTTTGAGGACAATGTTGATATTCCCTACCTCCATGCTTTTGTTATGCCTTTGCATTTCCTACGTTAGGTTACCCGGCCGTTAGCGTGCAAAACTGCATGACTTCACATGCCATAAGTGCAAGCTCACTGTATTCATTTGAAGGCAGCAAAAGAGAAAAAACGTCCTTAACTCAATGATATAAAAGAGCAAAACCTTTTTAGAGTTGCATAACCACACATAAAAAGGTGCAGTCATAGCTACATAGCAGCAGACATCATGCATGTTATGTCACCTCAGCGGATCCTATTACACTGAATGTTCAAAGGGAACTGTGACAAGAGGACAAAAGCAGTACACTCTGGATGTGTCCGTTCTCCTCCAGTATTATGTAAATGTTAGTAACTGAGAGCATGTCTGTGTGTGTTTGCTCTCAGGCTGAAGGGGGTCCTGGAGCAGATGGACCGAGGCGTCGTGGACATGCAGGAGCTCCGCAGGAACCTGGAGCTCGCTGCTGCCATGTTGGACGCCGTGTACACCGACGAGACCAGGTGAGGCCGGACGCGCTGTCGGACGCACGGTCACAAAAATAAATAAATAAATCCAGATCGTGACTGCGTCTTTCCACCCCGCAGGCGTCTCCTGGACACCGAGGACGAGCTCAGCGACCTGCAGGTGGAGTCGGTGCCCAGCGAGGTTCGTGACTGGCTGGCCTGCACCTTCAGCAGGAAGATGGGCGTGGCCAAGCGACGGCCCGAGGAGAAGCCAAGATTCAGGAGCATCGTCCACGCGGTGCAGGCTGGGATATTTGTCGAGAGGTAAACGCAGCTCTCGTCAGGTTAATGCTGAAGCTCTCAGTTCTAAATGAGCAGAGGTCTGCGTTCATGTTTTTGTGCAGTGAAAATAAATTCACATTAAACAAGGAGCTCTCTCCACAGCTCCACCAATAATCAGATTCATCCTAACTGCTGCTAATGGACGCAAAATATTTAAACGAATATCGCTGCCTCTGGCTCCATTAGCAGTGAACCGACAGATGAAATAATCAGAGCACACGGTTTAAAACATGAAGGAGGATTTAAACTCAGCCTCTGTTTGTTCCCTTACATGGGTATTATTAAATTAACCAACACTATGAGCGTTATGTTCTTACATAATATGACATTATTAAGGGGCTTAGGTTTCCGGTGCAATAGAAATAAAAGTACAGCATTAGAGAGAATACAGTAGATCATATAAAAAAGGAGGAGGTAATAGAAAGACTGATGACATTTAACGTCAGGTAAATATAACCCTTGTGATGCCTGACATATGGACTAATAGATTAAAAAGTGAATAACAGAAGTGCCTATAGGACCTATATATACAAGTATAAAGTGATAACCATTTCCATATATCCCTTCATGGTAATCTGCTGACCACAGACAAAGCAAAACTAACATGAAATACTTCTCTTGGTTTGGTTTTCCCAAACAGGATTGGTCTTAATTTTGCCCTTTTTGCTGGCAAGAAAACCCCAAGTTCTGTCCTCACTCAGGCAAAGATGGATTAAAAATCAAATATTTGAATGGTGTTAGAGAAAACTGAGGACGACAGAATATAATAATTACCCAGTGGACCTATGCAACATTAGGTTGCACTGAAAAATCCCTTTCCTAGATTCAACTTATATGGGATACATTAATGCAAATTTTAAGATAATGTCGTGTGAATCTTTTTAAATAATACAATCAGATTAATAAATTACATGTAGCAAATGAGGTAAATGACCATATCTACCTGCTGTGTCATGTTTGATAACGTGACGTGATTATAGGTTTCTTCAATGAAGTGAATATTCACGTTGAAATATCTGTAACGGCGTCAAAATTGCCAAAAAACAAACAAAAGGAAAGTCACTGAAGGAACCCATTTTGGAAATGGCTGCCAAAAGCCTGCTGTTAACTGCAGAGCATGGATAAATCCACCTAGAGGGGAAGATGACAAGTCTAAAACGGTATACAGCGGGGTTTGATTATGTTGCAGTTGCAGACGTCTCAGAAACTCTACGGTACATTTTGCACGTCTTAGTATATGCAACGTCTCCTCCCAAACTAAGCAATCCTTTTCAGTAGGTTAGCAATTCTTGCAGCAGGAAAAACAGCACATATTTTACATTTTCATCTCTGTTCAGTTAAGTTTAGAGGTTGCATATGTCGTCATGGTTACAATAACAGTCACGGTTTGAAACGGAAAATAAAATGTGTGTTGTCGTCTGACCCATCCATCCACCCCATTCTCCTCTCCATGCTCACCTCACTTCGTCCTTTTGATGTCGCCATTTCTACTACGCCCACTAGAGGGAGCTGTTACGCTAAAAGGTCTTTATAAGCTGCTGTCACAAACGAGCTATGGGGTCATTCTACAGACGAGAACACTTCCGGAACAGGTCGTATGTCCTAACACAGTCCCATTTTAGGTCGATGTTAAACCTTAGTAATGCTTCTGAGGTTGAAAGGGCCAAACCCCCTGTAGCCAGATTCAATATGGAGGCTGTAATAGCCGCATGTCAGTGCTCATAGGTTTGGAAAAACTTGCACAATACACTCACATGACTGTGTGAGACTGTCCAACCGTGACAAACAACCCTTTAGAAAGATTATTTTGCCCATGGAGGTATTCTATTAATACGAGACCTCTTGCACTTTCGAGAGACAGCATCTGCGGTTTCAGCAAATGCCCCTAAAAGGCTTGTTTCCAGTCAAGAAGCAGCCCCCTCTAGTGTCCTTTGTGATTATGACGGGGCCGATAAGAAGAATATTGTTGTACAGTCACTAAGCTAGGTCAGGGAGGAGGTTGGGGTGGATGAGCGTTTTAACCATGACCGTTCATGAACATATTTTGTTGTGGGATGTTCCTCGTGTACTGGCACAAATTGTATTTTATAGCCGAAAAAAAAAACACAAACAAGCGTTTTCTTCAAACAACCAGGGACACATCCTGTGTTATTGTCCTCCCGAAAATTGCTTGAAGAACATTTTTCTATCGAAGTGCTGGCGCGCCACAGCAGTGTATTGACTTTTTCTTTTATTCTGGCTTTGAATATTTTTCTCTTTTAGTGCAGCTCCAGCTTGTGTGAGTGTGTGTGTGTGTGAGTGTAGTCATTTTTTTCTTCCATTTCATAGTTTTAACACGGTGTTTATTGTAATTCAAACAAGAGCTGTTTGTGCACAATCTAGAGGTTTTTCAAAGTCGCCTATTATGTGATGAAAATCAAGCCATCACTATTAAAAAGTAAGTGTAAAGCAATGCTTTGCAACAATAAAATCCATATTCTTGACCTGAATACATATGCTGACAACAGACAGCTCATGTGCTACTGTACATACTGTGAGCTGCAGATATGTATAGTCTGTATAAAAACATGCAGCACCTCAGCACCATCAGTAGCATTTAATAGTACTCCACAGCGTGTCGTTAGATGGGATAGTGTAGCAGCTAAAGGTCTAATAACTTTATCAAATAGTTAATGTGCAGCCTCCTTCTCTCTGTTACCACAGGACGTTTGGTGAAGTTGTTAACTGACTGCTGTCCAGAGGATTTGGACCGTTCCTCTGCTAGTGTTAGCGTTAGCCTTTTCTGATGCATTGCAGTAGTACTTTAGTTGTATTTCAGGACTGACATGTCACGGTAGTATGGGCTTCATCTTTAGTGAAGTATGTCCACACACTTGATGAACGATCCACTGGACTCCTCACCTGTCTTCCAGGAGGCGTCCATGTTACTGTCATGATGTTGTCAAACTGACCAGTCGACTAGTCTGTATAACTCGTAGCACAAACTTTTTTTGTACATTATTGTTGCATTATTATTTACTTTAACAGTTCATATTTCCTGCGACTGGTTCTCTCCTGTGTTTCATGACAAACAACCTATAAAATAGTTTAGGCTGGAGGATTAGTTGGACATGTGGCTAATTATACAAAAACAGAGGGAAACGTGCGTCACCTGAAAGTCTGATGAACGCGTCAAACTAGAGTTATACTTAGAAACGTTCAGTCGGTTGAGTTATTTTTGATCTTCAGCAGAAATCTGGAACACCTGCGGACAGAACAGAAAACAGTCGCAGATTTTCTTCAAAAATAAACATCCTGCCGACTTCGCCGCAGATGTGATTACGAGGTCGGACACGACGCGTAACGACGTTAGCGCTGGCTGTAGATGGAGATGGAGACGGTGCAGGGAAACTGTGAGGTCCAACATCATTAGAGTGTAAATGACTGGCGGTGATGGAACAGTATCAGTTCATCTGCTGCAGCTTAATGACGCATGAAATCAAAAAATATCTGCTGCGGCGAGGCAGGCAGTGCTCTTTCTATGTGTGTGTGTTTAGAGCACGGTTGCCACGGCAACAAACAATCCATCCTGGTCACAAACTGTGGAGGAGGGCGGCGGAAGGAGTTGTGTGGGGAGGGGGGTGGGGGGGTCCGTGTGAGGAGTGTTTATATGCACGCCACTGACTGTGTCCATGTGTGAGATTTTGGTGTGATTTTTTAAATTTTTTTATACTCCGTGTGTGACAACAGGATGTACAGACGGACGTCCAACATGGCTGGTCTGACCTACCCTCCCACAGCTCTGACAGCACTCAAGGTAAAAATGTATTGCTGCAGTCGCCCTGGCAGGAAGAGACATTTTATTATACTGATCCTGCATTCATTGGAAATAAAAACATCTAAACCTTTTTTCTGTCTGAGCTCAGTTTGATTTTCTGCAGAAACCCGAAAATAGGAAAAGAGGAAGCAAATAAAACAAAGAATGAAAGAGGGGTTATAAAAAAGTTAGGCAAGGGAAAAGGGGAATTGAAGAAGTAAAAAAAAGGAGATGGAAACAAGTTCGTGGAATAGTTAGCAATGGAAAAATGAAAGGGAATAAGCAGGTAGGGAAGAAAGCGAGAAGATAAAAAAGTAAAGAAGAACGGAAACGGTAATCTAGAAATAAAAGGAGATGATCACAAAAGGTAGAGATGAAAAAGAGAAGATGAGGAGAGTAAGATTTGAAGAAAGCAAAGGATTAGTAAAAGGGAAGAAAGGAAAAAGTTAGTAAGAAAGTTGAAAAAGTAGAAAGGATATATATGAAGAGAGGTGGAAGAATTGAGGTGGCAGGGAAGGAAAGTATGACTTACCGAAGGAAAGAATGCAGTAAAAAAGAAGGAAATGTGGTAGGAAATGAGATAAGAAGATGGGAAATTAAAGATGAAATTAAAAAGCACAAAGAGAGGCAGGAAAGGAAGCCAAAGGAGGCGACGGAAGAGAAAAACACGCCTTCCCTAACCCTTCCAGAACAAAAATTAAATTAGGCTGGATTTATAATTATTCTGCTCTATACTTCTCCCCCGGCACAAAACACACGACTCATTATATCACCAACTTCAAGGATAATTGTGAGCCACTAAATAATTATAATAATTAATTTAATTGCTGCTCCATCTTCTCCCCATGTGAGCAAACATTATTCGGACACCCTCTACTGGCAGAAGTCCTCGTTACACTGCATGAACCCATCAGCTTATTCTCACCTGCTGTGTTCGCTCTGTCCTAATTATTTCATGGTAAATTATAATTTTTTTTACCCAGGAGGTGGATCAGTGGTCCTTCGATGTTTTTTCCTTCCACGAGGGCACGGGAGACCACGCTCTCAAGTTCCTGGTCTATGACCTGCTGACCCGCTATGACCTCATCAACAGGTTCAGGGTACACACAGCTTCATATGTATAACACCTAAGGGTGGGTGGGGCCTAATGTCGGGCTGGGTGGGGTTAAGTAGGCAGAGAAGCTGCAGTTTGGCTTTAGTTTCTCCAAGAGAACAAGTTAACGATGAACTCATTAAATGGAAAGTAGACGATTAGCTTAGCTTAGCACAAAAAAAGAGAAGTTGGCTTTGGTTTGTGCACAAATACACATTCTTTAAAATTTAATGTAATTTAATTTTGCAGGAGGTTGCTTCAACTAGCCGAGAAACAGTCCAACATGCAACCTGGAAGAAAACTGACTCTTGTGTCTCTTAATTAAAAGCTGCCAATTTCGTAATCAGCCCCTCAGAATTACAAGATAAAGAATTCCAAATTACAACATTCATGACCTGTTTTACCATCTATAAATTTGGATTCACGGTTTGACTTCAACAACATCCTCAGCTGGTTGTTTAAAATGTCATTCATCATCAAGTTAGCAGGGAGCGACAGGACTTTTCATCAAGCTTTTGACAAAAGATGCCAAAGACACCTGGGCCATTAAGTGTCTAATTATTTACAGGGGCACAGTATAGGTTTTAAAATCTAGTCTGGGAGTCAAACCAACACCCATGCCTTCAAATTATTTGTGGCAGAAAGTTGGTCTGGAGTTTCTCTGTTGGGAACTGACTATACTCTGGTTTTAGGCAGTCATAAATCCAGCAACATAACTTTTAAGAACAAACTACAATTAAGACATTTGTTCAGAATGTCACATACTCTGTTGCTCTGATTGGCTGTAGGACTATCCACTTGCATGCAGAGAATTTTTGTTATTTTTTTTTTTCTGTATTGGTTGGAGCATGACCCATAATGAAATCCCAGTAGAGAGTTACTAGACTCATGTTATGGGGCCGGGGCTATGTAGTGCCTGTACCACCTACAGTACTGTGTTCAGATCCCGGTGCCGGCTCTGGTGCAGTTTGTAGAAGCTCTGGAGAATGGCTACAGCAAACACAGGAACCCCTACCACAACCTGATCCACGCCGCTGACGTCACTCAGACGGCCCACTTCCTGATGCTACACACCGGATTGATGGTAACAAACACACACACACAATACCCAGCATGCTTTGTGTAGTCTCTTATACTAACCCTAACCTGAACCCTCAAACAGACCTTTTGAATGTGTGTCCTAGAAAGAGGGCGAAATATCATTACTTTCCAAAAATGTCCTCGCTCTGACGTCTAATACTCTCGAGTCCTCAAAAAGACAGAAATACATGCACACACATATACACAGAGATCAGTGCGTCACTCTCTAGTGGTGGGATAGTGTATCACTGTCTGTGCAGGGGCTCTATGTAGAGTTATATCATGAAGTAAACCCCTCAGCTAACAGTGTGTTTGTGTGTGTTTATGTGCAGCACTGGCTCAGCGAGCTAGAGATTCTCGCGATGGTTTTTGCAGCAGCAATTCACGACTTTGAACACACAGGAACCACCAACAACTTCCACATCCACACCAGGTAACAGAATCAGGTTATTCTGTTTTACATGCAAGGGCAAGTTTCCACGCACACAACTTTTTAAGAATTAGGTCTCTGGTGTGACTTTGAAAGTGATGTAAGGTGCTTTGGCACCTATATTTTGTTCAGATTCATCGAGCAATTGATGAAATATGGTTCCAGTGTTGCATTTACATTTAGCGTTGGTGTAGTTGTGTTTACAGGGCAATTGAGACAAAGTTCTGACACACCTTCAACACTACGTTCTTGCAAACAGTTTTGTGAATGGTCATAATCTTGCAGAAAAAAATGGATTTCAGGAAAAAAATACAATAGAAAATTGGGCGTTGGCATATATTGCTGTTCTGTGGTTCTGTATATGAACAGCAAGATCAGTTTCATCAACCATCTAGGCTACGGAGAAAACAAAGTTTATATATGTACGATGAGAAGGCACACTACCAGATACATCTCCCGGCATAGGTGTATGGCAGCAGCAAGCTGCTCGGTAACATAATTGTAAGGTAGTTGTATTGGTCCGTGGGTAACATGTTTTCACACAGCAAATGAACCAGTCCAGTCTGGAGAGGGATTAAAAGCAAGCTCAGACCACCATTTGTTCCCAAATGGAGTGCAATTACTGCCCAAACAAACCCACCTGAGGTATGAATGCTCCCGGCTTCAGAGCACCAACAAATGTGAAAAGGCCCATAAATATCAGGGCTCTGTGTCTGCAGGTCTGAGGCTGCATTTAAGGACAGTAATGCTTTGAGCTGAATGCTGTTTAGCAAGTATAATATTTACCATGTTCTCTATCTCAGCTTAGCATGTTAGCATAAAGGCATGAGAAGAAAAAGGAGGATCATCAGCTCAGCAGGATTGGATCTGAATAGGTTTTCTGTCCCTGGAGCAATGAGCGAAAAATAACGGGCACAAAAAAACTCTTCTGTATACGAAGCACAGCGGATGACAGTGTCTGATTGGACGTCGTGTCTGTCTGTCAGGTCGGAAGTGGCCATTCTGTACAACGAC